>NW_027518679.1:18537500-20937500 GCF_043159265.1 Tasmannia lanceolata | reverse complement strand
CCTTCTCACGTGCTAGAAGAGGACGAGGTGGAGCTTCAGGGTGATTGGTCCTTTTCGGAAGGACCTGTGCGCATTCTGGAGCGCAAGGACAGAGTTTTGCGGAACAAGTCGATTCCCCTTGTCAGAGTACTTTGGCGTCACCATGGCGTCGATGAGACTACTTGGGAACGAGAATCCGATATACAGAAAAATTTTCCAGAATTATTTGGAGGTACGCCTTTAGTTACTTAGTGATAGAGAGGAATTTCGGGGACGAAATTTTTTAAGGGGGGTAGAATGTAAGAACCGGTAAAATAGATATATATATATATATATAAATATAAAAATGGCCTCATAGGTGGGTAATCATCGGCCATTACTCATTTTCCCCAAGTTAATCGGGCATGAGGACATCTGGCATAATGGGGCGTACACGATTCGAACCCAAGTCTAAGCTAAGATTGAACGGCTTCCTACCACTAAGCCACCGCCCCAGATGTCAACAAAAACGGAATAGATATATATATATGTTAAAAATTTCCAATAGTCACTATTCACAATAGTCACTATGCGAGATTACTATGCAGAAATACTATGCAAGTTCACTATTGAGATACACTATTTAAAAGTATTATTCACAGTAGGACCCACCGAGTACTATTTACAAACGGGTCCCACCATCAGTAGGTCCCACATCAGCGGGCCCCACACCCGCAGGTCCCACATCAGCGGGCCCCACATCAGCGGGCCCCACACAAGTAGGTCCCACACAAGCGGGTCCCACATCAGCGGGTCCTACCAACAGTAGGTCCCACAACAAGTAAGTCCCACACAATAATTCAAGTTACTATTCAAGCAAATAAACTAATAATATAATAATTCAAGTTACTATTCATGCAAATAAAATAATAAATAAAATAATAATATAATAATTCAGGTTAAGGCTATAAATAGAGGCTCGCAGACGAGGAAAAAAAAAAAAAGAGAAAGAGAGAGGAAGAGAAGAAGAAGAAAAAGAAAAAGGAAATCTGAGAGAGAAGAAGGAAAAGGAAATCAGAGAGAAGAAGGAAAAGGAAATCTGAGAGAGGAGAAGGAAAAGGAAATCTGAGAGAGGAGAAGGTAAGTCTGTCAATAGTTATTTATTTACACAGTGAAATATCGGTGATATGGTTGGTTCTACCACCTATGGATAAAGCGTGCATATGAGGCGATAACTCGCTATCGATTATGCAAACTTTATCATCATATTTGAACGGTGAAATGCTCGCATAGTAACCGTAAAGTAAACTGTAAAGAAAGAAAGGCGAAGGTCAATAGTTATTTATTTAAACAGTGAAATATCGGTGATATGGTTGATTCTACCACCTATGGATAAAGCTTGCATATGAGGCGATAACTCGCTATCGATTATGCAAACTTTATCATCATATTTGAACGGTGAAATGCTCGCATAGTAACCGTAAAGTAAACTGTAAGGAAAGAAAGGCGAAAAAAGGCGAACTGCTGAGCATAGTAGCCAAAGAATGGTGGCCCACATGAATAGTAACATGCGGGGCCCACATGAAGTAATATGCGGGCCCACATGAAGGAGTAACATGCGGGGCCCACATGAATAGTAACATACGGGGCCCACATGAATAGTAACATGCGGGGCCCACATGAATAGTAACATGCGAGGCCCACATGCATAGTAATATGCGGGGCCCACATAAATAGTGCATACTGGACAGAAAGGACATGAATTTGATAAAACTTAGAATTATTTACAGGTTAATCATTCCTATTCTTGTTGGGACTTTTCGGTTACTATCTTCACTCAGAAATTAAAAAGGCAGGTGACAGCTAGACCTTGTCTTGTAATGGTATTCAATATAATTGTCTATGCAATGTAGCTCTGCTTATAAATTGCCTGATAAATACCTGCTTAGTGAATTTATACTCGCTTGCCTGGAATCAAATGAATTGAAATGAATGCAGGAAGAAAGGCAAAGGTAAGTAATTGCATACATGTTGCATACATGGGGAAAGTGAAGGGGAACTTAAGGGTGTGGTGGAATCATCCTGGGACCTAAGGTCCAAAGGCCAACGCGAGAAGCGTGTACTGCCTTTCGTTGGCAAACCAACCAAAAAGGGAAAGTATCCCCGAGGGATAGTATCCCCGGCTCGGCAAATGCGAGACCGTAATCCAAGTCCATAACGTCACTACCTTCAGACAGGGGTAGTGGGTAGCCGTGCGGCAAGGACACCGGCAGAAAAAAAAATAAAATAAAATGAAAAAGTCAGAAAAGAACTGACAGAAAAATAAATGGGGGAAAAGCCGGATGTACCTGGGGAATGTGCTGTCTCATAATTATTGCATGCATAGCATACATTGAAATTATTGTCATTCCTTTTATTTATATTGCCATGGGCATTGTAATCTTTATTATATTGTTTCTAGACATTATTGAGGATGTGGATTATATTGTATGCACTGTTATTATTGTCTCTTTTACTTTGCTCGGTCTCTGGATGACCCTGCTCTGACGTTGATTCCTCCACCACAGGGGTTGAGGCATTAGATGGCGGAGCATTTGCAAATGAAGGAACCATGGGATAAGGGACTGTGTGATCAGAGAGTTTGTTCCTGAGTTTTTACATTTTGACGCCTTGCGTCATTTACCATGTCTATCAATACTTTGTTATGATAAGACATCTTTCAGTTGTAATAAGATTCTATCGTGGTTGATGCTTGTATAAAAGAAAAAAAAAATAGTTACATGATTTTTGCTTTCTTTTGCTCGTATCGACTCGTCGGAAATCGGGTCGTTACACAAAGTCTGGCATTTTGAACTTGGGCGGAAGTACGACCCCTGGAGCTATCATGAATTCAGACATATCCAAATTTTTGGGACCTTGGCACTTCGTGGTTTCCATATCCTGGGTCAGCTTCTCAATTTGGTCAGCCAATTCCTGTGATTTATCAGGATTTCTCAGGTTAGGAAGACAGTTCTCTGCTGCGTATTGGCACTCATCAAAGTCTTCGATTTCAGGCAATACAGCTGGCCTGGGAGAAACAAGAGGAACGAAAGGTATAACTGGGGACTGCTGATTGGCCGGGTCTTTAGAGGTAGAAAGACAATCATTTTTCAGGAGGGCTATATCATCCTTCATGGCACTCAACTGAAGAAGGATAGCCTTCATCATCTCATTTGTATCGGGACAGTTGTTTCCGGTCCCTTCCATTGATTCAGATGCAAGTGGAATGGGCGAAAGAATTTCTGGAAGACCAAGGAGAAGCGGCGCAGGAGAAGTTAAGGATTCTGGGGAAGAAGAATATCTACTCAGCCTGGAATCTGAAGACTGACGGGACCAGGCCGATTTGGAATTGACTTTCTTGGGAGCGATGATGTCCAGTTAAGACTCTTGAATGGAGGTTAATAAGTTAGATTGCACATTTGATAATTGAGATGGAATACTTCACACAAATTCGAGACGAGAGAAATAGAAAAGAACACATTTTCATTGATCGCAAATCAAACAGCGGTTACGATTGATAAAACATGTCACTTTTAATTACAAGTAAATGAAACCCAGTGAGTATAATGAAATTTGAAATTAAAATGACAATTGTATGAAAATGACAATCGTATGACAATTGTATGAAAAATGTCCTCAATGCTCTGCGAGCCGAGCTCTCTTTCCCACAGGCTCTTCTGGTAACTCCTTCCGTTGGACTTTAGATGATAGAGCAAATCTCTTATATGTCACCTTGTTTCCCCAAGCAGCTACAATAGACTTTATGAGATCGGGAGTAAGCTTTTCGCAAGGAGGAGGGGTTACAAATCCGGGAGGACATGGATTTCCCGTGATCTGGTAAAGCAAACGAGTGGGAGCATAAAAGGTTGACTTTTCCAAACCCATAAGATACACAAATGGGTGCGGGTAGGTGCTAGTGATAACGTGTAAGCATGAATGACTCACCCAGTGAAATTGATCCTTCTCCACGTGCTGTAACCAATTACACCACTCATCAATGGATTGCGGTTGGTTGGCCATTGGTTGCCAGGATGGGGAATTTTTTAGGGAGTACTTATTGCGGCTTTTTGGCTGGAGGATAGTGAGTTTTTCACAAAGCCATACATATAACAATTTGGCACACCCATAGAAACTATTTTGAACCTTTTGATGGTCAATCCGGTCTAGTCCAGAAAAGGTTTCTGCCAGCATAATAGGAACATGATTGCTTCCTTTGTTAATTTGGTCTACTACACCAAGCAGAGCTAACGGGGCGGCACGGGAGTCTCCACGAATGACATGACGCGCAAGGACTCCAAAGATTAAGGCATTACGCCGACAAGTCTGAAAATGAGAGTTAGCAGGGTCAATGCTCTTTGAAAAAAGTTTAATGAGATCATAAACTTCCACGTATGTGCCCTTGAAACAAGGTAGAGCATCAACAGTATCATTTTTGAATAGTCCACAGAAGAGGGAATGGGAGTCCATGCTTGAGGGTCGAATCCAAAGTCCTTCAGGTGGGATTTCTAACAGGGCGCACTAATCTTCAAAGATTGGACAGAATTCGAAAGGACCAAATCGAAAAACATGAAGGGTGTGATCCCAGAATTTTGCAGCTGCTTGGAGAAGATTCCAATTCACGTCGGATACGCTCAAATGATTGAATGTGCTTATAAATCGATCAACCATGCCCCTTTCACACTCACGCGGGAGAGCTTTGGTAGCCTCACTAATCCAATCCTTCAATACATTATTTGACATGGTTAAACCTAACATAGAGATAGGATAAGATTATTAGAAAATGAAGATAACCTGGTATAAATAAATGACAAGGATAAATTTAAAGATTCATCGCATGGGAAGGATACAATTGATGACACAGGATTTTTCATCACTGATCAAGGATGATCAGCAAATCAGAAAGGTAGACCATGGCCACAGAATGACAGAAGTAGGTCATAGACCAGATCTAAATCTGATGATGGATACCAACAACTATTCGATCAATATGATGAAAAATGATAGACCGTGATCATAAAGACAGCAGACAAGCCATCAACCAGATCTAAGACACCACGACTAGACAAGTAAGGATCTAATCCTACTGAGTAATATATACATGAGATGAATCTACGATACAACCAAAGAATGGATACATAACCAAAGGGTAGCCCATAAATTGTGACCACGAGAACGACCTGTACATGCCACCAACCCAGTGAAACCGAAGGGGATACAAATACAACTGATCAAACCAGAAGTTTTCACTAGAAATGGTTTTTAAGTTAATCGAGGCTATATATGGGAATCGAAACAAGGTAAACTGACTCTAAAGAATAGCAGTCATGCTTAAAAATATTTTGCGAAAAATTCAACAGCATAACGGCTAGACAAGAGAGTCAAGATAAGGTAAACTCATGGTTTAACTAACTTTAAGAAATAGCGGTCATGCTCAAAATGTTCTGGATAAAATCCGGCAGCATAACGACGCTAGACAAGAAAGTCAAAGGTAAACTCAGGGTTTTCCTAACTCTAGGAAATGGCGGTCATGCTAAAAAATGTTCTGGATAAAATCCGGCAACATAACGGCTATACAAAAGATTCCCACAGCTCAACCAAAGGGTACGTAAATGGAAAGAATAGTAGTACAAGACTCTCAGTAAGGATACTACTACTCAACCGATAGTAATAAGATTGAGCTCAAAATCGGTAAACGAAACGTGGTCACAAGAGAAAGATAATCTAATGAATGACTGACTGTGGATGGGAATGTATGACAACGGAGCAACTCCTATAATCAACAGATCAAAGGACAAATCATGGCCAAGGTAATGGCGATCATGAGCTACTGACTAGATCTAGATCTGAGTAAGGAATGGGTACCTCCGATTGAAATAAATAAGGATCTCTAACTAAGAGGAGAACCCTAATATACATAATCAGTATATACAGGTATATACACATATACATATATCCTAACCAGGGGCACCAGCCCTAATCCTAATCTAGCGGAGTCAAGGAAGTCTCGACTTAAGACAGACTGATGAGTGTACTAGGACTGCGCCGTAGCCATGTAAAATGAGCTACCCTAGTCTACAAATGGGACAAAGCTCCTAACTCTAAGCTTTACATGTGTAAGCAACACATGTTCGACCCTTATATGAATGCAATATACTTATATAAACATGTGTACTTCTTGGTTGGATTTCACTAAGTCAGTAAGTATATACATAATATATAAAACAAAGTAGGGCTCCGGACTCAATCTATCGGGTACTATGCTTATGAACCATACTTAATATGTATAACTCAAGTGCACCGAGTGTTATACATAGTATGCTTCATTGCTCATCGGCTGCTGTAAACACAAGTGCACCGAGTGTTTACGGCTGCAGCGCTGGCGCATAGCTTGGAAATAGATTCAACAGCACCATCAGGGTGTAATGACATCCCAGTCGGGCACGCATTGAATCTATCCCGTGGAGCCAATAATGAAAACAAATAAAAAACAATGAAAGGAATAAAAAATATGATAATGCATGATGTGTAGTGTGTGAATCCCTTGTTTTAATTACGCACCTATCTGGTGCCCCTGGATTTCTAACGATAAAGTTCCCATTTAACTTGGTTTTGACCCAAATTTCTTCAAAATTAATTAAAATGGCATTTTTACAGAGTTAGGCAATGTTTCAAAAATGGCAGTTTTAACTGGGTGATGTTGGGGAGTGTAGACACCCCATTTTGACAGGGCCCTAAACCCGCGTATTCTAATGAAATCCCGAGGTCAGGCGGAAAATGAATGGAATTAATCCGAGCCTAACCCGATTGCCAGTTGAAAATCTCAACCCGAATTTTATGAATTGACCCAAGTCGCATCCCAACCCATGTCTCGAACTCGAGCTGGGCGTAGTTTAAAGAAATATGAAAAGGGAAGGTGAATTAGCAGGGCATGGGTGTGCCAATACTAGCTTACCATGAGCAAATCAAAGAAGAAGAAAATTTATTCCGCCCCCTTTTCCTACCCGAGCCACCCCCTGTAGAGATAAGAGTAGTTAAAATACACTAGATGGGGGTTGTCTAGGGCAAAAGGGGGGGGGTCGGGTATTTCTTTCTTCTCTAATAAAAAAATCAAAAGTAGAGGTGTGGGGGCAAGAAGGAAATAAACCCATCTTTAAGGGTATTCTTGGATGTGCTCATTGCTTCCTCTATAAGCAATGAGCAAGGACCCTAAGATCAAAAGGAGGACAAGTGTAGGGCCATGATGGAAAGCATGTTTAGGGTTTCAAATTTTAGCACAAGGAGAAGTGATCTAGGCCATCAAAGGAAATGGATGGTGAGGATTAGGACTAGGTCCCTAATCCTAGTTATAAAAATCAAAGCAAAAAAAAAAAAAAAGAGGGAGGGCTCATTCTCGTTTGGAAGAAAACAGAGAAGGAGAAGAGCAGAAAAAAAAATCACAACCACCGTTTCCTCCTCCACCATATCCTCCTCCACCGAGCCACCACCACTACCAAAACCCATTCTGCCCAAACCCACCACAGCCAGCCACCATTGAACCCTCCTCCATAGAAACCCACTTCATCTTCTTCACCCTCTTCTCAAACCACCATCTCTGTAACCCATCCCCACCGGCCATTCCACCTCCTCCACCAAGCCCACCACCACCATCGGCCAGCAAAACCCATTTCAAAAAACAAAAAAACAAAAAAAAACCAAACACCATCTTCTCCGGCAGGCTTGCCGGAATCCGGCAAGCCTATCAATCCTCAACCTCTCCATCCTCCTCCACCATATCCTTCTTCCATCCTCTACCACCCCCAATACCCCTTTTCGAACCAAACCCATTTAAAAAAAAAACAAACAAAACCCAAAAACCAGCCACCATCTCCCCCCATTTCTTCCAGCTCCACCACCTCCACCACCTCTGCTTATCCCCATCTTCCTCAAGCATCTTCTCCATCCTCTCATTCCTTCACCACCATTTTGCCACCCAATCAAACCCATTCTCATCTTCTCTGCCCAAAAAGCCATTTAAAAAAAAAAAAAAAACACAGAGAGAGGGAAAACGAGAGAGATGGAGCCGCCGGCCATTCTTCATTTCTCCGGCCTCTTCCCACCTTCAACCTTCGACCCCCACCACCATTGCTAGCCGCCTTCTCCATCATTTCCGCCGATCAACCCAAACCCCATTAAAACCCACTTCACAGCCACCCACCTCCGCCGCAACCGCACCCCATTAAAACCCACTTCACAACCACCCAACCTCTCCCCACCGCCAGCCGCCTCCATCTCCGATCACCTATCCAAACCCCCTTTTTTCCAAGCCACCACCGCACCTCATTCTCGGATTTTGGGGTATTTATCGCAAAAGAAAAGTAGAGAGAGAGAGAGAGAGAAAGAGAGAGAGAGAGGGAGCTCTCCAAATCCATTCTTACCCAAATCTGGGTTTGCCCAAATCAGCCACCATCTCTGTTCAACTTAGGTTTGGGTTTTCTTCTTATTAGAAAAAGAGAAAGAGAGAGAGAGAGAGAGAGAGAGAGAGAGAGAGAGAGAGAGAGAGAGGGAGCTCGACCCCCAACTTCGTCTCCTCCAGCCGGCCTCTGCCCGTCCGCCAATCGCACCCATTTCCACCGATCATCCCATTTTGGCATCCCGTCATCAGACCTGAGTTCGTAGCGATCTTCAGGTATGTCATTTCTCCTCTTCTAACAGCTCAGGTAATATTTGCTCTTCGAATTCATGCTTAAAATGCTGATTAATACGATCTTGCCATAATAGCATTAAGTAATCTTTGGTTATTTACATTTCTTCTACTCATGAAGTCAGATTTTGACCCTCAATTTCTCCTGTTCATAGCTGATTTGGTCTGGTATTTGGGATCTAAGTTGTTTTTTTTCTATTATCACTGATTTCTTATGTTTATAATTGGTTTAGCTTTGAAAGTTGGGTTTGAAGCAATTCTTTTGACCTTTAATTCCTTATTTCATTGATAATTCGGCCTTGTGATTTGGATCCGAATTAAAGCTCTTGATCATTGATTTCAGAGATTTGTTGCGTATGGAGGTGTGGATTTAGATCCGGGTCAAATCCTTGGATTTTATTCCCTGACATTTACAACCTGTTGGCGTATTATTTCGAATACAAACAAAAGTTCTTGAACTAGATTTTTTTTAAAGTTTAACTCACTTTGAAATTTAGAGCTGTATAAGATTCTTCATTTGAGTAGAAATTTCAAAGGGATTTGATGTGGAGTGAAAATATAGAGGGGTGAGAAAATTGAGAGCTGAAAATGAATTTCCTTCCTAGAAGAGATAAGGAGTTGAGGGGGAGATCAATGCAGGGAGAATTAGAGTATAGAATTGACCTTTCTCATCTAGAGCCCAACCCCTTAGGGAGGCATGTTTTATCTCAAAAGAAAATCAAGCCCTTTGAAGATAAGCTATGTCTCCTTAGTGAGTCACGCATTAGGTGCCTACCCGAGTCTCGCAAATGGTTGTATCCTCACTAGAAGACCAACTCGGTCTATTAGTTGCCTCCCTGGCATCATTGCATGGGTTGTGATGAAGTTGCTTGGAGCCTCCCCCCTTTAGCTTTCTCTTTCCTTCCTTTTCGAGGCTTCTCTCAATTTTAGGGTTTTCCTTAAATCTCAGGGTTCCTATATTGTCCATCGATTCCAGAGGTTTTCTGTCTGACCTGGGCTATGACGGAATGTATCTTGAGCCAACCCCTTCCCTTCCTGCCTTAGAGTCTTCGCAGGTTAAGGGATTTCTTCCTCTATAGAGTTAGTCGTAGAGAGTTTAGGGGTCTGTCCTACCATCTTAGGGTTTTGGAGTCTGTCCTACCCTTGTAGAATTTAGGATTCTGTCCTATCCCTTCATAAAGTTTGGGATTCCGCCTTTCCATCTTCCAGAGTCCGTCTTCAGCATAGGAGTCAGTCCTTCAGTCTTTCAGGGGTCTGTCCTATCATCATAGGGGTTGGGATTCTGTCCATCCTCTCATCAAGTCGCGTGATTGTTATCCGCTCTTGCAAGGTATAGGATGCTGTCCAACCCTTGCAGAGTCGTGATTCTATCCAATTCCCCCGCAAAGCTGTGGACCCCGATCCGAGATAGGCTGCGAGGGAACGGGTCCCTACACCATCTGGATCATCCACGTGTGAAGGAGAGCTCTGCCAAGGAACTCTCGAAACGGATGCCACCCTCATAGCATAGCACGAGTGGCGATATAAAAGAAAGAGATATGTCTCGATCCGGAACCGAGGTTCGAAACCGAGACATACCTGAAATAAACTCAGAGTCGCCATCCATGGATATGCCATGGAACCCTAAAATCAAATCCTCTGTACAATGGATAACCAGAAATATATATGGGTTCGTGCCTGGTTATGAATGGGGAAGGTCTGAGAGCACCCCCGATTCGTCCGAGTGCAAGCACTTGGTCTCTTATGCCATTTATTATTAACTCCAAAGAAGTTTGGGTAAAAATCATATGAAATGGGAACAATCCTCAAGAATCGTCTACCTAAGCATGCATGCATTTCCTGAGGATAAAGATAATAAACACATATAAAATAAAATAAAAGATGTGCTACCTAAGCATAGCTAGGTTATGAGTGACAAGCCTAATGGGTGTCTAAGTTCTGATGTGCAAACACATGCAAGCTATAGCTAAAGGTACATGATCAGTACAAAAAAATAAGAAAATATATCAAATCATACAATAACTACACAACAAATCCTAAGACTCTAAATTATTAGCCCGAGTCTTCGGATGGTCTGGTATTCATCCAAAGAAGCCTACGTATCCCCGCCTCCACGAGAATCAAGGCAACGTAGTTCTTCGCGCCTATTCTAAGCTAGGATGCCTAAGACACCTAGACCTCTATCCTAGACTCGATCTAAAAGACCGGACCAATTATTAAAGTTTATTGTACGATTATTTAAATTCCAGTGAATTGCGGATTTTAAGACACCCTATATGCCCTAACTAAATGCAGATTAGCCCTAGGCTAATGCAGGTGGTTCCTACAACCTATGTGTAACTAGGCTGTATTTCCTAAGGAAAACCAAAGGTGGACTAGCGTATCATATTCTAGTCATCACTCGGCGATGTGGATCGCCGACTGACCGGACGGAGGCGGTCCTATAACTCTAGGACAAACCCCTAACTCTAAAGCAATCACAAACAAGCACACAACAAAACAAAGATCAAACCCTAACTCTAAACTCTCTATCTAGGACAAAGTCCTAACTCTAAAGGAAGAGCTTTTCGAAATCAAATGTTATTTATTCAAAAAGGTTTAAAACGCTATTTACAAAAGTTTGGCTGGACTTGGGATATAAATCCCGAGCTGCGCTACGTACCTCGTTGAAGAGGATCAAGCCAACGTAGTTCGAAACGAACTCTCAAACTACGCTTCGAAAAGAAACACTCAACACTTTAGATTTTTTTTAAGGTTTTTTATGTTTTTCAAATGTTTTTGATATTTTTAAAGTTTTTAAATGTTTTTGAGTTTTGAATTTCTGATGTTTTTGGATTTTAAAGCTTTTCCAATGCTCTAAACCTTTAAATGTTTTCAATCTTAAAAGGAACACGCAAGTAGTACCACAAACTAGGGCAAAGCCCTAAAGCAAAAGGGGAAACCCCGAATAAGCAACTAGCGTCTCAAAGAGACGAACCACAACAAGAAAGATAGCGTCCCAAGAAGAGAGAAAACGATCCAAGATCCCAAGCAAGCAAAGCTCTAATAAGACTGAGTTAGCCTCTAATCAAAAGCGAAGTAATCAACAACTCTAAAGGAGAAACTCCGAACTAACAACACTAAAGAGGGGGAACAAATGAGTCAGAGACTCTCTAATAACACTACCGAGTCAAAGACTCACTCTAAAAGAGGAGGCCACTCTAACATGAGGCTAGGTAAGCCTCCTAAAGGGGAAACTCTCTACATGAGACAAGGCTTGTCTCCGAGACACAAATGACGTAAAAAGGAATAAGAGACCCTGTGCATAGTTGGCAAAGGTGAAACACCCAGCCGGGCCGGACAGCTGCCTAGTCCTAGGGTGCAACAAATGTGCAACCCAATACCCATAAGGGTAGGGGTATGCTGCCAAGCCGAGTAGGGTGTTCTCCCAAAACCAAACGACGCACAAAGGGGAGGTTTAGCAAGAGAATGAGACTGGGTAAGTCTCTTAGACACAGAGGTAGGATAGAGAAAAATGCTAGCAAGACTGGGCAAGTCTCCTATATACAAAGGAGGGGTTCTAAGCGACGAGGCTTGCTCCCAGAGGAGAACTGCCTAACGAGACAAAACGTGTCTCCTAGAAAGGAACTCTCTAATAAGACCAAATGGTTTCCTAAAACAGGAAAAAGAAACTACCATCTAAAGGTTTCTAAAAACTAGAGAAGTCCGCTAAAAGAGAAGGGAACACTACATGGACTAAACAAGTCCCCTGAGGCTAAACTAACCTTACAGAAACACAAATTGTCTCTCTAAAGGGGAGGCTCCAACTATCGCCGTCATAGCCCTCTCGCAATGAATAGAGAAGCAACACCAAAAGACTAAACAATTGTTGCAAATATTCAGAGCGCTCAAAGGAATGAGCTCTACTCAAAGACAATATTTCATATCATGCAAACTTAACTAAATTACCACTTCAAAGCCTATAAACTGCAGGACAACAATTATAGAATGATAAGCAATCATTAATTAGCCCAGACCAGCCGCTGGGTAGCCTAATGAAATAAAACAATATCAAACACTTCAAAGCCAACCACAAACCCCAATACAGGGACTCCAATGAAATCAGATGATGCCAAAGTAATCATCTGATTTCCTACACATATAATATTTCTACAAACCGCCTTGAAATCAGACGATATTCGTGTCAAGGACATCGAATAGTGCAAATCGTCTGATTTCCTTCTTCAATTAAACAATTTATTTAAAATAAAAACGAATGAGTATGATAAGCTTTGAGATAATCTCACCTGAATACCATTTATTACCGTCTTCAAACCCTAACTCAAAGCTTAGTACCAACGAAGAATATTAAAAATTTTAACAGATTATACAAATGCATCAAATGATATTTCTGATTTTTATAAATTTTGATGCATAACAGGGGGCATATCTGAAAAACTAAGCAGGCTTACTAAACAAAAGAGGGGAACGCTACTTGGATTGAGCGAGTCCCCTAAAGATGGGCTTGGGCTATCGCCTTCATCGCCATGGCAATGATAAAAGGAACTAAAATCTAAAAGCATCTAAAAGACTGGGAAAGTCTTCCTAAAAGAGAAAGGGAAAAAGCTAACGGGACTTAGCAAGTCCCCTAAAAGATGGGCTTGGGCTAGCGCCTTCATTGCCCCTATTTCCTTCCCCTAATAAACCCTATTTTAGTGCATTTGATGAACATTTCCCCCAACAGGGGCTGGGTTGCCGAAAATAGGGAGCACCACCACTCACAGAATTGCCAAAACAGGGGCAACAATGGGCTGAAATATACTTAAAACAGGGACTGAATCATGAACTGCACCTGTGCAAAACAGGGGCTATAATGAGGGCAATTACAGGCAACCCGAACCTCATCTTAAATTTTAGTGGTTGGCCTTAAAGAAGCAACAAAGATGAGAGAGCCAATTGATTTTCATATGGATTAAGATTCAAACAATAATTGGCTTATCATATTACAGACCAAGAACCCAATAAAGTAAACTTACACTGCTTGAAGAGCAAACAACACAGCTCTATGCCATGAAATGATTTAGCACAGTAAGCTCACGCCCATCTATGGCCGAACAGGAACAATAAAGAAAACTCATCATGCTTTGGACTTGCTGAATTGTAAGAACCTCATCAAATCAATTAGTAATTACAAAGTTGCTATTACCCATGGATTGCTTGGAGCAACCACAGGTTATTGAAATCAATTTGTTGAGACAGGGCATTTGCAAAGAAATTTGTAATCACACCAACATCAGGATTGAAATCAATGACTAAAAGCTAGGATTCAAAATCAGCTAGAACAATATAGCTTGGGGATCAAAACTGAAGAAAGAAAATCAAGTTAAAATCACTACTCATGAATCAAGGACCATTCGATCAGAGGAGAGATTAAAAATGAAAGAAAGCAATTGCACACTCCAAGGGAAAATAGAAGCTAACCATGAAAAATACCTGAAAGCAGGGATCAATAGCCGGCTGGGTCGCTTCTGCACTTCCTTAGATCGGATCCAATTTCCTCTCCTCCTTTTAAATCAGGCTTTGATTCACCTTACACACTTGGATCTGAGGCATATGCTCAGATCTGCAGGAAGATATTAAAAATGCCTTAAGGCTCATCAGATCTGAAAGAGAAATTATCAGATCTTGGCTGAAAACGGACAAATCAAAGCCAGGGACTCTCAAATCGATGACAAAAATAGCAGCAATCTAACCAAAATTTCAACGGATTTCAACCGGAGAAAATGAATTGATCGGAGAAAATGAAGGGACTCAGTTAGGGCTTCGAAAGCCAAAACAAGGGATGGATCTAGAGGTGAGAAAGAAAGATTTGGTATGAGATCTCAGATCTGAGCTTGCCGGAGATGGCAATCCGGCCGGAATTCCGTTGGAATCACACCGGAGAAGACAAAATTGAGTGCCGGAATCTGTAAATCTCGCCGGAGCGGACACGATGAAGATCGGAGGTTGCGGCTCGCCGGAGGAGAGTGGAGAAAGGAAAATCGCCGAGCCTCTCTCTCTCCCTCTTCGCGATTTTCCACGAAAATGAACAGCTCAGAGGTAGGATTTACAGGGGTTTTCGTCGGAGAATGGGTCTTGGCCGAAGCTGGGTGATGGTGGTGGTGGATCTAATGGTGGCCGAGGTGGTTGGAGGAGGCACGGCCGGATTCTGGTGAGGAACCTACCGGAGAAGATGGGTTTAAGAATTTTGGATCTTGCAGAAGAAAAGAAAAATGGAGGAGATGATGATCGGAGGGTGGAGGAAGAGGATCAGAGAGGTTGATCGGAACAAATGAACCTCGGCCGGAGATCTGAGGTTGCCGGAGAAGGATGGATCGATCGGCCGGAGAAAGATCGTTGCCGGAGAAACATCGATCGGGGAAGATGAAGATGTGGAGGTGGTGGTGGCCGATCGGAGCTCAGATTCCGGCCGATGGATCTGCCGGAGAAGATGAAACCCGATGAGATCTACTCTCTCTCTCCTCTCTCTCTCTCTCTCTCTCTCTCTCTCTCTCTCTCTCTCTTCTTTTCAACGAAAATGAGGATGAACAGTTCTCTCGATTTTTTCTGATTTTTTTATATATATAAAAAAAAATGCTGTTGATAATGGCACTACTCTTACGGATAAGGCGCGCGAATTTGTAAGCGCACCTCCGCCGCTTTGTCCTATTAGCGAGAGACAATCGGAATTTCATATTTCAAAGATGCACCCCTCTTCGGCTAATCCACCCCCCTTACAGATTTGCACTACGCTCACTACTTCGATTCGTTCGCAGGGCAAACCAACTCGGATTTCGACGAAATTTTACAGGGACCTATGGGGACCCTAACCTAGCTTAGGGTGCAATTTGGGATCCTAGCTCGGTGATTGGATGGGGTTTCGCACAAACACAGCGAATCTGGGTCCGGTCAAAATGGGGTGTCTACAAAAGCATAGGATGCTGTCCAACCTTTGCGGGATATCAGGAGTCTGTCCTCCCCTTGTGATGATAGGATTCTGTCATCTTGTGTCAAAAACATCTAAAAACCAAAAATCTCAAAAATCTTGAGTCATTAGGAGTAGTTAGGAAAATCTGGTCCGAACTACGGATGACTTGATCCCTAGCTGAGGGGTACGTAGGCAGCTCAGGCGTGCAGCTGGCATCCTGAGTCCAGTCACCTTTTTTTTTTAAATCACCATTTTACAAATATTTCTCACCTTTTCGTCCACCCGAGTTCAGTCAAACATTTTTAATAAATATTTTCAAACATTTCAAAATGAAAGCAAAAATGGGCAAGGATGGTGACTGCCAGGTCACTCGGAGCCTTCTTTTCATTCCATTTTCGGTTTTCATCGTGATTTTTCGGTTTCCATCGGTTTTCTGACGTTTTATTGGGTTTTGGGACGGGCGATGACGTAGCGTGGCCCTTTTACAGGGATTGTCCTTGCTGAGCCCAACGATAGGTGATGACGATCGCGAAACTTGTCCGATCTTCAGCAGATTAGGATCGCTGGGCTTGATTCCTTTTGAATCGCCCTCCGAGCCTATCGTGTGTTCCATCTTCTTTTCCCTGGCATTTTTTTGTTCTCACATGCCGTTGATTTTCCGATTTCTTTATTTTCTTACACCTTTTAGCTTGCTGTGTGCTTATCATAGATTTCTCATGCATTCTAGTTTGTTTGTTCTTCTAGCGTGCGATCGATTGCCATTTTCTTAGTCTTATCTCTTGCATAGGCTCGCATGCTAGTGTGTTTACTTTACTGCTTTGATTGCTTAGCTATAGCGTTTATCCATTCATCTTAGCTTGATTATCTGTCTAAACTTAGATATTTGCTTTCCTTATCTCATTATATCTGTCTAAACTTAGATATTTGCTTTCCTTATCTCATTATATCTATAATTATCTGCTTAGCTGTAGCTATGCATGCGATTGTTTATTACTCTCTTAGATGTGATGAGTTAGGATTAGATGCGATGAGTTAGGATTTGGATGTTCATTTTCTTTGCCCATTCCCGGGTCATGCATGCTTAGATAGACATTTTCTCGGGGATGATTGTTCCCATTTCACAGGATTTTTGCCCAAAACTCTTCAAAGTTAATAATAAATGGCATAAGAGACCAGGTGCTTGCACTTGGGCGAATTGGGGGCGCCTAACCCCTTCCCCATTCGTCATCAGGCACAGACCTTTTGTATCTCTGGTTATCTGTTGCGACAGAGCACATCATGGGATCCAGGGCTCACTTCCTTGGATGGCGACTCTTTCTTTGTTTAAGGTGCGTCTCGAATCCGGGCTAGTCCCCGAATCGAGAGATATCTCACTTTACATCGCCGCTCATGCTGTGAGGGGCACTCTTTCGAGAGTTCCTTGGCGGAGCTCTCCTTCACGTGGATGATCTAGAGACTCGCGTGGGGGCACGTCCCCCCGCCTCTCTCGGATCGGGTTCCACATGTCTCATCTTCATTCTCTTTCCTTCTCCTACATTGCTTGTGGTGATTTGTAACTCTATTCCTCACTTTCTTTTCATTTATCAACTAACAAGGGTTAGATAATCTTTGCAAAATCTCAATTTGATTTCAAAATTATAATTATTCAATTCATGTCCCCTCTTGGGTTGCCTTTGGGATTCCAATTAACTTTTTGGGAATTGGACTTCAATTTTTTAGTTAAAGATGTGTAAAATAAAGAAAATAGTGCACTATAAAAAAGTGGGCAATAGAAAAGTTTACATGAAGAAAAGAGTGAATTGTAAAAATAAGATTTTCGTAACGAGAAGTGTGCATTAGAAGCCACCCTCCTAAAAGCTCGGACATATAATTAGAAACCGAGTTCTACCAGGAAATTCAAAGATTCTCAAGATAAATATGGAAACCGACTACCTGGGGAAGTGACCAATAAGAAAAATCTCCAAGAAAGGCAAGTCTCTTAAAGTGCCTAGGACTCTGGCTCTATAAAAAGAATGCCACACTCAAGTTAAGAATCCAAGGTGTTTGGCATATTGTTACTCTGTTACTTTACTATTTTGAATTCCCCCTTTTGTGCCGATTTCTGACTTACCTCAACACAGGGCCCTCTAACTTGTGTTCTCTGAGCCCAAGACGTGCACGAATAGAAGAACTGTTCAAGCTCGGTCGATCGATGGAAGCAGATTTTGGCACCAACAATTGGAACTAACCCAATTCAATTTTTATATAGAGGGTCCTTCAGTCATTCTCCTCTTGGGAGTTTAAAGAACAAAAATTTTCCTGAAAAAAGTTTTTCCCAAGAAATGTTTTTCTTGCAATCCAATGAAGGAATTTTAATTCATCAAACCTCTTATTTTGGGAGATGATAAATTCGCACCCCCTTGTAGGATAATTTACCCGACGTTCACGTCTCTTGTAAAATCCAAGACAATCTCTGCAACAAATTCTTTCTTCTCTACATCTCTCTGGACCTCTACCGCCAAAAACCCATCTCTCTTCATCAATCAAAAATATAATATAACAATCCAACAAAATCTCAAAGAAAGAAACTCAAATGTCTGACCAACAAACCCCTCCACTCCCTCTTCCTTCCTCCCCCCAAATCTCCACCCAAATCCTCCCAAACCTTCCAAACCCAAACCCTAATCCTCCCCAAACTCTAATCCTTACACACCCAAACCCTAATCCTCCCCACACCCAAACCCTAATCCTTCCACACCCAAACCCTAATCCTCCCCAAACCCTAAATCCAGACACCCTGCTCCCCTCAAACCCTAATCCTCCTCAAGCTCTAATCCTTCCACACCCAAACCCTAATCCTCCCCAAACCCTAATCCTTCCACACCCAAACCCTAATCCTCCTCAGACCCTAAATCCAGACACCCTTTTCCCTTCCCCTACAGTTCACAAGAAGCGAAAGCGAAGCACCAGTGCCCGTCGCAAGCAATCTTCATTGCCTTTTCTCCCTTCACAAAATCAGGTATTCCTTCTTCACCCTCTTCCTCATTTATATAACACTAACCTTTTCATTATCCCTCCTCAAATCCCTACTAAAACCCCATCCCTCCAAAACCCTAACCCTAATTCTTCCGGCAGTGTAAACCCTAATACTGCCGCCAATGTATACCCTAATTCTTCTTCCAGCAGTGTAAACCCTCATTCAGCCCGCATTGTAAACCCTAATTCTGCCGGCGGTCTAAACCCTAATTCAGCCCGCATTGTAAACCCTAATTCTGCCGGTGGTCTAAATCCTAATTCTGCCGGTGGTCTAAACCCTAATTCGGCCGCTACTGTAAACCCTAATTCAGTCCACATTGTAAACCCTAATTCTACCACTAATGTCAACCCTAATTCAGTCCGCATTGTAAACCCTAATTATGCCACTACTGTCAACCCTAATTCAGTCCGCATTGTAAACCCTAATTCTGCCACTACTGTCAACCCTAATTCAGTCCGCATTGTAAACCCTAATTCTGCAGGCGGTCTAAACCCCAATTCTGCCGCTACTTTCAACCCTAATTTGGCCCGCAGTGCAAACCCTAATTCTGCCAGCAGTGTCAACCCTAATTCGGCCCGCGGTGTAAACCTTAATTCTTCCGGTAGTATAAACCCTATTTCGGCCCGCAGTGTAAACCCTAATTCTTCGGGCGGTGTAAACCCTAATTTGGCCCGCAGTGTAAACCCTAATTCGGGCGGTGGCATAAACCCTAATTCTGCCGGAGGTGTAAACTCTAATTCGGACATCTCAGAAGAAATAATATTCATAAACAAAGAAGCTACCTCTGAAGCCCTAACTGCCCTCTCTGCTGGCTTCCCAGCGGATTCCCTCACAGAAGAGGAAATCGAATCCGGCGTAGTTTCAGTCATAGGAGGAATTGAACAGGTCAATTACATCCTAATTCGAAACCACATTCTTGCCCGATGGCGAGATAATGTCTCAAACTGGCTCACCAAAGAATCCTTCTTAGATATCCTCCCTTCACATAGTCTTACTCTTTTGAATTCTGCCTATAATTTCTTGGTTTCTCATGGGTACATTAATTTTGGCGTTGCCTCGGCGATCAAGGAAAAGATCCCGGTGGAGGCAAGCAAGCCAAATGTGGTTATTATTGGGGCTGGTTTGGCGGGTTTGGCTGCCGCAAGGCAGTTGATGGCATTTGGGTTTAGGGTAGTTATTTTAGAGGGTAGAAAGAGAGCTGGGGGAAGGGTTTATACAAAGAAAATGGAGGGTGGGAATCGAGTCGCGGCCGCAGATTTAGGGGGGAGTGTTTTGACTGGTACTTTAGGGAACCCACTTGGTATTTTGGCCAAACAGTTGGGTTATCCTCTCCATAAGGTGAGAGATAAGTGTCCTTTGTATAAACCTAATGGCGAGCCTGTAGACCCTGAAATGGATTCTAAAGTGGAGACTGAGTTTAATCATCTTTTGGATAAAGCGAGTCGAATTAGGCAGTTGATGGGAGAGGTGTCTGTTGATGTCTCTCTTGGGGCTGCTTTAGAGACGTTTAGAGAGGTTTATGGAGTAGAGGAGATGAGTTTGTTTAATTGGCATTTGGCAAATTTGGAATATGCAAATGCTGGGTTGTTATCAAAGCTCTCTCTCGCGTTTTGGGACCAGGACGATCCGTACGATATGGGTGGGGACCACTGTTTTTTGCCGGGAGGGAATGGGCGGTTGGTTCAAGCTTTGTCTGAGAATTTACCCATCCTTTATGAGAAAACTGTGAGCGTGATTCGTTATAGTAGCAATGGGGTGCAGGTTATTGCAGGGGGGCAAGTTTTTGAGGGTGACATGGCAGTGTGCACGGTTCCGTTAGGTGTTCTGAAGAGTGGTTCGATAAAATTCGTTCCCGAGTTGCCTCAGAGGAAGCTTGATGCGATAAAGAGGCTGGGATTTGGGCTGTTGAATAAGGTTGCAATGCTATTTCCTCATGTTTTTTGGAGCACGGATCTTGAGACTTTTGGGCATCTGTCTGATGAACCAGCTCGTCAGGGCGAGTTCTTTCTTTTTTATAGCTATGCAACTGTGGCCGGCGGTCCACTTCTGATTGCTCTTGTTGCAGGAGAAGCTGCACTCAAGTTTGAATCCATGGCTCCTACTGACGCCGTGGCCCAAGTTCTTCAGATTCTCAAGGGTATGGTTGTTTCTCTCATCTCTTGCCTTTTATTTATATTTGGTTAGGGACAACTGATTGTGAGTCCAAAACCAATTATTGGACTCTAAATTACATTTAGGGCACGTTTGGCATGATTTTTTTAGCTGGAATATTGGCTTACCCAATGGTAAGGGACGGTGGAAGAGGGATAGATATGAGAGGGACCGAGTGAGGAGAGGGCAAGAAAAGCCTGAAAAACCAGGAAACAAAAAACTTTGCTCAAAATACAATCGTCTTTCTCCCATTTTTTAGCCACTTCTCACCCTCAACTCATTCGTGCCCTCTCAAGTCTCTCCTTCTCCCACCCGCCCTATCCCTCTCTCACCACTTGCAGACATTAATTTAGCATGAAAAAAAATCCTGGCTGCCAGAAATGGCCTTAATTTTGAGTCCAATAATTGAAAATAATAATAATCCTGGCTGCCAGAAATGGCCTTAATTTTGAGTCCAATAATTGGTTTTTGACTCACAAACGAGTCATAATATTAAATGAACAGGGCCTTAGAAACTTGAAATATGATCCATGGTCTCCAGTTATTTTTAATAATAAGATTATGAGGAACTGCTAGAAATTCCCAATATACAGGCCAGTATAATATATCTCATTCTTTGTAAATAAAGTGGACATTGATGTGTCAAACGTCCTTTATCCATATTATGTAGCTGTTTCTTTTATTTCTTATGGTTATTCTAATAGACATCTTTTCTGAGCCACTGATTCTAAACTGAAATGCGTACTTCATTCTAAATGTGAACCTATGTAAACAGGTATTTATGAGCCACAAGGAGTTGATGTTCCTGACCCTATCCAATCTGTCTGCACTAGATGGGGTACTGATTCCTTCAGTTTAGGTTCATATTCTCATGTTGCGGTGGGAGCATCTGGAGATGACTATGATATCTTGGCAGAAAGTGTTGGAGATGGGAGGCTTTTCTTTGCTGGTGAAGCCACCACTAGGCGATACCCTGCAACCATGCATGGAGCATTCCTAAGCGGTCTAAGAGAAGCTGCCAATATGTCTCACCACTTCAATGCTCGAGCCTTGAGACTAAAAGTCGAGAGAAACCCATCGAAGGATGCTCAGTCATGTACTGCTCTTCTTGCCGATTTGTTTAGGGAACCTGACCTAGAATTTGGGAGTTTTTCTGTTATTTTTGGTCGGAAATTATCCGATCCCAAGTCAACAGCAATCTTAAGGGTCACATTTGGAGGACCCCGTAAAAAAACCAATGAAGGGACAAAGCCAGATCAGCAGCACTCGAATAAGCCACTATTTCAGCAGCTTCAAACTCATTTTAATCAGCAGCAACATCTCCATGTTTACACCATGCTATCGAGGCAACAGGCACTTGATTTGAGAGAGGTTAGAGGCGGGGATGAAATGCGGTTAAATTATCTTTGTGAAAAGCTTGGTGTGAAATTGGTGGGGAGAAGAGGCTTGGGATCTGCGGCTGATTCTGTTATTTCTTCGATCAAGGCTGAGAGGGGCAACCAAAGAACCACTGAAACTTCTTTAGCTCTCAAATTGGCAGAGTGATTTGTGCACTAACTATATGTGAATTATGTTATCATGACAGTTGCCTGGAGAAGTGATGTGTACCGTGTTTTCAGGACATGGGATTTTAACATAAAAGCAGATACAGGACACTCTCCTGCACAGTGTTGTTCAGGTATTTGCATAAAGATCTTCAAGTAATTGAGTTCAGGTAATTTATTTATATACTGTTGTATATTTTTTAATTCAATGTGGGGTGCAGCCCATAGTTTTGTAAATAACTAATGCATTTAGTCAGAGTAAGATGCTGAATGTGTGGCACAGTTGCTTGTTTCAGGAATATATCCTGCCAAACACATGTGGGTACCATTCTAGGACTGTAAATGTTCAAATAACTCGAATGTTGGCATGGCGTTTGGTCTAATTCCTCCCCCCCCCCCCCCCCCCCCCCCCGGGGCGTTTGAATGAGCTCTGTATTGCCATGATTCCACTGTCACCCTGAATGAGAATATTTTTTAATTGTTTTTTGTTAGATTGTCCTTTTCTTGTATCCACCTAAGATAGAGTAAGCGGCGATACTACGCAAGACGAATGGCTTCAAGACCTTGTCTCAGTAAATCTTGTCAATGATCATTTCTAAGAGTGACAATTGAAGTTGGTTTGATCCATCTTTGTGAGTTCCATGAACAATGCGTACTGCTCCAGCTATAAGGGAAGGATACCTAGAAACTTTTGTTTTGTGGCCTTTGGATTTTTGCACAATAATGAACGAGAACCAATCGATTGAAGGAGATTCCTCAAATATCATTTCATGGATGTAGAGGAATTCTTATCGTCCATGGAGATTAGCTGGCATCATCATGGAGATGCTAAGTATGTGTGGTAGGATATCACCATTGCTCAGGCATAAATGAAGGTCCACAAATGAGATGGCAGATACCTTGGCATAAGGAGTAGAGAGAGATGTATTTTGAAGGCTGATTATTTTCTTCGATGTATTGGGACAACTCATCCCTTATTTGCTATATCTTTCTTTTTCATTTGGAATAAATTACAGTATTGCTCAAAAAAAGAAGAAAAGGAATCATGTATTTTTTGAAGCCATTGGAGGACTAGTGATTCATATACCAGAATTGTTGTTGCTACTTTGAATCTGTATGGATATAACTCTGAGATTGGTTGATTTGAAAGAACCTTGCTTGCGGAAATCTTCACAGATCTCCACATGCACTGTATATAAGTTAGCAAATGGTGAGTGGTGACTTGCCCTGTATCCTTGGAGCTCTCATTGTCATTCTTTGAATGCTGAAAAATGTTGATTATGGTGGCTTCTGCAAATGCTTGCTGTTGAAATTGGTGAACTTTTCAACTATATGCTTGCTAGTAGTGATCTTATTTACCTTATCAGCTGATATTTATCTTGTCTTGTTTGATCAGCAGTAGTCACTAGGTGGGAAAGTGGATCTCTTCAAGGGAGGTGAGGGGAATGATTTATAAGAGCATTCTGTAGCTTTTTCAAAATATCCACAATTATGTGCACAATGAAGGATTTATAAGGTCAGTTTTTTCAGAGTGGAATTTTCTGCATTCATTTACGTTCTGAGTATTCTTTCCTAGATGGGTTTGATGGGGAAGAAATCAATGTGTAAATCTCACGTCTGTTGTGTTAGAGAATTCCACTCATCTACCATTAGGCGGCTAAACTCTACTGAAATGAAATTGATTTTCCCTTTTGTTCCAATGACCTGCAAACTAGTGCAATGGAGAATTTGATTTGGATAGGATGAATGGTTTGGTGTAGTAAGGGACTTCAAGTTTTGTAGTTTTGTTTTGGATGGAAAACATTTGTAAAGCTTAAATAGAGCTGGGTATCCATGTTAAGAGAATGGCTACAATTGTATTTCTGTCGCCTGGTCTTTAATATGGATTAGGTAGAATATGCTTTGACAGCTCCCCGAGTCGACTCCTTTTTATCTACTTAGTTAATCAAAATTCCTTTGACTCGTGTGTTATGACCACGCCAACCAAGTACGCACCTGTGTTGGCTGTGTCAACCGAGTGCTTGATTGCATCGTGCCGAGTCGACTAGGATTTGCTCTGGCCGCGTTTTGACTCGCATTAGCATTTTGAAACATTAGCTGTAGTCTTAGTTGTAAATTTTGTTTCGTTTCGCCCAAAAATGGGGTGAAACTTTTCGGTTCCAGCTGAAAACCGGAACAAAATGGGTATACATACCGTTACGTTCCAAATTACGGAAATTTCTGACAAAATTTTCCGAAATGGGCAAAATTCCAGATTTCGTCCAAAGTTCCGAAATTTACTTGCGTTTTCTTCTACTCTCCTTGTTTCTTCTTAGTTCTCTTATCTTATTATGTCATCTTCTTAGTATTTACATGTAAAGTCATTGAAGTAAATGTCCATTTATACCCCCCCAAAACCAACCCCCAATTTGGATTCATTAAAAGTAGCTTCAAGAGTCAATTCTAAAAGGATAAATTATCAACTTCCCAGTTCTAGCACAAAATCCCAAAAAAAGGTTCGGGTCAAACTCTTAACTTCCAAATGGTTGGGTATTTTTTCGAATTTAAAATATTCATAAATTCTATCATATCGAAACATTATTAAATCCCAAAATTCCTGTAAAAAAATCTCATAATTTGGCCTCTAATTTTTTTTTTTTTTTTCATTTTGTCAGGCACTGCTCAACACACAGGTGAACACATGCATTTCAGCTGATAGTGATTTTCCTTGAAGTAATTACATGTTGGATCTTTTACATATTTGGTTCCTTTAATTGTTTCATATAGTTTTCTAATAATTTTTTATTTTTTGGATTTTTTCTTATTTTTAAGCATTTAAAAAAATTTCCCTCGTTAATGCTTGAGAAAGAGGATTTACAACTAAGGAACCAAAACGAAATTTATTAGTTGAGAAGGGGTGTAGTTAATGTCTGCAGTTAATATCTGAGAGGAGAAACGAAACGAAATTTACGACTAAGGAATCGAAATGAAATTTACAACTAAGGCTGTAGTTAATGTCTGAGAGGAGAAAACGAGAAAGTTAGAGAAAGAGGAATAGTGTAGAGAGATCAAGGTTGATCTATGCCAAAGAAGAGAATGAAAAGGAGTTGAGAAAGGGTGTAAGGCAAGAAAGAGAAGAGGCAAGGAAGAACTCACAACCGTGATTTGAAGGGGTGAGAAAGAGGGGAGAAGGACCTTCCTCTAAAAAAGAGAGGGGAGGAGGAGGAGGTGGAATTGGGGGCTTATAATCTTCTGAGGGGATGAGGGATAGAAGAAAGAAAGAGAAGGGGAGGGAGGGAGGGAGGGAGGAAGGAGGAGATGGGGTGCCTACACCCTTGCTGTGAGGGGGAAAGGAGGGGAAGAAGAGGATATATGGAGAGAGGGAGAAAGAGGGGGTTCCCAAAACATTGGGGGTGGGGGTCCTTTTCCCCATTCCAAAAACTAGGGTTTAAAGCGTAGTTTCAAAGCTCCCCTACATTGTGGACTCCCACGAGTCAACTCCCTTTTGCATTGGCCGTGTTCCGCGTTTTGCCTTACGAAGTCAATAAAAACTCCCTTAACTCTCCCGAGTTATGACCGCACCAACCGAGCACTCAACTGTATCATGCCGAGTTTACTAGGTTTTTCTTCGGCCGCGTTTTGACCCACATCCTCGTTTTGACACACTAGTTTAAAGGGGGTGCATTAGGTTTTATATAGGGAGAGGGTTTGGGTTTAAGTGGTGGACAATAAGGATCGGCCAACGTGATATAAGGAGGGGCTATAAGAAGGGTTTAGAAGGTTTAAGTGGGGGACCATATAGGATATACGCAAAGTTTTAAAAGGTAAAGTGATGGGCTGTGGTGGAGGGTCAATAGGGTAATAAGATCTTAAGTGAGTTTGGGCTTGGATTTAGGGTGGTGGATGATGGGTTATGGGTAACTAAGTCAAGGTTTTAAATTTCAGTTTCGATTTCGGTCGCAAAAAAAAACAGAAACATTTCGGTTTTGGTGGAAATCATGTAAAATCACGAAAACGTGAGGAAACAATGCACATGATGAAATTTTAAAATAAAACTTTGGAAAATGGTAGAATAAGCACTAGTACATACTCAGAAACCATTGCATAAGCAAGAAAGTTATTCATAATGGCTTTAATTGCATTGAACACCTAGTACATGTGTTGTCGCACATGCCTGTAGCAATAAAGGCAATAAAGAAGTATAATATAATGAAGTATAATGACTAATTCCCCTCCAAGGACCCAACCCTATTTCAATACCACAAAGTTTCGAGGAATTATTGGTCCGGTTCCAACTTGACATCCCAGCATATGATGCAGTCACCTTGATGCGCAGTTCAATGATGTTGCCTACCAAATATCATTCTCTACACTAATGACATGAAATGAAATGCAAATCATAATATCTTTCCATTTTTTGTCATTCCGAATTTCAGGAATTTCAGTCAAATTTTGGGAATTTCAGTCAGAGATAATGACGTGGAAGGAATTCATTGAGATTTCGTTTCGGTGTGGATGGAAACGGAAACATTTCAGTCGTTTCGGGGAAATTTAAAACTATGACTACAATGAATGGGTCATAAGATTGATGTAGATATCCCTCACATCTAAGGCCATAAGAATGCAACTAAAAACTAAAATAAAATTCTAATAAAATATAGATAATCATGTCTATCTATAGAGTACGTCTAGACCTAAGACTAAATCACATCAAGCTATTTAAGAAATCCTTAAGAGGATGACTTTTAGACAATTTTCATTTTCGAGCAGCAATAGGCCATCTTTTTCTTCGGCCTCAAATGTATCCATGGTTTTAAATTTCGGTTTCGGTCCCAATTTCGGCCTTGGCCGAAACCAAAATTTCGGCTGAAATCCAGTAATAAAAAAAAGTAATATCTTATTATATCCAACATTTTGGCCGAAATTTCGGCCAACATTTAGACCGAAATTTGGTAAACCCTAAATTTCGGATTTCATGAAATTTCGGTTTCGGTTTCGGTTTCAACTAAAATCTGAAATTTCGGACCAAAATTTCAGATTTCGGCCGAAATTTAAAACCAGGAATGTATCTCAACGGGTCCGAACTCAAGGTAATTTTTGTTTCTTTGAACCTTACACTAATGTTTCCATGACTCCACAAGTGACTCTGTCCAAAACAATCCCTAATAGAGTCAATCTGAAGTTTTGTCGGTGTGGAAAGATGAGAAACATTTCATTCTAATGTCCTCAAGCTTGGCAACAACTCCTAATACAAGAAGCGGGAGAAGACACGGGGAAACATGGCTGTAAGGGGAATTTGATGGAGGCAATGGAGGTGTTTTAGAAGAGGGTAATATTTTTTTTAGTCTTTTATGACTCTTAATTTTTGAGTAAGATACTTTTTTATACTCCTAAGGAAGAGCAAGGACATTGGTTGAGATATAATATATTCCCATTGGGGACCATACTTCTTGAGGATGTAATTTCTCAAGAAGCCGTGAATAACCTTAACTTGAAAATGGAAACACACCCCACAACCATACAAGTTAGCAAGGTTGAATAACTCTAATAACATATATTATCGAATGATGTTCCGTTTTATTTTCGATAGGAAACAATTACAAAGATGGTGTGGTGTGATATAACACCTATGAATGCATGTCACACTTTGCTTGGGGGACCTTGTCAATTTGACAGGGCTGCTATTCATGATAGTACAATAAATGCTTCTACTTTTTTACATGAATTGGGAGAAGTTGCCATTGATGCCTTCCATGTTGGAAATAATAAAGATGTGCAAATCTGTAATTTAGGATTCGAGAATACCTTATAACAAATTATCCTTACAACTTGAAGACAGAAATCAATAATACTATTTTCTGCAATAATTATCTGTAAAGAAAAAGAGAATTATTAGACCACTTATCGAGTTGAGGCACGAAGAATATTCGCTGTCCTTAAGGCAAATCTCGCCCCCACTATGATGAATCAACGGTGCAGATGGGCGTGTCAGCGTATGCCCCCAGGATACAACAACTCTCGCTCCACGGGTGTGCACTCACGCAGCCCGGATGCCTAAGAACTCGCTTATATTTGCCAAAAGCCTTGAGCAGAAAATCAGAGAGAAAACCAAAGAAGAGAAGGAGTAGAAGAAGAATCCGTCAAGGGATTTCTTTCTGTTTTCTCTAAAACCGATTTTTATAAAAAGGTAATCAACACGTTGGGGTGAAACGTCGCACTCTTTTAGTGCGTGAAAGATGTTTCCCAAACGGTCATTAAATGACAATTAAGGAATCTCAAACGGTAAAAAAAGAAGAAGAGTTAAAACAAAATAAATATACTCTTGACCGTTAAAAGAATAAAAAAGAAAAAGATAAATAATAGAAAAAGCCCTAGTCCCACACGCGCGGCCGGGCGGCGCGCGTGTGTGGTAACACCAAAAGCCCGCTGGACCCAAGTGGGCGATCCGTGCGCGTAGGAACTCCATGATCTCTTGCTTATTCTCAAGGCTAAGAGAGTGAAAGTATATATGTGGCCACTCTCACCCTCTCACACTTCCCATCTAGGACTAAAGTTTTCTCATGACTTTAGCCTTTTTGGAGGGAAGCTTAAAAGCAGAAAGCAAGTCCCATATTGAATTACAAAAAACACCCCATTGTAAGTTTGAATTACAAAAAGACTTTTTTCACATAAAAGTCAACAATCCCACACTAATTCAAAATTACAAGAAATAAATAAATGTAAATAGATTTAATCAAGGCAAGATGTGTTATGCATCAGTAGAGGTGTCTTTTGGACTTGAACCTTTACTTAGTAAAGGTACATCGAGTTTATCAAGTACTCGGTGAATATACATCTTGAACCAAGCACTTTTAGTAATAAACTGAGACAACATACCACACACACAACACAAAAGGCATAAGCAAGTTCATACGGTGTCGCACTTTTCGGCCATGTGCTATATCCTGCTTTCATGAGTACTCTAGAGAATTTAGCCCAATTCTCATAGGGAGCGACCACACTTCCATACTTATATAGGTGTATCTATCAGGAGTGCCCTGTAACTACGCACCCCACTGACAGTCAGTTAGTCAGCTATAGATAACATTAAGAGTCCTACAACTCATCCTCTTTTCGTTACAGGTTGCACCCACACCATATGGATAGGCTTAGTGAACTTAATTCACATACAATTTGGTGCAAAATAGATCACTTAAATAACTTGTTTTTCCCATTGAACTTACTTCTTGGGATCTCCAGTCAGATAGGTTGGGTTCCCATTATAGGTGATCTAAACAGTGGGCTTCAGCCCCATCCCCCTCGATGTGCTCATGACTAAATTTTTATTTAGTTCTTTTGTAAGACAATCTGATATATTATCAATTGATCTTACATAATCTATGGTTATCACTCCATTTTTCAACAATTATCTTATGGAGTTATGCCTCCGACGAATGTGTCGGGATTTACCATTATAAACATTATTATCTGCTCTTCCTATAGCAGCTTGACAATCACAGTGGATTGTAATACCTGGTACTGGCTTATTCCAAAATGGAATATCAGACAGAAGGTTTCTAAGCCATTCAGCTTCTTCACTTGCTTTCTCTAAAGCAATGAACTCAGACTCCATAGTGGATCTCGCTATACAAGTTTGCTTGATAGATTTCCAAGAAACTGCTGCACTTCCTAGAGTGAAGACATATCCACTCCTAGATTTGGTCTCAAATCTAGATACCCAATTGGCATCGCTATACCCTTCTAGTACAACATGATATTTAGTAAAATGCAAACCATAGTTTATGGTTCCTTTAAGATATTTCAATACTATAATTAGTGCTTCCCAGTGATCACTACCAGGATTACTGGTATAGCTACTGAGTTTACCCACTGCATAGGCTATGTTTGGCCTCATGCAGTTCATCAAATACATTAGACTCCCTATAACTCTAGAGTATTCAAGTGGATTTACTCAACTTCCTTTATTCTTACATAATCTTATACTAGAATCATATGGGGTAGCCACAGGTTTACAATCAAATTGATTAAACCTTCTAAGAATTTTTTCTACATAATGAGACTGAGTTAAAATTATTTCTTCTGGGTTTCTTTTTATTTTGATACCCAGGATTATATCTGCCTTTCCCAGATCTTTCATATCAAAATTATTTGATAAAAATTTCTTAGTATCTTTTATTACACTTATGTCTGTTCCGATGATCAACATATCATCTACATACAGACAAACCATAACACCACAGTCCCCACTAAATTTGATTTATACATACTTATCTTATTCATTTATTATGAATCCATTTGATAGCATCACACTATCAAACTTCTCATGCCATTGTTTTGGAGCTTGTTTCAAACCATATAGAGATTTTATAAGTTTACACACCTTTTGCTCCTTGCCTTAGATTACAAAGCCTTCAGGTTGATCCATATAAATCTCTTCATCTAATTCACCATTTAGAAATACTGTTTTGACATCCATTTGATGGATTTTCAGGTTATATATTACAGCTATGGCAATAAGGATTATAATAGTGGTTATCCTGGTTACAGGTGAATAAGTGTCAAAGAAGTCCATTCCTTCTTTTTGCTTGAACCCTTTAGCTACTAGTCTAGCTTTGTACTTATCTATAATTCCATCAATTTTTAATTTCTTCCTAAAGATCCACTTGCAACCAATAGGTTTGCAGCCAGGAGGTAGATCTGTCAAGATCCATGTCCCATTACTCAAAATAGACTCTATCTCACTCTTGACAGCTTCTTTCCAAAATGAAGAATCTGGAATTGACATTGCCTCTTTATATGTCTTTGGATCTCTTTCTAGAAGATATGAAATAAATTTTGGACCAAAATTTTTCTCTACTCTTGCCATTTTACTTCTTCTAGGCTCTACTGATTCTTTAGACACATGATGATCTTTATCTATTGATTCAATGGATCTTTTAAGTGTGTTCTCACTTAGCCTAGTCTTATAAGGGAATATGATTTCAAAGAATTCAGCATCTCTAGATTCTATTATAGTGTTAGGTTGCATATCAATATGATCTGATTTATAGATTAAGAATCAATAGGCACTACTGTTTTGTGCATATCCAATGAATGCACAATCAACAGTCTTAGGACCTAACTTAGTATTCTTAGGATCTGGAATCCTAACTTTAGCTAAGCACCCCCACACTTTAAGGTATTTAAAATGAGGTTTTCTATTCTTCCATTACTCGTAAGGAGTTTTGTCTGAATCTTTAAAAGGTATCTTGTTCAGAATATAACAAGTAGAGAGAAGAGCTTCTCCCCATAAATTTTGAGGTAATCCTGAACTTCCTAACATAGAGTTTACCATGTTCATTAGAGTTCTGTTTTTACGTTCAGCAACTCCATTTTGCTGTGGAGAGTATGGTGCAGTAACTTGATGTATTATGCCATGGTTTTTATAAAATTCACTAAATGCATTAGAAGTGTATTCACCACCTCTATCAGATCTTAAAATTTTGATCTTCTTTTCTAACTGATTTTTTACTTTAGTTTTATATGTAATGAATTTATCAAAAGATTCATCTTTATTCCTAATCAGATAAACAATACAATATCTAGAGAAATCATCTATAAATGTAATAAAATACCTTTTACCTCCTCTAGTTAAAACATTGTTTAAGTCACATACATCACCGTGAATTAAATTTAATAGTTCTGTTTTTCTTTCTTCTACTTTGTGAAAAGGCTTCTTAGAGTACTTTGATTGCACACATATTTCACATTTATCTATTACTTGATCACTTTTAGGAATTAGACCTATGGTCATCATTTTCTTTAAAGATGCATAGTTAACATGACCTAGTCTACCATGCCATAAACAAGAAGAATCAATAATATAAGCAGAAGAAGATGAAGCTTTATTCATAAGGTTCTCAGTTACATTCAGTTTGAATAAACCCTCACTAGAGTAACCCTTTCCCACAAATTCACCACTCTTAGTGATTACAAATTTATCAGCCTCAAAAACTAGTTTGAAACCTTTCTTGATCAGAAGTGACCCAGACACTAGATTCTTTCTTATATCTGGTACATAAAGGACATCACAGAGCTTCAGAACTTTTCCAGATGTAAGCTTCAACATCACTGTTCCTTTACCTGCCACAACAGATGATGATGAGTTTCCTATGAAAAGCTGCTCTCCATCCCCTACAAGCTTGTAGGAAGAAAATACACTTCTGCGACTACAGATGTGTCTGGTGGCACCAGTGTCCACCCACTAGTCCTTCATGTTACTAACCAGGTTCACTTCATATACTACGGCTGACAGATATTGATCTTCAACCACATTAGCCTGAGGCGCATTGTTTCCTTGAGGATTTTTCTTCTTATCATTTTTTCGACAATTTTTAGCATAGTGACCTGCTTTCCCACACACAAAGCAGTTACCCTTCTTCTTGAAATGCTTATTATTTTTCTTAAAATTTCCTTTTCCTGATCCAGACCCAGGTTTAGAAGAGGTTTTCTTTCCAGATGAAGATTCAGTGAGATTTGCCTTAGAGTTAAACTCATAGGCCTTAGATTTCTGTTTTCTGAAATGATTTTCCTCTTAAGTTCTTAGATAAACAAACAAGTCTTGAAGAGAAAATCATTTCTGTCATGTAATAGGGTGTCTTGGAATTTTTCCCATGAAGATGGTTTTTTTTATAATTGCACCAATTTGTATATGTTCTTCTATTTTGATCCCTCTGGCAAGTATATCAGAAACAATCAACTGGATCTCATTCACTTGATCCATAATAGATTTTCCATCTACCATCTGATATCGAAAATATTTTCCAATAAGATGTTTCTTAGAACCCGCTGTTTCTACTAGATATTTCTGCTCTAGAGTTTCCCATAACTCTTTGGCAGATTCAATTCTAAAAACACATCAAATAATTGATTGCTAAGACAACTCAAAATATGTCCTTTGCAGAGATAGTTATCTCCTTTTCTTTTCTCTGTGAGATGAGTTCTAGCAGGTTCTTCTTCATTAGGTAATGACTCAGGATCATTCAAGATATAGTCTAAGTTTAGAAAAGTCAGAAAGAATCACATTTTTTCCTGCCATCTACCGAAATCCGATCCGTCAAATTTCTCCGGTCTTTCGGTTTAGGAAGCCATGATGATTAATTTCCAGTAATCGAAATCCAAAAAATTACAGATCAGAGATCGAAGATTTGCCTTAAGATTGTTGGAAATAATAAAGATGTGCAAATCTGTAATTTAGGATTCGAGAATACCTTATAACAAATTAACCTCACAACTTGAAGACAGAAATCAATAATACTATTTTCTGCAATAATTATCTGTAAAGAAAAAGAGATAATTGTTAGACCACTCATTGAGTTGAGGCATGAAGAATATTCGCTGTCCTTAAGGCAAATCTCGCCCCCACTATGATGAATCAACGGTGCAGATGGGCGTGTCGGCGTATGCCTCCACGATACAACAACTCTCGCTCCACGGGTGTGCACTCACGTAGCCCGGATGCCTAAGAACTCGCTTATATTTGCCAAAAGCCTTGAGCAGAAAATCAGAGAGAAAACCAGAGAAGAGAAAGAGTAGAAGAAGAATCCGTCAAGGGATTTCTTTCTGTTTTCTCTAAAACCGATTTTTATAGAAAGGTAATCGACACGTTGGAGTGAAACGTCGCACTCTTTTAGTGCGTGAAAGATGTTTCCCAAACGGTCATTAAATCACAATTAAGGAATCTTAAACGGTAAAAAAAGAAGAAGAGTTAAAACAAAATAAATAAACTCTTGACTGTTAAAAGAATAAAAAAGGAAAAGATAAATAATAAAAACAGCCCTAGTCCCACACGCGCAGCCGGCCGCGCCAAGCCGGGCCGGGCGGCGCGCGTGTGTGGTAACACCAAAAGCCCGCTAGACCCAAGTGGGCGATCCGTGCGCGTATGATCCCCATGATCTCTTGCTTATTCACAAGGCTAAGAGAGTGAAAGTATATATATGGCCACTCTCACCCTCTCACACTTCCCATCTAGGACTAAAGTTTTCTCATGACTTTAGCCTTTTTGGAGGGAAGCTTAAAAGCATAAAGCAAGTCCCATATTGAATTACAAAAAACACCCCATTGTAAGTTTGAATTACAAAAAGACTATTTTCACATAAAAGTCAACATTCCAAAAATGATTCAATTTTTGTAAAGGGAAAAAAGAATAGTATGTCTTTCTAGGCATGAGTTCATGGACGAGTTGAGAGAAGATAATTTGGGTTTTGCAGTAATTTTCAAAGGGTTTCAGAACAAAAGATGCATTGGATTTGCCTTCATGTTAAAGACATTCTAGAAGGTATAGTAATGTATTTCCAGTGGAGCTACCTTATGCTTTACCACCGATATACAATGTGCAACACCACATCGATCTTATGCGCGATGCTATTCTATCAAATCAGCCCCATTATAGGATACTCCCTAAAGTACTGACCGACCTCCGGAAGGCATTCTGACATTCTGACTGGAAGGATGATAGACTAACCTGACCTAACCAACCACAAGGAAGAAAGTAAGATTCACCAATACTACGAGACCGGAGCGACTCCACCTCTCATTTGCAAGAGACTCCATTCATGGACGCTTAAACGAAGTACTGTAGCTGTTGAGAATGGTTTCTGGTGGATCCTCTTGGTAAAGGGGGAAAGAGAAAACTTGACTTTGAGAAAGAAGGGTGGTCTATGATCGGGGAGATTGTGATAGGAATAGAAGGGAAGCTAACGGGAGCCTTTTGTGCAATATCTAAAGGAGCACAAAGTACATGAAGAGTTGAGAAAGCAAGTGAAAGAAAGAACACAAGTCCTTGCACCTAACGCCGGTCCAACGTGCTAAGGAGTCTACGATCGTCTCTAGATCTGTATCTAACCCTTTGTCGAACAACAACATTGAATCTCTCTTCACTCCTCCCCGACAAGTCTTTTTCCCTTGCCCATCAAAATGTTACTGGTCAGATTTCCTTTTGGACAGAACTAGGGTTCAAACAACAACATTTATAATTCATGTTATTTCTTAATGATAAAAAAAAAAACAAGTTCAGGAAGTTGTTTCCCTTTGAATGATCGAAGCAGTTCATCTGCTCAGCTCAACTGTGAATTGAGCATGTCTGCATTCAAAGGGAAGATCTCCATTGATCTGAGGGTTAGTATCATCTGATGGGGCAGATCTTTAGGGCATAAACCATCCATGGTGGGGACAATTTTTGCGTGAGTTTGAAGATGTATGTGCTTTGATTAAGTTGCAACAACTTACCGATGATGCGGTAAAGTTGCGGTTTATTACGTTTTCACTCAAGGATGGAGCTAAAAAGTGGCTCCATGGTTTACCAACGAACTCCATCACCACTTGAGAGGAGTTCGCCGTCGCTTTCCTAAAAATATATTTTCCATTACATAAAACTAATAAGCTTAGGAACGATATTTTACAATTCAAACAAAAGCCATTAGAGTTATTTTCTAAGCTTATGGAGAGGTTCAAAGACCTACTCCAAGAGTGTCCTCACCATGGAATTGATTTGTGGCACTTATGCCAAGGAAATTCAACTTGAATATTTTCTTTCTGCACTTCTCTTGGAGTATCAACCTCCACCCCAATGGTCTCACCTGTGTCCTATTTTCCTTCTTCACCAATCTGTTTATGTGACTTTAACATAGATGATTCATCGAAAATAACATCTCGACTAATAGTTAGCTTGTTAGAAGAAGGATCCCACACTCTAAATCCCTTGACCCCACTTGCATATCCAAGAAAGATACACTTTTTGGATTTTGGGTCAAGTTTAGAGCGTTGATCATTTTTAACATGAATATAAGCAGGACAACCAAATATTCTCAAAATAGAATAATCATTAGGTTTACCAGACCATACATCTTTTGGAGTCTTACAAGAAATTGCTGTTGAAGGTGACTTGTTGACCAAGTAACATGCTGTATTGACCGCTTCAGCCCAGAAGTCTTTCTCTAATCCAGCATTGCTCAACATACTGCAAGCCCTCTCTAGAAGAGTCCTGTTAAGCCGTTCTGCAACTCCATTCTGCTGTGGAGTTTTCGGTGTAGTAAAGTGGCGAACTATGTCTTCGCCCTTGTAGAACTAAATAAACTTAGAAGACTTGTATTCTCCTCCATTGTCTGTCCTCAGACACTTAGCCTTCTTACCCGTTTGCTTCTTAGTCATGGTTTTCCATAGCTTGAATGTAGAAAACACCTCAAATTTTCTCCGTAGAAAGTAAACCCATACTTTCTTAGAGTAATCATCTACGAATGTCACAAAATAGAGAGCACCGTCCTTTGATGCAACTAGGGCTGGTCCCACACATCTGAGTGCACATAGTTTAACGCGCCCTTGCTTCGATGAACTGAAGTTTTGAAACTCACCCTGCATTGCTTTCCAAATACACAATGCTCACAGAAGTCCAACTTGCAACTTTTAACACCCTTGAGTAAATTCCGTTTACTGAGCTCTCTCTAACGTTGCTCACTCATATGCCCCAACCGCATATGCCACAGCTGTGTCAAATCAGTTACACCATTTTCTTCTGTAGAAACGGCTGCTCTACCTACGACTATATTTCCCATCAACTCATATAAATGATTTTTTACCATCTTTGCCTTCATGACGACAAGAGAACCCTTTACAACCTTCAGAGTTCCACCATCTCTAGTAAACCAACATCCACTAGTGTCTAAAGCACCCACAGAAATCAAATTTTTCTTCAGCTCTGGAACATGTCTAACTCCTGTTAAGGTTCTAATGGTTCCATCATACATCTTTATATTCACTGTACCCATCCCAACTGTCTTGCAAGAATTGTCATTCTCCATCAAAACTGAGCCACCATGCAACTGCTCATATGTAGAGAACCAATGTCTATGTGGGCACATATGAAAAGAAAATCCTGTATCAAGGATTCATGCGTCATGATAACAATCAATACCTGATGATGGGGTGAGCACCTTGCCGTAGTTTTCATCTGAGTTTTCCTCTGCCACATTTGCCAGTTCAGAAGCCTCTCCACGCTTCTTCTCCATATCTTCCTTGTGTTTCCGGCAGACTTTCTTTATATGCCCAATTTATGGCAATGAAAACACTTTATCTTCCCTTTCCCTGTTTTGGATTTTGACCTAGACCAGCCTTGATTATTCCCATTCTCTTTTTCCAGTGGTCTACCTCTGGCAACCAAACCTTCTGCTTGCTTCTCACCCATAGGCCTCTTTCTCATTTCATTAGAAAGAAGAGCAGCAGTGACCTCCTCTAATTCTATGGTATCCTTACCATTGAGTAATCTTGTAACCAAATGTTCATAAGATGGAGGTAGAGAAGTCAACAAAATCAAGGCCTTATCTTCATCGTCAATTTCCACATCAATATTCGATAATTGACAAATTATCTTATTATAGGCATTCAAGTGATCCATCACTTCAGTCCCTTCCTTCATCTTCAAGGTGTATAATTGTTGTTTCAAATACAACCTGGTTGTGAGAGACTTTGTCATGTACAAACTCTCAAGTTTCAACCACATCTCTGCTGGAGATTTTTCATACATAACATGGTATTTGACATCGTTTCCCAACGACAAGCGAATAGAGCTCATAGCCTTCAAATCCATGGTATCCCAGTCATCATCTGACATATCTACAGGCTTCTTAGCCTTCCCTGACAGTGCTTTATGTAATCCTTGTTGAACCAACAAATCATGAACATTGACTTGCCACAAATTAAAACTGTTCTTTCCGTCAAATCTTTCCACTTCAAACTTTGCACTAGAAACCGTCACCACTATTGTAGAACCAAAGCTTTGATACCACTTGTTGCAGAATTGGGGCTCAAATCAGCCCTCCGCGATGACCCGTTAACAATCCGAACACGAAAGTGTGTTTCCGGTTTTTCGTGTTAACAATACACAACGTTACCGAAGTAGATTCACAAGAACAAAATAATAAAAGGTGCAAGCCAAACCACAAACAAAAGCACACAAGAACACCAAGATTTTATGTGGTTCACCACATGATGTGTATGGCTACGTCCAAAGGAGAAGACTTCAAAAGTTTTCACTATGTGGAAAATAAGTGGGTTACAAGAAGCACTCACCGGATTACAAAAGCCCAAGCTTTCTCCGGATTACACAAGCATTAATCTCTATGCCGTCTAGGATCCAAGCATCGTCGCTCCCTAGATGCCATGCTTCTTCTTCGTCTTCTCAAGAGAACCAAAATCAAACCCTTCAATTCGTGTATACCAATACCCACTTGAAGATGATTTTCATTCACGAACAAGTGCCCAAAGTCCACTCATTCTTTTCTTGAAGCCGTACCGCCGTACCCCAAAACCCTTATTACATAAGGATTTCTTTAATAAGAAACCCATCAAAAAAAGAAATGTGTCTACCTTTGAAAATTCAAGGCAAACACAACATCTTGGGTTCTTCAAAACCTTCTAGTATAACCACTCATCTTCATCTTTGCCATTTTGGGCATCTCTCTTTTCCTCCAAAGGGGCAGGAATACCGTTGTTTGGGGTATCCAAAAGCACCAATTCGGGGCTATGTGATGGGGATAAAAATTTCTCACCAATTAGGACATAACACATGGCACCAATCAGAGACAGACATGGGGGGCATCCAAGTAAGGGCTTAATCTTTCCTATAAATAGAGGCACACTCTCCAAGGTATGGGACTTTTGATTATTCTTACATTCATTTAGTTCGAGAGTTCTCTCTAGGGAGCTCGTATTATTGATGCCGGTTCTGACTTAAGCATCGGAAAGCCTTCCCGGAGTCCAAACTCCAGGTGGTTTTCTATACATTTGCTTGTGAGCGCAAGTTACCTTTACAAGAGTGCTACCAGCTGGGACCCCATTCAACCTTGGGTCAGATTTCAGTGGCAACAATGGTTATCATCTAGCAATAACTATTAAAAATTCTCAAAAGATGTTTTTTTAAACTTTTGTGTCATCATTTCCACATGCTTGTTTCTTTGGAGTCATCAACAACATCACTTTGAGTCGTTTGATTTGATATCTGTGGTGACAAGTCAAGTCATTCGGCACAGGGGCGGCCCAGTGCACGAGGCTCCTGCCATTGCAGGGTCTGGGGAGGGCTAAATGTACACAGTCTTACTCCTGCCTTGTAGAAAGGCTGTTTCCGTGACTCGAACCCTTGGCCACCAAGTCACAATACAGCAACCTTACCGTTGCCCCAAGGCTCGCCAAGTCATTCGTCGCAAAAATACTAAATTAGTGCATTGATAATTGTGGTCACAAGTCAAGTCATTCATCAGAAACATACTAAATTGGTGCAATAAAACCTGGAGAAAATCTTATGATTAGTTACAACAATGTTTTTCTTTAATACTGAAGACCATATGTACAATTACTTTCAACAACAATTTCTCAAGTAACGACGTAATCGTGAAAGCTTCTCGATCAACAAGCCAATATGTGCATCCATTGATTTGAAGTATTTATGCCTCAAATTCTTGTTGAGGAGAAGAAAGCCGATGACTCCCCAAAATCCCAAAACATATGACATTGCCACAAATGAGTAGAAAAACAAGTGATTATCGAGAATACTAGAGTCATGTCCCTTGCCTTTAGGTGGTTGTGAAGGGATGCTCGATGAGCATTTTCTTTCTAGTGGTGCTCCACAAAGAGTTGGATTTCCCTCATAACTACTCTCATCAAATGTTGAAAATTGTTTCTCAAAAGGGATAATACCCGATAGGTTATTGTAGGCGACCAAGAAATCACTAAGTGAATGGAGTTGAGTTAATTCATAAGGGATTCTCCCAACCAACTTGTTGTGAGAGAGATCCAAACTCTCCAAGTTATCTAAGTTCTGAAATGACTGTGGAAGATGTCCAGTTAGTAGGTTGTTAGATAAGTTCAATGAGTGAAGCTCTCTCAAATCCCCTAATTGGAAAGGAATATCACCCACCAATTGATTCATGGAAAAATCGATTCCAGTCATCAAGGAAAAAGGAAGGCCCTCGTAGGAGTAAGTTACCCCCTTTGTGGTGAAAGAAGTTGAATACCTAAATTGTAATGTACCTATGATAGGTGAGCCAGTTTGGATTGGCGATTTTATCTTCCATGAAGTAATGTTGTTAAGACAATAAGGTATGTTTCGGGATAGAGAATTATTGGAGAGATTCAATATATGGTGGTTATTTAGTTGACACAAGAGTATTGGAATGCCCCCTCGAAAGAAATTATCCCGTAAAAGAATTGATACCAAGTTTGAAAGGGAGAATAACCAACTTGGAATAGGGCCAGACAAGTTATTTTTTCGTATATCTAGAATCATCAAGTAAGGGCTATTCAACAAGCTAGTTGGGATTGTTCCTGTGAAGTTATTGCTGTTAGCAAGTAAAGAAAGCAACTCTATCAAGTTAGCATCTATTGGGAGAAGCTCTCCTTCTAATATATTGCTTGATATGCTCAAGTACGTTAATGAAGTGCAGTTTCTGGTTAGTGAATGTGGCATTTCTCCTGAAAGTTGGTTGTTAGATAGGTCAAGTCTGTGTAAGTTTGCCATTTCACTCATGGACAAAGGTATCCTACCTTTCAAAGGATTCTTGGACAGGTTAAAGAAAGACATATGTGGGAGAAGTGTGCCGATGTTTGGAGGAAGTGACGCACTTAGATTGTTTTCAGATATATCTAGAAAAAATACAGCTGAACTGGTGTTGTGGGGAGACTGGGGAATTGAGCCTTCAAACTGGTTACTCCTCAGTGACATAATTCTTAGTGATGTAGTATTGTACAATAGTTAAGATGGGATGACCCCCTTTAAGGGAGTTATGATCCAATCGTAAACTGTATAGATGATGTTGATTTGAAATGAAGCTAGGGATGCTAGAAGTGCTACCTTGGTTTAGGTTGCAATTTCCAAGGACCAACGCCATGAGTTGAAAAGTAGGAATCCAATGGGGGTTTTCTGTTTCAACCTCTAATTGGACATTGTTTGAAATGTCAACATATAAAAGCTTTGAGAGGTTGGCAAACGTGGAAAATGAGAACACATCCGTGAATTGATTGTTTGCAAGAAAAATAGTCTCCATCATCGTTAGGTTGTTGAAAATGAATGAAGGAACCCTCCCTGAAAAGTGATTGTAAGAGAGATCAAGCAATTGTAGGTAATGCATGTCTTTTAAACATGGATGGATATTGCTTTCTATTGAGTTTCTCTTGAGATTCAAGGTAACTAGGTTGCTCAATTTGCAAATCCCTGCAAGAATAAGAGAGAAACAGATCAAGAATCTAGTAAATGGTCCAATATGACAAATATCTCGAAGAAAATCTATTATTTTTAGAATGAGGCTACATAATTCCTCTTTTGAAAAAAAGAATCATTCTTTTGTATTTTACGCTTCTTTTCAATTTATTTGTAGAAATGCAAACGGACAATTTTTTTGGAAATGATATTCCAACACCCTTGATTTAATATGGCACTAGATCTTTTACTTTACACTTGTATAATTAGGTTTTAAAAGATTGCTATAATTTCCAATATGCTCTCTACAACCAGTTTAAAAATTGTGCAGGGTATAGTGCTATTATTGAAACAAGGGAGTGGGAAATTCATTTTCCATGACCATAATTAAATTTTAGTTTATTCATAAAAATCCAATATCTGAATTTGAAGTTTCCTAAATGCGCTTGGGCTTGTAATATGTTGGAAACAAAAATAGTTGAAAAACTACAAAAGCCTACTAAATGCGCTATCTTATCATTATCATAGTGAGAAAGGAAAGTGAAGAAACTATAAAAGCCTACCAAATGTTTATCTTATCATTATTTTTATCATAGTGAGAAAAATGAAAGTGAAGACAGAACCTAATTCATACATCATTATTTTGCTTGAGAAAATACTATTATTATGTACCTGTTGATATGCCAAATGGGTCTATAAAATTATTCTCTGATAAGTCCAAATTTCCAGGGAAGAAAGGTTGCCTAGACATGATGTAAGACTTTGATCGTCGAGATAGTTCTGACCAAGATCTAGTTCCTTGAGTCTCTTCAAGCCACATAAACCTACAAGAAAATGATCAAGACATAAAACCCCATGCCGTTTTCCATTTATTACCAACTAACAAATTCCAATTCAAGGGAAAAATGGGAGAGAGAGAGGGAGAGAAGGGGGGTGAGGAAGAGAGAGGAGAGAGAGAGAGAGAGAGAGAGAGAGAGAGAGAGAGAGAGGAGGGCGGAGGTGAGTGTTCTTAGGTTTTCTCTTTGGTTTTTTTTTTTGGATTCTCTCTCGTTGTTTTTCTCGTGTCAGAGGACAAGGAAAGGGTTGCAGCTCACCTGTGATTATAGGAATCTTGGCCGGATCACGTAAATCTCGGTGTTCATCTTGTGGTTTGTGTTTACTTTTACTTTTTCGTTTATTTATGCACGATCGGATCGGATTTGCCTGGTGGGTTTTCTCAACAAGTGGTATCAAAGCTGTGGTTGGAACGATCGTTGAGGTCAAGTGGAGTGATCATCGGTGTTGTGATTGGATCGCAATTACAATGATCTTTGAAGGGTAAAAAGATTATCCGAGAGATTCTCATTCGAGGTGGAGCCCTACAACGAGAAGTGTAGAGTGTCTGAAATGGTTGTAAAATCAAGTTCTACCCAATTCAACATCGTCTAGTTTGACTGAAAAGGCAATTTCACCCTATGGCAGATGAGGGTGAAGGACATCCTAATTCAATAGGGCCTGGCTAAGGCATTGAAAGGAAAGGGTGGAAGCCAAAAAAGATAACAGATGCCGAGTGGGAAGGCATTGAGTTGAAGGCAGTCAGCATGATTCGGTTTTGTCTGTCAGATAATGTTATGTTTAACATTATGGAAGAAGTGCCTAAATTATGGGAGAAGTTGGGAAGTTTTATATGTCAAAAAGCTGAGCCAACCAATTGCATATGTAGCAGTAGTTGTACGGGCTAAAGATGCAGGATGGTGAGAACCTTCTGGAACACATTACGGTGTTCAATGGGCTTATGGATCAACTCCACAAGGTTGATCAAAAGTTGAAGGAAAAAGACATGACCCTTTTTCTTCTTACTTCACTTCCTAATTCGTATGACAACCCGGGGACAACTTTCTTGTATGGTAAGGATACATTAAAGTTGGAAGAAGTCACAGAGTCACTCTTGTCGAATGAGATGTAGAAGAAACATGTTCTTGATGGGAGTCGAGAGCATGGGTTGGTTGTTTATGGTGGGAATCAAAGATGAAGGTTGTCTGACAGGGGATCAAGAAAAGGCAGGTCAAGATCCAGAGTCAACGGAAAAGGAATACAATGTTATCGTTGCAATGAATACGGCCCCATCAAGTAATATTGTCTGAAGCGAGCTGAACAATTGAACAATGGTGCAACAAATACGGTGGTGAGTGTAACAGATGAGCAGAGCGAAGAGGTTGGAGACATTGTCAAGTCTCCAACCTCATCGCTTGTCCTCGTGAGGAGGGGATTTTAGATTTAGGATGCTCTGTTCATGTATGCTCCAAGAAGGAATATTTAGATGACGGTTGTAGTTTCCTTGGGCGATAGATCTACTTGTGACGTCACAGGAATTGGAATAATGGATACCAAGATGTTTGATGGAGTAATTCATACTTTAGGTGGTGTGTCGTATGCCCCAAAGATGCAAAAGAATCTAGTATCACTTGGCCAGTTGGACTCCAAGAGTTGTAGGTATTCGGTTGCAGGTGTAGCCATGAAAATCACATGTTGTTGTATGGTTTCGATGAATAGAGACAAGTGTAGAGGATTATATCGTTTGGTTGGGGACACGATGACTAGTGTTCCTAAGATCTCGATGGCTAGTGTTCCCAATGGGGACACGGTAGCACGTGCACGTATAGGGTCTCGGTGCAAAGATAGGTTTCCAGGTTGCAGATGATGGTGAGAAGGTGACGGTACCTGCGTTGGGGAGGACAGATTGAGATCCATTTCTAGCTTTGATTGGGTCAGTCAACGGGTTGGCAGCTACACATGTGCATTGATCATGTTGATTGAATCAGGAGGAGTCAGAGACATGATGATTCGATGGTGTGTAGCCCGTACTTCAGAAAGCCAATGGTAGTTTGTCGTGAGAGCATACTGGTGGAACATCAACCGAAAATCTTTAGGTAGCTAGGAAACAAGTCTAGGTGGAGATTATTGGAAAGTTACCTTGTTACCTATTGTGTAAGTGGGATGGAAGCAATAGGAAAGTATCCTATGTTTTAAGTTTTTTGTAAAAATCTAGACATATAAAGGCCTTATTTTCATCCAAAAGAGGGTGGCGGCAATAGAAGGGGAGTGAGGAAGAGAGAGAGAAAGAAAGAGGACGAGAGATAAAAAGAGAAGGAGAAAGTGTTACTGGGTTTTCTGTCGGGTTTTTTTTTCTTGTGTTTTCTCTTGGGTTTTTTTTCTCGGGTTACTCTCTTGTACGATCTTGGGTGAGAGGACAAGGAAAGAGTTGTGGCTCACTTGTGGATGTAGGCATCTTCGCCGAACCATGTAAATCTCGGTGTTCATCCTGTGGTTTGTGTTTACTTTTCTGTTTATTTGTGCATGATCGGATAGGCCTTGCCCAACGGATTTTCTCAACATTTTTTTTTCTGTCTCCACTCTTTCTTTTTTCCTTTCTGAATGTATTTTGCCCCAAGATCTTCTCAGTCTTGCAGTTTGCCTCTCTATTTAATATAATTTAACCATTTGTCTCTCTATTTAATATAATTTAACCATTAAAAAAAAAAGAGTACTCATAAGCATGGTTTTAAATTTCGGTTTGGGTACCGATTTTGAACCCCACCGAAATCCGAAATTTCGAGCTGAAATTTGGTAAAAATTAAAAAGATTATTTAATTCATTCTGAAATTTCGGGCCGAAATTTTGTAACATTTCTTTTTTTTAAAAAAAAAAATTTGCATTTTTTTGGCGAAATTCCGAAATTCCGGATTTCGGCAAATTTCAATTTCAGTCTCCATCGAAATCTGAAATTTCAGTCCGAAATTTCGAATTTCGGCCAAAATTTAAAACCATGCTCATAAGTACACTAGAGGTGGCTGTCCCAAGTAAAAAAATTTGGAAAGCATATCTCTTCCCTTCCCATATATATAACAATCTTGTAGTAATGGCTTTCATACTCAAATGTATCATCTTTGTTTTCATCTATTAAGCCGGTGGAGGTCCCTGCCGGCAAACCCTAGCTTAAATATGCAAAAAGAAAAAAAAATCTTGTCATGGCCAACAAGATGGATAGTCATTGTCTAAATCACACGCCCATGTCTCACATGCACAGTTGGACGTAGATAATTATTCAGTTACCAGGTTTAAAGTGAACTAATGACTCATAAAGAAAGTCTACTCTTTCATCTCTTACACCGCGGGAAATCATATTTTCGCCCCTTTTTTCTTATCTGGAAGAGCCTTTTTTAGAGTAAAAGAGTGGTCATAAATAGACTAAGGGGGTTGTCCCCCTTAAGAAAAAGGGGCCAAATATATATTTGCTGGGGTTGCAAAAGGCATTTCGTGGACCAGCTGTTGCATGAGAGAGCAGCCTAACCACATGGTTTATGGGAAACCACTCTTAAGGCGAACTCTCCTTCTGTCGATGAGCTCTCAAGTTGTGGTGGTAGGAAAAGAGACCAAGGGTCTCTTTTCTGGGCAAAAAGTTCACATAGAACTTCCCTTAATTGGCCAAATTCGTTTGGCTTTTGCACTCAAATTAGAAAGTGATATTTGAGCTTAGTTTCCTTCACCAAACTTTTTCAAAGTTAAGGTATAACCCTATGAACATGAATGATTGCTAAGAATGCAAGGCCACACTAACTTTAGGAAGTCTAAACATACCAATTATTGTCTTCCAAAGGATTCAATTAAGTTTATAAACTAGACTTTAGAAACTTTCCAACATTGTTACCTTTAGCTCATTACTTGACAGTTAGGAAATCAAACACTGTTAGACATGGTTAAATCTATGACGAGCTTTGCAAAAGCACCTCTGTTTCTACGGGAATTCGCCCTAGAAATGGCGCTCTACATCCTTAATCGAGTACCAACTAAATCAGTACCAAGGACTCCATATGAGATATTTAAAACATATACGGCTGTCTTTAAGGCTTCGCTCCACAAATTCAATGAGAGGGTCGAGTGACTAATCATACTTCTAACTACATCCATTAGCTTGCGATTCCTCCTTTCAGCTACACTATTTTGTAGTAGTGTTTCCAGCATGGAATATTAGGCAATAATGCGCTCTTCCTTTAGGAATCCATCAAATGAACATGACATTTATCCCATTTCAGTGTATCTACTATAATTTCGCCTTCTCTATAAGATCTAACGATCTTTATTTTCTTCCTAGATTATCTCTTCACTTCAACTTTGTAAACCTTAAAGGCAGTCAATGCCTCATCCTTTTCAAAGAGAAGATAGAGATACATATATCGTGTATGATCGTCGATAAAAGAGATGAAATATTTTTTACCATTCACACAAGGAGTTGGAAACGGCCCACAAATATCAGTATATATGATCTCTAACTTTTCTGAACTCCTCTTGGCACCCTTCTTGGAATTGTTTGTCTGCTTATCCTTTACGCAGTCTACACAAGTTCCAAAGTTAGCAAAATCAAGAGTCTATTGACCCCATCATTTACTAACTTTTTAATGAACTTTATGGAGATATGACCATATCTCCTGTACCACAATGTAGAGGATTCCTCATTCTTATGACTATGTTTAATGCCAACACCACTTTGCATAGTTAGGGTATTTTGAGAAAAATATTTAGGCGCAAACGATGTAGGCCATCAAAATAAGGTACCAATACTAATGATAGAATCCTTCATTATATGAAAGGAAGAAGAATGGAAATTAAGGTTCTTATCATGGTCCAAAAGTCTAAAATAGATAAAGGTACGTAAAAGGTCTTGTAAAACAAATCATGTAGATGGCTTAAGCTAGTAGGTCCCTATATCTTCCACTCGTGAGCGTTTCTAGTTTCTTAAGAAGATAAACTGCTCACTTTCCGTCGGTGTCAGATGACTAACTAATCCTTGTAAGGTGTTGTCAACATGGATTGAAAAACCAGAATCAATCCACCACGTGTCATTTTGAACATAAACTATATTAGATTCATACAAACGAAATGGGATTATCTCACTTTTGAGTCACTTTACGTACTTGAGGCAGTCTTCTTTTACGCGTCCCTTCTTTCTGCAGAAGAAGCACTTTACTTAAGTATCCTTAACGTCAGTTTGGTTAACTGACGAGTTATTTGCTTTCTTCTTCATAGGAATACTTCTGCCTTTCTTTCCTTTGCTCTTTCCTCGAACGACAAGATTGGCTGTTTCCAGCTTCTCTTGTCTCAACCTCCCTTCCTCCTATACGCTCATGGTCAGAAGTTTATTGAGAGACCATTTGCACTTATGAATGTTGTAGCCAATCTTAAATAGGTTGTATTCAACAGAGAGGGAGTTGAGGATAAAGAATACCAGGAACGACTCGGAGATCTCGACTTTCAGGGCCTGCAATTGCACAACAATATTGCGCATTTCCATGATGTGCTCTCTCACTCCTTTATCCGCAGTGTGCTTCAGGGATACGAGTTTGCTCATAAGGGTAGCAACCAATGCCTCATCTGAACTGACAAACTGTTCTTGAACAACTTACATAAACTCCTTGACATTGGTGGTCCTAGGGAGAGATGTACTGATGCTTTGAGCAATGTGGCTCTGAATGAGCAACAAGCTTAAGCAGTTCGATCTCTCCCACTCTTTATAATTGTCCTTCTCATCTTGCATACTCTTATCCATAGGAGTGAGTGGTTCATGCACTTTGAGAGCAAGATTAATGTCCATATAGACTAAAATCAGCATAACCCTATCCTTCCACTCAGAAATTATCCCCTATATGGAAAGGGATCCAAATAGATTAAAAATACAAAATATTGACTCACTAGCTGCAAAATATAAAACAAACACATGCTTACTACGTGCTAAATTCCAATTAAGCCATAATACCTGAATGCCAACCCATATTGACATTTTCGGTTGCAAATGCATCGTATCACTGTAGCCCTCCTTTGAGCCGAGGCTACAACACACATTAGATTTACCCTTAGTAATCGTACCGAACAATTAGATCAGAATTTGGTCCCTTCTCTATACCTCTGGGCCTAGGACAAGAGCCTTAATCCAATTTCATTGAACTTACGATTCTAATGAATTCATAATGCACAAGCGCTTTCCTTTGGGCCAAGCGACTATGCATTATAAACTCATTGCAATTTCATATACCATTAGAGTAAAGTAACTAAAAAGTTGCACTTTATGTGTCAATGGGCACTGTAAATGCACCACTTGTCACTAGTATCCTCATAGCCATAAGATGCTTTGGCCTCTCCCAGACTAATCGAATACCACTTTATAATGGTATCTTTGGGGGTGTGACTAATCTTTATGTATTACGTTATATTTACTTTATGGGGTATGATTAACTTAATTGTAAACGTCCAATACAACTGAAGGAGTTGCATACAGCAAACACTATTGAATTTAAAGAAACATGCATATAAATTGAAACTGAAGCACAAATACTTTAAATTCAGATTGTATAACTTTAGGCAATTATTAACTTTATTGTAGAAGTTTTGGATTGATCAAATTAGCTTAATGGAAAACCGAAATCAGTTTTCAAGAGCCTTTAGGCTATAGGCAAAATTGACCATAAACAACTTAAACATCTTCAAAACTGAAATCAATTATTCCAATCGGTCCGAAACTGATACGCATAGTACCTTAGGGTGCTGGTAACATTCTATCAAAATTTGGGAGTGTTTCCCAAACCCTAGGGACAAAAATCGAAGCCCTTTTAAAGTGGGAATAAAGAGAACAACAACTTGCTGATCTCGGATTGTTCTAAAAACTGTACCATTGCGTTCGAAACGTTAAAAAACTTTAGGGTACAGTTCAAAACTTTTCCAAAATCGAAAATCTAAGGGCCCAAATCGATGCCAGAACCTAATTTAATATAAATATATTTATATATTAAATTTATTAAATATGTGTTAGTGACCCACCCAGACGTTTGCGGTGTCAGGGAGTGCGTCACCGAAGCATCTTCTCCTTTCTTTGAAACCCACTTCGGAAACATGTTTTCTGGAAAACTTTGGGCCTTTATAATTTTTGATCCAACCGTCGGATCGACCTGCCGTTTGGGCGGCTGGTTACCGCCGAACACCGGCAACACACTCATACCGTTTGGTCACAGGTAAAACCTTTTATCACCGGATTTCTAAAATCTCAGAAACTTATAACTTGATGTTTCTTACAGATTTTAATGGCTTCTCACCATATCTTGATTGTAAAAATAGATTTATTCCAGAATAATCAGTTTTGTAATTGAAAACAACTTTATGACATCTTATCATTAATTTCTTTTAAAAATCATTTTAGATTTTAACAAGAACCGCAGATGGATAAAACTGCTTTGAATTACAAGAACTAAAGAATTGATCTATCTTGATCACTCGACACCGAAGGTTGGCTCTGATACCAACTGTTAGACTTTATTTATTTAGAAATTAATACTGAACATACCTCTGGCCATGGCGATTAGAATCAAAGATCATGAATCTCTCGCTTTAGCGAACCACGAACACGATCTCCGTTGTGCACGAACAAGAGAAGAGAGATCTTTTAATCTTAAGAAGACCTTATGGCTTGATCGATGGAATCGCAGCCACTGTCTTTCCTCTTAGATTAGGGACCCTCTCCTTAGATGGAACTTTAGCTATAACGTATGAGTATTGTTCCCATCAAACGCAACCCATATTTATAGATTTCGGATCACACGAATTTGTGTCCTTCCACACTAGAAACACTTGGGTGTTTTAGAGTTTCAAAATACTAGGAATTTATTTATAAGACTCCCTTTGTAAATAGAACACAAAGTGGATAGGAAAACTAATGTTTTCTTTAAAGTGGGTCCCACCAATGTGAGCCACACAATAAAACGCCAACATTATTACCTTAATTGCAAACATCCAATACAACTGAAGGAATTGCATACAACAAACACTATTGAATTTAAAGAAATATGCATATAAATTGAAACTGAAGCATAAACACTTTAAATTCAGATTGTATAATTTTAGACAATTATTACTTTTATTGTAGAAGTTTTGGATTGATCGGATTACCTTAATGGAAAACCCAAATCCGTTTTAGAGAGCCTTTAGGCTGTAGGCAAAATTGACCATAAAAAGCTTAAACCTCTTCAAAACTGAAATCCATTATCCAATGGGTCCGAAACTGATACACATAGTACCTTAGGGTTCTGATAACATTCTATCAAAATTTGGGAGTGTTTCTCAAACCCTAGGGATAAAATCCGAAGCCCTTTTATAGTGGGAATAAAGAGAATAACAACTTTTTGATCTCAGATTGTTCTCAGATTGTTCTGAAAACTATACCATTACGTCAAAAATGCTAAAAAACCTTAGGGTACAATTCAGAATATTTTCTGATTATGATCTTAAATCCAAGAAAAGTTAGAATATACAGTGCCCAAGAAAACGGAGATTCACAGAAAATCAACCTACTGGTCTTAGATTGTTACGAAACCAGTACCATTGCGTTCGGAATGCCGAGAAAAGGTAGGGTACAATTCAACACCTTTTCATAATCTCATATTTAAGGGCCCAAATTAGCACACAAAGTAAATCTAAGGAAAAGGTCAAAACAAAGAAAAGGAAAAAAATAATCTTTTGTATGACGCTAACTTGTGAGGGCTCATCATCATTACGCGGGACAGCATCAAAATCACCTTTTCGTTTGTTTTCTTTCACTTTTTGTCCCTTGGTTTTAGTTTATTTACTATTTCTGTTTTATTTTAGTAATTCAAAATTGTTCTTCCCCTTTTATGTGACCCATGCAGTGTCACCAAGCATGAGACGTGCTTGTCTTCAACCTATTTGAAACCCATCTCATTTTAAGTTTCTGGAGAAACTTTATAGAGGCCCCGACGATGATCTAACCGTCCGATCGGAGCGCAGTCGGAGGCATTGGACTCCATGGATCATGGGCAACGATCCCATATGATCCGATTGCAGTTTGTTCCCTTTCATCGCCAAGGTAATTATTTAACAGAAACTTAAAACTTGTCTTATTTTGTTAGACTTTAATGGCGTTTATGCCATCATGACACCAGAAGGGATATTATCCCAGAATCAAATTCTTTATGATTCAAAACGGTTTTAAATCACTCAAACTTCAAATTTTACTATTATTATCAGTGAGAAGGGTAGATGAATAAAACCGATTTGAGTCCTCTCTTGTAAACGAATTGTTCTAATTTAATCAATGTGCTTTGATACCAACTGTTAGACTTTAATTAATTTAGAAATTAACGCGGAACATGCCTCCGGCCATGGCGATTAGAATCGAAGATCACGACTCCCTCAAACCTCGACGAACAACGAACACGATCTCCGCTGCGCATGAACAAGAGAAGAGAGATCTTCTAATCTGTAGAAGACCTTAGGGCTCGATTGATGGAATCGTAGGCACTCTTTTCCTCTCAGATTAGGGACCCTCTTTATGATGGAACTTTAGCTATAACTTATGAGTTGTTCCCATCAAACGCAACCCATATTTATAGATTTCGGATCACAAGAGTTTGTGTCATTCCACACCTCTAACACTAACGTGTTTTAGAGTTTCAAAACACTTGGGACTTATCCCTAAGTCTCCTTTGTAAAATATGACACACATGGAAAAGGGAATAAAAAAACCAACATTTTCTCTTTATGTGGGTCCCACCAATGTGGACCACACAATAAAACGCCAACATTTTCTTGTATGCAAGTTTTGGAGCCGGTTGAAATCAGCTAATACCTTCTTTCAATTATGGGTAAAATCCATCTATTATGCCCATTTTTCTTAAAAATTGAATATTATCTGCTCAGGGATTCAGGAATAGTGGGCTGCTAATAGCAAGCCCTTGATGTAATAAGCCCTTGTGTCTACCAACTGTTTGAGTTTATTATTCATAGAAAGTAACATTTCAAATTGAGCTAGATCAAGGTAAAACGGTTTAGGTACTTAGTCTAGAACTTTCTGCTTGAAGTACTAGTGATTCTGCCTTCGCCATTTGTCCTACATCAAAGGTTCACCTGAGATCCACCTCACCAAACACCTACGCTGCATCATTAATTGTATGAGAGCTTCCCTACATGGTTTGGTCTACGTTAGCAACCCCTTCCGTTCTCCTATCTTCCACCAAACACAACCCCACTCCACCGTACCCCCAACCCCACATCTTCAGCATTTGATTAGATTGTTTTTTCTTTTTAGCGTTACCTATTCTAAGAAATAAATACATATCTTTATTTGCTCCTTAGTCCGATACATGAGACAAATCAACTATACACCTCTTCACAGTGAAGCGCTTTGCAAACTCTAAAGCTCCTGTGTCAGAAACAACGATCTTTGTTTTGACATAGGTACTTGGGCGCCCTATCGCCGGGGGCTCGGACAAGCGTGCTCCGGAAACTCCATTAACTCAGAACTCATAGCCATTCATAACGGCCATTAGCCTTTGGCCTTCACCTTTCAATGCCAGCACACCTCTCTACATATCCCCACATCCTTTATTGAAGCACAACTTTCTATCATTTCCTCTTTAGAACAGACCCAGCTTCTTTTGCTTTATCTAAGAACTCAAATATCTCACAAAAATAGCCTACTCCAATCACTCACCTGCTGGAGGGTTTACACCTCTAGGCGAAATCGCTACGCGTAGTAGAACTAGAAATCACGTACGTAGAACAAAAATTCTCTTGCTGATTTCGCCCGTTAACCCAGGATCCTAGGATCTATATGATCTGATAGTGATTCAAATAAAATAATAAGACATAAAAATACCTTTATGACTGACTGTAACTTCAGCCTCTGCTTGATTTACTCCTCGAATGGCCACGATCATTCCGAACACCGTGGACCTGCAAGTTGAACCGATGGATTCCTCTAAATTGTGCGAAGGAAAATTGAATAACTCTTATTCAATTGTATGTACTAATCACATCGGTACCATGGATAAGAAAAAGAAAATTAATTGATGGAGCCCGTTGTATTTTGTTCTTTAAAACAAGAATGAGAAGGAGAAATCAAAATGATATAGAGAAAAGAGTATATGGACGTTTTTATGGAAAATGAACACTGATTTCCAGCGTGAATGTTCAATTGAAAACGTCCCCTTTTCATATATGTTATGTTGTAAAGCTTTTTTTAAAGTTTCCTACAATTTCGCCTTAAACTTAAGAAACTAGTTTTCGCTTTTTCAATAAAAAAACAACTTTCAATTCTCCAAAATATTAGAAACAATTGGACAGTTTTCCAGCCCAATATGGGCGTGTTCCAATTTCAAAACGTGTGTGGCTTTTGTTAAAAAGCAATCACCTAAAAAAAAACCCTACAATATCTCCAAAGAAATCTCCAATATTTTCTCCACTTCTACTTTTCCTATTTCCTCTCCAAATATATAGTAAACAATATTTGAAATAATATTATTTAAATACACTTACAAGTAGAAAACGTGCCCCTTGAGTGAGTTGGGCGGTTTTGCATGTGGGTTGCTTTATTGGTTCAAAACCAATCCCAAAAAAATATCCTACGTTTCTACTTTCCCACTACAAAATTGCATGCCAATTTTTGACTCTATTTTGGGACTACCAAATGGATGAAATAGAAAAAATAATAAAAGACAAAGCTGTAGTACTTTCAAAGTTGTTCGAATCTAGTACTTACACACTCAATTTGGCCAAGAGATCATAGAGTTATGACTACTTTACTAAAACGAGTCTATAAGCTTGTTATTTAATTTTTCTAATTAAATAAACTTATTCCCCCATAGAATGGGATAAAAGCTCCATCCATATTATTCTATAATTTTCAAAATACCCCCAAGTTAACAATTAACTCTTTGGGTATTTCAAATGCATCATACGGTGTGTATATACCAAAGAAACTACGTAAATCTTTTCCCTCGCATCAAATGCGACGAATCTAATCCGTCCGTGCAATCTAGTAAATGCGGGACCCTTATCCAAAGGAAAATGGGTCATTCGAGTTGTGAGTAGGATCATTGCAGGGATCCGACGGTCGATCCTGCAAAACCCAATAACGGGCCCCACTGCGATCTTGCTCCGTAGTTAACAACTACAATTGCATTGAGTAAGTGGCCTCCATCGAGACGTAATCTTGAAGATGACCATCAAATTATCATACCTTAATCACATCTAATATGCGCAAGTCCTTTCACTATTCCTCATCCATTAATTTGGGTCCTATAGGGAGTGGACAACCACTCCCCCTGGACCCACTCGCGGTATACCTTCCAGTCAAGTAGTTAGGGCCCCAATGCATTTGCAAAATCATTTCAAAAATATGTTTTAATAAATCATTTAATAAAACATTTATCAAATCTACTTCGCTAAGCTATTTTATATGCCTACTGTTCTTACCGAAACTGTAGATGATATCCCCTTATATAGGGGCGGAGAATTCCATGTCGGGTATCCTTATTAGTCTCGTGGGTTTGTCCAAGACTCCAGTACTACCCTCTGATGACCCATAGAAGGACCATGGTTAGATAGACTAAGAATTTAGGCCGGGTTCACAGACCAATATGACCCCTCAGGTCTAAGGAAATGTAAAGGGTCCTTGTCTTCTAGAATAGCCTTATTAACTCCTGTCCACAGGCTATTTAGTTTGATCTTGTTCAGTGCGCGATCCTATTCTAGCACCCACTCTTCTTGCTTAGGGTCCACTACCCAAGGGACTGAGATAAGCCACTCCACGACATGTGCATGTGGACAAGACTGGTGCTGGTTGTGTAAAGGAGGAGATGTCCAATCTTGACTCCAACTAGGAACCTTTAAGGTTTGCAAGGAACTGGGATATCATATATCCATGCTTCCTAAGATCTGTGAACCCTTGAGCATGGTATTCCTACTTTGCTACCTAAGGAAGAATATGTGAAAAATAACAAGCACATCACACATATTCAATCAAATATTACCATTAGATGTCATGGAATTAAACGTTTATTATTATTAATGTGACCAGATATACGAAATGTACTAGCTTTTATGGCACTAGCTCTAACAATCTCTCTCTTAGCCTCAATGCCATTCATGCATATACCGCAAACTCATTCCCTCAGCTTCTTGTCAAAACACCTTTTGACTAAGGGCCTTGGTCAAGGGATCCACCATGTTAACCTTTGAAGCACTCTGATTTATGGCTACATCACCTCTGTTGATGATCTCGGGTAACGTTAGATACCACCGAAAGATGTGCTTTCACTTCGGTTGAGATCTCAATTCGTTTGCTTGAGCACTTTGCCCCTTGTTGTAATCAGACAACGTAATGGGCCTCCCAATAGAGTGAACAAACCTGAGTCCAAACTAGAACTCCTACAGCCATACAGCCTCTCTCTCACCATTTCTCATATGGTAGTATATTATGCCTTAGTCGTAGGGTCCTAAATGGTATCTTGCTTGAAAAACTTCTCCAACTAAAAGTGAAACTCTTTCATGCCTTTCATATCAAATTATCAGCCGTGTCTATTTATCCATTGATGATCGCAGCATCCTACCAAATGACTATGTAATGCTCAGTCCTCTTAAGGAACTAGACAAATATGCTTTACCATTGTAGAGTGTTGAGGACATGGGTCAAAACAAAATCTGCTGACCTCAGTCACGCAATAACAAATTTTCGGCTTGGTACTCAGCATGGCCCAAATCAGACTGCCCACAGTAAATATATGGAGACTGATGCTAATCCCCTGCTCTCCCTCAGATGTCCCAAAAGACATCATCTTGGAAAGCTTCTTTTCATAGTAAAAGGAAATTAACTCTTTTTAGGAATCTGCCAAACTGAGCCAAGCCAGTATCTCGTCCAACTCTCCTTCGACATCCTTGATATTCTTTTTTGATCCCTAAACACTCTAAGGCCATAGAATGCAGGATTTTCAAGTTTTTCATTGTAAAATGATTGGAAATGCATATCTGTGGACACCCAATTTTGTCAAGGTGGTACTAACGATAGGATCTCGCGAGAATGAGTCCCATGACGAGCCTAAGGCCCCTTTTCTCTTTCTCTCAATCTCTCTGGTTCACGAAACGGAAACTATCTCTCAAAAATGAATTTTTCCAAAAGTTAAAACCAAAAGCCCGTTTCCACATGGCACCCACCTTTTATGGCACAACCGAAAACTCGTTTTCACACGGTATTCGCCCGAATTTAACTTTGAGTAAAAAACACACCAAAATTGTGTACACCAATTTAATTCACCAAACTAGGTTCAAAGGATTCTCCTCCCCACAACGAGTCTAGCAGATCTGACCTTGTGCGATTTGGAGTTTAAATGAAGGAGTTATGGTCTACCGAAAACTCTAAAAAACCCCCGAAAACTAAGTTTCTGAGTTATTGAAATTGACCACACAAATTTGGGGCACAAAGATAGGTTCATTAGGTTCTCTTTGCCACAAGGAGGCCAACGGATCTAGCCGCACGCGATTTGGAGTCAAAATGAAGGAGTTATGGCCTAGCAAAACTCTTGAAAACTCTCCAAAAACCCTAAAATACCCCCAACCAACCTACTGGTGGCCCACCAATCGAAATTTACGATTTATAAATCATAAATGGAGATTTAAATTACAATTTATGATTTTACAAATTGTAAATTATAATTTGGGTCTTAGACTTAGAAATATGGGGGTAAGAGTAAAGATAAGATTTTGATAGAATCGAAACCCGTTTTTAAAGAAACTTCGTCAGTTTTCCGAATTTTCTATGTTTTCAATCTTTCTGAGAGAATACTTTCTGTGAAATAATTTTCCTTTTCAAAACCAAGAGAAAAGTAGAGAAATACTAGAGGAGCTTCCACTGGGCGTCGGCATTCTGCCAAATTTTCGAGGAGTGGAGTGACACCGCTTTTCTAACACAGTTGTTCTGCCGAATTTCGGAGAACTCGAAGCCCCACCGTCCGATTAGCGCCATTATTCTGCCGAATTGCGGAGAACTGGGAGCCCCACCGTCCGATTAGCGCCGTTGTTCTACAAAATTACGGAGAACTCGGAGATTCGCCGTCCAATTAGCTCCATGGTTTAGCTGAATTTCGGAGAACTCGGAGCTCCCTTATCCGACAAGCACCTGTTGTTCTTCCGAATTTTGGAGGACTTGGTGATACACCATCGACTAGTGCTATTGTGCCGCCAACTTTACGGAAGACATTCACACTCCATCAGTATATTTACATTTATGCCCCATCTTTCTACATTTCTGTTATAAAACCTGGTGTAGGGTAGTTATAGGGTCTGGGGTTCTTCTTGCCCCGAATCCGATAATATAAATCCCATACCTTTCTTTGTAAATAGGGTTACGTTCCCTCTCCTTATCCCACTACTCTCTCTCCTTTCCTATCATAGACAAAGAAGACAGACATAAGAGCCCCTGTGCCTCGACAGTGTTGGACAAATGGGGATTAAGCTTAATCTTTATAAAGGACAAAATGTTAAAGTTTTTTTATAAACTTCTCTTAAAACTTCCAACTGAAGTCAAGAGACCAGGTTTTACCAGGCCATGAAGGGTGCCAAACACCTTCCGCGAATGTAACCATATCCCTTACTCATATTTCTGTAAAGACCATGCCTAAAAATAGAGTACAATAACGGGTTCTAAACCCAAAACTAAAGGACAGCTACGGTCACTTCTCTTCCTACAAAACTCGGATCTTTATCCCTATTTCATCGGAAAAGCAGACATGGGTCCTAGGCCCTAATCTAGGTGGAAACTCCGAGAGACTCTTTTATGTGGAATTCGGATCTCGATCCCAACTTCATAGAAAACAGACGCACACGAACAACACGTCATCTGACATGGTGAATTCCCGCCCCCAAGCGAGGAGGCGGGAGGGAGGAAAGAACCCGACACCACAGACAGGTGACTCTGCTAGTTATATGAAGGTTGTAGATCTAGAGTGACTTGAAATTGGCAGATTTTTCTGAAAATTACCAAAAAACACGGCTTTTTTCGTCTTTATTCTGATTAAGCTTAACCTTAGATTTACACTTAGGGTATTCACAAGTTGAGAATCTCTCGCAAGTTACGGCTACTCCTCACAAGGTAAAGAAAACAAGTGGTAAGTTTACTTTCTGTACTATATGCTTGCTTTATTTTTCAGAGTTGCTTAAGCCAATGCTCAAAATCAGTGCCAAAATGCATGAAAATGCTGTTAGAAAAGGTTCAAAAGCCCCAAGCAAAATATCTACACACAGCGGAAGAGTTAATCGTGTAGAACGAAAATTTTGCTCTAACACAGGATTTAAAGGGACTAATTGATTTTATTGTGAATTAATAAACACAAATATAAGTACCTTATTTTGCTGAAGAGAAGAAAAACGTCTGCGTGAACTACTCCTCGAAAATCATCCAACGATCTAATCGACGCAAAACCGCAAGTTGAACCGATGAATTCCTTTTGTTGCACCGAAGATCTTGTAAACAACTCTTTGTTTAATTTATAACCTGATCTTAATCAAATTATAATATGGGAATGATTGTTTAGAACAATCGAGATTAGTTGGATGAATGCCTTTGAGTTCAAAAACTCAAAACTAGTTGATGAATAAAGAGAGAGAACAAATGGGACAAATTTTATTGTGTGTCTCTTTCAATTTCCAGCAAATGGATTATGAAAGAGCTGTAGAAAACTCTATTCCTTTTTCTAGTATTTATAGATATTTGAATTGCTTTTAATACAATCCAAAGTTTCTAGAGAATTCTTAAAAAATAAGGAAACTAGTCAAAATTGGGACCTTTCAATTTGGAAACAAGCTAGTTTGATTTCTCAAAATAGAAACCAAACAATGTGGGGAATGTTTTTAGAAATTCTTGGTCTTCTAGAAAGCCCTAAATAAGGTATTTTCCAAGTCGAAAACGTGGGTTGCTTTATTGGATAAAAACAATCCCTAAAATATCTCCCACACTCTCTCCTTTTCGTACTTTCCCGCTATATTGCTATAGGTCATATTTCGACTTCATTTTTGGCCAAGTAAATGGCCGAACTGAAAAAAATCAAAGCTACAAAGTTGTAGATCTTTCAAAATTCTTTGAAACGAGTATTTACACATTAGTTTTGGCCTAGAGGTGAGTAAGTTATGACTGTTTTAGTAAAACAAGTCTATAAGCTAAACTTACAATTGTTTATTTAATTTTTAATTAAATAAACATATTTCCTCCCATCCAATGGGATAAAAGCTCCATCCATATTTTTCTATAATTCCCAAAATACCCTTTATGGTTTTACTTAACCATTTTGGTATTTCCAACGTATCGCATAGTGCATATACACAAAATGAATGGTATATATCTTTTCAATGCATCCAATGCCACGAAACTAGTACATATAAACAACTAAATAAATGCGGGACCTTTATCTAATAGATTATAATAGCAATCGAGTAGTGAGTGGGATCGTAGCAGGGATTTAACGGTAGATTCTGCAGAACTCACAAGGGGGCCCCACTGCGATTATTGCCCCATAGCTGATGCTATGATCGCATTGAGTTAGTGGCTTCTATCGAGACGTAACCTTGAAGATAACCATCAAATCATCATACCCCTAATCACATCAAATGTGCAAGTCCTTTCTCCAAGTCCATATCTACCGAGTAGTCCTACGGGGAATGGGCATTAACTACCCCTTGGGGTCACTCATGGTATACCTTTCAGTCTAGCAGCATCGGCCCGCAAATACATTTTCTAAAACTATTTCAAAACTTATTTTGTGAAATCCTTTTGATAAACATCTTATTAAATCCACCTGGCCGCATATTTTTCTAAGTCTTCTGCTTTGACTAAAATCATTGATGTTATCCTATTAAATAGGCGGAGAATACCATGTCGGGTATCACTATTGACCTCGAAGGTTTGGCCAACATACCAATATAACCTCTCAGGTCAAAGGACATGTAAAGGGTCCTGTCCGGTAAAATAGTTCAATTGTCTCCTGTCCACAAGTCATTCTAATGTGATCCTATTCAGTACGCAATCTCATTATCGTACCTATTCTATCTTGCTTTGGGTTTAAGACCCAAGTGATTGAGATAAGTCACTCCACATCTAGTGCATGTAGGCAAGATAGATGCTAGTTGTACACAGGAGTAGGTGTCCAACCTCAACCCCAACTAGGAATTACAAAGGTCTGAAGAGAACCAAAATCTCATATCTCCATGCTCCCTAGGATCTATGAATCCATAAGCATGATTTCCTACTTCGCTACGTAAGAATAAATACGTGTTAATATTAAGTAAGATATCACACATATTTAACTTTTAATATCCATAAATGTCATGAAAAGAAACTTTATTGATTGCGAAGTACACTGGGTTTTAGGGCACCAACTCTAACAGTCTCTCACTTGCTCTCAAAGCCAGTTATGCATATATCTAAAACCCATGCCCTCAACATGCCTGTCAAACACCTTTTGACTAAGAAGCTTAGTAAAAGGGTCCACCACGTTATCCGCTGAAGCAATTTTTGCAATAGCCACATCTCCTCTGTTAATGATCTACCGTATCACATGATACTTTTTACATGCTTCGACTTCTGATGAGACGTCGATTCCTTTGCTTGAGAAATCGCTCCGCTGTTATGACAATACAATGTAATGGGTCTCTCAACAGGGGGCACGACCCTAAGGTCATCCGTAAACGTTTGCAGCCATACTGCATCCTTCGCCGCTTCACTTGCAGCGATGTACTCAGCCTCAGTCATGGAATTTGCTGTGGTGTCTTGCTTGCAATTTCTTCATAAAACTACGCTATTCGCTAAGGTAAACACAAAACCTGATGATGATTTCATGTCATCAACGTCAGACTGAAAGTCGGTGTCGATAAAACCAAAAACGGCTAACGCGTCTGCACTACATTAATCGGTTGAAAACGAATTAATTGACCAAACAGAATTGGTTTGGTTAATTCGGTTCGGTTACAAGGTATAACGGTTCGGTTTCGGTTTTGCACCTGCCATATAGCGATTTTCGGCTTTGGTTCCAAACAAAAAAAAATCAGTTCAACCCAAAAACTGAAATGGTATTTAAGACTTTAAATTTTGATTTTCGGTATCAGTTTCGATTTTGCAAACCGAAATTAGGAAAAACTCTTACATCTTTTAATTTTTAAAGGAAAATGATATAATCAGCCCCCTTGTTTTACTTAGGCAACCCGACACTAGAGAGAAAGACAAGACACGGGGCTGTCCCAAGTAAAAAAACAACAGTTTAATTTTAAATCAAAAATCGAAATTGACAAAACCTTTCGTAGCTAGGATTTTTTTATTTTCCTCTTCTCTATTCTCTCTTCTCTTCTCTAGCCTCCTAAGTGACCTCTAGGGTTTTCACTTTTGGATTTATTCCGAGTCGTCCGACGCCTCTCCGACTCCGGCGACCCAATCTCTGCCTCACCGGTGACCTCGAGCCACAACTCGAACTCCGAGCTCCGACGGCCAACGGGCAGCGACAACCACAAATCCACGATTTGGGTTTTTTCAGTTTTGGGTTTTTTCCTCCCAATCTAAGTTTCTCTCTCTCAATCTTTAGATCTTTGATCTCTTTATCTCATGTAATACACCCAATAAAACCCTAGTTCTATTTTCATTTTTTTCTTGTGTCTGTTCATGTGTTGTTGTATTTGTTCTTCTTGGCTTCTTGCCTTCTTAGAGAATAAAATAATGATGGCCATTACCAAGGTTTTTGAAATAAACACATGAGTCATACTCACTTCTGTAGAAACCCAGTCCAATTATGAAAGTATCGAACCTCTTGTACCACTGCCTAGGAGATTGCTTCAAGCCATACAATGACTTTTTCAACTTGCAAACATGGTCTTCCTTTCCTTCTACCTTGAAACCTTCTGGTTGATGCATGTAAATTTCCTCTTCTAGATTTTTGTGCAAAAATGCTGTTTTCACATCAAGTTGCTCAAGCTCAAGATCAAATAGTGCTGCCATGGCAAGTAATACTCTGATCAAAGTATGCTTCACTACCGGTGAAAATATCTCATTGTAGTCCACTCCTTCCTTCTGAGCATATCCCTTTGCCACCAAACGTGCTTTGTATTTTTCTTCACCATTTTCTGAGCTTCCTTCTTTTTTCCTGTAAAGCCACTTGCATCCAATCGCCCTTTTGCCCTTTGGTAACTCCAAATCCCAACTCTGGTTCTTATGAAGAGATTCCATTTCGTCCTCCCAATACTTAGAGTTTTCGCATGCAACTGCTTCTTGAAATTTAGCCGGATCTCCAATTTCTGTTACCAATGCAAAAGCCAATATATCCTCATAGCCATATCGTACAGGTGGCTTATGAGTTCTTTGAGATTTTCTAACATGTGATTCTGACTGGTGCATCTGTTGATCTTGCTCAAGTAGTCTTGCTTCAGGAAATTCAACTTGAATATTTTATTTCTGCACTTCTCTTGGAGTATCAACCTCCACCTCAATGGTCTCGCCTGTGTCCTGTTTTCCTTCTTCACCAATCTGCTTATGTGACTTTAACATAGAAGATTCATCGAAAATAACATCTCGACTAATAGTTAGCTTGTTAGAAGAAGGATCCCACACTCTAAATCCCTTGACCCCACTTGCATATCCAAGAAAGATACACTTTTTTGGATTTTGGGTCAAGTTTAGAGCGTTGATAATTTTTAACATGAATATAAGCAGGACAACCAAATATTCTCAAAATAGAATAATCACTAGGTTTACCAGACCATACATCTTTTAGAGTCTTACAAGAAATTGCTGTTGAAGGTGACCTGTTGACCAAGTAACATGCTGTATTGACCGCTTCTGCCCAGAAGTCTTTCTCTAATCCAGCATTGCTCAACATACTGCAGGCCCTCTCTAGAAGAGTCCTGTTAAGCCGTTCTGCAACTTCATTTTGCTGTGGGGTTTCCGGTGTAGTAAAGTGGCGAACTATGCCTTCGCCCTTGCAGAACTAAATAAACTCAAAAGACTTGTATTCTCCTCCATTGTCTGTCCTCAGACACTTAACCTTTTTGCCAGTTTGCTTCTCAATCATGGTTTTCCATAGCTTGAATGTAGAAAACACCTCAGATTTTCTCTGTAGAAAGTAAACCCATACTTTCTTAGAGTAATCATCAATGAACGTCACAAAATAGAGAGCACTGTCCTTTGATGCAACTGGGGCTGGTCCCCACACATTTGAGTGCACATAGGCTAACGCGCCCTTGCTTCGATGAACTGAAGTTTTGAAACTCACCCTGCATTGCTTTCCAAACTTGCAACTTTTAACACTCTTGAGTAGATTCCGTTTACTGAGCTCTCTCAAACCTTGTTGACTCTTATGCCCCAACCGCATATGCCACAGCTGTGTTAAATCAGTTACACCATCTTCTTCTGTAGAAACGGCTGCTCTACCTACCACTATCTTTCCCATCAACTCATATAAATGATTTTTGACCATCTTTGCCTTCATGACGACAAGAGAACCCTTTACAACTGTCAGAGTTCCACCATTTCCAGTAAACCAACATCCACTGGTGTCTAAAGCACCCTCAGAAATCAATTTTTTCTTCAGCTCTGGAACATGTCTAACTCCTGTCAAGGTTCTAATGGTTCCATCATACATCTTTATATTCATTGTACCCATCCCAACTGTCTTGCAAGAATTGTCATTCCCCATCAAAACTGAGCCACCATTCAACTACTCATATGTAGAGAACCAATGTCTATGTGGGCACATATGAAAAGAACATCCTGTATCAAGGATCCAAGCATCATGATAACAATCAATACCTGATGATGCGGTGAGCACCTTGCCGTAGTCTTCATCTGAGTTTTCCTCTGCCACACTTGCTTGTTCAGGAGCCTCTCCATGCTTCTTCTCCAGATCTTCCTTGTGTTTCCGACAGTTTTTATTTATATGCCCAATTTATGGCAATGAAAACAATTTATCTTCCCTTTCCCTGTTTTAGATTTTGACCTAGACCTGCCTAGATTATTCCCGTTCTCTTTTTCTAGTGGTCTACCTCTGGCAACCAAACCTTCTGCTTGCTTCTCACCCATAAACCACTTTCTCATTTCATTAGAAAGAAGAGCAGAAGTGACCTCCTCTAATTCTATGGTATCCTTACCAGAGAGTAATGTTGTACCAAATGTTCATAAGATGGAGGTAGAGAAGTCAACAAAATCAAAGCCTTACCTTCATCGTCAATTTCCACATAAATATTCGATAATTGACAAATTATCTTATTATAGGCATTCAAGTGATCCATCACTTCAGTCCCTTCCTTCATCTTCAAGGTGTATAATTGTTTTTTCAAATACAGCCTGGTTGTGAGAGACTTTGTCATGTACAAACTCTCAAGTTTCAACCACATCTCTGCCGCAGATTTCTCATACATAACATGGTATTTGACATCGTTTCCCAACGACAAGCGAATAAAGCTCATAGCCTTCAAATCCATGGTATCCCAGTCATCATCTGACATATCTACATGCTTCTTAGCCTTCCCTGACAGTGCTTTATGTAATCCTTGTTGAACCAACAAATCACGAACATTGACTTGCCACAAATTAAAATTGTTCTTTCCGTCAAATCTTTATACTTCAAACTTTGCACTAGAAACCGTCACTGCCATTGTAGAACCAAAGCTTTGATACCACTTGTTGCAGAATTGGGGCTCAGATCAGCCCTCCGCGATGACCCGTTAACAATCAGAACACAAAAGTGTGTTTCCGATTTTTCGTGTTAACAATACGCAGCGTTACCGAAGTAGATTTTCAAGAACAAAATAATAAAACGTCCAAGCCAAACCACATACAAAAGCACACAAGAACACCAAGATTTTACGTGGTTCACCACACGATGTGTATGGCTACATCCAAAGGAGAAGACTTCAAAAGTTTTCACTATGTGGAAAATAAGTGGGTTACAAGAAGCACTCACCGGATTACAAAAGCCCAAGCTTTCTCCGGATTACACAAGAATTAATCTCTATGTCGTCTAGGATCCAAGCGTCGTCGCTCCCTAGATGCCGTGCTTCTTCTTCGTCTTCTCAAGAGAACCAAAATCAAACCCTTCAATTCGTGTATACCAATACCCACTTGAAGATGATTTTCGTTCACGAACAAGTGCCCGAAGTCCACTCGTTCTTTTCTTGAAGCCGTACCCCAAAACCCCTCTCTTCTTTTTACGTTTTGGATGTGCTTCAGAAAACCACCCAAGAGTCCCAATCGGATGTTGTTTTTTGGAGATGTTTATCATAATAGGCAAGAGTCCTATTACATAAGGATTTCTTTAATAAGAAACCCATCAAAAAAAGAAATGTGTCTGCGTTTGAAAAATTCAAGGCAAACACAACATCTTGGGTTCTTCAAAACCTTCTAGTATAACCACTAATCTTCATCTTTGCCATTTTGGGCATCTCTTTTCCTCCAAAGGGGCAGGAATACCGTTGTTTGGTGTATCCAAAAGCACCAATTCGGGGCTATGTGATGGGGATAAAAATTCCTCACCAATTAGGACAAAACACATGGCACCAATCGGAGACAGACGGGGGGGGGGGGGGGGGGGGGGCATCCAAGTAAGGACTTAATCTTTCCTATAAATAGAGGCACACTCTCCAAGGTATGGAACTTTTGATTATTCTTATATTCATTTAGTTCGAGAGTTCTCTCTAGGGAGTTCGTATTATTGATGCCGGTTCCGACTTAAGCATCGGAGAGCCTCCCCGGAGTCCAAACTTCAGGTGGTTTTCTATACATTTGCTCGTGAGCGCAAGTTACCGTTACAAGAGTGCTACCAGCTGGGACCCCATTCAACCGTGGGTCAGATTTCAGTGGCAACAATGGTCATCATCTAACAATAACTATTAAAAATTCTCAAAAGACTTTTTTTTAAACTTTTGTGTCATCATTGCCAAATGCTTGTTTCTTTGGAGTCATCAACAACATCACTTTGAGTCTATTGATTTGATATATGTGGTCACAAGTCAAGTCATTCGGCACAGGGGCGGCCCAGTGCACGAGGCTCCCGCCATTGCAGGGTCTGTGGAGGGCTAAATGTACACAGCCTTACCCCTGCTTTGTAGAGAGGCTGTTTCCGTGACTCGAACCCGTGGCCACCAAGTCACAATACAGCAACCTTACCGTTGCCCCAAGGCTCGCCAAGTCATTCGTCGCAAAAATACTAAATTAGTGCATTGATAATTGTGGTCACAAGTCAAGTCATTCATCAGAAACATACTAAATTGGTGCAATAAAACCTGGAGAAAATCTTATGATTAGTTACAACAATGTTTTGCTTTACAACTGAAGACCATGTGTACAATTACTTTCAACAACAATTTCTCAAGTAACGACGTAATCGTGAGAACTTCTCGGTCGACAAGCCAACATGTGCATCAATTGATTTGAAGTATTTACCCCTCCAATTCTTGTTGAGGAGAAGAAAGCCGATGACTCCCCAAAATCCCAAAACATATGACATTGCCACAAATGAGTAGAAGAACAAGTGATTATCGAGAATACTAGAGTCATGTCCCTTGCCTTTAGGTGGTTGTGAAGGGATGCTCGATGAGCATTTTCTTTCTAGCGGTGCTCCACAAAGAGCTGGATTTCCCTCATAACTAGTCTCATCAAATGTTGAAAATTGTTTCTCAAAAGGGATAATACCCGATAGGTTATTGTAGGCGACCAAGAAATCACTAAGTGAATGGAGTAAAGTTAATTCATAAGGGATTCTCCCAACCAACTTGTTGTGAGAGAGATCCAAACTCTCCAAGTTATCTAAGTTTTGAAAGGACTGTGGAAGATGTCCAGTTAGTCGGTTGTTAGATAAGTTCAATGAGCGAAGCTCTCTCAAATACCCTAATTGGAAAGGAATATCACCCACCAATTGATTCATGGAAAAATCAATTCCTGTCATCAAGGAAAAAGGAAGGCCCTCGTAGGAGTAAGTTACCCCCTTTGTGGTGAAAGAAGTTGAATACCTAACTTGTAACATACCTATGACATTGGATCCACTTTGGATTGGCGATTTTTTCTTCCATGAAGTAATGTTGTTAAGACAAGAAGGTATGTTTCCGGATAGAGAATTATTGGAGAAATTCAATATATGGAGATTATTTAGTTGACACAAGAGTATTGGAATGCCTCCTCGAAAGAAATTATCCCCTAAAAGAAGTGATACCAAGTTTGATAGGGAGAATAACCAACTTGGAATAGGGCCAGACAAGTTATTTTTTCGTATATCTAGAATCATCAAGTAAGGGCTATTCAACAAGCTAGTTGGGATTGTTCCTATGAAGTTATTGTTGTTAGCAAGTAAAGAATGCAACTCTGTCAAGTTAGCATCTATTGGGAGAAGCTCTCCTCCTAATATATTGCTTGATATGCTCAAGTAAGTTAATGAAGTGCATTTTTTGGTTAGTGAATGTGGCATTTCTCCTGAAAGCTGGTTGTTAGATAGGTCAAGTCTGTTTAAGTTTGCCATTTCACCCATGGACAAAGGTATCCTACCTTTCAAAGCATTCTTGGACAGGTTAAAGTAAGACAAATGTGGGAGAAGTGTGCCGATGTTTGGAGGAAGTGGCCCACTTAGATTGTTTGCAGAGATATCTAGAAAAGTGACAGTAGAACTGGTGTTGTGGGGAGACTGGGGAATTGAGCCTTCGAACTGGTTACTCCTCAGTGACATAATTCCAAGTGAGGTAGTATTGTACAATAGCCAAGATGGGATGACCCCTTTAAGGGAGTTATGATCCAATTGTAAACTGTATAGATGATGTTGATTTGAAAAGAAGCTAGGGATGCTAGAAGTGCTACCTTGGTTTAGATTGCAATTTCTAACGAGCAACCACATGAGTTGAAAAGTAGGAATCCAATGTGGCTTTTCTGTTTCAACCTCTAATTGGACATTGTTTGAAATGTCAACATATAAAAGCTTTGAGAGGTTGGCAAACATGGAAAATGAGAACACACCCGTTAATTGATTGTTTGCAAGAAAAATAGTCTCCATCATCGTTAGGTTGTTGAAAATGAATGAAGGAACCCTCCCTGAAAAGTGATTGTAAGAGAGATCAAGCGATTGTAGGTAATGCATGTCTTTTAAACATGGATGGATATTGCTTTCTATTGAGTTTCTCTTGAGATTCAAGGTAACTAGGTTGCTCAATTTGCAAATGCCTGCAAGAATAAGAGAGAAAGAGATCAAGAATCTAGTAAATGGTCCAATATGACAAATATCTTGAAGAAAATCTATTTTTTTAGCATGAGGCTACATAATTCCTCTTTTGGAAAAAAAAATCATTCTTTTGTATTTTATGCTTCTTTTCAATTTATTTGCAGAAATGTAAACGAACAATTTTTTGGAAATGATATTCCAACACCCTTGATTTAATATGGCACTAGATCTTTTACTTTACACTTGTATAATTAGGTTTTAAAAGATTGGGTTTTAAAAGATTGCTATAATTTCCAATATGATCTCTACAACCAGTTTAAAAATTGGGCAGGGTATAGTGCTATTATTGAAACAAGGGAGTGGGAAATTCATTTTCCATGACCATAATTAAATTTTTAGTTTATTCATAAAAATCCAATTTCTGAATTTGAAGTTTCCCAAATGCCCTTGGGCTTGTAATATGTTGGAAACAAACATAGTTGAAAAACTACAAAAGCCTACCAAATGCACTATCTTATCATTATCATAATAAGAAAGGAAAGTGAAGAAACTATAAAAGCCTACCAAATGTTTATCTTATCATTATTTTTATCATAGTGAGAAAAATGAAAGTGAAGACATAACCTAATTCATACATCATTATTTTGCTTGAGAAAATACTATTATTATGTACCTGTTGATATGCCAAATGGGTCTATAAAATTATTCTCTGATAAGTCCAATATTTCCAGGGAGGAAAGATTGCCTAGACATGATGTAAGACTTAGATCGTCAAGATAGTTCTGACCAAGATCTAGTTCCTTGAGTCTCTTCAAGCCACATAAACCTACAAGAAAATGATCAAGACATAAAACCCCATGCCGTTTTCCATTTATTACCAACGAACAAATTCCAATTCAAGGGGAAAAAGCTCAAATTCCTACACCAAATAATGTTAAAAAAAATTCACCCTTAGGGTTTTTTTTTCTAATGATCATTTTTTGGACCCGTTTGTACTATGTATATGCAACTAATTCCATTGATCCAAGATGAACACAAATCTGAACCATTGCTGTTTTCCAAACCATGGTTAGATGATCATAACCCTTGATTTATTAGGTCCCGTTAAGAGTTCCACTAAGACAAGCTAAAGCTTTGATATTTGTAGTCCTTAATTCAATCAATGCTTTATTCCTCATATAGTAGTCCTTGTTTAGGAGATTTTTTCTTAGTAAACATTGCACGCAAGTCTCTTGATATCATTATATGGATGGACGGTAGAAGGTGTTAGAGGAATTAGGTCAAGCAAGAAGTTGCTTGAAGCATTACACCCAAGGTATCTAGTTTGGAATACCAAGTTTGTTGCCTCCAGCCCCTATATATAGAGGTACACTAGGGTTAATAATTGGTTAATGGACTCTAGCCCATGTAGGCCCACTACACCGGTCCATTATCTTGTTGGGCTTATATTAGAACATACATGGGTTATATTATATAACCAACAATCTCCTCCTATGTTCTACATATAGCACAATCCAATAGATAGATAATGTGATGTTCAAACAAAATATTGAATCATCCATAGCACCATATCAAAAAAGATCTGTAATCCAACACAAAATAAGAATACTTTTAAGACTAACCAAGAGTTTTAGAAATAATCTAAACTCAAACAAAAGCAGTTTCACATGTAAGTGAACTATTTTTCCAACTGAAAAGAAAATAATAGTCCCCATTGCTCTATAAAGACTCACTCATCAAGCTCCTCCATTTTTGCCAATTCCTGTAAATTACCAAATATGAATTTTATGTAAAATGAATCCAATCATTTGTGTAAAATACGAAAGTATCTAGTTCTACCAGAAGAACTTAGTACAATTTCATATTAGCTAAAAAACAAATATCAATAAGCATCAATGTCAAGTTTCATTCAAGAACAAGACCTAAATAGTTTCTTTTGCAAAGAACCATTCACCATTGTCAAGTTTCAATACAAGAACAAGACCTAAATATTTTCTTTTGCAAAGAACCATTCCATGTTTCCATTTAGAATGTTACAACCATCATATCCAAATTGAGTTAAGCTGTATCATCAAGTTTAGAATGAAACAGCCTTTCCCAAGAAGGACATGTCATCAAATGTGGAATGACATAAAGACAACTGTAAACATCATTGAAACATATTAAGTGCTTATCTTGGCCAAGAAAGGGAGATTCAAAAAATTCAAAATAATATGGATGTAGGTTAAGACATGTCTACACAGTCTTTAACCCCATCGCCCCCACAGTTTTGAATATTCGATCTTTGTTCAGTCCTTTTGTAAAAGCATCGACCATATTATCCTTCAAACTCACATCAACCAAAGTGATAATACCTTATTCTATAAGATAATTCAGCGTGGCATGTTTAAGCCTGACATGTCTCCTCTTACCATTAAAGAGTGAGTTATTCACAATAGAAATTGTAGCTTGATTATTACAGAACAAACTTAAAGAGTTAATCTTTAAACGGGTCAATAGAATGTCCAGGATCAGATCTCTTATCTACTTTGCTTCATCTTCTACAGAAGCTAGAGCATAAAGTTCTGATTCCATAGATGACAGAGCAATACAAGTCTGTCTCTTTGACTTCCATACAACAGCTGCTCCACCTAGTGTAAATACATAACCACTGGTAGATTTACTGTCTCCTAATTCTAAGCCCCATGATGCATCAGAATATCCTTCCAGGATAGGAGGATGGCCATTATAATAAAGAGCATAACATTGAGTACTCATAAAGTATCTCATCAGCCTCATCAGGGCATCCCAGTGCTCATGGACACGATTACTAGTGAAACGACTCAGCATGCCAACTGTAAAAGCTATGTCTGGTCTAGTGCAACTCATTGCATACATGAGACTACCAACCAGTTTAGAATAATCCAACTGATTCACGCTGGCTCCTTCATTAGGTCTCAGCTTTTTGGTATAATCAAATGGTGTCTCAATCGGTTTACACTCACTGTATCCCAATGTAGAAAGTAGTTTATCAATGTAATGAGCTTGGCTAAGAGTGATCCCTTGTCTTTCAAAACTTACTTTCATACCAAGAATGGTGTCTACCACACCAAGATCTTTCATCTCGAATTCTTCAGCCAACATTGATTTCACATCACTCACTATAGAGAGATCGGAACCAAGAATCAATATGTTGTCTACATACAAGCAAATAATTGCAACCTTATTCGACACAAAACGAAAGTAAAGGCATTTATCCGAGTAACTCATCTGAAAACCAAAGCTCTTTACTACCTTGTCGAATTTTTGATGCCACATTTTAGGTGCTTGTTTAAGACCATACAAAGATTTATTTAACTTACAAACTTTGTTCTCTAAACCTTCCATGACAAACCCTTCAGGTTGGTTCATGTAGATTTTCTCTGTGAGGTCTCCATTAAGGAAAGCCGTCTTTACATCCATTTGATGCATAACATATTGCTCAATAGATGCCAAAGCAAGAAGAATTCTTATTGTGGACAAATGACAGACGGTGAGAATATATCAAAGTAGTATATCCCACTTACTTGAGTATAGCCATTAGCTACTAAACGTGCTTTATACCGAGCTATGAATCCGTCAGGATTAAGTTTCTTCTTCAAAATCCACTTACAGCGCACAGTCTTAGCCCCTTATGACAAATCGACTAGCTGCCAAGTTTGATTTGTAACAGAGAACTCATTTCATCATCAATGGCTTTGGCCCATAATAAAGAGTCCCTATATCTCATCGCTTCTTTATAGGATGATGGATCATTCTCTAAATGGTAGGTCACAAAGTCCTCACCAAAGCTCTTAGGTACTCTATCTCTTGTAGATACTCTTAAAGGTTCTGATTCAGGAATCAGTGTCGGACGAGTGTTAGAAGTAATCTGTGTAAACTCTACATGCGATTCTGTAATCATCTCAGTATCACCAGGTATGGTTAAACCATGATCTCTGAGAAATTTATTCTCAAATAATACTGCATCTCTAGATTCTATAACCATATTGGTAGATAGATCCAAAAACCAATCAGCAATACTATCTTCTGCACCACCTTGATACACACAAGTGTTGGTTCTAGGTCCTGCCTTAAGTCTCATAGGGTCTTGTATCCTCACATAAGCAATACAGCCCTAAGTCTTAAGAGTGTCATATCTACAAGGATGCTTATGCCATAACTCATGAGGAGAAGAGGTCAACTTAGAGTGTGGTACTCTATTCAGGATGTGATTTACAGTTAAAACTGCTTCTCCCCAATAGCTAGTAGGCATGCCAGCTGTCAATAGCATAGAGTTTAACATTTCAGTTAACGTCCTATTCTTACGTTCAGCTATGCCATTAGATTGAGGCGAGTAAGGAGCAGTAGTTTCAAGTATTATGTCCTGAGAGGCACATAATTCTTTGAACTCTGTCAGAGTGTATTCTCCTCCTCTATCACTCCTAAATCGCTTAATTTTCAAGTTCAATTGATTTTCAACACGATTCTTAAAAATTTTAAATTTATCAAAAGCTTCATCTTTTGATTTTAGGAGATAAATATGACAATATGTAAAAAATTCGTTTATAAAAGTGATTAAATACTTCATATCACCTCTAGTAGTGAAACTTTTAAAGTCACAGAGGTTAGAATGTATTAGCTCAAGAAGTTGTGTGCTTCTAGAAACCGAACAAAAATGTTTTCTATTGATCTTGGTTTGTGCACACACTTTACATCTGTCAAATCTAATCGATGTATCTAAAGGTATATTAGAAGTTTTAGCAAGTTGAACCATTTTCCTATAGTTCACATGTCCCAATCTATTGTGTAACAACTTATGATCAATAAGTGTTGAACTAACCTGACTAACGGTTTCATTTGCTAAACTCAATCTATACATACCATCAATTAAGAAAGCACAACCAAAAAAATAAGAGTTAACAGTCAAAGTTACTCACCAACTAAAAAAGATGAACACATGCCAGCATTGTCTAAAAGACTAATAGAAATTAAAATTCTTTTGAATAGAAGGAACTACTCTAATATTTTTCAGAGTTAGTATTTTACCTGAAGAAAGGACCAAGTTCGTAGTACCAGTGTGAGTCACCTCCGCCTCTGCTCCACTAGCCACTGTAACGGTCTCTTTTACTTCAACAACATCTGTAAGTAGTTTCTCAGAGTTGCAAACATGGCAGGCGGCTCCTGTATCTAACCACCAGTCTGAAGAAGTACCGGCCTCACCGTTGCCCAACATAGCAACATAACCATGAGGCTCAGCCTTGCCCACCATCATATGAGCTTCCTTCTGTGGTGTGTCAGATTTAGACTTACACCCAAGGTATTTAGTTTGGAATACCAAGTTTGTTGCCTCCAACCCCTATATATAAAGATACACTAGGGTTAAGGATTGGTTAATGGACTCTAGCCCATGCAGGCCCACTGCACCGGTCCATTATCTTATTGGGCTTATATTAGAACATAGATGGGTTATATTATATACCCAACATAAGGTAGTATCTGTGGAGATAAACGGATTTGACTGACATGATTCCTTACCATCTGAATTATCACCCTGTCCGATCCCAACATATTCGTCGCTTGGCTAATAGCGATGCCGATCAATTAGCAAGGAAAAGGGTGAATTTACCACCCTGTCTGATCCCAACATGTTCGTCGGAGCTGTGATTAATTTATTTTTTGTTGGAAAGTTGCCTTGTTTTCTATATTGTGCAAGTGCGGTGGAAGCAAATAGGAAACTATCCTATGTTTTTAGGTTTTTGTAAAAACCTAGATATATGAAGGCCTTCTTTTCATACAAGAGAGCGTGGCAGGAAGAGAAGGGGGGTGAGGAAGAGAGAGAAAGAAAGAAAAGGGGAGAGAGAGAGAGAGAGGAGGGGGGAGGTGAGTGTTCTTAGGTTTTCTCTTGGGTTTTTTTTCTTGGATTTTCTCTTGTGGTTTTTCTCGTGTCACTCCCTTATATGATCTTGAATCGGAGGACAAGGAAAGGGCTGCAGCTGACCTGTGAATATAGGAATCTTGGCCGGACCACGTAAATCTCGGTGTTCATCTTGTGGTTTGTGTTTACTTTTACTTTCCCGTTTATTTATGCACGATCGGATGTGTCTACTTTTACTTTTCCGTTTATTTATGCACGATCGGATAGGATTTGCCTGGTGGGTTTTCTCAACAAGTGATATCAAAGCTGTGGTTGGAGCGATCGTTGATGCTGGGTGGAGTTATCATCGGTGTTGTGATTGGATCGCAGTTACAATGATCTTTGAAGGGTAAAAATATTATCCGAGAGATTCTCGTTCGAGGTGGAGCCCTACAACGAGAAGTGCGGAGTGTCTGAAATGGTTGTAAAATCAAGTTCTACCCAATTCAACATCGTCTAGTTTGACTGAAAAAGCAATTTCACCCTATGGCAGATGAGGGTGAAGGACATCCTAATTCAATAGGGCCTAGCTAAGGCATTGAAAGGAAAGGGTGGGAAGCTAAAAAAGATAACAGATGCCGAGTGGGAAGGCATTGAGTTGAAGGCAGTCAGCATGATTCAGTTTTGTCTGTCAGATAATGTTATGTTTAACATTATGGAAGAAGTGCCTAAATTATGGGAGAAGTTAGGAAGCTTTACATGTCAAAAAGCTGAGCCAACCAATTGTATCTGTAGTAGTAGTTGTACGGGCTAAAGATGCAAGATGGTGAGAATCTTTCGGAACACATTACGGTGTTCAATGGGCTTATGGATCAACTCTACAAGGTTGATGAAAAGTTGAAGGAAGAAGACAAGACCCATTTTATTCTTACTTCACTTCCTAATTCGTATGACAACCAGGGGACAACTTTATTGTATGGTAAGGATACATTAAAGTTGGAAGAAATCACAGAGTCACTCTAGTCGAATGAGATACAGAAGAAACATGTTCTTGATGGGAGTCGAGAGCATGGGTTGGTTGTTTATGGTGGGAATCAAAGATGAAGGTTGTTTGACAGGGGATCAAGAAAGGGCGGCTCAAGATCCAGAGTCAGCGGAAAGGGCATACAATGTTATCGTTGCAATGAATACAGCCCCATCAAGTAAGATTGTCCGAAGCAAGCTGACCAATTGAACAATGGTGCGACAAATACGGTGGTGAGCGTAACAGATGAGCAGAACGAAGAGGTTGGAGACATTGTCAAGTCTCCATGGGTAATCACACTTGTCCTTGTGATGAGTGGATTTTAGATTTAGGATGCTCTGTTCATGTATGCTCCAAGAAGGAATATTTTGATACGTTCTAGGAGACAAGGCCGGGTGTAGTTTCCTTTGGTGATAGATCTACTTGTGACTTCACAGGAATTGGAATAATGAATATCAAGATGTTTGTTGGAGTAATTCATGTTGGTGGGATTTCTTTCAGATGAAGATTTAAGATCAAAAGATGTGATGCTTCAAGGCGTGTAATCGCTTTCCTTAAGACAATATTCGCCCCCACCAGTAGTGTGCAACAGGGATCCGCGAATTGCCTCCAAGATACAATGAAGCCTTGTAGGACGATCCTACAAATGTTTGATGACGATTTGCACAAGCGGAATCAAACCCAAAACGCCCTTTATGAATGACAAGCCTTAGAGAAATTCACTAAAATTGTTTCTTTAGTAAAACTGTTTTTAGTGTATTGTTTTCATAAAACTCAATCTTTAAAAAAATACCATGAGAGTAAATAAGAAAGTAGGGGATTTCATAAGAGAAAAGTCCAGCAATAACTAACTCTAAAAAGACAGATTTTCTGCTCTTTTTATAGAGCCATAGATGCCTTTTCAATGTGAAAAGCATCCCATCAAAGTACCCTTTAGAATGTTAAAAACATCCCTTCAAAGCACCTCTTGGATTGGTTTGAATAATAACCATTCGATCGCACCTCTTTGCGATTTAAAGGTTTTGGATCATCCACAAGGTGTCCCTTGTGTTTGAAAATCATCCATGATTGTTGGGAAGCAAAAGACATGAAGAAAGGTTGAAAAAAGGAAGTGAAAAGCCATGTCTATTTTCTCCCAATGGATAGATTTTCGAACATCCGCGGTCGATCGGGCTACCCTCGGTCGCCCGCCGACATGCTTCTGTCTTTTTATTTTTTCTCGATCCAAATAACCACAGTCGACCAGACCTACCGCAGTCGACCGGCCCTATTTGAAAATCTGTTTTAATTTTCTCTTTCCTTTTGATAAAAACACTTCAAATATTTTGACTGAATCCAAAACATTTTGAAAATTTCCAACAATCCCCCACCATTTTCAAAATCAAAGAAAGTTTTCTCATCAGGCTTGGAAACCTTACGCATAAATGAAGGTATCTTACGATTTGAACCTTCACTTAGTGAAAACACATCAAAGTTAGCCAGAATTGCATAGTAGACGAATCTTTGAACTAGCTATTCTATTCGGCTAATCGGACATATCTCACACTTAAGTTTTCATCTCATTAGGCAGTTTTTAAGAGTCGACACTTGTATTGACCTTTTGTCTGTATCTCGGTTTCGTGAGTGCTTTAGAGACTAGCCAAGTCTCATAGGAAGCGGCACCACTTCCACACTCACATAGGTAGGCTTAAGAGTGCCCCTGTAACTATAGCACCCTAACATCCTGTTATAAGCCTATTAAGAGCTAATTGCTCATCCTCCTCCGTTACACATTACAGGTACCAAGCACTTTCCTTGGGATGACAAATAAAATATATTATAGTGCTTGCAATCACTCTGAATGATGTACTTGGGCTCATTGAACTCAAGACTTGATGTTTCTTCAAGCGTTGAGTCGAGTTTCCATCATTGGTGATCATTGGTTAATGGCTTTAACCCATCCCTTTGCGGCATTTAACCACCATCCATCTCGCGAGATCTTTCAACCAAAGTTTTGGTTTGAATTGGTATTACAATCCGTTACTTCACTGTCTGTGAGTAAAACTGCCTTACATAACCATCTTAAGTCACATATATTCTGACTTACCACTTGGTTATAGGTATTCAATAGTGCAAGAACCCACTACTGAACTTTAAACAACATTGGCTTATCTCAAATTGAAATTTCCAATAATAAATTCCTAAGCCAATCAGCCTCTTTATCCTAAAAGCCCAATGTATTGAATTCTGGGGCCATAGAATCAATTATGCATCCTTGCTTTTAGAGGTCTGGGAGATATACCCCCACCATGAGTGCATATCACTCACTCGTTCATATTTGCTCAGTCATGTAACTGGCATTTCCATATCCTTTTATCACTACAGGATACCAACTATGGACATTTCTATAGTTTAATTTATTTTCAGTCATTTGAAAATCCATACATGTTAATGTACTTGACCTGAACTCTGTAAACATACAAGTCTACATATTGCTTTTGATTTACCAGGTCTAACAACTATCAAATCATACAAAAACTATCAATAACATAGTTTTACTTAGACTGACAAACAATTCTTCTACTTTCAAATTTTGGGTTTGAACTAAAATTATAAACCTTGGTGTATGTTCAAATGATTGAACATTTGAGTATTTGAGACGTAACATGACTGTTACTCTTTCTCACATTTTTCAATACCCAACAAATCATTTATAACACACATTTTATAAATGACAAAATTCTTTGGTATTTTAATACCCAATTTTCTATCAGATTTTGATCATAAATTACTTATGACATAAATAATACCAATGTCAGCATCAAAATCACATGTTAACCAAAATGATAATAACTTTAGAATTTAAATTTGCCATATGTATCCTCAAACCATTTGATATTATAATCTTATCAAATATTTTTTATTCTATTTTGATACCTGAGCAAATCATACATTGAGCAAATTATTCAATGACTTGCATATCTTATTTCTAGACTAGAAATAACTGAAAAACTCAAAGTCATTCAATATATATATTTATATATTCTTTGCTATCAAGATTACTACCAAGATACAATCTCTACCATTCATTTGATACTAATGAATCTTAGAGATTAAGAACATGGTTTTCAATCTTAGCATTGAAAGCCTAATCTTGGCTTCCCTTATAATCTTTTGCAACTATTTTGATTCAGATTATTTATTTACCTATATCTCTTGATCTTTTTAAAGATCCACCTATAGCAAAAGAACTTCCACAATAGAGTCTACATTATTACTATCTCCATTCTACAATAGAATTTAGATACACTAATTTCTCTTTATAACCTTGAGGAGCAGACTCTACTCTTAGACTTATCAAGATGGGAGTTTAAGAGATTATTTAGTTTATCCTACTAAATAAACTTATGAAAACAAGATCATATTATCTTTTATTTCCCTTTTCCTTATTATTATTCATTGGGTTTCTCCTCTTTATACTGTTGTAATGATTTTAGAATGGATTAAAATCTTCTAACTTTTGGACAGAGGAGAATTTAATCTTAAAATATTACAACAAATAGATCAACAACTTTATGACCTCTCATAGAACATCAAGTTCTACTTCTTAAGCATGTAAACTTACATATCTAGGAATATGTACTCAATACTCTAACTTTTTATTGTATTCGTGAATTTCAAATTAACCTTCCTATAAGTTCTTCATTTGAGATCACCTAAGAATTCCTTTGAGATCACCTAAGAAAGGTTTTACTTTCTTTCAGATCTTATAAGGATATACAAGTATACAAGAAGAGTTTAGAGATTAGTAAAGATTATACACTAACTAGGATTTCTGTTAACATCCTATTCATTAGTTTTGCTTCATTACTTCATCTAAGTATATATAAGTCAAAACTTATTTCACATATTTTAACAAAATCAAGAAAGAAGTAATTTCCCCTAATATTATACATAAGATACTTGATCTTAATTTCATCTTGATTTTCTAATCTTATGTCAAAAGTTTTACCCTTTTCAAAAACTTATCTTTATAATATAGAAAAGATATACATACCAAAACTTAGGTAACTTATCATGACGTTCCATATACTTTATTACAGACCATCATATGCATATCACCATGAATAGATTAAATATTCATTTTGAAAATAATTTATACTTTAGAAGTGTTTCTACGGCAGACTAGAAACACTTTTCACTTCCCTTACACTGCTTTACATGATATTGAAGTAGAAAATGAAAAGTAAAACGTTGAATACCATTACCACGTAAGTCTCCTCTAAGATTATTCCCGTATAAGTATAATTCTTCCAATGGAGAGGAACTGCTCAGCAGACATTTCGGAAGTGTTGCATCATCAAGATTGTTGTAATCAAGATCCAAACTTTTTAGTTTTTTCAAACCACATAAACCTGTACGAAATGAGCGAATTATGTACTTATATAGGGAAAACTTGCTTTTTACAAATGGAAATACAGTGTCAAGGAAAGAAGAAAAGAAGAGAAGATATTTCATCAAGGGATTTGCTAGCGTCCATCGTAGGAGGCATTTCGCGGAGTTTCTGTTGCATGAGAGAGCTCCGTGAAATGCCTCCTGCGATGGACGCTGGCAAGTCCCTTCATCAATCTATTTATAACATATACTAAACGTGTTTCTTTTCTGTCGTTCGTTTTCTTTCCATGGATAACTTTTATGAATAACCTTTTTCATGAAAAAATTTTAATAGAAAATTTCCCACGGTAGATTTTGTACACATCATACGTGCATAGCATTTATGGGGCCCATCATTTTACAACACATGTTTTGTTAAGGTGAAGCCCATCACTTTGCACCCATACATAGCGTGGGTGGGGCCATCATTTTACCTCATGTTTTGATAGCATACGGTGTGACCCACCATTCTACAAGTCATGCTTTGATAGGGTGGGGCCATTATTTTGCACCCAGGCATGGGCCAAAACATGTGAAGATGTTGCGCAAAAACGATGATATTGCTTTGTGGTGTGTGTACGTTATATATGTGAATTTGAGAGATTTGAGGCAGAGTCAATACCCCGCAAGGAATGACTACTTTCGTTTAGCCTATTCAGCCCAAGTATCAATATCTTCAACTTTTTCATTTGAGTGAATCCTGCAAAAAAGAAGACAGGATTAGAGCCTGGCTCGGTAACGATTCTAGATTTCATACTCACATGTTTACAAAATCGAGGAATGCTAGACTAAAGGGAGTCCTTGCAAAAGCAAGTGAAAGGTAAATCTTATACTAAAAGTGTGTTTTCTAGGGACTTTATTACGATCCACAATCTTTTACTAAGGCCATGTTTAGCAACCATGAAAAATTATTCCATGGAATTTTCATGATGGGCCCAACTATGGGAGAGGTGTTGAGAAGGAAGGAGAGAGAGATATTGACTAGGCAAGAGTAACCATATCATCAAAAATCCCTAAACACCAGTGAAAAGGAGATGCCTATTTAGAATAGGCTATTGTTTGACTGGTTTTTAGGAGCTTTTCATGCTCCCTCACTCCCCACCCCTCTCAAGTCTTCCCATCTCCCTTATTCCATGGAATTTTTATAGTGGTTTTCTCCATTTTGGATCTTCGTTGAGCCAAAAAATGACCTAATTTGCTAAACCTCCATGAATATATTTGAATTACTAAGGCCCCGTTTGGATTGCAGGAATATTATGAAAAAGTATGTAAAAGAAAACTTTTCTAGAATTTCTTGATTTTCCATTGTTTTGATTACACTTGAAAAAAGTAATTTAAACCATGGCAATTCAATTTTTAAATAGAGTGCCCTTTAATTTATAAAAATATCTCTCTGAATAAGCCACAAGTATATCATTTCCATCTATATTGTGGGAACAAAACAAAGTTTCCCAAGAAAAAAATCCAGAAGAAATGTTTTCTTGCAATCCAAACAGAGCCGAGAAAAGATATCAAGGATGGTTGCGTAATGGGGGAATGATATTATAGAATCAGAGATTATGTTTCAAAAATATTTATTAATTTTATCATCCAAACACAACTATGTTTGAAATAAATAAAAAATTATGCCAATTACCAAGCATGATTTTCTAAGGGTGCAACTTGGGTCGGGTTCAACCCGAAAAAATCACGGTTTGGGTTTTGCTTGAGTCAGGTTGGTTCGGGTTCGGGTTGAGGAAGTTGAACCCGAGTCGAGTTGGGTTCAAGCTCGGGTAGAGGTGTCGGGTTGGGTTGACCTGACCCACGTCAAAACCCGACATTTAAAAAAATTACTCTTTTTATGTGTTGTTTTTTTAAGAACATAAAAACCTAAAGGGGAAATATATTACCATATCCGGGTCAACCCAACCCGACATGACGCAACCAGATTTAGAGCCGAATTGGGAAATCTGGTTGGGTTCGGGTTGAGATATTAAATTTTCGGGTTGGGTCAGGTTAGCCTTCATTGGGTTGAGAGTCGAGTCGGGTCGCGTTCGGTTCGACGGTTTAGAGTTTCGGGTTGGCTTCAACCCGACCCAACACGACCCGAGTTGCGCCCCTTATGATTTTGTTTCTTTAGAAAAATAATAAGAATTAAAAACAGAATCAAGAATCAAAATCGAGAAACAGAATCAGAATTATTGCCAAACACACCCTAATATTACCTTCGGGCATAACCCATCCACCGATCTGATTCCATGACAAATCCAGCAACTCCAATTCCTTGAATTGGGCAAACAGTGTAGCATTTGGATACCATGTTTCGGGTGCTTCGCCTCTTGCAAAGGAAATATCTATTTTAGTCACACTAGATGAAGAGGCACATGATACACCTTTCCATTGGCAACAATTCTCTCCAATCCAATTTTCCGTGACAAAATCAGAAGCATTATTTGCATAGTTGATGGCATCTTTTAATTGTAAGAGGGCTTTTCTCTCTTGCTCCAAACAGGCTTGGCACCAATTAAAGCAGCAACAGATACTCATAATCAGAACCACTGCCTCAATGTTATACGCAAAATAACCCCTCATACTTAAACAACTTGATGTCCAAACTCCAACTCCAACTAAAATCTTGGTTTTAGTTTCCCTTTGAGCTTCAACATAGATATACACAGAGACAAAGAAAGATGGAAGGTGGATACAAATTCTAAAGTCTTCATCTCATCCTTCAACACATCACTGTTCAAGTGGAGACAATCCAAACTACAAAGTAGAAAATAAGGTAACTAACTAGGAAAAAACACAACTCTGATTACTACTAGTGACATCTCTAAAAGAATGAGACCCACCATCATATGAAAGATTCCCTCTCCTTAACGTCGAAAAAGTCATCGATCAAGAGAGTCAAGAATTTGTCTAGTGCTAAACACTCTGCCTTGTATTCCAGGAAGGCACTTTAGACTTTTCTTCTGGCAAGTGGCAGGTTGGGTTCGGTGATGAAAGTCCTTGCCACCAATATCAATGACAATGATAAGGGTAAAAATGACGATTCAGTAAGGGACCGACATCTGCCACCATAATATACCCCAAACTCAAGGTCACCCACGTAATTTCCCTCAAAAGCCAGGGAAACCTAAAAAGTAGACACAATCAATCAAAGGCCTCCACATATGAGGGGCAATATGGTAATATCCTCATAAGGACAATTACCTTTATCTCCTCAATCAATCCTCCATTTATAGTAGACAATAACCCCTGCGTAAAGGACACATTTCCCAAAAACTTACTGTTGGAGAAATAATTTGTATCTATTGGAAAGAAAAAACAGTAACCAGTTTGCTTCAAGGCGCGAAATCGCTTTCCTTAAGACAGATTTCGCCCCCACTAGAAGTGTGCAAAGGGGATCCGCGAACTGCCTCCAAGATACAATGAAGCCAGTAGGAATGTCCTACTAATTTGACGACGCTATGCACAAGCGGAGTCAAATCCGAAATGCCCTTAGAATCTTACAAGCCTGAGAGAATCAGTCTAATTTCTGTTACTGCAGTATAACAGTAATTAGATAAACAATAAGAAAATAGTTTAGTAAAACGAATTTTGGTGGGAGCAAGAAAGAGAGTATAATGCACTGGAAGCCTTAAGAATTTTTCCAAAAATGGGTAAATTCGATTCTATCTTGAAATGGGTGGGTTCTGCAACTTTTATAGAGCCTCTGGTGACTTTTGAGTGTGAAAAGCACCCCTGTATAGAGTCTTTCCAGATCGGTTTGAATTCTGGCCGTTAGATCGCGCCCATACGCGATTCAACGAACCAGATCAATCCTAGAGAGACTGTTGGGATATTTAAATTCCCGTCCTCCCATCTAACCGTTAGATGATCCATCTATGGTACAGATCGCATCCCTTAGATCCTTGACCGTTGGGGAAGGGACACAACCCAATGGATCGCACCCACTGACCGTTGGAGCACTGGGCCCGCTGGGTCGACCGTTGTGCTCGAATCAAAGCCCAACCCAATCGAACTATTCGACACTGGGCTTGGGCTTGATGGGCCTATGAACTATTCGGCCCTCCCACTAGAACGATCCACAATCGTCTAGATCCAACGGTCCAGATCAAATCTGGAAAAATTAAAGGCTCCAATCGCTCCTCGCTACGATGCGGCATGCGAAGCAAAGTGCGCCTAAAAAAGCGCCAATAAAGCGCCCTATAGCCCATTGCCCACGCCGCGCGTGCGCGTGCGCGGACGGTGCGTTGCACCGTCCCGCGGTTCGACCCACGGCTAAGACCCCATGTGCACATAAACAAATAAGAAGAAAGAGTGAAGCTTTATAAGCTCAACTCTTTCTTTCTTACGAGTCGGTACGAGACTATCTTTTCCCTCTACTTTACACTCTTCTCTTTCTCTTGCAAAAAGTAACTATTTCCAAAGAAAAGTTTTTCCTTTTCCAAAACACACTTAAGAAATATTTTCCAAAAATTGTTTTGACCAAAAACACTTGATTTTGAAAAATCTTTAACAATCCCCCACCATTTTCAAAATCCAAAAAGGTTTTCTCATCAGGCTTGGAATTTTTATGCATAAATAAAGGTATCTTTCAATTTGAACCTTTACTTAGTGAAAACACATCAAAGTTAACCAGAATTGCATAGTAGACATGTCTTTGAACTAGCGATTCTATTTGGTTAACCGGACACATCTCACACATAAGAATTTATCTCTTTAGGCAATTTCTAAAAAACCGACTCATGAATTGGCCTTGTGTCTATATCTTGGTTTCATGAGTGCTCTAGAAACTAGCCAGGTCTCATAGGAAGCGGCACCACTCCCACACTCACATAGGTAGACTTATCAAGAGTGCCCCTGTAACTATAACACTCCAACACTTTGTTATAAGTCTATTAAGAGCTCAAATACTCAGCCTTTCCCTTTTATACATTACAGGTACCAAGCACTTTACCTTGGGATGGAAATATAATATATATTATAGTGCTTGCAATCACTCCATATGATGTACTTTGACTCATTGAACTCAAGACTTGATATTTATTCAAGTGTTGAGTTGAGGTTCCATCATTGGTGACTATTTGGTAATGGCTTTAACCCCATCCCTAATGATGTTTTACACACCATATCTCTCGCAAGAGCTTTAGTAAATGGATCAGCCAAATTTTGGCTTGATCTCACAAAATCAATAGTTACTACTCCATTAGTAAGTAACTCTCTCACAGTACTGTATCTAAGTCCTATATGCCTGGACTTACCATTATATACATGATTATATGCCCTTGATAGTGTGGCCTGACTATCACAGTGGACATAAATCGATGGCATAGGATTAGGCCATAACGGAATTTCCAATAACAAATTCTGAAGCCATTCCGCCTCTTTACAACATGCTGCCAGAGCTATAAACTCTGTTTCCATAGTGGATGTTGAAATGCATGTTTGTTTCTTAGAGGCCCAGGAGACTGCTCCCCCACCAAGGGTGAAAATCCACCCACTGGTTGATGTATGATCTATACGCTCAGTTATCCAACTAGCGTCAGTGTATCCTTCTATTACAGTTGGATACCTACCATAACATAAACCATAGTCTATAGTTTTCTTTAAATATTTTAATACTCTATAGACTGCATTCCAATGAGAGAAATTTGGATTACTGGTAAACCTACTAAGCTTACCCACAGCAAATGCTATGTCTGGCCTAGTACAGGTCATAGCATACATAAGGCTACCAATCACACTAGCATACCCTAGTTGAGAAATAGTCCTTCCAGAATTAAGATATAACTTCTCACTGGGATCAAAAGGAGTTGAAGCAGGTGAACAATCAAAATGATTAAACTTTTTAAGAACTTTTTCAATATAATGTGACTGGGTTAGAATCAAACTACTGTTATGTCTTATGATTCTTATACCCAAGACCACATCTGCTTCACCCATATCTTTCATATCAAAGTTTTGAGATAAAAATAATTTAGTACTTTGAATACATTCAAAATCTGTACTAAATATTAACATATCATCAACATATAAACATATAATAACACCACTACCACCTTTAAAGTTACTATATACACATTTATCTGACTCATGAATTCTATAACCATTAGAGACTAACACCTTATCAAATCTTTCATGCCATTGCTTAGGAGCTTGCTTTAGGCCATATAAAGATTTGACTAATTTACAGACTTTATGCTCTTGACCAGGTAAAATGAAACCTTCAGGTTGTTCCATATACACTTCTTCATCAAGTTCACCATTTAAGAATGCTGTTTTAACATCCATTTGGTGAATGTGAAGTTTGTATATGGAAGCAAGAGCAATCAAGACTCTAATGGTAGAAATCCTAGCAACGGTGCATATGTATCAAAATAATCAATTCCGGGTTTTTGAGTAAACCCTTTGGCAACTAACCTAGCTTTAAACTTTTCTATAGTTCCATCTACTTTGATCTTCTTTTTGAAGATCCACTTACACCCAATAGGTTTAGATCCAGGTGGTAGATCAACTAAATACCAAGTCTTATTACCCATAATAGAATCCATTTCGTCATTAATTGCTTCTTTCCAAAAAGTGACATCCTGTGACTTTATGGCTTCCGTATAGGTTTGAGGGTCACTTTCTACATTTAAATCTAACATTATAGAAGATTTGAGTTTTTCTCTTGTCCCTTCTACTAGGTAAGTAATAAAGTCAGGACCAAAACTCTTTTCACTTCTATCTCTTTTACTTCTTCTTATTTCACTAGGTTCACCATCTTTTGATTGTGGTTCTAAAGAAAGTTCCACAGAAGTACTAGGCTGAACTTCTTTTGGAATTGAAGTGAACCTATTCTCATAGAAGAAGGCATCTCTAGATTCAATTATTGTATTAATTTGTAGAAAATCATTAGGTTCTATAACTAGAAACCTATATGCCTTACTATGGCTAGCATATCCTAAAAAAATACACTCTATACCCTTCTCACCTAATTTTCTTAATTTAGGTTTAGGAACTTTAACAATGGCCCTACAACCCCAAACTTTAAGATAATTCAAGTTTGGTTTTCTTTTCTTCCATAGCTCATAAGGGGTTACATTATTCTTTTTACTTGGTACCCTATTCAATATGTAACAAGCAGTAAGTAATGCTTCACCCAAAAACTTTTATTCAAACCAGAATTAACAAGCATAGCATTAACCATTTCAGTTAAAGTTCTATTTTTTTCTTTCTGCTACACCATTTTGCTGTGGTGTATAAGGGGCAGAAGTTTCATGAACAATGCCCACTGATTCACAGAAAAGAGGGAAATGGTATTCACCACCCCTATCAGATCTAAGGCATTTAATGCATGTTTCACATTGGTTTTCTACTTCTGTTTTATAAACCTTAAACTTTTCCAACACTTCATCTTTATGACTAAGTAAATATACATAGCAAAATTTAGTAAAATCATCTATAAAAGTAACAAAATACTTTTTACCTCCCTTGCTAGGAACACTATGTATATCGCATACATCGCTATGTACAAGGTCTAACAGATTAGAAGTTCTATCTACTGAGGGAAATGGTTTAGTTATTAATTTAGTTTGCATACATATTTTGCATTTATCTACTAAATCAATTTCACATTTTGGAATTAAATCTAACTTAACCATATCATGCATTTTCCTAGTATTAACATGTCCTAAACGATTATGCCATAAAGATAAAGAGTCAACAACATAAGCAAATACATTCACTTTATTGATATTGAGTTTAAACATCCCTTCATACATATATCCCTTTCCAACAAAGGTACCCCCCTTAGAAAGAATGAATTTGTCAGATTCAAATACAAGCTTGAAGCCATTCTTGTTAAGAATGCTTCCAGAAACTAAATTCTTTCGCACTTCAGGTACATGAAAGACATCGGTAAGAGTGAGGCACTTGCCGGATGTAAATTCCAGTTCTACTTTGCCTCTTCCTTTGACTTCTGCCGTCGACGAATTGCCCATGTAAAGGACACTTCCATCTTCAACCGTTTCATAGGTCGAAAACAGATTCTTGTCTTTGCAGACATGCCTCGTCGCACCCGAGTCAATCCACCAATCATTGCCATCTTCAAGAATATTTGCTTCTGAAATCATGGCCACAAACTTGTTGTTGTCTGTTGGTGTTCCCGACTTCTTATCTTTAAGAAGTCGACATTCAATCTTGTAGTGGCCTGGTTTGCCACAATTGAAACAAGCACCCTTCCTTTTCTTATTCTTATTATTCTTCTTGTCAGGGTGTTTGTTTCTCTTCCGATTGCCTTTCCCTTGTTGGTTTGGTTTATTGACATTTTCCACCAAGTGTATCTTAGAGGAAGAATTCTCATGATCTTCTTTATGATCTCTAATCCTTGACTCTTCCTCAATCCTGAGGCATAGAGCCAAGTCATCAAGAGAAATCTCATCTTTCTTGTGTTTAAGACTTTTTTTAAATTCTTTCCAACTTGGCAGAAGTTTGTCAATAATCGACGGAATTATAAAGGAATCATCAAGTAAAATGCCTTGCAAATGAATTTGACTCACCATGTGTTGGATTTCATGCAGTTGATCAATAACAGGTCTATCATCTACCATGCGATAATTCAGGAAACGACTCACAGAGAATTTTTTGCTGCTAGCATCCTCCGCCATGTACTTCGCTTCGAGTGCGTTCCAAATTTCACTTGCCGATCCCATTCCCTGATATATGTCGAACAAAGTATCCGACATAGCATTGAGGATGTGCCCTTTGCAGATGTAATCATCTTGTTCCCATTTCATTCTTGCACGAGCCTGCGCTAATGTCTCATTTGCAACTGTTGTCGGCCTTGGGGATGTGAGAACTCGAACAACTTTGAGCGACGTAAGGATGAAGTGCAACTTCTTCTGCCATCGCTTGAAATTCCCTTTGTCAAATTGCTCAAGTTTGACAAAGTCTTGGGACATTTGACGGATTGAGTACAACGCCATTGAAGCAAAGAATAAATCTGTCTTAAGATTGTTGGAGAAATAATTTGTATCTGTTGGAAAGAAAAAACAGTAACCAGTTTGCTTCAAGGCGCGAAATCGCTTTCCTTAAGACAAATTTTGCCCCCACTAGAAGTGTGCAAAGGGGATCCGCGAACTGCCTCCAAGATACAATGAAGCCAGTAGGAATGTCCTACTAATTTGACGATGCTATGCACAAGCGGAGTCAAATCCGAAATGCCCTTAAAATCTTACAAGCCTGAGAGAATCAGTCTAATTTCTGTTACTGCAGTATAACAGTAATTAGATAAACAATAAGAAAATAGTTTAGTAAAACGAATTTTGGTGGGAGCAAGAAAGAGAGTATAATGCACTGGAAGCCTTAAGAATTTTTCCAAAAATGGGTAAATTCGATTCTATCTTGAAATGGCTGGGTTCTGCAACTTTTATAGAGCCTCTGGTGACTTTTGAGTGTGAAAAGCACCCCTGTATAGAGTCTTTCCAGATCGGTTTGAATTCTGGCTGTTAGATCGCGCCCATACGCGATTCAACGAACCAGATCAATCCTAGAGAGACTGTTGGGATATTTAAATTCCCGTCCTCCCATCTAACCGTTAGATGATCCATCTATGGTACAGATCGCACCCCTTAGATCCTTGACCGTTGGGGAAGGGACACAACCCAATGGATCGCACCCACTGACCGTTGGAGCACTGGGCCCGCTGGGCCGACCGTTGTGCTCGAATCAAAGCCCAACCCAATCGAACTATTCGACACTGGGCTTGGGCTTGATGGGCCTATGAACTATTCGGCCCTCCCACTAGAACGATCCACAATCGTCTAGATCCAACGGTCCAGATCAAATCTGGAAAAATTAAAGGCTCCAATCGCTCCTCGCTACGATGCGGCGTGCGAAGCAAAGTGCGCCTAAAAAAGCGCCAATAAAGCGCCCTATAGCCCATTGCCCACGCCGTGCGTGCGTGTGCGCGTGCGCGGACGGTGCGACCCACGGCTAAGACCCCATGTGCACATAAACAAATAAGAAAAAAGAGTGAAGCTTTATAAGCTCAACTCTTTCTTTCCTTTTCCAAAACACACTTAAAGAAATATTTTCCAAAAATTGTTTTGACCAAAAACACTTGATTTTGAAAAATCTTTAACACTTACTATATTCCTTTGAGATTTTATCTGTTGTGGTCACTGACTAGGGAGTCAGAGGGCCTTCTTGGAGAACCATCTCCAAGTCTGTTTTCTTGGAGAGCCATCTCCAAGTCGGTCTTCTAACCTTTGTTTGTGTACGCAGGTCCAGCAGCTCTCCTCTTGCCTCCAGCTCAGCATTCCTCAGATTTTGACCACAACAGATTTGGCGCTATCCGTGGGACTCGCCGAAGTCCAACAGGTCTCAAATGGCAAGAGCAAGAAGAGGACCTCACACGACCTTGGCTAAGGGGGCACGATCTGCCTCCGAAGCAGATCAACACGACAGCGGCTCGCGTCCCAGATTGTCATACCACCGGAAGAAGATAGACCTGACAACCAGCAGCCGCCAGAACAGCCACAACCTCCGACCCAGGAACACTGCAACACCCGAGCCCAGCAAGTTGAAGCACTGGCAACCCATTGTAGGAACTTGACAGAATGCATAACAGCTCAGGCCCACCTGCAAGAACTACCGATTCGACGAAGCGAGATCGGCAATGGGGAGGTGGATGAACTGCCACGCCACAATCCCCAACCTCATTCGCTAGATAGACGCACTCACCGAACTCGGCCGTGAACACCATCGGTAGGTCAACGACCGGCAACATGAGGAGAACATTCCAGATCCGTCTGCCGCCATCGAAGACCGCGGTCCATGTCAACTGACCGACGCCGAAGGGCACAATCCAGGTTTGTAGACTACCATGGTGGAGGACGGAGGAGTCCTGAAAACCAAGCAGGTCGCCACCACCAACACCTGGAAACCTTAATAGCCAGTCTGATTCTGCCTCTAGCCTACTCCAAACATACTCCCCTAAAAGATCTAACAAAAATGAACATCATACCACACATGTCCAGCGAAAACTGGAAGAAACAGATCATCATCTACCCGAGCTTCCCAGAAAAAACAATATCGCTGACCCACGAAGCTTGAACGGCAAGCCTCCTTTCAACAAAGGAATCCTCCATGCAGTGCCCCCTCCAAGATTCAAGATGCCTCAAGTGCCTCAATAAGATGGCACGACAGACCTAGTTGACCATTTAGAAACTTTCAAAACGATGATGTTGCTACATGGAGCTTCCGATGGATTTTTGTGCCATAAACTTCCCTCCACCCTCGTCAGCGTCACTTGCGATTGGTATTCCAACCTTCGACAAGGGTCGGTCAGATCCTTTGAAGAATTAGGGGACCAACTGGTCAGACACTTTTTAAGCAGTCAACCTTGGTGGCAGTAAAGCAACACAAAGATGAGTCCATGAAAGATTACATCAGTCGCTTCAACCGGGATGCCCTCCAGATTCAGAACCTGGATCCGTCTATGCCATGAACGCCCTCTTTACTGGTGTCAAATCGGCCGACTTCCGGCTTTCAATTGCTAAGAAGGCACCGACTTCACTCGCCGACCTAATAGCTTGGGCTGAGAAATATATAACGGCCGAGGAGACACTGGCTGCCCTTAACTTCGGTCCAGACTCCGGAATCGATCTTAAGCGCAAAAGTCGGGAGGATGAGAGGGGAGAATTCGGGCAGAAGCAGCACCGTAAAGACAGAATCCAAAAGAGAGGCAGAAGTCCGCGAAGGAGAGAGAAAGACTACACTCCCCTCAATGCTCCCAGAAGCCACATACTCATGACCATTCGGGACGAGCAACATCAGAAATGGCCCTATAAGCTGCTAACCAATGGGAGCAAGACAGACAAGTTGAAATACTGTCGTTTTCACAAAGATCATGGCCACGACACGAAGGAATGCAGGGACCTAAAAGAAGAGATAGAAAATCTGATTAGGGGAGGACACCTCCATGACTTCGTAGAGAAGGTAAGCCGTTCTCGCAAAACCCCAGAGTGTAAGAGCACGAACCGCTCTTCAAACTCTAGGAGTCCCCAGAGACCAATGAAGCAGAACAATCCTAGGAGGGAGGAACGCCTCAAGCAAATTGCAGGGCTCATTAATACCATTGCTAGGGGCCTCACGGCGGGCGGATCCTCCTCCTCGGCGAGAAAAGCTTACGCCAGACAATTGAATGTGGTGAACTTCCCCGAGAAAAGGTGAAAGGTCGATCAGGTCATCTCTTTCTCCGATAACAACTTGGACATGGTGATCCTCCCCCACAATGATGCTATGGTAATCACCATGCTCATTGCCAATTTCGAAGTGCATAAAGTGCTAGTAGATAATGGAAGTTCTGCCGACGTCTTCTAGTACGACACCTGTTAATGCTCTCCTCACTTACATCCTTCTCAAGTCTTCCCATCTCCGCCCACTCAAAAGAAAATGCCTTCCCATTTCAAGTTTAATACAGTACACTCAACTCAACTAAGCCTTTGTCCCAAACTAGTTGAGTTTAAAACGTGAGTTTAAAAGGAAAACCAATTTAAAATTCTTCAATATACAAAATATGGTGGGGGTAAAGTTGGAAAGTTAGCCAAAATGCGTTTAATACATTTAAAATGTACTTTTAACGTGGTTAAAAAATTTTATAAAAAAAAAAAAAAGGTGTAAAAGTTTTCAACGGAATATTAAATGGAAAACCAACAAACCATGTTTTTTTTTAAAAATGCCCTTTAAAATGACTTTTTACTAACTATGCTCACAACTGGCCCCTCAAATATTCCAGGGAATATTTTTTTCAGGAAAAATATAGTTACACCCCTTCAACTTTCTGACATTTTCAAGTCTAACCCTGACTTTTAAAAGTCACCAACCACACCCCCTGAGGTTTCAATTTGTATAAGGTAGACTCCTCATTTCAAACACTATCAATGCTAATGAAGACCCCATACCCCACTCCAAACCCCATACATGAATCCAAACACTACTAAAAACACAGTGGGCGCACATTGTTTTGATGATCCAAAGCGATTTGACGGGCCTTGACATGGATAGTGTGTGCCCAAAAAATAGGCTCCAACTCATCCAATGAGTATCATCTATTTGCAGTTTCCTATTCCATTGGTTTAGGAGCCTTATTTAGTTCGGGTTACATGTGGACTTGGACGGTCATGTATATATTCAACTATTCAATGAAGAAACAAAGAGCATGCCAATCCTTCTCTTTACACAATTGCGTGAAATACAGCCGGAGGCCGTGAGTTCCCGCGAAGCAACTCACATTTTTTCTATTTCATCTACTCTTCTTTGACTAGGCAAGAGTAACCATATCATCAAAAATCCCTAAACACCAGTGAAAAGGAAATGCCTACTTAGAATAGGCTTTTGTTTAACTGGTTTTTAGGAGCTTTTCATGCTCCCCTCACTCCCACCTCTCTCAAGTGTTCCCATCTCCACCCTACCAAAAAAAAACATGTCTTCCCATCTCCTGCCCATCATTCACACAACCATAGTCAGCAAAATGTGATTAGGCACAAAAGACGCGACTGGAAAAATTCGAGTTTAATACAGTAATGGCTAAATAAAATCGTAGTAAAAGAAAAGAAACACCAAAAATGTGTTTAAAATTTTGCCATAATATAGTGGGGGTAAAAGTTGGAAAGTAAAAAAGAAATTAAATTAAATTAAATGCCCTTTAAAACGGCTTTTTGCTAACTATGCTCACAACTGGCCCCTCGAATATTCCATGGAATATTTTTCCAGTGTGGATACACAACCTAAAAGTTAGCCCTATGGCATTTGTTCTTAGGGTTTTTTTTTTCTTTTTTTGGGTTTGAACGTATGATAGAAAAAAACTTGCTACGAAACGTTGCGCAGGAACCTCCTGCGCAATGCACTAAAATCAAGGGAAATAGGTTGTACTAAAATCAAGGGAAATAGGTTGTGTGGAAATATCAAACAAGAGGTGTAGAAATATCAGACCATGGAATTGATATTTCCACACCCCCTATTTCCTTTCATTTTAGTGCATTGCGCAGGAGGTTCCTGCGCAACGTTTCGTAGCAAGTTTTTTTCTATCATACGCCCTCTTTGGATTGGAGGAATTTTCTGAAAATGTTTGGAAAGGAAAATATTTATAAAGTTTCCTAATTTTCTGCACACAAAAAAAGATAACTTAAACAAACCGTATATAAGTTTTACTTAGAGCAACCTTCAATTTATGAATATCCCTCTTAATTAGCAATAATCAATTGGTTAATAACTTTGTTTTTTTAGGGGTTGGGGAAGAAGAAAGTGGGGAATGAAAAAATTTTCCCAAGAAAATATTTTCAATCAGAACCGTTTTCTTTCTTCTTCTTTTTTTGGTTTTTTATTTATTTTTGCAATCCAAATAGAAAAATTGTATAGTGGTTTTATCCATTTTGGATCTTCATTGAGCCAAAAAATGACCTAATTTGCTAAACCTCCTTGAATATATTTGAATTCCTAAGGCCCCGTTTGGATTGCAGGAATATTATGAAAAAGTTTATAAGAGAAAACTTTTCTAGAATTTCTTGATTTTCCATTGTTTGATTACTCTTGAAAAAAGTAATTTAAACCATGGCAATTCAATTTTTAAATAGAGTGCCCTTTAATTTATAAAAATACCTCTCTGAATAAGCCACAAATATATCATTTCCATCTGTATTGTGGGAACAAAAAAAAGTTTTCTAAGAAAAAAAATTCAGAAGAACTGTTTTTCTTGCAATCCAAAAAGAACCGAGAAAAGATATCAAGGATCTTTACGTAATGGGGGAATGATATTATAGAATCAGAGATTATGTTTCAAAAACAAGGGTCTTTATCAATTTTATCATCCAAACACAACTATGTTTGAAATAAATAAAAAATTATGCCAATTACCAATCATGATTTTCTAAGGGTGCAACTTGGGTCGGGTTCAACCTGAAAAAATCACGGTTTGGGTTTTGCTTGAGTCAGGTTGGGTTCGGGTTGAGGAAGTTGAACCCGAGTCGAGTTGGGTTCAGGCTCGGGTAGAGGTGTCGGGTTGACCTAACCCGCGTCAAAACCCGACATTTAAAAAAATTACTATTTTACTATTTTATGTGTTGCTTTTTTAAGAACATAAAAACCTAAAGGGGAAATATATTACCATATCCGGGTCAACCCAATGCGACACAACGCAACCAGATTTAGACCCGAATTGGGAAATCTGGTTGGGTTCGGGTTGAGATATTAAATTTTCGGGTTGGGTAAGGATAGCCTTCATTGGGTTGAGAGTCGAGTCGGGTCGGGTTCGGCTTGACAGTTTAGAGTTTTAGGTTGGGTTTGGGTTGGCTTCAACCCGACCTGAGTTGCGCCCCTTATGATTTTGTTTCTTTAGAATAATAATAAGAATTAAAAACAGAATCAAGATTCAGAATCAGAATTATTGCCAAACACACCCTAATATTACCTTCAAACATAACCCATCCACCAATCTGATTCCATGACAAATCCTGCAACTCCAATTCCTTGAATTGGGCAAACAGTGTAGTATTTGGATACCATGTTTCGGGTGCTTTGCCTCTTGCAAAGGAAATATCTAATTTAGTCACACTACATGAAGAGGCACATGATACACCTTTCCATTGGCAACAATTCTCTCCAATCCGATTTTCCGTGACAAAATCAGAAGCATTATTTGCATAGTTGATTGCATCTTTTAATTGTAAAAGGGCTTTTCTCTCTTGCTCCAGACAGGCTTGGCACCAATTAAAGCAGCAACAGGTACTCATAATCAGCACCACTGCCACAATGTTATTATAGGCACAATAACCCTTCATACTTAAAACAACTTAATGTCCAAACTCCATACTCCAACTAAAATATTGGTTTTAGTTTCCCTTATATGATAAAGAAGATGGAAGTTGGGTCCAAATTCCAAAGTCTTCACCTCACTCTTCAACACATTATTTTTTTTTTTGGTAGGTGTTTTCTTTTTTACACTCTTCAACACATCACTGTACAGGTGGAGACCATCCAAACTATAAAGTAGAAAATAAGGTAACTAACAAAAAAAAACACAAACTCTGATTACTAGTAGTGGCATCTCTAAAAGAATGAGACCAACATCATATGAAAGATTCCCCCTCCTTAACGTCGAGAAAGTCATCCACCAAAAGAGTCAAGAATTTGTCTACGGCGTGCTGCACAATCCGCCTTTTATTTAAGGCACTCAAGACTTTTCTTCTAGCAAGTGACACGGGTTGGGTTCGTTGAAGAAAGTCCTCGCCATTAGTACCAATGACAAGTTGATGTAATGTTCTCGAAAAGAGGGCGGCTCCTGAGGAAGTAGGCGCTATGATAAAGTATTTCAAAGTTGCCGCCTCATCTACGCATGAGATTGTACGGCCAAAAACTAAGAAGCAAATCTAGTAGGGGTAGGTGTTGATGATTTTTCCTCCAAACTAAAATATGGTGAATCTTACTCCTACAGAACACATGAAGTAGATATGGTTAAAAAAACCATTTGGCGGCACGAAGATAAGGCAGAGACTAGGGCGCTCTCTTTAAGGTAAATTTCTGCCTCTGGAGAAGAACCTTCATGGCAGCAAATCTGAACGTAATCACCCCAAGTGTTGGGGGTAAATTTGGTATACACGGTACCGACCCTCATAACTATCCTCCGGTGCCCTTCTGATCAATCTGAACCCCACAAGTAACATTCACTAACGAACGTGACAAAATCCCTTCAACACTTCTCCTTAGATCGGTGCCGAATTTCAAAGGGAGACAAACACAATCGTGGAGATCTCGCTCCCAAACGACTAATCCGGACGGCCGTTATACGTAAGGCGCAATTTTTGAATTCAAAACATCCCGCCTAAGTCACCATCCACGATCTCCGCCCAGAATCATCGGAAGTCATATCTCCATGATTTCATTCTTCTGCCATCACACTCCATACGGGCTAAATCAAAGGTATGATTGATATCTCCACAATTTTATTCTCCAGCCATCAAGCTTCACATGGGCTAAATCAAATGTATGATTGATATCTCTAAGATCGTGGATCTCCTCCCCTTTAAAAAGGTGGCTACGCACTTAAGCAAAGGCAGTTCGAAATCACTTCTTCTTCTCCTTCTACCTTCTTTGGTCTGGTAACATATCTTGGCCCTCCCCCTATCCACCGTCCATTGTCTGTGATTGCCTATCTCTGACTTGAGTGTCAAAGTGGCCGTTCGGAGCCACAACTCCGGGGCCACTGACGCTTTCTCTGTGAGCGCAGGATTACAGGTTCTGCGAAGCTAGTTCGTGCAGTCAGATTTTGGGCGTCATCAGATTGGCGCCATCCGTGGGACACGACTATGCCAAAGTCGAAAGCCTCCCAACCTAACGGTGGAATGGTTACGAGAAGTCAAGCAAGTCAGCGAGACCGCGAATCGCCAGAGGAGACTGGAGAAATGGTTGCTTCCGGCGGCGCCACCTCCGCCTATAAACCCGCCGGGCGAAGAAATTCTTCCCGTCGAGATTTCAGAGGAGCAAGGATCATCAGAAGGGCGAAATCCTCGGAGTCGAAGACCCCGCCAACGTCAACAAGGGTCTGCTTCAATCACCAGCCCGCCACCCGAAGCTACAATTACGATTGTAAAGAACTCACTCTTTAATGGTAAGATGAGATATCTCAGGCTGAAACATGACATGCTGAATTATCTTATAGAACAAGGTATTATCACTTTGGTTGATGTTCGATCGAAGGATAATATGGCCGATGCTCTCACAAAGGGACTGAACAAAGATCGACTATTCAAACTGTGGGGGAGATGTGGTTAAAGTCTGTATAGACAGGTATTAACCTACATCCATGTTATTTTGAATTTTCGAATCTCCCTCTTTTGGCCAAGATAAGCACTTGATATGCTTCAATGATGTTTACAGTTCTTTTGTGTCATTCCACATTTGATGACATGTTCTTTTTTGGGGAAAGTTGTTTCATTTCAAACTTGATGATACAACTTGACTCGAATTTGGGTAAGATGGGTGGAACATTTCAAATGGAAACATGAAGTGGTTTTTTGCAAAAGAAACTATTTAGGTCTTGTTCTTGTATTAATGGTTCTTTGCAAAAGAAACTATTTAGGTCTTATTCTTGTATTGAAACTTGACAATGATGCTTATTGATATTTATTTTTTCAGCAAATATGAAATGTACTAAGTTCATCTGGTAGAACTAGATACGTTAGTGTTTTACACAAATGATTGGATTCATTTTCATGAAATTCATATTTATTATTAATTCACAGAAATTGGTGAAAATTGAGGAGCTTCCCTCGATTTGGATTTTGATGAGGATGACTTACTTGATGAGTGAATCCTTATAGAGCAGTGGGGACTATTACTTTCTTTTCAGTTGAATAAATAGTTCACTTACATATGACACTACTTTTGTTTGAGTTTAGATTATTGCTAAAACTCTTGATTATTCTTAAAAGTATTCTTGTTTTCAGTTGGATTACAGATCTTTTTTGATTTGGTGATATTGATGATTCAATATTTTGTTTGGACATTACATTATCTATCTATTGGATTGTGCTATATGTAGAACATAGGAGGAGATTGTTGGGTATATAGTATAACCCTAATATGTTCTAATATAAGCCTAATAAGATAATGGACCGGTTTGGTGTATCTTTATATATAGGGGCTGGAGGCAGCAAACTAGGTATTCCAAACTAGATACGTAGGGTGTAATGCTTCAAGCAACCTTTCTTTGACTCTAAAATGTTTAAGACCATACAAAGATTTGTTTAACTTACAAACTTTGTTCTCAAAACCTTTTATGACAAACCCTTCAGGTTGGTTTATGTAGATTTTCTCTGTGAGGTCTCCATTAAGGAAAACCGTCTTTACATCCATTTGATGCACAACATACTGCTCCATAGATGCCAGAGCAAGAAGAATTATTATCGTAGACAAATGACAGACCGGTGAGTAAACATCAAAGTAGTCTATCCCACTGACTTGAGTATAGCACTTAGCTACTAAACGTGCTTTATACCGAGCTATGAATCCGTCAGGATTAAGTTTATTCTTTAAAATTTACTTACAGCCCACAGTCTTAGCCACTTTTGGCAAATCGACTAGCTGCCAAGTTTGATTTTATAACAGAGAGCTCATTTCATCATCAATGGCTTCTGCCCACAACAAAGAGTCCTAGATCTCATCGCTTCCTTATAGGTTGATGGATCATTCTCTAAATGGTAGGTCACAAAGTCCTCACCAAAGTTTTTGGGTACTCGATCTCTTGTAGATATTCTTAAAGGTCATGAATTAGAAATCACTGTGGGACGGGTGTCAGAAATATTCTGTTCAGACTCTAAATGCGATTCTGAAATCATCTCTGTATCGCCTGGTATGGTCAAACCATGATCTCTGAGAAATTTATTCTTAAAGAATACTGCATCTCTAGATTTTATAACCATATTGGTAGATAGATCAAAAAATCGATCAGTATCACTATCTTCTGCACCACCAAGATATACACAAGTGTTGGTTCTAGGCCCCACTTTAGGTCTCCTAGAGTTTTGTATCCTCACATAAGCAATACAACCCCAAGTCTTAAGAGTGTCATATCTATAGGGATGTTTATGCCATAACTCATAAGGAGTAGATGTTAATTTATAGTATGACACTCTATTCAGGATGTGATTGATAGTCAAAGTTGCTTCTCCCCAATAACAAGTAGGCATGCCAGCTGTCAATAACATAGAGTTTAACATCTCTGTTAACGTCATGTTCTTACGTTCAGCTATGCCATTAGATTGAGGCGAGTAAGGAGCGGTAGTTTCAAGTATTATGCCCTGAGATGCACATAATTCCTTGAACTGTGTTATAGTATATTCTCCTCCTCTATCACTCCTAAATCTCTTAATTTTCAAGTTCAATTGATTTTCAACACGATTCTTGAAAATTTTAAATTTATCAAAAGCTTCATCTTTCGATTTGAAGAGATAAATATGACAATATATTGAAAAATCGTCTATAAAAGTGATTAAATACTTTCGACCACCTCTAGTAGTGAATTTTTAAAATCACAGAGGTCAGAATGAATTAACTCAAGAAGTTGTGTGCTTCTAGTAACCGAACGAAAATATTTTCTAGTGATCTAGGTTTGTGCACACACTTCACACCTGTCAAATTTAATCGACGTATCTAAAGGTATATGAAATCCTAAGGGCTAACAGTATATTATAAGTTTTAGTAAGTTGAACAATTTTCATGTAGTTCACATGTCCCAATCTATTATATAACAACTTACGATCAATAAGAGTTGAACTAACCTGACTAGCGGTTTCAATTGCTAAACTCAATCTATATATACCATCGATCAAGAATACGCAACCAAAATAAAAAGAGTTAACAGATAAAGTTACTCTACCACCCAAAAATGAAGTGCACATACCAGCATTGTCTAAAAGACTAATGAAAATTAAATTATTTTGAAGAGAAGGAACTACTTTAACATTTTTCAAAGTTAGTATTTTACCTGAAGAAAGGACCAAGTCCGCAGTGGCAGTATGAGTCACCTCCGCCTCTACTCCACTAGCCACTATAACGGTCTCTTTCGCTTCAACAACATCTGTAGGTAGTTTCTTGGAATTGTAAACATGACATGTGGCTCCTGTATCTAACCACCAGTCTGAAGAAGTATTGGCCTTACCGTTGCCCAACATCTGTAGGTAGTTTCTTGGAATTGTAAACATGACATGTGGCTCCTGTATCTAACCACCAGTCTGAAGAAGTACTGGCCTTACCGTTGCCCAACATAACAACAAAACTCTTAGGCTCCATCTTGCCCACCATCATATGAGCTTCCTTCTGTGGCGTGTTAGATTTACCCTTCTTAGGTAGCCGACATTCTGCTGCAAAGTGACCCAATTTCCTAAAGTTGTGGCACTTGCCCTTCTTTTTCTGAAAGAGTCTTTTTGGCTTCCAACTTGGATTCACTTTTAGGTAACTTGGATTTTTGAGGAAATTTCTTGGGATTTGTTACCGCATTAGCAGCAGACTGTTACTGTCTAACCATCTCCAAGTTATTCCTAGTTCGATTCTCGTCTTCGATTCGAATGAATCGATTGAGATCATCCAGTCTCACTTGCACCTTTTTTCTATACATTTCAGTTTTAAAAGAGTGTCAGGCAAATGGTAAGTTATATATGACTGTACCCACAAGAAACGAATCATAGACATCAATTTTCTTATTGCTTAATCTAGATCTCAAATTCTCAAGATCAGTTATTTGAGGAGTGATTTCCTTGTCTTCTTGAAACTTGAAATTCATGAATTTGTCCACCAAATCAGTTTTGAACAATTCCTCTTCCTTTTTGAATTGAGCATCTAAATTATCCCAAATTTCTTTAGCAATTGTAAATTTACTATAGGTTTCTGCAAGATGGTCGGAAAGACAATTCAACAAATAATCTATGCAGAAATCCTCATCTCTAAGCCATTGAGTTTCATCAACATCTTTAATCGTATCAGGAAAGGTCCTCAAAACGGTATAAAAACAATTCAAATATTTTAGAATGAATTGAGTCTTTCGCTTACATGAATTAAATTCAGATCCCCCAAACGATTGTAGTTTGATCATCTCAACGGGAATAACATTCTTATCCATTGTATAATTTAGATGGAATTAAAAATTGGAAAGAGCGCACCTGATTGGCGAATCACGAGAACCCAATCCGAGAACCGAATCAATGAATCAAATCCAAAAACCAAACCAAGAACCAAATCCAAGGACCGCCAACTCAACAACCAACCGGCGGCAAGATGGAGCCTAAGAGTTTTGTTGTTTGGTACAACACTTTGGTGGTTGCATCACTGAAGATCAAAACCTTCCGGCCGAAACCCCTTTTCTCAAAAAGGACTTGCCTTGGTAAATTTGAGTGGGTAATTGGATTGTGGTGGAGCCGACACTTTAGAGAAAAATTATTGTGGGCGGAACGACTTGGTTCTTGGCTTTGGTTCCTCGATTAGGCTCATAGCTTTGTTTGTTGAGCTGTCGGTTGTGGATTTGGTTTGCGATTTGGTTCTCGATTTGATTCACGTGATACGGTTCTCGCGATTCGCAAATCAGGTGCACTCTTTCCAATTTATTTTTTTTTATTAAAAATGGAAAAGACTGGAGTTCCCTTTGAGATCTATCCTAACTAGGCTAGTTCACCGCTAATTGCTCCTAAGTTGTTACACAACCAATTGGGACATGTGCACTATCAGAAAATGGTCTAACTTACTAATACTCATAAGATACCATTATCTATGTCAATTAAGTATTGACAAGTGTAAATTTAGGAGTGATAAAAGAGGAGGAGGATACACAATGATAGGGTTTAAGGAATTCTGTGCCTCTTAGGGCGAAATCCTTGAAACCACTGCTCCTCACTCGCCTCAATCATGTGGCATAGTTGAGTGTAAGAACAGGACGTTAACTTAAGTGTCAAACTCCATGTTTTGTCAGCTAGCATGCCTGGTTGTATTTGGGGAGAAATTGCTTTGGTTGCAAGTCACATCTTGAATAGAGTGCCAAACTCAATTGCTCCTCCATTCTTTATGAGTTATGGCTTATGTGATAGAGTACCTAAGGCTTATGGTGAGGACTATGTGACCTACCATATGGAAATGATCCATCATCATATCAGGAAGTGATGAGATCTAGGGACTCTATGTTATGGGCAGAAGCCATTCATGATGAAATGAGCTATCTGTTAGAAAATCTAACTTGACAGCTAGTCGATTTGCCAAAAGGGGCTAAGACTATGGGCTGTAAGTAGATATTTGTCTGTGATTATACACAGTTTGTTCTAGTCTTAAACAAGCACCTAAATTATGGCATCAAAAATTTGACAAGGTAGTAAAGAGCGTTGGTTTTCAGACCAGTTACTCAGATAAATGCCTTTACTTTCGTTCTGTGTTGAATAAAGTTGCGATTATTTGCTTGTATGTAGACGATATGTTAATTCTTGGTTCCGATCTCTCTGTAGTGAGTGACGTGAAAACCACTTTGGCTAAAGAATTCGACATGAAAGATCTTGGTGTGGTTGACACCATTCTTGGTATGAAAGTAAGTTTTGAAAGGCAAGGGATTACTCTTAGCCAAGCCCATTATATTGAAAAACTACTTTCTACATGGGGACACAGTGAGTGTAAACCGATTGAGACACCATTTGATTATACCAAGAAGCTGATCTCTAATGAATGAGATAGTGTGAATCAGTTAGATTACTGTAAACTGATTGGTAGTCTCATGTATGCTATGAGTTGCACTAGGCCAGACATAGCCTTTACAGTTGGCATGCTGAGTCGTTTCACTAGTAATCCTGGCCATGAGAACTAGGATGCCCTTATGAGGCTGCTGAGATACATTAAGGGTACTCAAGGATATGCTCTATGTTATAATGGCCATCCTCCTATCCTGGAAGAATATTCTGATACGTCATGGGGATCAAAATTAGGGGACAGCAAATCTACTGCTGTTGTGTGGAAGTCGAATTGGAACTTTATTCTCTCACTTCAGTTGCAAATGAAGTAGAAGAGAAAAAGAATCTAATTATGGTTATGGACATTCCACTGACCCCGTTAAGGATTAGATCCTTCAGTGTGTTCTGTGATATTCAAGCGACAACTATGGCTGTGACGAACTCACTCTTTCATGGTAAGAGGAGATATCTTGGGCTGAAAATACCATGCTGAATTATCTCAAGAACACGAGATTATCACTTTGATTGATACGAAATCGAAGGATAATATGGCCGATGCTCTCATATAGGGGCTGACCAAAGATCGAATATTCAAAACTGTGGAGGAGATGGTGTTACAGTCTATGTAGACAGGACTTAACCTACATCTATGTTATTTTGAATCTTCGAATCTCTCTTTTGGCCAAGATAAACACTTGATATGTTTCGACGATGTTTACAGTTGTTGTGTGTCATTCCACATTTGATGACGTGTCCTTTTTGGGAAAGGTTGTACATTCCAAACTTGATGATACAGCTTAACTCAAATATAGATAAGATGACTGTAACATTCCAAAAAGAAACATGAAATGGTTCTTTGCAAAAGAAACTATTTGGTCTTGTTCTTTAATGAAACTTGACAATTAGAAATGGTTATTTGCAAAAGAAGTTGTTTAGGTCTTGTTCTTTATTGAAACTTGACATTGATGCTTATGGTGAGAGTGATACTGATACTTTTTCAGCCATTTTGAATTGTACTAAGTTCTTCTTCAGGTAGAACTAGATACTTTCGTGAATTATGAAATTGTACTAAGTTCTTCTTCAAGTAGAACTAGATACTTTAGTGTTTTACACAAATGATTGGATTCATTTTCATGAAATCCATATTTGGTAATTCACAGGGATTGGCGAAAAGGATGAGCTTGTCTTGATTTGGACTTTGATGAAGATGACTTACTTGATGAGTAAATCTTCTAACGTCATAAAGACTATGCTTACATTTTAGTATGCATAGAGTTCACTTTTTTGTGGAACTTTATTTTGGATCTCGATGAGATTCATACCTCATGAATGAATTCATCTAAGATCAGTGGAGTTCACTTATATGTGAAACTACCTTTTGGTTGAGTTTAGCTTATTGTATATCTAAAACTCTTGGTTTGCCATAAAAGAATTCGTGTTTTCAGTTGGATTACAGATCTTTTATGATATAGACCATATGGTGATGTGGATGATTCAATATTTTGTTGTGAACATTACACTATCTATCTATTGGATTGTGCTATATGTAGAACATAGGAAGAGATTGTTGGGTATATAATATAACCCATGTATGTTCTAATATAAGCCCAATAAGATAATTGACCGGTGTAGTGGGCCTATTTGGGCTAGAGCCCACTAACCTATTAAAACCCTAGTGTATCTAATATATATAGGGGCTGGAGGCAACAAACTTGGTATTCCAAATTAGATACATTGGGTGTAATGCTTGAAGCAACCTCTTGCTTGACCTAATTACTCTAACAAATCTCAGTCCCAAGATATACACAGAAGGATTCAACCACAAGAATATGGCCCAAAGAGTACTCGGCCTAGAAGGATTTCACACAGATCCTTTCAATGTGAAGACAAGTTCTGTGCTTATATAAAAAGAGGGTAAGGTCTCGGTTTGTAGTGTGGGGGAGGAAATAGACGAATTGCGAAAGGAGAAAGCTCTGCCCTAGCTTGCAATTTTCAAACTTGCATAGTGAAATCGTGAGACAAAGAGTATCCTCCACTTGTCAATCAAGAAGAACAACAATTTTTAATAGATGAAAACCCCTGCTGCTCAGTTTTTTCTTTTCTGTTCCTCAATGAGAATCCAATAAATATAAACGGTGATGAAGAACCCACACTATATATGTTGACTCTTTATGTGAAAAGAAGTCTTTTTATAATTCAAACTTACAATGGGGTGTTTTAGTAATTTTATGTATGCTTTTGGGCTTCCCTCCAAAAAGACTAAAGTCATGAGAAAACTTTAGTCCTAGATGGGAAGTGTGAGAGGATGAGAGTGGCCATATATATACTTTCACTCTCTTAACCTTGTAAATGAGCAAGAGGTTATGGGGATTCTACGCGCACGGATCGCCCACTTGGGTCCGGTGGGCATTTGATCTTACCACGCGCGCCGCCCGGCCCGGCTCGGCTCGGCCGGCCGCGCGCGTGGACCTAAGGCTTTTCTTTTTCTATTATTTATTTTTCCTTTTAACGGTCAAGAATTTATTTATTTTGTTTTAATTCTTTTTTTACCGTTTGAGATTCCTTAATCGTGGTTTAGTGACCGTTTGGAAAAAGTCTCTCACGCACTAAAAGAGTGAGACGTTTCATCATAACGGATCGATTACCTTTCTATATAAATCGGTTTTAGAGAAAACAGAAGATCATCCTTGACGGATTCTTCTTCTGCTCTTTCTCTTCTCTGGCTTTCTCTCTGGTTTTCTGCTCAAGGCTTTTGGCAAATATAAGCGAGTTCTTAGGCATCCGGGCTGCGTGAGTGCACACCCCTGGAGCGAGAGTTGTTGTATCCTGGAGGCATACGCCGAGACGCCCATCTGCACCGTTGATTCGTCATAGTGGGGGCGAGATTTGCCTTAAGGACAGCGAAGATTCTTCGTGCCTCAACTCGATAAGTGATCTAACGATTTCTTTTCCCTTCACAGATTATTATTGCAGAAAATAGTATTAGTAATCTCTGTCTTCAAGTTGTGAGATTAATTTCTTATAAGGTATTTTTCGAATCCTAAATTACAGATTTGCACATCAATATTTTTCTAACATTCTTAAGGCAAATCTTCGATCTGTGATCTGTAATTTTTTGGGATTTCGATTAGTGGAAATTACTCATCATGGCTTCCCAAACCGAAAGACCGGAGAAATTTGACGGATCGGATTTCGGTAGATGGCAGGAAAAAATGCGATTCTTTCTGACTTTTCTAAACCTAGACTATATCTTGAAGGATCCTGACTCATTACTTGATGAGGAAGAACCTGCAAGAACTCATCTCACTGAGAAAAGAAAAAGAGATAACTATCTCTGTAAAGGTCATATACTGAGTTGTCTCAGTAATCAATTTTTTGATGTATTTTTTAGAATTGAGTCTGCAAAAGTGTTGTGGGAAACTCTAGAGAAGAAATACCTAGTCGAAGCAGCGGGTTCTAAGAAACATCTAATTGGAAAATATTTTCGATATCAGATGATAGATGGAAAATCCATTATGGATCAAGTGAATGAGATCCAATTGATTGTTTCTGACATTCTTGCTAGAGGGATCAAAATAGAAGAACAGATCCAAATTGGTGCAATTATTGAAAAACTACCACCTTCATGGGAGAAATTTCAAGACACATTATTGCATGACAGAAATGATTTTTCTCTTCAATACTTGTTTGTTTATCTTAGAACTGAAGATGAAAATCGTTTCAGAAAACTGAAATCTAAGGCCTATGAGTTTAACTCTAAGGCAAATCTCACTGAATCTTCATCTGGAAAGAAAACTTTTTCTAAACCTGCATCTGGATCAGGAAAATGTCATTTCAAGAAAAATAATAAGGATTTCAAGAAAAAGAAGGGTAACTGCTTTGTGTGTGGGAAAGCAGGTCACTATGCTAAAAACTGTCGGAAAAATGATAAGAAGAAAAACCCTCAAGGAAACATTGCGCCTCAGGCTAATGTGGCTGAAGATCAATATCTGTCGGCCGTAGTATCTGAAGTGAACCTGGTTAGTAATGTGAAGGACTGGTGGGTGGACACTGGTGCCACCAGACACATCTGTAGTGACAGAAGTGTATTTTCTTCCTACGAGCTTGTAGGGGATGGAGAGCAGCTTTTCATGGGAAACTCATCCTCATCTGTTGTGACGGGTAAAGGAACAGTGCTGTTGAAGCTTACATCTGGAAAAGTTCTGAAGCTCTGTGATGTCCTTCATGTACCAGATATAAGAAAGAATCTGGTGTCTGGGTCACTTCTGATCAAGAAAGGTTTTAAACTGGTTTTTGAGGCTGATAAATTTGTAATCACTAAAACTGGTGAATTTGTAGGAAAGGGTTACTCTAGTGAGGGCTTATTCAAACTGAATGTAACTGAGAACATTATGAATAAAGCTTCATCTTCTTCTGCTTATATTACTGATTCTTCTTGTTTATGGCATGGTAGACTAGGTCATGTTAACTATGCATCTTTAAAGAAAATGATGACAATAGGTTTAATTCCTAAAAGTGATCAAGTAGTAGAGAAATGTGAAGTATGTGTGCAATCAAAGTACTCTAAGAAGCCTTTTCACAAAGTAGAAGAAAGAAAAACAGAACTATTAAATTTAATTCACAGTGATGTATGTGACTTAAACAATGTTTTAACTAGAGGAGGTAAAAGGTATTTTATTACATTTATAGATGATTTCTCTAGATATTGTACTGTTTATCTTATTAGAAATAAAGATGAATCTTTTGATAAATTCATTACATATAAAACTGAAGTAGAAAATCAGTTAGAAAAGAAGATCAAAATTTTAAGATCTGATAGAGGTGGTGAATACACTTCTAATGCTTTTAGTGAATTTTGTGAAAAATAAGGCATAATACATCAAGTTACTGCACCATACTCTCCACAGCAAAATGGAGTTGCTGAACGTAAAAACAGAACTCTAATGAACATGGTAAATTCTATGTTAGGAAGTTCAGGATTACCTCAAAATTTATGGGGAGAGGCTCTTCTCTCTGCTTGTTATATTATGAACAAGATAACTTTTAAAGATTCTGACAAAACTCCTTACGAGTTATGGAAGAATAGAAAACCACATTATAAATACCTTAAAGTGTGGGGGTGCTTAGCTAAAGTTAGGACTCCAGATCCTAAAAGTACTAAGTTAGGTCCTAAAACTGTTGATTGTGCATTCATTGGATATGCACAAAACAGTAGTGCATATAGGTTCTTGATTTATAGGTCAGATCATGTTAATATGCAACCTAACATTATAATAGAATCCAGAGATGCTGAATTCTTTGAAACCTTATTCCCTTATAAGACTAGTCTAAATGAGAACACACTTAAAAGACCCATTGAATCTATAAATAAAGACCATCTAGTGTCTGAAGAATCAATAGAGCCTAGAAGAAGTAAAATGGCAAGAGTAGAGAAAAACTTTGGTCCAGAGTTCATTGCCTATCTTCTAGAAGGAGATCCAAAGACATATAAAGAGGCAATGTCCCTTCCAGATTCTTCATTCTGGAAAGAAGCTGTCAAGAGTGAAATAGACTCCATTTTGAGTAATGGGACATGGATCTTGACAGATCTGCCTCCTGGTTGCAAACCTATTGGTTGCAAGTGGATCTTTAGGAAGAAATTAAAAACTGATGGAACTATAGATAAATATAAAGCTAGATTAGTAGCTAAAGGGTTCAAGCAAAAAGAAGGAATGGACTTCTTTGATACTTATTCACCTGTAACCAGAATAACTACAATAAGAATTTTAATTGCCATAGCTGCAATCTATAACCTGGAAATCCATCAAATGGATGTCAAAACTGCATTTTTGAATGGTGAATTAGATGAGGAGATCTATATGGATCAACCTGAAGGCTTTGTAATCCAAGGCCAAGAGCAAAAGGTGTGTAAACTTATAAAATCTCTATATGGTTTGAAACAAGCCCCAAAACAATGGCATGAGAAGTTTGATAGTGTGATGCTATCAAATGGATTCATAATAAATGAATCAGATAAATGTGTATACAACAAATTTAGTGGGGATAGTGGTGTTATTGTTTGTCTGTATGTAGATGATATGTTAATCATCGGAACAGACATTAGTGTAATTAAAGGCACTAAAAAAATTTTATCGAATAATTTTGATATGAAAGATCTGGGAAAGGCAGATATAATCCTGGGTATCAAAATAAAAAGAAACCCAGAAGAAATAATTCTATCTCAGTCTCATTATGTAGAAAAAATTCTTAGAAGGTTTAATCAATTTGATTGTAAACCTGTGGCTACCCCATATGATTCTAGTATAAGATTATGTAAGAATAAAGGAAGTGGAGTAAATCCACTTGAATACTCTAGAGTTATAGGGAGTCTAATGTATTTAATGAACTGTACTAGGCCAGACATAGCCTATGCAGTAGGTAGACTCAGCAGTTATACCAGTAATCCTGGTAGTGATCATTGGGAAGCTCTAATTAAAGTATTGAAATATCTTAAAGGAACCATAGACTACAGTTTGCATTTCACTAAATATCCTGTTGTATTAGAAGGGTATAGCGATGCAAATTGGGTATCTGGATTTGAGACCAAATCAAGGAGTGGATATGTTTTCACTCTAGGAAGTGCAGCAGTTTCTTGGAAATCAACCAAGCAAACGTGTATAGCCAGATCAACTATGGAGTCTGAGTTTATTACTTTAGAAAAAGCAAGTGAGGAAGCTGAATGGCTTAGAAACCTTCTAACTGATATTCCATTTTGGAATAAGCCAGTACCGGGTATTACAATCCACTGTGATTGTCAAGCTGCTATTGGGAGAGCAGGTAATAATGTATATAATGGTAAATCCTGACACATTCGTCGGAGACATAACTCCATAAGACAGTTGTTGAAGAATGGAGTGATAACCATTGATTATGTAAGATCAAGTGATAATATATCAGATTGTCTTACAAAATGACTAAATAAAAATTTAGTCATGAGCACATCGAGGGGGATGGCTATCTGACTGGAGATCCCAAGAAGTAGGTTCAATGGGAAAAACAAGTTATTTGAGTGATCTGTTTTGCCCCAAGTTGTATGTGAATTAAGTTCACTAAGCCTATCCCTATGATGTGGGTGCAACCTGTAACAAAAAGAGGATGAGTTGTAGGACTCTTAATGTTATCTATAGCTGACTAGCTGATTGTCAGTGGGGTGCGTAGTTACAGGGCACTCCTGATAGATACACTTATATGAGTGTGGAAGTGTGGCCGCTTCCTATGAGAATGAGCTAATTTCTCTAGAGCGCTCATGAAAACAGGACATAGCACATGGCCGAAAAGTGCGACACCGTATGAACTTGCTTATGCCTTCTGTGTTGTGTGTGTGGTATGTTGTCTCAGTTTATTACTAAAAGTGCTTGGTTCAAGACGTATGTTCACCGAGTACTTGATAAACTCGATATACCTACACTAAGTAAAGGTTCAAGTCCAAAAGACACCTCTACTGAAGCATAACACATCTTGCCTTGATCAAATCTATTTACATTTATGATTTATTTATTTCTTGTAATTTTGAATTAGTGGGGGATTGTTGACTCTTTATGTGAAAAGAAGTCTTTTTGTAATTCAAACTTACAATGGGGTGTTTTTAGTAATTTTATGTATGCTTTTGGGCTTCCCTCCAAAAAGACTAAAGTCATGAGAAAACTTTAGTCCTAGATAGAAAGTGTGAGAGGATGAGAGTGGCCATATATATACTTTCACTCTCTTAACCTTGTAAATGAGCAAGAGGTTATGGGGATTCTACGTGCACGGATCGCCCACTTGGGTCCGGTGGGCTTTTGATCTTACCACACACGCGCGCCGCCCGGCCCGGCCCGGCTCGGCCGGCCGCGCGCGTGGACCTAAGGCTTTTCTTTTTCTATTATTTATTTTTCCTTTTAACGGTCAAGAATTTATTTATTTTGTTTTAATTCTTTTTTTACCGTTTGAGATTCCTTAATCGTGGTTTAGTGACCGTTTGGAAAACGTCTCTCACGCACTAAAAGAGTGAGACGTTTCATCATAACGGATCGATTACCTTTCTATATAAATCGGTTTTAGAGAAAACAGAAGATCATCCTTGACGGATTCTTCTTCTGCTCTTTCTCTTCTCTGGCTTTCTCTCTGGTTTTCTGCTCAAGGCTTTTGGCAAATATAAGCGAGTTCTTAGGCATCCGGGCTGCGTGAGTGCACACCCCTGGAGCGAGAGTTGTTGTATCCTGGAGGCATACGCCGAGACGCCCATCTGCACCGTTGATTCGTCATAGTGGGGGCGAGATTTGCCTTAAGGACAGCGAAGATTCTTCGTGCCTCAACTCGATAAGTGATCTAACGATTTCTTTTTCCTTCACAGATTATTATTGCAGAAAATAGTATTAGTAATCTCTGTCTTCAAGTTGTGAGATTAATTTCTTATAAGGTATTTTTCGAATCCTAAATTAAAGATTTGCACATCAATATTTTTCTAACAATATAGAACGAAAATCCTACCCAAGGTCAGGTTCTTGAACCCACGTTCAACAATGGAATACGAGTCATATGCCCCTGTTTTTGCTTCTCCAGCCTGACGTTATAAACCCCCAAAATCGCTATCTATGGGAGAAGCAACCCCACTAGTGTCGAAACCAAGGCTTGTGACTCCAGATCGGTTTTCTGTCTATTTGGTAATCGAGGGTTCACCCCAAATCGTTTCCAAGCGGCAAATAAATCCCCACGCCCAGATTGTGATTGAGATAGAGAGATCTCTCTTTGCTGGTCTGAAATTGGGGAAAGGAGATTGGCTTTGGCGAGTTGATGTGTTGAGTTTTGCACGCAAAGTCAAGAGAGAAACGAGATAGAAGAGGGAAGAAAGAGGTCAGAGAGCAGTGAGAACGACCCTTCTTTGCAATTGATTCCAACAAGTTGAATCCAATAGGCGAGAGAGAGTCGGCTAGGGTTTTTTTATTAATGCTTCAACATTGCTAGAGTCAAGCAAGAAGCACTACACCCTGGGTATCTAGTTTGGAATAGAGATACACGGGTTATGGACTGGTTAATGGACTTTAGCCCATGTAGGCCTACTACACCGGTCCATTATTTTACTGGGCGTATATTAGAACATACATGGGTTACATTATATACCCAACACAAAATCTGCTAAAAAGGGAGTCATAACTTTGTTTGGCGTGGTCCTCTAGTTATAGATTCTCAAGTGATAGCTATAACTTCAACCCTCCTCTCCGGTCCCACGAAGATCTCTATGTACCTTTCCAGTTCAGGATAGCTGAGATCTACAGTCTACGTGTGTGAGAGCAGCTCAAGCAAAGAAGAGTCTGATCCGGTCTGAATTCAGGCCCAACCCGCCCGGCTATTGCTAGGTACGGGAATGGCCCTACGTGAGGGCGCCACTATGCACTGCTGCTCCGCTCGGGCTGGCCGTAGACTATGCAAAAGAATTGAGGCCTGAGAGGTTTCGTACATAGTGGTCCACCATTATAGCCATAACTTCGTCGGACCTTTCGGCCCTCTGATGATAACCATGACTTCACCACAACTCATGGTTGTCAGTGAAGTTCTGATAATCACAAGGGAACCCACTAAGCTAGTGAAATTATGTTTATTACCAGAGGACTAGAGAGTCCGACAAAGTTTTGGCTATCATCAAAGAAACTCGAAATCCAACTTAAGTTAAAGTTATCACAGAGGACATGCCGGTCTGATGAAGTAATGGCTCACTTTTTAGCAGGTTTTGTCTTATTTGTTTTATTCATCTGAGGTAGTTTTTCTTTCATGCAAGAGTCAACCCAAGAGTCAACCACACACACACATATGAGTGTACACAACCATGGTTTTAAATTTCGGTTTAGGTAGCAGTTTCGGACCGGACCGAAATCCAAATTTCGACCGAAATTTTGAAATTCGGCAGAAATCCTACGAAACAAGGTAAATAGTAATTTTATTCCATACGAAATTTCGGTAAAATATTTAATTAATTAAAATAAACCAGGTTTTGGGTGAAATTTTAGAAAAAACAAAATTTCGAGCAAAATTCTGAAATTTCGAAGGAAATAAAAAACCATTTCGGGTATATGTGATTTCAGTGTCTGTCTCGACCGAAATCCGAAATTTCGGTCGAAATTTAAAACCATGCACACAACACTCACGTGCAATGTTTTTTTTTTTTTGAAATGGTTAAATTATATTAAATAGAGAGGCAAACTGCAAGACTGAGAAGATCTTGGAGCAAAATACATTCAGAAAGGAAAAAAGAAAGAGTGGAGACAAAAAAAAAAATGTTGAGAAAATCCGTTGGGCAAGGCCTATCCGATCATGCACAAATAAACAGAAAAGTAAACACAAACCACAGGATGAACACCGAGAATTACATGGTTCGGCCAAGATGCCTACATCCACAAGCGAGCCACAACTCTTTCCTTGTCCTCCCACCCAAGATCGTACAAGAGAGTAACCCGAGAAAAAAAACCCAAGAGAAAACCCAAGAAAAAAAAACCCGAGAGAAAACCCAAGAAAAAAAAACCCGAGAGAAAACCCAGTAACACTTTCTCCTTCTCTTTTTATCTCTCGTCCTCTTTCTTTGTCTCTCTCTTCCTCACTCCCCTTCTATTGCCGCCACCCTCTTTTGGGTGAAAATAAGACCTTTATATGTCTAGATTTTTACAAGAAACTAAAAACATAGGATACTTTCCTATTTGCTTCCATCTCACTTACACAATATACGTAACAAGGTAACTTTCCAATAATCTCCACCTAGACTTGTTTCCTAGCTACCTAAAGATTTTCGGTTGATGTTCCACTAGTATGCTCTCACCACAAACCACCATTGGCTTTCTGAAGTACGGGCTACACACCATCGAATCATCATGTCTCTGACGACTCCTGATTCAATCAACATGATCAATGCACATGTGTAGCTGCCAACCCGTTGACTGACCCAATCAACGCTAGAAATGGATATCAATCCGTCCTCCCCAACGCAGGTACCGTCACCTTCTCACCATCATCTGCAACCTGGAAACCTATCTTTGCACCGAGACCCTATGCATGCACGTGCTACCGTGTCCCCATTGGGAACACTAGCCATCGAGATCCTAGGAACACTAGTCACCGTGTCCCCCACCAAACGATATAATCCTATACACTTGTCTCTGTTCATCGAAACCATACAACAACATGTGATATTCATGGCTACACCTGCAACCTGTAGACACCCCATTTTGTTTTGTTTTAATCAACAAATAAATTAGTGTGTTAAATCCATGTGAGAACCCCCTCTATCATTGATTTATATGTTTTAGGTCATTAATATCTTGATCTGACTTTACGGATCATCAATCGGGACAAAATAAGCTAGGGTCACTTCATAGCCCGGACCCTGATTCCATTCCGAGACCCGATTTCCGTAAATTGTTAGATCAATGGCAGATCTTGACCTGGGTCTAACCATCCAAAACCACCTAACCTCTCCTCTCATCCTAACCATCCAAACCTCACCTAACCTCACCTAACCTCTCCTCTCATCCTAACCATCCAAACCTCACCTAACCTCACCTAACCTCACCTAACCTTACCTAACCCCACCTAACCTTACCTAACCTCATCCTCTCATCCTAACCATCCAAAACCACCTAACCTCACCTAACCTCCTATCCCATTCTCCTATAAATACCCTCTCATCCCACCATCCAAGAGGAGAAAAAAAAAGAACCCCTCTCTTAGAAAATTCATCCCTCTCCCTCATCTCTTCAAGGGTTCGGCCATCCTTGCCGGATCGGGTGATTTTATACGTTGGGTGATATATATCAAAAGCAGTCATTATCAAGCAAGGAATCATCTTCAAAGAATTAACATCAAAGAAAAATCAAACACAAAGTGGGTTTTCAAAGAGGTAGGCATTTATTTCAATTTTATGTAGGGTCTGTTTTCATGCATATCTTTTACTTTAAAAGAAAAACCATGTTAGGAAGCATCTAGGATCAATCTTTACTCATATTCTTCTTGATGGTAGACTTTGAAGTTATACATGTTTCCCTCTTCTCTTAACCCATCTGATCTTCATTTTTATTTTTCCCTAATGGTTCACACCCTGGTTCCCCCTGGTTAGCCTCTGGTTAGCTCCTGGTTGCACCCAGGTTCGCTGCTGGTTGCACCCAGGTTCGATACTGGTTGCACCCTGGTTCCCTGCTGGTTCGCACCCTGGTTCCCTGCTGGTTCGCACTCTGGTTCCCTACTAATTCGCACCCTGGTTCGCACCCTGGCCAGCCCCTGGTTGTACTCTGGTTCGTACCCTGGTTCACACCCTGGTTCCCCCTGGTTAGCCTCTGGTTAGACCCTGGTTGCACCCAGGTTCGTTGCTGGTTGCACCCAGGTTCGATACTGGTTCGCACCCTGGTTCCCTGCTGGTTCGCACTCTGGTTAGACCCTGGTTGCACCCAGATTCGCTGCTGGTTGCACCCAGGTTCCCTGCTGGTTGCACCCTGGTTCCCCTGCTGGTTCGCACCCTGGTTCCCTGCTGGTTCGCACCCTGGTGCACCCTGGTCCGCACCCTGGTTTGTACCCTGCTTCCTCCTGGTTAGACCATGGCTAGTCTCGGGTTTGCTCCTAACTTAGACCCAACTCACTAAACCCCATACCCATAAGCCTTAAACCCTATAACCGAGTCACATCAACCCAAGCCATACCTTTGTCCACTCACTGAGGCACACCATTTATCCATAAATCTGGTTACATTAAATCTAACCCAGCCAGGCCACCTGCAGCTTAAGTCAAATCGCCCCAATACAATCCAACCAAGTGGGATCCCAACCCAGCTCAACTGAGTCAACTCTAGCCAACCTCCCTAGTCGAGTTGACCCAACTCTCTAGTCGAGTATGCTCAACCTCTTTAACCGATTGGACTCTCCCCTTAGTTGACTCAATCCAATTCCTTAATCAACCCATCCCAATGCAACCGAGTCGCATTCGACCAAGTGGCGGCCTTCCATGTCACAACCGAGTCATTCCCCTATTCTACTAATGCCCGTTTACACCTAATAGAACTTCCTCCCTTTTGCCTAACCAAGTCATACCCCAACACAATCTGAGTCGCATGTCTGAATCCATTTGGCCGAATCTCATAAGCCCGCCCATTTTGAATTCCCAAAATTCAAACCCTTGATGATTCCTATATGCTCAATTCTTTGATGCAAATTCCCAATTCCAAAATCCCATTGCTAAATCAATGTTTCTGAATCTCAAGTCCAATGCTCAAATACAAACCCGATTCCTGATCCAAATACCAATTCTGTTTTCCAAAATCCAAGTAACCTCCCCAGCGGAACTACGTGTGGCTTGATCCCCATCGCGGGGTACGTAGGCAATTTGGCACTCCCAAGTTCAGTCGCACCTTTCTCTATCTTTCTCATTCCCTCACACTATTTCATCATCTCTTCTATCCCTTTTTTCACTAACCTCAAGAACTGAAATCGATTCACCTCGTGTCTCTCGGAACCGTTGGATTACGGTTTCCGTCGTAAGGACCCTTAGAGCCCAATTTAGGAACACCGGTGTCGTGTCGTGTCCTAAGTTTTAGGGAGTCTTAGGTTTTAGGGAGTCCTAGAGTTAGGAGTCCAGCCTCATCACGGACGTTTGCTATGTATAGCAACCGTGCCATAGGTCTAGTTACACTAGTCACCCAATCTTTCCCTAGGACAAGCCTAGTAAACTAGGATGTAGGCAAACCTGCATTAGTCTAAGGGACCATTTGCATTTAGATGAGAATCATATAGCATCTTAGATGAAATCTTAAGATAATAAAATCCTCAACTTGAATTAAATAACTTCTCCTAAAACTGTTGAAACAGTCAATCCCGTCTAGGTCGGTGTCCTAGTTGAGTTAGGCATAAGTAGCTTAGCTTAGGTGCACCGAACTACGTCGACTCTGATCCCAGTAAGGCTTGGGTACGTAGGCAGCTTGGATGTCTGATGGCATACCACCCGCGAGTCGGCACCACAACAAATTGTGGTGTTTTGTATATTAATTTTCTTGTAAATGCTTAATCAAATCACTTAGGACTTTCCATGAAATTAGAATTCTAGGAGAACTTTCACTTAGAATGAATCCAGACAAATTAATAAATCAAGATACACATCTAGGATTCACATTAAAATTAGATCATAGGATGCATGTCACTTAGTTCGCACATTAACATAGAGTTGAATGAGCCATTTAAAATAAATTTAAAAGAATTAGCTTTTGGAATCGAAGACCGATTATCGGGCAGGAATGATGCATGTGGCGGATAACTCCCCATACCTTCCATTCTCGTAACCAGGTAGCGAGTCTAGATTTCTGGTTAATTACGGGTCCTAGATCCCACATCTAGGTGGCGACTCTGTCAGTCTCTTTCGTGTGGAATTCGGATTGCCTTAGTGATCCCAAGTTCACAGGAAAGATTAATTCAAATCAACATTAAAATGCACACGCCAATCGCGTGGGTACGAGAGACCAAGAGAGAGAGCGCGGCGGCTCGCGCCCCACCCCTCTCGCGGGATCAGGGTACCACAGTCTGGCGACTCTGCTGGGGATCACCTAACTTCATTAAAATTCCAAAAGATAATTCATTTGAATTTAATTTAACTGGCTCATAAGAACTCTATCTCTTGTATACTTGTCAGATTAGTTTGTCTTGTTTTATTCTCTCATCACATTTTACTCGAACTTAATTTAACAAAACCTGAAGGCATCATAGATTGCGCGAACTTATTGCACACACTTACATCACTTGCATCTAAACCCTTGCATCTCACGTGCACACACGTCCTATTTTAGGAACCCGGAGTGTTATCTAGCATGGTTGACTGGGATTTCATCACCTGGTGCCTCTGTGCTAGAGAAGCATTCCACCCTTAGCCTGGTACCTTTATGGTACGTAAACGGATCTCTTGTTCACGTACTGATACGCCGGACACTGGTACAGTATATCGAGCAGGGATTCGCGCTAAGGGAACTCTTGGCCTTACCCCTAGATTAACCCACACATGCATGTAGTATACGAACACATGTGCATCACGTGTGTGAGCCTAGTTTAGGATATCCTACCCATTGGTGTCTAGATTAGGCCGTGGTCCATCTTCCAATGGTCACGATCGGTCCTTATATACACGAACAAAGTCATGAGTCGAGATTCTCTCTCCACTCCGATAGATTAGGATTAAGGTTGATGCCTTCAGGTAACACTGATAAAATGTGAAAAAAAAAAAAAAAAAAATTTCCCTTTGGGTTAGGATATAAATCCCATCATTTCCAAAAATCTCATAGGATTAGTCATTCATGATCTATCCGTTGAAAGCAATCTTATGCTATCTCATCTAATCTTTTGATCGTGCGTCTTTCGTTCTTCTGTCATACGATTCGATCGTATCTTCATGCCATCCCCTAACTGGCAGATGCAGAATCTCACAATCTTTCTATTATGCATTCTCATGATCTGATCATGCCTGGTCCAGATAATCCAATCTTGCTTGTACCCCTGGTCTCTTCCTCCTCTAGGGGCTACCTTTTCAAGATTATTTTGCTAAGTCCTTCAGAGTTCACTCTCAGAATCCTTGAGCTAGGGGCATTCCCCTATGCGAATCAGTCATCATTGTCCAAAATTGAAAGTATCAGCCATGATGATGTTCAGAACGAACCAGCCTTCGCCGAGCCTTCAACGCCAAACAGTTGCAGCAGTTAAAGTTTTAGTCACTTACTATTTTATGTTGAGTCAGTCATCATGGTCAGTATAATTGTTGAGTCCGGTCTTACAGTTAAAGGTCAATGCCTAGTCCAGGCAAGTTATCTTCTGTTTCCCTTTCTTATTTAGAGTTGTGAATCCTGAGCATGTTCAGGATAGGTCGTCTGATGTAATAGCTTTTCTTTAAATAAAATTTCAGTCAGTTCCAAAAAGTTCACTTGTGTCTGTTCTTAAGTGTGCTTCTGATCTTAAAATAAGACTCCCTCCTCAAATGAGGACAAAATTGACGAAACTCCACTTGAGTCACAGCAATTACTTGAACGAGAGGAGGAGCGCCAATCCCAACCTTTCAAAGATGAAATTGAAATGATAAACACTGGCACTGAAACTTTGATTCAGTGAATGCCGATTGAAAATACATTACCCTCTAAAGAGTGTGAAGAATTGATAAAATTATTTCAAGAATAAGAAGATTGTCTAGAAAAGCTACAACCGATACCAGGGGCAAGACATAGATGGAAAGCTCAAAGAAAATGAAGAAAGTGAGAAGATATATGCTATACAAGGGGCATAGAGTGGAAACAACTTTCATATTTCCAATCAATGACCTTGGTTCTCAAATTCATAAAGCCAACAAATTCAAGATGAAAAGTTCAAGAGCAAACAATGAAAAGTGATCATCAGATATCGAGAGTACGAATCCATAGATGGAGGATGTCAAAGAACAAGTTTCGCTCTATGAAAGTCAAAAGCACGTATTAGAATCTTGAAAGAAGAAGATCCATTATCTCTTACCTGGAAATGCCGTCAAACTCCGCGAAAAAAAAAAAAACAAAAGAGAAAAAAAAATAATCAGTACCAGAGGGACTCTAGTAACCTAGATCGATTCCCAATCTGAACATCGAAAGGCCTCCTTTGGCCGATTAAATCCCAAAATCAAAACCCAATGTCAAAAGAATACCGATTTGCAAACCCTTCGAGCCTAAATCAAATTTTCTTGAAAACCCATCAAACTTGGGGCATTCCCCCGAACTACGCGAGACCTGATCCCTATACTGGGGTACGTAGGCAACTCGGTTGAACCGAGTTCGGTCGATTCAAAAAGGAAAAGAAATTCAATCATTTCAAAAAAAAAAAAAGAGGGACAAGTTCCAGTAGAAGAGAGGTCAATTATTCCAGAAAGAAAGAAAAAAAAAAGGAAAAAATCAATTAACCTTCAAACAATTTATCTTCAAACTAGGGGCATTCGCCCTGAACTACACACGACCTGATTCCTACCTTGGGATATGTAGGCAACCTGTTCACAGGTTCGGTCGAAATCTTTGTTGAACCTTAAGCCATTCTTTGAAAAGCCCTATCCTACCTATAAAGTCCTTCTGGTGTTCAGAACTAATGAGCTAGGTCCCGAGACACAATAAAAAAAATGATGAATAAGAAAACGAACGGAGTTTGAAGATCTGCTAGACTGAAAACCTGAAAGGGCGGTCTAGGCAAAATTTAAGATCATTCCCCTGCTAAGTTGAAAACCCGAAAGGGCGGCTTAGGCAAAAGCTAAGGGGATAGCCTGCTGGATCGAAAACCTAGAATGGTGGTTCAGGCAAAAGTTAAGGCTAGCGCGGTCCGCCAAGTTAAAAACCCCGAAGAGGTGACTTGGTCACGGTAAGAGAATCATTATAAGAAGGCTACAGCTGGTATCAAGACTGAAGATCAACTGAAGTTCAAGCAAATTCAAGTGATATCCTCAAAACTGGGGGCATTGAAGCTAAGCAATCTTAGGGGGCGTAATTAAATCCTTGAGGCATTACTGTTTTAAGGAAAAAGTCCAGTGTTTACCAATTGAAAAACTATTCCTCGAAAGGATAGACTTACCAAACAAAATATTAACTAAGTCAGAAGCATCACTGTGTTTGTCAGTATAGTCAGTCAATCTTTGTTATTCTAAGTTCACTCCTTCAGGGCTGCTCAATCCTTTGAGTAGTGCCTTTCATCTAAGTTTTCTCTTTAGAAAGAGTCAATCGTCGTTCCTATGTCCAAATGATGTAACTGTCTTGGTGAAGGAGGCCCGGCCTAGGCAGCTCCCTGCAATTATACCTGAAAGAGCTCGAGAATTTAGTCAAACAACTTCATTTCAAAGAAGATCAGCTCAGAAAAATTCAGAAGTAGAAACATCAGAAAGCCCAGCTTCCGTAAAAAGATCATACCCCAGGAAGGCACCTTAAGCTTGGAAGAACCTCAGATGCAATGGTGGTTGAGCCAATTTCTCAGAAAGATGAACCATTCAAATTCATAATTCCCTTCCGGTTAGTTATCCTGGTCAAGAAATGTTTATCTAAACACCTGTCAAGAAGCAGATCCCGCTTTTCCATGTTAATATCCAAGAGAGTCGTTGTTCTAAATTACCAATCTCAAATGTCTTGTTCAAGGTTTCAGTTATCAAAATCCCCAGAAGACAAGACCAGCAGTCTCTTTGAGAAAAATCTTGTTGAAGTTTCATAAAAATGTTCCTAATCCATTCTTGTTACTAATGGTTCTTCGTTCATAAGGTTGGTCGTCTCATCATTCGTCAAAGTCTTGGTTTCCAATATCTTTACTGGGCACGATCTATAATGTCCCCGATTTCATTAAGTTCAAATCCAAAATTCATCAAATCCAATTCTACGTCAAATTCAAATTCATGAAAACCTCTAAATTCCTTGAGCCCGTTTGTGAACGGTGTCTCATTCTCTGAGTCCATTTGTGAATGGTCTCATCTTCTCCTTGAGCCCGTTTGTGAACGGTGCCTCATTTTCTGAGTCCATTTGTGAATGGTCTCGTGCCCTCTTTGAGCCCGTTTGTGAACGGTGCCTCATTTCTCGAGTCCATTTGTGAATGGTCTTGTCTTCTCCTTGAGCCCGTTTGTGAACGGTGCCTCATTTCTCGAATCCATTTGTGAATGGTCTCGTCTTCTCCTTGAGCCCGTTTGTGAACGGTGCCTCATTTCTCGAGTCCATTTGTGAATGGTCTCGTCTTCTCCTTGAGCCTGTTTGTGAATGGTGCCTCATTTCTCGAGTCCATTTGTGAATGGTCTTGTCTTATCCTTGAGCCCGTTTGTGAATGGTGCCTCTTTTCTCGAATCCATTTGTGAATGGTATCGTCCTCCTTGAGCCCGTTTGTGAACGGTGCCTCATTTCTCGAGTCCATTTGTGAATGGTCTTGTCTTCTCCTTGAGCCCGTTTGTGAACGGTGCCTCTTTTCTCGAATCCATTTGTGAATGGTATCTTCCTCCTTGAGCCCGTTTGTGAACGGTGCCTCATTTCTCGAGTCCATTTGTGAATGGTCTTGTCTTCTCCTTGAGCCCGTTTGTGAACGGTGCCTCTTTTCTCGAGTCCATTTGTGAATGGTTTTCTATCCTCCTTGAGGCCGTTTGTGAACGGTGCCTCATTATCCAAGTCCATTTGGGAATGCTTCTTATCCTCGTTGAACCCGCTTGTGAGCGGCGTCTCATCTCCTTCTAAAAACTGTTTGAGAGCGATCTTTGTCCTTTCCCTTCAGAATCCATTCGAAAATGATATCTCATTCTCTAATTGCCCGTTTGTGAACGGCGCCGCATCGAGTTTTTATTATTATTCAAGTTCTAGGGTTTCATCTAAGGTTTTGCATTATGTTAAGGTGCGTTGTATCTAGAGAGTCCTTTGTCGATTAAAACTACGCAAAATGGTTCTGTCATTTTTAACTTTGGTATTCAATGACTACGTCATCTCTACCAAAGAGGGGCATCTGTAGACACCCCATTTTGTTTTGTTTTAATCAACAAATAAATTAGTGTGTTAAATCCATGTGAGAACCCCCTCTATCATTGATTTATATGTTTTAGGTCATTAATATCTTGATCTGACTTTACGGATCATCAATCGGGACAAAATAAGCTAGGGTCACTTCATAGCCCGGACCCTGATTCCATTCCGAGACCCGATTTCCGTAAATTGTTAGATCAATGGCAGATCTTGACCTGGGTCTAACCATCCAAAACCACCTAACCTCTCCTCTCATCCTAACCATCCAAACCTCACCTAACCTCACCTAACCTCTCCTCTCATCCTAACCATCCAAACCTCACCTAACCTCACCTAACCTCACCTAACCTTACCTAACCCCACCTAACCTTACCTAACCTCATCCTCTCATCCTAACCATCCAAAACCACCTAACCTCACCTAACCTCCTATCCCATTCTCCTATAAATACCCTCTCATCCCACCATCCAAGAGGAGAAAAAAAAAGAACCCCTCTCTTAGAAAATTCATCCCTCTCCCTCATCTCTTCAAGGGTTCGGCCATCCTTGCCGGATCGGGTGATTTTATACGTTGGGTGATATATATCAAAAGCAGTCATTATCAAGCAAGGAATCATCTTCAAAGAATTAACATCAAAGAAAAATCAAACACAAAGTGGGTTTTCAAAGAGGTAGGCATTTATTTCAATTTTATGTAGGGTCTGTTTTCATGCATATCTTTTACTTTAAAAGAAAAACCATGTTAGGAAGCATCTAGGATCAATCTTTACTCATATTCTTCTTGATGGTAGACTTTGAAGTTATACATGTTTCCCTCTTCTCTTAACCCATCTGATCTTCATTTTTATTTTTCCCTAATGGTTCACACCCTGGTTCCCCCTGGTTAGCCTCTGGTTAGCTCCTGGTTGCACCCAGGTTCGCTGCTGGTTGCACCCAGGTTCGATACTGGTTGCACCCTGGTTCCCTGCTGGTTCGCACCCTGGTTCCCTGCTGGTTCGCACTCTGGTTCCCTACTAATTCGCACCCTGGTTCGCACCCTGGCCAGCCCCTGGTTGTACTCTGGTTCGTACCCTGGTTCACACCCTGGTTCCCCCTGGTTAGCCTCTGGTTAGACCCTGGTTGCACCCAGGTTCGTTGCTGGTTGCACCCAGGTTCGATACTGGTTCGCACCCTGGTTCCCTGCTGGTTCGCACTCTGGTTAGACCCTGGTTGCACCCAGATTCGCTGCTGGTTGCACCCAGGTTCCCTGCTGGTTGCACCCTGGTTCCCCTGCTGGTTCGCACCCTGGTGCACCCTGGTCCGCACCCTGGTTTGTACCCTGCTTCCTCCTGGTTAGACCATGGCTAGTCTCGGGTTTGCTCCTAACTTAGACCCAACTCACTAAACCCCATACCCATAAGCCTTAAACCCTATAACCGAGTCACATCAACCCAAGCCATACCTTTGTCCACTCACTGAGGCACACCATTTATCCATAAATCTGGTTACATTAAATCTAACCCAGCCAGGCCACCTGCAGCTTAAGTCAAATCGCCCCAATACAATCCAACCAAGTGGGATCCCAACCCAGCTCAACTGAGTCAACTCTAGCCAACCTCCCTAGTCGAGTTGACCCAACTCTCTAGTCGAGTATGCTCAACCTCTTTAACCGATTGGACTCTCCCCTTAGTTGACTCAATCCAATTCCTTAATCAACCCATCCCAATGCAACCGAGTCGCATTCGACCAAGTGGCGGCCTTCCATGTCACAACCGAGTCATTCCCCTATTCTACTAATGCCCGTTTACACCTAATAGAACTTCCTCCCTTTTGCCTAACCAAGTCATACCCCAACACAATCTGAGTCGCATGTCTGAATCCATTTGGCCGAATCTCATAAGCCCGCCCATTTTGAATTCCCAAAATTCAAACCCTTGATGATTCCTATATGCTCAATTCTTTGATGCAAATTCCCAATTCCAAAATCCCATTGCTAAATCAATGTTTCTGAATCTCAAGTCCAATGCTCAAATACAAACCCGATTCCTGATCCAAATACCAATTCTGTTTTCCAAAATCCAAGTAACCTCCCCAGCGGAACTACGTGTGGCTTGATCCCCATCGCGGGGTACGTAGGCAATTTGGCACTCCCAAGTTCAGTCGCACCTTTCTCTATCTTTCTCATTCCCTCACACTATTTCATCATCTCTTCTATCCCTTTTTTCACTAACCTCAAGAACTGAAATCGATTCACCTCGTGTCTCTCGGAACCGTTGGATTACGGTTTCCGTCGTAAGGACCCTTAGAGCCCAATTTAGGAACACCGGTGTCGTGTCGTGTCCTAAGTTTTAGGGAGTCTTAGGTTTTAGGGAGTCCTAGAGTTAGGAGTCCAGCCTCATCACGGACGTTTGCTATGTATAGCAACCGTGCCATAGGTCTAGTTACACTAGTCACCCAATCTTTCCCTAGGACAAGCCTAGTAAACTAGGATGTAGGCAAACCTGCATTAGTCTAAGGGACCATTTGCATTTAGATGAGAATCATATAGCATCTTAGATGAAATCTTAAGATAATAAAATCCTCAACTTGAATTAAATAACTTCTCCTAAAACTGTTGAAACAGTCAATCCCGTCTAGGTCGGTGTCCTAGTTGAGTTAGGCATAAGTAGCTTAGCTTAGGTGCACCGAACTACGTCGACTCTGATCCCAGTAAGGCTTGGGTACGTAGGCAGCTTGGATGTCTGATGGCATACCACCCGCGAGTCGGCACCACAACAAATTGTGGTGTTTTGTATATTAATTTTCTTGTAAATGCTTAATCAAATCACTTAGGACTTTCCATGAAATTAGAATTCTAGGAGAACTTTCACTTAGAATGAATCCAGACAAATTAATAAATCAAGATACACATCTAGGATTCACATTAAAATTAGATCATAGGATGCATGTCACTTAGTTCGCACATTAACATAGAGTTGAATGAGCCATTTAAAATAAATTTAAAAGAATTAGCTTTTGGAATCGAAGACCGATTATCGGGCAGGAATGATGCATGTGGCGGATAACTCCCCATACCTTCCATTCTCGTAACCAGGTAGCGAGTCTAGATTTCTGGTTAATTACGGGTCCTAGATCCCACATCTAGGTGGCGACTCTGTCAGTCTCTTTCGTGTGGAATTCGGATTGCCTTAGTGATCCCAAGTTCACAGGAAAGATTAATTCAAATCAACATTAAAATGCACACGCCAATCGCGTGGGTACGAGAGACCAAGAGAGAGAGCGCGGCGGCTCGCGCCCCACCCCTCTCGCGGGATCAGGGTACCACACAACCAAATACCTGCAACTCTTGGAGTCCAACTGGCCAAGTGATACTAGATTCTTTCGCATCTTTGGGGCATACGACACACCACCTAAAGTATGAATTACTCCATCAAACATCTTGGTATCCATTATTCCAATTCCTGTGACGTCACAAGTAGATCTATCGCCCAAGGAAACTACAACCGTCATCTAAATATTTCTTCTTGGAGCATACATGAACAGAGCATCCTAAATCTAAAATCCCCTCCTCACGAGGACAAGCGAAGAGGTTGGAGACTTGACAATGTCTCCAACCTCTTCGCTCTACTCATCTGTTACGCTCACCACCGTATTTGTTGCACCATTGTTCAATTGGTCAGCTCGCTTCGGACAATCTTACTTGATGGGGCCGTATTCATTGCAACGATAACATTGTATTCCCTTTCCGCTGACTCTGGATCTTAACCTGCCTTTTTGTGATCCCCTGTCAAACAACCTTCATCTTTGATTCCCACCAACCAACCCATGCTCTCGACTCCCATCAAGAACATGTTTCTTCTACATCGCATTTGACAAGAGTGACTCTGTGACTTCTTCCAACTTTAATGTATTCTTACCATACAAGAAAGTTGTCCCCAGGTTGTCATACGAATTAGGAAGTGAAGTAAAAAGAAAAAGGGTCTTGTCTTCTTCCTTCAACTTTTCATCAACCTTGTGGAGTTGATCCATAATCCCATTGAACACCGTAATGTGTTCCAGAAGATTCTCACCATCCTGCATCTTTAGCCCGTAGAACAACTGCTACATATACAATTGGTTGGCTCAGCTTTTTGACATATAAAAGCTTCCCAACTTCTCCCATAATTTAGGTACTTCTTCCATAATGTTAAACATAACATTATCTGACAGACAAAACCGAATCATGCTGATTGCCTTGAACTCAATGCCTTCCCACTCGGCATCTGTTATCTTTTTTGGATTTCACCCTTTCCTTTCAATGCCTTAGCCAGGCCCTATTGAATTAGGATGTCCTTCACCCTCATCTACCATAGGGTGAAATTGCCTTTTCAGTCAAACTAAATGATGTTGAATTGGAGACTATTTTTCTTGCAAACAATCAATTCACGGGTGTGTTCTCATTTTCCACGTTTGCCAACCTCTCAAAGCTTTTACATGTTGACATTTCAAACAATGTCCAATTAGAGGTTGAAACAAAAAACCCACATTGGATTCCTAGTTTTCAACTCATGTGGTTGCTCCTTAGAAATTGCAATCTAAACCAAGGTAGCACTTCTAGCATCCCTAGCTTCTTTTCAAATCAACATCATCTATACAGTTTACAATTGGATCATAACTCCCTTAAAGGGGTCATCCCATCTTGGCTATTGTACAATACTACATCACTTGGAATTATGTCACTGAGGAGTAACCAGTTGGAAGGCTCAATTCCCCAGTCTCCCCACAACACCAGTTCTACTGTCACTTTTCTAGATATCTCTGAAAACAATCTAAGTGGGTCACTTCCTCCAAACATCGGCACGCTTCTCCCATATTTGTCTTACTTTAACCTGTCCAAGAATTCCTTGAAAGGTAGGATGTCCATGGGTGAAATGGCAAACTTACACGGACTTGACCTATCTAACAACCAGCTTTCAGGAGAAACGCCACATTCACTAACCAAAAACTGCACTTCATTAACTTCCTTGAGCATATCAAGCAATATATTGGAAGGAGAGCTTCTCCCAATAGATGCTAACCGGACAGAGTTGCATTCTTTACTTGCTAACAACAATAACTTCATAGGAATAATCCCAACTAGCTTGTTGAATAGCCCTTACTTGATGATTCTAGATATACGAAAAAATAACTTGTCTGGCCCTATTCCAAGTTGGTTATTCTCCCTATCGAACTTTGTATCACTTCTTTTAGGGGATAATTTCTTTCGAGGAGGCATTCCAATACTCTTGTGTCAACTAAATAACCTCAATATATTGAATCTCTCAAATAATTCTCTATCCGGAAACATACCTTCTTGTCTTAACAACATTACTTCATGGAAGAAAAAATCGCCAATCCAAAGTGGCTCCAATGATAGGTATGTTACAAATTAGGAATTCAACTTCTTTCACCACAAAGGGGGTAACTTACTCCTACGAGGGCCTTCCTTTTTCCTTGAGGGCCTTCCTTTTTCCTTGATGACAGGAATCGATTTTTCCATGAATCAATTCGTGGGTGATATTCCTTTCCAATTAGGGGATTTGAGAGAGCTTCGCTCATTGAACTTATCTAACAACCTACTAACTGGAAGTCTTCCACAGTCCTTTCAAAACTTAGATAACTTAGAGAGTTTGGATCTCTCTCACAACAAGTTGGTTGGGAGAATCCCTTATGAATTAACTCAACTCCATTAACTTAGTGATTTCTTGGTCACCTACAATAACCTATCGGGTATTATCCCTTTTGAGAAACAATTTTCAACGAGTAGTTATGAGGGAAATCCAGGTCTTTGTGGAGCACCACTAGAAAGAAAATGCTTCTCGAGCATCCCTTCACAACCCCCTAAAGGCAAGGAACATGACTCTAGGATTCTTGATAATCACTTGTTTTTCTACTCATTCGTGGGAATGTCATATGTTTTGGGATTTTGGGGATACATCGGCTTTCTTCTCCTCAACAAGAATTGGAGGGATAAATACTTCAAATCAATGGATGGACATATTGGCTTGTTGATCGAGAAGCTCTCACGATTACGTCGTTACTTGAGAAATTGTTGTTGAAAGTAATTGTACACATGGTCTTCAGTTGTAAAGCAACGTATTGTTGTAACTAATAATAAGATTTTCTTCAGGTTTCATTGCACTGATTTAGTATGTTTGTGATTAATGACTTGACTTGTGTGACCACAAATATCAATGCACTAATTTAGTATGTTTGTGATGAATGACTTGACTTGTGGCCACAAATATCAAATCAACCTACTCAAAGTGATATTCAATGTTTTTCTTTTCATTTTCTACTCTAATACTAGGTAAAGTAGTGTAAGGGAAATGATTTGCCCCTGTTAGAAACTTACCGACTTCTCCAAAAGCTTAAGCTTATGGAGATGGTTTTATTTAATCTTTTATACTTTAACACTCCCCCTCACGTGTGGCACATTTGGCCCCTCTTTTGGGTTTGGCCATTGCACATGGATTTTAGCTATCAAGGAGGTTTGAACTCTGGATCTTTGCTCTGGTACCATTTTAGAAACTTACCGACTTCTCCAAAAGCTTAAGCTTATGGAGATGGCATTATTCTGCGCCCCCCCCCCCCCCCCCCCCACCCAACACACACACGCGCGCGCGCGCACTCTTTTTTACTTGGGACAGCCCTCTCTACTGCAAAAGAGTACTCATAAGCATGGTTTTAAATTTCGGTTTGGGTACCGATTTTGGACCCCACCGAAATCCGAAATTTCGGGCTGAAATTTGGTAAAAATTAAAAGATTATTTAATTCATTCCGAAATTTCGGGCCAAAATTTTGTAACATTTCTTTTTTTTTTTAAAAAAGATTTGCATTTTTCGGCGAAATTCCGAAATTCTGGATTTCGGCAAATTTCGGTTTCGGTCTCCACCGAAATCCGAAATTTCGGATTTTGGCCAAAATTTAAAACCATGCTCATAAGTACACTAGAGGTGGCTGTCTCAAGTAAAAAAAATTGGAAAGCATCTCTTCCCTTCCCATATATATAACAATCTTGTAGTAATGGCTTTCATACTCAAATGTATCATCTTTCTTTTCATCTATTAAGCCGGTGGAGGTCCCTGCCGGCAAACCCTAGCTTAAATATGCAAAAAGAAAAAAAAATCTTGTCATGGCCAACAAGATGGATAGTCATTGTCTAATCACACGCCCATGTCTCACATGCACAGTTGGACGTAGATAATTATTCAGTTACCAGGTTTAAAGTGAACTAATGACTCATAAAGAAAGTCTACTCTTTCATCTCTTACATCGCGGGAAATCATATTTTCGCCCCTTTTTTCTTATCTGGAAGAGCCTCTTTTAGAGTAAAAGAGTGGTCATAAATAGACTAAGGGGTTGTCCCCCTTAAGAAAAGGGGCCAAATATATATTTGCTGGGGTCGCAAAAGGCATTTCGCGGACTAGCTGTTGCATGAGAGAGCAGCCTAACCACATGGTTTATGGGAAACCGCTCTTAAGGCGAACTCTCCTTCTGTCGATGAGCTCTCAAGTTGTGGTGGTAGGAAAAGGGACCAAGGGTCTCTTTTATGGGCAAAAAGTTCCCATAGAACTTCCCTTAATTGGCCAAATTCGTTTGGCTTTCGCACTCAAATTAGAAAGTGATATTTGAGCTTAGTTTCCTTCACCAAACTTTTTCAAAGTTAAGGTATAACCCTATGAACATGAATGATTGCTTAGAATGCAAGGCCACACTAACTTTAGCAAGTCTAAACATACCAATTATTGTCTTCCAAAGGATTCAATTAAGTTTATAAACTATAGACTTTAGAAACTTTCCAACATTGTTACCTTTTGCTCATTCCTTGACAGTTAGGAAATCAAACACTGTTAGACATGGTTAAATCTATGACGAGCTTTGCAAAAGCACCTCTATTTCTACGGGAATTCGCCCTAGAAACAGCGCTCTACATCCTTAATCGAGTACCAACTAAATCAGTACCAAGAACTCCATATGAGATATTGACGGGCAAAAAACCTACATTGAATCATATGAGGATATGGGGTTCTCCTGCCCATGTCAAAAAGATAAGTAATGAAAAGTTGGAAGCATGAACCAATATGTCTCTCTTTATTGGATATCATACGGAAACAAAGGATTATGTGTTTTATAACCCTAGTGAGCAAAACTGTTTTGTAAGCCAGAATGCAGCATTCTTAGAAGAAGAGTTCATTTAAGATGCGAGCGGAAATGATAGGATTGCCTTAGAAGAGTAACCCGAAAATCTAGTGGAGAGATATGAGAAAGTTGAGCAAGTACCCACTAAACCTATTCCAACACTCCGACGTAGTAGTAGGGAGGTCAGACAACCCGATAGACTTGTCTACTTGGGTAAAGTGAACACGGAAGATACAGATCCCCTTAACTACAAAGAAGCAATGTTAGACATCGATGGATGGACGCTATGATTCTTTATGTAGTTGGAACCTTCGTTTTGATCAAGCAGTCAAAGAGTTTGGCTTTTGTCAAAACGTGAATGAAGCTTGTGTTTACAATAAGGTCAGTGGGAGCGTGATAACATTATTGGTTCTTTATGTGGATGACATCCTACTCATTGGGAATGTTGTAGGAATGTTATCAAGTACAAAGTTGTGGCTTTCAAGCACGTTTACTATGAAAGATCTGGGAGAAGCTTCATATATTCTAGGGCTTAAATTGTTTAGAGACCGCAAGAATATGAAGCTTGGGCTTTCACTAACATAGATAAGATATTGGCAAGGTACAACATGACGGATTCAAAGAAAGGATTAGTTCCTTTCAGGCATGGAATCAAGCTATGCAAGAAGATGTCTCCCAAGATACCTGAGGATAAGCGGGTTATGAATAACATTCCCTACGCTTCGGTTGCAGAAAGTCTTATGCATGCTATGTTATATACAAGACCAGATATTTGTGACTCTGTAAGTGTGGCAAGCAAATATCAGTCGGACCAAGTTGTAGAGCATTGGATGGCAGTTAAACATATTTTCAAGTATCTTAGAAGAACTAAACATTATTGTTTTGTTTATTGTACAGACGAGTTAGTCATTTCTGGTTTTACCAACGTAGATTTTCAATCTGACGTCGATGACTTGAAATCATCACTGGGTTTTGTGTTCACCTTAGCGAATGGGGCAGTGTCATGGAGAAGTTGCAAGCAAGACACCCCAACAAATTCCACGACTGAGGCTGAGTACATCGTTGCGAGTGAAGTGGCAAAGGAGTATGGCTGTGAAAGTTTTTGGACGACCTTGGAGGTGTGCCCTCTATTGAGAGACCCATTACGCTGTATTGTGATAACAGTAGAGCGATTGCTCACGCAAAAGAACTGAGGTCTCATCAGAAGTCCAAGCATGTACTTCGAAAGTGTCGTGTGATACGGGAGATAATTGACAGAGGAGATGTAGCTATTGCAAAGGTTTCTTCAGCGGATAACGTGGAGGATCCTTTTACCAAAACTCTTAGTTAAAAGGTGTTTAACAGGCATGTTAAGGGGATGGATCTAAGATATATGCATAACTGACTTTAAGGGTAAGTGGGAGACTGTTAGAATAGGTGCCCTAAAACCCAGTGTATTTCACATGTTAATCAATAAAAGTTTTTTTTTCATGACAATTAAGGGTACTAAAAGTTAAATATGTGTGATTTTATTGACACGTATTTGTCCTTAGGTAGCGAAGTAGAAAACCCATGCTCATGGATTTATAGATCCTAGGGAGCAAGGAGATATGGGACTCCGGTTCTTTGTAGACCTTAATAGTTCCTAGTTGGGGTTGAGGTTGAACACCTCCTTCTGTACACAACTAGCATCTATCTTGCTTACATGCACGAGATGTGGAGTTACTTATCTCAATTACTTGGAGAGTAGACCCTAAGCAAGATAGAATGGGTACGACAATGAGATTGCATACTGAACAGGATCACATTAGAATGGCTTGTGCACATGAGACAGTTGAGCTATTCTACCAAACATGACCCTTTACATGTCCTTTGACCTGAGGGGTCATATTGGTATATTAGCGAGTTTCTCATTTTTTGTCTATCTAACCGTGATTCTCTTGGAGTCACCAGAGGGTAGTACTGGAGTGTTGGACAAACCTTCGAGATCAATAGTGATACCCGACATAGAATTCTCTGCCTATTTAATAGGATACATTTACAGGTTTGGTCAGAGTAGTAGGGCTAGAAAAATACATGGCCAGGTGGATTTGGTAAGATGTTTATCAAAATGATTTCACAAAATAAGTTTTGAAATGGTTTTAGCAAATGCATTTGCGGGCCGACATTGCTTGACTGAAAGGTATACATGAGTGAGCCTATGGGGTAGTTAATGTCCACTGCCCATAGGACTCAACTCGGTAGATGTGAAATTGAAGAAATGACGTACACATTTGATATGATTAGGGGTATGATAATTTGAGGGTTATCTTCAGAGTTACGTCTCGATGGAGGCCACTGACTCAATGTGATTGTAACATCAATAATGGACTTGCTAAACACGAGAATGTCATCGAAAAAAATAATGACAAATTTATGAAGGAATGATTTAAAAACTTGATTCATAATAGCTTGAAATGTGGACGGAGCATTTGTTAAGCCAAAAGGCATGACTAGAAATTCAAAATGACCATCATGTGTTCGAAAAGCGATTTTTGGAACATCAGCAGGAGCCATTCGAATTTGATGGTAACGCGCTCGTAAATCCAATTTACAAAAATGGAAACACCAGGTAATTCATAAAGTAACTCGTCCACTGTTGGTATGGGAAACCTATCCTTAATAGTGATAGAGTTTAAAGCCCGATAATCCACACAAAATCGCCAACTGCATCTCTTTTTTTACTAGTAAAACAGGGGAGCTAAAAGGACTGGTACTTGGTTGAAAACACCAGAATCAAACATTTATTTAGCTAATTTTCAACTTTAGATTTTTTGAAATATGGATATCTATAGGGTTTGACATTCACAGTTTTTGAATTTGGTTCTAAAACAATTTTGTGATCCGTAATTCTGGATGGAGGTAAAAAACAAGGTTCAGCAAATACCTCAGAAAATTGCTCTAGTACAGGTTGCAAAACATGATTCACTCGTAGAGCTAAAGGGGTAACTTCTGGTTCAGAGCAAGAATTGGTTGTAGTTGACATCAACATATAACAAGATGATAAGCCACCATTATCTGCTAGCTTGTGTAACAGTGTGGGTGAAATAAAATCGGATTGGTGATCTTGAATGCCTTGCAAATGTGCATGTTTCCCTTTCCAAACAAAATCCATGTTCAATGAAGTGTAATCTGTCGTAACAGGTCCTAACCTTTGCAACCACTGAACTACCAAAATAATATCTGCCCCTTGCAGAGAAAGAACGAATAAATCCGTAACGAAAGAATGATTTTGGATATCAATCTGGATATTGGGACACATACCTTGACAATTCAGAAATTGGCCACTGCCCAGCACTTTAAAATGAGGAGAATGGGTGATGGGTAAACCCAAAAACTTATCTACCCTTTCTTGAATAAAATTATGGGTACTTCTGCCATCAACTAACACTTGAAGCTTGTCATTTGCAATGAAACCTTCCAATCGAAGGGTTTTTGAAACATTGAGACCCATCAAGGCGTAGAAACTGATTGTCAAGAGGATCAACAATTTGGTACTCTGCCTCAGCTGAATTAAACGAGTAATCCGCACAACTGGGGCCTTCTAAAAGCAACAAAGACGCCTGATTTTTGCATCGATGTCCAGGATGGAATCGTACCTCACAATTAAAACAAAGTCCTTTTTCTAGGAATTGAAATAGTTGATGGGTTTGAGCTTGGCAAGTTAGGATTACTGACATGGTTAGGAATGTTTGGAAAGTTTCTTTGGGTAGAAGAATTTGGAGTACGACCCAAGAGACAAGGTTGAGATCCATATTTGGAAGACCACTGTCGAACTGCTATACGGGATTCATTAAGTTTATTTTCTTGTAGCCTAGCAAGACCAATAGCTTGATGCAGTCCAAACAGTTGATGAGCTATGACTTCTTGTAGAATCTCAGGTTTAAGTCCAGCGATGAAACAACTTTTCAAGAATTGGTTAGAAAGACCATAAACCTTATTCAACAATTCCTCAAATTCAGCTTGGTAATCAAGAACATAGCCTATTTGCTGAAGTTTAGATAACGCACCTTGCGGATTGTTATAAGAAGGACCAAAACAATATTTAAGAGCGGCCTCAAATTCATGCCAAGATCGTAATTGATTGCTAGTGGACATCCATTGAAATTAGCTTGAAGCTGATCCCTCCATATGGAAAGAAACCATGAGCAATTTCTGATTTTAAGGGGTTTGATGAAAAGCAAAGAATGGAGCCACTTTGAATAACCAGGTAGTTGGATCTCCACCACTGAATTTTGGGAACTCAAGTTTAAGGTGTTTAGAAAAAGGAATGGAAAGAGTAGCCTAATGCATTTCTTCTTGGCTAGAAAAAAAATTGGAACTGAATTGTGTAGGTTGATTTTTGCTAGATTCAAAATCAGAAGATAGTTTATCGAATTTTTGTTGCATTGGAAGAAGGGTCATGAAATCCTCACGCAGTTGTTTTTGAAGAGACATTTGCGCGGAAAGTTTATCCGCCGGAACGTCAGATTGAGAATTTTGACGAGCTCTTGTACCCTCTGCCATGAGAACAGAGCAATGACAGCACCAATGATGCCTTGCAGATATTCAGAAAACCAGAAACAAGAAGAAGAAGAAGAAGAAGAAGAGAAATTAGGAGGACTTTTCAAGAAAATTCATTTGTTATTCCCTATTCTAAACTTCCAAGCTACATATATGATGTTACAATCTTGAATTCAGCAGTTAACTAACTGTAGTTACAACAGAATGCTAACTACTAACTACAGTTCCAACTGTCTTTAACTGTCTTCAGTCCAGTCAGATTAAGCTTCCTTTTACTTTGACACATAATCAGTCATCCAGCTTGGTTGGCTTCTGATTCTCTGAAGTCTAACTTGTGATGGTATATTGGATTCATGAACCTCTGACTCTGTTTCTTGACTCAGACTTGTATCACACTAACAACTTGATTTACAATACCTTCGCCATTTTTAAGGGTGTGATCCATTTCGGATCAGATCCTCATATGACTCCGTCATGATCCACTCAAGTCCCTTATTGGTCGGATCGGATTCGGAGTGTTCTTTGGATCCTATTTCCCAACTATCAGTCACGACCCATTTCAAATCGGACCGTCCATAAGAGTGTCCTAGAAGGTCCTACTTATGCTGACACAATTAAAATTCTCAAGTTGCAACGGCGACAACACAACGGATTAGAGACTTGAAGTCAATTGTTAGAGAAGGAAAAGAAAAGATTGACTCAAGACTTGAGACAAATGAATGACAACATACTGAAAATAGAAATCGCTCAAAAAATAGATATGGCTTATGTTTACTGAAAATCCTTGAAATAATACTTAATGTTATAAAAATTGAAGGGTATCCTTCATAAAATAATATAATAATATCGGATTTCTGAGTATCGCGCGAGCTTTTATTAGTTGTCTGGATCCGATCGGTATGTTTTTTGGATCCTATGACCGGCATCCGAAATATGTCCATGGATCCTAGTAGTGTGTCTAGGTCCTGTCCATTAAACTTCCGATTCGGATAGTCCATCGGACTGTCTGGATCCATTGACACTCCTAGCCATTTTAATCTGTCACACATTCATTCTCATTCCTTAAATCTTGATCTCCCGTGTCTAGAATGCCATTAGTAGACACCCCCATTTACTTGTTCTTCACACGCTGATTTAGATGGGGAGGTCTTGAAAGTAGATGGATTCATAATCATGCCATGGATACTCCTCCTTTCCATGAGGTTTCATTGGGAGATTGACCGTCATCCACTCTTTGTAATTTGATTGGTAGTGAGCCAGAAGTTGAGGAGGTCCTGAAGGATAGTGAATCAACATTCATCTCTTCGACAATAGCAATTTCCTCTGCAACATCACCACAAGCACCATCCTCATTTGCTAGGATGGCAGTCATCCTGTCGCTACCACCTGCAGCATCACCTTGATCTCCATCTCTAGATTCAAAGTCACTACCAATAGAAGATACCTTTTCAGACACTAAATCTTTAGCTTCAAAAGAATCAGAAATCTTAGTCGACAAATGACAGCTATCAGGAATATAATAAACTGAACAGATCTTCAATTTGTTTGTTCCAAATCTAGAATCAGATGCCACAAGGCTGCGATTGCCAAAACGAATCATCTGTTGCAACTGCCAGTCTGTTTGAATTCCCAAAACAAAAGGTTCTGAATAAGAAAAGTCCTCGTAAAAGAAAACGTGATTCCGGTCATTTTCAATCCACATGCCAATGCTAAGCACATCATCTGCATCTGCTTCATAAGTGGAACGCCGTATGCTCCTCTCCAATTCACGGACATACCTGTGTGTGAGAAGGTCATCCTGGTTGCAAGGGCCTCCTTGCTTCTCCACTGATTGAATGTGCCTCTGCATTATGGTTTCCACAGGGACACCTACATATAGTAAAGATAAAACCCTGGAGACGGAGCTCATCCGAGATGTAAGGGGCATACATGGCACGAGTTCCAACAGCCTTCTGATCCAATGGACCATGGCATGGCAACCCTTTCTTGTCTACATGCTTCGCATGATTATATATGATAAGTGCAACGGTCGGCTTAGCTATTAAACGCTTTACAATAAAACGACAGACACACCCTCTCTTTGTATTTGGCCGGCCAACATTCTTCTTCTTTACAATATAAACTCGTTTGGGCCGAACAACTCCACCCTTCCTGCGATCATCCGGACCAAATGAACACCAGTACCTGAACATTCAACTAAAGCAATTAATGATGGAACCAAAGTAACATGGGTAGTCCATTTTCAATAAATTGTTACATTGGACAGGCAAACATTCCGAAACTTACAAAACCATAACGATCTTCCATTTTCCTGTTATTTTGGTATGATTAATATAGCAGGGATAATGAAATACAAATCTTACTCATCATAATACTGTGCAACATGTAGGGGGCACGTTATTGTCCTGGACTGTCCACAGGGGTGGGCATGGGCGTGGGGGAGGCACCATGGATCGTACGTACCTCAAGAATGAATAAACATGGAGACCCTAATCATTATCTCAAGAGCCTTTAAATAGCAGATCCAAAACATATAGGCAATTGTCCAAATCCAACAGTTAAAATACACCGGTGGTTAGGATTGTCCAATCAATGAAATTGTTAGGGCCATCAAATTGTAAGTTAGGACCTACCAGTAGGACAATCCAGATCACTCATATAATAATATACAACTTATAATTTTGATATACTTCTAGTGAAATGCATATAGTATAAACCGATACTTATGTAACAATATACCTTTCAAATAATATCATATAACTGCACAGTTGGGTCATGTATCCAACTTGGTCACATAGGATGGAACTCATATACAAAGCCAGGGTAAGATATGTTTCACTTACAGAATGTATTCAAGAACGCCATCAACCTTTGGCTTGTAGGGCATCTTCGGAGTTCCTTTTCTCCTTGCTTCAATATGAAATTTAGTGGGACAATCCTTATTTGATGACTTTCCCCTAACAAAGTCATCCACCCTGGTGAAGGAGATGAGAGCAACTCTATCGATTTTGTTACACGAGCCTTCAACCCTAGACCACACAAGATCAGCAGAAGAAAATTCAAAGGCTGGCGGGTTCTGCACTGGGAGTGATAATATCTCATCCCATCGGGCCATCTGCAAAAACACAATTGGGATCTTGTATGTAAGAAAAATCTTAAAAATTTACCAACTTAATTGGGGTTAAAGGAATAATAAAGCTATCCAAAAGCAGGTTACCTTCCCAAAAAAAATCTAATCCATGAATAGCAGGAATGATCGGCACATAGTAGGATTAACTAGACTTAAAAATTCAGTCGCATCTTTCCTTAGTCCAAACCAACAAGTCAAACAATAATAATAATAAATGAATAGAGAAAAGTAAAGATAGAGAAACGAGCATTCGTACACGCTATATTTTCAGTTTCGTTCAACCTAACATTTGGTGTATTGAATGTAAAGCCTCTCATAACCATCTGATGGGTCAAGATATATCCTAGAATCTAAGAGTCTCTTCCTCCTCTAAAACATCAATTCAACAATTTCACTTACATTGAGACGGAAATCTTAAACCGAAATAGCAGAAACAACTACATATCTAAAGCCCTATGAAAAACAAAGAAAGACTTTAAACAGCCAACCAAAAAACAAAAGAAGAAGAAGATCCTGTTGTAACGCTCTAGGATTTCCATTTTCCAATCACACCGGTACAGAACCCTGAGCCTAAAAGCTATCATCCCCAGACATCTCACAAATTAACCAAAAAAAAAACAATTCATGAGCAAAATAAAAGAAAAGAAAAAAAGAAAAACCTATCACGATCAGACTCGAACAGGAGCTTGAACAAATCACTCAGCTCACAAGAACAAATCAAAAGCTTTAGAATCCGAAAAGGGGTCATTGATTCCGAAAACGAAACGCTCTAGTTAGCATTTTTATTGTTTAAGCTTTAAATGGCATCTTTTATGGCTCTAGAGTTGAAAACAACAATGTCTTGTTAGAAATTTAAGTAGATATATTTATTCCGGCTGCTAAGTAAGCTTGATCAGAAGGGTTACCTTGCCAGTCAAACCCTTTCGTACTCTTTACGTGACACGTCTGCTGGCCAGCTTTCCAATCCCTAAGCAAGTGAATGGGATCCAGACTCAGTCAAAAATCGCAGTGCACTCTTTCCTCTACGATAAGCAAGTGCTGTTGAACCCGGGAATGCAACCTTTCTTTCTTGCCTTGGATAGGTCAAACAACCTGTGTACGAAAGGGATTGGAAGCTGGCCAGCAGACGTGTCACGTAAAGAGTACGAAAGGGTTTGACTGGCAAGGTAACCCTTCTGATCAAGCTTACTTAGCAGCCGGAAAGGCAGGTGAAACCCCTCCCCCTTCCGATCGTTCCCCCTATTAGTAAGGCCCGCCTCCTCTTCCGTTCATAGATGTGCCAGCCCTCCCTCCTCATTCTATTAGTGATCGATTGGGTGGTCCATCCAGTCCAAATCCCGCCCGTGAAGCCTTATGTTAGGGGGGTCAAGTCTAGGAAAAGCAGGAGATGGTAGCGAGCTTGAAAGCTTGATCGATCCATCATCCAAAAGAAAGGAGGATTTGCGATCATTATACTCGCTTGTGGATAAGAGGATAGGTTGTCAGATAAGTTGTTGGGAAAGGAGAGAATGAGTGGAATGAATTCGCCTATCCAGCCAGCCTGTATTTAGAAAGATTGGCCTGGAGAAGAGAAGCAAGATGTGGGGGTTCGGTGTTGACAACTATAGAAGTCATCCCTATAGGACCTTCTCGGCAAAGACCAATTCCCGGCTATCCATACTTTCTTCCGTTTATGGAATCGGTTCAGGGGGTGGTGTTACGAGATGGCGATTGATTATCCACTCGCCTAAGGAATCAAGGTTGGGTGTCCCGAATCCGAGATTGATGCATTCGACCTTTTCATCTCTTTCGTGCTCGGTTTACAACCTACGACCAATCCCCGATCAAAGATACACGCCATGATTAGGAACGTTAAAAAACACAGGGTTCCCGAACCTTTCCGTTCATCGGATGGGCGGTCAAGAGAGAAAGGAATTGGGGGTAGGGCGATTGATCCATAGCGGGTGGTCGATCCGTGAAAGGGAGGGCATAAAGGTAGGGATAGAAAGGTCAAGAAGTATAGGGAATCAAACCGGCAAGGGAGGTCGCCTACTACTCTTTCGCTGGCCTTACTAACTAATAGGGGGGGTGGATAGCAAGAGACGGGAGGGTTGATGATTCGGTTGACTAATACAATCCGGCAGGAGATGGATAGCTATCAGCGGAAAAAGGAACGAGGGAGGGATCGCCACCCGCCTCTAGGACAGCTGAACGTGGGGATGAATGAGCGGGAAAAGATCTTGACTCGGTTGCGGCAGGAGAAGAGATTGGGAGAGAGGGGGGAAGAAGTCATGCTGGCTAGGATCGAAGAGTCAGGGATTTATCAACCGGCTTATGCATTCTTATTCCCCACCCGGCGAGCAGTATTAGAGACTCGATCTTTCCGATACCCCTTATGATTGAAGCTGGAGCGGGTAGGTACGACGGCGATGGATAGACCATTGAGTAATCAGACCAATCGCCATTTTCTAGTAGTTGGCGCGAGGTTCACTTGCTTTTCCATTCCGCTGGTTCAGATCTTGAAGAGCGAAGGCAGAATCTTTCAACGGCTACTCAGTTGGCTATCCCTTTCAGGATCGGCCTATCCAACCACTATTGGATAGGAGGAGGGGACAACCTAACTCCTCGGCTGCACGATCCGATGTGCTGAACTACTGAACGGAAAAGTGATCCTATTCCTCACTCGACTTCCACCCGCCCGGCGTTTCGCATCAAAGGCATTCATTCCGGAGTTGTTTGCCGAGAGGGAAGAAGGGCAAGCAGGTCCCCAGAACGGTCTCAGAGTACGCAAGTCTGATTTCGATTGGAGAAAGAGGAGGGCCCCCATTAGCCCTATTAATGTATGGTACCAGGAAGAGAGAGAGATTTGGTGAATCTCTCTCTCTTTCTGTGTTCTCTTCTCAGTCAGTCTGTTCTTGACACTGCCTTTTCAAAATCTCTCTCTTTTTTTCTTCTCGGTCAGTGGATTCGCCAACTCTATCTTTCGCACTCGGCACAAGGAGCTGTACCTAGCCTTGACATATGATCAAGGTCAGATCTCGAGGGGAAACCTGATGCCCTGATCTATGAGCAAGTTTAGATCCGGATTCCTCTGTTTAATACGATGATACTGGTCAGTGAATAGCATCCCAAAGGCTAAGCGAAAGAGGCTCACCTCGACAGTTAGCCGATCGGAAGCGCTCTTCAGTCCGTACGCCAGGTCAGCTCGTCAGTCCACAGTGTCTCATCTCAGTCCATGTCTTCTCAGTCTTAGTTTCACTTACCTTCAACCAACTAAGCTATTTCATAACCAACATATCTGTCTCTCTGTCTTCGTTCTCGCAAGCTCAGTCTCAAGCTCGAGCTCAAGCTCAAGCTGTCGATCAGAAAATGTATATCTGTCTTCTCAGTCTCCGTTCAAAAACCATATCTGTCTGATTGCGCTGTGGATTCACCAAATCTATCTCTTTTGGGAACTGTTGATTCACCAACTCTATCTTTCCTGACTGAACCAACCTTATCTCGTGAAACGCCTCAGACCTTGTTCCGGAGGAGAAACACATGCGGAAAACTGTTTGAGAAAGAGGAGCGCAAAGAAAAGGAAGATTTTTCATGCACCTCCGATGAAACAAGGAACATCAAGTGGTATTGTTGTTCTATCCGAGATCAGTCCCGACGAGTCGATACGAGTCGAGTAAAAACCAAATAAAGATATCAAGATGAATCGCTAAGCCTATCTATATATAAGTAGAGCTGTGCGGGCAAACCAATAGTTGAGAAGGTCAGACTATATCAATCAAAGAGAGGAGTTGGGCATATGAGTTGCCGAGTTGGACATATGAGTTTTGGTGTCTTACCAAGCCAATAGCCCGAGCCCGAGAAGTCTGGATTTGCAGAATCCACTGCCCGAACAACTCCAATTCCTCGCCCTTAAAACAGCCCTGCTGCATGTCTCGCGACTGATACATCTACTTCGCGTCTCTTTCCTTGCGCTGCTCTACTTGCGCGCTCGTCTTTCTCCTTATTGCAAATCGAGATTCGGATGGCGGAGCTCCGTAAACTGCGCTCGCACGCTACTGATATTTCTCACCGAGTTCGCTCTCGAATGTGATTGAAGTTTCTGACAGACACGGATGCCAAACCTTCGCTTTCTTTCCTACGGCTCGTATTCGTATCTTGCTTCCTGAAAGACTATTTTTTGTTGTTGTTTTCGCATCTCACTACTCCTGAGTATGGATAATGCTTCAACATAATTCCTTGTTGCCCGACGAGAAAGAAACATGAGGAGTTGAACCCCAATAGAAAATAGAAGGGAAGGATGATTGTTTCTGGCAAAAAATGATCTATGAAAGTCAGACTGATTTCTGCACCAATTGCCATCTTCAAGGTCACACCATTGATACATGTAGACGTGCTAATATGATGGGCAAATCGGGAGTTAACAAAGCAAAGGTCTCCTCTCAACATATTTCCACTGATGCTCCCTCAAAGGTGTCTTATTCTCATAAGGGTGTACTACCATTCCCTCAAAAGTGAATCATCCCTCTCAGGCTACGAGTAAAGGTAAACAACAGTCTATTTGGAAGGCTAAATCTTCTAATAAAGCCAAGGAAGTTTCTTTCTTTGATGATTTAATTGATTTGTCCTGTCCTTCTGAAAATATGGCTTCTAAAGCTGAGATAGGAAACCCAAGTGCAAGTAAGACAAATTCTGATGGTTGTCCTATTTCTATTTATAACTCTTCTGCTATGGGCAAAGTTGATCAAGTTGCTGTGGTTAATCAGTCATTGCCTATTTCCTCAAACAGTGATCATACATATTTTAGTTGAAGGTGTGAATTCTGAGTCTCTTCCCAGTGATAAGGCATCCCCCAGTGAACAACAGTTGTTGCATAACAACCCCTATTCTGCTCTTGTTGCGGATGATTCTGTTAATACTGAGCCTTTGGATGATGACTCAGATACTCCTATTGTTCATGAGGAGAGAGAGAGTCTTTTCCTTCAGACCTTGCTGCTATTAAATCAGGTCTGGCTTCTGGAAGTAAGGATGACTGCATTTTGTCAAATGAAAATGCTCCTAGTTTAAATGCAAGACCTGCCTCTGCTAATCAGATGTTGCTCAGTCCTCTCTCTCCTGCTCAGCAACATGCTATGGTGGAACAAATCATAGATTATTCTCTCCAACTCAAACTTCATGATCTCCAGCAGTCCGTCCACAGCTAAGTCTCCTAAAAGGAAATCTAAAGCAAAAACTCAGCCTGGAGACAGAAGAGTTACTAGATCTGAAGCTGCTAAGGCTCTATCTTCTTCCCAACCTCTTTCTCAATGAATAATTGCTTCATTAGATAGTGCCTAGGAGCTGTTCTCGTAGTAATGCTGGAATCTCCATTCATAGGCAGAGTCTCATTTCATGGGATAGGGTTGTTGCGTATACAGGACTTATCTTTGGTCGAAAAGCTGGATCGAATGAACGACATGAAAGCTATATGATATGGTTCTCCCCCTATGGAAAAGGAGTCCATTTCTTTACTTTGACGGGGTATGGGACTGATTGGAGGGCGGCTTGACTCACAGGCTAGCATCTGCTGTTCCAAATATTCTATTGGGTAGGCAGTTGGAGCGACACCCCCAGCGGGCGTACAAGCCATTGCAACAAGGTATTGATGGCCTGTCTCCCTCTTTGCCAAGTGAAGGAAGGACATTCCCTTGTTCTGGTCGAAGAATTGGGAGCCAGTTTAGGAGTGAGACTGCTTTTATTTTCATCCCTCGCGAAAGCTTGACAAACAATCAAAGAAATAAGAAACGGAGGGTCATCCTCCCAGAAAGCCCCAATTGGAAGACAATACAGTCAGTCACTAAAGAAAAATACCGATATATATATATATATATATATATATATATATATATATATCGTTATTTTTCTTCCAATTGGGACGAAATCCACAGCAAACCATTTTTCGACTTCGACACAGACCCAATCCTCCAACTCCTGACGCATACGCCTGGGAGGTTGTTTGTACGGTTCCTACTCCGGCGGCAATTCTAGCCTGTGCACTGCGATTTTAGGGTGAGATAGGGTTTGACTGAGTCTGGATCCCATTCACTTGGGTTCCAGACTCAGTCAAAATTCCCGGCAATTCCAGCCTCTACGATAAGCACTGCAATTCTAGCCTGTGCACTGCGATTTTAGCCTGTGCACCCGATCCTCCAACTCCTGACGCATACGCCTGGGACGTTGCAGATGATTCGGCTTTTGGTAACCCTTTCGTAAGTAAATATTATACAGTCTGGATCCGTCTTTCCCTTCCAAAAAAGAGCTGTTGTCAGACGTTAATCAGTAACCAGTGTTCTGTTTGCAATTGAATGCGTATCCGCTGTGATCTTTTCTGCTGTGATTGAATCAGTAAGCGCTGCAGATATGATCGTATAAAGAATTACCCTCATTCGATCTCAGATGGGATGAATACAAAGGAAGGAAGGCAGGGAGTAGCACTAGTCTCAGGGACAAATGCCACAGAAGGAATAGAAGTAGCTGCTCTCGAATGCCCTCTTGCTGTTCTCGAATAAGCTGTTTTCGACGCTAACTCGAAATTGAATAAATAAGATCGGACGATTCTTTACCTTCAGCTTAGATTCGCATGAGGAAGATTTCCGCCTCTAGTAAGAAGGAGATCGGACATGATCAATAGTAGAATAAGTAGACAGGAAAGAGGGAAGGAAGTCAGTTGAATTTGGTAAATCGTATAATAAGAGAAAGAAGTCTTGGCTGCTCTCAAGACCATTCTCAAATTCCTCTAAATACTCACTTGACGAAGCGCGCAAGCAATCTCTCCTCTTTCTATTAGGGATAGGATTTACTGAACACCCACCCTGGTCGGTGTGTGGGAATGGCTTAAGGCTTAATAAAATTCCCTTTAGCTCTACGGATGACTAATAAGGCAGGATCAAAGCGGGTGACTGCCGAGCAGCAGCACTGCTCGCCCTGGCATAGCCGTATGATTTCGTCACAGATTGTATTGTCTCGACTGTCTCATCCCGGCTTGTAATGGCGAAGGCTAGATTTCATGGACCAGGGTGCCGTCCGTCGCACTCACGGTCATTAGTCTGGCTAGCTCTTCTTGATAGGCTGAAAAGGATGAAAGCCCGGGTCAAAAAGCGACCTTAAAATCGTTGATACATATGTTACGATGCCTTCGGATGAGGAAGGCGAGAAAACCCGGATAGCTTTGGTGGCAGGATATGACTTTCTTGATGGGCCGAATGGTGAAGTGATCTGCCTGTCGCAGATTGCGATATATCTGGCGAAGAAGTAGAAGTGGAGTCTCAACCCCGGGAAATAGACATCTCATTCTCTGTTGGCAGTAAACATGTTCTCACCCTGAACTCTCAACCAATGATCCCAATGTTCAGGGAGAAGAAAGACTCGTCTATCCGCTAGTTCCATTTCCATCTCACGGATGGGCGTGGATTAGAGAGTGGATTCCTCCCTTTCGATTGACATTGCTGGAATAAGGAAAGTCGGATAATAAACAGGATTGTCTCCGCGGGTAGTGGGTTTTTTGCTACTAGAGACTACTTGGTTGAGGGTTACGCCTTTTGCGTCAACCCGGAGACCAACATAATGGCAACTAAGGGTGCAGACAGCCCTCTGAGACGCGGTCGGACCCGATAAGTAACTACTGTTGATAGCCTCGAATGCCTGGATCAAACCGAGGTTGGTGGGCTTTTTCCAGTACTCTCATATACTCTCATACTAGGCTAGGCTTTTGCTTTCTTGCAGTTCTCTCCTTCACATCTATCTCCAAAACAACAAAAAGGAGACGAACATCTTTCTTTATATAAAGAAAGATGTGGGCTGGAGAGTTTGGATCGAAATGGAATCCTCCGGGGCTAGGCTATAGTTTTAGACTTTGACTTCTGCCTTTGTAACGAGCTAGACTCGAACCAGCGCTTCCGGATGCGTAAAGCACCCGGATTTCAACCTAAGACTGATCGTTACTTTGGTAACCCGGTTCCCCACGTGGGTACGTCCGGGGCACTTTTCTAGGGTTAATAAAGTGTGCTACTTAGCTGCCGTCCTACAAACCAAGCCCTTTTTAGTCGAATTTGCGTTTGTATTCCTTGAACTTTTCGTCTATAAGTTGAGGAAAACCCGGATTTTTAGTATGCCAGGGCTTTACCCAATTATATGTAAACTCAAAATCGCCTTTCGTGCAACCGGGATGATCTAAGTTCAGTTTTTCAATGATCTTTTTTTAAGGAATGCGTGAATACATTATTTTATCTGGATCAAGTTGATCTAAGCTCTCATTGAAAGTCTTAACAAATTTATTTATCCAGTCCTCTTTTTCAGGACCATGAAGAACCCTATTCTCTTCCGCTAACTCTTTCAACAAAGATTCCTTATCGGAATCGGAGGATTCAGGAGTATAGAAGATTTCTTTGTTGGAATCCGTCTCACTGGAAGGGTGACCTTCCAAAGAGGTGGAAGGAGATTTGAGTAAGTGGTCCACCTCGTCGGAGGAGGTGCTGCTGCTGGATGGGTGAGGCCGCTTTGCCCCCGAAATATCCTCGTCGGGGTCGGGTAACACCTTATGGGCCTCGTCAGTTAGGACAGCTTTGAGGGCAATTCCAATCAACAAGGCAAGCCCCCCTGAGCAGCCCAACCACCCCTTGAGACAAAAGGAAAGGGCTCGCCCGCCGAGAGAGAAAGCAAGCCGTTCAAGTAGCACCTGAACAAAAGCAATCGAATCTATTTTCAGACAAATCAGATACAAAACGACTAAACAAAAAAAAAGTAGGAGGAGATAAAATAATAAATGTAGTAAAGATTGATAAGCACAAGACTTGAGAGTCTTGTGGTTAGTGGAGAACAGCCATCGGACCGGTGAAATCTTGAGCAATGACTTCAAAAAAAAAGCTGATCATAGTACCACAATTTTATATAAGCTTCCAGGAGGCCAGGTCAAGCAAGATCTGGACACTCCCATAGCCGCTGACAGAAAGTCAACGGTTCGGGCTTCCGCGTTGGAGAAGCATGGGGAACCCCAATTTCAAGTCCTCGCCCCCCTCTCTCTTAAGGCTTTCCTCTCGCAGCTCTTTCCGCTCGCACCACTCGCAGCCTCTTCCTCTTGTATCCGTCTTTCTCTTGCCTTCCTGTTTGTCTAAATCTCTGGTTTTCCTGTTCGAAAGAATCAAACAACCTGTGTACGAAAGGGATTGCTCAGCCAATTTGTTAAAGCATTGGAAAAGAGAGAGGCCAGCTGTTAGAAACCCATTTTAGATACTGGGAGCTTTGTCAATGCGACCGCCCTTTAACCCTTCAGCTCAGTCTTGTCTGCCGTAGTAGTTGTTTATGCATTCTTTGCGTCCCACTCGTGTCATTGATTACCGGCCATTCCTACCGATAAATGACTCAAGAGTGAATGCCAAGCTATAAGCCCTTCCCATTTATTTCCTTGGGTCTTTAGAACTTCTTTTGCACAGTTGATGATCGGATACGAGCCATAACATCCTAAAAAAGAAAGAAGGGAATTTATTCCAGAACCGCTCCGTGGGGTTTCTTGCTTCTCAGAAAGAACATATCTTATACAATAAAAGATGAAAAAGATTATTAGAATAGAAGAACTAGATTGAAAGTCAGGTCAAGCCTCTAGCCGGATCTCTTCTCTCATCCGTCAAATCGAAAAGGAGGCCAAAAGGTGGAACAGCTCTTCCACTAGAACTGAGCATCAAGGCTGCAAGACAAAGAGTCTTAACATCCTCAGTCATACCCAGGTTGCCCAAATACAACTGCTTTTGAAGAAGAAGGCTCGAGCTCGATAATATAGCTCCTTTCTCTTAGGTCTTTGCCGCTGTGATCTTTTCTCTTGTTTCAAAAGCTGGGATTGGACCGGCTTTCCTTTCTTAACCAGGCTCAAGGGAAGTTAGGAGTGAAAGAAGCCTTGGTGCCTAGCGAAAGCGAGTTCTTCCTTTTCCTTTAATTTAATTAGATAAGGAAATTGCCCGTGTAAAGGGAAAGCTACCAAACTCTCTTTAGATTGATGCCCGAGATCATTCCTTTTAGAGGTAACTGCAGGGGGTATCGCCATTCTTGCAGTGCTTATTCCTGAAAACCTGGTTGGAATGGAGGAATCAGAGGAATTCTCGTATAGTTTACAAACATTCCCCAGTCTCTCCTCCTTCTATCCCTTCTTTCATAACATCTGCTAGCAATCATTATAAGTTATTTCACTTTCTCTAAGGTGACTCGCGGCACACTTCGAATATGTATGATTGAATGCCGACAGCATTCATTCAGAGTCGCGAAGAGGAATCAGATCAGAGCCTGGCCACTCCACTTAAGGTAAAGCTTTCCCATCGAGAACAGGATTGGCAATGGCTAGTGAAGAGCTGAAGAAAAGCTATTCTTTTTCTCACATCTCGATTTCTCTCTCAACGCTCAATGGAAGCTGAAGCTATCTTGCTCAGTTTTTCTTTCTTAGGGCGTAGGGGGAAGATAAGAGACTTTGCTGCACTCATTCATTCCGGAAGTGACTACGCTTCGCGCCGTCCTCTAATTAGGCAGTCAAAAGAGGGTAAGACCTAAAAGCTGTCCGATCCAATGCAACCTCATTCACTACTTGTCCCGAAAAATGCGAAAGGAGCCCGCATCCTCTCGCTCCTTTCCCACCCCTTCTTCATTCTCTTTTATCTGGCTCTACCGAGGAGTGAACGATTCAACCTTCAATAGAATCTTTGACGCCCGAGAAATCGGATTCAAGGGGATGGGACTTTATAGGTGGGGCTATTTCCAGAGATGACAATTATCCGCCTATCACTCCTGCACCTCTTGCCTTCCGGCATCAACCACCGATGAATAGGATGGCGAGGAGTCTCGACTCGAAGGAGAGGAGCGAGATAGTCCTCGGTCTGTCGCAGAAGATCGATAGCTGGTGAGTTCAAGCTATGCACTGATGAGATAAAGCATTCCCCGGACTCAGCCTTATGTGGAACGACCCAGCCGTGGATCCAGAATCCAGATCTTCTTTCTTTCGGAGGAATGCTCTGCATCAAGATCTGAGTCTCTAGACCTTGGCATTCATCCCGTTCTCTTAGTCGATCGAACCCTCAGCGGGGGAGAAAGGAAAGGTTCTGTTAAGACCTCCTCTGAGAGCCACCGTTGCGGATAGCAGCATGGGATACGGACTCGATTTGATTGGTCCTAGGGATATGAAAGCAGTCAGTCAGCGGAAGCAGCTAACTAAGAGGCGAATTCCTTATTCATTTCTCTCCGGCCTCTTCCGGGCATGGAATAAGTAGTTGACTCCCATTCGATCGATAGAATACTAAACATTGAATGAGACCTCTTCCAAGGACCTACCTTTCAATCCAGAGATTCAAGCCTTAGGCTTACTCTAGAAGGCGACGGACTGAAGAGGAGGTCCAGGCGAGTGGAGAACCATTGCGAGAACGGTGCTTGCTAGTTGGGAGAATCTCTAACATCCTGTTGCTAGCAAGGAAGGAGTAGAGTATTCACTGGTATTGCTCGGGGCAGCAATAGTCACTTAGGTTTGTTTCTCTCCGTTCGCTATAGTTCGGTAAGTGGGTCTAAAACCGAAGCCTCCGGCTCGTTCCAGGCTCGTCTCAAGCTGTGGTACAATCCCTCTGTCCAGTCCAGTCCAGTATCGGTATCGGCGGTATAGAGTCCAATCCTTCCGGCTAGTAGGAAGGAGTAGAGTAACAACAGGTATTGCTTGTATGCCTGAAGGTAGTTTATCAAGTTATCTTATTCCTCCTTGCCTGCAGTAGGAAAGAGTGTTATAGTCTGTATCCGTACTCACAGTAGGCTAGAGTTTTAGATCCTTCTGGCTCTCGCATGGTTTAGTAAACGTCCGCTGTCTTTAGTAGTTTCAATCCCTCCGGTCACAAGCTGTGGTATAATCTCTCTGTCCCTTGCCCCATTCCTATAGTCCATTAGTAGTCCCTATCCATCTCCCCCTGCCTATGTCAGGCACTAGTCCTGCCTATCCCCCGGCAAGGTATTAGGAAATTTGTGATCCTGGCTACAAGACCGATTGCAAGCCCTACACTAGTAGATAGGGTTGATCTAGCCTCTCAAAGCATAGGTCCCGCAACTCTGAATACAGCTCTCGTTAGATAGAGGCATGCCCTCAGTGCTCGCAAAAATGAATTCTCTGATAGTGGGACCAGCCTTGCTACGGCTGCTGCTACAGCATCATATGTCATGCTCCTCTTCTCTGAGCCGCACCTGTCATCTCAGTTCAGTTCTGGTCTCGGTAAATCATTGAATAAGTCTCCTTCAATTATTGAATAGTGCAGGCACAACCATTAGTTGATTTCCACTTACAGCACAATCCAATGCTATGCTTTTGTGTCTAGTGATATCTCGACAATAGCGACTGGGTGTGTAAAGCTTTTGATCAAATAAAGGATCCGGGAGTAGTAACAGGAATTGTTAGTATCCATTCCGGTAGTGGAGCAGGGTCCTTCGTTCTCACTGCGCTCAGTCAGTCATTCGTAGTCTTCTACCGCTCGGAGTAGGCTTGAGTGTTAGCCCGTATCCGTACTTGCAGTAGGCTAGAGTAGAATCTCCTATCCTTTCCAGTCTCGGTCTCGTCTCTAATAGTAAACGCCCGCTGTGGTATAATCCCTCCTTCGCTCCGGCTCGTTCCGTTCTTGTGTAAAAGCTATACTTTCTATTCCTATCCCGCAGTGAACTAAGTTCACGATGGGTTAAGGGGGCCTATAGTATAGGGATCTGGGATTCGGTATAATAACTCCTCGTAATTCAGGAGAGTGGAGGAAAGTGAAGTTGACTATTGGAGGAAAATACGCGAGCCCTACTAGTACAATAGTCTACGGAACTAAAGAAACTACTCGGCTATTGAGAGACAAAAAAGATTCGGCTCGTAGGCTCTATAGACTAACTCTCTTCACAACGAGAGGAGTTTACTACACGTATGGACTCGTTTAGAGCCCTACTAGTACAATAGTCTACGGAACTAAAGGAACTACTCGGCTATTGAGAGACAAAAAAGATTCGGCCCGTAGGCCCTATAGACTAACTCTTTTCACAACGAGAGGAGTTTACTACACGTATGGACTCGTTTAGCGTTGTCTTAAACGTTGGCTCCGTGGTCCCAAGTGCTCGTCTTTTTAACTTCTCCCTAGAACTTATGATCCCTTCCGCTCCGTTCATTCCGAGCTCGCGAGCGAAGTTTTGGCATGTCAAGTCTCTTTTCTTTCAACTCCGCTAGGTGATCGCTCATGGCTAATATAGATAGGTTCCAGAGCTAGCTAGTGTTCAGAAGTCACTTAAGAGATTGAATATGGGTCCTATTAGAATAGGCTGTAGCCGCAAAGAGATAGAGATTCGCATTCGGGAAGGGAACCATAGCAGCTGATAAAGGCTGCTGGTGGAGCCGGAGAAGAACAGGGATAAGGGATTGGGGGCAGATCCGGACCCGACCGAAAGAGCTCTGCGGCCGTCGGTCTCTCACTTCATCTCGAAGGAACTCACTCCAGGACTGATAAGCTCGAACGAGCAGCAGCTGCCATGCCTTGCAATTCATCCCCCCATTCCACTAGTTCTGATGCGTACTGCGCAAAAAGACTCATCTTGTCACCTTCTTATGGCCTGCGCTCCAGTTCACCTCTCTCAAGAAGTATCGAGTCGAGGATTGAAACGGGTTACGCGGCTGCTCATCAATGTCTCTATTCGACTCCTCCATCCGCCTCGAGCACTGATACCCCGTTGGATACGAGTGAAATGCTCGAGCGGGGGGATATTCAATACATTCTTCGCCCCAACTAAAAATCCGATACCCCCAGTTCCGGACGTGCACCCTTCATCAAACCCCCCATCACCAGAAATCATTAAATGCAGACGTGCGTAGTGGCCCGATTCTAGAGAAGCATAACTCCTTCCTTCGAATCCAGCCTGCCATCAATCCTAATCTAATAGTCGGAACTCCCCCTCATCTATAAAGGATAACCTTTCCTTGATCCTTTAAATAAAGCCTTCTTATGCTCCATATGCCTATTATTCTTGGGTCACTTCTGGCTCCTCCGCTTGACTAATATAATAGAAAGTAAAGGGCTTGCGGAAAGAGTAGTTGAAGAAGCCGAGACGAGAGAGAGAGAAACAAGTCCCGCTTCGCTTTAAAGGATAGGGGGGAGATAAAAACTATCTTTAGCTGTTCGTAGGTGCCTTATTTGATCTAGTAAGGGGAGATAGAGCTAGAGTAGCATTCCCAAGCACTACCCTCAGTTGCAGCCCCAGGTCCATATAAAGCAGTCAATCTACCACCAGCAGAGGCTGCAGATACATGTCCACCTGTTTATCTACTACCATAAGCGGAAGCAGTTGCAGGTATCGAGTGTTGTGAGGGCTTTCATTTGCGCGTTAAGGGCAGTTTCTGTTATAGCACTAGGAATCGAGCTAGGCTGTTTGTTGGCTATTCATAGATCTGGAGTTCTCTTCTATTGCTGATTTAGCTGCCTTCTTTCAGAACCTTAGTAGCGAGTCTCTTGTAAGGGGGGCAGGCGGTGAGATTCCTGTTATAATCTAAGGCTTTACTTTTATGGCAGCTGCAAAGACAAAAGAACTCCATCCTTTCCCGCGTCTCCTACTCCTACCTTCGTACTGCAAGCCAGCCTTTAACTCGAACTCCCGTTACCGCTGTCCCTATTGGCTTGTCTCCATTCGTTTACTTTCCCGGATTGTGCCATCCTATTAGCCTCCCCATGTTTGCCTTCCTTTCCCTCCGGCGCCTGTCTTGTAATTATTAATTAGTAATTGGCTGATTAAGATCAACTGCCTCCACCATTGGTTGTTCTTAATCTCAATCCCGTAGGAATGCTCTTGGTCTTGATAAAACCAGATCAGGATCAATTCCTGCTATCACTCCCTATGCTTCTGCGTCTCATACCCCAACCCCCTTCACTAATAGATGCGTTTTGGGGGGACTGCTCGCTTTGGCAACAGGGGGCTCAGGAACTAACTATAGGTATGCTTCGGGCTCCCGATCCGAGAGGGACGCGAGATGATGATGGGTCAACCGCGACTGGAGCTGCTGGTGGAACTGCTGCTTCCGCTCGGTGAATAGAATAAGCCCTCATTCTGGTTTTGGATAAACGAATTTATTTTGATCTTCTATTCTATTTCCATCTGCTTCTGGAAGTGGATATGCTAAGCGGTGGCGGTGCCTCTCCCACTGCTATTGGTGGGTTCGAATATGGCACAGGAGTCGCTGTTCGAACCACTGCAATTATGTCTCGATCGAATATCCAAGAGGTGACTTGTACACCTTTTTAGTTTGACTCTGCTAGCTCGGAAGCTGATGGATCAACAATGGTAACTCGAACTGGTGGTATAGCTTTGTTGGGGGTGAACTTACTACTCCCGGCTTTCCCTCATAGAGGTAGACAGGCATATTTTGGGGTTCAAAGTTGAGCGAGGTAAACGACTGATTCTTAGTCAACTCGGTTAGCTTCCTCTGCTTCCGGTGGTGGGACAACCACTGATGCGGACAAAGGCTAGGTAATGTCTCTCCAACTAGCTCTACCCCAGTCACTGGGTCAATAATCGGCCCGGTGGTTCTTCGACTGGAACCGGAATAGATCTTGGGCGAGGTGGTGGTAGGGAAGCTGCTGGTACTAGTATCGAAACCATAAGGGGCGTTTACGCTGGGACTGAAGCTTTGATACTCGTGCCTACGCAGCCTTTGTTCTCATCTCTCATCGATTCCCCTATGGAGAAGAGGAATAAATAAGAGCATTCATTGGTTGGACCTTTATGCTACCAGCCTCTGCTATTGAAACTCTTTCTATACTATACGAGCTGCAGGATCATTAGTATCACCCACAAAGGCATACATAGAAGGCAGTATCTCACCCGGGTCGAGATCTGAGGCCGGTGCGGCAACCCATTGATCCACCGGAATAAAAGCGAGCAGCATTTAAACCACAAAAGCGATTCACTTGGTTCCAACAGCAGATCAAAATCGGGGAGCAGAGCCAATCACAGATTAGGATCTCGTCCCACCTGAAAATTGCGTTGAAACTGCCCTTGATGACCCAGAACGACCGGGTTGTAGTTGAACCATCTCCGGTGAGAGATTTGGTCAACCGAGTCGAAAAAGAAGCACCTTGCCCATATTGATACCCCGAAAAAGGTATTCCAGTTGCATATCAGTATCTATACGCCTCTACTCGGTTTCATAGCTTGTTAAGGTTTGGAACCCTTAGCCGGGGGGAAGGAGCTTACCTTGGATGACTTGTTCCCCGCCTCAGGGTCATCAACTGAAACTACTGATGCTTACTCATATGCTGGTCGGTCCGGTTAAATCAAATTGAATCTGCCTTAGTCTATACCTATATGGGTAGTGCTATTCCAATTGGTTCAAGGTAAGCAGCTGAAGCAACTGCTGGGGGTACCTATCCAACTGGCTCTGCCGCTGGTGGAACTGGATATCGATCCAACAGGTTCGGACGCGAGCGAAGGGAAGCGTTGTACTATGGTTCAATGGGTGAGGATGCTAGGTTACCAGGTTCTCAAATCGGGTATTGAACCGTCTCTCCCTCCTGCTGCAACCTTTGCCTCTATCTCTACTTCTGGGTCTCGATCTCGAACTCAAACTGATGCCTAGCTGCCTGAATCTCTGCTTCCTTCTACTACCAGCGGGCTAGCCTTAGTTATGATTTGTATATCGATCCCTTGGTTGGAGGACGGATCTCGCTACATACTAAAAGGATGTTAATCGCCGCATTGGAACTACCTACCATGAACCTTCTACCCCGAAATCCCACCACTTAGAGTCCATAAGAGGTTGCGGGATGGGAACTATCGGGGCAACACCCTACCAAGGGAAGGGGAATCCATCAAGGTTTTTGGCTCGCAATAAAGCTAGGGTCTTGATCGAGCAACTAGTAGTCCTATCTATCTACCTCTCCAGACACAATATCTTGAGTACCTATGATGGTGACCACATCTGCTGGCATGTGACGTTTGGACATAGAATTGAGTCCTTGTGAATGGGCAGAGCCAGGTGCTCTTATTTTACGACGGTAGGGACGATTGCTTCCATTACTGACCAGAAACACACCAAATTCTCCTTTACGTGCTTCAACTGCGGTATTGGTAGAAGGAGCTGGTACGGAAAAACCTTCTGTATAAGGTTCGAAATGGTGAATTGAGGTAGAGTAGACCGATGATCCTGTAGTCATTTGGCTGGCTATTGAAAGAAAAAGCTTGCATCTGCTCCCCTTATTATATAACCGGTCCCATCTCTCTCTAGACCTAACGTGGTAGTTTCCCATCATAGGGCTTTCTATCTATAGATTAAGCCATTACCAAGGAGCTAATTCGTTCAGAACTCAGTTGACTGCTTCTATAGATAAGGCGGAGCATCCTTGGCTCAGCATTATAGCACATAGGGCTTCGGCGCTACTACAGCGTTTCGCTAACTTGAAGCGCCTCGCTATGAGAATGACACTTCGCTAACGCGTTGCGTTGTCAGCTTTGCTACCGACGCTTCGTTCTGAAAGTGCTCTGCACCGACGCTTCATCTTAAGTGCTTCGCTACCGAGGCTCAGCATAAAGTCCGCTCCGCACCAACGCTTCGCTAACGCTCGGTTAAGTCTTGAACCTTCGCGCTGACCGTTCGCTTTCTCAGTAGCGAAAGCGCTTCTCTTTGCCCCTTAAGTAGAAGGATAATATTATATATACACGGTCACGGTTATCCCGGACTGCGTTCCGAAAAAAGTGGCCTACTTGAAAGAAAGGGCGGGCACTCTCGGCTCGGAGGTAGGCACTCTCGTGTTTCAACCCCACTATACTTTGATAGTTGTGGGGCACTGTGTACTTACAGCCTCTACGATAAGCAAGTGAATGGGATCCAGACTCAGTCAAAAATCGCAGTGCACTCTGGCCACTCGATGAGGGTTCAACAGACTGAGTCAAAAATCGCAGGAAAGCTGGCCAGCAGACGTGTCAACCCCCCCCCCCCCCTCACTTTCGAAATAGAGTCTCTGCCGGACTGAAAGTGAAGGGGCCCGCCTCACCTCTCCCCTTCCCATGGCCAAGGCATGTGAAACTGATTCCCTTTCTGAGGGCGTTTTACATGCCCTATTCGACCATGGCCTTCTTTTCCTAAGAATGAAACTTTGTTTCTTCGACCGGAATACAGATCAGATCAGAAACGCCATCATTGGGGCAAACGATGCAATAGCTTCGGTTAGAGCAAAACCTGTCATATCATATCAAACCATTTTTTGTTTTCATTTATAAAAAAAAGGGAGAGGCCCGACCACTCCTTTTGGCCATCTGCTCTCTTCCCTCCCTTTGAAGTGCATTTATCAGCTCCCCGAGTCGCTAGAAAGAAGGTGAAAGGCCCACTAAACTCTACTATAGGCGAGTACAGTGAGGGCCCTCGGGTGAGGGACCGAACGCAACGACTCAACCGCTGCTAAGGGGGCACGCTTCGCTCAGTCAAACCTCTCCCTGCGACGTACTCCTACCTAAACTTCTCTTGCTTTAGCACAAAAGAACGGCGGATATCGCACTTTAGCTAGAACTTTCATGGCTTACCGCCCTTTAGTATGGTCTAACAAAAAAAAAAGTACTCGTCAAGGGCCCAAGCGTGAACCTTCACTTCCGCATCTAGCCAGCAAAGGAAGACGCAAGGTCTGGGCAGCTTTATTATAACATTAGAGAAGCGGAACCCCCAAGCGTACCCTTATAGATAGGGCATCTCGAACTCTGAAACTACCCTTCTATCCCACCCTGATCCTCCGGCACCGGAAGCAAAACTACCTGACCAAAGAAGATAGACAGGAAGGGAAGAGGAAGACGGTCATACAAAGGCCGAATAAAGCTCTCTTGGAGCAGCATCTGAATGGACCTATAGTCACTCAGTACATACGAAGCGATGAACTGGAATTTATTAGTATTCAGTGGGCATATAAAAAATAAAATAAAAAGACCGAACCAGCAAGACTAATGTATACTTATACCTTTGAGAGGTCCACTTATACTATTGAGAAAGTATCTTAAGCTACCGTAGTATAAGATTCAATTCAATCTAACAAGCGGACTACCTTCGGCTACTACAAGATCTTTATAGTTTATAAACCAACAGAAGCCAGGATTGACTCAACAATCTGTGGGGTGGGACTTTCTCCCATCTAAGTCTTCAACATAGTTAGCTGGTCAAGCATAAGGCGAGGCTTCAGCTTAGAGCGGAAAGGATTTGGAGCCAGGAGCAGAGTGTAGGGCCGACTCTACGCAAGCGGAGAGTCGCGCTTAAGCCGGCTAAGGAGATTCGGTTCGTTAAAAATTTGTCTTGCTAGATCTTTGTTCTTCCCCCGTTCCTCTCGTTAACTCCACTCTCTTTCGGAATAGGGAAAGCCCCCTGGCTCTAGCTCCACTCCCACTCCTTCTTTTTCCTTCGGTTCGGGTACTCCTTCCTCCACACCCTTCGATCTGAAAAGTCAGTTCACCCGGTTGGTTTGCATTCGATGCGATGCTTCCAAGCCGATGCAGCAAGAAAGCCGATGCGCTAACGCGCAACGGTGGTCGTAGATCAGCTAGCGCTCAATCCGTTGCTAGTAGGCTTTCGAGCCGGAGCTGGGCGCCTGCCTTCACTTGCTGCAACTCCATAAGAGCGCTAGTTGTCCAGATACCGAGTTCCTCTCTTATCCAAGTGCGCATTCAGCATCCCCTCCGATCCTATTGTCGATACTAGCTGGGGATGGGAGCTTCTTCGTTTCAATCCCCGAAATGGGCTTGTGTTAGAGCTATTCAGTCTTCTTCTCTTAAGTCGATATGGTTTCGGGAAACATCAACTCCTTCTATCTTTGTACTTCTATCTTTGTAGCCAACCCAACCCCTCTGGTCTCCTCCCTCTCGTTCCCGACTCCTTGACAGCTAACTCTGCTCCCGACTCCAACTCCTTGACTGTCGTCCTTCCCCGACTCCTTGACTACAGCCTTCACTTCGCTGCGGTTTCCTCACGTAGCTCTCCAACGCCTCCTTCTCAAGTAGCTCCCGACTCCCGTCTCCGGACTCCTTGTCAGTCGTCCTCACTTCGTGCCCCTCACCTCGCTCTGGTTTCCTCCCGGGCATGGTATCCGGTTGGGATGGGAGAGTCCCTTTGTTTGCCGAAAAGGAAGGGTTAGTCCGTGTTCTTAACTTAAGGTGTATCTGCTTCCGGGATGTTAGCTCTATATCTCTATCTTTCTTTCCTTTCCCTTATGCACTTCCTCTGCCCTCACAGTAATAGAAGCTCATCCGATCGAAGGGAAGAATCATTGTTTGCGGATGAATCCCAGTGCGCAAGGCAATAGTGAATTAGTCGAGTTTTGGACGCGTACACCGAGAAGAGTGGAATTGAAAGATCTTCGTAGCTTGAGTAGCTAAAGGAAGTGAGAACTAACTCGTACTCGTACCCGTATGCAGGATTCGGTCTGTGTATAGTGTGTTACGTCCGGTGAGTCCTTAACCTTAACAAGTAATAAAGCTACCGCTTCCCTTAGTAGGGGAGATAAAGTCAGGTACTATAGACCTATAAGAGTGAATTCTTTTACTTCTAGTATGAGTGTGCCAAGGCAGGCAAGCAAGGGAATCAGGTAATCCTACTACTACTAAGCTGCTACTAAGACTACTCCGTCTTAGGGCTAGGAGTTAAAGCGCGGCGTAACGGGGGTTGTCAGCGTAACAGCTGGTGCTCTAATCTGAGCTGAGAGATAGGAAATGCACTTCTACTTTATTTATTCTACTATATTCCCCCCTCTCTCACCCAAGTCCTAGAAGTTCAATCATTCCCTGTGAGAAAGTGCCACAGTCTATTCGAATTCGATAGCAATTCCTTCTTTTCCGAGTTGGCCTGCAGTCTCTTGGTAGTTAGGGCACTCCCCTTTCTAACAAGCAAGCATAGGAATTGATAACCGAATTCTTTCATTCCCCCGCTAGATCAGATTCTTCTACTCCTACTCCAGCAAGCTAGCAACGGCAAGTACGTTCACTTCCCTGACCTCACTCGTAGAGAAGGTCTACGATCAATTCTATAGCCTACTGAGAATCCCTAGTATCGGCTATCCAATGGCGGTTGCTATATCACAGCTGTTCCCGTGCCTTGCGGGTGTCTTTTCAGCAAGCAAGCCACGCTTCGCTTAGGCCCACTCCTCATTGGACCGACAACCCTGTTCGTTGGCCTACTCAATAGCCCTCTTTGAGTCAATCTAACGATTTCCTCTAACGACCCCAAGATTAGCTCGCGTTGTTGGACCGATTGTTGTTGTTGTTTGCTTCTATGCCCTACTGTTCTACCAACAATCGTTAGTTTGGGGTATCATGTGATGCTGCCGTTCCAAAGCTTTCTAGCCACCGTTACGGAACAAGGAGGTGCGTAGCTTGTGAGATGGCCAGGCATTCTTGTAGCTACCAACCTCGGGATCTTAGCAGCTTCTTCCCGAGTTGCATTAGCTCAAGTGGATCTACGATCATAGGCCAATGTAGCTAAATGAAACCTGGCTGTCTTTAGGCTGGATGAAAGCAACGGGAACTAATCAATCAGTCTGTTCTGTCCCATAAGCATCCGGATCGTCTACGATCAGTGTTATTCGTATACCCTATACCTGATTTCACAACTGAAACCCTTTCTTTACTATCCAATGGTCATAGCTGTAACTGTGCCTTATGGGCTTCTTTTGAGGCTTTAACAAGCAAGTACGTAAACAGCCTTCGGTTCCCTAGCCCCATCTGCTTACTTAGCTCGAACAACCAGATTTGCTTACTTCGCTACTTAGCTACACCGATTTGCTTGCTCAACTACAGAACTCGAACTCCTCGCTTGGCTTGTTTTACTTGAACTCAAAAGCCGAGCTCAATCTTCGGTTCCTAACAAGCTACGCACCTACCCTAACTCTTGGCTGGCTTGGGGAACTATGAACTACTAGTTTAGCCTATCTGGCTTACCTCGCTTGTTAAAACAACCTGATTGTAGACCACTAAGACTCTAGCAAGCTACCTAACGTCCGGAATATCGCTTACTTGAACAACAGCTTCGCTTCGCGAACTCACTGACCATGCCAAGCAACAACTACTGTGACTTTCACTCCTAAGTCCGGTTAGCCTTCACTCGAAACAACTACTGGAGTGAAACGAGTGAGCTACAGTTCCCTAACCTAGCTCTATTACTTAAACTCAATTACCTTACTTAGCTGTTCAGTTCTAGAAGGTAGCGTTAGCTACGAACAACAACAACAACCAGTCTTACTTTCACTCAACTCGTTTACCGGTACCTTCTTATGAAAACAACTGATCGGAGATCACCTCGTTATCTTATCGCCGAACAAGCTCGCTTCGCGTCGCACGTAACGGCTTAGTTAAAGCCATAAGCCATAGAACGGAATTCTGTCTTTCAGGCCTCTAGCTTTACCCGTTTCGCCCTTACCCCACTGGCTTACTTGCTGAACTACAAGCAAGAACAACAACAGCAAGCTGCCTAACAACTGTTACTGTAGCTCCTTTCTCTGGCCTGTTGCTAAGAAACCTGATCGGGACTTCTCTCGTTCCACTCCTATACCGCTACCTTAATTTACAGTAAGCTCAAAAAGAGAAGCGAAGCTATGCGAAGCTGACTTGTAAGAGAAAGGGAGTACGCTAAGGGGACAGATTTACAGATTGGTTTTCTATTTCACTAGCTACAGTCGCGCTCTACACTTTCATTCCATAATTCGTTCGTCCCTTCTTGTTTAACTCACTGTTTAACTTTCACTCGACCAACTCGCTAGCAACAAGAACTACTGGAACGACTAGCTCCATGCTCTAACTCCAGTTCCCGTAGCTCGCCTGTATCTCATCTGTTTACCCGAGCTTGCTTATGGGAAGGTAGCGCTAGCTACTAGCATACCCTTGTGTCCTCTTAGCCCAACCTTCGGTTTCCTTCTTCCAGGTGAGCTCGTAGATCTTGGTCGTAAAGCTTACTTACGCTTGCCAGTCCCATAACCAATTAAGGAGGCCCGGACACCTACCGAACATCCCTGAAGGATGGAACAACATGAAGAAGGCGGCGAAGGTATGGAGGAAAATCTGGGAAGAGAACAAGGAGATCTCTGAAAAGGGAGAGGCAAGGAAGTAGTAGACATGAAGAAGAGGAGAAAACCCGCTCGCTCTTGGACTAAAGACTATGCGCGTCGCGTGCTCGATCTAGCAATCTTGGACAATTGTTTTGATGAACTGTTACTAAACTCAAAAAGAAAGAAGAGAAAGAACTGGGAGTTGGCGCCTACATAACAGGTTGCTTGCTTACCAAGCCATCCTGGCAAGCTCCTCCAGTTCGATTCTGATTCTTGACTTTACTTATTATTATAAAAACGGCTCACTATAAAAATGAAAGATGATCGATTATCTACCCAAGAAGATAGAGAGTCCCACATACGAGAAAAGGTCACAAATGGAGTTGAACCAAGTAACATTGCAAAGGCATAATGATAGTAGGGTCGGGATATCCCCGCCCTCCGAACCGGACGTGAAGGTATCCCCTCATCCGGCTCTCTGCAGGGGAATCTCCACTCACTGCTTCCCCTAATATCCTCCCTTTACCACATCATGGGGGTTTACAGGAGATCCCAGAGGCTCGCTCGGAAAGGCTGCTATACTATACCTTTTTACTCAACTCTACTCTACTATACTCTAGTAGTCACTAGACTCACTATAGTAGTCTGTCCGGCTGCTCTTGCTGAAATCATTACTCTTCATTCTCCCGTGCTCTAGCAATTGCGCTCCCTAGACCACTACCATGTAGTTAGGTAGGGACAATCAATCCGTAGTGACGGGAATAACGGAATGAATGGGGATCCCTATCAATATCAAAATGAAGAATCTATTTATGTATCATTCTCCCTTTCTCTCAATAGATGTATCTGGTCTGATACGGTACAGTACAATACGAGACGATGGAATGCAATGGGATGGATGGTAGAGGGCTGCCTGCGCCCAAAAGCGATGATTCACTTGTCCCCTTGTCCATAGGGACCTCGTGGCATACAACCGCCATGACTCCCGCTAGATAGCCGCCCCTTTCTCTCTTTTTACAGCCTCGTGGACGGACGAAAGAAGGGAAGTTAAAGAACGGGGCAGTGATGGCTCGCGAAGTAGACAGCAAGCAGCAAGCATCACTTACTAATAGGGCTAATGGGAGGCCCCTATGCCGCCCTATTAGTAAGTGAACAAGTGAAGCCCCCCCCCCCCTAAACGCCCTTATTAGGTTAGTACTCCCTTCTCTCTTAAAGCTCGCCCTATGCAGGCTTACGCACTTCACTCGCGGATTCATTCACTTGCATTCCTGCTAGCACTACAAAAAGCTCCGGTCTTAATGCCTCTACTACTGCTGTGCAGCCTTTCCTCGGGTTCGTAGAGTCGGGTTTCCCGTTTACCCACAACGGAGGACCTGCCCCCACCAGGCAGGCGGCCACGGGTCATAACGCACTCTTCGCACAACAGATCCACTTTGAAGTTGACTTATTCGCTCGGCCAATCGTCGGAATGTGTACGAGATACCATAAGGGCCCAATATCTCAATAGCACCTTTGTCTAAAGCTTCGAATGAGACTTCATATCCGAAACGCAGGAACGATCTGACTAGAAAGTCATTCAAAACTTGATCGAAGAACCAGCGTTTATTGAAGAAGCAATAGAGTCGATTACAAAAAGTACTAGTTTGAAAGGCTCGTTGGAATTGATCCGCTACGGGATTTACATTATACGCTACAGAAGCACCTAAAGTACTAAACGGAATAGGTATTAGTTTTGTAATGGTTGGAGCAACAAACTCGGATTCGGCAAGAATCTCATTTTTTGGTAGTACGAAGGGGGAATTGGCCCAAAAATGGGATAGGGGTCAAGACGCAGCCGGGTGCCGGCGGCTGACTCAAGTGCCCCCCGAACCGAGCGAAATGGTCGCCTATTACACGGCTCACTAACTCTGCCTGGGGTGGGGGTACCTATTATTCGTCGGCGGTCCGGCGCACGCAGGGCCTCGGTTTGCTGCGTGGACTTCCTATGCATTTTCCTACAAAGTGGAACCCAGCTCAGCTCTGCCGAGCCAAAAGGGAAGAACCGCCAGAGGCGGACGGTAGAGTATAGCCAAGAGGCTTTCTTGTCCGTAGAGGACCTAACAGAAGCCCTCTTAAGTAAGGCTCCGAAGCTATTGCACTGATAGTTTTGTTTTAAGAACACTTTACCTTACCCTTCTATTGAGCCATGTCTAGGTGGAATCGGCAAGATTGAACCAGGGCCCGCCCGGCCACCGCCGGGGGGACAACCAGACCAACCAAACCTGTAGGCTTTCTTTCCGAAGTTTCCTCCCGGGGCCCTTAATCATTGAATTAAGAGGGCTAGAGCAATGACTTGATTTTCCAAGGAATGATCGGAGCTCGCTGGCACTCTTCTAACGGTTCCATCATGTTGGTTCTATCTCTAGACACAAGGGATGACAGTATAGGGACTGGTCTTGGTGTAGTACAGGGCCAGGCAACCTTTGATGAGGGGGAACCAAACCACTTTCACCTCCGGCTTTGAAACGGTAGGGCATGAAGTAATTGATCTGTTCAATAATCCTGATGATCAAGTAAATCATGTGTTGCTGTAGACGAAGATGGGACACTAATTGCGTAGGTAGAATACTTTTCGTATGGTTCCAGTTAAGGTCTTGGTTCGTACGGTGAGACTTGTTGGTTGGGTTCAAAGTGAAGGTTTTCGGGTTTTCTTGGAAGAAGAAATGTACTTAATGGTTCACGGTTCAAAAAACGGTTTACAGAACAAGGTTGACGGAGCACTTACAGAAGACTGACTTCTCTCGGTCATCAAACTGACATCAGTTTCAAGTTGGTGACTCTCCCATGATTCTGACGCTGGAAACAGCATTTAAACGAGCTCTAACCGCGACGTTTATGTCATTCGTGGGACAACCATACCTCCTGACCTGACCTGTTGCTTAAGGAAATAGAGAGAGAGCTAACCTTGAATACCCAGGTTATGGGTGCGCAACATCGACCGGAAGTGTTGGAATGAAGGTAGCCGTAAGGCTTCTAGGTATACCATTAACCAAGTACAGAATTTAGGCAAGAAAGCCAAGACGATGAAGCCAATGTAGCGATCGCGAGATCGGCTTATCCCATGTAGTAACTAAGGGGAAAGAACAACTTATTAACTTATTAACAAGAAAGAATAGGAAATGGGCAGCTAAGTACTCAATTTGAAAGCAATTGAGCAATCCAAGCACTGAAGTGCGGGCAGATGCGAAATCAACTATTGAAGTAACGACTGTTGCTGATCGGACATTGGAAGAGCACAGTTGGTGGAAGACATTGATAGATCACCCACGGCGGGCATCTAATAATAAGATAGACGCTTTGTCTAAGCAGATAGCCCTGGGAAAGTAACCAATAGCAGAGCAAACAAATGACACGGAGTCCCTGTTGAAAGACTTGAGTAGCTAACTTAACGAATGAAGGAACCTTTATGCGGACACAGGACAGAGCCGGGCCTTACAAAACATAGATTGAGGTGCGCCTCTTTCATCTCAAATAGATAGTCCTCGGGCTTAGAGAAACGAGGATAGCTTTCAATGGCACGAATCAACTTCTTAATCGACAACTGACCTTGTTGAAACATAGCAGTAGCTAAAGCAGAGAACTTAGTGAATTGAGGCAGTTGGCTAGCTGGTGAAAGGAAATCAACAGGGGTTTCACCGCCTTTGGCAACTCTCACATCCGGAAAGCAAAAGCAAGTTGATGTGTCAACCCCATCCTTCTAGCAGATGCCTTCTTTCTCAAGCTATAAGCGTGGTTAGCCGCTCCGATAGGTCTCACCCCTACTTTCGACTATGGAAAGCGCATCAACAGATCAAGTAGCGAGCCTTGCCGTAGCAGAAATGACAAAGAATAACAACTAATGACATCGATAGCAGCTGGCTAGGCGAATGCTTAGGTTCGACAACTTCAACAATTGAGAACTGAGCTCGTTGAAACGTCTCAGTAGCAAAAGTCGCTAAAGTACGGTTACGACAGTAAGGACTCTCTGCCCCAAGCTTAGACATCTCTGTGCCCCATAGAGATGGGGCACTATGGGCAAGGAAGAGGCTAACCAGCTAAGGACGAAGAAGCACAGGTAGCTGTCCTTTTCACAGAGAGAGGAGGTGAACGAGCTAAGTCATAGGTCTCTCGCCCGATTGAGGAATCAGATAGGGGAACCAGCATCATTCTTCTTTCTGGGATCGGAGGTGGGGCATGTAGCCTTGCCATCGATAAGTCACCGGAGAAAGCTGATAGGAAGGGGAACCATGGGCGTACAGGCTGCTAAGTCATAGATCTCGCACCTGAAGTAGGAAGATGAGGGGGAACCTTGCCTCTTCCTTTTTGGGAGAATTAAGCCAGGCATTTACAACCCTAGTTCAACGTCTGACTATGGTGGGGTGCTTGCTTTAGGTTGGGGGCCATGCCTTCCTTGCCTGACCGACTAGTAGTAATTTAGCCTCCTTAAAAGAAGTAAGAAAGGGCTTGATACTGAACTTACTAGCAATAGCCGGATGAAGTTGCAACCTTACTAATAAAGGGGTGAAAGAGTAGGCTGAAAAGCAGCAAGCGAAGCAAGCTACGGGACTCCGGAGAGTTAGCAAGCGAAGCGAAGGGAACCTCTATATAGAGAGAGAGTTAGCAAGCGAAGCGAAGAGAGCCTCTCAAGCAAGAGGGGCATACGTCATAGGGGGTGAAACGACTTGATGAGCGAAGTAGGCTTTCCGGTCTTCCTGGCCTTTGGCCTATTAAGATTAAGATTGGCAACTGCAGTTAGCAGCTTTAGTAGCAGTATTCGCCTTCGCCTTCCGGCTTCGGCTTTCAGACAAGTAGCTAAGGTCAATCTATTCCCTTCCTTTTCCTTTCGGAGAAGACCCGTAGTTAAACCAACCATCCTTCCTGCCTTGCCTTCGGACAAGACAAGTAGCTAGTTTTTGGTTATGAGTAAGTTGTTCGAGTTAGGCAACCCGCGACTAGATTGACTAAGCCCCGCTAGTTTGCTTTAGAGAGAACAACAACTGGCATTAACAACCCTAAGGTTGCCCAATGGCGAGTGTAGCGAAGGTAACCTCCCATGAAGGGGCATAATTCATAGGGGGCGGAACGGTTAGGTGTAGGGATTCATTCCCCCTCCGGGGGTTAAGGGGGACTGTTAAGACAAGTAGCCTAGTCTAAATCCCCTTCTCCTTCCTGTAGCTGCCAGACAAGAGCATACCTTTAGAGTCCGATAGTCGCCTAAGGAAGCAGTGAAGCGAAGGGACCTGTAAGATACGGCTGAAAAGCAGTTGTATTGCCAGGCTTTTGTTGAGCTGGGCAGCCAGCCTTCGGACAAGTTTTTTTTTTCGCTGGGGAATTCGGAATATTGATTGATCCGGAACATCAGACTCTTCATCTTGAAAGCTCATCACTTCAATAAAGGCTGGGTAACTACCTACTCTATAGGATATAGGATAGGTTGATAACCACTCTATGTGAAGATAGCCCACTCCCTACACTATAGAAAGTGAGGTTCGTTACGCTCCATGCGTATCCACAGACAGATATGCAGAGAGGTATGGCATACCAGTAATACGTCCGGATAGGGAAAAACTACTAGAACACATGCTCTGTTATTAGTATAAGGCTGTCTTCATAGGCAATGGAAAACCCGGTCTATCAATGGCATATGCCCTTGTCGCTGATTTTTCTCATGCCTATAGCTCCGCAGCTCCTGCGTTTCCCTCTGCTCCAGTGGGTGCCTCTTCCCCCGCCCCTCCTGCTGCTGGTTGTCCCGCTGGTACTGGATAAACCGCTACTCATGCGAGTGGAGCTGGAATCAAACGAAGGGATGCGGGCTATTCCATAGGTCCTGCTGCTCCTCCCGCTGCTGGTATTTCGCCCGTAGAGGGTGTTTACCCGGAAGGGGTGGGACCCTTGATCCGGAAGGTATGCCACTATCAGCTACTATCTATACATGTCTGCCTCCCTTGAAAGCTCCTGGTGCTGCGACTATCACCGGTAATAAGCGTCGGATCAACATCGGGATTAGAATCAACTGCAAAAGCAACTAACTCAACTACTCGATCAACTGGATCTACTGGCCCTTACTAATAGAGCGCTTGAATCTATTCCACCGCAAACAAGCGAATCTACTACTGCAGGATCTTCCGCAGCTTCTGTTGTTATTGCTCCCGCCTGTAACTACGCCACCTCAGCAGCTGGGACTGGAACTGCTTCCGCATCTGGCCCAACCCCTCTTACCTTAGGGCGAGTGTCTAAAGACCGGGTTATCTCTCTGAATCAGGTTATTCACTGGGCTGTTACGCCATCGAGTCTTCTAGGGTTGATCGACCCCAGGGGATTTATCCAAGACTCTAGATCTCGTCAATTCTAAGGAGGAGACTGATTGGAGAGGAAGGCAGTCCAATGGTTGGTTATTTGTCTTTCCCATCCCTGCTGCTACAGCAGGTGCCCAGAATTCAGGGATTCTCTGGTAGAGGGGAGTCGAGGTGGAATTCTTTGGTGGGCTGGCTTAAAAGAAGCCCCCAATTGCTGTAAGAGTAGCCCCTTACTAATATAGGGCTTACCTAATAGGGCTTCAGATCCTGAATCTCCACAAATGGTAATGGCTGGTTAAGCCCATGTTTTGAAATATCTGGCACGATATAGGAGGCATTCTAAAAAGTAAACCCATGGTTGGTTAGTCCGATCAAACCTTGACTGCCTCCCCATCCGTCTCTTTAACTTCCTCCTCCACTTCCATCTCGATTCCAAGGCAGGTCCCTAGTTCTATCCCGTGCTCTCAGAGGCAGCTCCAGCAAATCTTCAATCGAAGGAAAAGGGCAGGGCTTTTTTCGGGGATTGAAACGAAGCTACCAAGCTAGTGTCGACAATAGGAGCGGATCCGGGCACAGGTGATGCTGAATGCCAGACGACATAGGGTGCCGCCACGACAATTTAAATGCTAATCTCATATACGCATACGCTAAAAGAAGGAAGCATCATTTCGTATCGGCTGAGCAGGTTTCACAGAGGAACGGAACATCAACTCGACTTAATCGCGGATTGAAGCATGCATTGTCCCCAACCCCCGTGTCGTGTTTTTGGCTTGCAACCCGATTTCTTAAGTAGCGGTCGAATTACAATCATTCAATTTCAGTAAAGACGGGGTTTTTAGCACTGAATTACTATCCTTTGCTTTTGGCCACCAAGCAAGTGAGATGCCCAATCAGAACGGGGAGAGCGTGCCGCCTCTACCAGGGAGGGACCGAGCAAAGAGAGGGAGGGTGTAGTTGTGCGCACTTCTGTCAAGGAATCGGGAACGAAGGCAAGGGAGGAGGGAGATAGAACAAGCTGCATTGGCTTGCTTCAACAGATGGAGCGCTAGCAAACAAGCAAGCGAGATAGAGTCTCGTATAAGAGAAGAGAAGTCGATAATCGAATGTCAGATAAGCTGAAGCCGATAATAGAATCGAAAATGTCTGATGAGTGAAAGGGTTGGTTGTTACCTGTTCGAATATGAGAATGTTGACACGGAACACTGGCCCTACCGCCGGGCCGGGAGCTCCACTGAAGAAATAGGCTTTCAGGCTTAAAGAATGAGGAAACCAAAGGGAGGACGACTGTACTGTAAAGGAGTCCGGGAGGAGGAGGCGCAGTTGAGTTGGAGTTGGTGAAGCATCAGCTTAGCTTCTTTCGGCAGTGCAGTAGAGGTCGACTATCAAGGAGTGAGGGAAGGAGTCAATTACGATAGGGAGGACGACTCTTTTCTTTGACAACACAACCTAAGCGGCATATACGGGCAGACGACAAGGAGATGCAACTTGCTCAACTGCTAAGGAGGGGAACTCGGCTATCAGAGTTGCCCCTGTTCTTAGACGGAAGGAGTAGAAAGCTCGAAAGCTACTAGGGGAAGAGAAGCCTGGAGTTGGAGGAGAAGATTCAATCGGAGAGGCAAACGGGGTTGAGTTGACTGGCTAATGATAATGATCGAGTTCCTTTTTCGAAGATGAGATTCCACCAGAAGCGAGACAGCTCCTGAGATCGGGATTGAGATTGGGCCTGCCTACGCACCAAGTATACCGATTCTCCCATAAAGCCATGGAATTGCCCTTGTAAGTCTTACCCATACGCTTAAGACCTACCCATTTGTGTGATCTTATTCCCACCGTGTTCTATTGGTTGTGTGATCTTATTCCCACCGTGTTCCAAGGTCGTACCAAGTCTTCTCTGCCTGAGAGAAGACTTGGTACGACCTTGGACCGTCACAAAGAACAGGAACAGAGTCGCAGAAGTAGGGAAGGGCGGGAATCGAGCGAAGAACACTCACCAAGATCAGATACCTAAAAAGAACACAAGGGCAACTAGGGGCGGGATTCGAGACCAGGGGCAACAACAACAAACAGCACAGCAACTACAACTATGCTAACCTAGAGAGAAAAAAAGGGAACTCGCGGACGCTACGTTCCATGGTCTAGTTTAACTGTCACACTCTTCGCTCCCACCCTCACTTTACAGAGTAAGGGATGGGAGACTCGGATAGACAATCAAACAAGAACAAACTTCACTTTACGCAAACGAAGGATGGTGGCGAATAAGGAGAGAGGAGGGATAAAAACCTTAGAAGGAAGGGGCTGCAAGCGGTTCTACATAAAACCACCTTAAATACGAGGGCCTGATCAGATGGAAAGGCTTAAAAGTATTTGTTTTGTACAGGTACCAGGGGAGCGAATGAAGAATAGAACGATCAATACATGGATGAACAAAGAGATAGGAGCTAATGCTCTCATGTTTCAAGTGGACTTTTTCTAATCAGGAAAGCCCTGAAGGTTGAGAATGTTGTAGCAAAAGTGGTCCTCTTGTTATGTTGGGATTAGTTCTTCAGTGTAGTCAAAGACCAACACCCTCTCTCCCTCTAACACCCTCCCTGTTTTTTTAACAGACCCAAAACCTATTAATCACTTTCGTCCTTCATACTGCTTCTATGATCTTTGCTCGTGCGACAGTCCGCCGTTTAGTGTTCTATTGTTCTATGGTCTGTATTACAACTTTCGTTGCAACATTTCACTTAGTGATTATCTCCTGGTTATATGATTATGCAGGATATGGCTATTGACAAAGCTACTGTACAACAAGCAGTTCTTATTTCTTTGTTGCTTACATCTTCTTTCTTGGCACCCTTTCTTGTTTGCTACCGTATAAAACGGAGAGAAGATCATCGACGCTGACTTGCAAAATCTTGTTCGTGACTTTATCACTGACTTTGTCGAGGACGTGGATCGATCATGACGAGAATCTGATCGTCCTAAGAAAGCCTTGTTCTATATGACATCCAATGCTAAGCTAGGGATCAATACGGATCCCTAAACCTAAGTATGGGAAGAGGGTTTGGAAGCTTTTTGGAGGACCTTTTGGGAGGATCATCAGAACACTATGCTTGGTTGTCCTTAAAAACCCCTATCTCATACTTCCTATACCGCTTTTGAATGAATGGGACCCATCTCTCTCTCTCTCACGAAGATCTTGGTTGTCCCACATACCCTAAAATAAACTAAATAGGACTTTTTACTCTCTCTCTACGCTTTCGGGCTTTATCGGCTTACAGCTGTGCTGGTGAAGGCGGAGTTCATTGATCTTGATAGCATGTGAGTCTATTGTGCATACTTTATTTCTTGTAATGTTGTAGTTATTTTGGTTTTCTATTAGTTGACCTGTAACTGGGATCCATCCAAGCATGGCTCCTAACTCTTAAGTTCTTTAGATACCTTATATAGTGAAGTCCAATTCTTTTTGTTGTCCTCCAAGCACAACTTTGCTGAGCACCTGTTGGTGATGGTTGTTGTGCGATGCCAATAGCACGAGGATAAATTCAAATTTGCATTGGGTCTGACTGTTCCGTCTTCTACAGAACAGATGGAGTTATTATTATTACTCCATTTTCCAGTTCATGTTACCTAAATGAGGAACTAATAGTCTGATAGTGCTTGTGTCATGCCCATGTTTGTCAGAATAAGTTGACTTTGGCCCAGCCCCAATCCATGGGCATACAGATAAGACTAGACTGGGTTCTAGGTCTTCTCTTACCTTAATCTTAACGTGAACTCTTGAGCACAAGTTTAATCAATCATCTCATGAACAATAAAACCTCATATACTAAATAATCCAAACATCTTTCAAGAGAAAGATGTTTCAAGAGAAAACTATGATACTACTGTGACTTAAAATGGTACAGAGGTGAAGCCGTGAAGCACTCTACAGAGGTGAAGCTGTGAAGCACTCTGTAAAAGAACAAAAAATGAGGAAGAGGTTGACCACTTCTTTGCCCTTGATTGACTTGTCATAATGACCGCCTGTTCCCGCCCAACTCGCAGCCGGATTACGATATCCCACATCCGCTCCTCGATAATTGAGAGATGACGTGGCTCTCCCAACAATAATGGCTCTCCTCCTTCGCTTCGCTCAGCCTTAGGAAGCCTCGATTCTTTTGGTTGCAGATCTTCTGCGCAAGTCCTTGTCAAACGTACACCTGACAAGCTATTATGCGCCACTTGACTATCGTGCGCCGTTTGACCGCGAGCAAACCCCGTTCCACCTTGCTAGCTCCTGAGCTCTTCCTACTGTGCCCCTACCTCACTGAAAAGATAAGTACTGGACTGGTAAGAGGGGACCTTGCAAAACAAAACTAGTTCCTCCCTTGTCCGATCCACCATCTCCTCCTCCCCCACCACCGTATCCTTAGCAGTCGAGAAAAGACCTGAACCCGCTGACGGAAGTGATCGATTATCCACTGGTGGGTGAGCCAAGAAAGAGATGAATGAGATGGCTGGCTGCTTTATCCGGCCGGAAGTAGGTGATTCTAGACCGGCTAGTGACTCCTTCCCTCTTTGGCTATTCGTTAATACATATATCCGGTTCCCCACTGACTGGAATATGAGTTGGTTTCCCGCTGACTGGACTCACAAATAGTGCATTCAGCAGTAGGGGTTCGAATCCTCTATAAATTCAGAGTGTGTTTTACGGCTGTGACCGAACGCGACTCGAGGAACTGGCAAAACGGGTTCGATGGGCAATAAGTATATAAAGAGTTTGCGGATGGATGGAATGACGCCTGGGAAAGGGGAGAAGTGCACCTATGATCGCCAACTCTATTTGAAATCACCGAATTAGCTAATTTCCGGAACTTGGGCAATCAATGAGATGGAGATTAGTTGCTTGGATCGGATGGAAGGAATCGCCTCGTGGGGTCAGATAGAGCTACTTATGGGGGCCTATGCCGCTTAATAGCTTCTTCCGGTGGGTCAGATGGAGGTTCATTGGTCACAAATGGAGAACTCGAATGAGATGCTTCACTCGCCGCTGCCCCAGGTAGACACTTTCAACTTCCGGGCTTCCACTGCATTGGATGATGGATCAGAAGAGGCGTCACCAGCCTAGGTATCGAAGACAAAGACAGAGAAGAGGCAGATGGATGTTCATTTGATTGGTTCGGTTCCGGTGAATCGTCAGGGGAAGAAGCAGTGGATTCTGTCGATGGACTCGAATATGGAGATGGAGATTAGCTCGTTCTTGGTTCCGATGATTACCCTTCCTCTCGTTCAGATGCTTACCTCGGGCTTGGATCCATTGGTTGGGGAACCATTGGACCGATAGTTGGCAGCTTAGAGGGGAGCGGAAGAAAAGACTGGTGGAAATTGGATCGAATAGAAAGGTGGGGCCGGATAGAGAAGAGGGGGAACAAAGAGACTTCGCCTTCCTCTCCGGTAGCAGGTAGTGCCTTATTGGGCGGGCTCTGTACCGGTTGATCAGAGCTTGGATCATATTCAGAACCAGGAGAGTTGGTCAAGTCCTTTATATACATCATTGAAATGGTGGCCGGTACCGGTGGGAAAGCAGATGAGTCGATAGGAGATGAGAATAAGATTGGAAAGACGGATGCGTCCATCTTTCCAATCTCAATTTCATGTGCGGGGGGGGCTAAGCGCAGTTCTTTGAATCAAACGTTGAATGAAATCAATTCTTTTTTTTATATCCAAATCTAAATCAGATAGGATAGATGGATGGATCTATCTTTCTATTCATATAGATGACTTTATATATATATATATATATATATATATATATATATATATATATACATATATATATATATATATATATGTAGTGTAGCAAGAAGCCCCAAATCCTTGATTTGGCCAGGAAACACTGCACTGCTTTGGGCCCAGGAAGCGAAGGGAATGAGCTCGGCAGCTTCTCCTCCACACTTTTTTTTTCTCCGTGCCCGCTTCGCGCGCCATTGGCGCTTTGCTCTCCTCTTATTCTTCATTGGACGGTTCGGATGGACTTCGCCGTTCTTTCCCAACAAAAATAGAAAGGGTTGTATCACATCAAGATGTCGATTCGTTTTCCGCCCCCAATGAGATGGGGAATTAGTCACCTCTTTCCCTTCATCTTTCTGAATCGAGGCCCGGCCCAGCTCGCGTCGTTCCAACAACCGGTGGGGAGCACCTCAGTATACGATCTCGCGCAGTAACTGGGAGTCCTATTACACCTAAGGCCAACTTCAATTCACCAAACCCAGGTTCATCTCGTGTAGTGATTGTGGACTCGTACAAGGATATTGAGTAGACGGTTGATGTATCATACTCGACCCTTTCTTTCGTAGCATGCATTCCCATCCGTGTCGCAACTGATTCGGTAAGCTACGTGTCCGGTGCACGGAGAACTGCCTTCGGTCCCCCAAACTGACTTACTCATGGCAACCTTCCGGCCGCCCAACGACCTATAATGCTAGTCACTACTCCCACTGGGGCTAGGAAGTAAGCCCCACAACCCAAAGAGGCGAAGAACAAATAGAATTTGCTACGAAAGCCGGCTAACGGGGGTATTCCTGCGTATGAGAACATCGTAATGGAGAAGGTCATAGCCGAAATAGGATTCATTTTGGCTAGAGCGCCCAAATCCGCTATATATTTGACACGGGTTTGCCGTAATGCTGGAACTATGGCGAATGCATCTATCGTCATTGATGCATAAATAAAGATACCAATTAGTAGTGATTGAATTCCTTCTATGGTTCCACATGAGAAACCTGTACGAATATAACCTACATGTCCAATCGAACTATGAGCTAGAGGTCTTTTTACTTTCGTTTGGGCCATGGCGGCCAGTGCTCCTAAGATCATAGAAGCAATGCTGCAGAAAAAGAAGATTTGTTGCAATGTAGCCCCATAGGAACCATAAATAGAAACACGTGACATATTTGCAGAAATAGAGATTTTAGGCGCAATAGAAAGGAATGCTGTCACCGGGGTGGGTGAACCCTCATAGATATCAGGTGCCCGCATATATAGAGTCAAAAGAGAAATGGAGTCCGAAGGGGAGGGGGGTTTTCTTCGGGGCTCGAGAGATGGAATAGATAGGGCCCTACAAGTTGTTAATTCGCCGCTGGGGAATTCACACGAAAGGGAACGAGGAATTCTCAACGAAAAAAGTGCTCTCTGAACCGAACGTGAAAGTGGTTTTCCATCAGACGGCTGTTCCCGTAACTCCACTCTCGACTTGGATTATATATCCAAAAAGGTCCGCTCTCGGCCATTCCACACGCTGCCTAGCAGAGGCGTGGTTATCTTAAGTGGATTCTCTCTTTTGTAGTAGATGCCAAACCTGCTGCTCAGTGGGCAGGCGCAGCAGCTACATGGACGCCTTCCTTTCTTTTGTTGCCAGCGCTTTCCCGGGCCGAGCCGGAATTCTTTATTAGAAAGGGCAGGCAAAGCCCGAAGGCTGCTATCCCAATAGGCCAGCGGGCGGAACGAGGAGAGGGCCCGGCAATCATACCACCGCGGTCGAAAAAGCGTGTTCTCTTCGCCCTTCAGATAACACGCACCGTAGGCCATCCTCGGCCTTCTTCATTTTCGATGAAAAACAAATCCAATCTCGATCTCCGAAAGCGTTTTCCTTCCCCCGCCGCATCTCCCTCCCTTCGTTGAGCCTTTCCTTTAGTGGTTGGGGGAAGCATTCCCTTATCTGAACTTGGCGGGCATTCTTTCGCTATGGGGGTTTGAACATAGGCTCAAACATGATTGGAAGGGTCCTAGCTACGCCATGCGTTCAATACCAAAAAAGCCTCTGGGAAGCTGCAGGGATGACAAAAAGAGGGCGCTTTCCTGTGTTACACTGAAAAAAAAGGACCTAAGAGAAGAGCGTCTTCTCTTAACTTTCTTCCTCCCGCGCCCGCCGCCGCCGGGCCCACTTTAGAGGGGAAGATTAGCAAAGCGGGAAAGGCCAAGTACAAGAGAAGGGGGAGGGGGAGCAGCATCTTATTCTCTTCGCTAGAACTTCCGGATCGGATAAGCATTCGGAACGGGCTCCGCGTTCATTTCGTTGGCAGAAACGATCCAATCCATTCCGGGCTTCGGGGAACCCAAAAACAAACGAACTCTTTTGACTTGATTCATAGATAGAATCAATGGATAGATAGACAAGAGATAGATGAACGAGATATCTTTTGATTTTTGCTCTCTAAAAGAAAGAGGCAGAGAATAGACATCCCTTTAGATGTCTATGTATCCTTTATCATCTCCCGATTTGATTTTATATCGTTATATCTTCTCTCTCTAAATTGAAATCAATTAAGAAATACATACATTATGAGAGAGAGCAGATGGATGCTATCCCCTATATTGAACACTCATTCCTTTCCTATCTATTGATAGAAAGATCTTCGTCAAATACCCGACTTTGCCTTTTTTTGTTTGAGGAATTCCTCATATCCATAAAGCTTCCCACAAGCACCCCAACCCATACGACTATAAGGGGGGGCTGTTCGCCTTTTGAATCAAAGTAGTAGGGGCTTCATAGCAACATCCATTCTAAAGGAAACCGAAGAACCTTTAGTCAATAGGATCCTTCAGTCGCAAACCAATTAATTAGTCACAAAGTAGACTCGTGACGCTTAACGACTGAACTCGTTGGCTCCGCGCACCTTTGGTACTTCAGTAGGGCGAGCAGTTTGATAGTGACTTCTTGCCATAAGACTCAAGGGCGGCGGGCCCTATTAGTAAGGCGACGAAAGGCTACTTCATTCTAGGAAAGAGCCGGAAACTCGAGAGGGTCGCCTTTGGAAGCGTTCGCCGGTAACCAAAGCGTCACGACATAATCAAAAGGAAGGAGTGAGGCTGACTAAATCCAATCCATAAACCCGGAAACGAAACGAAGTTCGTTCCCTTTCGTCAAGTAGGTAAGGTAGGCATACGAACCACTTTAGCTTTGCCTTAGACTCTATTGGAACAAAGCAAAGAAGAAGGCTGAATGGAGAAAGGAAAGGGACAAGGGCGGTCTTGCTTGGCGCGAAGGCTGCTGGTTCGGGGGTAGGGTACGGTACTAAAGGTCCTCGGACTTCCAGGCGGTTTTTATTTTGGGCAGTTGTTCACCGTTGGATCTCGCCAATACAGCCCCCTATAGTTTTCGTTACCGAGATATCTTTTGTTATTTTTTTCATTGTTCCCAGGCATTTTTTGGGTAATCAGCTCCCATGCTGCAAACAGTCAAATCTGAACTGAACCTTGTCGCTCTTCTTTCTTTCCTCGTGGGCAGGAAGCACACCAGCAGCGTGCGTTGCGTGATTCCACTGTGTTTTTTTGCACTTGACTGGGTGGACAGTTGACCGGAAGATCACTTCGATTCGCCCGGCCAGCAGGCGGGCGGCGTGCTTATCTTGTGTGACAACACTACAGAACGAGTGGCTCTTCTAGGCGGGCAGCTGTGTGACAACACTCCTGAGAAAGCGGCGCTTTCGTGTAACATGCTATGGTCTCAACGCCCTTACGAGGTAGTGATGAGTTTCACGCGCTCTAAGCCCGGCCCGCGCGCGCTTAGGAAGATTGGCCGCAATCAGAGCGGTACCACCCACTCTACCCTACCACCTATAGGCAGCCGTCCGTCCTACAGCCGCCCGAAGAGGAACTGCAGTGATCTTGAATAGGGATCCTACAGCGATAGATAGAATCCCCATAAAAATACCACTAGATCGAGCATCAGTGATTTCGTATCCGGTCAAAATCTTGGCTAATTGATCGAAGTGGGTAGCTCCAGTAGACCCATAGATCATGGAACAAATAGGGTGGGTAGGCCCAACCACCACACTACACGTATAGACGCGAACCCCCCTCGTTACCGTACGTGCGACTCTCACCGCATACGGCTCGCACAAAGTCTCCTAAATCCATCCCGAGCCTTTTCTTCCACCTCTCCTCTCCAATCCTCGATCAAACTTGCGTTCCCCAGGCGCTATGAAATGGGGGGCGCTTCCTTCGCCTATCGTATGTATCTGCTTGGCTTCGTCCCGAACCAAGGAGGCATTCCGGCGGGCGCATGCGTGTAGGAATGCCGACTACAGAGACTGAAAGACTACGACTACAAGCCAAGCCGGAAGCGACTCGCTTCAATTCTCGTTGGGATTGGATATAGATGAGGAATCTATAGATCGTAGTAGTTCGCCAACCTCTCTAACTAACATACGATACAATTTCACTTCACGGCACGGCCACAAACAAAAAAGAAAGAGCTTCGCTCAGTTGGCCTTCCTACGCTGACGAATGCCTCCTTTCTCTTCTCTGAAGTCTACAACAAGTGGGAGAGGCAGGATTCGAACCTACGTAGAAAACCTTCAACAGATTTACAGTCTGTCACTTTTGACCACTCGGCCACTCTCCCCTTCCCGGGCCGAGGCCCCCCTCAAATGGGTTCCTGAATAAGAAGGAGGGCGGCGTTCGTTCTTATTGATTTGATTGAAGGGAACTCATACTATTAGCTTCACTAGCGTTCCGGGAGAATCTAGTCATTTAGTCAGTTCATAACAATCTCTGTAAAGCAAGGGGCAAAGCTTCTACGACAGCTTCCCCCTCATGTAGTCGTCGGCCTTCCCCAGCCCCCCTCCCCCCTAAACGTAGTAAGGGCTTCTGGCTAAGCATCTTTCGGCGGAGGAAAGGAGGCGACTAGTCGCTTCTGGCGAAGCAGCAAGTTCATGAGCAAGTGAATGAACGAGCCAGCGAGCAGCGAGTGAAGTGACTGAACGAGCCATGTTCCTAAAAGGAGTGACCATGTTTTCTTCCCTTCTACTGACCTTTAGAGATAGGGGCGAGCAGCAAGCGAACTTCACTCAAGACTAATGCGTGATAGGCCTGACTACGTTTAGGGGCCTTACCTGACTACGTTTAAGGGGCCCCCATCACGTAAGCGGGGGCCCTATTAGCCCTATTAGTAAGTGAACAAGTCAAGCCCCCTATTAGCCCTTATTAGTATGTCGCGCTAGCGCCCTTACTCATAGGGCTCTTCTGCTGAGCGAAGTAGCGAGCCTACCCTTCTCGAGCCTACTTAGATTAGAAGCGAGCCTACTTAAATAGCTTACGCTTACCAAGCCTAGTCTACTAAAAGAGGGCTACAGCAAGCTTTCCCCCTTCGTTTGTTGTGGGTCGCGCCTCACCGCAGGCACTGAATGAATGAGTGGAGATCTTCCTTCCCCCTTGCTAATTACCAAGGACTTCGTTGCCACTAGTGGCGAAGAAAATCTCTACCATCCCACCCAAAAACCACTCGGAGACTGCCAGTCTACAAGAAGCTGGCAGAGCTTTAGCCATTGGACCACATCCATCCATCCTACCTAAACAGTCACCCTTTTCTTGTTCGTTCTTCGAATGACACTAGTGGAGACTAATTCCTTCCGGCTAATGAAGATACTACTCCAGTCTTCCCATTCATTCCCAGTGGATCCTTCTTCTTCTTAAGAATTGAACGAACCAAGTTCACCTATACGAGAGTGAGGTTTTGCAAAACCAACAATCAACTTCTCACTTTGGATGTCCTGTTTGACGATTCTGCTAGTTTAGAAACTAAGGAGAAGGACAGGGGTCGCTAGGTCAGAAAAGCGAGAACTATCAATTCTCCCCAAGTAGGATTTGAACCTACGACCAATCAGTTAACAGCAGACCGCTCTACCACTGAGCTACTGAGGAACAACGGACTTAAGGAAGCCGACTCTCGTTCTTTGGATCAACCTATGACCCAAAAAAAATGGGTTCGTCACTTTTTTTTTCACATGCACCGGAAGAAAAGGTGACGATAGCAATCCCCTTTGCCTCCCCGGCCGGAGAGCCTCCAAGACAAGGGGGCAGCGGTCAACCATCAACTCTCGAGATGCATATTGATCAATCGATCTCCGCGTCCTGCCAGTTCGCTAAGTAGACTCACTCTACCGAGGGGCAACAAAGGCTGGAACTATTCCTACCAAAAACAAGGGAGCTACTTCTCAACCTAGGAGTTTGCAGGTATGAGAGAGTCCCCTCTCTGTCTGTCTCTCCGAGTTTCTACTACTAAGTAGCACTTCTGCTATTCAATCATAGAATCGATTCCGATCAAGCAAGCAGGATATTGTGGTCCTTTCATCTCTCTGCCTGCTCCATGCTGTATAGCCTAAGGATCATGAGCTGGTTGAATGCTAGAATACATGAGATCTGCCCGGTAATTTCGGTAGATGAAGTAGTGGGAGGTCGCGAAGTTAGGGGGCGTGTTAAGTTGAGAATTTCGAACATTGTAGCATTCTTTTCTAGGTTGGGGTTTGAGTTTCGAAGTTTCCAGAACTCTGATGGTGAATATACACCAAATCAAATGGCGCATCGAGCGAGACCATTCTGTTCCATTGTGAATGAGATACGTTCGTTCTCGACCAACATCTACTCATATCTAGCTTCGTGTCATTTTTTAACACAGCGATCAGCAAGCTGCAAGCAGCAAGCGGAGGCTTTGACGCCGTAGCGCGCTGGAGCTGCAAGCAGCTTCAAAAGAATGCCTGACGCTAGCGCCATAAACGCCCTTCTTAGGTTAGTAGCGTGAGAGGGGCCCTCTCACGTAAGGCGCGCCTGACTTACCATACTAAGAAGGGCGTGAGAGGGGCCCTCCATTAGTAAGGGTAGGGTAGAACAAGACTTACCAAAAAGGGCGCGCTACGGCCCTATTAGCCCTTATCACGTATGGGGGCCTACGCGACTTGCCAACTTCCCTTACTAATACTATACTAATAGGGCGTGATATTATAGGGGGCCCCCGCTTGCTTCAAAACCTTTACTAATAGGGCATCGCTTCCCCCCCCCCCCTATTAGCCCTTATTAGTATAGATTGTCAGGCGTGCAACGGCTTTTCAGCAGCCAGCAAGCCTTACGTGAAAGGGGGCTTCAAAGCCCCCTATTAGTAAGGCGCGCGTTAGCGCTTCCGTTTTGAAGCAGGCTTAACAGCAGCTCGCTTCGGACCGATCTGTGCCTTGATCTCCGGCCATGAATCAAAGATTCCTCCTGGTGAGCAGGGCCGTGCCGTGAAGGAAACGGCAAAACGAGGTTGCTTGCTCTCAGTCTCAGCCTCCTTATCAGAGTAGAACGTTCCTTCCGCAACGCAAGGCCGATATGTTTCGTAGCAGCCAAGGATTAGTTCGATCCATTAGGTTCTTAGATTTGTTCGGAAAAGAAACGATTAACAAGAAAAGATCTTTGATTACGATTAAATGGAACAATCTCAAATAGCAATTTCTGATCATTTCTTGGTGAACATGATCTGCCATAATCTCTTTGATCCCTACATTTATGTGCCAGAATAAAGAGAGATTAGGTAGGGAAGTATATACTTTTTTTGAAACGCTAATCAAAGGGGGTGGGAAAGCAGCAGTCATTCTTTGGAAGAGCCTGGTTCTCTTTGTCTTCGAGCTTTCATTCCTCAATCCACTTATTCGTTCCTTCATATACCTCCCCACCAATAGATAGAGACAAATGGGAATAACCGAACCACGTCTACAAAATGCCAGTACCATGCAGCTGCTTCAAAGCCAATGTGATGCTCCTTGGGGCCAAGCATCATTCATTCTTACCGCGCATCCATCGAGCAGCTCATCCAACCTTCATTCGCCTATCGGCTCACCCTACGGGCCTTCGGCTCCTAACGGACTCTCTCCCTATTGGTCGAGCTCCTTCGGACCCTCACTCTCTCCCTATCGGTCGAGCCCCTTCGCCTATCGGCTCAAGCTCGTAAACTCGCTTCCTTCTGTCATGCCATCAAAGGGGGGAAGCGGCTATTGGCATTCATTCGTACCTGCCATCGAACTAGGGAAGAATCCTCATCGCCTATTCGGTCCTATCAATCAGCATCGTACCTTCCTTCTACCAAGCCAGCCATTCGGCCAGGCAACCAACCGCCCGGCCCTCATTCCCACTTCGAGCATCCGTACCTGCCAATCGTAGGGCACGACACAATGCTATCCACTGGATCCTCACTATCTACTGATCCTGAGTAAGGATTGTAGCTGTTCTTTCAAGCATCCGCTGGTACTCCAGCTTTTCGTAAGGAGTCCTGTAAGGTTGGTAGTTCCTCGCATGAATCGCGAGAACTGTTTCTTTAAGCCCTCTTCTAGGTGATTTTGAGTGTGAATTCCTCTGCTACGCCCATCTCTGTGGTTCTGCGGTTCCTATTAAGTATTTTACGTCAGCAAGTCCCTTGATTTCAAGAACTATCGCGAGGAAGTGAATTGAGTGAAATAGGGCCAGGCAGTCCCTTGAGTTTAATAGCGCGCGCAAGTCCCTTGAGTGAAAGACGTTCAGTGGTTGTTCTGAATCCCACTACAGGGTCCTCCGTTTTCTGTCTGATAAGCTCCTCTTCCGGGTCAAGGATGGAAAGTATTGGTTGGTCTGCTGTGCTCTAAAAGACTTTCTTAGGATCCGAGGGACTGTCTCATAGAAGAGATGTTATTACAGGATCTTAAGTTCTGTAAGAGTTGTACCTCTCTACTGATGCTCAGTAAGTACTCTATCAAGGTACTTACTACTCCTCAGTAATAGCTCCACTAGCTACTTACGCGTCTTCAGTTCTTAAATGAGTTCCTTACGTGTTCTCTGTGTAGCTATTGTTTCCTTTCTATCTCTTGGCAGGTTAGGACTTTTGTTGCTATCTTCCTGTTGTTTCTCATTTTCTTTCGCTCTAAGAGCTTCCTTTTGTCTAGGAAGTTAGCTAATCAGCTGAAAGGAGGAGAGTTCCTTCAGGCGCTCAAGTTTGTGTCATTCATCCGGTGCTAACGGGTGCGTCAAGTCATCCACAGCCCCTTGCCCTATCCATGCTTTCCGCTTTCCCAGTATTACTGAAGCTTTGGCCCTTCGTGTGGCCTCTTTACACTTAGAAGCCCCTACATTCAAAGCCCTCTTCTTGCTTGAATGTTCACCCGCTTGTCCGGTTCCCCTGCCTTGACCAGCTGGACTTATGACCCGCCTGCTATAAAAAGCTTCCCGTACAGCGCTTCTTTTCTGACTTCCTAGCGAGTGACAAAAGCGTCTCTCTGCGGTTGCAAAGATCCTGTGCCGATCACGGTTCCCCGGATCGTCGCCTCGCGTTTCAGTTTGGTGCAGTCAAGCTGGGTTCTCACAGGGCTGTCTGACGGTTAGGACGGGCATCAGGTCGTCTCCTCTAGTCGCTAGTCTGCTTGCTCGTATTGGTTCCGTTTAGGCCTTCATCTTGGTAGCGTGATGTTACCGATTATATAATAGGGTTCCATCCTTTCTATATTCGCGCTCTGAATCTGGCTGATTTTCCAGTTCTGACTTGGTGATTGCTATGATTGATATAGAAGGTGGTGTTCCGTGGATAGTTATTATCATTCGGAAAGGCCTCATGGAATGGCCTTGGAGAAGTGGCTTGCTTGGTTGTGAAAACCTCGAATCCGGACGTGCGCTTGGTAAGGCGCCTACTCCCCTACTAATCAAAGGCTTCCACCTCGAGCATTTTACAAAATAAAGGTTGAAAGACTAATCACGGTTACTTGTGGCAATCATGTCAACTTGGGATCGGGAGCGTGGACCGGTTGGCCAGTGCTGCCAATCGGCCTGGGCAACTGGGCAAGGCGTGAACAGCGTTGGCCCCTTCTCTGGATGCAGACCTAGATCTCAAGCAAGCAGTGATGAGCGAGACAGGTGCAAGCTCGAGGAGCAAGGAAGGCTGAAAGAGCGAGGAAAGCTTCCTTTGCATATCTTTAGATAAAGCATATCAAAAGGCAAACCTTTTAAGCGTCTATCAGCTTGAGGCGTATAGGGGCGACGCTTTAAAAGTCCTCTTTAGCGTTTGTTGCCTTTAGAGTATCAACACTAAAAGCCTGCCCACCTTTATATGCTTGATTTTATCGCTTTCTTTACGTATTTATACGCTAAAGCAAAAAAGGGGTTTAAATAAGGCACGTCAAACTGTGATCGATATCCGACTGCCGGTCTCGGTACCTACGACTGTGGAATGCTTATTTTTATTTTATTAAAAGAGGAACTCAAAGTCAAAACTATACTTTGTCTTGCACACTGACTTCAATCGTATAGAGATTTCCCACTGTCTGTGTCGATACCAAAAACTATGATTGAAACCTACACCGCTAACGAAGGGTAAGTGATTGCCTACTTTCTATGTCCGGAGACGCTTACTGCACTGCTTCTTCTGTCAAGGCAGGCAGGGTTTAATGGTTTTGAACCTTACAAATAACTAATAGGGGTGGCCAAACCAACCCGAAGAAGAGGTTGAGGGCGAGGCATCCAATGTGGACAGTTCATGACAACCCCTCCTCTCTCTGAAGCCTTTGATTAGTAGGGGGTTATGGGATGGGCTGCTAAGGCCCGGGGAGCATAATCGGGTCAAACATCGCCCTAATGACTAAAAGGAGAGGCAGGTTATTGACTCTTCCTTTCCTCCCGATTGGCAGATGTTCGTCGACATCACTACTAAGATGTTGGTCCACCGCCCTATCTCTTAAAGGCAGGTACAGGCGGTCACAACTGAATCCGGGAACCACCAATTGGGTGGGGTTGAAAGCCTATCAGTTACAGATAGATCTCCGGATTTCATTCATGGATCCTTTGACGGAAGAGGTTTCCATTGGCTAGGGGATTCAGGGTCGGCCCTCTACTAGATTATGGGGTTCAAACATCTCCCTTTGGCAGGTGTCTAATGTCCACCATCCCTGCACCACTACTATTATCTGGTTCATCCATCGCTCCGGGGTACGTATGTAATGGAGATCCCATCGGAATGGTTGGTATGCCCACCCATCCACTCCTCTCCCGGCTGGTCGAGTATCCCCTAAGGGGAACCTCTCCCGCACTCGGTCGCTCTGCTTGGGTGGGATATTCCACTTGGAAAAGACCTGCCAGGCTTACTAATAGGGGGGAATGAGAAAGATACAGCTAGAAGCCCCCTTACTAATAGGGCCGTAGCGGTTAGGCATGCAGGTGGGAAAGCATTAATAGATAGCTGAACGTGGGTGCGATCGTCATTCCCCACTAATAGGAGTCAGAGAGAAGGCTTGGGGTGATGGGCTTGAAGACAGGTTAGGACCAACGAGTTCAGTCGTTAAGCGTAACGAGTCTAAGGGTGTGGTCATTCTTTAGGTTAGGGTCGCGGCATCTCCTTCGCGCTTGGTTTCCCGCGCCTACCAAACCAATAGGCCGGCTTGGCTTCGCTGCCATATGTAGTGGTCGGCCTTCCTATTGGTATTGGTCCAGAATGCTGGGCTTCCTTCCCCCATTTTTTTTTCATAGGCCTTCACCCTATTGTGGTGTAGTAATGCATCACAAGATGCTCTGCCTCATGTTCGATTCCACCTTTCGTTAAGAGAGAGGCCTTCTTCTTGTGACGGCTTTCTTTCTTCCTTGTAGTACTTGATCGAGACCCGCACTAATGCTTCAAAGGCTAACCCGACCCTAATACAAAAAAAACAACTCGTCCGGCTCTATCGATCGGGAGGTGCCTACATAATAGGGGCTTTGCTTCCCTATGTACGCAAGATTCACATCTCATCAGATCGACTGAGTTTAGGTGATTCTTATGCGTAACAAGTCTATCTAGTCAGTTCAGTCTCGAGTTCCTCTCCTTAAAGAAAACCCTTACGCTTAATCATGTCAGTTCTACAAAGAGGTCTACTGAAAGCCGAGTGAGGAAGATCATATCGTTAAGGCTTGCCTATCGATAGATAGCAGGTTGCTATATGCTTGCTACCACGATAGAAAGAGCAACAAGCGAAGGTTGAGCGATCCATGCCAGGGGGGCATTGCAATGGAGGAGGAAGCCGAACCAACTCTTTCTTTTTCTAGTAAGATTTCAATATCATCCTTCGTTTTATCCCGGGACAAGGCACTCAGGTGCACTTACAGTCTTTTAGACCTCACTAAGAAAGCTCAATCTTTTCACTCTCTTAGCTAGGCACTCTTCAATCGTATTCAGGCATCATCTAACCACTGATATGCCCTAGACCAATTAGACTACTTACTACGTCAATTGTAGACCTAACCGACCTCTCCATTATTGGAAGCGGAGCAGGTTTGCTTCGAATGAGGTCGTAACACCGGAACATCAGACCGTATTTATGATATTTGGATAATTGATCTTTCCGCTCCAGCCGAAAGCAAACGGCTTTAGGTTCTAACAATTGATCAATGGTAATCAAATAGTAAACTAATGCTTTAGAATACCAAAAACTATACTCTAGACAAGATAACACCAAATATTAGAGCATTAACTTCTCTATGAGAAAGCCCGCATCCTCGGACATCTTATCCTAAATATCATCATTGTCTAGAAGGCAGTCTCAGAGGCTCTTTCGAGGGTATTCTGAGACCAACCTCCGTCTTTCGATGGTGAACCAGTGTTGGGCATAGTTCACACACCGATCGAACTTGGTTCATCGCCAAGCGCCATCCCTCGGCTACTTCAATGTGGACGACTAGAGAGGGATCTTGGGGGGTTGCGCCCTATCCTTAGGAGTCTCGCGATCAGGTGAGCATGGTGACTTCGGGTAGCTCAGAAGAGTTAGCTAAGCCGACAAAGCATCTCGTTCTCAGCTGGTTGTAGGAGTCGTTGATTCACCGTAGTGCACTCAGAGCCGGAGCAGTCGAAGTAGCCCTGTCGGTGAAAGGCTCAGTTCATGTGTCAGTCAGAAGTCATTGCATGAAAGCTCAGCGGGAAAAAAAGACAACAAGAGCCGCACGGTTAGAAACCGATGGTCCCTCCTTTGTCTCCAGGCAAGAAAAAGATTCAAGGAGTCATTGCTCTAGCCCGAAAGATAGAAGCCAGGAGGGAGGCTGGTCCGCTCGCCAATCAATATCAAAATGTTACGATCGGCTCGATATCCCGTCGCATGGATGCCAGTGTTAAAGCATATTGGTTGCACGTCCTTACGCATATCAATGCGTTTAAGAGGAGCGGGCTATAGGAGGTATTGTATTCTTCTTCTCCAGGCCATTTTCATGCTAATTATAATAGACACTGGTTCAGACATGTATTTTTAGCTTATACCGGAGGTATTATGCCATTGCCTTTTCCATTCTGGCTTGGTTTTCCAGAAGGTCAGGTCATAACATGTTACCAACTTGGGATGGTAAGGCAGTATCTTATCGAGGCATGCGCTCCCGATACTGGATTCATTGACCGTAATGACCACAAACAAGAAAGACTATTGCGATCACACTCAGATGCGTGAAGGGGAATCACCCCTTCCCACCCGACTATAATGTAAACATTATAGTCCTGGTGCCCAACCCCTACCTTACTTATCGAGAAGGAGTACTGGGACTGAGTAGACTTCTTGTAGTTCTCTTTCCCCTAGCAGCGTTTCCTGCTTTCCCGGTTGCAAGGTTTCGAGCTAACTACAGGATTTGCTTCCTAGCTACTAATACTAATTAATAGTAGGGAACTTCGAACTAAAGATTTGCTTTAGCTCTAGTTTCCATCCGTCCTGTCCACTCACCACTTATCTCAAAAGCCACTATTTGAGATCTCTGAAGTGAATTCCAAATCAGTGTTTGTGGTTCCATCTCCCTTACGCTCGCTTTTGCTAATGCTACTCGGGAAGAACAGCTAGGAGACGATTAGCTCCAAGTGCTGAAGTCCATAGCTCCTATGATCGTGAGCTGCGGCTTGCTTTGTTCGCATCTCCATAACGGCCTTGTTAAAGCGTTCCAACGACATGTTTAGCCAATCACAGCTTTGAAAGCCAATACCGTAAGAGTACCCACTCGTCCCGTCTCTTCTAGTTCTTGCTCTCACTGCTCGCGTTGCTGATCCTCTCATTCTTATAAACGACACTTCTCTACGAACAACCAGTTTAGCCCTCAGTCTCTACTGCCAACTCGTTTCACTCCAGTTTACCGTAGCAACTACAGCAAGCTGCCTAGCTCACTGGCTCGTATGACTAGCTCGCTTACTTTAACTCAACAGCCTAGCTCTAACAAGCCAACTCCGTTCCTAGTTTCGCTACCCTGCTTTAGCTCACCACTCAACTCATGCTTCTGTTCTACTCCTGACTAGCTCTCATCGTTCGCACCTTTTCAAGCAAGTAAACTCCCATAATAAAGCTAATCCCAGTGCAGAGACTGCTTTAGCCTCCCCCCCTCTACCAAGCAAGTAAGTAAACAAGTAGCCAAACCTTCGATGGGTTGATCAGTCATTAGGGAAACCTTCCTCTACCTTGAGGAATGGGACCTAAATAGCATCATAGAAGAAAGAGTAGTAGCCGAACCAACTGACATAGCTAGATCATCATCAAAAGAAGAGGCTTCCTTTCGCTCTCAAGTGCTAGTATCAAATCAAGGAGCCTTCAACGGCAAATCGCTTGCGGAAATGTCGAATGTTTCATTTTAAGCATCAATCTTGTGTTGGTGTTCAGTCAGCAGTACTAAATGCATTGGATGCCTGGGCAACTGCATCGATCCCATTACTGAGTTGGACGTTGCAGATCTTGTAAAGAGTCTGGATCCGTTGAAGATGAGTCAAACCCTTTCGTACTATTTACATACGAATCATCTGCCTACGAGTGAGAGTCAGAAACATCCGAATAAGCAAGATCCGAATCGGCTGGCTCCGAAGAAGCAAGATCTGCAACGTCCAGCTCAGTATAGGGGGGTATGAGGAATTTTTTCTGATCAAGCCTATGTACATGTTGTAGTGAGGACTCATGCCTATGTACATGTTGTAGTGAGGACGTAATTGGTATTAAAATCCAACGTCGCTCGTCTCGTTGCGTCTTGGAAAGTCGTTGTTTATAGCACCTTTGGTCGCCACTGGTGGTTAAAGGGGTTGGTTGCTAAAGCTCTTTACCCTGAGATCTTGGTTGGCCATCGAGTGGTGCATTGCTAGTGCATATCCTAGCAGGGATTCCATTATAGTCAACGGGTGATCGGGGACCCTTAGGAGTTGTAGACCTTTTGGCATGATCCTATTGTAACTTGTTCTAGAATCATCAATAAAGCTAAACATTTTGCCTACTCGTGTGCCCTATTGCTTTGTGTGTGTTTGGAAACTTAGCACTCCATTTGTGTTTGTTTTGTAGGTTTGATTCTCATAACTTTGCTAGGCTTACTTGCTTGTTGTGAGGCAACGCAAGTGCCGCACGGACCTCAATCCCAAACCAAAGGTTCGTGACAGTTGGTATCAAAGCCGAAGTTCCTACCTACATTCAGAAATGGCGAAGAAGAATGCTACCCAAACACTCCCTCCGGAGTCTAGTCAGGTCCGTGATGATCAAGAACCAATACCGGTGCGAAGTACAAGAGAACGGATTCCTGGTGTTGAGGAAAGGGTGACAGCGGTAGAGCAACAACAATTTAATCTTGCCGAGTTGACAGAAGGCCTTGGTGTGGAGACCAAGGGCATGATAGAAGAGGTGGAAGAGCGAGTCCATGCTCTTGCTGAGTTATTGAATCAGGCCGCGATGGAGGATCTTCGAAAGCAAGTTGACACCCTCACTGGCCAGGTGAATTTACTCATGAGGACCATCGGTAATGGCATAGGTGGTCACAGTGATGGACAGGGTAGCAGGGTACGAGTGCCTGAGCCACGATGCTACCCCAGTGCCCGTGATGCTAAGGAGTTACAGAACTTCTTGTTCGATATAGAACAATTTTTCCGTGCAACACATCTTGATGAGGAGGCCAAAGTCACTACGGCCAGCATGTACCTCAGTGATGATGCGAAATTGTGGTGGCGAACCCGTTATGAAGAGATTGAAGCGGGACGATGTGTTATTGACAGTTGGGAAGACATGAAGCGAGAACTTAAAGCACAATTCATGCCTGAGAATGTGGAGTTCATTGCCCGAAAGAACCTACGGCGCCTTCAACAAACCGGGTCGGTTCGAGAATATGTGAAGAAATTTTCGACTCTCATGCTTGATATAAAGAGCATGTCAGAGGAGGACAAGCTATTTCAATTTATGGAGGGACTAAAGCCTTGGCCCAGACAGAGCTCCGAAGAAGAGGAGTTCAGAACCTTGCCACGGCAATGATCGAAGCAGAAAAGTTATTTGATCATGTGGGGGATGATGCAACAAACAGGAAGAAAGACTTCAACAACAAGCCATCTAACAGCTTCAACAGGCCTCCCAGCAACATGAATACCTCTAGTCGGTCTTTTAGTAGCACAAAAGGAAGAATCCAGGGTTCAGGGGGTGATAGGAGAACCTATCCCAGAGAAGGGTCCAGACAATACAATGAGGCACCAACTCCTGCGTCACAGGGGCCGTGCTTCATATGCACCGATCCACATTACACTCGGTTTTGCCCAAAAAAGGGGATTGTCAATGCTTTGCTAGCTTCAACTTCCTCACCCCACGCTCAGAGCGAAGAGGAAGAAGATGAGGAGGAACCAAAGATGACAGCTCTAAGCCTGTGCAGTGCTATCAAGGGACAAGGTGCCAAGAAAATTCTTTCTAAAGGAGTCCCATCCAAAGGCTTGATGTACATTGAAGCATGCATCAATGGAAAGATGACTCGGGCTATGATCGATACAGGTGCTACACACAACTTTGTCTCGGAACAAGAGGCAAAACGTTTGGCATTGAAGCTCGAAAAAGATGACTGGAAAATGAAGGCAGTAAACTCAGAAGCCCGCCCCGTCACTGGGAAAGCAAGGAGTGTACCAATCAAGATTGGGGCATGGTCTGGGACAACCAATCTCATGGCAGTACCCTTAGATGATTTTCGTGTCATCTTGGGGATAGAATTCTTGAACCAGGCCAAAGCAGTTCCAATGCCCTACTTAAACTCCTTATGTATGTTTGGAGAAAAAGCACCTTGTATGATTCCTGCCACTAGACAAGAGAGGAAAGACATCGAACACTTAACGGCCCTTCAGTTGAAGAAGGGTTTAAAGAAAGGGGAACCCACCTTCGTGGCAACCTTAAAGATGGGAGAGGCACTGGTGGGGGAGATCCTCATTCCCCCGAGCATCAAAGATGTTATAGAAGAATTTAAAGATGTCATGCCTGAGAAGCTACCCAAGAAGCTGCCGCCAAGGAGGGCAGTGGACCATAAAATCGAGCTAGAGCCTGGCAACATACCCCCAGCCCGTGCCCCCTACAGAATGGCCCCTCCAGAGTTAGCAGAGCTTAGGAGGCAATTCAATGAGCTACTAGAAGCAGGATTTCTTAGGCCTTCAAAGGCCCCCTTTGGTGCCCCAGTTCTATTCCAAAAGAAGCATGATGGGAGTCTACGATTGTGTATTGACTACAGGGCCCTCAACAAGCTGACTGTGAAGAATAAGTATCCTATCCCCCTAATTGCTGACTTGTTTGACCAACTGGGAGGAGCCAGATACTTCTCCAAGCTGGATTTGCGATCCGGCTATTACCAAGTGCGAATTGCAAAAGGAGATGAGGCCAAGACAACATGTGAAACAAGGTATGGTGCATTTGAATTCTTGGTGATGCCATTTGGCCTTACTAATGCCCCTGCAACCTTTTGTACTTTGATGAATGAGTTGTTTCATGAATTTCTAGATAAGTTTGTAGTTGTCTACCTCGATGACATTGTAGTATATAGCAACACCCTCGAAGAACACGGCGATCATTTAAAGAAGGTCCTTGGGGTACTCAGAAATAACCAACTCTATGTGAAGCTAGAGAAGTGCTCATTTGCTCAGGAGCGTATTATGTTCTTGGGTCACGAAGTGGGTGGAGGAAAAATTCGCATGGACAATGAGAAGGTCCGTGCCATCCAAGAGTGGCAAATTCCAACCAAGGTGGGAGAACTCCGGTCATTCCTCGGGCTTGTTAACTACTATCGGCGGTTCATATAAGGATACTCAAATCGAGCGGCTCCTTTGACAGACTTGTTGAAGAAAGATCGCTCGTGGTTATGGTCCGAAAAATGCAATACTGCCTTTCAGAATCTCAAGGATGTTGTTATGGTGGAGCAAGTGCTACAGCTGCCAAACCATTCATTGCCATTTGAAGTTCAGACTGATGCCTCAGACTATGCTATTGGCGGTGTGCTTATGCAAGAAGGGCACCCGATTGCTTATGAGAGCCGCAAACTCAATGACACTGAACGAAAGTACACCGCGCAAGAAAAGGAGATGACCGCAATAGTTCACTGCTTGCGAGTTTGGAGACACTACCTTCTTGGCTCCAAGTTTGTTGTCAAGACCGATAATGTAGCCACAAGCTATTTCCAAACCCAGAGGAAGTTGTCACCAAAACAAGCTCGATGGAAAGATTTCCTTGCAGAATTTGACATGGGTCTAGAATACAAGCCGGGCCGATCGAACCAAGTAGCCGACGCACTCAGTCAAAAGGCTGAGTTGGCCACCTTGAAATTGGATGAACATGCCTCCATGTGTCAAATAAAGAGCAACCTACAAGACCGTGTTCGTGAAGGGCTTGAGAAAGATCCATTCGCCCAAACTATCATGCAGCTTGTGAAGGCGGGGAAATCACGACGGTTTTGGACCCAAAACGGTCTCCTACTGACCAAGCGGAGTCGAATATACATTCCGTGATCAGGTGACCTAAGGAAGGAACTTTTGAAAGAGTGCCATGATACTCTGTGGGCAGGGCACCCTGGGATTATCGCACTCTCGCCCTGGTTGAACATAATTACTACTGGCCCCGAATGAGCGATGATGTGGAAGAGTATGTTCGGACGGGCCTCACTTGCCAGCAAGATAAGGTGGAAAGAGACAAGCCCTTGGGACTCTTAAACCCGTTGCCAGTGCCGAAGGGACCTTGGGAGAGTATCTCCCTAGACTTTATTGTGAGCTTACCCAAAGTTGGGGAGTTTGGCTCTATCATAGTGGTCGTGGACAGGTTTTCAAAATATGCAACCTTCATACCAGCGCCATTATATTGCAGTGCAGAGGAGGCAGCTAGACTATTCTTCCGCCATGTTGTGAAATATTGGGGCGTTCCTCAGAATATTGTCAGTGACAGGGACCCAAGATTCACTGGCCGCCTGTGGACCGAAGTGTTTAAGTTGTTGGGCACAAAGTTAAACTTCTCCTCGAGCCTACACCCCCAAGCCGACGGACAGACAGAAAGGGTCAATGCCCTACTTGAAGAATACTTGAGGCACTTTGTTAGCGCCAACCAACGAAATTGGGTTCACCTGCTCGATGTAGCGCAGTTTTGCTACAACTTACAAAAGAGATCTGCATCTAATCAAAGCCCCTTCGAGCTAGCGACTGGCCGGCAACCTTCCACCCTCCATTCCATCGTTGCTGGTTATATCGGCAATAGCCCCCCTGCTTATCATATGACAAAAGAGTGGCACACAAATGTAGACATCGCCAGAGCGTATTTGGAGAAAGCTTCAAGGAGGATGAAGAAGTGGGCAGATCAGGATAGAAGACCAGATGACTTCAAAGTTGGTGACTTGGTGTTAGTCAAATTGAACTCTAGCCAACTCAAGTTTACCCGCAAAGTGCATAAAGGCTTGGTTCGAAAATATGAAAGACCCCTTCCCATCCTTGAGCGTGTTGGTAACGTCTCCTTCCGGGTACAACTCCCTTCATGGCTCAGAATCCATCCCGTCTTTCATGCCAGTTGTTTGAAGCCCTATCGAGCCGATAAGGAAGACAACACCAGAAACACATCAATTCGAGAGGAACCGCACGCAACTTCCTTCACACCTGAAGTTGAGGGTATCATGGCTGAACGCACCAAGCCGCGAGGGACTTCTCGAAGACCGAAACTAGAATATCTCATCAAGTGGAAAGGCCTACCAGACTCAGAAGCCAGCTGGGAACCAAGGGAAAAGCTCCACCTCACTGAAGATGAAATACATACCTACACGGACGCAATGTCGACGAGGGCGTCGACATGATTGGGTGGGGGAGTGTCATGTGGCCATTTCGTCCAGCGCTGTTCGCATGGCCTATGGCCCGTGACTTGGTCTATCAATGTAATATGTAAGACTCATGCCTATGTACATGTTGTAGTGAGGACGTAATTGGTATTAAAATCCAACGTCGCTCGTCTCGTTGCGTCTTGGAAAGTCGTTGTTTATAGCACCTTTGGTCGCCACTGGTGGTTAAGGGGGTTGGTTGCTAAAGCTCTTTACCCTGAGATCTTGGTTGGCCATTGAGTGGTGCATTGCTAGTGCATATCCTAGCAGGGATTCCATTCTAGTCAACGGGTGATCGGGGACCCTTAGGAATTGTAGACCTTTTGGCATGATCCTATTGTAACTTGTTCTAGAATCATCAATAAAGCTAAACATTTTGCCTACTCGTGTGCCCTATTGCTTTGTGTGTGTGGGGCGCCAATTTGATTCTGTCTTCGTTGGAAGGTTGGGTTTTCCCTCTCTCATAATGTCGTGAGAGGGTTTCCCCCCTTCTGTGCAGCCTGATTCAAATTTCGTAAATAGAGTTGGCTTCGCTTCTCCTGTCGCGAGAAGGCGAGGTGGCGCCCGTCTGGATCTGATCTTGCCCTAAGTAACGATGTTGATCCTTGATCCGAGTATAGAATAAATGAAGTTTCGATTTGGTGAGCATAAGAAGACGCATCCGAAGCGGTTGAATCTGAAACATACGCTTAAACAGACGATGCAGCTGAAACCGACGCAGAAGAAAAGGAATTTTGTTTTTCATGGGTGGAGGGTTTGTCTAGAACAACAGAATCATGAGGAGCAGGGCGAACAAAATCCGCTTTGGAGTGACCCCTGAAGTTGGCGCTAATTGAGCCGTAGATTATGAGCTTACTGATTCAAAGCTCTCATGAGATCTCGTTGGCATGCCCTACCAAATGGAAAGGAAGTCGCAGGAGCAACTTAAGAGTTAGAATTCCCCGACTCCGTTCCTATTTATTAGTGTTCTTTCCACTTCAACATCAACTTCGTTAGCTAACTAAGTTGTTGATCCTCGCCCATGGCTGCCTGTGAGAGGGGACCTATGCGATCTCGTTACAACACTCTTTTTGAGACAGAGATTTCTGGTTCAAACTTCAATCTTGAAGCATGGGCGGTGGTCAGATGAACAGAATGTCCGAGTAAGGAGAACTAGCCAAGTTTCTGAACAAGCGAAGGAATTGCAACCTAACCATCTGTGAGATCTCGTTGGCATGCCCTACCAAATGGAAAGGAAGTCGCAGGAGCAACTTAAGAGTTAGAATTCCCCGACTCCGTTCCTATTTATTAGTGCTCTTTCCACTTCAACATCAACTTCGTTAGCTAACTAAGTTGTTGATCCTCGCCCATGGCTGCCTGTGAGAGGGGACCTATGCGATCTCGTTACAACATTCTTTTTGAGACAGAGATTTCTGGTTCAAACTTCAATCTTGAAGCATGGGCGGTGGTCGGATGAACAGAATGTCCGAGTAAGGAGAACTAGCCAAGTTTCTGAACAAGCGAAGGAATTGCAGCCTAACCATCTGTGAGATCGGAGACTTCGAGAGGCTCCCCAGTCCTCTTTAACGCCACTCTTTCCGAGTCTCGTTTGATGAAATGAAGCTTACGATTCTGTTAGTGAGAAGCTAAGTTCTGCTTTAAGCCCGACAAGCGGGCAAGAGAACTAGCCCTAAAGCAGGCCCTAAAAGCAGGCAACCAAGAGAGGTAGGCGCGGAAGGAAGTGCTTCCAGTCGATTGAAGCTGAAAAGACTCCCCTCACTAGAAGACATTCCCCTCGGCCCTAGATTCAGTTTCTGAGGATGGGGATAGGGATACGGATTTGGATGCCTCAGTGGATTCAGATCCTTGATTACGCAGATTCGTATGCCTATTTTATTGATTACGATGCAGAGGGATCGATCGCACTTCTTCTATTCAAGATTCTTTATCTGGAACTGGTTCACAAATCATTTCCTTGTATGCGGTTCGGGAGGGCTTTGTTCCCTTGGACTGGCTATTCTTGGAAAAAGTAGTGTAGTGTCCTATTCTGCCGCTTCGGGTGCCTCAGCTGCTTTGTATGATTCATATGAAGCAATCGGATGCGTCTACCTCTGCCTATTCGTATGCTTATGCCTCTTCAGCTTAGGAGGCTTGCCCAGCTTCGTCCTATGAGATGAGGCTGTAGTTGCGCTTTCTTGTGCTCTATCCCCCTTACCTGTTTAGTTTTGAGTCGAAAAAAAAACCTCTATCCCTTACCCACCCACCGCCCTTGTTTTAAAGCTAGCTTCGACGTTCTAGGGACGGAGTCGAAGATCAATCCTAAGGAGGTGAACCTGTGACTTCGCATTGTCAGTCTTATGGAGGGCACGACCTTGTACTTATGAAGCTACGGTCCCCCAAGTAAAGCGCGATAGGAGGTGTCGACGTCAATCACATAGAATCAAACCTTTTTCCCAAGCTCTCCAAGCCGTACGGGTAGAGTGATCGATCCCATTGTATTGTATTAGACTCGCTTTGATTGAAACCAAAGATCGTCACATCTTCATGCTCAAAATCGTTAGTTGTCATGTTAACCCTCCGAAGAGTTCGATATGGCAGGAGGTTCACTACAGACCCGGGATCTATCAGGATACGCTGGATTTCGACATAATGAATTTTCCCTTTAATGTATAAGGGCCAATTGTGCTCTCTATCACCAATCATCAGATCATTATCGGTGAAGGTCAAAGCATCACAGCTTTCTTCAGACTCTGCCATTGTATGTTCGGACTTTGTACAGTGATTGCAACACAAGTACGGATTGGAAAGCGCTTAAAGGCCTCCCTCAACTCTTCCAACAGCATGAGAGCATCATATACGCTCAACAAGGCGGGAATCTTCCTCAAATGGGCAAGGACATTATAGTCGACACGCCCATCTTTATTTGAAGCGGCAACAGGCTGGGACTAAGTCTTTTTCGAGGGCTCCGACTCTTTCGCCTTACTTTTTGAGGACGAGGGCTGAGGGTTCAACAAGGTTTTGCCAGTCCTCAATGTCATCTAATGGTCGTTTCTTCTTCAGGAAAGTTTAACTCCTCGTCTGAGAAGAAATCGATCTTTCCGCATAATTCATCCCTGGATGATGAGCTGCGGCTTCAAGAGGCACCTTAATTAATAGGGCTCCGAATAAAGATAAAGTCACGCTTCGCTCGAAAGCAAGGCAAGTATAGCTGAAAGAGTAGGAAACACGCGCGAAAGAAACAAGCGGATTGGATTCAAACTCTTCTTCTCGGATTGAAACAGTCTTTCTTCCTTCTCAAGCAAGTAGGCAAGTATAGCAACAAGAGCAGGCAGGATTCAAAGAGTGCTTAAAGCTCGCGAGCGATAGCGATCTGTTCTGTGCCGTCCCGTCAGTGAGCGAACAGGCTTGATTCAAAAACATATCCTTCGACGGGGTTTCTTATCTGTCCTTCTCAACAAGCGGATTGGATTCAAACTCTTTCTTAGACTCCTGTCGTAGGCAGCGAGTGGAGAGAACGAGCCTTACGAATAAAACAAGTAAGGTTAGCTTGATTCAAAAGTGTTTCTTCCGCTGCGGAAAGCAGTTTTGACTGGTATTTGCTTTACCGTAAGCAAAGCTTTTCCGGTCAATAGCATCAAGCAAGAGCTAAAGAGTCACGTGAGCTTTCAGTCAGGCTTGAGAAGAAAACCCGGAGCTTGAAGGCAAACGTAACCAACAAGCAAGGAGCGCAGATGCGGTCGAACAGGGGATTTGGTGCAAAGCAAGAAAGAAGAAAGCGAGAAAGACAGGAGCCAGCAAAGCTTTAAGAGCGTACGAAAAGCGAGCGAAGACTTGGAGCTCAGAGGAGACTGAATCCGAATAGCTGGTAGAAAGCTTTTAGTGTAGTTGTTCAGGAAGCGAGAAATAAAGCTCGCAAGCGGATCAGTAAGAGCTTGGGCTCGCTAAAAGCGGATTTGATTCTTTCTCTTTGTTTCACTCTCTTGGTCTCAGGCAAACAAAGGGGTCTCAGTCTCTCTCTAGACAGCTGATCAGTCAGCAAGCGAGAAAAAAGCTTGCAGCGAGCGCCTCTCTCAAGTAAAGGAGAATGATTGATTCAATCACTGTAGCGAGCGAACAGAACACAAGCAGTAAGCGGAATAGGAAAACAGGTTGTATTTGAAAGCCCTGTAGTTGCGAGAAAGCAGCAAGCCCTCGAGCCGATCGTAACATTTTAATAGCAAGGATTTGATTCTATTAATATGATGCCTACCCATGGACTCCTATGACGCTACCTACCTCGTTGGTCTACCTTCGCGCACTCTATGTTCCTATACCTCCTACGCGCTTTCGATCTTCTTTCTACATTTGATCGAGCTCGTTCCTCAGATCCAGATACAGATCTGATACCGTCGAAGAGATTGAAGTTTATCCAGCATCAATCGTTTAAGAAGCAAGAGCCAAGCAAAGACCAGTACAAAGCCAAGCACAAAGAGCTCGAGCTAAGCCTGCATTAGAGAAAGCTAAGGTAGGGGTAGCGGCAAGGGAGAGGGCGAGGGACCGAACGGAACGATCTACTCTTCTAAAGAGAAGTATAAGTTAGTGAAGTAGCTGGCTTCCTTCCTATTACCAGAGGTCGGGGTCCGCAGAGGCGAGGCCAGAGGAAATAAGGGCAGCAACGGGGAGAGTCACTTGGGATTTTATTTTCGGTTATAAAGATGTTACCTGTAATAAATCCAGACACAGAAGTAGATCCTGTAGATTCTATTTATCCCGGTGAGCAATGATGGACTCACCCGAACCAAATAGATCAATGTGTAAATTGCTAAAGAGATGTCCATACCGCCTAAACAACCGGGGGTGTCTGCATCTGTAAACGTATGCCAAGCATTGATGGTTTCCCAGAGGCGAAAGCCGAACCCCAACATCTTGATATTGAAAGGGCAGGGTTTCCAAAATGCTATGTCGTATTTCTCTCCATCCCGGCCACCAAAGCTTTATGAAAAGGCACCTGAGATGTTGGCCCCCTCATCCCCCGTTTTTCGTTTTTTCTCATCCCCAGGCACAACGAGGCTGCTACTAACTTCACCCACTCGTCTGCCTTCCTTGCTATTAAAATGTTACGATCGGCTCGAGGGCTTTCTGCTTTCTCGCAACTACAGGGCTTTCAAATACAACCTGTTTTCCTGTTCCGCTTACTGCTTGTGTTCTGTTCCCTCGCTACAGTGATTGAATCAATCATTCTCCTTTACTTGAGAGAGGTGCTCGCTGAAAGCTTTTTTCTCGCTTGCTGACTGATCAGCTGTCTAGAGAGAGACTGAGACCCCTTTGTTTGCCTGAGACTAAGAGAGTGAAACAAAGAGAAGAATCAAATCCGCTTTTAGCCAGCCCTTTTTTTATTATATTAAGGTAAACGCCACGAATCTTATTTAATATCTATCTATCTTTGAAAGCTTCCCCGGAATGGAGAAAGTCAAGCCATGGAACACCTTATCGATGGATTGGATATCAGAATCCTCAAGTGCGTGCTACCACTCGAACCTTTCCAACTGGTTTATCAATGGTGTGGAGACGACCGGCATAGCACCAAAGGCGCCTGCCGGGAATAGAGAAATCGTTCAATTTATCTGAGGCAAAAAAGAATTTGATAGGATCTGAAACGAATATAAAAAAAGGCTTCGGTCGATAAGTTTTATAGGCCGGGGTTGCCCAGGGCGGGGCCTGGCGGGAGAAAGAAACTTCGGGGATCGAATTGGATAGAGAACCTATACCTTAAGATGTGTCAATTTCATAACGCGAGAAAGACTCAAATCCCGCCCAACTCTATTGAATGAATCACGATCATTCCACCGGGACTACTGAAATACGGTTTGAGTAGTGAGAGAAAGGACCCGTATTGGATCCAGCTATAGAACTAGGCGGGAAAGACAATAGAGGTGTAGCGAGAGAAACCTGTCGTGGCGTGACGGGGCCCATGCACTGGGGGGACGGTTATGTGTCCATCCATCGTAGACTCGTTGTAGGTGGTGGCTCAGTGTGTCTACCAGTTTCAGGTGAGGCTATTTGGAGATCCAGGGCTTGTCCCGATTCCATATAAGGGGCTTTCGCTTAGTGTGCCCTAGGGGCGGACGCTAAGGCTTGACATGAGTATTCGGTGTAGTCGTTCTTCGCTTTGCCGCTCGAGCGGGTCAATAAGCTTCTTTGGTCCATCCTCTCCCAAGCCACTAATCTCTCTTTTCTCCCGCATCGAAACCAGAATATTTGAAATCGAAAGAAAGCAGTCTGTGAACAGTCTTCTTTGATGCCGGATCAACCGTACCGTACTGAACATTGCCTCACCATCCCCCTTCCCTGCACTCGATTTATCATTTATTGTTTGTCGTATCCATTCATATATCATCTTACCTGGCCCCAATTGAACATTGACCTCTTTCCAGGCATGACATTCCAGTGAGCTCTTCCCATAGTCATGGTCCCTGTCAGCCAAACAAGTAAGCCTACTCTGCCCGACCTTCTCAATAAATAAGTCTAATGGGTTCAATTAACACTCCTTACCTTGTAGTCTGCCATCCTGCCTCCCTTGTGATCGGTCAGAACGTACCTCCGTCCCTTTGTTTGAAACTCCCCATCGCCGGAACACAAGAGCTAACATCTCCCACCGCGACTGCAGGAAATAAAGAAGCAGGAACATAAGCACAGGCGGGCACAACACAACCAAGAAAGCACCTAGGAAAGCACACCATCAAGTTAGCTGGAGCTGGTACATCAGAAGCAAGAAACTTCCTCTTCGCTGGCTAATAATCTCCGATTCCGTCTGCGAAAGTACTGACTTCCCATTGACAAGGAAGGGCCTCCGGCTGGGCCATAACCATCTATATCTATGAATCTGACCATCATGAATGATTATTCTACTTCACAATCTTGAATCTATGTTTCACCATCCTTATCCCCTGTCCTGAGCTTGACTCCATCTTCATCCACGAATGAGACTTCACCCGTATGTGCATGAGACTTTCTCTCCTTGAAAGTGAGTCGTAGAACGAGAGACTTTATCCGAGCGAACGAGGGCACTGGCCCAGTCCTATTAAACAAAGAAATAGTCAATCAGAGAAGAAAGCTTCAACCCATCTTACTATACGCTATTTGATATACATCTCGTTTGGGATTCGAACCCATGCGTAGACCAGTCACTTACTTAAGTTGTTCACTGGAGCCCGCTATACCACTTAGCTAGCGAGATTTCTTCAAGTTGCCGGCAAAGGTATCAATCCGGATTGAAGCGAAAACAAAAGATTGAAGAAATTAGGACGCAGAGTCAGTAACGGTGGGCAGCATATGTGGCACCTCCCTTTGAGATCGAGGTGAAAAGGATTTGACGACTATACAGGAGAGGTACGAGCGCTTGACACTGAAACCTATATGCGTCATACGTATGGTATCCCCAATTGGTTCGGATAATACAAAGAGTACGCTCCCTCTGCTCTTCTAACTCAGAACTCTAGTAACGGCTTATATCCGGGCTGAGATGGCTTCCCGATCATGTAGATCCGCTCACTTTTTTTATTTTTAGCCTGTTTGCATTCCTTTGAAAGGAGACAGTACACTTTCACTGGTTATTATATGAGCATCTAAAGAAAGATAAGGAACATAAGGTAACAATCAACTCCTTTTCCGACCCTTGTTGTTTGCACGAGTCTTAAATAAACTAAAGTAGTGGAAGTTCCTGTTAGCAATAACAATTGAGCGAAAGAAGACACCTAAGCTTGAGCTTGAGGCTAGCTCCGAATCCAAGAAGCTAGCCATAGCGAGACTAAATGCAAGGGTTGGGCTGGCAGCAAAGGAAAGGCGCGCAGTAGGGATTGCACTCGCTGAAAGTGAAGAGAAGAGGAACAGACTTCTTCCTAGAGAATCGGAGAAGCTGGACTTTATTCCCTATGGGAAGTCTTTTTTTTCACCATTCATTAGCCAGGGGAGTAGGGTCTTTCCCAAAACCCATAGGAGAGGAGGGGATTTCCTTCTTCCCAGCCAGAAGCAAAAGAAGACGAATCTGCATTAGCAGACACATCTGTAGAAGCATCCAATTATATGCTGTTTCATCCGCCACATCATAGGAAGGCAAGAAAGCTCGAACGGAGGCATCAAAAGCATAGCAGTAAGCTTAGACTTAAGCCACTGGTCTAGGATAAGCAGCATCTACTGAGGCTAGAAGAGACTCAACAAGGGATTCAACAACTCAAGGAGGTACTAAAGAATGGCACAAAGTCAGTTTTTCCAGGTCTGAACGAAGAACTAGGACCAGCGATAACAAAAAGATTTGCTTTTCGGGCAGGGGAGCGAACAGGAAAACCAGAGATTTAGACAAACAGGAAGGCAAGAGAAAGACGAATACAAGAGGAAGAGGCTGCGAGTGGTGCGAGCGGAAAGAGCTGCGAGAGGAAAGCCTTAAGAGAGAGGGGGGCGAGGACTTGAACTTCCTCGGTTTAGCTTACTTAGCAGCCGGAAAGGCAGATGAAACCCCTTCCCCTTCCAATCGTTCCCCCTTTAGAATCCGAAAAGGGGTCATTGATTCCGAAAACGAAACGCTCTAGTTAGCATTTTTATTGTTTAAGCTTTAAATGGCATCTTTTATGGCTCTAGAGTTGAAAACAACAATGTCTTGTTGAAAACAACACACTCTCTCTCTCTCTCTCTCTCTCTCTCTCTCTCTCTCTCTCTCTCTCTCTCTCTCTCTCTATATATATATATATATATATAGAAACCCCATCACACGGCGGCTAAGAACAAAGTAAAACAGGATTTTAAATACAATGAGAAAGTGAACAACATGTGAAACATTTTCCTCCTTTCTCATTAGCAAGAAAACTCACTGAATGTCATATATAACAGCTATCAACTTTCTAACAGCTGAATTAATACAATTAATTGATTAATTTGGCATAAGATAAAGGATATATTCCTGACTCAATTAAAAAAGGATAGAACTTGTGGTACACGCATACACCAATTTAATAGGATATCTTAAGCATATGAAACATACAACGGAATAGGGTGTGAACATCAGCTGTTGTTAGAGAACCCATTCGATGGAGATGAAGACAATGGAATAAGTATTTCGATCCTTCTGCTTCCACGTCAGCAGGTTCAATTTCTATCAAAGATGAACTGTTATCTGTTCTTATAGTTGCAACAAAAGAAATACTAATGTTGGTACAGATAGCCCAATTGCAAAGAAATCAACATTCCACTCAAGAACTAAGACCATGTGGAATTATTCATGCACTGAAACCACATTGGAAAGACACGAACAAAATCAACGGAAAGAAAAGAACTTGCCATTCTTTAATGCATCTTGTTGAAGAGCATTTTGGTAGGTCAAACGTCAAACATAACTTGTCGCACCATGCCACTATTCTGTAAAATTCTTCAGTCACTCTGATTGCAACCCCAAGAAACAATCTAAACCCAAAATCCAATCCAAATGACAAAAGAAAAGAATATGCAGAAGAAGATACCATAGATCTTTCTTCAGTGCTTACTTGTTACATCATAAACATCTGCTTGTTCATCTTTAGCTTGCAACATGGTCCAAACCTGGAGGAAATTGTGTTTTGAGAGCATCAAATGAAGTGAAGGAAAATGTAAAGGAAATTTGGTGGAAATTGTGCTATGAGAACATCAAATGAAATGAAGAAAACAAAAAGACGATTAGAAAATAATATGTTAGAAATAAAACTAAAGTAGTGGGACAACCCGTGCATCGCACGGGTCAAAGTAAATTTAGATCTAAAATAAACCAAAATAAAATCAAAGTTTTCTCAAGAATAGAAATGTGTGTCCCGTTCAAAAACATGAAAAGCATAAGTGGGTTAGTGATGAACAACAGCAAGCCTGGTGATGGCCAAAAAATGACACACAAAAATGTATTCAACCGGTTTGAAAAGGAAAAAAATTATAAGACCGTTTATGATGCATGCCATTTATCTTACAAAAAATATATCACTATCTGAATCAGGTCAATGTGTTTTTCTAATTAGGGGTGCAACTTGGGTTGGGTTGAGGCCAACCCGAACCAGGCCAGAGGAACCATCTACTCAACCTGAACCCGACCCGACCCCATTTCAACCCAATGAGGCTCAACCCGAGCCAACCCAAGGAACCCCTTCTTTCCCAATCAGAGTTGAACCCGACCCGACCTGACCCAAGATCAACCCAACCAAACCCGAGTTTTTAAGCTTACAAAAAGAAAAAAAAAATTATAAAAAAAAAAAGTGCGGTTTTACTTGAATCTGATTGCCCAAGCCTTCAACTCAAACATGACCCGAACTCAATCAAGGTAGGGAAAACTCAACCCGAACCTGACCCGACCGCAACCCAACATGACTATTTTTTCAACCCAACGTGAGTTGCACCTGAAGTTCTAATGTTGATGGTGCATCTAGAGGGAATCATGGCATTGCTAGAGGAGGGGGTATTATTAGAGATAATAATAGTAGGGTAAGGATTGCATTCTTCTCACATCCCATGTGATGCACAGGTTAAGCAAAAACGTATGCATTACAAAATTGAGAATGGGTCGATGGAACAAATTCATGGTGGCCAATATGGGATAAGGATAAGTAACTCCTAAAACTGGTCAAAACCCAAACATCATATGGAGTATCAATTAAAATCTAGAGTGAATGCAAAGATATAAACCCATTAGCAGAAGAAAAAAACCAAAGCCTTTAAACAAAGCAGATCTATAGTAACAAAACAGAGTATTATGTGGGGTTAGATAATTGAGCAAGGTTTTAGAATACATAACTCGAGTTTTTATTTTATTTTTTGATAGGTACTACATAACTCAAGTTGGACTTGATAGAGCGAGTTTGACTTCACCCACGACATAGACAACTTCCCAAGTGCCTTAAAAGGTTTACTTTTATATCACATAAGTCATCATCATTGTATTTTCGCATGATTACATTTTAAGGAATAGATCAAGCAACAGTGGGGCAAGTACAAAATGAATTATTTTCAGCGTCAATATCAAATATGAGCTTGATTGTCATGTATTTGGCTTTCGTTGGTTGATTCAACCAATGGGTAGGATTGGTTGGATCTATGAGCTTTTAAACATTTAGGCCATCCATTGTGAGCTCCTCCAATGATTGATTTCGATCATCTTACAAATGTTATCTAGATTTTTTTAACAGAATCTACATATCTATCTTCACTATAGTGAACACAAAACGTTTGAAAATTTATAATGAAATACTCTATTCTGCTTTATATCTTTTCGTTCAATCAAGTCAATTGTCCAATACACATACATTTCGCCTATCATTAATTGACAGCTTGCCTGACAATAACAGATTTAGTTATTACAACAGCAACCCAATAAAATGAAAACTGTATCAACAGTAGTGTTTTCAATATAAAGAAATCAGAACTACAATTGCGCTGATGGGTGCAGCTGGCACATGAAAATCTAGCAACCATATCATGTTCATCATGAAACTCTTGAAGTCACTCAGAAACAGAGAAGTAAAACCAACCAAAAAATAAAAAGCCCGGGCTCTGAAAACAAAATTCCCAACCACAAAATTAGCCCTGAAATCCTACTCCATACCCTCACTCACTGCAAAAGTTTAAAAGAAAGCCTTTGCTTCTGCTATCCATGCAAACATGAATAGATAACCTACTCGAAAAATTCCCATATCTGTAGAGCTAAGAATAATTTGGGAATCATAACAGCCAATGACAGAAAAATTGAAACCCACAGTCATTGTTAAAAAAAAAACATAAGAAAAAATCCCAATTCAATCAATGAAGAAAGTATAACCAAAATTCCATTAAAGCTATCACAAGACTTGAGAGGAACAGATTCAGTAAATCCTTTGTAAGCTACCACATCAGAATGGTAAGAATCAATCAGCTAGACGTGTATGCAGAAACTTGAGCTGAGAATACAAACATAATCAATAGTATTTAGCTTGGATAGAATAATATGGAACATAAATACCATTGCCTATCCTTGCCATGGGTACTTGATAGATAAACCAATGAAAATATAGCAGCAATAAAAAAGATGGAAAAGAAAAATAGGATAGATTATTTAAGACAATAACACGGTGATATTTTCAGTCACATGAGGCCCTGTTTGTTTTGGATTTTGACCACCAAAAACAGTTAGTTAGATCTCCATGAACAGAAAAGTCTCTAGATATATCATTTGCTAAATGATTTCACGTCAACTACTATAGAAAAAGTATGTAATCCAAACTAAACAGAATTGAAGAAAGAAGTGGAGATTCTAACCTTAACCCTAGAAAAATTAAAATTAAATGAAAGGAAAAGAAGGAAAAATTATAACTCATACCTGCATGAAACCCTTCAGAAAATGCATCCAGGTCTTTCGAAATCTTTAGTCTTGGTTCATGAAACCAAGTGCCCCAATGACCTGCTTAATCCACCATGAATATTAAAACAACACAGATATAACTTGTGGTACAAATAATGCCACTTCAAAAGGGTGAGATTTCTAGAAGCACAAAATCCCTGTTGAAAATAGATTACCAAACAAAAGCAAGCATGAAGAGCTTCTCTGCTATAGGGAAACACAAAAAACCTTTGGTGATGTTTTTTTTCCCAAAATAGTCCATGCCTAGAGTGAATAACAATGGCAGGGGAGATTAGAAAGTCTCATTTGAAAATTTAAATGACACAGACTAATAACAAAGTTAAACATGTAGACTTCAATTGAACTCCACATAAACTGAACATGTCTGAAATTATAGACATTAGAAAATTCATGATACGGTAAACTCCAAGACATTGATTCATGATCATGAAAAAGCAAAGAATCTAAGTGAATTAAAACGCCAGATTTCAACATATTGGAAAAAGGGATTGAGAAATTGTTCTATATAGCCTAACAGTAAAAATGAAGCTGTTGTTGTAAGACTATATCTGAGTCTTTCATGTCTTTCTCTTTTGTATAGGTAGGTCGCGGAGAAAATACAACATACCACTTGCCATTAGCAGCACAAATGAGAAAAATGAAAGCAAGTTATTCTTTTCTGTGAAGTTCTCTCTCATACAAAGTTAAAATTAGTTTACCTGTCATGCCCTTTTGAGATAGCATAAGATACAAAAAAAAAAAGGGGATCAACATAAGAGAAAACATTGAATTCACCCAGCTTGGAAATAGGAAAGTCACCCGCAAGCATCTTTTGAGTTCGCCATTGATAAGCCGATTAACTTACGTTAATTCTATAATCTGCTGCAGCTGAATTATTCAAACTGAATTCAGAACAGATCGTAGCAATGATGACAGAAGAAATAAAAGCAAGCTTGATGAATCCAGTGATAGTACCCATGATCTAATAAAATAAAAAATTCTCAAGTCAGTAAAAACCAAAAGTAAAAAAGAAATACACACACATATGACATATGCACCAACCAAACAATGCGAGATAAAATCCAACACCTAAATCAGCCTTTTTTTGTTAGGAAAACAATGCGAAGACCGAAAAAACCCAGGCGAAGTCCAACCCACAAATCTCTGATTTTTGTTAGGAAAACAACCCAAAAATCTTAGGAAAAAAAAACTCAAAAAAGTCCCAAACCTTTATGAAGATAATCAATCCAGATATGTCAATGCATAGAATTAGTTGTCTGTGGTGCCTGAAAAAAATAACCAATTGAACCGATCATATATATGTCAGTCACTGATGAAGAAACGAAAAAAAAAAAAAAGAACCCAACAAAGTTCTCAAAATCCAAAACAAATATCTGACCAAAATCTGTAGTTGGAAGATGTGCGTAGCATTTTTTGGAAGATGGATGATATGGCAAACTAAACCCAAGAATTGCTAATCCAACAAATAAAGTAAGAAAGAATAAGGGGAAAACCCCATGAAATCGAGTTTAAACATGCAGTCCAAATATCATGATATGATCCTGCACTGAATCAAAAGAAGATACACAAAATAGAAGAGAAAAGAGTTCCACTTCCAGGGGAACAACCTCAATAGTTCTGTTTTAGGAAAACATTTCTCTGCCTTTTTCCAGTACAAACTAACTACATAAACATCACTTTTCCCAGATCTGAGATCCACTCATCACAAACAGTAACTACCTTGCCACATCACCCCACTACCTATAAGCTGTAAAACAGTTACAGCACCACTAACTACACATGATTGTTAACAATACACATAACCTAACTACTACATATCTAACAACAATAGACACAATAAACATAAATAAAAAACAACAGACTCATACTAAGTATGGATACGTAACATTGCCACCCACTGGGCAGCAACCTTGTCCTCAAGGTTGAAAGCTTGGATACTTTTCTTTCAGCTGGTGCCATGGCTCCCACGTAGCTTCTCCAGGCCCAAGGTTAGGCCATTGAACTAGGACTTCAGTAATTGCTCGATTATTTTTCTTAATCACCCGTCTATCCAAAACAGCAATTGGTTCAAATTTAATTTCTCCGTCCTCACCCAATTCTGGCAACTTGGTCTGCATCTGAACCGCATCTCCGATTTTCTTCTTCAAACAAGATACATGGAATACAGGATGGATACAAGATTCCCTTGGTAAATCCAATTGATAAGCAACTTGTCCCACCTTTTGAAGTATAAGAAATGGTCCATAATATTTGGGGGCAAGTTTCATATTTCTGCGAAGCGCCACTGAAGTCTGTCTATATGGCTGCAACCGCAAATATACCCAGTCCCCCACTTCAAAATCACGTTCAGTGCGATGTCTATCCGCAAGCTGCTTCATACGGTTTTGGGCTTCATGCAAATTGTGTTTCAACAAACGAATCATAGCATCTCGGCTTTGTAAACTTCGTTCTACTGCATCAACTTTGGTACCTCCATCTGGATATAAGCCCAGCACTGGTGGTGGCTGTCCATAGATAATCTCGTATGGTGTCATTTTTGCCGCAGAGTGGAATGATGTATTATACCACCATTCCGCGAGAGGTAACCATTTTGCCCATTGCTTGGGCTTATCTCCTGTGATGCACCTTAGATAAACCTCCAAACAACGATTAAGAACTTCTATTTGGCCGTCGGTTTGTGGGTGATAAGAGGAGCTCATTTGAAGTTGAGTACCCTGCAACCTGAAAAATTCTCGCCAGAAATTGCTAAGAAAGAGCGGATCACGATCACTGGCAATTGTTTTTGGCATCCCATGTAAGCGAAAAATGTGATCCATGAAGGCTTGAGCTATGGTAAGAGCTGTGTATGGGTCTGCTAACGCAACAAAATGGGCATATTTACTAAGTCTATCAACCACCACCCATATAATACTTTTGCCATGTGATACCGGCAAACCCTCCACAAAATCCATGGCTATGTCGCTCCAAATTCGCTCCGGCACAGGTAGTGGCTGTAAGAGTCCCGGCGAAGCCACGGTTTCGTTCTTATTACGCTGACAAATTTCACACTCGGATATGAACTGCCTGACATCTTTTTTCATTTGCCGCCAATAAAACAAACGACAGGCCCGTTTTTGTGTCTTGTGTATTCCTTCATGACCCCCTTCTGGACTTGCATGAAGAGCAATTAAATTTTCAAACCTCAGCGGAGATACTGAGCTCACCACAAGCCTTCCTTTGTATCTTAATTCATTGTTTTCCCACTTGAAATTTGAATGGGTTGTTGGGTCTTCATAGAGCCGTTGGATGAGTTCCTTTAATTCTGGATCAGTCTGCCATTCATCCTTCACTTTATCCACCCATTCATGACAAGGAGAGGTTATAGCCATGGCTGTAGTACTCTCAATATCCTTGGGTTGCCGTAAAAGAGCATCTGCAGCCAAATATTCTTTACCACGCCGATAAACGATCTCGTAATCATACCCCAACAGTTTTGCTAGCCATTTCTGCTGTAGTGGTGTCGTCACTCGTTGTTCCAGTAAGAATTTGAGACTTAGATGATCAGTACAAATCTGGAACCTTCTCCCCACCAAATATTGTCGCCATTTCGTAATTGCGTGCACCACTGCCGTGAGTTCTTTTTCATATGTAGAAAGACCAAGATGTCGACTTGATAGTGCTCGGCTCATAAAGGCTATGGGATGACCATTTTGAGCCAATACACCACCAATCCCCACACCGGAGGCATCACATTCGATCGTAAATGACTTGGAGAAGTCTGGTAATGCCAATACCGGAGTTGATGTCATAGCAATTTTTAGACCCTCAAATGCCTTTTCTGCCTCAACAGACCATTTAAAATTATCTTTCTTGAGCATCTCCGTCAACGGCTTACTAACTTTCCCATAGTTCTTGACAAATCGTCTGTAATATCCGGTGAGGCCTAGAAAGCCTCGCAAAGCCTTCAAGGTTTTCGGTTTTGGCCATAAGATCATGCTGGAAATCTTTGTTGGGTCTACAGAAACACCATCACCTGAAATTATGTGGCCCAAGTATTCCAACTTGGGTTTCCCAAACAAGCATTTTGATCTTTTTACATATAAACTGTGTTCACGTAGAATTCCCATAGTTTTCTTTACACATTGTAAGTGCTCTGACCAAGTAGAATTGAAAACTAATATGTCATCAAAGAAAACTAAAATGAATACCTCGTTCATTAGGCTTTGAAAAGTTGACGGGGCATTAGTCAATCCGAATGGCATTACTAAGAACTCATAATGCCCTTCATGAGTTCGGGAGGCGGTCTTGTGGATATCCTCGGTGTGCACCCGGATTTGATGATATCTCGATCTCAAATCCAACTTTGAAAAGTAATTGGCTCCATGCAGCTCGTCCAATAATTCATCTATTATCGGCATCGGAAATTTATCCTTTACAGTCACCTTATTTAGCGCACGATAATCAAGCACATGCGCCATGATCCATCCTTTTTTCGTACCAAGATGACAGGTGATGAGAACGGGCTAGTGCTTGACCGAACAATTCCAGCTTCCAACATCTCCTTCATCAATCTTTCGATTTCATTTTTCTGGATATATGGATATCTGTATGGTCTTACATTAACGGGTGGGGTGTCAGTTATAAGAGGGATGCAATGATCCTTGGCCCGTGGCAGTGGTAGTCCACTTGGCTCATTAAAAACATCAGAGAACTCACTTAAGAGCTCTTCCATCTCTTTGTCAAGCATAGCGTCTTCATGACTGACTGTGGTTGTAAAAAGTTGGGCCATAGTGGCCATATTTCCCTTCTTCAATTCATGACTGGCTGTGGTTGTAAAAAGTTGGGCCATAGTGGCCATATTTCCCTTCTTCAAAATATGGTTCATGCGTTGAGACCCAACCATCTTCACTGGCCTTTCCTTGCCACCTCGTAATGTATGCTTCCGACCTTCTAATGTAAACTCCATTCTTAACCTTGCGAAATCCCAAACTACTGGTCCCAAAGTTGCTAACCATTGGATCCCTAACACTAGATCACAACCCCCAAGTGGCAACAGCTTGACGTCCGCTTGAAAAATAGTTCCTTGCATCACCCATTTCAACCCTTGCATTCAGCCACGCTTGTAACTTTTCCACCATCAGCCACTACAACTTTCAATGGTTGAGATTTTTGTACTTCGCAAGCTATCCTTTTGCCGTTCCTGGATCTAAAAAATTGTGGGTGCTCCCGGAGTCTATCAAAATAATAATAGGCTGCCTCTTAATGTAGCCCCGAATTCGCATTGTTTGATGGGATGTGGACCCAGAAAGAGCATGCACAGATATTTGAGGTTCCTCCGATTCACTACTGATTTGTTGTTCGGGTTCGACCAATTCTTCACCATCACTTCCATCTTCTTCAAGGTCCAACATAAATATCTGTTGTCTTTTGCAACGGTGTCCCGGGGTGTAGCGCTCATCGCAATTGTAGCACAACCCTCTATCTCGCCTTGCCTTCATCTCAGCATGAGTCAACTTCTTCATAATTGGAGTAGTAGTTCCAACCGGTTGTTTGGCTTGACCGCTAATCTGCCCCACAACTTTGCTTGCTCCTATTCTGTGCTTCTTTGACAATGCCTCATGATTCTCTTCTTGCAACTTAGCTAATCCAACAGCCTGCAACACCGTTTTAGGCTTAAACATTTGCACACTAGTCCGTATTTCATCTTTGAGACCGCTGAGGAAGCAACTGACGTAAAACCCTTCTGGTAGATCATTGGTCAGATTTGCCAGTTGTTCAAAACGATCCTCATATTCTGCCACCGTCGAAGTTTGTTCAAGTTTCGTAAGCGGGCCGATGAAATCCTCGTACGTATTCGGACCAAAGCGTGAACAGATAGCCTCTACAAATTCTTGCCATGGCACTTGTCCTTTGAGTTTTTCAAACCATTGGTACCACTGAATCGCCTTCTTCTCCAAGTGGATGGACGCTAAAGGAAACTTTTGTTCCTCCTCGGTGTTGTTGTAAGTGAAAAACCGCTCCACTCTTGTAACCCATCCGAGTGGATCTTCCCCATTGAACTTTGGGAAGTCTATCTTGGTATATTTGGTATAAGCAGGACCCCTTCCCGTCTGTATTTTTGGAAACGAATCATGTATAGACTCTTCTTGATCTCCATTTTTGTGCATTGCCGATGCCGACAATGTCTCATATTTGAGGTCCAACGCCGCTACGAGTTGCTTGAACTGATTTATTGCCTCCATTTGTTGTTTACTTTGGTGTTCGTTGTTTTCTCGCAATTGTCTGAATTCTGCTTCCAATTTCTTCCCATCCTGTGATCTAGTTCCATCAGCCATGGTTCCTCGGTATCACAGATAAGATCGACCGCTCTGATACCACTGATATGATCCTGCACTGAATCAAAAGAAGATACACAAAATAGAAGAGAAAAGAGTTCCACTTCCAGGGGAACAACCTCAATAGTTCTGTTTTAGGAAAACATTTCTCTGCCTTTTTCCAGTACAAACTAACTACATAAACATCACTTTTCCCAGATCTGAGATCCACTCATCACAAACAGTAACTACCTTGCCACATCACCCCTACCTATAAGCTGTAAAACAGTTACAGCACCACTAACTACACATGATTGTTAACAATACACATAACCTAACTACTACATATCTAACAACAACAGAAATAATAAACATAAATAAAAACAACAGACTCATACTAAGTATGGATACGTAACATATCAGAATAAAGAAAGGGAAATAGGCATTTTACTTACCTCTTTTTTTCTCGATTTGATTAAGGGAGAAGTGATTCGAGATTGGATGGAGACATGAAGTTGCGATCTTCGCTGGGCAGAGCGAGGAAGAGGAAGAGACACATAACTGAATGCGAAAAGGCATGAAAGAAATTGTTAGAATATGATCAAATGGGAATGGCAAAAGGCTTGAAAAAAATTGTTGGAATATCGGTGGTGATAAGCGGCTTGAGGCCGGCCTACGAAGAAGAAGTTCAAACGTTTAGAAGGGGGGTGGAGAGAAAATAGCGAGAGAAAATGTGGCAAATATCAGGGCGAGATTTTAGGCTTCTATTTTCCTTAAGAAGTTGAAACGTTTAGAAGGGAAAACCAAGTGAAACATCGAGAGAGAAAGAGAGGTAGATAAGGGTGTCAATTTTGGCTCGGGCTCGGAAGCTCGCTCGAGCTCGGCTCGAATCCTTAACGAGCAAGCCCGAGTTAGGCCAGGCTCGGCTCAGCTCGGCTCGTTAAGGCTCGTTAAGAATTTAATATATTTATATATGTGTATATATATATATATATATATATATATATATATATATATATATATATATATATATATATATATATATATTATATATTAATATATACATTAAAAGGGTTGTCCATGGAGTGAAAAGGGGGGCAAAATATGTCACTTCATTTTTGGAACCCCATTTGTTACTAGGACCACCCCCCATAGTGTAAAAAAAGTAGTCAAATTACACTAGTAGGGCTGTCCAGGGAAGATGAGAGGTGTGAACATAATATAACCCGAGCTCGGTAAGGCTCGCGAGCCGCTCGCGAGCCTGACCGAGCCGAGCCTCACTTGTGAGCTTAACGAGCCGAGCCGAGCCTGGCCAAGCTCGGCTCGGCTCGTTTACACCCCTGGAGGTAGAGATTTTAGGCTTCTACTCTCTCTCTCTCTCTCTCTCTCTCTCTCTCTCTCTCTCTCTCTCTCTCTCTCTCAATGTGAGGCGAAGGGGTGGGCTGACACGTAAGCAAATTTTTATTTTTTTTAAGATGAGCAAAATCAAAGATTTATTTTGGAAAAATTCTCAAAAATTTGTGATTTTTATCTGAAAATCTCAAAAAATGATAGAGTTGGCTAATTTCTCAAAAAGGGTGAAACGCATCCCAATGAGTGTTTTAGGACAAAAATGCCCTTATGTTGCCTTTCCCTCCAAGAAAGTAAGCAACAAATCTCAATGCATTTCACCTACCAATTTGACCTTGTCACCTTCTTCCCACGCCAAAATCAAAGATCATTGGCTGTTGTAAAAATTCCAAACGAAATTCCATTGCAGAGAGGTGAAACTCCCCTCTCCTAAAATATAGATTTTATTGCATCTTTTATTTTTCTTTGGCTTTCAAACCTAAGCTTCTCAAGTAGGTCCATTGTTATACATTTGCATACATTTAACATGTTTCTTACACTACTATGGTGTATTGTCATCATCTTGTTAACTTGTTAGAGATTTGTTATGGTTGTGTTAGGCATTTGTTATTGTCATCATCCTCTTTCCAATGTTATGGTGTATTGTCATAATCTCTCTATCTCTCTATTGCTCTCTATATTTCTACTTAGAGTAAACCAGGATGAAACTCATGTCTATACAATTACAACCACTATTTAAATGTGTAAAAACAATATTTTGTTCTCGGAACCACTGTTGATATCTAGGAACCAGTATTTAAACACTCAGAAGCAGCAATTATACTTAGGAACCACTATTTACCACTATGTAGTGGTTCTGAGGTATAAATAGTGGTTTCCGAGGTATAAATAGGTGTTCCGAGGTATAGATAGTGGTTCAAGAGTAGAAATATTGCTTCACACAATATACCTTGGAACCATGTGTAGACACCCCATTTTGACCGGACCCAAATTCGTAGCGTTGGTGCGAAGCCTCGTCAAATCGGTGAGTCGGGGTCCTGAATTGAACCCTGAAGCAGCTTATGGTCCCACTGAGGTCCCCGTAAAATTTCATCAAATTCCGAGCCAATTTGGCAAATGGGACGAGCCGAGAAAGGATGTGTAGTACAAATCCAAAGGGGGGTGAATTATCTGCTGAGGAGGTTGTCCAGGTAAAAGAGGGGCGAATTATCTTGTGATGGTCGCGCCCAAGCCAAATAAGACAAAAATGGCGGGCGCGACTCATCCAGTTTTGTGCGCCCATCAAATAGGGGTGCAGATATCAACCGGTTATTTTAACATATAAAAGAAAAAAATCAAAACGAAAGAAAGGGGCGGGATTTTTCGTCTGAATCGGAGAGGGAGAGAGAGAGAGGGAGAGATCCGGCCCACCTCCGGCCATCTCCCTCATCTCTCCGGCTGGCTTCCTCGGCCATTCGAGCCACCACTTCCACCTATAAAAGGGATCTGATCGAGTTTTAAGGGGGATCTTTCCTAATTTTCATTTCTCGTGACAGAGAAAGAGGCGAGAAAGAGAAAAAGGAAAGTAGGCTCCGATCATCTTCTCCGGCTTAGGCTCCGGCCAGCGTATTCTTCCATTTTTCCTCTTTGATTTTCTTTTATTCATCATCTCATTCATAAAAAATTTTTAGATCTACGATCGTAGACCGTGATTCATCTTCTCCTAGTCTAGATCTGAGCTAAGAAACCCATATGCAGAGAGAGAGAGAGAGAGAGAGAGAGAGAGAGAGAGAGGGATTTCATCCCTAATCATTTTCTCCGGCAATCTCTTTTCTCCGACCGTTTCTCCAGCTCAAGATTTTTAACAGGGAGAGGATCTCATTCTGGTTGAAATAAAAATGGAGAGAGAAAGAGACAGAGCTGAAGAGGGAAATTCATGAAACCTTATCTTCTTTTTCTTCTTCTCCGGTGAGATCATCTCCGGTGCGATCTTCTCCGGCGCGATCCTCTGTGGTGGAGTATCGGTTTTCTGTCATTTTATATCGGTTTTTTTGCTGTTTGAGCTGGTAAGGTTTCGGATTAAGAAAAATCGGAAGGAGGAGGCGCAGATGTAAGATCTGTTGAGGATTTTGTAAGTTGTGGTTTCTTCCGAGGTTTCTGTGAAGGGGAATTGTAGTAGGGGAAGAGGAGAGAGTTTCTCTTTCGGTTGTAGCGAGCCAAACGATGGCGGAATCACAAGGAAGGCCGTTCTGGAGCCGCCATGCCGGATTTCAGCTTCTCCGGCTGCCGGAAAAGATTCAGAGGACTCTCTCTATACAGAGCTCTGGCGCGCTTGTGCCGGATCGTTCGTGGCAGTTCCTCGAGTAAGTGAGAGAATTTTCTTACTTTCGCAAGGGCATATAGAACAGGTTGAGGCGTCCACGAATCAGATTGCAGACCAGCAGATGCCTGTTATCTCCTGTCAAAGGTACTTTGCCGTATAATGAACGTAGAATTGAAGACTGAACCGGACACAGATAAGGAAGGATTTTTTTTTTACCACTTGCGACAAGAGAAAGAAAAGGAGTTATTGTCAGAGGAGAAGAAGAAGAGCGCGATGCATTGTCTCAGGTAATTGAAAGAGAGCAAAAGAAAAGGTAAGGTGATTTTATTATTCAGTTTTGTCCTTTTCTTTCTTTAGTTTTATTTTATTCTTTTCTTAAGGCATTCATGGATAGATACTACAATGATTTCTTTTCTTTGGTGCTTGTATTGATTTTGATGGACTCTGTCGATTGATCTGTACTTGTTTCTATTTTGAGCTGATAGTTTCTATTGTGGATACTCCCAAAGATACTTATGTGTGAATGAAAGTGTTATAGGGCTTGACTTTCTTTTTAGTGGTTCTTGTGTTGGACTTTGGGATTATTGATGCAAGTAATGCGCTTTCATTGAAATTATAGGAAAGAAGATTCATTTTAGCGAGGGCGATGAAGGCGATAGCCCAAGCCCATCTTTAGGGGACTCGTTCAATCTAAGTAGCGCTCCCCTCTTTTGTTTAGTAGGCCTACCCAACCTTTCAGATATGCCCCCTGTTATGCATCGAAATTTATAAAAATCAGAAATATCATTTGATGCATTTGTATAATCTGTTAAATTTTTTAATATTCTTCTCTTGTACTAAGCTTTGAGTTAGGGTTTGAAGACGGTAATAAATGGTGTTCAGGTGAGATTATCTCAAAGCTTCTCATACTCATTCCTTTTTATTTTAAATAAATTGTTTAATTGAAGAAGGAAATCAGATGATTTGCACTATTCGATGTCCTTGACACGAATATCGTCTGATTTCAAGGCGGTTTGTAGAAATATTATATGTGTAGGGAATCAGATGATTACTTTGGCATCATCTGATTTCATTGGAGTCCCCGTATTGGGGTTTGTGTTTGGTTTTGAAGTATTTGATATTGTTTTTACTTTATTAGGCTATCCAGCGGCTGGTCTGGACTAATTAATGTTGTTTATCATTTTATGATTGCTACATGTTGTGCACTCTTTAGTTGTAGATCTTACTTTGCGGATATTTGATTTGTTTTTATAATAATTGAATGGAAATTTGAGTTTACTTGGTAACCTTTTTCTTCTCTCTTTGGATAGACTAGCGTAGTCTTCTAGACTTCTTTAGATAATAGAACCTGTAATAGGAGTCATACTCTGTCTCGTTAGGCAATCCTCCTTTGGAGGCAAGCCTCATTTGTAAAATCCTCTCTGATATTGCACCTCAGTTTGTTCCTCTGTTAAATTAGAGACCAATTTGGTCAATTAGTTGTCTTAGCCTTGCTTACCCCTTGGGGGCAATGATAAGGTTGTTTAGAGCCCATCTTTGTGTGTGTTTGGGAGACCCGCCCGGTTTCATTCTCTCGTTAATCCTCTTTGTGTGCTTTTTGGTTTTGGAAGAACACCCTACTCGGCTTGGCTTCATACCCCTACCCTTATGGGTATTGGGTTGCACATTTGTTGCACTCTGGGGCTAGGTAGCTGTCCGGCCCGGCTGGGTGTTTTTACCTTTGCCAAATATGCACAAGGTCTCTTATTCCTTTTAGACCCGCCCGGTCTCATTCTCTTGCTAAACCTCCTCTTTGTGCGCCGTTTGGTTTTGGAAGAACACCCTACTCGGCTTGGCTTCATACCCTTACCCTTATGGGTATTGGGTTGCACATTTGTTGCACCCTAGGGCTAGGTAGCTGTCCGGCCCGGTTGGGTGTTTTACTTTTGCCAAATATGCACAAGGTCTCTTATTCCTTTTGCTTGTAAGCTTCTCCTTAGTCGATAGTCCATTCGCATAGGAGTCAGCCTTGATTAGAGAGTCTTTGACTCATTTATCCTTTAAATAGTGTTATTAGAGAGTCTTTGACTCATTCGCCTTTTAGGTGGCGTTATTAGAGAGTCTTTGACTCATTTGTCTTTTCAGTAGTGTTGTAGGAGAGTCTTGGACTCATTTGTCTTTCAGGTGTTGTTATTAAAGAGTTCTGACTCAATCTTTCTCTTTTAGAGAGTCTTTGACTCATTTATCCTTTAGTCGGTGTTTTTGGAGTCTTTGACTCGTGTTTCCATCTCTTAGAGAGTCTTTGACTCGTATATCCTTTAGTTGTTGTCAGTGGAGTCTTTGACTCGTGTTTTCATCTCTTAGAGAGTCTTTGACTCGTATATCCTTTAGTTGTTGCCAGTGGAGTCTTTGACTCGTGTTTTCTTCTCTCTTAGAGAGTCTTTGAATCGTGTTTCCTTTCTTTCAGAGAATCTTTGGTTCATTTATTCCTTTGGTGATGTTATTAGAGAGTCTTTGACTCATTTATCTCTTTCGCAGTTTTCTTAGAGAGTCTTAGACTCATTTGTACTTTCAGTTGGATTTATTAGAGAGTCTTTGACTCGCCTTTCCTTTTGCAGTCATTAGAGAGTCTTTGACTCCGTTATCTCATTTTCAGTGTTTTCAGTTACTCTTATTAGAGAGTCTTTGACTCATTTGCTCTTATAACGGTGTTATTAGAGCATAGTTTCCCTTATTCACCCTAGGGTTTGGCCCTAGGGTTTTGCTTGTATATTCTCTCCGGTCTTTGGCCAAAAGGGAGAAAACATCAGAAATTTTAAAATCCATAAGCATTGAAATCATTAAAAATCTCAAAAACATTAGAAACTTAAAACATAAAAAATAGTTGATTTGCTGTAAGCGTTTGTTAGTTTGAGAGTTCGTTTCGAACTACGTTGGCTTGATCCTCTTCAACGAGGTACGTAGCGCAGCTCGGGATTTATATCCCAAGTCCAGCCAAACTTTTGTAAATAGCGTTTTAAACTTTTTTGAATAAACAGCATTTGATTTCGAAAAGCTCTTCCTTTAGAGTTAGGACTTTGTCCTAGATAGAGAGTTTAGAGTTAGGGTTTGATCTTTGTTTTGTCGTGTGCTTGTTTGTGATTGCTTTAGAGTTAGGGGTCTGTCCTAGAGTTATAGGAGCGCCTCCGTCTGGTCAGTCGGCGATACACATCGCCGAGTGATGACTAGAGTAGGATACGCTAGTCCACCCTTGGTTTTCCTTAGGAAATACAGCCTAGTTGCACATAGGTTGTAGGAACCACCTGCATTAGCTTAGGGCTAACTTGCATTTAGTTAGGGCATATAGGGTGTCCTAAAATTCACAATTCACTGGAATTTAAATAATCATACAAGAAACTTTAATAACTAGTCCGGTCTTTTAGATCGAGTTTAGGATAGAGGTCTAGGTGTCTTAGGCATCCTAGCTTAGAATAGGCGCGAAGAACTACGTTGCCTTGATTCTCGTGGAGGCGGGGATACGTAGGCTTCTTTGGATGAATACCAGACCATCTGAGGACTCGGGCTAATAATTTAGAGTCTTAGGATTTGTTGTGTAGTTATTGTATGATTTGATATGCTTTCTTACTTTATCGTACTGATTCTATACCTTTAGCTATAGCTTGCATGTGTTTGCACATCAGAATTTAGACACCCATTAGGTATGTCACTCATAACCTAGCTATGCTTAGGTGATACATCTTTCATTTTATTTTATGTGTGTTTATTATCTTTATCTTCAGGAAATGCATGCTTAGGTAGACGATTCCTGAGGATTGTTCCCATTTCACATGATTTTTACCCAAACTTCTTTGAAGTTAATAATAAATGGCATAAGAGACCAAGTGCTTGCACTCGGACGAATCGGGGGTGCTCTCAGACCTTCCCCATTCGTAACCAGGCACGAACCCATATATATTTCTGGTTATCCATTGCACAGAGGATTTGATTTTAGGGTTCCATGGCATATCCATGGATGGCGACTCTGAGTTTATTTCAGGTATGTCTCGGTTTCGAACCTCAGTTCCTGATCGAGACATATCTCTTTCTTTTTATATCGCCACTCGTGCTATGCTATGAGGGTGGCATCCGTTTCGAGAGTTCCTTGGTAGAGCTCTCCATTCACATGGATGATCCAGAGGATGATGTAGGGACTAGTTTCCCTCACCTCACTACCTCTTCGGATCGGGGTCCACAGGCTGGCGACTCTGCTGGGGATTTTTTGAAACATTGCCTAACTCTATAGAAATGCCATTTTTACTAACTTTGGAGAAATTTGGGATTAAATCATTTTAAATGGAAACTCTATCGTTAGAATCCAGGGGCACCAGATAGGTGCATAATTAAAACAAGGGATTCACACACTACACTTCATGCATTATCATATTTGTTATTTCTTTTATTATTTTTTGTTTTTCCTTCTTGGCTCCACGGGATAGATTCGATGCGTACCCGACTGGGATGTCTTCACCCTGATGGTACTGTTGAATCTATTTCCAAGCTATGCGCCAGCGCTGCAGCCGTAAACACTCGGTGCACTTGTGTTTGCAGCAGCCGATGAGCAATGAAGCATACTATGTATAACACTCGGTGCACTTGAGTTATACATATTAAGTATGTTTCATACGCATAGTACCCGGTAGATTGAGTCCGGAGCCCTACTTTGCTTTATATATTATGTATATACTTACTGACCTAGTGAAACCCAACTAGGAAGTACCTGTGTTTATATACATCTGTATTGCATTCATATAGGGTCGAACGTGTGTTGCTTACACATGTAGAGCTTAGAGTTAGGAGCTTTACCCCATTTTACATGGCTACAGCGCGTTCCTAGTACACTTATCAGTCTGTCTTGAGTCGAGATTTTCTTGACTCAGCTAGATTAGAATTAGGGCTGGTGCCCCTGGTTAGGATTTGTGTGTATGTGTATATACCTATATATATTGATTATGTATATTAGGGTTCTCCTCTTAGTCAGAGATTCCTTATTCCTTTCAGTTGGTTATATCTTTTCCTTATTCAGATCTAGATCTAGTCAGTGGCTTTTTGCTTGCCTTTACCTTGGCCAGGTTTAGTCCTTGATCTGTAGATTACAGGGTTTGACCCGTTGTTATATATTCTCACCTTTGGTTAGTCCATTAGTTGATCACCTTTCTCTGGTAATCCTTATTCATATACCTTTGATTGAGCTATAGGGATCCCTTGTATAGCTGTTATGCTACCGGATTTTATCCAGAATATTTTTGAGCATAACCGCTATTTCTTAGGGTTAGTTAAATCATGAGTTTACCTTACCTTGACTTTCTTGTCTAGTCGTTATGCTGCCGAATTTTTCGCAAAGCATTTTGAGCATAATCGCTATTTCTTAGAGTTAGGAAAACCATGAGTTTACATTTTCTTGACTTTCTTGTCTAGCCGTTATGCTGCTGAATTTTTCGCAAAATATTTTTGAGCATGACTGCTATCCTTTGGAGTCAGTCTACCTTATCTCAACTCTCATGTGTAGCCTCGATTAGCTTAAAACCCACTTTTTAGTGAGAGCTTCTGATTTGATCAGTTGTATTTATATCCTTTCAGTTTCACTAAGATAGTGGCCCGTACATATCGTTCTCGTGGTCGCAATTTATTTGTTACCATGTGATGATATATCCACCTTTTTGTTGTATCATAAATTTATCTTATATATACATCACTCAGTGGGATTAGATCCTTGTCTTTGTCTACCTGTTTTGTCTTGAGATCTGGCCGATAGCTCGTTTGCTGTCCTTATGACCATGGTCTATCATTTCTGATCATATTGATCGTACAGTTGTTGATATCCATCATTCAGATTTTAGATCTGGTCTTTGACCCTACTTTTGTCATTCTTATGGCCATGGTCTATTATCTGAGCCATTGATTTTTTTCATTGATCCATGTTTACCTATCATATATCTTTTACCCTTGGATCATATCGAAATCATTGATGAAAAAGTCTGATATTACCTGTATTCTTTGAGTGCATGATCATTGCTGAGATCGAAACTTATTTTGATTAGGGATGTTTATCGTTTCTGACTCTTTCATTCCTAAAAGAAGAGCAGCCATATCTCAAATGAGATTTACAGGTGTGGATTGAGAATTCATTGAGACCCTGTTGATGTAGGTCATATTATCACTGTCTATTTTTCCTTGACCTTCATAGACAGTATTTCTTTGATTTTCAGAATAAAATACCCTCTGGTGTGTTTCAAAATTACTCTTTTCTCTATTTTTTCAGAATCTTTATCCCATGACTATTGATCTAGTGTGTGTGCTTCCAAGTCAACAGTCTGTGTTTAGCGAAAGACCATTCTTTCAAAAGATTGACAATATCCAAAATCATACTTGATCCAGGCAGTCTATTGCTTTACCCACATTGTCAACATAAGCCTTTGTTGTCCCATTTAACCCAGACCTTGTGGAGTTGCCTTTTCTGGGATTTCTACTCCGGGATTGAACTTTATAGTTATCATTTTCATGAGGAAAGGTGTATCACCTATAAGCTTTCAGTGTCAGTTCACTACCTTTGAAGAAGTGTCCTGTGTCTTTAGATTTGTCTTTCATTGAGCGTACATCAACTTTCTTCTCTCTAAGTTGAAAAAGTTCAGTTCCGTAGATGTTAAAAGAAAAAAAAAAGTGGCATATCTGTCAGTCTTTCTTATACAGAGTCAGTCTTCTGTTAAGTCTGATGTAGAAGCCCATTGAGGTGTGTTAAAAATCATCAATGTACTTACAGTCTTCAATTCAATAAAATTGTTGATTTCGTATCTTTGATACTCTATGATTCACTCTTAGATCTAATGTTTAAATAACTAAAGATCCCCTTCTCGGATGAGAATGCAGACGAAATTCACCTCGAGATCTGAAAGATGGTCGAATGAGAGGAAGAGCGTCGAGCATAGCCACTTAAAGAAGAAATCGAAGCCATTGATAGTGGTATCGAAATCCAAAACTCGGAAAAGATGGAGTGGCAAAATTTTATCTCCCAAGGAGCGCAAAGAATTGATAAACCTGTTTAGAAGGGTTTGAGTTAGTCTTGCTTGATCCTATAAGGATAAACCAGGGGAATACCCTGTCGTTGAGCAAAGCAAGACTTCATCTGCTTTAGACATCCAGTTGAAGAGTAAAATTCTAAAGAGTTGAACGTCAGACATCCTGTGGAGCTGATGAAATATTGAGAGAAGATTTTCAGAGGGAGTGGAGCACAGTGGTTGAAGTTTTGCCAGAAAACCGCCAGACTCCTCGAAAAAAAAAAAAATTTCTAAGTCTTTGAATCTTAAGCAAACGAGCTTGTACATCAAATACATCAGGAGGCCATCATTGGACGTTTGAGCCTTAATAGCCAAAATCCTAATGTTTTAAAATCCTTTTGAGAACCCTTTGGGCCAACAATTTAAAGCCAATTCTTCTTTTCAAACACATTATAAACCCGGGGCATTTATGCACCCGAACTACGTCGGACCTGATCCCCATTTCTTCAGGGGTACGTAGGCAACTTGATTAATTCAAGTTCGGTCAAACCTTGGGATAAAATCCCTTTTCAAAATTTTGAAGCTAAATGCTAAACCATTCTTTGAAAAATCCCAAAGAGAACTACGCGGACCTGATCCTCCATTTTTGGGGTACGTAGGTAGTCTGGCTAGACCAGATTCGGTCCAAATCTTTAGAACCTTAGGTATTCAACCCTTTTGAACCCAAGCCCACCTAGAAAGTCCTTCTGGTGAAACAAGCAAAGGTTCGAGGAGAATGAAAAGAAAAACAGAAAGAAAAGAATGAGAGTCTGAAGACCCGCTAGGTTGAAAACCCGAAAGGGCGGCCTAGAGAAAGGTGAAGGTCGTTTTTCTTGCTTAGTCAACAAGCAAAGAGATTGACTTATCAAAAAGCAAGGGTAATGGTCTGCTGGATTGAAAAGCTTGAAGAGACAATCTAGTAAGAGGCAAATACTTTCCATGAAAAGTTGAGTTGAATAGAAGGAGTTCCTCAGTTACGTAGAATTCCCAAGTTTGAGTGCAAGCGAAAGTTGAGACAAGTAGTCTTTTAGACTAAAAACTTGGACAGAAAAGTTGAGACTAGTAGTCTTTTAGACTGAAAAATTGGAGAGCAAAAGTTGAAGCAAGTGGTCTTTTAGACTGAAAACTTAGAAGACATTAATTGTGACTTCTTCCGAAAAGAGAAATCAAGGAGACGGAAAAGCCACCTCTACGCAGGGCAGGACCCTGGAATCCGAGTAGTGTCGACAAGACTTACTTTGATATCCTTTTTAAACTAGGGGCATTAAGACTGAGCAATCCGAAGGGAGTAATAACCATGACAGAAATCCCGATGGAGGAAATTAGAGCTTCTTGACTTGGTTTTTGAGAATAGTCTGAGAGTGGTTAGCCTTACCATAACAAAATAACACATTTTATCTAAGGGTGAATCAAAATTTAGTCAAGTCCCTTGAATATTGTAAGTCTTCTTTGGAAGAGTCCTCAGGAGTCTGTTCCTTGTTTATCATTGTTTTCTTTTAGAATCCAAAGTGTTTGGCACTGAAAAGAATGGGTGTACACCTTCCGAAATGTAAAGAAAAATCTAGAGTAGATCCTGGTTTAAGAATCAAAGAAGGGCAAGAGATTTGTTATTCAGACCTGCCTAAAACATAAAAAAGCCTCAAGCACTGAGCAAAATGAAGAATCCTTACGTTCAGCTTTTGTGGAGTTGGTTTTACTACTATACCAAAGAAAGAACCCATGCAAACTCAATTTTTTCCTACTTACCTTGGTTCTGCTTTCTTAAGACCTTGTCATGGAAGCACATCATACTAGGGGCATCTTTTATGACTTGCGTCATAAAAGATATTGCACAATGATAACTGGGATATCTATTCTTAGCAAATAGAAACCAGAGAAGCTTGAGCATACTCTTTGAGTTGAATTCCTTGGTCAAGTTGTTTCTTTTGGAGTCAGTTTCAGAAACCTCAATTCCCAGCGAAGTATAGGATCTACTCCTGCATCCTTCAAACCTCATCAGAATGCTTTTCACCTGTTAAAAAGAGTCAGCACCTGAAAATCTCATCAATTTACTTGAGTTTTGCTTTCAGCAAAGATCATGCGCTCGTAGTTATTCTCGGTAAGAGATGACTGGCCCATTAGTGAAATCGACTAAAGATGGTAAATTCTTCTTTCCTTTTGAAGGTTTTTAATAAGGATAGAAATTGATGGTTCCGTGTTTCACGGTTTGGTTTTTCTTCCATGGTTTTAGAAAGTTTTCAATAAAGGAAGAAATTACTATATTCTGTGTTACACGGTTCGATTTTTTTCTTCCATCATAAAAAAAAAACCTTTGGTTTACACTTGTTTTGACAAATTTTTTTTAATACAGCTATAAAAAAAAAACTCTTTGAGTGATTAGTGTGTATTTATCTGATTTGTACTCTTTGAGTGTTTGATTTTTGTTTGCTTTGGCAAAGTTTTAATACGAAAATAAAAGAAAAAGAAGGATGAGTTACCAAACCTGTGTTACACGGTTTGGTCTTTTTAAAAGGTTTTTAATGAAGAAGCTCGCTGAACCTGTGCTACACGGTTTGGTCTTTTCTTTGTTCGTTTAAAAAAAAAAAAGGGGAAAAATTATCAAACCTGTGTTACACGGTTTGAAATTTTCTTCGATCATTTTGAAGGTTTTAGTAGGGAAAAATTTCTGATCTTGTGTTACACAGATTGGTCTTTTCTTCCTTCTCCCGGGTATTTAGTACCCTGATGATTAGTATTGTAATGTCAAGTAGTGACTTACCTAATCATCGTTCCGCAATGTGCAGCTTCCTAACGTGTTGGGAGTCATGTGTATCTGCGAAGAGGTTTGTATGGGACTGTTTAGCAGGACATACGAATTTGGGTTTATGTGGAACTGTTTAGCAGAACCGCGTGATCCGGAGTGATTCGCTACCTTGAAAGAGAGGAGTCAGAATTACTCTGATAGTTAAACAGATTTATTTTCAGCAATGATCTGTATAACTATCGCTAGGCTTGAGACTTAGTCTCGCCTCGGGTATTAGAAGTTTGAGTTTAGCTCGAATATTCGAGTACCCTAATAAGTGGTCGAGTAAGTTTTAGACTGATCGACAAGATAAATTACCGAACCTGTGTTACACGGTTTGGTCATTTTGAAAGATTTTAACATAATTAGAAATTACCGAACCTGTGTTACACGGTTTGGTCTTTTTTTGAAAGATTTTAACAGAGTTTGAAATTACCGAACCTGTGTTACACGGTTTGATCGTTTTGAAAGATTTTAACAGAATTGGAAATTACCGAACCTGTGTTACACGGTTTGGTCCTTTTTGAAAGATTTTTAACAAAATTGGAAATTACCGAACCTGTGTTACACGGTTTGGTCTTTTTTGAAAGTTTTTTAATAGAGATGGAAATTACCGAGCCTGTGTTACACGGTTTGGTCGTTTTGAAAGAATTTAATAGAATTGGAAATTACCGAACCTGTGTTACACGGTTTGGTCGTTTTGAAAGAATTTAATAGAATTGGAAATTACCGAACATGTGTTACATAGTTTGGTCCCTTTTGAAAGATTTTAATAGAGATGGAAATTACCGAACCCGTGTTACACGGTTTGGTCTTTTTGAAAGATTTTAATAGAGATGGAAATTACCGAATCTGTGTTACACGGTTTGGTCTTTTTGAAATGTTTTAGTAAGGAAAATATTTCCGATCATGTGTTACACGGATTGGTCTTTTCTTCCTTCTCCCGGGTATTTAGTACCCTGATTATTAGTATTGTAATGTCAAGTAGTGACTTACCTAATCATCGTTCCGCAATGTGCAGCTTCCTAACATGTTAGGAGTCATGTGTATCTGCGAAGAGGTTTGTATGGGACTGTTTAGCAGGACATACAAATTTGGATTTATGTGGGATTGTTTAGCAGAACCGCATGATTCGGAGTGATTCGCTACCTTGAAAGAGAGGAGTCAGAATTACTCGGATAGTTAAACAGATTTATTTTCAGCAATGATCTGTATAACTATCGCTAGGCTTGAGACTTAGTCTCGCCTTGGGTATTAGAAGTTTGAGTTTAGCTCGAATATTCGAGTACCCTAATAATTGGTCAAGTCTTAGACTGATCGGCATGATAAAATTTTTTACACTTTGAGTGTTTGGAATTTGTACTTGTTTTAGACAAGTTTCAAAAGGTTTATAACAAAATGAAAAAAAAAAAACAAAACTCTTTGAGTGTTTAGTTTTGAACTTGTTTTGGACGAGTGTCAATACATTGGTCTTTGGCCTATTTTTGCAGGTTTCTAAAAAGGAAAAACTCTTTGAGTGTTTAAGTTTGTGCTTGTCTTGGACAATTTGCAACGTGGTTTCTAAAAAAAAAAAAAAAAAAAATGAAAGCTCTTTGAGTAATTGAAGTGATTGGTTTGTTTGTTTGGTTTGTGCTCTTTGAGCAATTGTTATGTTTACTTTGGCTTAGCCTGATAAAAAAATTAATGTGTTTGTGTTCGTTCGTTCATCTTTGTTAACTAGTTTAGGTAGTTGAGTCATGAGTATTAGAGAGAGACTATCTCTTTGAGATATCTTAGTTGCCGAGTTAAGAGTCGGTGAGAGGCTATCTCCCTATTGTTAGTAGAGTTTTGCCTTTGTGAATACCGTTCTTAGAACCAAAAATCCAAAAATTTGCTTTGCTTTCGGGTCAGTCAAAATGTGTCATCTGTTCAGCTTTGCCATTCGCGTGACAAGCACGCTTTGCCAAAGAGGGGCATGTGTAGACACCCCATTTTGACCGGACCCAAATTCGTAGCGTTGGTGCGAAGCCTCGTCAAATCGGTGAGTTGGGGTCCTGAATTGAACCCTGAAGCAGCTTATGGTCCCACTGAGGTCCCCGTAAAATTTCATCAAATTCCGAGCCAATTTGGCAAATGGGACGAGCCGAGAAAGGATGTGTAGTACAAATCCAAAGGGGGGTGAATTATCTGCTGAGGAGGTTGTCCAGGTAAAAGAGGGGCGAATTATCTTGTGATGGTCGCGCCCAAGCCAAATAAGACAAAAATGGCGGGCGCGACTCATCCAGTTTTGTGCGCCCATCAAATAGGGGTGCAGATATCAACCGGTTATTTTAACATATAAAAGAAAAAAATCAAAACGAAAGAAAGGGGTGGGATTTTTCGTCTGAATCGGAGAGGGAGAGAGAGAGAGGGAGAGATCCGGCCCACCTCCGGCCATCTCCCTCATCTCTCCGGCTGGCTTCCTCGGCCATTCGAGCCACCACTTCCACCTATAAAAGGGATCTGATCGAGTTTTAAGGGGGATCTTTCCTAATTTTCATTTCTCGTGACAGAGAAAGAGGCGAGAAAGAGAAAAAGGAAAGTAGGCTCCGATCATCTTCTCCGGCTTAGGCTCCGGCCAGCGTATTCTTCCATTTTTCCTCTTTGATTTTCTTTTATTCATCATCTCATTCATAAAAAATTTTTAGATCTACGATCGTAGACCGTGATTCATCTTCTCCTAGTCTAGATCTGAGCTAAGAAACCCATATGCAGAGAGAGAGAGAGAGAGAGAGAGAGAGAGAGAGAGAGAGGGATTTCATCCCTAATCATTTTCTCCGGCAATCTCTTTTCTCCGACCGTTTCTCCAGCTCAAGATTTTTAACAGGGAGAGGATCTCATTCTGGTTGAAATAAAAATGGAGAGAGAAAGAGACAGAGCTGAAGAGGGAAATTCATGAAACCTTATCTTCTTTTTCTTCTTCTCCGGTGAGATCATCTCCGGTGCGATCTTCTCCGGCGCGATCCTCTGTGGTGGAGTATCGGTTTTCTGTCATTTTATATCGGTTTTTTTGCTGTTTGAGCTGGTAAGGTTTCGGATTAAGAAAAATCGGAAGGAGGAGGCGCAGATGTAAGATCTGTTGAGGATTTTGTAAGTTGTGGTTTCTTCCGAGGTTTCTGTGAAGGGGAATTGTAGTAGGGGAAGAGGAGAGAGTTTCTCTTTCGGTTGTAGCGAGCCAAACGATGGCGGAATCACAAGGAAGGCCGTTCTGGAGCCGCCATGCCGGATTTCAGCTTCTCCGGCTGCCGGAAAAGATTCAGAGGACTCTCTCTATACAGAGCTCTGGCGCGCTTGTGCCGGATCGTTCGTGGCAGTTCCTCGAGTAAGTGAGAGAATTTTCTTACTTTCGCAAGGGCATATAGAACAGGTTGAGGCGTCCACGAATCAGATTGCAGACCAGCAGATGCCTGTTATCTCCTGTCAAAGGTACTTTGCCGTATAATGAACGTAGAATTGAAGACTGAACCGGACACAGATAAGGAAGGATTTTTTTTTTACCACTTGCGACAAGAGAAAGAAAAGGAGTTATTGTCAGAGGAGAAGAAGAAGAGCGCGATGCATTGTCTCAGGTAATTGAAAGAGAGCAAAAGAAAAGGTAAGGTGATTTTATTATTCAGTTTTGTCCTTTTCTTTCTTTAGTTTTATTTTATTCTTTTCTTAAGGCATTCATGGATAGATACTACAATGATTTCTTTTCTTTGGTGCTTGTATTGATTTTGATGGACTCTGTCGATTGATCTGTACTTGTTTCTATTTTGAGCTGATAGTTTCTATTGTGGATACTCCCAAAGATACTTATGTGTGAATGAAAGTGTTATAGGGCTTGACTTTCTTTTTAGTGGTTCTTGTGTTGGACTTTGGGATTATTGATGCAAGTAATGCGCTTTCATTGAAATTATAGGAAAGAAGATTCATTTTAGCGAGGGCGATGAAGGCGATAGCCCAAGCCCATCTTTAGGGGACTCGTTCAATCTAAGTAGCGCTCCCCTCTTTTGTTTAGTAGGCCTACCCAACCTTTCAGATATGCCCCCTGTTATGCATCGAAATTTATAAAAATCAGAAATATCATTTGATGCATTTGTATAATCTGTTAAATTTTTTAATATTCTTCTCTTGTACTAAGCTTTGAGTTAGGGTTTGAAGACGGTAATAAATGGTGTTCAGGTGAGATTATCTCAAAGCTTCTCATACTCATTCCTTTTTATTTTAAATAAATTGTTTAATTGAAGAAGGAAATCAGATGATTTGCACTATTCGATGTCCTTGACACGAATATCGTCTGATTTCAAGGCGGTTTGTAGAAATATTATATGTGTAGGGAATCAGATGATTACTTTGGCATCATCTGATTTCATTGGAGTCCCCGTATTGGGGTTTGTGTTTGGTTTTGAAGTATTTGATATTGTTTTTACTTTATTAGGCTATCCAGCGGCTGGTCTGGACTAATTAATGTTGTTTATCATTTTATGATTGCTACATGTTGTGCACTCTTTAGTTGTAGATCTTACTTTGCGGATATTTGATTTGTTTTTATAATAATTGAATGGAAATTTGAGTTTACTTGGTAACCTTTTTCTTCTCTCTTTGGATAGACTAGCGTAGTCTTCTAGACTTCTTTAGATAATAGAACCTGTAATAGGAGTCATACTCTGTCTCGTTAGGCAATCCTCCTTTGGAGGCAAGCCTCATTTGTAAAATCCTCTCTGATATTGCACCTCAGTTTGTTCCTCTGTTAAATTAGAGACCAATTTGGTCAATTAGTTGTCTTAGCCTTGCTTACCCCTTGGGGGCAATGATAAGGTTGTTTAGAGCCCATCTTTGTGTGTGTTTGGGAGACCCGCCCGGTTTCATTCTCTCGTTAATCCTCTTTGTGTGCTTTTTGGTTTTGGAAGAACACCCTACTCGGCTTGGCTTCATACCCCTACCCTTATGGGTATTGGGTTGCACATTTGTTGCACTCTGGGGCTAGGTAGCTGTCCGGCCCGGCTGGGTGTTTTTACCTTTGCCAAATATGCACAAGGTCTCTTATTCCTTTTAGACCCGCCCGGTCTCATTCTCTTGCTAAACCTCCTCTTTGTGCGCCGTTTGGTTTTGGAAGAACACCCTACTCGGCTTGGCTTCATACCCTTACCCTTATGGGTATTGGGTTGCACATTTGTTGCACCCTAGGGCTAGGTAGCTGTCCGGCCCGGTTGGGTTTTTACCTTTGCCAAATATGCACAAGGTCTCTTATTCCTTTTGCTTGTAAGCTTCTCCTTAGTCGATAGTCCATTCGCATAGGAGTCAGCCTTGATTAGAGAGTCTTTGACTCATTTATCCTTTAAATAGTGTTATTAGAGAGTCTTTGACTCATTCGCCTTTTAGGTGGCGTTATTAGAGAGTCTTTGACTCATTTGTCTTTTCAGTAGTGTTGTAGGAGAGTCTTGGACTCATTTGTCTTTCAGGTGTTGTTATTAAAGAGTTCTGACTCAATCTTTCTCTTTTAGAGAGTCTTTGACTCATTTATCCTTTAGTCGGTGTTTTTGGAGTCTTTGACTCGTGTTTCCATCTCTTAGAGAGTCTTTGACTCGTATATCCTTTAGTTGTTGTCAGTGGAGTCTTTGACTCGTGTTTTCATCTCTTAGAGAGTCTTTGACTCGTATATCCTTTAGTTGTTGCCAGTGGAGTCTTTGACTCATGTTTTCTTCTCTCTTAGAGAGTCTTTGAATCGTGTTTCCTTTCTTTCAGAGAATCTTTGGTTCATTTATTCCTTTGGTGATGTTATTAGAGAGTCTTTGACTCATTTATCTCTTTCGCAGTTTTCTTAGAGAGTCTTAGACTCATTTGTACTTTCAGTTGGATTTATTAGAGAGTCTTTGACTCGCCTTTCCTTTTGCAGTCATTAGAGAGTCTTTGACTCCGTTATCTCATTTTCAGTGTTTTCAGTTACTCTTATTAGAGAGTCTTTGACTCATTTGCTCTTATAACGGTGTTATTAGAGCATAGTTTCCCTTATTCACCCTAGGGTTTGGCCCTAGGGTTTTGCTTGTATATTCTCTCCGGTCTTTGGCCAAAAGGGAGAAAACATCAGAAATTTTAAAATCCATAAGCATTGAAATCATTAAAAATCTCAAAAACATTAGAAACTTAAAACATAAAAAATAGTTGATTTGCTGTAAGCGTTTGTTAGTTTGAGAGTTCGTTTCGAACTACGTTGGCTTGATCCTCTTCAACGAGGTACGTAGCGCAGCTCGGGATTTATATCCCAAGTCCAGCCAAACTTTTGTAAATAGCGTTTTAAACTTTTTTGAATAAACAGCATTTGATTTCGAAAAGCTCTTCCTTTAGAGTTAGGACTTTGTCCTAGATAGAGAGTTTAGAGTTAGGGTTTGATCTTTGTTTTGTCGTGTGCTTGTTTGTGATTGCTTTAGAGTTAGGGGTCTGTCCTAGAGTTATAGGAGCGCCTCCGTCTGGTCAGTCGGCGATACACATCGCCGAGTGATGACTAGAGTAGGATACGCTAGTCCACCCTTGGTTTTCCTTAGGAAATACAGCCTAGTTGCACATAGGTTGTAGGAACCACCTGCATTAGCTTAGGGCTAACTTGCATTTAGTTAGGGCATATAGGGTGTCCTAAAATTCACAATTCACTGGAATTTAAATAATCATACAAGAAACTTTAATAACTAGTCCGGTCTTTTAGATCGAGTTTAGGATAGAGGTCTAGGTGTCTTAGGCATCCTAGCTTAGAATAGGCGCGAAGAACTACGTTGCCTTGATTCTCGTGGAGGCGGGGATACGTAGGCTTCTTTGGATGAATACCAGACCATCTGAGGACTCGGGCTAATAATTTAGAGTCTTAGGATTTGTTGTGTAGTTATTGTATGATTTGATATGCTTTCTTACTTTATCGTACTGATTCTATACCTTTAGCTATAGCTTGCATGTGTTTGCACATCAGAATTTAGACACCCATTAGGTATGTCACTCATAACCTAGCTATGCTTAGGTGATACATCTTTCATTTTATTTTATGTGTGTTTATTATCTTTATCTTCAGGAAATGCATGCTTAGGTAGACGATTCCTGAGGATTGTTCCCATTTCACATGATTTTTACCCAAACTTCTTTGAAGTTAATAATAAATGGCATAAGAGACCAAGTGCTTGCACTCGGACGAATCGGGGGTGCTCTCAGACCTTCCCCATTCGTAACCAGGCACGAACCCATATATATTTCTGGTTATCCATTGCACAGAGGATTTGATTTTAGGGTTCCATGGCATATCCATGGATGGCGACTCTGAGTTTATTTCAGGTATGTCTCGGTTTCGAACCTCAGTTCCTGATCGAGACATATCTCTTTCTTTTTATATCGCCACTCGTGCTATGCTATGAGGGTGGCATCCGTTTCGAGAGTTCCTTGGTAGAGCTCTCCATTCACATGGATGATCCAGAGGATGGTGTAGGGACTAGTTTCCCTCACCTCACTACCTCTTCGGATCGGGGTCCACACCATGTAGTGGTTCCAAGGTATAAATAGTGGTTCCAGAGTAGAAATATTACTTCAGACAATCTAATATTACTTCAGTGGATGTCAAAGTTGCAATGAATTTATGAACAATGGGTTAAATAGTTGTCTAACCAGTCAGATCTTATCATGGTTCATAGTTTAGATGGCCTAATACTTGTTTCGTTCCGAGAGTTTAACTTGTGAGATTGAAACAGTTATGCAGTCAAAACCACCATAAAAAGTGAGAATGACTATATTTATTTGATTTTAAACACTAGGAACTACTAATTAGACCTAGGAATCACTAATTATACCTAGGAACCACTATTTACCAGTATTTATTGGTTCCAAGGTATAAATAGTGGTTCCATGGTAAAAATATTGCTCCACACAATCTAATATTACTTCAGTGGATGTCAAAGTTGCAATGAATGTATGAACAATGGGTTAAATAGTTGTCTAAATAGTCAGATCTTATCGTGGTTCATAGTTTAGATGGCCTAATACTTGTTCCGTTTCGAGAGTTTAAATTGTGAGATTGAAATAGTTATGCAGTCAAAACTACTATAAAAAGTGAGAATTAGTGTATTTATTGGATTTTAAACACTCGGAACCACTAATTAGACCTAAAAACCATTAATTTTACCTATGAACCACTAATTTTACCTAGGAACCACTATTTACCAGTATTTAGTTGTTCCAAGGTATAAATAGTGGTTCCAAGGTAGAAATATTGCTTCACACAATCTAATATTACTTTAGTGGATGTCAAAGTTGCAATGAATGTATGAACAATGGGTTAAATAGTTGTCTAAACAGTCAGATCTTATAGTGGTTCATAGTTTAGATGGCCTAATACTTGTTCTGTTTCGAGAATTTAAATTGTGAGAATGAAATAATTATGCAGTCAAAACCACCATAAAAAGTAAGAATGACTGTATTTATTGGATTTTAAACACTCGGAACCACTAATTATACCTAGGAACCACTAATTTTACCTAGGAACTACTCTTTATTAGTATTAGTAGTTCCAAGGTATAAATAGTGGTTCCAAGGTAGAAATATTGCTTCACACAATCTAATATTACTTCAGTGGATGTCAAAGTTGCAATGAATGTATGAACAATGGGTTAAATAGTTGTCTAAACAGTTAGATCTTATAGTGGTTCAAAGTTTAGATGGCCTAATACTTGTTCCGTTCCGAGAGTTTAAATTGTGACATTGAAATAGTTATGCAGTCAAAACCACTATAAAAAGTGAGAATGACTGTATTTATTGGATTTTAACCACTCGGAACCACTAATTATACCTAAGAACCACTAATTATACCTAAGAACCACTAATTATACCTTTTCACATATTTTACACCTGTCTGACGGAATGGTGGAAAGGTCGACCTGTAATTGGTCTTTTTACTTGTTTGGTCAAATGGTGAAAATGTCGACCCGTAGGTCGACTTATCAAGGCAAATTCTCACCTGTTTGTACATATGCTATAAAGGTCGACCTATTATGGCAAATTCGCGCCTGTTTGCGAAGAATGTAAAAAGGTCGACCTTCAGGTGTGACCCGTACAATACTTGCATTGTATTTCATTAGATCACCCTGTGGAAATGATTTTTTAGGCACAACGTATTTGCATTGTGGCTTATCTAATGGACGGTTTGGATCATCCTATGGTGTGGTATAGGTGGGGCCTATGTTGTTCAAAGATGGTGGCCCCAACAGAAACCGTTGGTGGAATGGTGGGCCCATCTTTGCACAACGTAGGCCCCACCCATACCACACCATAGGATGATCCAAACTGTCCATTAGATGGGCCATAAACGTAAATAGGTTGCATCCCAAAATATCATTTCGATAGGCTGATCCTAGCCCTTCGATCTAAATAGAAACTACATCTTATGCAACCTCTATAGATTGTAGGGTTGTGATCATCCTATGGAAACGATATTTGGGGCACAACCTATTTACATTGTGGCCCTTCAAAATGAATGGTTTGGATCATCCTATGAAGTTGGTCGTACGGTAACATTAAGGCCCGTCCATAATATAGGATGATCCAAGCCGTCCATGGTTTGGATAATCCTATAGAGTTGGTCGTACAGTAACATTAAGGCCCAATCGTTGGCCCCACCTATATTATTCAAATTGAAGCGTACTGTCCACAACATAGGATGATCCAAGCTGTCCATGGTTTGGATCATCCTATGGTGTGGTTTGTACAGTAACATTAACCCAATTTAGGCCCCACCCATATTTTTAAAATGAAGTGTACCGTCCAGACCATAGGATGATCCGAGCCGTTCATTTGATGGGCCATAACATTAATGGCTTGTGCCCCAAAAATCATTTGCATAGGATGATCACAACCCTCCAATGTATAGAGGTTTCCATAATAAGCAATTTCTCTTTATATTTGAGGGCTAGGATCATCATATGGAAATGGTTTTTTGGGACACAACCTATTTACGATGTGGCCTATCAAATGGACTGCTTGGATCATCCTATGGTCTAGACGGTACACCATCATAGGGGGTTGGATTTGGGCACCAACTCACCAAGGAGAAGAATTTTGGGGGGCCCTCAATTGTTCTTGTTGTGGAGAGAGAGAGAGAGAGAGAGAGAGAGAGGTGGGAAAAGGTCAAAATGTTAGGTGAAATGCATTGGGAACCGTTGCTTACTTTGTTGGAGGGAAAACCAACACAAGGGCATTTTTGTCCTATAACACTCCTTGGGATGCGTTTCACTCCTTTTTGAGAAATTAGCCAACTTAACCATTTTCTGAGATTTTCAGATAAAAATCACATTTTTTTGAGAATTTTTCCTTTTTTTTTTTCAACAAGCAAAAACGTAGGAAATATATGCTGAGACGAAAGGTGAGGGTGACACGTCAGCATGAACAGTAATAAACCCAATCCTCCTTAATATATATATATATTTATTTATTTATATATATTTATTTATATCTATATAGTAGAAGAGAAAATAAGAGAATTTTTTGTAGAATTACACATCACTCTTTTTGACTTTTTTTAACAAAGGCACCTATTCAACACACATATTTTCAATCCTACCCCCTCCTTTATGCTTTTTAACAAAGGCACCCATTAAAGCCAAATAATTTCAATCCTATCCCCCTCCTTTATGCTTTTTTAATAAAATATCTATAGGGTGATCTTAACCATCCGATTTAAGAGGAACAACATACTATGGAAACCTGTATAGATTGGAGGGCTAGGATCAGTCTATGGAAATGATTTTTGGGGCACAACCTATTTATGTTGTGTTCCATCACATGGACGGTTTGGATCAACCCGTGATGTGGTCCGTACATTTCTTTGTCGGCCCGTGCATCGCACGGGGTTTTTTACTAGTATCTACTATAATAAGCTGGATGGAAAAGAAGAGAATTTTTTGATTTTTTTTAAAAATTCTATGAGAATTACACATCACTTTTTTGACTTTTTTTAACAAATGCACCCATTCAAGTCACATATTTTCAATCCTACCCTCTCCTTTAAGCTTTTAACAAAGGCACCCATTAAAGCTATATAATTTCAATCTTACCCCCCTCCTTTATGGTTTTTTAATAAAAAATCTATAGGGCGATCTTAACCATCCGATTTAAGAGGAATTATGGAAACATCTATAGATTGGAGGGCTAGGATCAGCCTACGGAAATGATTTTTGGGGCACAACCTATTTATGTTGTGTTCCATCACATGGACGGTTTGGATAAACCTATGACGTGGTCCGTACAGTTCTGTCGGCCCGTGCATCACGCGCATCAATTAAAGCCACATAATTTCAATCTTACCCCACTCCTTTATGGTTTTTTAATAAAAAATCCAGAGGGTGATCTTAACCATCCGATTTAAGGGGAATTATGGAAACCTCTATAGATTGGATGGCTAGGATCAGCCTATGGAAATGATTTTTGGGGCACAACCTATTTATGTTGTGTTCCATCACATGGACGGTTTGGATCAACCTATGACGTGGTTCGTACAGTTCTTTGCCGGCCCGTACATCGCACGGGGTTTTTTACTAGTATATATATATATATGAGAAAATAAGAGAATTTTTTGTAGAATTACACATCACTCTTTTTGACTTTTTTTAACAAAGGCACCTATTCAACACACATATTTTCAATCCTACGCCCTCCTTTATGCTTTTTAACAAAGGCACCCATTAAAGCCAAATAATTTCAATCCTACCCTCCTCCTTTATGCTTTTTTAATAAAATATCTATAGGGTGATCTTAACCATCCGATTTAAGAGGAACAACATACTATGGAAACCTGTATAGATTGGAGGGCTAGGATCAGCCTATGGAAATGATTTTTGGGGCACAACCTATTTATGTTGTGTTCCATCACATGGACGGTTTGGATCAACCTGTGATGTGGTCCGTACATTTCTTTGTCGGCCCGTGCATCGCTGGGGCCACATTATTTGGGTGATCCAAACCATTCATTTTTAAGGCCCTCACATAGATAGGGTGTCCACAAAAAATAAGATCCATAGGATCATCCTAACCATTGGAACTGTGGAGGCAAAAAATGGACTAATTTGTGAAGGTTTAAAGACATCCATTTACCTCCACAAATCGTAGGGTTAGGATGATCCTATGGATCTGATTTTTTGTAGACACCCTATATATGTGAGGGCCTTTAAAATGGATGGCTTGGATCACCCAAACAATGTGGGCCCCCGCTGTATTTTAAGCTAGTGCGTAGAGAACTCTCTACACATATGTGTAGGAACCGTTTTCTCTCTCTTTCTATCTCTCTCTCTCTCTCTCTCTATATATATATATATATATATATATATATATATGAGAAAACGGTTCCTACACATGTGTAGAGAGTTCTCTACACACTAGCTTAAAATACAGTGGGGGCCCACATTGTTTGGGTGATCCAAGCCATCCATTTTAAAGACCCTCACATAGATAGGGTGTCTACAAAAAATCAGATCTATAGGATCATCCCAACCCTATGATTTGTGAAGGTAAAATGGATGTCTTTAAACCTTCACAAATTAGTCCATTTTTTGCCTCCACAGTTCGAATGGTTAGGATGATCCTATGGATTTGATTTTTTGTGGACACCCTATCTATGTGAGGGCCTTAAAAATGAATGGTTTGGATCACCCAAATAATGTGGCCCCCACTGTATTTTAAGCCAATGTGTAGATAACTTATCTACACATATGTGGAACTGTTTTTTCTCTCTCTCTCTCTCTCTCTATATATATATATATATATATATATATATATATATATATATGAGAAAACTGTTGGTGAGCTTAAGCACACCTAAGTTGTTATAACACCTCCCATTGGTGCGCTTAAGCGGGACCCAAACATTTAAACGAATGGGAGTCGTTATAACAACTTAAGCACACCAAAAAAATGGTGAGCTTAAGCGTACCAACAGTTCTCTCTCTCTCTCTCTCTCTATATATATATATATATATATATGAGGAAAATGATTGTGAGCTTGAAGCTCATATAGCTTATATGAGCTTGAGGGCCCAAACACATGGGTCCCACATTTTTTGTGGTGATCCAAACCATTCATTTACAAGGCCCCATCATAGATAGAGTGTGTACCAAAAATCAGCTCCATTGGATCATCCTAACAACTCCAAAATTGAAGGGCAAAAATGGGCAGATTTGTGGCAAACGATGTCTGTCCATTTTGCCCTCCACTTTTGGATGGGTTAGGATGATCCTATGGAGCTGATTTTTTGTACACACCCTATCTATGTAAGGGCTTTTCAAATGAATGTTTTGGATCATCCTAACAATGTGGACACACATGTGTTTGGGCCCTCAAGCTCATATAAGCTATATGAGTTTCAAGCTCATATATGAGGAAAATGATTATGAGCTCGAAGCTCATATAGCTTATATGAGCTTGAGGGCCCAAACACATGTGTGCCCACATTGTTAGGATGATCCAAAATATTCATTTGAAAAGCCCTTTCATATATAGGGTGTGTACAAAAAATCAGCTCCATAGGATCATCGTAACCCATCCAAAAGTGGAGGGCAAAATGGACAGACATCGTTTGCCACAAATCTGCCCATTTTTGCCCTCCGCTTTTGGAAGGCTTAGGATGATCCAATGGAGCTGATTTTTGGTACACACGCTATCTATGATGGGGCCTTGCAAATAAATGGTTTGGATGACCACAAAAAATGTGGGACCCATGTGTTTGGTCCCTCAAGCTCATATAATCTATATGAGCTTCCTACACACTTGTGCAGATAAGTTATCTACACACTAGCTTAAAATACAGTGGGGCCCACATTGTTTGGGTGATCCAAACCATTCATTTTAAAGGCCCTCACATAGATAGGGTGTCCACAAAAAATCAGATCCATCATCCTACCCTTTCGAACTGTAGAGGCAAAAAAAAAATTTGTCTCAAGCAGTAGGGTTCCATAGACTAATCTTTAAGAAAAAAACATAAATCAACTCAAAGCTCAGATAAGGAATGCTGACCCAGAAAGTACTATGGTTTCTTACTCTACAAGTCAAAATGTTCCTGCACATATATATAATAAAAAAAAAGCACAATATTCTCCATGGAATTCGAGAAGAGTATTGAGAATAGAAAGTATACTTTAAAGACTGTTTCAGAGAGACTATGCTTCATGGAGTTACACGAGAAGAGTATTTTAGAGAATATAAAGTATACTTTAAATACTGTTTTAGAGAGAAGCATGCTTCATGGAATTCCAAGTTGGTGCCCTTCTAGTTATTTAATAGTTAAATTCAACATGAGAAACCATGGTAGAAGGATACTATCATCTCCTATACAGGCCCATTTAAGTTGTAAGAAGAACTGTTCTGATAGAAAAAAACTTCTCGAGAAAATGTTTTCTTTCCATAATTTATAGGGATATCATCATAAATTGAAGTTTTCATTAGGGTTGGCTCAATTTTTCTTTTTTTTTTCATCTAAAAAAAGGAGCAACTTTTAGATGAAAAAAAAAATCTCCTTTCAAAAAAAAATGTTCTGGTAGAAAAAAAAATTCTCGAGAAAATGTTTTCTTTCCATAATTTATAGGGGAATGATATAAATATGGTTAATTTAGAGGGATATCATCATAAATTGAAGTCTTCATTAGGGTTGGATCAAATTATCTTTTTTCTTTTCATCTCAAAAAAAGGGAGCAACTTTTTAAAAAAAAATTCCTTTCCAAAAAAGCTGTTCTGATGGAAAACAAATTCTCGAGAAAATGTTTTCTTTCCATAATTTATAGGGGAATAATATGAATATGGTTAATTTAGAGGGATATCATCATAAATTGAAGTCTTCATTTGGGTTGGCTCAAATTATCATTTTTTTTTCATCTCAAAAAAAGGGAGCAACTTTTTAAAAAAAATTCCTTTCCAAAAAAACTGTTCTGATGGAAACAAATTCTAGAGAAAATGATTTCTTTCCATAATTTATAGGGGACTGATATGAATATGGCTAATTTAGAGGGATATCATCATAAATTGAAGTCCTCATTTGGGTTGGCTCAAATCATCTTTTTTTTTTCGTCTAAAAAAAAAAGGAGCAACTTTTAGAAAAAAAATTTCTTTCCAAACTTTTCTAGAAAATTTCTGCAATCAAAACAGGGCCATAAGATGGGTTTTACAATTCTCAGCCCGTTAAGAGATGGGTTCCATGATTTCTCTCGGTAACTTTTTAAAAACATTTTTTTTTAGAAACTTTACGAAAGATATCGTGGAAAAAAAACAAAAATAAAGAAGAAAATTTGGATGAAAGATATGAATAAGTGAAGGAATAAAAATCATACCATTTGATGAAAGAGATGAATAAAAACAAAAATAAAGAAGAAAATTTGAATGAAAGATATGAATAAGTGAAGGAAGAAAAATCATACCTTTCGATGAAAGAGATGAATAAGTGAAGGAAGAAAAATCATACCTTGTTTGAAAGCAGAGGTACCTAGAAAAATCTTTAGAAATGCAAATACGAAAGAGATGATATTTCTGTACGAGAGAGGTTAGACCAGAAAAGAGTACTGGGCTGGGGGCAATTTGAGAACAAAACTCATTAAAGGGATGTATTTGTAAAGAGAGAATAATCTCTACCGTCCATTAAATGGATCCTCTACAGAGATTTAGCAATAATAAAACATGCTTTCTTGGAACAATCGCAACCCTTTGGATGCAAATATTAGCAAGTATCCATATTAGGGTTAGGATTACTTAATAATTGCATTGTAAAGGCATGAAGTAAATAGAAATTGGATTATGATACACAAATTTTGGTATGTAAACCATCTTACCATAATTAAGTACATATTTGGAAATAAATCCCCGGGATTTGGAAATAATTGCATTCGAAGTACAAATTTGTATTTTATTTGGGTGAAATTATAACCGTTACTGGGCTTGTCAATGGCCCCAGACAGTCCGATGGATAGTCTGAATCTGAATCTTATCAGACAGAATCTAGGCACATTAGAAGGATCCATCGACATATTTTGGATCCTCTTTGTAAGATCCGAAAAATTTCGGATCGTGATCAAGACATGGCAAAAAAATCTGATGGATAGTCACAATCTGAAGCCCTTTTACTAAAATGCCCTCAAAATATTTGCTATATTAAGTCTTAAAGAAGGGGTACTTTCATAAAAGGGGAAAGTGACTATGAGCGGTCGCTCATATAAGCTTATATGCGGAGTAGCGCTTATTGATTAAGAACCGTAGATCTGAAACGATCACAACCACTTTCATGAGATAGAATTAACAACAATCAACATTATCACATTCCATTCACAACAACCCATACACTTATCGAATCAAACTAAAACATTCCAAGGATATGATCGATCTCAAGCAAGGTTTTACATTCACAAGCTTTACAAGATAACATACAAAAACTATTGATGCAATATGGACAGCAACCCAACCGAACCCAATTGAACTTAATGCCTGGGGAGTGTCGACATAATTAGGGTTCAAGTTCTTCTTGGTTGTTGGAGAGGAATGGTAGATGGAGGATGGAAAATGCTCACTGCATTTACACCCAAATAGGAGACGAAAAACCTGCACCTTGGATGGCTTCACTAGCCGATCTTGGCTGCCCATATCACTTCAATATCTTACTGACAATAGCTACAAGTGAGCCACCTACACATAATCTGGCCTCGCACATAATCTTACTAACTATTGCCGTTCTCATCCATCTGCGTTATCTGGATAGAAGCTTTCTTTTCACATTCACAATTTCTTGTAACAATTCTTATACCACGTCTACTAGAACGACTATTGCGAGAGGATGCCATTAATTGAGTCTCTCTCAATCTGCATAAAGCCAATGGAAATATAACATGAACTAGAAATACATCAACTACAAATTCCATCAAATGCAAATAACATCAAATACAACTACATATAGCATACTCAAAATACATCAACTACAAATTCCTTTCAAACAGAAATTGATCTACCTCTAAACCACTAAAAATCGAAAATATGGTAATTTAAGGGTTTTTCAAATGGTTGATTAAAGTTGAAAATCAAACCCTAGAAAATCAAGGGGACAAAAAAACGAAGAGGAGAGAGGACCGAAAATACAAAACTTTTCTAGGATTTCATTTAAGCTAAAATAAACCCTAGAAAAGGAAAAAGAAAGGGCAAATCAATATCGTCGAGAGAAGAGTGGAGAGTGTTATAGCAAAAAGCCATGAACTTCAAGAAAACCCATTAAAAACACCATTAAAACAGATGGGGAAAAATAAAGGAGAAACAAATACCCTAACTTAGAAGAGTGGAGAGTGTAATGGCAAAACACCATGAACTTCAAGAAAAGCCAATAAAAAAACATTACAAACACCATTAAAACAAATGGGGAAAAATAAAGGAGAAACAAATACCCTAACTGAAACCCTTACAGACTCTAGAAACAAAAACCCTAACATTTAAAACCCTGGAAACCAAAAAAGCCTAACTGAAACCCTAGAAAAGGGGAAAAAATGACAAAAAATGAAATAGAGAACTTGCCTGGGGAGAAGAACAGCGTTTGGTTCGTTGAAGGAGAAACCTAGAAACAAAAACCCTAACACTTAAACCTTAGAAACCAAAAAAGCTTAAATGAAACCCTAGAAAAGGGGGAAAAAGGACAAAAATGATTATAGAACTTACCTGGGGAGGAGAACGACGTCTTGTTCGTTGGAGGAGAAAACACCAGGCAGAGATGGTGGATTTTAACAGGCGAGAAGGAAGGGGAGAAGGGATTTTGGGGCGTCTAGGGTTTATCGTTTGTCGAGAAAGACAGAGAGAGATTCGACTCTTTTTCTCGAACGGAGATTCGACTTTTTTTTCGTTAGTTTCTGAAAAGGGCAGGGAACAGCCAGGATTGTTTCAGATCGACGATTCTTAATCAATAAGCGCTACTGCGCATATAAGCTTATATGAGCGACCGCTCATAGTCACTTTCCCCTTCATAAAAATGAAGTAAATATTGCTTTGCCTACGACTTTCCACTTGCCCCCTTTTCCAGACATCTTTTTCTCTTACTTTCCTCAATCGGTTTTTCTTCCTGTAAACTTTCCATTCACCCTTAACAAGGATTAGTTTAGAAAGTTTTATCGTCACGCACCCTCGAACATTGGAGTTATTTTTAACGATAAAATCCTATTCTTCATCAAAGTCATGGGTTGTTATTCAATATAGGGACTAATTCTTTTCTGAGTTGAGGAATTTTTGGAGTTCATTTCAAATGAAGAAAGCTGAGATTTTTTGCTATTTTGTAAGTAGGACCTGTTAGAATAAAAAATAAATAGAAACAAAATAAAGACTTTGAAGAGTGGGTGCGATGATTGGATTGTACAACCGAACCAGATCAAACAAAGAAAAACTTGTGGACAAGAGAGTATAAACTTGTTCTTCCATACAGGTGAAGGAAGGTTATCCCCTTCCGGCAAGATTGCTATGCGCAGCGGAACAAAAATCGCATAAAACTTTAAATTTTTCTTTTCGATCTTGCTTTTGCCCAAGATCCTAGAGTCTAGATTAGTGAATTATGTTAATCAAACATAAATAAATACCTCTTTGAAGGAGAAATCAAGGAATCACGCTGTTTGATCTACTCCTCTAACGGTTGAGATCATTCTAAACATTTCGGACCCCGCAAGTTGAACCGATGGATTCTTTTTCTTTGCTTAGACTATTTGTAGATGTGAATAACTCTTATTCACTTATTTAAAGTCTGATCTAATCAGTACTTTTGTTGTAGAGAATAGAGAAATTGATTTGAAGCCTTTCTCTTTGAAACTATTTCAATTGGAAGAGAGATAGAGAGAGAGAGGGAGAGAGATGGAAACTATTTTCCAAAGGGAGGAAGCAAGGCAGAACGAATTTTTGAGTATTCCACACTTTAAATTTCACTCTCCCCTCTCTCTTTTATATAAAGTAGAGTTTTGGTTTGATAAATCCTTGTTTCTCTCTCCCAATTTCAATCCAATTGAGAAACCGACTTGAATTGAGACTCCTCGAGTGAATGGGACTCTCCCAAACCTCAAATGCTATGTGGAGACACTAAAGATACATGGGATAACATGTATGGAGGCCTCACTCCTGCCCTTGTGGCCTTATCTCATAAGAGTTGGTGTTGGAAACAAATTGCTTGCTTTGTAGATCCTACAATTTAGCAATTCTTATCCAACAAGGAGTTTGAGTGCAACTCAAAGTCCTTGAACAATTGGGGCTATTTTTCCCAGCTCTCCAACTGATTTAGGAGTGTTGTGGGCCCCACAAACCTTATCCAAATGTGTAGTCATATCCAAATTCCCAATTCCATTCCAATTCTGCAACTTTTGCAAAACCGGTTTGGGAATAACTATCCTCATTGGGATTACACATTATTATGCTAATTATTAATCAAATTAATAATACATAATAATGTATAACAATTAAATAATTAAATAATAAATTAATTAATAATTTAATCGATTAATAACTCACATCTAATGGGAGTTATTTCGGCTCCAATTTGTCTTCTGAAAAATTCTCTCACTGTCTCTTGTTACTTTCCCAACAAAGACATGTATATATATATATATATATATATATATATATATATATATGTATATGATTAATATCTATATTAGTCTAACGGATCATATTCGTCCGTGCAATTGCATAAAATGCGGAACCCTGGTCCATTTGGATGTTACCGGGTCATTCGAGTTGTGAGTGAGATCGTCGCAGGGATCCGACGGTCAATTCTGCATAACCCTATGGTGGGCCCCACTACGATCTCGCTCTATAGTTAAACTACACTCGCATTAGGTCAGTGGCCTCCATCGAGATGTAACCCTGAAGATGACCATCAGATCATCTTACCCCTAATCACATCATCTATCTGCAAGTCCTTTCTTCGTAACTACATCTACCGAGTTGTGTCATACGGGAGGTGGACACCATTTACCCCCTTGGCCCACTCTTGGTATCCCATTTTGGTCAAGCGGTGTTCAGCCTCCAAATGCATTTGTAAAATCCTTTGAAAATAATTCAATGTTTCATAAAATTTTCCGATAAACATTTTATCAAATCCGCCTGGCCAGGCTATTTAATAGGCCTACCGCTCTGACAAAATTGTAGATGTCAATCCCTAAATTTTATGGTGAAGAATCCCTTGTTGAGTATCACTATTGGTCTCGAGGGTTTGCTCTAGGATATAGCTATATCTGAATGTGACTTTAAAAATAAAATCACTATAAGATAGACTAAGATCCTAGAACGGACCGACAGACCAATAGGATCCCTTAGGTCTAATGACTTGTGAAGAGTCCTGTCTGGAAGAACAACTTTATACTTTCTTGTCCACAAGTTGTTCTTTATTTGATCCGGTTCGGTTACGCGATCCAATCGTCGCACCCACTCTTCTTGCTTAAGGTCCGCTACCCAGATGACCGAGATAAGTCACCTCACGTCACGTACATGTAGGCAAGACTGGTGCTAGTTGTATACAAAAAGAGATGTCCAGTCTCTTTCCCAACTAGGAACTATTAAGGCTTGCAAAGAACCGAGATGCCATATCTCCTTGCTCCCTTAGATCTGTGAATCCTTTGAGCATGGCATTTCTACTATGCTACCTAAAGACGAACATGTGTCAATAAAATAAGCACGTCACACACATTCATTATTATAATTACCCATTCATGTTATGAAATAATCCTTTATTAATTTATAAATGTCATTCTACTGGCTTTTCAGGGCATATACTAACAACAGGACCCTTCACATTTCCTTAGACCGGAGGGATCTTATTAGTCTATCAGCCGATTCTATGGTCTTATTCTATCTCATAGTGATTCTAGTTTAGAGTCACATTTGGATAGTATTATATCCTAGAGCAAACCCTCAAGACCAATAGTGACACTCAACATGAGATTCTTCGCCCTAAAATTTAAGGAATGACATCTACAATTTTGTCAGAGCGGTAGGCCTCTTAAAAGGAAGTTAACTTTCAATAAGCGAAGTTAACTTCCCAAAAATTAACTATCAATAAAAATCTAGAAATATTGGACATCACACTAGGGGTGCCAATGGATTGTTTTGGATCCTCATCGAAATTTTTTAGGATCAGATCCTGACATTCAAACAAAATCTGATAGATAGTCACGATCCGAAATATTTTACAAAAATACCCTTATAAAGTATGTAATAACATATGGAATGTGCAGGGTATTCTATTGAAGCGAACAAATTTCACATTTCTGCGATTTCATGATATACTTTCCTTTTCCTCCATTTTCGTCGATCGAGATATCTCTTCCTCTTCCTCCATTGTTTTCTTCTCATAACCCTAATCCATTCGGCCAATCCTTTCATGCCCTCGCTAGTCGCTCACCCATACCCTAATCCACTAGGCCACTCCATTCCATCAATGGTCACAATTTTGTCTTGAATGTGCTCCATCTACGACAACTAGAAAGAAACGACCTGTTTGGATCACATTTTTAGCTTTCTCTATTTACAATCTTGAAGTTTCAGTCAAAGATAAAAAAGAATCACATTTTTATTCATTTGTGTATTCAAAAGACCTCTTTGGATTTCATTTGGTGAACAGCTGTGTTCATGGATTTCCATCATTGTGCAAGTACTAGGGCTCCAAGTCATTTGGGAGATATTACATATCTTATGATCTAGTAAAGGACAAGGGTTTACTCATAGTCAACTAAGCATTCTAACTTATTTTTAACATTTTAATTGAGTACAATGTAAGCAGGACATACTAGGACTCTCTGATGGACTGTCCGATTGGAAATGGATCATGACCAGGACATAGGAAGTAGGATCCGAAGAGCACTCTGAATCTGATCTTACCGATAAGGGATTTGAATGGATCGTGACTGAGACATAGGTGGTTCCGATCTGAAGTGGATCCGTTGACACTAAAAAATAATGTGAATACTTAAAAAATTATTGCTACCAAAGAAAATTAAGTATAAGAGAATTAATCAGCAAGGATGAATCAAACAAGGAAGGGGAAAAGGTGACAAATACCTCAGCTACAAAAGATAGCAATGCTATCTTTTGTAGCAATCATGGAACCTTAGAGGAATAAAGAATGAACCAACCATTTGTAGATTAAAAGAAATTGTTAAAACACAAAATCTCTGTTTTGTAGCAATCATTGAACCTTTTGCTAACCATAATGAATAAATTAATTTCTCTCATAAATTAGGTTTGGAAAACACTTTAGTGAATGAAAATTGTCCTAGAATATGGATTTTCTCTAACAACTCCCTTCAAATTAACTTATTGAGCTCTTGCAATCGAGCAATAACTTTTACTATAATTTATACTAGCTTAGACCTCTCTGTTGTTTTTACTAGCATTTATGCTAGTTGCTCTATTGTAGAAAAGAGATCTTTGTGGATGTATCTTGTGGATAATAGTAACCAGAGCGATTTTCCTAGATTAGATGGAGGAGATTTTAATACCATCTTCCATACCCATGAAAAGTTGTTTTTTTTTTTTTGGAGGGGGGAGGGGGGGCAGACCCCCTAACCAAAGATCTAATGAATGATTTCCACGATGCAATCAACTTAGCAGGAGTAATTGATCTAGGATATTATAGAAATAAATTCACTAGGAACTACAATCAAATAGATAATGGTATTATAAGAGCTAGACTTGATAGAATTCTAGTCAATTCTAACTAGATTGAAAAATTCTCTTATACTAAAGTAGAATATATTTCTATAACTTTCTTTGACCACTATAGCCTTTTAGCATACCCAAGAAAATAAGTGAGGCTGATAATAACATTATAACTATAATTCCCATGGAGGAAGAAATTAGAAAAGATGTATTTAGCCTTCTTCAAGAGAGTGCCCTCAGTCCTGATGGCTTCAATGATATTTTCTATACCCATTGATGGGGCATTATCAAAAATGATATAGTGGAGGCTATAGAGGATTTCTTGAAAGGCAAAAATGTGTCCAAATATTATAAATCAACCTCCATTGCCCTAATTCCCAAGAAAAAAAGTAGAGAAAATTAAATTATTTTCGACCTATAAGCCTCTCTAACTTCTACTGCAAAATCATTGCAAAAATTATAACTATGTTTCTTGCTCTGATTCTCCCTAAAAGTATATCTGAAGACGAAGGAGCTTTTGAGAAAAAAGCTTCTTAAGACAAAAATCTGGAGAAAAGTGGCTTAAAGAGGGAGATAAAAATACAAAAAAATTTCATGCCACTATAACCAATAATAGAAAATACAGTACGAGTCATGAACTTTTTCATATGATCAATTGGGTGGATGATCCTCAAGAAATAACTAATATTGTTTGTAACCATTATATAAAAAAATTATCTAGTGAAGAAAATACTAGTTAAGTAGCCTTTTGGATAGCATACCCAAGATAATAAGTAAGGTTGATAATAACATTATAACCATAATTCCCATGGAGGAAGAAATTAGAAAAGCTGTATTTAGCCTTCTTCAGGAGAGTGCCCCCAGTCCTGAAGGCTTCAATGGTATTTTCTATACCCATTGATGGGACATTATTAAAAAGGATATAGTGGAGGCAATAGAGGATTTCTTCAAGGGCAAAAATTTGTCTAAATATAATAAATCAACCTTCATTGCCCTAATTCCCAAGAAAAAACGTAGAGAAAATTAAATTATTTTCGACCTATAAGCCTCTCTAACTTCTGCTACAAAATCACTGCAAAAATTATAACTACGTGTCTTGCTCCGATTCTCCCTAAAATTATATCCGAAGAGCAAGGAGCTTTTGTTCAATACAGAAGTATTATAGACAATATTAATAATATCTCCTAAGAACTAACTCAAAGCATAAATCACAAAGTTAGAGGCGGGAATGTCATCTTTAAATTAGATATGGCAAAGGTTTATACACTAATCATATTACTCACACTCTTTTCGAAGATGATATTATGATACACACTAATGATATACATTTATAATGATATTATAAATGCCCCCCCCCCCCCCACATCAATAATATTATGAAATTATTAAAAAATATGAAAAGCTTTACGCCAAAAAGTCAATAAAGATAAAAATTACTTCATAGTTTTAGATAAAATGCCTAATTATCATTAAGAGCACCATGGTTTTAACTTAAAAGATCTTCCTTTTAATTACTTTTTTTGGGGGGGGGGGGGGGCATTTATAAGGGAAAACTAAAAACTAAGTTACATCAATAACATTATTGAAAGAATTCAAAAGAAAGTGGAATGATGGAAAAGCAAACTCTTATCGACTGGCGCATGCGTATCTACATATTATCCATTCTTAGCCCCGCAAGATTGTCATAAAATGAATTGAAACTATTTTCTCTAATATTGGGTGGGGAAATAATCATCACTGAATTTCTTGGAATAGAATATGTAAGAAGAAAGAAGAATTTGGATATTGGATCCCTCCTTGATGTAAGTCAAGCTTTTAAACTCAAATCTCTCCATCACATTCACAAAAAAGCTCTTTATGAAGTAGGTTTATTATGTCTAAATATGCAAGAAATCAACATCTTAACTACTTAAATGTGAAGAAGAGCTTATCAAAAAGTTGGAAAGACATCATAAATGCTAGGAAAAAATGGATACACAATAGCAGATGGATAATTGGAAAAGGAAACATTTCCTTCTGGTTTGACCAATGGTATGGTGAGAGACCCTTATTTGAGGAGGCTACCAACATTCACAATATTAAAGATCTTAATCTTAATGAAATATTAAGGACGATGATATTTTCACCCCCTGCAGTTGTGGACCTCAATCCTGAGGAGGCAGCGAGGAAACGAGTCCCCCGTCGGTCCTTTGGATCATCCACGTGAATGAGAGCTCTACCAAAGAACTCTCAAAACAGGTACCACCCTCATTGCATAGCACGAGTGGCGATATAAAATGAATAAGAAACCTCTTGATTCGGACCCAGCGCTCGAAACCTAGACGTACCTAAAATAACTCAGAGTCGCCATCCACAGATAGGCCATGGAACCAAAAAATAAAATCCTCTGTGCAATGGATAACCAGAAATATATATGGGTCCGTGCCTGATTACGGATGAGGAAGGTCCGAAGAGCATCTCAATTCGTCCGAGTGCAAGCACTTGGTCTCTTATGCTATTTATTATTATTAACTTTGAAGAGTTTATGGCGAAAATCAGGTGAAATGGGAACAAATATCCCTGAGAAAAATGTCTATCTAAACATGCATGATCCGGGGATAATAAGCACATACAAAATAAATAAAAGAAGTATCACCTAATCATAGCTAAGTTATGAGTGTCATGCCTAATGAGTGTCTAAGTTCTGGTGGGCAAACATATGCATGCCACAGCTAAACGTATAAGGTATGTACAAGAAAGTAAGAAAACACAACAAAACATACAACATGACTCGATACCACATACGACACAACGCAACAAACCCTAGACTCTAAATATTTTTGCCCGATTCTTTGGATGGTCTGGTATTCATCCAAAGCCGCCTACGTATCCTCGCCTCCACGAGAATCAAAGCAACGTAGTTCTTCACGCCTATTCTAAATAATAATGCCTAAGACATCTAGACCACTAAACTAGACCCAACCTAACATACCAGACTGATTTTTAAATCTTCTTTTTAACGCTTATTTAAATTCTAGTAAATTGTGGATTTTAGGACACACTATATACCCTAACTAAATGCAAGTTTTTAAGCATAAGCTAATGCAGGTGGTTCCTATATCCTATGTGTAACTAGGCTGTATGTCCAAAGAAAAATAATGGGCAGACTAATCGCATCTTATTCTAGTCATCAATCGGCGCTGTGGATTGCCAACTGACCGGACGGAGGCGTCATACTGCTAGCTAGGACAAACTCCTAACTCTAAAACAAACACAAACAAAACACATAGCATATCAAGGACGAACTCCTAACTCTAAAACCCTCTATCTAGGACAAACTCTGAACTCTAGAGGAAGATCTTTTCGAAAATAATGTTATGGACGATTTTTATGTTTTTCAAAGAGTTTAAATGATTTATTTACAAAATTTAAAATTTTTTTTACAAAATTTTGACTGGAATTAGGATAAAGATCCCAAGCTGCCTACATACCTCGTGGAAGAGGATTAAGCGAACGTAGTTCGGAACCAAACTTCCTAACTACACTTCTAAAGCCAAAGACTATTATATGTGTTTTTAGTTTTTTCTGGTTTTCAAATGTTTTTGAGTTTTAAATTTTAAATGTTTTTAATGCTTTTAGATTTTAAAATGTTTTCACCCTTTTAGTCTAAGACCCAAAGGGAATACACAAAGCAACATCCTAGGGCTAATAGGGGAAACCCCTAAACCGGGTAAGCTAGTGTTAAAGACAATGAAGTAATCTAAGATCCCAAACAAGCAAAGCTTTAATATGGCTAAGATAGTCTTTAGCAACAAAGGAGTTGCAACAATACTAAAAGACAAACACTTATCTAAAAGATAAACTCTAAAACTAAGGGATAAACTCCTGAACAAGCACACAATGACACTGGGCAAGTCTCCTATACACAAAGGATGTAAACAAGAGTGCTAGACTACTAACAGACCAAGTTGGGCTCCAACTAGCAGGGGGTACAAGTTGGGATACAACTTGGAAAGGGTTCTATAAATGAGGATAAGGTAAACTCCCTAAGGGTAGGCTCTAGATAACAAAGCTTGTCTCCAAAGGAGCATGGCCTAATGAGACATAGCGTGTCTCCTAGTGAGGGCTCTAGATGACTCTTTCATTGCCCTTGCAATGAAGATAAGGGTCTAATGTCTAAAGGTTTCTTAAAGACTAGAAAACACTTCTAAAAGAAAAGGGGAAAAAAATGAAAATGCTACATGGACTAAGCAAGTCCCCTGAATGATGGGCTTAGGCTAACGCCTTCTTCGCCTTTGTCTTGCAATGACACGGAAATCTAATGATTAAAAGGGATGTCTAAAAGACTTAGATAATCTCCTCAAATGAAGAAAGGGAAAGAGATACTACATAGGACCTAAGCAAGTCCTCCTAAAAGATGGGTTTGGAATGACTCCTTCATCGCCCTTGTCTTGCAATGATAAGGAAATCTAACGCCTAAAAGGGATGTCTAAAAGACTTATATAGTCTCCTACAATGAAGAAATGACAAGAGATACTACATAGGACTTAAGCAAGTCCTCCTAAAAGATGGGCTTGGGCTAACGCCTTCATCGCCCTTGTCTTGCAATGACAAGAAAATCTAATGCCTAAAAGGGATGTCTAAAAGAGTTAGATAGTCTTCTAAAATGAAGAAAGGACAAGAGATACTACATAGGACTTAAGCAAGTCCTCCTAAAAGATGGGCTTAGGCAAACACCTTCATTGCCCTTGTCTTGCAATGACAAGAAAATCTAATGCCTAAAAGGGATGTCTAAAAGGCTTAGATAGTTTGCTAAAATGAAGAAAGGGAAAGAGATACTACATAGGACTTAAGCAAGTCCTCCAAAAAGATGGGCTTGGGATGACTCCTTCATCGCCCTTGTCTTTGCAAGACAAGGAAATCTAATGCCTAAAAGGGATGTCTAAAAGACTTAGATAGTCTCCTAAAATGAAAAAAGGACAAGAGATACTACATAAGACTTAAGCAAGTCCTCATAAAAGATGGGCTTCGGCTAAAGCCTTCATCGCCCTTGTCTTGCAATGACAAGGAAATCTAATGCCTAAAAGGGATGTTTAAAAGACTTAGATAGTATCCTAAAATGAAGAAAGGACAAGAGATGCTACATAGGACTTAAGCAAGTCCTCCTAAAAGATGAGCTAGGGATGACTCCTTCATCGCCCTACTGGACAACCCCTTTAGTGCATTATATGACTACACTTTTTATCCTACAAAGAGGGCTGAGTAAAAATGGGCCCTAAAAATGTATATTTGTCTCCTTTATCTCATTGGGCAGCCACCTAGTATTGAGAACTGACATGCTTTGCCCTCAATCTTTCCTTGGACAGCACTCTCAAATGCATGTATGACTACTTTTTTTTTACATGGGGTGCTTGGGTAGAAATTAACCAAGGGAAAATGATATATTCAAGCCCCTCTACATTCCTTCCATGGACAACCCACTCTTGTACAACTTGACCAATTCTTTCACTACAAGGGTGGTGGCCTGAGTAAAAAGAAATGAGAAGGTCATTTGACCCATATTGTTACTGCCTAAACTTGGTATGGACACACCCCTGTTGGATATATCACCCCCCTTTTGCGCTACACTACAAACCACACTGATCTTATTAAGCCATTCTTGTCCGATGTTGATGAAATTTTACAGACACCTACTTGGGACCCTAACTTACTATAGGGTAAAACTTGGGACACTAAATCACTCGCTTGATAGGGTTTTTATTAAAACAAGGTTATTTGGGGTGCGGTCAAAATGGGGTGTCTACAGATGCCCCTCTTTGGCAGAGTGTGCTTGTCACACGAATTACAAAGCTGACAAGACAACACATTTTGGCCGACCCGATATAAAAATAAAGTAATTTTTTGGGTTTTGATTCTAAAATAGTATTCACAAAGGTAAAGTAGCAAAATGACTTTTGCACAAAACTCAAACTCTACAAAGAATAAGGAGATACCCTCTCACCGACTCTTAACTCAGCAATCATTAAATCTCAAATAGATAGCATCTCTGTAATATTCATGACTCAACTATCTAAACCAGTCCACAAGGACACTTATTAGAGCAAACAAGCACAAAACACAAACACACTCTTTTATTTCTAAATCAAGGCTATACCAAAACAAACACAACAATCGCTCAAAGATCATAAACCAAACAGAACAAACCAAATCACTCACACAAATGTAAACCAATCACCCAAATAATACAAACCAATCACTCAAAGAGTTTATTATTATTATTATTATACCAAAGCAAACTCAATAACTGCTCAAAGAGCACAAACCAAACAAAACAAACTAAGTACTCAAACAGGAACAAACCAATCATAAATACAAATCTATCACTCAGAGAATTTCAAATCAATTAGTCAAAGAGTCTCACACACACAACGAAACCATAACACTCAAAAAGTCTTAACTACCCAAAGAGTCTGCGACACTTAAAGGGTCTCAACTACTCAAAGAGTCTGCGACACTTAAAGGGTCTCAACTACTCAAAGAGTCTCAAACACACAACGAAACCATAACACTTAAAGAGTTCTTTTTTTTACTGTCGAGTTTTTATCCTGGAATCGACAGCCAGAACACACCTGACATAACCTAGTTAGCGGTCAGGGAGAGGAGAAAAAGGGATATAACATAGCATACTTAGAAGTCACGAAAATTGGATGGAATGATGATATATCGAGTTTTTATCCTCGAATCGACAGCCAGAACACACCTGACATAACATAGTTAGCGGTCAGGGAGAGGAGAAAAAGAGTTTTGACATAGCATAGCTAGAGGTCACAGAAATTGAATGGAATGATGATATATCGAGTTTTTATCCTGGAATCAACACCCAGAACACACCTAACATAACATAGTTAGCGGTCAGGGAGAGGAGAAAAAGGGTTATGACATAGCATAGCTAGAGGTCACAGAAATTGAATGGAATGATGATATATCGAGTTTTTATCATGGAATCGACAGCCAGAACACACCTGACATAACATAGTTAGCGGTCAGGGAGAGGAGAAAAAGGGTTATGACATAGCATAGCTAGAGGTCACAGAAATTGAATGGAATGATGATATAGAGAGTTTTTATCCTGGAATCGACAGCCAGAACACACTTGACGTAACATAGTTAGCGGTCAGGGAGAGAAGAAAAAGGGTTAGTCATCTCATATCGAGAATAACTAAAATAAACATGATCTTTGCTGAAAAGCTCAAATGATTCATTAAAATTTTCGGGTATAAACCCTTTCCAAAATGATTGAAGAAAAGACCAGATCGTGCAACACTAAATCCAGTAATTTCCTACTCTATTAAAACTCTTTTCAAAATGATTGAAGAAAATACCAGATCGTGCAACACTAAACCCGGTAATTTCCTTCTCTATTAAAACTCTTTTCCAAAATGATTGAGAAAAAGACCAGATCGTGCAACACTAAATCCGGTAATTTCCTTCTCTATTAAACCTCTTTTCAAAAAAGATTGAGGAAAAGACCAGATCGTGCAACACTAAATCTGGTAATTTCCTTCTCTATTAAAACTCTTTTAAAAAAAGATTGAGGAAGAGACCTGATCGTGCAACACTAAATCCGGTAATTTCCTTACTTCTTAAAAACACTCAAAGAGTTTTTTTTACTGGAATTTTACTAAAACATGTATAAACTAAACACTCAAAGAGTCATTTTGTTATTATATCATTGAGACTTGTCCAAAAACAACTACAAAACTAAACACTCAACGAGTTTTTTTTTTATATCTATCCTTGTATTAAAACTTTGCCAGAGCGAACAAAAACCGAACACTCAAAGAGTACAAATCAAACAAAACAAACTAATTACGCAAATAGTTTTTTTTATAGCTGTACTAAAATTTTGTGAAAACAAGTGTAAACCAAAGGTTTTTTTTTTTAAATGATGGAAGAAAGGATCAAACTGTGTAACACATAATATAGTAATTTCTTCCTTTATTGAAAATTCTAAAACCATGGAAGAAAAACCAAACCGTGAAACACAGAACCATCAATTTCTATCCTTATTAAAAACTCAAAATGATGGATGAAAAGCCCAGACTCTGAAGCACAGAGCTGTCAATTTCTAACCTTATTAAAACTTTCAAAACAATGGAAGAAAAGGCCAGACCGTGTAACAGGGATCTGTCAATTTCTATCGTTATTAAAAACTTGTTGAAAACAATGGAAGAAAAGGCCAGACTACGTAACACGAGATCTGTCAATTTCTATCCTTACTATAAAAACTTTCAAAACAATGGAAGAAAAAGCCAGACTGTGATACGCGGAATCTGTTAATTTCTATCCTTATTAAAACCTTTCAAAACGACGGAAGAAAATGTCAGACCGTGAATCACGAAATCTGTCAATTTCTATCCTTATTAAAAACTCAAAATGATGGATGAAAAGACCAGACTCTGAAGCACAGAGCTGTCAATTTCTATCTTTATTAAAAACTCAAAATGATGGATGGAAAGACTAGACTCTGAAGCACAGAGCTGTCAATTTTCATCCTTATTGAAACTCTAAAGAAATTATTAAAGAAAAATCTACCAACTTTAATTGATTCCATTAAGGGATTAGTTATCTCCGGCCAAGAGTTACTAGGAGCGCAGCATGATCGTTGCTGAAAGCAAAACTCAAGTAGATTGACGAGATTTTTAGGTATTGACTCTCTTTAACATGTGAGAAGTATTTTGCTAAGGTTTGAAAATTGGAGGAATAGGTTCTAGACTCCGTTGGAAATTAAAGTTTCTGAAACTTTGACTTCAAAGAGACAAGTTGATCAAGGAATTCAACTCAAAGAGTATGTTCAAGCTTCCCTTGTTTCTATTTGCTAAGAATAGTTACCTCAGTTATCCTTGTGTTTGATATCTTTTATGACGTCAGTCATAAAAGATGCCCCTAGTACGATGTGCTTCCATGACAAAGTCTTAAGAAAGTAGAACCAAGGTAAGTAGGAAAATTTTGAGTTTGCATGGGTTCTTTCTTTGGTATAATGGTAAAACCATCTCCACAAAGGCTGAATCTGGAAATTCTTCCATCCGCTCAATGCTTAAGGCTTTGATGACTCGGGCAGGTCTGAAAATATGCCACTTGCCCTTCTTTGAATCCTAAACTAGGATCTATTCTGGATTTTTTTTTTACTTTGGAAGGTATACACCCATTCTCTCCAGTGCCAGACACTTTGGACCTTAAAAGAAGACAAATATAAATAAGGGACAAACTCCTAAGGACTCTTTCAAAGAAGACTTATGATATTCAAAGGACTTGACTCAATTTTGATTCACCCTTAGATCAAATGTGTTATTTTTTTATGGTAAGGTTAATCACCATCGGAGTAATCTCGAAGACCATGTCAAGAAGCTCTAATTTTCTCCATCGGGACATCCGTCATGGTTATTACCCCCTTTGGATTGCTCAGTTTTGATGCCCCTAATTTAAAAAAGATATCAAAGCACGTCTCACCGACACTACTCGGATTCCAGAATCCTGCCCTGTTTGAAGACTACTCCATCTCCTTGATTTCTCTCTTCACAGGAAGTCACAACTATTGCCTCCTCGACTTTTAGTTTTGTGAAACACTTGTCTTAACTTGTTGCCTGGATTACTTGCACTTCTTAGACTTTGAAATTCTTCATGACAGAGGAACTCTGTATCTGTATCCCTTCAACTCATTCTTTATTGAAAGTCCTTTTCAATCCAGCAGACCACTACCCTAACTTTTGTATAAGCCAACTCCTTTGGTTGTTGACTTAGCAAATGCATAACTCTAGGCCACCCTTTCGGGTTTTCAACCTAGTGGGTCTTCAAACTCTCGTTCTTTTTTTTTCTATTTTGTTTTCATTTGCCTTGAACCTTTGCTTATTTCACCAGAAGGACTTTCTAGGTGTGCTTGGGTTCAAAGGGGTTGAATACCTAAGGTTCTAAGAATTTAGACCGAATCTGGTCTTGCCAGATTGCCTACGTACCCCAAAAATGGAGGATCAGATCCGCACAGTTCGCTTTGGGGTTTAACAAAAAATGGTTTAGCTTTAAGCTTCAAAAGGATTGACAGGGAATAATTTTGCTTTTATCCCAAAGGTCAACCGAATCTGAATTAATCAGACTTAATACGTACCCCTGAATATGTGGGGATCAGGTCATAACGTAGTTCGAAATGAACTTTTTTTCTCAAAAAAGAAATACCCCTGGTTTATAATCTGGTTAGAAGGAAATAGTTTGATTTGACTTTTTGGCCCAAAGGGTTCAAAAAGAATTTTAAAACATTAGGATCTTGGCTATAACGGTTCAAACGTCTAATGATGGCCTTCTGGTGTTTGGACGTACAAGCTTTTTGCATAAGGTTCAAAACTTTGTATGTTTTTGTCGAGGAGTCTAGCGGTATTTGCTGGCGAGACTTCAATCTCAATGCTCAACTCTCATTTCGAAAATTTCGAATCCATGTTCAAGATCCACAATGCTCATGAGTCTCCAAATGTTTAAGACGATTCCCATATGCAATCCATCTCATTGAGTCCATCATCTGGGTCTTTGATGTTTCTAAAGAGTTGTTTTAGGGTCACATTCCCTTCTCCTTTTCTTTTTCCTCATATTCTTCTTCTCTTTCTTTTTTTGTCTTCCTCTCATACTTTTCTTTTGTTTTCAGACATTGGGAATGTCCTTTCTCTTGAAATGTTCCACTTCGGAATCACACTGAAAATATGCAGCCCCAGTATTTTTTTTAGGGCTCAAATATATAACTTCATTTTCTAAAAGTCATCTCTCAACTTCCTATCAGCTGAACTGAATGTCTGATGCTTCACTCTCTAAAAATTTTCACTTTCAGCTTGATGTCTAAAGATAATGAAGTCTTGCTTTGCACATCAACAGGGCATTCACTGGTTTATCCTTATATGATCAAGCAAGACTACCTCAAATCTCTCTAAATGGGTTTATCAATTCTTCGCGTTCCTCAGGAAGTAAAGTTTTTCCAATCCATCTTTTCCGAATTTCAGATTTCGATACCACTATCAATAGCTTCGATTTCTTCTTTGAGTGGCTATGCTAGACGCTCTTCATCTCGTTTGACCTTTTTCAAATCACGAGGGGAATTTCGTCTGCATTCTCATCCGAGAAGGGTGTCTATAGTTATTTAAACATTAGATCTAAAAGTGAATTAAAAGATACCAAAGATACAAAATCCACAAATTTATTGAATTGAACAAAAAAACTGTAAGTACATCAGTAATTCTTTGACGCGCCTCATTGGGCTCTACATTGGACTTAACAAAAGACTGGACATTGACTCGATTAGACGACTTACAAACACTACATATTCTGAATTATTAATGAAACGACTAGACTTTCCAACTTTGAAGTAAGAGTTGGCATAGACTCAACAAAAAGACAGACCCTGAAAACTTTGTAAACTAAACACTTCTTCATGAACAAGAAAGTGGCACTGAAAGTTCCTGGATGGTACACCTTCCTCCATGACAATGATAACTACTGAGTTCGATCCCGGAGTAGGAATCTCGGAAAGGGTAACCCTACAAAGTCCGGATGACCTGGCTTGTACTGATTTTCATTCTCTGATATCGGCGAAGTCTTCTCAGTTCTGCCTGACTCCTTCTGATTCTCAACCATCAGCTCTTTTCCTTTTAAAGTCCTCTTATCACTCGGCATTGAGGTATGAGTAGGAACAACTGATTCTGCATACCACTGAATGAGCTCATCATCTTCAATTCTCAAAACATATGGAGTAAGCTTCGATTCACTTGGCTCTAGGGTGGTGGGAGCAGGAGTGACTGGTTTTGTGAAAGACTGGATATCCTCATCTTCATCAATTCTCGGAATATATGGATATCTCATTTCGGCGCACGTCTCTGGTTAGTACTGAGCTCGCAAAGAATATGAGGCTCCTTATCTATCAAGTCTTGGATCTTATGTCTCAGTTCCGGACAATGGTCAGTCCAATGACCATGACGTTGATGATACAAACAATATATTTCGCCAGCTTCTAAACCCCACAGATTTCTCAAAAGATTTGGTGATTGGGGCAAAATTAATTTTCCCTCCTAAGGCACTTTCAAGTGTACATTGCAATGTAGAGAATTTTCTTTGACATTTTTGAGCAGGTTTTGATGCAAGCTTTGGCATGGGTTTCTGAATGGCACTGAGTTCATGGATAATATGAGGATCATTGTCTATTACATTCTGTATCTTATATTTCAACACCTCACAATAATTGGTATTTAGGGTTTTGCACTAGAAGTCAGTCCTTTAGTATATGAATCTGTCCTTAGAGAGCTTGTCCTCTAGTTTTAGGAGTCACTCATAGGAGTCTGTCCTACCGTCATAGGGGACTAGGATTCTGTCCAACCTTTCATCAAGTCATGGGATTTTGTCCAACCCCGCAAAATATAGGATTCTGTGCAACCTTTGCAAACCTTTGCTCGATACAGGAGTCTGTCCTACCCTTATGATGATAAGAGTTTGTTATTTCCTTTTTAGTTGTCTGTCTATTAGATATGAGTTCCCTTTTAGCTATAGGGATTCAGCCCTTAGCACTGACACTCTTCCATGATGTGGATCACGGGGTGCAGACATATGGGTTCCCTTTGGCTAAAAGGGTGAAAACACTTTAAAAATTCAAAACAACAAAAACACTTGAAAACATGAAAATTCAAAAATAACAGAAACCAAAAATCTAAAAAGTCATGAGTCAATAGGAGTAGTTAGGAAAGTCTGTTTCTGAACTACGTTGGCTTGATCCTCTCCCACGAGGTACGTAGGCATCTTGGAATTCTTATCCCAGGTTCAGTCAAACTTTCAAAAACAAATCATTTTAAACCTTTTCAAAAACACAAAAAACTTTTAAAGTTTCCGAACAAACGGTTCTTGAAAAGATCTTCCCCTAGAGTTAGGAGTCTGTGCTAGATGTTAGGGGTGTCTTAGAGTTAGGAGTCTGTCCCGGATAGGTTGATGCTTTGTGTGTCTTGTCATGTGAGTGTCCCTAGAGTTAGGAGGCCTTGAGTCGTGGTCAGTTAGACACTTAGTTGAGCCGATGGCTAGACTAGGATGCACTTAGTTAGCCCATTATTTTCTTTAAAACATACAGCCTAGCATAGGATGTAGGGCTCATCTGCATTAATTTAGGGCTAATTACTTGCATTAGTTAGGGCATACATGGAGTCCTAAAAGTTACAATTCACTTGAACTTAAGCAATCGTACAAGAAGCTTTAAAAACTAGTCGAGTCTAGTGTGGTCTAGGCACATTTAAGCATCGTAGCTTAGAATAGGCCACCGAACTACGTTGACTCTGATTCTTCCCGATGCTGGGATACGTAGAGCAGCCAGGATGGCCATCCTGGTCCGAGTCAAACACCGTATTAGAGTCTTAGGGTTTGTTGCTAGTGATTTAGGATTTTGTGGTTATCACTATTTATTGCATAGATCCATGACTGTGTGTTTTCTTTCGGAATGAGATTATTTCTTTACTCACATGCTTAGCTGTAGCTCTCACATGCTTAGCAGTAGCTCTCGTATGCTTAGTTGTAGCTCTTACATGCTTAGCTGTAGCTCTTACATGCTTCGATGTAGTTCTTTATTTTTGTTGATTATTACTTTTGCTATCATCTACCGACATTTGCTCATTATGCAGGTTTATCTCTTTAGCTATAGTAGTGTATGTGTAAGTTTACTGCTTTCTAGATGCATTGTTTTAGGATTAGACATGATTAATAGAGACTGGTAACAGGGTTATCTGTTATCGGATCGATACTAGTCTTCTACGCCTCCTTATGAGACAACGGATTCTAGTATTCATTCTAATGACAAATGGTACTAGTACTAACTCTCTTTAGGCATGGATGTTAGACATGATGTATGGAGATAGGTAGCAGGGTTATCTTATATTGGATAAACATTAGTCCTTTACGCCTCTCTAAAAGATGTTTAATTCTAGTGTTCATTCCAATGACAGATGACATTGATATTAGCTCTTCTTAGGACTTGTGTGTTTTTTTCCTTTATCCCTCCCCGGGACATGCATGCTTAGGCAGACGTCTTCTCGGGGATATTCGTTCCCATTTCACATGATTTTAGTCTAAAACTCTTCAAGGTTAATAATAAATGGCATAAGAGACCGGGTGTTTACACTTGGGCGAATTGGGGGCGCCTAACACCTTCCTCATTTGTCATCAGGGACAGACTTTTGTATCTCTGGTTATCCGTTGTGACAGAGTATAGTATGGGATCCAGGGCCTACTTCCTTAGATGTCAACTCTTCTTTGTTCTAGGTACGTCTTGAATCTGGGCTAGTCCCCGAATCAAGAGGTATCTCATTTTACACCGTCACTCATGCTGTGAGAGGTATTCTTTCGAAAGACCGTCACTCATGCTGTGAGAGGTATTCTTTCGAGAGTTCCTTGGTAGAGCTCTCCTTCACGTGTGGATATCTTAGAGGATTGACGTGGATCTCGTGTCCTCGCCAATTTCCTCGGGATCGTGGTCCACACGCCTCTGGAGGGGATTCTATGAAGGAAAATCCTCTAGAGAAAGAACCTTTGGGTGATCCACTTACTATTGAATCGACCTACCGGGGCGAGGGTGAAAACAAATTGAAGGACGGGGACTTCGAACGACAAGTCCAGACCTTAAGAACTCTCTTTGACCAGGTAGTAGTGAACCTAGTGTTTGTCCTTCCTGAATCGTACCAGGCCTAGCCTGAGCAGCCTCCATCTATGCAGGATGATGTAGAGGTACAAGAATAGTCTTTCTGGCCCTCCTAACTTTCTCAGTTGGGCATGCGAGTCACCATAAGGTAACCTTGTTCAATGAGGCCCTCAATCTGAATTTTGAGGCACTAACATTCTTCGGTGTCATGGCCAAAGCTGCGATGAAACCGGTTGTACCTAGCCTAGTCTGCGCCCTTTCTCTCTGGTCGCCTTTTAGAAGGCCAGCGGATTATGTTCTTGTTTTAACGGCCGAGTCTTTTGAGGATGGAGGTCCGAGAGGTATTAAGTTCAAATCTAGGATGAGGGTTGCTAGGTGAGCCATCACCTTCGCTCTCTGAACAGAACAGCTAGTTGTGATGGTGGTCATTCGTGGGCCCCTTGACCGGGGTTGCAAGTGTGAGGAGAGGTCTCAGGCCATCGATCTGTTTGGCTATGAGTATGGGTGGTGTCTAGACTAAGAGAAGATCTTCGGTGACGTGGAGCAAGGTGGTTATCACGCTGGTCACGATTCTTGAGGTTCCTTCATCCCACGACATCAGCGAGTTGTTGCACGAAGCTGGTGAGGATTCTCCACTGCCAATCATCGGACCGTACTTGTCGAGTAAGTGTTTTGACCTCCAAGTGTTGGGAGTAAGATATTAGAGGATGGTATTCGGGTTCTGGCTCGAGGTTTGGGAAGGTTTAGGTGCGCCTTGTTTGGATCTGCTGCGCCTTCTGGCGTTTGAAGGGATGGTGCCAAAGTTCTCTCGTACTGAAGAGGCTATGTTGCGCCCCATGGTGGGCTCCAATATGATGGTGCTCAAATCCGGCCGAGCGATCGGATGGCTATGGTGGCTTCATTCTCACCTGATGTCGGCTCAACCTGCGACCTGCGTCCATAGACAACAGGTTTGGGACCACTCGAAGTTGGAACACCCGTGGGGAGCCGATCCCTGGAATGGAGAGGAGGGTTCCCCTTTGTAGGAGGAGGCTTCGTGTTCTAGGCACGAAGTGATGGCAGTATGGTGCTGTGTATATCGCTGGAAATCTTCGAGATATGGCGAAGTATTGGGGGTCAATGGCAGTGTGGCATCGCAAGACATTAGTATCGTCATTGATGGTGACATCACTGGGGTTTGTGCGCTGGCAAGATCTGCTATTGGTGGTGTTAGGTGATGGCAGAGGATAGGGTACGGTCCTTCAGAGACGCTATCATCTTCCCTGTCGAGAGGGGTCTATTGGAGGAGGATAACAATAGTGGACCCAGATGCTTACCGACTCCGGGCCATGTGTCATCATCCCATGGGTCGCTCAAGTTTTATCCCTATCAAAGGGTTCTATTGTTGGATCAAATATCAGGGTAGTGCCTCTTGCATGACCATTCCTATTGGGCAAAATATAAAAATTCAATTTTGTTAAGTTCCTTTGAAATTTTCTAGCTTTTTTTTATTTTGAATGTAGTAAAAGAAAGGGAGAATGACAAAGAAATGGACTTTTTCCCTGAAGTATGGTATCAGAGAGGGTATTTTCTAAATAACCAAAGAAAAGTAAAGTTAACTACTTTTCTCTACTGGTGACAGAAGTGGTGACAGAAGTGCCCGTTAAACTCATTTCCAACCATGATTCACTTTTGCTTTACATTTTACCTAGGGAAGTGATGTATCTGCTCCCTTTTTTACTTGGGACAACCCCCTCTAGTGTATTTATGAATTCTCTTATACACTATATGTTCCTGTCCCAAGTAAAATAGGAGGTGAATATATCACTTCGAAGACCCTACAAGGATAAGAAAAGCTTATATACTATTTAAGATAGTTTGAACCACTATGGAGACACTATGAACTACTATTTAGACTCTATAGACCATTATTAGACACCCTAACCATTGAACTACTAATTAGACCCTCTGAATCATTATGGACCACTAATTACACCCTCTCGATCACTATTTAACCCTCACCAATTAGACCCTCTGAACCACTATGAACCGCTAATTACACCCTCTGAACCACTATTTTACCCTTTGAATCACTATAAATCACTAATTAGACCCTCTAAACCACTAATTAGACCCTCTAATCCACTATTTGATCCTCTGAACCACTAATTACACCCTCTGAACCACTAGGAACCACTAATTAGTTCAAATGGTCAAATAGTGGTTTAGAGGGTAAAATAGTGATTCAGAGGGTCTAATTAGTGATTCATAATGGTTCAGTGGGTCACTAATTACACCCTATGAACCACTATGAACCACTAATTACACCCTCTAGATTAGTGGTTCAAAGGTTCAAATAGTGGTTTAGAAGGTAAAATAGGGATTCAGAGGGTCTAATTAGTGATTCATAGTGGTTCAGTAGGTCAAATAGTGCAGAGGATCAAAAGAGTGTAATTAGTGGTTTAGAGGGTCTAATAAGTGACTTATAGTGATTCAAAGGGTAAAATAGTGGTTCAGAGGTTGTAATTAGTGGTCCATAGCAGTTTAGAGGGTCAAAATAGTGGTCCAGAGATTGTAATTAGTGGTCCATAGTGGTTCAGAGGGACTAATTAGTGGTCCATAGTGGTTCAAAGTGACTAATTAGTGGTTCATAGTGGTTAGAGTGTCTAATAGTGGTTCATAATGTCTAAATAATGGTTTATAGTGTCTCCATAGTGGTTCAAACTATCTGAAATGGTATATAAGCTTTTCTTATGCTTGCAGGGTCTCCGAAAATGGTAGAACCTAGGGCTTGTTTTATCTTATGCACATGTAAGATAAATACACTAATGTGAAATGATATATTCACCCCCTATTTTTACTTGGGACAACACCCCATAGTGTATAAGAGAATTCATAAAAGTGAAATGATATATCTGTCCCCTATTTTTACTTGGGAGTTGGGACAACCGACTATTAGACCTGGCAAAAGCAACACGTGCCCGCGGGTCGACCCGACCCACCCGCAAATTTGCGGGCACGGGTCTGACTTTTAGTAACCTGTCAAATTTAACCCGCGGGTTGACCCAGCCAGCAAAAACACGGGGCGGGCCGGGTTAACCCGCGGGCACCCGCATTTTTACAGTAATTTTTAAGAATTTCTTGGAGAATGTTATCAGCACTTGGGAAATCATCCTATGGAAATGATTTTTGGAGTTTAACCTATTTTGTCTATGGCCCATCTAATGGACGGTTTGGATCATCCGATGGTGTGGGCCATACCATACTTTTAATAAAGTGAGAGTGCCCTCGGTAGTGTTGATAACATTTCGTTTTTTTTTTTAATAGGTGGTAATACTCTGTGCAAAGATGTGCATATGGCGAAGGTTTCTAGCAAAAGCAAAAAGTAAAAAAAAAAGTAATCATTACAAAAAAGAAAAGTAAAATAATTGAGTTATAAAGTTTTAAATGAAAAATTACGGATAAATGGTTATGAAATTATAAAATTACGAAAAAATACCACAGCTTGTATAGAGTTATTACAATTACGGGAAAAACTTCTGCGGTGCGGTCAAATCACGTCAAATCAAGAGAATTACAATCCCATATTATATTTGCGGGTGACCCGCGGGTTGACCCGGCCCACCCGCGGGCCGCGCGGGTCACCAAATTTCTGACCCGCAAAAATGCGGGTCACCAAAATTCTGACCCGTGTGACCGCACCCGCATCACCCGCGGGTTGACCCGGCCCGACCCACCCGTTTGCCAGGTCTACCCACTATAGTGTAAAAGTAAATTCATAAAAAAGAAAGAAAGGGGCAGATACATCGCTTCCCTATGTATAAAATGTAAAGCAAAAGTGAAAAGAAGTTGAAATGACTAGGGGAGTGATAAATCGACCCCCGTATATCTTAAATCGACTCCTAAATGTGTCTTTTATCTCCTTTTAAGATATACGGGCGGTCGATTTATCACTGGCCTGTGACACCATATTTCAGGGAAAAGCTCCATATTTTTAGTAATTTTCCTTAAGATGAGAAGAGGGAGAAAGAATAACGGTCTCCGTTAGTTTAGACCGGGAGTGCCGCCCGTACACATCTTCCATTTCCCACTTAATTAAACTTATGTTCTTATATGGGTCACGTTCATTTGTCTCTCTCTCTCTTTTTCCGCCTGCGTCATAGTCTTAAGTCCTCGCCACCTCCCTCCCTCTCACGCCCGCCCCCTCCTTTTTAGGTGCCTAATCAATACGCCAAAAGCTCCCAAGGATAGGAGATTTGCCTCTTTCTTCTAGGTCAGAATTTCACAAATTCTCTTGTTATAGTTTTCTGTTTATATTATCATGTCTGTGGATCTTGAATCTCTCTCAGAAGCCACTTCAGGAGCGATTGGTTCTCTCCTAAGCACAACCATTCTCTATCCCCTTGATACTTGCAAGACTAAGTATCAGGCTGAAGTTCAATCACAAGCTCATCAAAAGTACAGGTGGGCCCCTTTTCCCTATTTTTTCTTAATTTCCTTACTGGGTTTTTAATGCGTGTTCCTGTTTTTTCATTTGTTTGGTTGTGCAAATCTTGATGGGTTTGTGTTTGTATTCATGATTAGGTCGTTCGATTATTTGGGGTTTTTTTAGTTGACATTTCTATTGAGTATCCAGTTTTCTGGTCTGGGTTTTGTTACCTTTTGTTTTAGGTGGACCTGTTGTTGGGTTTTTTTTCTTTGATGAGGGTTGTCTCTTATTTTGTTCTTTGGTACTTTAAATCATATTTGTTCTATGTTATTTTTTTCGTCCTTGATGATGTGCAACCTTGATTGGATTTGTTCATCATTTATTCATTTATTTATGCTGCTGATATTGGCACTACCATGTTTTGATAATTGCACTAACTCACCTTGTCTTTTTTTTTCTTAATTTGTTTCTAAGAGCGGTTTTAGAAAACTGACACCTTTGACTGCTGGTTAAACATTACAAGACAAGAGTTAACTCAACTCAATTCAACTAAGCCTTTGTCCCAAACTAGTTGGGGTCGGCTAATGAATCCTTTAGAAATTTTTCATGAAGAAGGTGAAAGAATCTGCCCAGCTCAAAATTGACTAAGTCTAATCCTGACACGAGTTGGGTTCATCTACATGGATCATTTCAACAACAAAAAAAAACATTACAAGACAAGGTGAGTTAGTGCAATTATCAAAACATGGCCGTGCAGATATCAGTAGCCTTTATTTATTTCTGAGCTTTTAATAGGTGTAATGTTATGTTTAGTTTCAAGATTAGGTGTAGTGTTATGTTTTGTTTTGTTTCACTATTTCTCTTATTGATTGTGTTATGTTTAGTTTAGTTTCCATGACCTGGGTTCGAGTCATGGAAACAGCCTCTCTGCAAAGCAGGGGTAAGGCTGCGTACATCTAGCCCTCCCCAGACCCCCAATGGTGAGATCCTCTTGCACTGGGCCGTGCTTTTATTGTGTTTAAGAAACTAGTAGCTCCAAAGGGTCAACCTAGTCACAAACCAAGCAACTATTGGATTGCATCATAAACAAAAATGTCAAAGTGAATAAATTGAAGGTGTTGATGATCTCGCCAAAGTCCAACAAATCTTTGTTTATTTCATCTCAAGTGTTGCCATTTAGAGTTGAAAATTCTTCTTGACCTTTCATTGAGGAAATGTGATTTCTGAATCGGTTTAGCTCAATATTAAGGTCTGAATTTCGTATTTATGAAAACATCCTTAGGGAGGTTTAGATGAAAAGTTTACATGGATATGAAGTTGACCTCTAAAATTTCTTGCAACGAAGACAATTTATTTGGAGCAGAATACTTTTATCACTATGGGAACATGCACATCGGATGATAATGCTAGTTGGATGATAATGTTAGTCGTTGATTGCTTAAGACAACAGTTATCTATTAAAAATGGTTTATTTATTTTCTTTTGCATCTGTTTATGTAGGAACATTTCAGATGTTTTGTGGGAAGCAGTTTCTACCGGCCAAGTTCTTTCATTATACCAAGGGCTTGGGACTAAGAATTTGCAATCATTCATATCACAATTTGTCTATTTCTATGGTTATAGCTATTTCAAAAGGCTTTACTTGGAGAAGAGTGGAAGCAAATCAATAGGAACAAGAGCAAACTTAGTTATTGCTGCGGCAGCTGGGGCTTGCACAACAATAGTTATCCAGGTAAGGCATATTTTTATGCCCTATGTATGTTGTTCAATGAACTTTCTAACAAGATGCGTGCTACTCTCACTATATGTGCATTCCATTATCTATTAACTATTTATATCAAGTTTTCATTTTATTTTAACGTTCAAGAGGTATGTCTTTCAGCGATTTTTGCTAGTGATCCATAAGTTCAAAAAATGTCTAACTTATTTGATTCTATAGCCGCTGGATACAGCATCGTCAAGAATGCAAACAAGTACTTTTGGTAAATCCAAAGGACTTCAGGAAACACTTTCAGAGGGTTGGTGGAGTGAGGCATTTGATGGTCTTGGCATATCACTTCTTCTGACCTCAAACCCTGCTATTCAGGTATTTGGCCTTGCCTAATAGTTTTGATGCTAACTGTTAAAGCATAAAAGATTAAATAACGCCATCTCCAACGGCTTAAGCTTTTGGAGTAATTGGTTGTTTCACATGGTATCAGAGCAAAGTTCCTGAGTTCAAACCTCCTTGATATTAAAAATCCACATGTAATGGTCAACTCAAAAAGAGGGGCCCCATGTGCCACGTGTAGGCCAACCCTAAAAAGAGGGTCCACATGTGAGGGGGAGTGTTAAAGTATAAAAGATTAAATAACGCCATATCCAACGGCTTAAGCTTTTGAAGTAATTGGTTGTTTCAGACTAACTATGTGCGGGATACTAGAGATTACAGACGGTTGGATTTTAACTAGTTTTTGTTGGTTCTATGTCTTTTGACTTTTTTCTCTTGCTTAACCTTTGCATGGCTGCCTCGGTTATGAAATGGGGTTCTTGTTTAGTCTCCTAATAATTTACATAAATAAATGCATGACTGAATCATGTTAGTCTTTCTTGGTGTTATTATGCTCTAACTGTTTTTCTTGATTTGTCTGATTTCTTTTATAATTTTGCTGGATAGGGAAAAAGGCGAACATCTTTATATAAAGTGTGACCCAATTCTATATGGCTTAGCAACTAGCAAGTCGCAGCTAGAAAATCAAGTAACTACTAACGACTAATTATCAAGTTCTATCTACCTAGCTATGTAACTAATATCCACAAAACTTCGAGTCATGATTCATGAGATGAGGCGCAAGCCTCGAGGTGGGATGAGGCATAAGCCTTTGCAACTTTGTTTAATAGTTAAAATAGTTTAAAAAATAAAGAAAGAAGGAAGATAATAATTTTAATTTATAATAATAGAAACAAAAAATATGAATAAAGGCTACATGAGAGAACAAGTATCTGTGAGCTAATGGGTATCATTTATTAGGTGTGATTCTTTAATTATAATTTTATAATCAATTAATCAACAAATGAGAAAAATAAAGTAGCATACCAGTGTTGTAGCAACAACAACATGCAAGTAGAAGTTAGCATAGCAAATAAGAAATATCAAACAACTATGTTTCAACTTACTAGCTAAGTAATTAATTTCAATAAAATTCAACTAACGTCAAAATTCTTGAGTCACTTAGTCAAGCTTCAAGACCCCCAAACTACGGGGTCACCAAGAAGTGCAAATTAAAATAACTTGTCTTAAAGGTGATTGAACAATGCCAAACAAAAACTCTAGGCCCACACGCCTTAGACGAAGAAAAGAATTACTAACACATCACTTGCATTATCTGGTGAATCATCCATCTTCGTCATCCTTTTTTTCTCCACTAGTGGTCATAACCTATCTCCTTTGGCTCCTCTGTTCCCACCCCTTCCATTTATATAGAATGTATAGACAAAATCTATGATTTGTGGACAAGGACACGATTGTCGCGAGTCGACACGGACACTGATTGTCAGACACGGCAACTCCCAAATTCTAGAAACGGGACACGGCTAAAATAGAAAGTATATATAGTCATGATTTATTGATACGGATTCATGTGTTGAGTTTTGACACATATACGAGTTGTATAACATGGCAACATCTAAAACTCTAGAAATGGTGACACGTTCATACATATAAAGTTACTGATTACTATCATAATTTGTAACAATATAAATATGGTATTCATTTAACAAACTAATGAATCTTAGAATTAATCAAATATAATCTAAAGCAGACACAAGATAATCAAATAGTATCTCTTTTTTTTTTGAAAACATTAACTTTTATTCCAATAAAGGTGATCATACAATAAAAGGAAAAGGGGACAAGTTGTCCCCACCCTTAGATTTACAAATCAGAAAAGCCCAGAAATGAGTAGGCAACCAAGCAATAAAAGCAAAGCAGGCTCAGCTAAGTTCCTCCATTTCTCCTTCGAAAACAATACACGTGACAGCCAATTTAATCTAGTTCTCTTCTGTCTCCAATATACAGCAAGAAAGGGATACCAATATGATACAATGAATATAGTGTAGGGATAAGAATTTATTTAGGGTTTTAGGTTTAGGAGAGGGTATGTAACAACAAATATTAGTTAAAGAAGAGCTAAAAGAAGAGTTTATAATAAAAGAATAGTTAATAATAAAAGAGGAAAACACAATATTTAATAATAGAACAGAATGCCACACTTGACACGGTACAAAAATGGGTCCACACACCCACATTAAGTCTAACACTTCTAGCGGTACATTTAAATTAAGTCTAACACTTCTAGCAGTACATTTAAAAGTGTCCAAAGGAGTGTCGACACATGTGGACATGTGTGTCATGTCGGACAAGGCACAACGCGTGTGTCAATAGTAAATCCAAGTGTCAGCTAACTCATAGGTCAAAACAATTCAGAATCAAAACTAACTTCAATATTATGATAATGATTTAAGCTCATTTGATTAGCTCATCACCTATCTCCTTTGGATCTTCCATTCCTACCACTTCTCCTTTATATAGATTATAGAAATCAAGTAAAAAGCAATTCAAAATCAAAACTAACTACAATATGGTAATAATAATTTAAGGTTATTTGATTATCTAATATAATTTTTAGTAAATAGCTAACCTTTTGCCATTGCAGCTCTCTTACTGTGCTTGCTTTCTAGTACTAATTCTTCACTTCTATCACTGTCAATAGCCTCAGTAACATTGATGTCAAATATGTTGTATCGAGATTGATTGGTCTTCTAGACATACATGTTCTTTCGCAATCCACTTATCAACTTAATCCTCTGTTTGCAAACTGTGTGGATCTTTAGTCATTTCCTACTAACTTGTTGCTTTATCTTCAGATTATACATTAAAAAAAACAACGCATTGAGCCTTTTCTGTTCTACTTGATTTCTCCTTTTTGTCTACATCTATCTACATCTATTGCAAGATTCGTATAATTAGATCATTCTCGCAAGTCACAAGTCAAAGCTCAGAACTAAATCAAGCACCAATAAGAGATGCATTATTCTCAAACTAGGTAGTTGAAACTTATAAGTACATTATTGAAGCTAGTCTAATTTCACTTGCAACTTGATGAACTATAACCTAGATAGATTCAGTATTCTATTTGCAACCTTTTATAGCTCATGAGTATCATCTCCATATGCTTCCCACCTATCAACTGCAACTTTGAAAATTAATAATGTAAGATTGTAGAAGGACGCAAAACCCAAAATTCGACAATGCAAAAAACTAATAAAAAAGCAAAATTTTAAAACTAAGAGTTTAAGACATACTAGTAGTACACCTTTCTCTTGTATTAATGACCTTTGGTTGACTAAAAAAGCCTTTTTGCAGCTCGAAATATACATCGATCACTTGATCAACTTCCTCTCTGTCTTTGACATATGGAACCATCCTACACATGCAGCTATACAATACCAAGGTTGATCACTGGATTCTATGAAACGTTCAGTTCATATTAGTATTCAAGGTTAACAAGGTAGGCAAGGCATGCTTCTCAGATGCAATTGGACATTCCATCTAGGATCAATAAGATCATAAATAGATTTATGCATATGGGTGATTTGATCAACTTCCTCTCTTTCTTTTTATGGATGGAACCATTCTATACACGCAGTTATACAAAACCAAGGTTGATCTCTGGGTTCTATGAAAGTTCAGTTCATATTAGTAGTGAGATGCAATTGGACATTCCATCTAGCATCAGTAAGGTCATAAATAGATTTATTCTTTTGATGGGAATAGAGATTGCAAGGTCTCTTCCCAAGACTATTGGATCTCTCCTTAAAAGTTTGCAAATGTTCTCCTTATTGATCCATTTCAAAAAAAAAAATCTCCTAACTAAATTGAGATTTTGTCCTTGGGGAAGAATGAAGGATCCGGTGTTATGGATAATATTATGAAAACCGATCCTTTGGTTACATGTACACCAATAAAGTATCATATCTAGGGGTGAGTCGTGACAGCTCATGTATAACTATTGTATGCAGGATAGTTGTAAAGGGCAATGTGATTGGTCTCAATCACACGATTGCATCTAGCTATCCACATATGAGTGTGGGTAGTTTCACGTGTTGATAGGGTCACAATGGGAGGAAACCTAAATTGATCAATCATCGTGATGGTTTGATCTCATTATCGAGTTCCCAGACCTCAAAGGTTTTTGTCTATTTGGTTAACCCTAATGGGTACTTCGATTCACTGGAAGTGTAACCACATTAAAGAGAACAACCATAATATATTGGGTGCACATTTAGATTACTATTTAAAGAATAAATTGTTAGCATGGATTCTCCTCCTCAAACTTATTTATTTCTTTGATTATGTATTCTCAGTTGATTTAATTTATTTGACTACTAAAGCTTGGCCTGACCATTGTTTTCTCATAATAAAGATTTTTGAATGGCATAATGTATTTATGCCATTAAAAAAATAATGTATTTATATATTTATGCTGGAAAAACGACCGAAGCTTTTCCTTGCTCAAACATAGTTAGATTCTCTTGGAATACCTAATTCGATAGAAAGGAAAGATATTTTTGACTTGCGCGAGGATCACGACAGACAGGCTTCTGCAAGTATTGTTTATCGCCATACTTGATGGAGTGGAGTCTGTTCAAGCAGGTTTGTATGATGGGGACCATCCAGACTCCCTAAATTTTTTTTGTTGACTTTATCATTTCTGTGGATATCTTCGTGGGGTGTCCGTATCACTTATGATTAGAAGAGGATGCCAATATTATGTCATGGTGTTCTTATCAATCTTGAGGATACTATCAAAGAGTGTGGCAATATCAATTTCAACTTGGATCCAATAGACACTCAAGGCAAAAGATTACCTCATGTCACTTGAATCACGAAGGGGCGCACTATCAAGAAGGAATCCTTTTGGCTAGTAGTGGTTAGAGAGTTCTAGTGTTAGGAGTTTTATTTCAAGAAGGATTAGTAGTTTGCTGTAGTAGAATATTAAAGAGTCCATGTAATATTAGACTATGAGTTTTTAAAAAAAAAACTTGAATAAGTCAATGGACATGTGTCAGTTATTGTAGATAGAAAATAGGAGTCCTTAGAATGTTAAGAATCCTATTTTATGTAGAAAAGTATATGTAAAAGAGTCTTAAGAATCCTATTTTTATAATTTCACCTACTCATTTTGTCTTTTATTGTTTAAAGTTTAAACTGCTGTAAAAGGTTATTACAGTTCCCAAAAAGCTGTCAGGAGCCATTTAGAAAAGAAAAGAAAGTGCTGAGTTTGTGCAATTATTAAAATATAGTAGTGAGCCTTTTCATATTATGTCTCGTGACAGTTTACTTTGTCAAAAAACATTGAGAATAAGATAAATATAGCATCATTCATGTTGAAGAAGGCATGCTTAATGATATGCGTAGTTGGTAATATTTGGATTCTGAAAATTTTTATGTAGCAGGAAAGAGAAGTTCTTGAACATTGAATTGTCAGAGGCAGCATGAAAACGTCACTTTCTCTTGTTTAAAAATGATATCCATGGGTCTTGTTAATTGGTTCGTAAAGAAACTAAGCTGAAACTTGAATTCTGACTATTCATCCGCATTACTTGTCATTATGTGCAGTACACAGTCTTTGATCAATTGAAGCAAAGTCTCCTGAAGAGTGAACGCAACAATAAAACAGGGATTACAACTGCGGAATCATCTCCAGTAGCACTTTCTGCCTTTTCAGCCTTCCTATTGGGTGCCATTTCAAAAAGCATTGCTACCATCTTGACGTATCCGGCTATCAGGTAGTTAGTTCTCATGTTCTCTATGTGTGCAACTCGGGTTGATTTTGGGGAATTCAGGTTGAGCTTTTACCCTAAAATCGGGTCAAAGTTCGGGTTGATTCCAATTCTTTTTTTAGCAAAAGCTCAACCCAACCCAACCGAATTGCACTCCTAATGTTCTCCGCAACACTTGAACTAAGATAAATTATTGAATGCTTCACTGTTAAAGTAAAATTGATTAAATTACACCAACTCTAAGGGCTTAACCTTTTGGAGTAATTGGTTGTTTCACATGGTATCAGAGCAAGTGCCTCACGGCAGGTCCTGGGTTCTAAACTCCTTGATATTAAAAATCCACGTGCATGTCCAACCCAAAAACAAGAGGGGCCACCCGTGAGGGGGCAATGTTAAAGTATTAATGATTAGATAACACCAACACTAACAGCTTAAGCTTTTTGGAGTAATTGGTTGTTTCGCATTTATGTGCCATCTGTGGGCAGGTGTAAAGTCATGATCCAGGCTTCTGATTCAAAAGATGCACCCAGGGGAATCCAATCTAAGCCACCGCCAAAAACTGTGATGAATACACTATATGCCATTTGGAAAAGAGAAGGTCTTCTGGGTTTCTTCAAAGGGTTGCAAGCCCAAATTCTGAAAACTGTTCTGAGCTCTGCCTTGCTGTTGATGATCAAGGAGAAGATCTCAAGAAACACATGGGTCTTGATGCTTGCTCTCCAGAGGTATGTGTTTTCCCTCAGAGGCAGATTGAAGAGTGCTTAATTCATACATTGGCATTATATGCATAGTTTCCTTGTAAAGAAAAAAAAAATGGTCGTTAGATTTTTAATGACCATGGGAAGCATTTTGTAGAAGTGAAAATAAGCACCTGTCAGGATTGTAACATGTTGAAATATTGCAATAATTAGAACTTATTTCATGTATTTTCAAGGATGTTTGCATACATAGAGAGAGATCTTTTTATTTAATTCGAACTGAAATGATTTTTTTAGCAAAACGAATATGGGGAATGCTAAACTCAAGGGCGCCCTTGCAAAAATCAGATGAAAGGGCGCCCCCATTGGTTGCACGTCACCAAAGTGTATTTAATGTTCTTTTGACTTTTACATTTTTGGGTGCTATTATAAATGCACTTTGGTGACTTGCAACCAATGGGGGCGGCCTTTCATCTTTATTTATGCAAGGACTCCCTTGAGTTTAGCATTCCTCAAAAGGAATATATACAAACTGGGTTATTGCCCAAATGGCAAATATAAAATGCCAAGAAAATAGAAAGAAGAAATTTTTTATTTAAAAAAAAATAACTGAGATTTTATTAAACAAATGAAACTAGAATTACATCCTTGCATACGAGTTATCCCACCAATGTAATTTACACAATACATGTCTTCCCCTGCTTAAAGTCTACAGACCGAAATCTCCACAATAAATTCCACAGGAGCTATTCCTTGTCTAAACTTAGGTTTGGACCAACTTTGAACTGTGAAGACAAATTTGTGGCCCCTAAACTTCTCAGCACCAAGTAACAAGCTAACAACCTGCAGATTAGCACCTATACTGTGAATATAATAACCCCTTACAACTGATGGGGTTTGGCAAATCAGACCCATTCCACCCATTTCTCAAATTTTAGAATCTCGAGTGCATATTGTTTAGATTTGATTCAAAAAAAATTCGGAGCTAAGCAGAGTTGGTCTAAAGCAATTTTGTTCTGCCAGCCTTGTCCCCTCCAACGATCAGTGAATCAGAATTGTTGAAGAACATGGTCTGAATTTACCAAATCAGAAATCCTTTCATTTAACCCACATTTTCTGGCACAAATCAATGGAGGAATTTTATTCCATTTGACAAACCCTTTGGGAGCTATCCAATATACTTTTCTCTCTTTGGGATATAGGAAAATTCCTACAAGATGTCCCCACATGTATGATTAGGGGACATCTTGTCCCTTGTATGTACGCTCAGATTTTGGTAATAAATGTCATCTTTCAAAAAAAAAAAAAAAAAACGTAAAATTCCTACAAGCGCCGATCTAAGGCAATAATGATGCCTATTTAAATGAACAATTGAAGCACATTTGCTCTTTGAGGTTTTTTTTACTAGGCATTTTTAAAAGAGAAAACTATTGGTGAGCTTAAGCGCACCAAACCTATGGTGCGCTTAAGCTCCCCAATCACATGGGGGGCCACTTTGTTAGGTGATCTAAAGCATTCATTTTAAAGGCCTTATGATAGATAGGGGGTGTACCAAAAATCAGCTCCATAGGATCATCCTAACCCCTTCATTTGGGGAGGACAAAAATGGGCAGATTTGTGTCTGTCCATTTTTGTCCTCCACAAATGAAGGGGTTAGGATGATCCTATGGAGCTGATTTTTGGTACACCCCCTATCCATGTAAGGGACTTTAAAATGAATGCTTTGGATCACCTAACAAAGTGGGCCTCCATGTGATTGGGGCGCTTAAGCTCACCATAAGTTTGGGATAAAGTAAAATTCCTACAAGATGGCCCCACATGTATGATTAGGGGACATCTTGTCCCTTGTATGTACCCTCAGATTTTGGTAATAAATGTCATCTTTCAAAAAAAAAAGGTAAAATTCCTACGAGCGCCAATCTAAGGCAATAATGATGCCTATTTAAATGAACAATTGAAGCACATTTGCTCTTTGAGGTCTTTTTTACCAGGCATTTTTAAAATGAGTTTCTCAATAGCATTCCTCTTATTACAAATAATACCCAAAAAACGCTAGATATTACACATATGCGATGTCAGGCCACTAGGAATTTGTTTTCATGATAAATCGGCAGTCTCGTAGAGAAAATGAGGGTGAAGATGCTAAGTCATGAAAGGAAATCCAGAAATAGGGCGTCTGCCGTGATGAGATGCGGTTAAAATGGGGAAAAGGTTGAGCAGAGATTTTTGTTTCCTGAATTTTAGCCCCCATCCCATTGTGAGAGACATCCATTCCTGGATTTCCTTTCCCGATTTTTAGCAACTTAACCCTTGGAATCTACCGATTTGTCATGAAAAGAAAATCATGGTAGGAAAAGCAAAAAGTAGAGAGGGGTCGTTCGGATGTAGGTTAAAGATTCTTGTGGAAAATTTATTTTTGAAATATATTTTCTCCGAAAGTGGTACTCTGAAAAAGAGTTCCTTTTGTTTTGTTGACAAATAAGGTACGTTCAAAATCTTAAAATTTGTTGTTTGATTAATATTTATATGGAAATTTATTCATAATTGTTTCATAATTTGTAGCGCAATAAATAAAGAGAATTTAAGTATCTACCTCACGAAAGATGTGGGACAAAAATTTCTCCCTTCGGGCTTTATTATCAGGTAGCACCACCACACTCCGGCTCTAATGGCCTTTATTTAAATCAATTCAAAATAAAGAATCCTGGCTACTGCGCAAGGGAAAGGCAATGAGGAGAGCTCGAATCCTAAGAGATGATTAAAAAAAAAAAACCACTGAAAATGACCAAATCTCCACTCATTTTCATTCTTCTCTTTTATTTTCTAAATGGAATCTATTACGAACCCGTTCCGGCCCGACCGCAACAAATTTGATCATCTTAGAGGGAAGATAAGCCGCTTGACCCACTTCGAGTGAAGGGTCGCTCCTCCTTCGTGCACAAGACACACCTAATGTGTTGTCTTTGAGTGTTGTGTCCAAGACAGGAACTTGACATGTCATATCGCCATTACACAGCTCAACACAACACATGGCTGGAGGATCAACATGCACACAAGGACCAAAGAGCTTGTACACACACTAGCATTGATGGAGGAAGCCACTTGATCCGAAGAAAGTTGAAGAGTTCACTCGCAGGTCGAAGATGTCCAAGAAAGTGCGGAGAAGCCAAGCAATCCAAGAGAACTCAAGGTTATACCTTTTTTAGATTGTATTTGGAGTCCTCTTGTTTTATGTACCTGCACTTTCAAAGGTTTTCAAATGGTTTTCATAATTAAATTTAACATTTTTGAAAACCATCAACACTCCCCAAAATATGTTAGAAAACCTTGGACAAAAGCCCAAAGACCATGGCCCAAAGTCTCTAAGATTTTAACTTTAAAATGGAATTTTAAACAGGGCCGGCCGACCAGGGTTCCCTGGGCGACCGCGACAAGGTGGCTAGAAATCTAGCACTTGTCGAAACATAACGGGCCGGTCGACCGGGGCATACCGGGCGACCGCGGAAGTGTTTCTGGAAATCCAGAAACACTCCATCATGATCGGGCCGGTCGACTGTCATAGGTCTAGTCGACCGTGGATAGAAATCTGGCCAAAAAATATAAAGTCCAAGAAGCCCTCGCCCGACGACCGCGACATGCTCGGTCGACCGCGGCGGTAAGGAATTTAAAAATTAAAAAGGGTGCCCGATAGGGGCGAGCGACCGCGGTGGCTAGGTCGACCGCGACAGTCGGGCAAACTAGCCATTGGGGCCTACGTAGGTTGACTTTTTCAACACTGTTTTTTACAATTTTGCCCCCAAACGGTCATATCTTTATATGGGCTATATATACCCTATCCATGACTAACTAATCAACATTTTGGAAGATCATTTTCAAATCCCTTTTAGCTTACACTTGAAAATCTAAGATTTTTAGTTTTCCTCTTCATGCTTTGATTTGTGAATCTACATTCAACAAGAGGATCTCCATAGGGCTTTTATTTGCATTATCTTTTGGAGAGATTATGAGCTTCTATTATTGTAATCTGCCTATCAAGAGGCTTGAGAGTTCTTCATTTTAGTTCTTTATTATAAAGAGGGTTCTACACTTCAACCCTATAGAAGAAGAAGCTTGATTGTAAAGAGGGTTCTACGCTTTAACCCTATAGAAGAAGAAGCTTGATTGTAAAGAGGGTTCTACGCTTCAACCCTATAGAAGAAGAAGCTTGATTGTGGAGAGGGATTTTCGCTTCGGCCTTAAGGAGAAGTTTGATTGTAAATGGTCTCCAATTTGGCCCATTGAGAAAGGAGAATCCGGAGCAAAGAGGGTTTGTCCCCTCGGAGGTGGAGAAGGCGTTCTCACTTTATCTCTCTGTCCATTGTATTTTGGCAAATCCTAACCCTCTTGTGTGTTTGTGTTTAATTGAACAAGGGTTAGTAAATACATGATAGTAATATCCAACCCTAAATTGATTGTCTTACTTATTTAAACAAGGGTTAGATTAATTAGTGCTTAATTAATAAATTAATTTTTAATAATCCACCTAATTAAGCCAAAGTTTTTAATTGACCAATTCACCCCCCCCCGCCCTACTTGGGTTGCCACACTTGGATTTCAGGTCGGTCCTCCTTCGTGCGCAAGACACTTTTGGGAATAAATTTTTGCATTACATTTCAACAATTTTTCTGATTGCATATAGTTGTCAGCCGTGCAACCCACAGAAATAGCTAAAAACACTTATCTCAAATGACACCTAGAGATTTCCTAACAAACTCAATCTCATAAAGTCCTAAATAAAAGGGAAAAGGAATAATCTCCATGGACACATGGAGAAATCCTAAATAAAAGGGGAAACTCCAACAGACTCCAATCACATGACCGAATCCAATAATTAACTAATGAAGTTTATCTCATCTTATTGGCCTATCCCAACTAACTTTCGACCCAAAAAATCATGCACATAACATCTCCAAGTGGGACCCACCCAAAGCTAGTATAAGCATGTAACAAAATCCCATTTTAAAATTGTTCTCCTTTTTCATACATCAGAACTTCTCTGCTACGGGAAAGGCTCCCAATGTCTTATGCTTGACTTTGTTCCTCAAGTACACCGGGATTTGATGTAGACATAAGGTCCTATGACCATTTTAGTCTTTCGTAACCATTGGTGTAAACTATATGATAAGTTTGACATGAAATCAGGACATCAATAGGAATCCTACTTATCCAACTTGATAAGTGAACCTTTGTTCACAGAACCCAAACAAAGGGAGAACTGGAGAAGAACCATGGTTGTAATATCACGATAGAGCCAGAAGTTTATATTTCTTTCAATCTTTAGGCATGTGGGACCTAGAATTATCTCAGGCCTAAAACAAGCTTCTCGCGGTCGGAACATCTATTTTGATGAGGTAATCAAGATGTCCAACTTCTTACAAAAATTGGATGAATGCTATATACAAGCAGATTAGTAAGAGTATGTTACATTCTTGACCTTGTACGTTGATGACATAGTGCTGATTGAAAATAATGCAGGTATACTATCACATGTCAAGATCTGATTGTAAAATAACTTTGCTATAAGGGATGGTAGAAACATCATGTTTTCTTAGTCTCAAGCTTCATCGAAGTAGGAAGAATATGATGCTAAGACTATCATAGGTGACTTACATTGATAAGATATTGGCCGGTTAAACATGCATGATTCTACAGAAAAAAAGGCTTAATAGATTTTTGGCATGGACACCATTTCTCCAAGACAGTGTCTCCCAAGACACTCGATGAAAATGAGAGCATAGAACAATGACTTATGCTTTGATTGAAGGAAGATTACATATGCAATGTCCTGATATCAATCACTATCTGAGTGTAGTTAGTAGATATATTGGATGCTGACGGGGTCAAAAAGATCCCCCATTCATAGATCAACACGTGGCACCAAGGCAAGCCCACATGCTCCTCACCCAACAAGGGGTAGTAGGGTCATCACAGCCTAAAAAGGGAAAGATCAAGTGTAAACCTTGCCCAACCACAATCTCACACCAGTCCAAGGGCATGAAGGAAAGGGTAAAGTTTGATCCACTAATAGGCTGACACCTGTCCCCAAGGGCAAAAGGGTAATCCAATACCAACATTCCACTATACAAGGCCTCATAAGGCTCAAAGGTAAGGGACTCTGAACTCAAGGTCGTTATAGGTCTCAAGAAAAATGGCAGGACGGAAGAGTGCTCTAGTACCCTCTGGTCGAGCAGTACAACCAGCATCGCATTACGCCCCTCAAAGTGGACAAATTGCGTCGCAAGTGGTTGTCCCCTCAACGCCAGCAAAGCAAACCCAACTCACGCAGAGCATCCTACTCCCACTTCAGCTCCTACACCCGAGCAAATTCAAGCCCTCTTTCAGCAGATGACAACACTCATCGATCAGTACAAGAACCTGATCCAAAGAAGTGCCTGAGCAACATCCTCCAGAAGTCTCCCGACCATCACAAGAAAGGTTGAGCCCCCCTAGGGAAGAGCATGCACCTCTCCGCCGTGATCAAACCCACCACTCCTTTTTGAGGAGGGTCCATCACTCCAGAACGAGACATGCACAAACAGAGCCTCATCATCGTCACCGATCCTGATCTCGCTCAGTGCACAGGCACCGAGATAAGGATGAACGTGAGGTGGGCAGTGGAAACTGGATACCATAAGGTGGGCAGTGGAAACTGGATACCATAAGGTGGGCAGTGGAACTCAGTGAGTTTGATGTCAGGTACTTGCCAAGGCCACCAATAAAGGCCTAAGTACTGGCAGACTTCGTTGCTAAATGTACCTTACCCGCACAAAATGCCACCTCAAAAGCAGATGAGACAATTCAACCTTCGGGGGGAGAGATTACAACTACACCCGGGGGCAAAGCCAAGAATGAACGATTCAACCTCTAGGTGCAGAGATTATAACTACACCTGCGGAGCAAAGCCAAGAAGGAACGATTCAACCACCAGGTGGGGAGAATACAACTCCACTCGGGGGCAAAGACAAGAAGAAATTCATCTGAACAAGAATGAACTGGAAGAAGCCGATCCGGATAGGAGCCCACAAATAAGAGAAGAGACTACACTCCTCTCAATGCTTCTAGAAGTCAGATACTCATGACTATCCGAGACAAGCACTACCTCAAATGGCCACCGAAGTTGCTGATAAAAGGGAGTAAAAGAGATTAGTTGAAATATTGTCGAGACCATATAGATCATGGGCATGACACTGACGAGTGCCGACACTTGAAAGAGGAGATAGAGAATTTGATTAGAAGATGGCACCTCAGAGACTTTGTAGAAAGGGGAGCCCATCCTCATAGAACACTAGAACACAGAATTCCAAACCGATCTTCAAGCCCAAGAAGTCCCCGAAGACCACAGGAACAGAGTAGCCCAAGAAGAGAAGAACACCATCAACAACTTGCTGGGGTTATTAAAACCATAATTGGCGACCTAACGGCGGGAGGAACCCCTTCCTCTGCGCAGGAAACTTAGGCAAGGCAGGTCAGCTCGGTGCACCTCTCTGATAAATAGCAGAAAACAAATCAATTCATCACTTCCTCCGACAAGGGCTTGGAGGGAGTGCTTCTCGCCCATGCCGATGCCATGATAATCACCATGCTTATCATCAATTTTGAAGTACACAAGATATTGGTGGACAACGAAAGCTCCACCGGCATTCTGTACTACCACGCCTTCAAACAAAAGCTCTTGCCGGAAAGTCACCTCCAACCGGTCAATTCAGACCTGTAAAGGTTCCCTAGAAATGCCGTTTGAGTATAAGGGTCCATAGAGTTATTGGTGCTGGTAGGATCCCCAACTTTACCAAGCCTCTGCTATGGTGAATTTCCTTGTGGTCAAAGACCGAGCTCCCCGGTTAGAATAAACACATTTTCAAAAACCTGAGTCCCGGCTTAGGTTGGACATGCCTAAAGCCTGAGGTCCACCTCAGGTTCGGCCTAAGACAGACCTGCTCAGCTAGAATGAACACAAGTCCAAAAATCAGAGTCTCAGGTCTGGTTGGACATGCCTAAAGCCTGAGGTCCACCTCGGGTTGGGCCTGAAACCAACATGTTCGGTTAGAATAAGCATAAGTCCAAAAACCTGAGTCCCGGCTCGGGTTGGACATGCCTAAAGCCTGAGGTCCACCTCGGGTTGGGCCTGAAACCGACCCGTCCTGTTAGAGTAAACATAAGTCCAAAAACCTAAGTCCCAGCTCGGGTTGGACAAGCCTAAAGCTTGAGGTCCACCTCGGTTGGGCCTAAAACCGACCCGTTCGGTTAGAATAACCATAATTCCAAAAATATGAGTCCCAGCTTGAGTTGGACATGTTGGCCTAAAACCCAAGGCCCACTTCAGGTTGGGCCTGAAACCGACCTCTTCGGTTGAAACTTTAAAATACTAATTCCTAACTCGATTTGAACGTGCTCGCTCCGGACCAAAAGCATGCCTCGAGCTAGGTCGAAGATCGAGTCGTTACTAATGCAACGATTAAACCTATCCAAAAAAGGATTAGCTGAAGCTCGCTGTGATGACCAATTAGACCAGAATTTGGCCGACCTGGATACAACGCAGCCTTCCAAACTTGCCCACAGAGAGCATGTGGCAGCTCGTCCGAAATCCAGCTCATCCAAAATTCGGCCGATTCGGATACAACACAGCCTTTCACACTTGCCCACAGAGAGCAAGTGGAAGCTCATCCGATATCCATATTCTAAAATCCAGGTCATCTAGAATTTTGCTGACCTGGATATAACGCAGCTTCTACACTTGTCCCGCAGAGGATGATTAGTAGCTCTTCCAGAATCCAATACAATCTCAATTCGGACGAACTGGATATAATGCATGGGTAAAACTTAACCTGAAGAAGGATAAGTTGTAGCTCATCCATTTTTCTGCCGACCTGAGGCGGACGACCTGAATCGGCTCACCTGAATCAGTTTCCAATTCATCTGTTTCCCAAGCCGATCTGGATATGACGCAATCCACAATATGACAAAAATCAGATCATCTCAAGCCGACCAGGATATGGAGCAATCCACTAAAGACAAAAATCAGTTCATCTCAAGCCGACCAGGATATGGCGCAATCTGCTAAAAGACAAAAATCAGTTCATCTCAAGCTGAACAGGATATATCGCAATCAGCTAAAAGATAAAAATCAGATCATCTCAAGCCGACCAGGATATGGCGCAATCCGCTAAAGACAAAAATCAGATCATCCCAAGCTGACCAGGATATGGCGTAATTCGCTAAAAGACAAAAATCAGATTATCTCAAACCGACCAGGAAATGGCGCAATCCACTAAAAGACAAAAATCAGTTCGTCACAACCCGACCAGGATATGGCGCAATCCGCCAAAAGACAAAAAAACAGTTCGTCCTAAAGCCGAACTGGGCGCCAAGTTTGCGTACAAAGGACAAAAAGCTGCTACAGTGAAGCAGTTCATCCAAACTTCAGTGTGGCCCATTCAGTTAGTCCAACTTCAGTTCGGCCTACTCAGTTCGTCCTTAAGCCGAACTGGATGCAAAGTTTGCATAAAAGGACAAAAAAACTACTACAGTGAAGCAGTTCGTCAAAACTTCAGTGCGGCCCATTCAGTTTGTCCAACTTTAGTTCGGCCTACTCAGTTCGTCCTTAAGCCGAACTCGACGCAAAGTCTGCTCAAAAGGACAAAAAACTTCTACAGTGAAGCAGTTCGTCCAAACTTCAGTGCGGCCCATTTAGTTCGTCCAACTTCAGTTCGTCCTTAAGCCAAATTGGACACAAAGTTTGCGCAACATGACAAAAAATTGCTAGAGTGAAGCAGTTTGTCCAAACTTCAGTGCGGCCCATTCAGTTCGTCCAACTTCAGTTCGGCCTACTCAGTTCGTCGTTAAGCCGAACCGGACGCAAAGTTTGCGCAAAAGGACGAACAACTGCTACAGTGAAGCAGTCCGTCCAATTTCAGTGCAGCTACTCAGTCCGTCCAACTTCAATGCGGCCTACTCAGTCCGTCCAACTTTAGTTCAGCCTACTCAGTCAGTCCAACTTCAGTTCGGCCTACTCAGTTCGTCCTTAAGCCGAACTGGGCACCAAGTTTGCGAGTGAAGACAAAAAACTGCTACATTGAAGCAGTTCGACCAAACTTCAGTGCGGCCCATTCAGTTCGTCTAATTTCAATTCGGCCTACTCAGTTCGTCCTTAAGCCGAACTGGACACAAAGGTTGCACAAAAGGACAAAAAACTGCTACAGTAAAGCAGTTCGTCCAAACTTCAGTGCGGCCCATTCAGTTCGTCCAACTTCAGTTCGGCCTACTCAGTTCATCCTTAAGCCAAACTGGACGCGAAGTTTGCGCGAAAGGACAAAAAATTGCTACAATGAAGCAGTTCGTCCAAACTTCAGTGCGGCCCATTCAGTTTGTCCAACTTCAGTTCGGCCTACTTAGTTTGTCCTTAAGCCGAAGTGGACGCAAAGTTTGCGCAATAGGACAAAAAACTGCTAGAGTGAACCAGTTCGTCTAAACTTCAGTGCGGCCCATTCAGTTTGTCCAACTTCAGTTCGGCCTACTTAGTTCGTCCTTAAGCCGAAGTAGACGCGAAGTTTGCGCAACAGGACAAAAAACTGCTAGAGTGAAGCAGTTCGTCCAAACTTCAGTGCAGCCCATTCAGTACGTCCAACTTCAGTTCGGCCTACTCAGTTCGTCCTTAAGCCGAACTGGACGTAAAGTTTGCTTAAAAGGACAAAAAACTGCTACAGTGAAGCAGTCTGTCCAACTTCAGTTCAGCCTACTCAGTTCGTCCTTAAGCCGAACTGAGCGCCAAGTTTGCGCAAGAAGACAAAAAACTGCTACAATAAAGTAGTTGGTCCAAAGTTCAGTTCGGCCTACTTAGTTCGTCCAACTTCAGTTCGGCCTACTCAGTTTGTCCTTAAGCCGAACTGGGCGCGAAGTTTGCGCAACAGGACAAAAACTACTATAGTGAAGCAGTTCGTCCAAACTTCAGTGCAGCCCATTTAGTTCGTCCAACTTCAATTCGGCCTACTCAATTCGTCCTTAAGCCGAACTTGACACAAAGTTTGCGCAAAAGGACAAAAAACTGCTACAGTGAAGCAGTTCGTCCAAACTTCGGTGCGGCACATTCTATTCGTTCAACTTCAGTTCGGCCTACTCAGTTCATCCTTAAGCCGAACTGGGCGCAAAGTTTGCGCAAGAAGACAAAAAAATGCTACAATGAAGCAGTTCGTCCAAACTTCAATTTGGCCTACTCAGTTCGTCCAACTTCAATTCGGCCTACTCAGTTCGTTCTTAAGCCGAACTGGATGTGAAGTTCGCGCAATAGGACAAAAAACTGCTATAGTGAAGCAGTTCATCCAAACTTCAATGCGGCCCGTTCAGTTTGTCCAACTTCAGTTCGGCCTGCTCCGTTCGTCCTTAAGCCGAACTGGACACAAAGTTACTTCACATCTCATAATGATGATAGGTGACCAACATGCAGTTCTATCTATGTTTAGGGGAAGGGATCAATAAGTTGGAGAAGCTGCAGGCATGACAGTATTGCATATTCCACAACATATGCAAAGTACATGACCGCTTCTAAGGTTGCGAAGGAGGCTGTTTGGTTATGCAAATTCATTATGGAACTAGATGTGTTACCTTATAGAGGAGACATTTCCATTTCCAAACTTATGTTCAAATATAACATAGCTGTCCCACTAACTAGAGCGTTGACCCAAAAGGTAATTGAGAAACATCCAGATAAAATGAAGATTAGATACATGTTTGATTGGTTTTGAGTGCAAGTAGGAGATTACTAGCATAATATGCCTTTAAAAGCCAAATGTTGGTTTCAAACTTGGTATAAGATCACTTCTCAAAATTTAAGGTTTTTATATTTAGCATCACTGTTATGATTTATTGGTTTTTTCGTTATAATTGAATTCCTTGGGTAGCATCATAGGAACATCATGACAGAGAATAAAGAATCATTGGCATGAGGTATAATGTTTCAGTTCCTCATAAACTTAGAATTCTTCACAACTCTTCTAGAAACCCTAAAAACCTGACCCTAAAGGAAAATCTTACTGGCGGTGAGATAACTTTGGAAACCGACTTCTTAGGAAGATTGGCCAATCACAAGAGACTCCAAGAACAGAAAGTTTCCCAGACCACCCTTAAGTCTATAAAAGTGGGACCAAAATCTAAGGTACACACCTCATTCTTTACATCTACATTTCACTTCTGTTGATATTCCTACTTTGTTAAGTTCCTACCTATTGCCTTGCCTAACTTAGGCATCATAGGTCCATCCCCCCCCCCCTCCGTGGAGTGCAAACTCTGGTCCTTTTTTATGCTTTCTCTATGCACGCAGATCACAGGTCGTCAGAAACAACTTAGTTCAACCCGGGATCGCCTTCGATAGCTTTAGTCCAAATTTTAGCCTCAACAGATTAGCACCATCTGTGGGAGCGAAGAGAGAAAAGATATGAGCATCATGACACCAAGGAAGAGTGCTCACAACACTCACCAGGACTTGCACTCTGACTACGAGGTCAGATTTGCTTCCAGACACAGTTACCCAGACCGTTCCCAGTCCGCTGATGCCCGACTTGCAACTCAGCTTCAGGTGGTCGTACCAACGTGGAGCAATTTGGCGCACTAGCTCGATAGATAGTAAGTCTATATGACTTAGTCAAAAAGCTGGCCGAGAAACACCATCCTCTGAGCCAGGAAGACTCTGAATGTGATTGGGACCAACAGCCGCCCCTCAAGAGGAGTTCATACAGCAGGTCAGACTCTGCCTCCAGTCTTGGATAATCTGACATGCTTGCCCGCACTGCAGACATGTCCTCGAAGAGCACTGACATGCAGAAGAAGATCGAGGAGATGAACCTGAAGCTTGACTAGATTATGAGGGAGAAGAAGAATGAGGACGAATTGTTGTTCGTGAGTGAACAACCCTTCACCAGGGAGATCATCATGGCTCACATTCCTCTAAGATTCAAGATGAAACCTAGAGGAAACCTAGAATATCGACTAGTACGATGAAAGCTCTAATCCTGAGAACCTCCAGGAGACGTTCAGGGTGGTGATACCATTGCACGTGGTATAAGATGTGGCTATATGCAGAGCCTTTCTAGACAAACTGAACACAACCACAAGAGTGGTACTCCAAACTCAACCCACACTCCATCAGTTCCTTCAACGAGCTCAGCCGATAGTTCATTAGTCACTTCACTAGCAACCGATGTCACAAGAAGACGTCGGCTACCCCAATGTCAATTAAGCAGAGGAAGGTCTAGTCTCTGAGAGAGTACATCACTATCTTCAACAATGAGGTGTTGGACGAGCAAAACTTAGATCAGTCAGTAGCAATGGTGGCGTTGATGAACGGCGTGAAGTCCTCCTGATTCAGTTTCTCCATCTCCAAGAGGGCACAACAAACACTGTCCAAGCTACTCACCCTGGCTAAAAAGTACATCAATGCCGAGGAAGCGATGTCAGCTAGGTGGGGGATAGACGAAGGCTAACTCGGTAACAACAACCAAAGGAATTGAGAGGAGCCCAAATCCGGACCTGGTCCGAGCAAGCAACCCCGATGAGAAGATAGGGATTGAAGACATAAACAAAGCCCACCTCGGAAGTTCGAGTGATACACTCCTCCCAACACTTCAAGGACCAATTTCTAGATGGAGATCGGCAATGAAGAGTATGTTTGGTGGCCCGTAAGACTGAAAACCGGTGACAGTAAGCGGGAGAAGAGCAAATACGGTCGATTTCACCGCGAACACGGTCACGACACCATCAATTTCGAACATCTAAAGGAAGAGATCAAAGGGCTGATCCAACGAGGCTTCCTTGACAGATACATGGAATGTTCAAACCGCCAATGAGACAAAGGCGGACTAGGATTCCTCGACATACAGGTCAATTCCACGCATGACTCAAGCAAGAGGGTGAAAACTAACCAGATCATTTCATACTCTGAAGAAGACCTCGAGGGCATCTAAGCACCACATGATGGTGCAGTAGTAGTTGTGGTGATCATGACGAACTTTTAGGTCCGAAGGGTCTTGATTTACAATGGCAGCTCGACCGACATCCCCCACTCTGACGAATTCGAGCATATGAAGCTCGAGACAGATTGGCTCAAACCCATAGACTCACCTATGCATGGCTTTCTCAGGAGACACATGAAGGTCGAGGGTTCGTCATGATTACTTTGTTCGGAAACTGGCAAAAGTGAATAGTCCCACATGGACTAGACCATAAGATCACTTCATTCTATGAGCCTTTATATGTGTTTAATCCTCCCAAAAATGGAGGACTTTTAAGAAGTTCCCCAATAGAAAGAGCCCTCATAGGAAGGTCCCACAAGTGAAAATACCAATAGAGGAGGCTTTCTGCAAGGGGTCTACTTGAGAAGAGTTTTCAGTGGGCACACTCCTTGTGGCCCCAACAAGTTTTAGATTCAGGCATAACTTTGCCAATCTCCCTTTGCGGGTCCACATGTTAGACAAACAAGGGATCCATGTAGGGGTGTGCATTATTCAGGTAAAACCGAATAACAGAACCGATCGAACCGGAATTGTTATTTTCGGTTTAGTCGTTTTTTATTCGGTTCGGTTTCAGTTTTTGGTCGAAAGAAATTTTGGTTTTCGGTTACGGTTAGCTCCAACAAAAGTTACGATTTACCTGAAAACTGAACTTTGGTGATTTCTCCTGAGACTTTCTTGCAAGGTATCACATACGTGTGGGTGTGCCATTGCCAGATATCCAAGTGGGGAAGACTGTAAAAAGGAAAAAGACACCTTTCCCGAAATGCCTTTAGCTGACCTTTGCAGCCCCCCTTTCTGAAGCCTCTGGCGGTGAATAGAGCATTTACCAATGCGGACCCCGATCCCGAGGAAGGTGGCGTGGATACGAGATCCCCGTCGATCATCTGAGATCTTCACACGTGAAGGAAAGCTCTACCAAGGAACTCTCGAAAGAGTGCCTCTCACTGCATGAGTGGCAATGTAAAATGAGATACCTCCTGATTCGGGGACTAGCCCGGAATCGAGACGTACCTAAAATAACTTAGAGTCGTCATCCAAGGAAGTAGGTCTTGGATCCCATACTATACTCTGTCGCAACGGATAACCAGAGATACAAAAGTTCGTGCCTGATGACGAATGGGGAAGGTGTTAGGCGCCCCCAATTCGCCCGAGTGTAAACACCCGGTCTCTTATAGCATTTTATATTAACTTTCAAGAATTTTGGACGAAAATCAAATGAAATGGGAATGAATATCCCCAAGAAGATGTCTACCTAAGCATGCATGTCTCAGGGATAGGCAAAAGAAAAATAAACATCTCAGTCCTAAGAAGAGTTGATATCAGTGTCATCTGTCATTGGAATGAACATTAGAATCCAACGTCACTTAGAGAGGCGTAAAAGACTAATATTTATCCAATATAAGATAACCCTGATATCGGTCTCCATACATCATATCTAGCATCCATGGCTAAAGAGAGTTAGTACCAGTACCATCTGTCATTAGAATGAATATTAGAATCCGTCGTCTCATAAAGAGGCGTAGAAGACTAGTATCGATCCGATAACAGATAACCCTGTTACCAGTCTCTATCAATCATATCTAATCCTAACGCAACACATCTAAGAAAATGGTAAACATACACATGCACATCTATATCTAAAGAGATAACCTGCACAGTGAACAAACGTCAGTAGATGATAGCAAAAGTAATAATCAGTAATAATAAAGAACTACTGCTAAGCATGTGAGAGCTACAACTAAACATGTGAGAGCTACAGCTAAGCATGTGAAAGCTACAGCTAAGCATACAAGAGCTACGGCTAAGCAGGTGAGTAAAGAAACAATCATAGTCCAAAAGAAAACACACAATCATGGATCTATGCAAGAAATAGTGATCACTAGCAATAAACCCTAAGACTCTAATGTTATATTTGACTCGGACCAGGGTGGCCATCTTGGCTGCTCTACATATCCCGGCTTCGGGAAGAATCAGAATCAACGTAGTTCGGTGGCCTATTCTAAGCTACGATGCCTAAATGTGCCTAGACCACACTAAACTCGACACGACACGACTCATGTTTAAGTTGTTTAAGTATTTTAGACACACCTATATGGCCCTATACTAATGCAAATCGACCTAGTCTAATGCAGGTGGGCCCTACATCCTGTGTGTAACTAAGCTGTATGTCCTAAGGAAAATAATGGGCTAACTAAGTGCATCCTAATCTTGCCATCGGCTCGACTAAATGTCTAACCGACCACGACTCGAGGCCTCCAACTCTAGGGACACTCACACGAAACACACAAAGCATCAACATATCCAGGACAGAATCTTAACTCTAAGATACCCCAAACATCTAGGACAAACTCCTAACTTTAGGGGAAGATCTTTTCGAAAACCGGGTGTAAAAGATTTGTTCGAAGAATTTTTGTATTTTGAAAAGATTTAAATGATTTGTTTTTGAAGGTTTGACTGGACTTGGGATAATGATCCCAAGCTGCCTACGTACCCCGTGGGAGGGGATCAAGCCAACGTAGTTCGGAAACAGACTCTCCTAACTACACTCCTAATGACTCATAACTTTTGAGAATGCTTTTGATTTCTGTTTTTGTTGTTTTTGAATTTTCAAGTTTCCAAGTGTTTTTGTTGTTTTGAAATGTTTTTAAGTGTTTTTGTTGTTTTTGACTCAAGAGGACAGACTCCTACCATCATAAGGGTAGGACAAACTTCTAATATCCCGCAAAGGTTGGACAGAATCCTATACTTTATGGGGGAGAAGGAATCCCGACTCTGCAAGGGTTGGACAGAATCCTATGCCTTGCAAGGATTGGATAGAATCACATGACTTATGAAAGATTGGACAGAATCTTAGCTCCCTGTGACGGTAGGACAGACTCCTGAAAGATCGACTCCTATGTTAAAAATTGACTCTCTCGCTAAGGACAGACTCATATACTAAATGACTGACTCCTAAACTGGTGACTCTAAGAGGGGTGCTAATGAGACAAGGCTTGTCTCCTAAAACAAGAGGATAACGGGGGCAAATGAGACAAAGCCTGTCTCCTATGGGGGAACAACTAACTCTAATGAGACACTGAATGTCTCCTATGGAGGGTTCCTTATCATTGCCCCTGCAATGATAAGTAGGAATACCATTCAAAAAAAAAATGATAAGTAGGAATAGGGCAACTAAAAAGACTAAGTTAGTCTTTAACTTAGAAGGTGTACAACTTGAGACTTGGATAGTCTCCTACGGGTTGACTCATTAATGACACAAAGCTTGTCTCCAAAGGGTACAACTTGTCTATTGAGACATGGCTTGTCTCCTAGAAGATTGGGCTCTAGATGACTCTTTCATTGCCCTTGCAATGAGAGAAGGGTTCTAATGTCAAAAAGGTGTTTAAAGACTACGCTAGTCTACTAAATAAGAAGGGAGTGCTACTTGGACCGAGCAAGTCCCCTAAAGGATGGGCTTGGGTTAACGCCTTCATCGCTCTTGCAATGAATAGGGGTTCAAATGTCTATATGTACTTAAAAGACTGGGCTAGTCTTACAAATCTACTCATGCAACAGGTTAAATAATTCGAGAAGAGTAGCAAGGCTAAAATTTCAAACAACATGGGATTTTCACAAAATATGCCCAAACTTACAAAGTAAATCATGAAAATTGTCTAATATATGATTTATGACATGTTACTAAGTTCACAACATCCAAAAAATAATCATTTGTATTGCCTAAAGCTCAAATTATCCATGACTTGCATGAAAAGACATAATAATGACATTTGATGTGAAAAATGTGATTTTTAATGGATAATTTGACCACTCAAACATCGAATTCATCAAGAACCATAAACATCAAAGTTGTAGATCTAGACTTGAATGACATTTCCCTAGTTTACATCTTCGGCTGCTTCTGGATGGAAGTGTCCTGTAAATGTCCATCTCTGGGCTGATTGCCATTAAAAGCACAATGCAGCAGAAATTGAGATTTTGTATTGAATTTTCACACACTAAACCTCATTTTCATCAAAAACTGAAAACACCAAAGTTTTAGAGCACTCATGAAATAACATGTCTCTAGTTCATCTCCCCGGCCAAATCTTGCCAGAGATGATCGGAATGGACATCTTTGTGCTGCTCTTAGAATCTCAGTTTTTAAGAAGGCTGAAAATTTGAATTGCAATTTTAACCAATCAAATCTCAACTTCAAGAAAAGTGCTCAACATCAACGTTTTATAGAACAGATCGGAGAACACTTTTCTAATTCACCACTCCGGCCAAATCGGGCCGGAAAAGGCGGAAAAATTGACATTTCCGATCTGATTTCCAGAAAAACAGAATGCATAAACTAAAATAGTATTTCTATTATAAGTCTTCACACACTTCAAATCAAAAAATCTCATGAACATAGAACTTGTTATAAACATCATTCTTAACAACCTTTATGTTGAGGCTTTCAGCTAATTTGCATTCGAAATGAGCAGAAATTATGAAAATCTTCATTTAAGTCATTTTTTAAACTGAAATCTTAAAATCAATGTAACTTGATCATTTCTTCACCAAATTTATGAATTTTATACCAAAATTGATGTACTTGACTTACTCTACAGCTTTGATGTTGAACATTTTTGCTGATTCCAACCATAACAGCTCGGCAAATTGAAAAATCCGTAATTTACAGCATGTAAAAACAGTTTTTCATGACAGTTTTGAATTTTAATATGATCCAATGAACAAAATCTTAGCATTTAAACTTCCCTGAACTATTCCATATCAACATCTCTTAGGTATATGAATTCAAGAATAAAGAAGAGCATGTGCAGGGTATAACTGATGCAAACAAGTGAATACATTGGTCCAAAAAATGACAACAAAGCTCGCTAAAATCATTGAGTCAATCATGAAAGAATCCGATACAAATTCTATTTCCAAGAAAAAATACTAATTTAACCCTGATAATAATCTCATAAAAAGCTAAAGAAGACTTTTCTTTTTAGCCTTGAAGCAGGGACACTATTAGGGTTGCAACTTGGGTCGGGTTTTACCCGGCCCGCATCTACCCGGCCCGAAAAAGGCATGGGTCGGGTTCAAAATGGTCGGGCCTCGGGTAGGGCCGGGTTTAAGTTTTGAAAGCCCGTATGATTCTCGGGTAGGGCCGGGTTCAAAGCGAAAAAACCCGACCCGCATTCCTTGCCCGCTTTTTCGTTTTTTAAAGTTAATAAACATTTCTTTCCAATCTTGTCCTCAAATTCCACCCACGTCATGTTAATGTTTTCATTGTTCTTCCCACCTCTTCAACTTGATTGGGTTACTTTCGCCATTTCCTTGCATTTCCTACCCGTACATATCTGTCAAAAAAATCATACTAGCTGTCAGCTCTCAACAGTGCTAGCTGTCGCTCTCATACTTCACCTTTTTCCCAAAGAACTTGCTACCTGTTGCTCTCCTCGTTGTCTACCTTTTCCCCCAAATTATGTTTGTCGGCTTAAAATTCGTCCTTCTAAGGTAGTGCATTGTTCCAGAACCCAACTTCCCTTCATGAAGCACCATCTCCTCACAAGTCACATCCCTTCCACATACATGAAGTGTAAACATTGATTAAGAGGATAAAAAAAGCTACGAGGGTTAGAGAAGAGGATCAAAAACTCTTTCTTTTCTTTTCTTTTCTCTGAAATTGGTCATTTTATTTTTCTTCGACATGTTTTTTAAATTTTAATGTTTGAGTACATAAGCACCATCGCACATGTCTCAATTCACATTTTAGCATTTCTTTTACTAAAGCAATTTTTGAAGTTGATGATTGAGTGTTTGAGGTGCTTTCCGCTCCCATTTGTATAAATCCACGGTTGGTGGCCTTCTCATTCCCATTCATGGAGAAAATGACATTTACAAGCATGGTAAAGGCGATAATGTAAAAAAACCCGACCCGGCCCGACCCGACCCGAAAAACTATATCGGGTAGGGCCGGGTTTAAGAATCATGAGTTTTCCAAAAAAAAACCCGACCCGACCCGACCCGGGATAGTTCCTCGGGTAGGGTAGGGTTCTTGAAAACCCGACCCGCCTGACCCGAGTTGCAACCCTAGACACTACCATATCTTTTTGCTTGCTCTTACTTTCCTTTCTTTATCATTATAGCAGCTATAAATAAACTCTTGTAATCTAGACATGAACTAAATGAGCTAGCCGAGCAGATTTATAGAAATGGAGATCCAACAAACAGAGCATGGATCTGAACAGGTTTTCAAAGCAAGACAAAAGACCTTCTCTCCCAACAATACTCATTTACATGAGCATTTACTAATGTTTCACATTTTTAGAAGAAATATGAATCAGCAATATCCAAAAACTGAATGAAGCTTATTTAAAACATTTCAGAATATCCAAATATATTACCAAAAAAAAACGATTCTTTAGGCTAGACATCTACCTTCCAAGCTGGAATAATACAAGCATAACCCTTCCCCATCTATCACAAAATGACCTTGCTACGGAAGTAATTTCCTATGAACCTAACAGACCTACCTGTGTAAATGACTACTTTTCCCTTGAATGCTATATCAATACAAAACATTGGAAGGCTAAATGAATTTATGCAAGCATCAGACATAAAAAAAAATTGCTAAAGTTGAACCACATACTATAAAACACCAAAATCAACCAAAATCCACATACATAACTCTATGTACTGAATCGATAATCTCGGCTATATTGTTCTATGTAATAACCATAATAACATCAGCCTTTCAATCAATAGATACCAACAAAATGATTATATGATTGTCATGATTTGTTAACGGAATTTATTAACTATGGTGACTAAACAAACGATCCACATCAAAATAAAAACCGAATCACAAACAGAATAAACATCACTAGAATTTGAACATCAGTCAATCAAAAATTACAGAGCATCAATGAAATTTCGCAAACATATGATCATCAATAAATCGCATCACAGAGAAGAAAAAAGAAACAGCATTATAGAAAGAGAAGTGATTGATTTACCTGTTCGTACTCCTTGTTCTCCTTATTACTATGAAATCTAAGAACAAGCCTTACAAAAATCAAAGAAAGCAACTAAATCTGAACTGAAAGTAAGTTCTCCTTCAAAACTTCGACCTGTGAAGAGATCAATGAGCAACAATCCACTAAAACAGAGCTCTGGCACCCGAAAAATAGCCGAAATCCAGCCAGATTCTCGTTGGAGAAGAGGATACGGAGCTAGGGTTAAGGTTTGAGGTAAAAGCTAAGTTTTATAGCTGAGATGATGAAAGAAAGGGGAAAATAACAGCCACTGAGATTAGCAAAAGTAGAGAACACGATGATTGAAGTGAAAATCCGACCGGTGCTCCGGTGATCTCACTGGAGGGATGATCGGAGAAGACAAAGAAGTTAGGGTTTTGTTATCTCTCTCTCTCTCTCTCTCTCTCTCTCTTTCCTAATTAGGTTAGCAAAACCCTAATTTCCAAAAATAATGACTTGAGTTGGTATTTATAAGCAAACTGGGTGGTTGATATTGGCATAAACAGTTAATGGGAGCACCAAAGGGTAGGGGTGTCAATTTTGGCTCGGGCTCGGAAGCTCGCTCGAGCTCGGCTCGAAAAAAGCTCGGCTCGAGCTCGGCTCGAATCCTTAATGAGCCGAGCCGAGCCGGCTCGTTAAGCTTAACGAGCCGAGCCCGAGCTAGGCCAGGCTCGGCTCGGCTCGGCTCGTTAAGGCTCGTGTGAAGAAATAAATACTGAAATACGTAATGATATACGATGGTACGTATGTAATGTCAACGCAAAAATGAACGGCTGTGAAAAATCGAAGTGCGAAACTTTATAAAATCAGCTTATTTTACTTTTTATTCGTAATCATTACTTTTTTTTGAAATTTGCTTTTGCTAGTGACAGAGGCGAAACTTTATAACCGGCTCGTTAAAGCTCACGAGCGGCTCGCGAGCCTAGCCGAGCCTGACCGAGCCGAGTCGAGCCCGAGCCTGGTTCGAGCCCGAGCCGAGCCCGAGCCAAGCTTTTGAACTTAACGAGCCGAGCCGAGCCTGGCCAAGCTCGGCTCGGCTCGGCTCGTTTACACCCCTACCAAAGGGCGGAAAATATTGATGGGCGCACAACCCAATCGTGTCCCATTCGGACCCTGCCACGACCTCTTCAGGATAAATCACCCCCCTTCTGCATTTACACTGTGATTAGAACTTGGCTTGTTTGCTAGGCAAATCAACTCGGATTTCAACGAAATTTTGCAGGGACCTTGGTAGGACCCTAACTTAGCTTAGGGTGAAATTTGGGGTCCTAATTCACTGATTTGGTAAGGTTTCTTATTTACACGAGGAGGGTTAGGGCCCGGGCAAAATGGGGTGTCTACAACCAATAAAAAAATGGGTGGCCTCATTACTAAGGTAACCTTTTTCAAAAAGGTCAAACAAAGAAACAAACCACAATAATTCTATTTCAATCTTGCAAGCATAAAAAGGAGAGCATTTGCCAATAAAAAAATGGGTTTGTGTCTCGAGGAGCCACCGACATCACTTTTATCTTCTACAGATTAAAAAAAAAGGAAATAGACAACAGCTGGCCCACCATATGTTTTCTTGCAAGTTGCAACAGCCAACAGCTGGCACAAGATATGCTTTCCCATTTTCGGTTATAACCGAATAGTCGAAATAGAATTTCGGTTTCGGTTGATTATGGATATAAAGTATTCAGTTTCGGTTAGTGTTTCACATAACCGAAAAATTTTGGTTCGATTTTTTTTGGTATTTTGGTTCAGTTTAAACCGAATGAAGACCCCTAGATCCATGTGCAGCGGAAGAGGCCTTGGAGACATGAAAAACAAAAATGTTCCCTCGTTCTTAATCCAGAATTCCTAGATTACTAGATATCATTGATGATCAAATGAAATATGAGAGATCAAGAAAACAATACCGATTTGGTTACCCGACTAGCAACCTCTGCTTGATCCACTCCCCGGTCGACTTAGAATTTTCTGGAGAAACGATGCCCTAAAAGTCGAAGTAGTGGCTCACTTAGATTGGTCAGACAATGGAGGATTAAATAAGAACACGTATTCTATTGGTTCCAAACCAAAAGAGGAATACGTGAGAACTAGAAGTGGAAGAAGCTGGAGAAAGAAGACTTTTAGAAAATTGGGAAGAAGGGAAAAAGTTAGCAAAAATGTCCAGAAGAGCTAGACCACCTTTCTCTTCTCACCTATTTATAAGGAGAAGGTGGGTAGACATCCAAGGAGACTTGGACGTCCCACCTTTCCCAAAACTCCTCTTTTACTTTTAATTAACAATTATCTCATATAATTTATTTCTAAAACAAATTTCAAATTTAGAATCTCTCTCTCATCAATCTCCATCACTTTAAATTTCCATAATTGGTAACACCAACCTTTCTCAATTACTTAATTAATCTCATTAATTAATTATTCAGCTAATACACACCGTATATGCACTAAAATGCATACACCATATATACGGTGTAAATCCTTCCTATATCTATTACAACGGATCTTATCCGTCTGTGCAATCTATAAATTCAGGGCCCTTATCCTCTAAGGACCATAACAGGTTAAGAGAAATATGAGTTGGAGAAATATGAGTAGGATCGATGAAGGGATCCGATGGCCGATCCTACAGAACCAGACAGGCCCCACTACAACGTCATTGAAAGTCGGTGCTAGAAATCGATATGCATGGCGGATGCTTAATTGCGCTAAGAACAAAAAATTTATGTTTCCACCAACCTAACCAAGATCGTAGTTACTAGATTAACTCATGGTGATGAATTGAAATACAAAGCAATATAAACATACCAATTTGATTGACCATTACGGCCATGCACTGCTTGATCTACTCCCCACTAGGTGCTTGGTGTTTCTCAAATCCGTGCAGCTCCGGAAGTCAAAGCAGTAGCTCCTCTCGTCGCGTAGTTGAAGGAGGAAGAAGAGATGATTATTGCTAGGATCGAATCCCAACACAAAACTGAAATTCACATGGCTTCCATGTTCTTTCAAGAACTAGAAGTAATAATTAGAAGAGTAAGAAAGTAGAAGAAGGAGAAACTGAATTCTATAGGAAGAAGCGGACTAATTTTACAAAAGGGTTTTCCAAAGAGTGCAACCACTAAAGTTCGTCCACCCCCATCCCTTTATATAAACCTCCCACCAAATACTCGTTTCCCTCTAGGAAGCCTCTACAATTTGGAATTTCTTGCTTTATTAAAAAACCTCTATTACTTTATTTCTAAAACAAGATGGACACACGCCCAAAAATTGTTTTGAACAAGTATGCTTTCCAAATTTCTTCTTCTCACAAGTAGAAACTCTCTCCATAACTCTCTTTCCTTCTTTAATTCCCACCAATAGGAAATTAGACAATTCCAACCAATAGGAATTGAGCTTGTAATAGCCAATAGGCTTTCACATAACTCTCATCCAATAGGATTTGAGTATTAATTAAGCACATGCACAATTAATTCACTTAAGTCCCAACCAATAGGATTTAAGCATTAATTAAAATAGGTGCCCCACCATAGTATGATGTATCTTCTCTTTAATAACATGTGTATGCACCTTATGTATGGTGCACCTCCTCCCTATATTACATACAGTGGCTCCAATCCATTCACGTATATGATCAAATCTGAAGCTCTGATTGTCCAACAATCCATAAGGCTCTAGTGAGTTGTGAGTGGGATCATCGTAGGGATCCAATGGTCATTCCTACAGGGCCCACCATGGGCCCCACTGCGTTCTCACGCAATGTAATCCCATTCGTCAAGTGGCTCCCACCAGAACATTATCATGAAGAAGACCATTAGATCTAAATTATCCCAAACACATCCAATGTGCATATCCTTCCGCCAATTCTACATTTACTGAGTTGAGTCCTATAGGAGGTTGACATAAAATACTCCCTAGGCCCACTCAATAGTGTACCTTTCGCTCTATCAGGCCTGGGCCTGCAAATGCATTTGTAAATCCCTTTTGAAGCAAACAATGTTTTTCGAAACCCTTTGATTAACAATTTATCAAATCTATCTAGCCAGAGATTCTTTAAAGGGCCTAATTAAGATCGAAACTGTAAATGAATTTCCTCTACAAGGGAGATGGAGAATTCCTTGTTAGGCATCACTATTGATCCCATACGTTTGCACGATGACCTAGTACTACCCTCTGGTAATCCTATTTGGACTACAGATAGTTAAACCAAAGTCATATGACTTGCCGTCAGATCAAAACGACCCCTCATGTCTAAGGACATATCCAAAGATCCAGTTTGACAGAATAACCTTATCCAAATCCTTATCCACAGGTTATTCTGTGAAGTGATCCGTTGAGTGCATGTTCCAATCATACAATTTTTTTAAGCTTTAAATGTGCATTTACTATATACAATAGCAACAAATAACAATGAAAGAGAAAAACATATTGATATGTCAAACAGTTACAAAAACCCAAAATTTACAGCACCCTATTTCTCAATTTCCACAAGGAATAAAAGTTGAACTGTGATGGTAACAAATAAAACTAGAACCCCATTTTAAAAACCTCTCATCTGAATAGAGGAACAAGCCGAGGAGGAAGATGAGACACTGAAGAATCATTCCACCCATATCTCCAAACTTTTTCACAATCAGGCTCTACAAAGCATGACCTGCCAAATAGTTACAAAGCATTTCCAAGGAAATTTCACCTAAAATAGCTAGTCATTAATAAATAATATTGCAACTCCTTACAACTTGGATACCTCATTTCATTTATGTTGGATTGACAGAATTTTTAAAGAAATGTGACAATCACAAGCTTTATCTGTGATTAATTCAAGACATATAAAGTAGAGATGATAAGGCAAGCTGCATTCAAATAGTATTTGACTACTACTAATCCTTGTTCTAAAGGACTTGGCTTTATGGATTGGCATTGGCTATTTTAAACCTTGGGATTGCCTTGTATTCTTTAGCCTACTTACTCATGTCCAGTAATTCATTCCTTGAAGCACAAGCAAAAATAGAGCAAAACATTTTCTATAGAATTGGAAACAACTCTCTACTTGAGCTTGTTTGTTTGTGATAACTTTTAGCAAATGTATCTGAGATAATCATATCATGGCCTCTAAAAGGAAAGAAATTTCAATTGCACAAGCAACATCCATATTTCAAACAAAAAGAACCATTACAATTCTATTGATGCTTTGTTCAAGTATAAATGGACAAGAAACCCAAAATCGAAGCCTAATGCACCATCCTTACCATCCATTCCCATGATGCTTCAAATTTTCTAGCAGGAATGTTGAAGTACTTGCTTGCTATTCCATAAAAAAGACTTCCAAGAAGCTCAAATTAAGTATCATTAACTAATACCAAAAAATAATGAGGTTCCTCCAAAATAATTCAAGAGAAACAAATCAATGTCTTGTGAAGAATAGAAAATAAAGAACTCATTAAAAGTTCATGATAGTGTATTCTTACCTTTCAATATTAACACGATTGTGGTAGTTGGAAACATCATAAATAAATCTCAAATGTCAATTTCACCACCAAAAGCTACTATATAAATCTGAAATGTCAAGAAAACTCATCCGGAAAGTCGATGTTTTGCCCATATAGATCTTGGAACAGATTGCTGACTTATTCATTTATTTCATTGGTTGGACAATCAAACAATGTCCAAATGAGCTAAAATTGGTACAAACTTCTTCTAATAATATATCTTAATGATCATAAAAAAGTTGGTAAAGAAACTCATTTGGGAAGATAGGTTTCGGCAAACCAGACCTTGCTGCAGAAGATTGGTCAGTCATCTGGCTGGCTTCTGGAAGCAACCAGACATCTGATATCGGGAAAATATTACCGTTGGGACCTGCGGATTGTTTTTATTTTGAGTTTTAAGACCCGAAAACACTCATTTCACCCTCCAACAGTTATATCTTCTAAGGGGCTATATATATGAGTTTAAAAACATCATTTAATCAACTTTTGCAAGCTTAAAAAAGAACCATACTTGTGATTTAAGATTTTTAAAGCATTTTTTTATAAAAGTTCATCTTCTTTGCTTTGAATCGTGCAACCTACTTTTAAGAAGATCTCATTAAGCCTACTTGCAATCTATTTGAAGAAGAATCACTCAAGCTCACTTGCCATCACACTCTTCAAGATCTCCCAAGCTCACCTGCAATCTCATCATTGGAGAAGTTCTCCCCAAGCTTATTTACAAACCTATTTGGAGAAGATTCCTTGTATTGAAGTGGTGTTTTAGCTTTAAGAGAAGGCATTCACACATTCTAATTAATTTGAACAACATTGTAAAAGTTGAAAGGGCACCAATATTAAATCCCTTGGAATTGGCGAGTGCTCGGACAGGCGGAGCCATCTTCGTGGGCGAGTGTTGAAGACGCAGAGTCTTCTTTGTTGTATCAAGAATCATACTTATAGTGGGTTTCCTCAAGGACACAAACTTGAGAAGAGTGGAGTAGGTCTTGGGGTTTTAAGACCGAACCACTTAAAATTCTTATGCGTATGTGCTCTCTCTCTACTTTATCTTGCTGTGGTGTTTGTTCTTTATTTTTTACTTGCATGAATCATCTATAAAGTGTTTGTCAAAATAACTAAAGAGAGTAAATCAACTAGGGTTCCACCAAGTGTTTGATAAAAGGCCTAAAAAAAACTATTCATCTTATTCTTTTTTCTTGTTGTGGGACTTGCATTTTGTTTGTGATCTTCAATCATCCACCAAGTATTTTTAATAAAAAGATTAAAAGTTCTTAAAAGGATAATTTTTTAAATAGCCAACCAATTCACCCCCCTCTTGGTTGCCCAACTAGGATTTCAGATTAACAGAGGATAATTCCTCTAGCAGCGACCAAAGTCTCTCAAGCACACTCAAGTAATCTCATTTACCATCCCCTTCCTCAATTAGGGTAAAGGGTTCCGTAACCAGACCATTAGCATCTTTCCCCCTTCCATCTTTCACCAACATCCAAACCAAACACAACCTTCTTAACCTTTCCAAAACAAAAAGCTCCAAGACAACCCACAGAAATCCACCAAAAAAAATATTTACACCGGTAGAAAATAAAAAACCCCTCACTTTTTTAGAGCCTTAAGCTCCCTGCTGCTCCTTCATCTTCCCCTTCTCCACTGCATCTCACTTCTCTATATTCAGAAGCATCTCCTTCTTTTTCTCCACATTTTCCTCAAAACCAATGCCCAGCGTCTTACCCATATTTGACATCTTGTCAAATTCTTTTGGGAATGCCTGCTCTCCTTGTCCAACATCTCCACATTTTCTTCCACCGAATCCTGTTCAGCCCTTTCTAGACAACCTTTAATCTTTCCACTTAGATCTGCATCCATGGAGTCTCTAGATTGAGCAGTCTCTTGAGAAGGCCCCTTACTGACTACATCCTTCCAATCCTCCTCCAAATTTGTTTCCTCTTCCAAGGCTTTCTTCTCTTCCGCTAACACTTTTTTGAAATGGGGAAGCTCATGGAGAGGAATACAGATCTCTTCCATTGTTTTCTTGCTTGTAAGTGCTTCAATCTCCGCTTCCTTACCATTTTCTTCCTGTACGAGTTTCTTCCACTGGTGCTTTAGATAAGCCTGTGCAATTTCTCCTCGTGAGGCTAATTACTGACGCTAGTGCTTAATGCTATTGACTTAGGGTGAGCAAAGAATAGATGTGTCAAATGGTCTTCTCCATCATCTTTAACATTAAAATAGAATCCCCCATCAACAAGTTCATTTAATAAAGCCTTTATTGGGGTGCGATATGCAAGGATCTCTCTACAAATCTTTCCTATGTAATTGTAGACATCTCTTGATATGGCTAAAATTTGTGAGTCGCTTTGCTTAAGAGAAGTAAGCACTTGATGCGGTTGTATACCAGAAACAGCCATTTCTTTAAATCGCAAGACCTCTTCCTTTGAAAGACGACGACTAGAGGGATGATTGGATATGTCTTTCGAAGATTTGTGATTTTGTTCCAGATTTTTTGTCTTCAATATCCATGAACCACTACATTTCCTTTTACCATCAATTCTAAATGGACAATTTATAAGACGTGATCATGTTTTCTTCTTACCGTGATTGGTGGTGGCCTTACGAGTATCCTTGTAAACAACTCCCCTATCACACTTAAGGATAACTTTCCTATCTCTTTCTGAATTCTTAATAGTTATTATGTATCCTTGGGACCTTGGAAAGCTACTAACATGTTCAAGAAGCTCTTCTCGACTTTGAAAGTGTCTAATTGGTGGTGGAAGTATTTTACTTTCAAGGCATTTTTCTTGAATTTGGATGTCCATTAGTGCTGCAGAACTTTCTAACATGTCATGAGTTTTAAAATTGCTAGAATATAATTGTGAACAAATAAAAAAGAATGCCATTTAAAAAAACAATTGTGAACAAATCAACCAATCTATCACGAGGAAGAATAACTTGAGCAAATACGGGAGTTAGATATGGAGAAAAAAACAAAACCCTAAGATGGGAACAAATAAAATGTGGAGCCAAAATATGGAGAAAAAAAAACAAAACCCTAAGATGGAAAAAAAAACAAAACCCTAAGATCATAAATCACTTAACTACAAAAACCCCAGTTAGATAGTATTATCCAAACAATCATACGATATATCCAAATCTTGGATGGTAAATCACTAATTACAAAAATCCAGTTACATAGTATTATCCAAACAATCATACAACTTATCTATGATGCCAAGATGAGGCAAAAATAAAGAGAAATCATGTGGATTTTCATGGTTCACTTCCAAAGGAAGCTACGCTAAATGAAGCCAACAAGGAATTACACTATGTGCAAATTGCAAAAGTCCTAGGCGTGTTTCCACTTTTTTATGGTCCGTAGAAATTTGGATGGGCCAAAAATGAGAGAAACAAAATAAGATTGCAATCTTTCGACTATCAGAGAAACAAAATAAGATTACAATGAGATTAACCCAATCCCACAAAGCCCAACCTTAATTACAAGGGAAATGATATTTCTACCCCCTTTTGTCTGGGCAGTGCCTTCGATACCCCGCCGCCACTACTACACAGCTATGAAGTCAAATAATTGAGAGTAACAACAACTTACTACTACATCCTTTACCATTACTATCATTTGAAATCAAATAATTGAGAGTAACAACAAACCTATTACTGGTACTTCATCAGCTACTAATACATTCCAATGCAATTAAGTGTCTAAACTAGCACTACTACTAACTGGTACAAGTATTATTATTTATTAGTTATTATCACTATAAACTATTCTTAAGAGTCATTTAGCTGAGTCGGAACTGTGGGCCCATGTGGAATTATGCCCAGTAATTCCACATGGAGTTCGAAACCCACCAAAATGGTAGTATTCTTCATTCTGAAACATCTCTCTCTCTCTCTCTCTCTCTCTCTCTCTCTCTCTCTCTCTCTCTCTCTCTCTCTCATCCCAATAACACATAACTCGAATAAGAGAAAAACCGAACCCTAGAAATCCAAGAAATTACGACTTCTCTACAAGAAATCGAAAAGATGGGATTTATAAAATGCATTGCTCGAGACTCACTGGATTTGCAGAAACCCCCGTTTTTTCTCTTTGATATGTATGGTACCATGCTTAACTAAACATCGCCCTTGTAGAAATTAGGGAAACAAGAAAGGAGGAAACAAACCTTTGAAAAGGCGTAGAAAATCGTGAATCTAATTTCTTCCTTCCTCTTTTTTCTAGCAGTTCCTTCTCTTCCCGTTTCCCCCTTCTTCGCGCCTTTTCCATTTGATAAACTATTACTAAGCGCCGTTTAGTTGAGTCGGAACTTTGGGCTCATGTGGAATTATGCCCGAAAATTCGACCGAAGTTCGAAACCCACCAAAATGGTGGTATTCTTGATTCCGGAACGCCTCTCTCTCTCTCTCTCTCTCTCTCTCTCTCATCCCAATAACACATAACTCAAATAAGAGGAAAACCAAACTCTATAAATCCAAGAAATTATGACTTCTCTACAAGAAATCCAAGATAGCTCAAAACCCTAGGATAATATTGTCTACAAGAAATAAAAAAGATGGGATTCCTAAAACGCATTGTTAGAGACTCGTTGGATTTGCAGAAACCCCCGTTTTTTTCTCTTTGATAGGTATGATACCGTGTTTAACTAAACCTCGCCCTTATAGAAATTAAGGAAACAAGAAAGGAGGAAACAAACCTTTGAAGAGGCGTAGAAAATCGTGAATCTAAATTCTTCCTTCCTCTTCTTTCTACCAGTTCCTTCTCTCTTCGTTTCCCCCTTCTTCGCACCTTTTTCATTCTATAAACTATTACTAAGCGTCGTTTAGTTGAGTCAGAAATATGGGCTCATGTGGAATTATACTTGGAAATTCGAGCGGACTTCGAAACCCACCCAAATGGTGGTATTCTTGATTCCGGAACACCTCTCTCTCTCTCTCTCACCCCAATAACACAAAACTCAAATTAGAGAAAAACCAAACCCTAGAAATCCAAGAAATTATGACTTCTCTACAAGAAATCCAAGATAGCTCAAAACCCTAGGATAACATTGTCTACAAGAAATCGAAAAAGATGGGATTTCTAAAACGTATTGCTGGAGACTTGTTGGTTTTTCAGAAACCCCCGTTTTTTCTCTTTGATAGATTTGTACCGTGCTTAACTAAACATCGCCCTTATATAACTTATGAAAACAAGAAAGGAGGTGTAAGCCCAAGGGTAGAACCCATTGATGTTTTGATAATTAACAAACCCAAATTTATGGTAGATTGATAATGACTTCTCTATGTTGTGATTTAGAAAGGATTCATCAAAACCACACTTGAAGCAAGAAGAAGAAGGGCACAACTTGGAGACAGTCAATTATTGGTGGTCTTCCTATGATCCTTGAAGTTCATTGAAGAATGAAAGAAACCACAAGTACAAGTGCAATATAGAAGACTATTCCAAGTCGAAGAACGTTCATGCAATTTCCTAGAAGATGAGAAATCAAGAAGACTCAAGGTTGTTTTACTGAGAAATTATATGACGCCCGACCGTCAAGTCACGTGATGGTGGTACTTCAAAAGTACCAGTCTTGATATTTGATCCAACAGCAGCCTCTTAAAAAGTGGGTACCTATTGGATCAAATACCAAACGCTGGAAACCCAATATTTTAAATAGAATTGGAATATTTTTACATACATCCAAACGCCACTTCAGGTCCTACGCCACTACTCCTAGCCTTCCAAACACCCTGCTGTATCATTCCATAAAAAATCACATTCCATGGAAAAAAATATATGTATCTGGGGTCTAAGTAGGTTTGCAATTGAAAACAGAAAAAAAATTTCAATTTCAAAAAACATTTTCCCGTAAAATAAGTTCATCAAACGCTGGAAACCCAATATTTTACATAGAATTGGAATATTTTTTACATAAAACCAAACGCCTTTAAACACCCTGCTGTATCATTCCTGATCTTCCCGGCCCAACCATTCCTCATCCCCCTACCAAAAAATCCGTATTTTTTAGAGTAGGAGGAGAGTGGAAGAAGATGCCACTTGCTCATTCACACCTTATGGGGGCTCTTGGACGCCCCTCTCTCACCCCCTTCCTCTCTTCTTCTTCTACGCGTTCTCTTCTGTCTTCTTTTACCACCATTTCTTTTTATTCTTCTTCTTCATCATCACTATTTTTCCGTTCTCCACTCCATTTCCCTCGCAAGTTCTCAGCCTCCTCCTCATCCGTGGCAAGCGATTTCTCAACCCAAAACCTTTCCAAGAAAGATAATCAGAATCATAATCACCAGCAGAATCAGCAGGATAACAATAACAACAAGGAAGGATTCATTACCCCTCGCTCTCAGGACTTCAGTGCCTGGTATCTTGACATCATAGCTGCAGCCGAGCTCGCCGATTATGGCCCCGTCCGGGGCACTATGGTAATCCGCCCTTATGGCTACGCCATTTGGGAAGCCATCCAGGTACTTACTTTCCATTTGATTCCTCAATCAATACAATTCAATTTTTTTTTTTTTTCACTTTTGTTATTTATACTTGTCCTTGTTTTTGTAGGACTATTTGAATGTCAAGTTCAAGGAAACTGGTCATAGTAACATGTATTTTCCACAGGTCTGGATTATTTTTTTTTTTAAATATTGATTCACTTTTGAGTATCTTCCTCTGATAAGATTTCTTTTGTTTTTCTTTGCCCCTCCTTGATAGTTTTTCTTTCATTTACTTCCTATTATTTTCTCTCTCTTTTCTGTATTGACCACCTCTGTTGTTTTGCTTCCTTTTTCCATAAATAAAATTCCTTGCCATTCAGAAAAAAGAAAAGAAAAAGAGACAAACAACAATCCAACATGTCACAAATTTTCTTTTGTGAAGTTAGTTAACTGTAATTATTTTACCATGCATTAAATACCATAAGAATGCAATCACCCGAGGAGACGTCATAGATTTCCAAATGTTAAGGAAATTGGAATGAATAATACGATTTAACTAATGAAAATTTGATTTTTAGCCTGTTCTCGTTTTACCATATTTCAACAAGGTGTTCCAGGTTGAATGCGATGCCTCATATGTGGGCTTCCGAGCAGTGCTAAGTTGGATGGGACGCCCAATTGCGTACTTTACCGAGAAGGTGAATGGCGTATGCTGTCGATATTCGACTTATGAAGTTGAACTTTTCACCGTTGTTCAAGCCTTAAGGTATTGGAGGCACTATTACATCCATCATGATTTCATTCTATACTTAGACAATAAGTCCCTCAAGTGCCTTAATTCTTTGAAGAAACTCAACTCGTGTCAGGCGAAGTGGGTTGCCTTCCTATAGGACTACAAAGTTTTGCTCTGGCATCAACCTGGGAGCCAAAATCGTGTTGCTGATGCATTGATGCGATGGGTAACTTTGTTGGGTACACTATCAATGGAAGTTGTGGGGTCTGACTTCACCAAAGACCTCTACAGAGATGACCCCATGTTTGGAGTCATACTACAATATTGCTTCGAGGGAAATGATCGCAATGGGTAACTCTGTTGGGTACTGTATCAATGGAAGTTGTGGGGTCTGACTTCACCAAAGACCTATACAAAGATGACCCCACGTTTGGAGTCATACTACAATGTTGCTTCGAGGGAAATTATCCTAAGGGAAAGTTTGTACTCCAGGATGGATTTCTCTTTCAACTTTTAAGGCCCTCAACTTTATGTTCCTGACTATTCATTAAGAATGATCATTGCCGAGCTTCATGATGGAGGTTTGGGAGGATATTTTGACCACGATAAGATTAGCACTATTCAAAGAGAAGCATTATTGTCCACTTATGCGTAGAGATGTTGCATGGAACATGGACTGTTGCCATATTTTCCAAGTTTTAAGGCCACCCCTAGAATATTGTTTTAGACACTCCATTACTATGTTCATGTGTTCCATGAAAAGATCTAAGCATGGACTTTGTGTTGGGTTTGATGCAAACTAAATGGGGGTATGTATTTTGTATTTGCTATTTAGATCGATTTTCAAAATGACACATTTTCTACTGTGCCGAATAATCAAGATGCTTCACACATTGCTCAACTCTTCTTCAAAGACGCTGTACTCCTTCATGGGCTTTCAAAAACTATCACTTCAAATTGTGATGTGAAGTTTATGAGTCATTTTTGGGGGACTCTATGGAAGATGGGAACCGAGCTCCAATATATCTATGATTTGTGGACACGGACACGAGTGTCGCGTGTTGACACGGACACGGCAAACTCCCAAAATTTAGAAACGGAGACACGGCTAAAATAGAAAGTACATATAATCATGATTTGTGGATACTGATTCGTGTGCCTGAGTTTAGACATGGATAAGAGGTATCTGACATGGAAACCCTTAAAAATCTAGAAATAGTGGCACACTCATACATGTACTTGCATGTAAAGTTACTAACACTTAAGCAGTATATTTAAAAGTGTCTAAAGGAGTGTCGACACGTGTGGACACGGGTGTCGTGTCGGACACGACACGACACGTGTCAACAAGAAATTCAAAGTGTCGGCCAAATCATATCCAATATTTGAGTGCCTAACATCCACAAACAAACTAATTTTCAAACAATGGTTGTGAAACCCCCCCCAAAAAAAAAGAAAAAAAAGACAGGTATAGTGCTTTGGTAAATCGGACTACGAATATATCACAGTTTGCATTTGAGGTTGTTAATGGAAAAACCCCAAACCAAGTTTTGGACCTAGTCTCAACCATTGCAAGCCACTCATAGTGAGGATGCCAATGCTCTTGCTGAGCACCTCCATGAAATCCATATCCAAGTGCTTCAAAAGACCTCCTGTCACGTAAGTGGGCTCAAGCTTATATGCCTTCTTTTCAAGCCCCTATTAGTTAAGTCAAGTTCCCCTATTAGTAAGCCATGCCCTATTAGCCCTTATTATTATGGTCTTACAAGGGGATAGTGGCGCGATGACTATGCTTTTTAGCATACTAACCTAAGAAGATGTGGAGTACTCTATCCACTTTTCTGGAGCAGCAGTAATTCCATCAAGAAAACCAAGCGGTTTTTGCCCTTATAGTAGGGGAACCAGAGGAATTTGGAGCTCCTAGAGAATGAAATGGGTCATGTCGAGTTTGATAGTCACTAGGTTTGTGATAAAAGGCATGCAACAAATATCAACAGGTTGCTAATCAACATCCAAGAACACAAGTTTTCAACGAAGGAGATTTCTTTATGGTATATCTTCAAGGGGAAAGATTTCTGGTAAGAACATTTAACAAGCTCAAGCAAAGGAAGATTGGTCCTTGTAAGATTCTCCAGTGAATCAATGTCAATTCCTGTAGGGTTGAGCTATCAGAAGGATATGACATCTTGCCTATGTTAAATTTTTCCGATATCTTAGATTTCAAAGTGATGATATCACGGGCAATATGGAAGTACATCTTCCTTCTTACAAAGAATTCAGAAGAGAAACATTCATATTCTTGGCAAGAAGATTACACGATCTTGTGCGTAAGACCTTTTGTCGGTACCTTGTCCAATGGAAAGAAAGACCTCATGCTAATAGTATACTTAACTCAACTCAACTCAACTCAACTAAGCCTTTGCCCCAAACTAGTTGGGGTCGGCTAATGAATCCTTTAGAAAATTTTCATGAAGAAGGTGAAAGAATCTATCCAGCTCAAATTGACTAAGTCTAATCCCGACACTAGTTGGGTTCGTTTACATGGATCATTTTCTTCCATTCTCTCCTATCCAAGATCATGTTCTCTGCTATGTTCCTAGCCATCAAGTCTTTCCTCACTATTTCCACCCAAGTTGTTTTCGGTCTGCCCCTACTTCTTTTTACTCCATCAACTTGGCACGAGTCACTTCTTCTCATTGGAGCATCCAAAGGCCTACGTTGGATATGCCCAAACCATCTTAAGCAGTGCTCTCTCATCTTCTCCTCAATTGGTGCCACCCCCACCTTTTTACGGATGTCTTCATTTTTAATTCTATCTAACCTTGTGTGGACACACATCCATCTAAGCATTCGCATCTTCACTACACTCATCTTATGCACATGCTGCTTCTTGGTGGCCAAACATTCTGAGCCGTACAACATGGCTGCCCTCACAACTGTCTTATAAAACTTTCCCTTCAACTTGATATGTATTTTACGGTCACACAGAACTTTTGAAGCATGCTTCCACTTCAACCAACCTGCTCTTATTTTGTGGTTAACATCCTCTTCAATCTCTCCTTCCTTATGTAGGATTGAACGAAGATAGTGAAAGATATCCTTCCTTATGTGGTTAACCTCCTGTTCAGTCATATTTACTATATGGTTGGCTTTCTATTGGCAATAAAACTTTCGTTATCTTAAAAAAAAATAATATTTACTATATCCTCCCTCCTTACATTACTAAAGTCTAAAACCTGATAGTATGCGAGTGAACAAAGGAGAACTGAGATGCAATAATGTACAATTGTTCGATGATGATATATTACAAAATTTGAGTTGGACAATAGCCTTCGGCAACTCAAACCCTTTCAATGACAGCCTTCATGACAGTTCTCATACCCTTGCAATGACTATGAGTGGGTGTGGTGGTCAGTGCCAGACAATCCTTTCTCGTCCATGAGGAAAAATGCTAGATCCCCACCCTTCCAGTATGCTCTAAGATGATTGCAATACTGTAATAAAGCTACCTCCATTAGCTTGTGTCACTAATTACTCAGTACACAGTTGACACATACTGTCTTTGTCCACTCAGCTATTTGCTCCTTCCATTTACTTCTCTGCAACCATCATGAACGCATGAACTGCGGAGGAAAACTGATGAGCTTAATCTTTTTCTCTAATCTTGAAGAGTAGCTTCTGTGTGAAGCTAATTTGGAAAGAAAACAAGTTTTACCATGCCTTTTTACATGTTTTTAAATCATTGTAATGTTCTTCCGCTTGTTCCTTCCGTTTTTAATTCCTATTCATGTCATACATACCACTCAATTATTTCATCAGTTTCCTTAACATTACAGTGTGGAATGTTTCCCAGAGTATGATTATTCTACTTAACCTTGACTCCTTTCTTTGAATGATTCTCATGCGTACCCCATTGTCATTAAATATTTTCTAGTCAGTCTGTTCCTGAAAAAAAGTACACTTCTTAACCGCAATGTTTTAAGCCAAGTCTCATTCTGGAGAAAGCATGATCGACTATCAAGAAATGCAATTTCATATTATTTTTATCGGTTAGTTTTGGTTGCATTTTCCAACCTTTTAATGCTACTTTTGCACTGGTTTGCTTGTAAGTTTCAATGGTTCTTCTCTTAACACCTGTATTCTCTTTCCATTGTATTTATTTTTCATATATATATATATATATATATATATGCAAATGCAAAGTTCATGTCTTTGCACAGTATGAATCGAAGGTCATTGCCCGTTTTGCTCTCTGTCAAGGGCCCTTACTACTGTAGGAATGATCTGCAATTTTATCACAGTATAAAGAAATAAATATATTAATATATATTTATTACTGATATCTGTAATACCTTATTTTGATAATGGCACTACTCACTTTGTTTTACACTTTTTAATTAGCTTTTCACAGTTGCTACAATACAACATCCAATCAGTGAACTGCAAAATAAAATGAGTAGTGCCATTATCAAACCACGTAGTGCAGATATCAGCCCCATTTATATAAAAATATATAATTAGTGCAGCTATGATACAAAGAAAGCCAATAATTTCAAGAATGCTGTTTTGGTTGCATTTTGTTAGTCTGATTCCACATGTCAATATTGACTGCAGTTTATACCATATTCCTTCATAGAGAAAGAAGCTAGCCATGTTGCAGGTTTCAGTCCAGAACTTGCACTTGTGACTATTGGAGGAGGAAAGGAACTTGAAGAGAAACTCGTGGTATTCTTCCTTTGGGCATCAAGTAACATTTTTTAAAAGTTTTTCTGACTATATATATATATATATATTGAATGGATTTCTGACTATATTTTTAGTCAAGTTTATTTCTTATAATCATGGTTTTAAATTTCAGCTGAAATACCAAAATTTTGAATTTCGGTTGGTACCGACACCGAAACCAGCTAAATCCTAAATTTCTGCCAGAATCCAAAATTTCGGCGAAATTTATGCACAATAATGAAATTTGCTGTTTTTTTTAACCGAATTTCGGCTGAAATTTCGGTATTTGGCCGAAATTTCGGTTTCGGATATCTTCAAAACCGAACCCGAAATTTTAAACCTTGCTTATAACCATCAAGTTGAACTGAAGTAGTTGCTTAGTGAGGCCATGAAAAAGCATTGGCCTGAGTCAGGCTTTGATTCCTTTGGCTTGTACTTTTGAGTGCCTGACAGGTTCGACCAACCAGTGAAACGATCGTGAATCATATGTTTACTCAGTGGATTCATAGTTATCGTGATCTTCCTCTCTTAGTTAATCAGGTGCAGCTTTATTGCGTCATTTTCTTACTTTTTCTCCCTTCTTATATGGAACATAAATACTTATTTTTTTTTCTGTGTAATTTGCATTTTTAGTGGGCAAACGTTACAAGATGGGAGATGCGTACAAAGCCATTTGTGAGGACTCTTGAGTTTTTGTGGCAGGAGGGTCATACAGCTCATGCAACTGCAGAAGAGGCAGAAAAAGAGGTTTGTACTTGTACACATATCATGGGTTAGGATGATCCTATGGAGATGATTTTTTTGGGCACACCCAATCTATGTCAGGGCCCATCAAATGAATAGTTTGGAATACCCAAATAACATGGGTCTCACTGTGTTTCTGGTTGACGGACCAGATAAGTTATATGGTCAGTCGACCGGAAACACTTTTTCGTATATATATATATATATATATATATATATATATATATATATATATATATATATATATATATGAGAAATTATATGGTGTAAGGCCTTACAACAATAAGGCCTTTGTACGGTGGAAGTACCACTCTTGACATTTGATCCAACAGCAGCTCCTCAAAAAGTGAGCTGCTGTTGGATCAAATATCAAGGGCGGTAACCCTACTGTATTGTTGTAAGGCCTTGCACCATATATATATATATATATAATATTTTGTTGTGGGATCAAATGTCAAGAGTGGTACTTCCACCGTACAAAGGCCTTATTGTTGTAAGGCCTTACACCATATAATTTCTCATATATATATATATATATATATATATATATATATATATATATATGAGAAATTATATGGTGTAAGGCCTTACAACAATAAGGCCTTTGTACGGTGGAAGTACCACTCTTGACATTTGATCCAACAGCAGCTCCTCAAAAAGTGAGCTGCTGTTGGATCAAATATCAAGGGCGGTAACCCTACTGTATTGTTGTAAGGCCTTGCACCATATATATATATATATATAATATTTTGTTGTCTAACTTTTTGGTTTTACTGTACTGCAGGCATTGCAGATGATTGATGTCTATAAAAAATTTGCTTATGAGCAAGCTGCAATACCTGTTATTGCAGGTCGAAAATCAAGGGCTGAGACATTTGCTGGCGCTTCTACAACCTATACAATTGAAGCCATGATGGGTGATCGAAAGGCTTTGCAAGCCGGAACTAGTCACAACCTAGGGCAAAATTTCTCTCGTGCCTTTGGGACACAGGTCATACAATTTTGATTTCCTTATTTCATACTGATTTGAAATTAGAAGTAGCAACTTTGAAGCTTCTAACCCTAGTTGCAGTTCGAGAATTTATTTGGGTGGAATATGTGTCTTTACTTTCTTTAAGTATCTTTTTTTTGAATGGTGACTTTCTTTAAGTATCTTATGCTTAAAGAATGCTTAAACTGTATAAAAATACAAAGTCATCACCTGAATGAAGCAATTGTAAACTTACAAATTCTGATTTTCTATCCCTCATTGATCTGAAACTTACACTTACCAGCACCTTTAAACTTTAAACTCACTGAACTTCTTATACATGCTTGTATTTTGGTTCTAATAATTGCCAATGAGGTCAGTGACATTAAATTGGGTTGCCTGTTCATAACTTCATATACCTCTGAGACACAACAGGATTAGATGACATCCCGTAAATCTTCAAAACTATATGATTTTAATTGTATAATAGACATATTAAACAGATGTTATGGTTTCATTTTGTCACTTTTCGTGGATTACCAACAGTCGGACCACTGCCCATTTATGGAGGTCCTAGGCAAAATCTGGATTATGGGCCTATGGCTAAGGCCCTGTTTATTTGAGGTTGTGGCGACCGATTGTCTCACACCCCCCCCCCCCCCCCCCCCCCCACACCACAATCTGATTATTGGACCCAAAATTAATATAATTTTGGGTCCAATAATCGGATTGGGGGTGGCAATCGGTTGTCCTAATCCCAAACGAACAGGGCCCAATACTATTGACAGAAGTCCTTGGTTGGTGTGTCTGTTATATAGTGCTCTCTGGATTGTATGCAAATTGTTTTTCCAAGAGTATTGCTGACGTGTTTTTCAATGATCCAATAGTGTCTTGATCTGGCAGGGTTTATTAATATATTTACCCTCAATTAGCATTATTCTCACCCAAAATATTTATGACTGGGCAGTTCACTGATGAAAATGGACAAAGACAACATATATGGCAGACATCATGGGCTGTTAGCACCCGCTTTGTCGGTGGCATCATCATGTCTCATGGAGATGACGCTGGACTAATGCTCCCACCAAGGATAGCGCCAATACAGGCAGGTCTTAATATTTCTATATATTGCTTTTCAGTACAGTTTTTTTTTTTTCTTTTCTTTTTGAGTAAGCTTGGACTTTTTCAGTAAAGCTGGCTTATTGGCAAAATAGATAAACATTGCATTTGGTTTGAGGTGATGCCTTATGTGTCTAATTACATATTATCAGGTGGTAATAGTGCCAATCTGGAAGACAGCTAATGAGAAAACAGGAGTTCTAAATGCTGCATCATCCGTAGAGGAAGTACTGAAAACAGGAGGGTTCAAAGTTAAAGTGGACGACTCAGAACAGAGGACCCCAGGATGGAAATTCAATTTCTGGGAGATGAAAGTAATGTATTCACTGTTAAATTTGAACTGTTAGTGAATTGATTCTATTGTTGAGTTTCCGCCTGCTCTCACAGTCTCACATCGGTGTTTGATGTTGTAAATGAATCAACTCATGCTGTCCTTTGTACCAAATATTAATCAAGGTTTTAAATGTCGGTTTCAGCCGAAATCATGTAAAATTTGGTGAAAAAATTTCGGTGAAAATTTTGGCCGAAATTTTGGCAATTTCGGTGGAAATCTTGTAAATTTCGGATTTCGGCCTTAAATTCTGCTGGAATCCTGTAAAAAATCGATTCAATGTACTTTCGGTTTCGGTCCAAACCGAAACCTAAATATTTTCTGATTGTTGGTTTGTCATATGTTGCTACTCTAACACTCACTACTATTATTCTTCAGGGTGTTCCTTTAAGGATTGAAATTGGGCCGCGTGATGTTGCAAATGGGACTTTGGTCATATCTAGGAGAGATGTTCCTGGAAAGCGAGGGAAGGTTTTTGGGGTATCTATGGAACCTTCGATTTTGGCTTCCCGAGTGAAGGAAATGTTGGATGATATCCAGTCATCTCTCTTAGAAAGGGCTACATCATTCCGAGATAGGTATGCCTCCATCTTCTTTGAAGCTTTTCATTCTATGTTACACATTGCTTGCTTGAAATCTTACTCATGTAAGAGATGATATCATAATGATCATATCTCCCCTCTTTATTTTAAATACCCATTTTGTTCCAATGGTAAGGTCTAGAGTGGAATGTGTACCTTGCCAATTCATTGAACCTTTAAGTATATCTTAAAGATGACTTATATTACTAAAAGATGAATACAAACCAAGGGACAAGATTTCCCCAAATAAGCCTAAAAGACAAACCACTCGGTTTACATCAAAAATGAAAAAAGATTACAAAAAGTAATGTATGGCAAACGGAAGCAGACTACCCCATCTGTTCCTCATTTGAAGGAATAGTAATCGAGATAGATTCCAAGAGGACGCCATCCTTGGCTAGACAATCTGCCACTTCATTAGCCGGTCTTCTTTTGTGTTCAATTTTAGGGCAGATTTTGCGTACCAAATCTCTAACTTCCAAGATTCTAAATTTTTGTTGGTTAGATAGATGATTAATAGAGGGCGAGCCTTGGCGCAACAGTATGGTTGCTCCATTGTGACCTAGTGGTCACGGGTTCGAGTCACGGAAACAGCCTCTCTCCAAAGTAGGGGTAAGACTGTGTATATCTAGCCCTCCTCAGACCCCGCAATGGCGGGAGCCTCGTGCACCGGGCTGCCCTTTTTTTAGATAGATGATTAATATCTATGTAAAGATTGTCATTTTTTGATAACACTCAGGATGTAGATGGGGGTGTGGGAGTTCTTTGGCCGCTGACGGGAGAACTCTCCGGGGGTACTCCTACTGGGTAGTACCATAGCCAAAGGACTGTGTAGCTGCGGATATAGAATAGAGACTTTAAAAGATGTCTACCTAGACATCATCGCGGCTGGCTACTCCGTATCTGAAGCTCTCCAATCGCTGGAGATCCATAGAGACTGTTGTAGAAAAAACCTTATTCCCCTAAATAATGGAAAGAGTCTAAACTCTTCACCCCGATTGTCACCAAGGAGTTTCCACGACTCTGTTTTCGAATTGAGCAATGATGGGGAATACTCTATCCCTGATAGGAGGAAACTATCTGAACACCGAAGAAAGTCAGGAGGATGGATTGAGAGAGTAAGTCCAAGCTCAAATAATCTTTTGGATGGCGATTGGACGTGTACAGAATGCGAATACTATAATTTTGGTAGTCGAAGCTGCTGTAGAAAATGCTTGCTACCTAAAGAGGACGGAACAACAGGTAGAAAACCTAATCGTGGAAGGAGGGGGAAGGATGTGGAAAGGGGTAATCCAGATCCGGAGCCTGTTGGGAGACACCCAGAAATTACTGTTCCTGGGAAAGATGTGGAAGAACGGAAGAAGATCCTTAAAAAATGCTTAGTGGATCGAATGAAAGGAGCTTCGTGGGCATTGGGCGAGAAGAACATGGGATCTTCCCCATCTTACCAAACCATACGTTATTAACTCATCGGTGAACCGTTTTTTGTTTCGATTAGAAAAAACAAGCCATTTGGGTCCATAGGCAAGGTGGTGATGCGATGGGAGCTTACATAGAAAGCTTACAAACCCAGAACCCGGCCCTTCAAAATGGAGCAAAAGCGATTTGCTTGAGATTCTATGACATCTCTGTCCATGAGTGGGATATCTACGTGGGATATCTACGGTAGAAGTAGTTGGGAATATCTACAGGTAGGTTCTCCAAGTCCAACTATCGGGGAATCATGATAATTGTTTAGAGTTTGCTTCTGTTAAGGTTCTTACCTCACATTGGAAGTACGTGTCACCATTTATTAAGATGAAAGTGGAAGACAAAGCTATTTAATTCGAGTAAGAACCATGTGATGCAGGACAATACCTAAACGAGGGAAAATCCTACACTCCTAATGGGATAATGGGTTCTAGGAAAGTTTAGGGCCAACTCTTAAGAGACTAAAGACACCTACGGGTTAACTAGGGTTGATTTAAGGCAGAATTAATTGGCGAACAACAGCAATATCGAGGCTTAAATTTGCATTAAATAATGAGAAAGAACACAATTAGCATGAAATACACCTTAAATAAATTAGTCGACAGTTAAGGGGTCCTTCGGGTAACTAGTTAACGGTAAAATTAGCCCAAAACGGGGTTTTAAACATGCGACCAAGTAGAATAATTAAAACAGTACCAAAACCTATGAATTAAACCTTATTTAGGATGAAAAATCAGTAGTAATCCAATAAAAAACAATATTAAATTTCTGCAGCAGCAAAATGGGATCAAATCGGCTCAATTTAGGCCAAAAGGGCGTGTTGGTAATTTGGACAGATCTGTAATTTCGGGATTTAGGGCTGGTGGTTCATAGGGTATGATCTAGAAGATGAAAAGAAAACCAATTCCAGGCCTAGGGTTCAGTTTTGATGGCCGTTGCACCATCAATTTCCAAGAAAATGTGTTCTCGGGTTGACAAGGGGCAAATTTTCAATTGGCTGCAAAAGGGGTTTAAAGCTATGGGTCTTGGATGCTTTGGCTGAGGTTTAGTCCCAAATAAACTCCTTCAACATTTCAAGGTGAGATCTTAAATGATGTAGGAGATATTTGGATTTTGGGTTTTTGGATTTTAAAGTTCAAAAACACAAAAAAAATTGAAGAACTAATGACTAGTTTATGGCTGAGTTGAGAGGAGAATAGAAGTGAGAAGAAGAGAGGGGATTGAGAAGAATCTACGAAGCACGGGTACTCTCTCGGGGGTCCCGTACCCGTACCCCACACGTATGGGGTGCGGGTACGCTCGGGTACGTCCCGGGTACGCACCCCAGAAATTTTTTTTTAAAAAAGAAACTTTTGTGATTCGGGTGCGTGTCGGGTGCGTTGGGGGTGCGCACCCGACACACCTGACACGTTTAAAAAAAAAACCTTAAGTTAAGGGGTGTGTGTGGAGTAAAAGGGGGGGGGGGTTTAAAACTTTAATAAAAGTATAAATACACGATTTGGGTTTTTTTAAAACCCTAACATATATCTCTCTCTCTCTCTCCCTCTCCCTCCGGCTCCCTCTCCCTCCGGCTCTCTCTCCCTCCGGCTCTCCCTCCGGCTCCGTCTCCCTCCGGCTCTCCCTCTGACGGAACCTCCGGTATTTCGCTCTCTCTCTCTCTCTCTCTCCCTCTCTACTGCTCTCTCTCTCTGTCTATTCCTCCCATTTTTTTTTTCTTTTTCCTTCCTCAGATTATGGCAACTGATTGTGTTCCCCAAACCTATTTCCTCAGATTAATAGGTTTAGGGCTGACAATCAGTTGTCATAATCTCCAAACTTAGGCCCTTTTCGTTTGAGATTTTGGCAACTGATTGTTTTTAAATTTTAATCAAACCTATTTAGGGCTGACAATCAGTTGTCATAATCTCCAAATAGGTTTTGGGCTTTTTCCCTTTTGGGAGCACAATCGGTTGTCAAAATCTGAAACGAACAGGGCCTTAAATCTGTGTATCTCTGTCTCTCTCTTTTTTTGGGGATTTTGTGAATCTGTTTTTTTGGGGATTTTGTGAATCGATTTTGAGTCCAAAAACAGATTATTGGGCCCTCTTTCTTTTGGATTTTGAGGACAGATTGTGAGTCCAAAGCAGATTTTTGGACTCACAATCTGTTGAATCTAATTTTGAGTCCAAGAATCAGCTTCGGACTCGCAATCTGTTCTCATCTGATTTTTGGGTGCAATACATGTTGGCTGTTGAGAGTCCAAAATTGAGTTTTGGGTGCAATACCTGTTGGCTGTTGAGAGTCCAAAACTGATTTTTGGGTGCAATACCTATTGGCTGTTGGGAGTCCAAAACTGATTTTTGGGTGCAATACCTGTTGGCTGTTGAGAGTCCAAAACAGATTTTTGGGTGCAATACCTGTTGGCTGTTGAGAGTTCAAAACTTATTTTTGGGTGCAAATACTTGTTGTCTGTTACTCTGTTGAGAGTCCAAAACTGATTTTTGGATGCAATACGCCAATACCTGTTGAGACTTGAGACTTGAGAGTCTAAAATTGCTTCATTATAAATTTATAATTGCATTGCATTGGATTGCCATTTGCCATTTGCCATTTGCCATTTGCCATTTGCCATTTGCCACTTGCCTTTTGAATTTACATGGGTATGTTTGGTTGTGTATACAATTGTTTAATTTACATGGGTATGTTTGGTTGTGTATACAAATTTACAATTGGTGTTGCCTTGTAACCTTGTTTGTTTCAATTTGTGTAATTGAGAATTAGAGTCCCTTGTTTTGTTGGGTTGCAACGTTGCGTACTAAAATTGTTTTTGTTGTTTAATAGATTTTAGAATGTCTTCATCCGGTGCTAGTAGCGCCGCCCAAACCACACATACGTCTTTTACTGATGAAGATTTGTCGAAGCCTTTATGGAAGCATGTCTCTAGATTTGATAAAGATCCTAAGGGTGGAGGGAATGTGAGGTGACAATGCAATTTTTGCAGTAAGAGTTTCAGTAGCTCCTACACAAGGGTTAGGGCGCACTTGTTGAAGATAGCGGGACAAGGAATCGGACCATGTCCTAAAGTGAAAGCAAGTGATCTACTTGCAATGCAAAGGTTTGAGGAAGAATGCAAAGAGATTATGAAGCAAAATGCTCCCAAGAAAGTGCCATTGCTGCCATCGTCGAGTACTGGATCATTGGGTTGCACAAGTATGTTTGTGGCTCCAAGTTATGATTTGAAGAAGAGAAAGACAAGTGGAAATGTGAGTGCACTTGAAAAAGCTTTCAACATGGCGGCCCGTGATCAACTACATGCCGAGATTGCTAGAATGTTTTACTCCGGTGGCTTGCCCTTTCACCTAGCAAGAAACCCATACTATGCTAGTTCCTACACTTTTGCCGCCAACAATGCACTTTCGGGGTATTTGCCTCCGGGGTACAACTTGCTTAGGACAACTCTACTTCAAAGAGAGAGGGCTAATATTGATAGGTTGTTGCAACCTATTAGAGACACGTGGAGGGAGAAAGGCATGAGCATTGTTAGTGATGGATGGAGCGACTCACAAAGGAGGCCTCTCATTAACTTCATGGCGGTATCGGAAGGTAGAGCTATGTTTCTTAAGGCGATAGATTGTTCGGGGGAGACAAAAGACAAGCATTTCATTGCTAATTTATTGAAGGAAGTCATTAATGAGGTTGGACATAATAAGGTTGTCCAGGTAGTTACCGATAATGCTCCAAATTGCAAGGCGGCCGGACAACTTGTTGAAGCTCAATTTCCTTCCATATTTTGGACCCCGTGTGTGGTGCACACACTCAATCTTGCTTTGAAGAACATTTGTGCGGCAAAGAATGTCGAAGTAAATCAAATTGTCTATGGAGAATGTAGTTGGATCTCGGATATTGCGGGAGATGTCATGCTAGTGAAGAATTTCATCATGAATCATTCGATGAGATTGGCCATATTCAACGACTTCAATAGTTTGAAGTTGCTTTCCGTTGCCGAGACTCGCTTTGCTAGTGTTATTGTGATGCTTAAGCGATTTAAACTCTTAAAGCAAGGTCTACAATCGATGGTGATTAGTGACAAATGGAATTGCTATCGAGATGATGATGTAGGAAAAGCAAAGTTTGTGAAAGAGAAGGTGTTGGATGACATTTGGTGGGATTCTATCGATTACATACTCTCTTTTACATCTCCTATGTATGACATGCTAAGAGAGTGTGACACGGATAAGCCTTGTCTTCATTTGGTTTATGATATGTAGGACACGATGATTGAGAAAGTGAAGACAGCAATCTATAGGAAGGAAGCAAAGAGAAAAGAAGAAGAGTCTAGCTTTTATGAAGTGGTGCAAGAAATTCTTTTTGATCGTTGGAACAAGAGCAACACTTCGCTTCATTGCTTGGCTCATTCATTGAATCCAAGGTTAGGTGACTTCAAATTTTATTTAGATTAATAGTTATGTTCATTGTGAACTTTATTTCCTACTTTTAACATGAAACTAAATTATTTTTTCTATTCTTGAAGGTATTACAGCGAAGAATGGCTTAGTGCCGGTTCAAATCGTGTTCCTCCACATAAGGATACAGAGATTTATGCAGAGAGGGTAAAGTGCCTCAAAAGGTACTTTCCCAATTCAGCAGATCGCACGAAGGCTAATGTGGAGTTTGCCCACTTCTCTATGAAGTCTGGATTATTCAATGACGTTGATTCCATCATTGACCGAGCTACTTTAGAGCCTCATGATTGGTGGGCTGTCCACGGTACGTGTGCTCCTATGCTTCAAAGCTAAGCTTTGAAGCTTCTTATGCAGCCTTCGTCTTCATCTTGTGCCGAGAGGAATTGGAGCACTTACTCCTTTGTGCATTATTTGAGAAGGAACAAGATAACTCCACAACGGGCTCAGGACTTGGTTTTTGTTCATAGTAATCTTCGTCTTCTATCAAGACGATCTCCATAGTATGCACAGGGAGAGACGAGGATGTGGGACATAGGTGGAGATTCATTTGACTCTTTTGAGGATGTTGGGGTGCTTGAAGTTGCTAGCCTTTCACTCGATGAGCCGGATTTGGAAGCCGTTGTTTTTACCGATGATGTAGATGATGATATTGGAGATGAGGCGACTGACATTGTATCTAATGAATGATGCGATCGTAACATCTTGTACTTAAAGTTGGAACTTATGAAATATGGAGTAATATTAGATTTTGCTATTTTGGTGATGTTAATTGTAATTTGATTGTTCTTTAATTGTTTTAAATTTTTATAAATATATAATAAAATAATAAAAAATATTATTATATTTAACGTACCTGAACGTACCCGCACCCGGGTTTTTTGGAAAATCACGTACCCGCGTACCCGTGTCGTGTCGTACCCGTACCCCGCACCCGTACCCGTGCTTCTTAGAGAAGAATGGCTCCAAGCCACCAAGGAGAGAGAAGAAAAGTTCCAAACTTCAATGGCTCACAAAAAAAAAAATCATCAATTTTATTCAATATTCAAAAGTCCCTTACATTGCTTTCATAAGTTATATTTATAAGAAAAGAACCCCTAGAAGATAACTTAAGACCTAAGAAACTAATCTCAACCATTCATCTAATCCAAAGCAAACTAAATAAAAGTTAAAAACTTACCTAAAATAGTAATCCCGTAATAGACCTATACCACTTCCTAAAAACGCCATAAATTGCTCAAATCACATCCAAACCTTATGATCTTGGGCTCATTAGATAGGTAATTGGCAAACCTTTCTAATAATACCAAAAAACACCAAACGGATGAGATTTGATGCCTAAAGAGTAGGCTACAAATAAAATAACGAAAATAGAAGTTAAATAATAAAAAAAGACGCCAATGTCTGTGGCCCATGCTAGAGTCTCCACCATCAGTCTCGTCCACGTCTACACTTGTAAACCTTGAATTCACGCCCATTGTTGATGTCCCCATCACCATGCCTTTCGTAGAAGTCATTAATGGACGTCATGTGCATGAAAACGATGAACGTTATCAGGGGGAGGATCAGAATCCAGTTGAAAGCGTGGTGCCAATCACCGGTACTCCGGCACTAGAGGAGAGGGCTACTTTTGCCGAGGTCAACAGATAAAAATTATCTCCCCAAGGGCAAGGACAAAGGACTGTTGCACCCTAGATTCAAATTTAAATTAGGCTCTAATGAGGTTGAATCCTCACTGGCCGGGATGCTGAGAACACGGCACCAAGCGGCAGAAGAAGGTCGGCCCCTGGAAATGACTAAGACTAAGAGTAGGGCATTAAATGACCCTACTCGTGGCGTGGAGAGAATGGAGAGCCAAAAAAGAGGAGAGACTAAACAAGGTTTAAAATTTCGCCGAGTCCCGAGGCAGGAGAAGGATGTCATTTCACCCTCATTTGGATCTTCGAAAAGGTAGCCACAGATTCATATTCGTCACTTCGCGTCCTGATCCTAGAAATCGAGGAAAATACGCAGAGAGGTATACGAAAGGATTTCGTACTAATCCCGCATCCTAATGCATCGTAGTTATGGAAACGAGAAAAATAATTTCTCAAGGCACTCAAAGAGTCGGTCCTCTCTTATATAAAAGGAGGGAGGGTAAGGGTTTTGACAGACACGAATTAAAAAAAAAAGGAAACTCGTCTTTACCCTCCTTGATCTCTTAGAGTCCTTTAACATGGACGTGAATTCCAGTTCCTCTGCTGGAGAAAGAAGATTTGATCGAACAGGTAAAAGAAAAATGGCGAGAGAGGAAGGTTTACGTGTGGAAGAAACAATTTCATTCAAAAGACATGGCCATGCTTAAAGGACGAAACTGATCCCCGACACTAAGTCAATTGTGTGTTGGATATCCCTAATGGGTGGCTATTTGTTCGGCAACTATTCGGCTTTAGTTTGTCAACTTCTCCTAAGATGCCACGTTCATGTTGTATGGAAGATGTTGGTTCACAACCAATATCTTCTTGGGTTTCTTCCTACTCTTTTGTCTGCCTTTCATCTAGCTCCTCCTCTTCCGCCCATTCTCTTTCACGAAAACTAATATTCCTCGATGGGAAAACGACTGCAAAGTGTCCTCGACCACCACATCTAAAACATTCTTGATCTTTCCCATCAAACCAAGATGAGTTTGTAACAACCTTCCCCTTTGAATTAGAGTTTGGAGAAACTGCGTTCTGGTTACTTATTACCTAGATAAATCGTCACACTTACTGGATTATTCCGTGTAGTACGCATGATATTGGTAACACTTTCAGTTAGTAGACTCCCTAGCTTGGGAAACAAGCCGTCAAAACTCCAAGTATTCAATATTAAGAGCTAATTGATGAGCCTCATCAAGTCCACATAATTTAACCGCCAACAAATCCCTTCAAATTTCGGTGCTCAAACCTATTTTGTTACAAGAGACCATTGATGTCCCATATTTAGTGATTCATCTTCAAATACTAAGATCATTAAATCTCTCCACATATTCTTCCACTGACATTGTTCCTTGTTGAAGTAAAAACAGCTTTTCCCAACTCATGGTTTGAGGTAAGCTAATCTGGGATGATTGCTCTTCCACACTCCCCCGAATTCGGGGTTGTCCTTTGCAACTCCAGTTTAAAATAATGGACCGTTCCGGGATGATTGCTCTTCTACACCCCGGAATTCGGGGTTGTCCTTTGCAACTCCAGTTTAAAATAATGGACCGTTCAATCTTTCGACATGTTCTACTGATCGAATAATTGTCTAAAGATGTCACCCAATCTGGGAAAGCATGTGGATCTGTCCTTTTTTCTTTGAATGGAGCATGTGGATCTATCTTCCCATGAAATTCTGTCACTTCAATTCATATTCGTTATTCAGTTGGTAATGTCATGAACTGGGCCTACATAGTATTTTCTTCCATGATCAATATTCCTCTAAAAAGTGTCCATTTGGTTATATGCCATACGAGGATATGTTTGCTTCCCATCACTAGGATTTATTTATTTATTTATTTTTGGAATGGTAATAGGATTTTTATTTTTGAATGACAACAATGTTATTAAAAAGAAAAGGGCAAAGTCTGGGGTTTGGGGACCAAGATGGTCAATAACAAGCCAAATAAAAAAAGGAAACAACAGAAAGGAAAAACCTCAAGGAGGTACGATATCAAAAGTCTCCAGATTCTCCACTCCTCAGCAGGTCTAGTGATCTGCCTCATTAATAGCAGGGCGCCAAACATGTTGAAACACCACGAATGCCCCTCAACACGGTCTAAAATCTTCTCGATCTTCAGGGTTTTGGATTTGATTGTTTAACATCGATTAGTATCAGATTGTTTCACATCATTTTGTATCAGAGCATCCATACTTGGATAAAATTTATATCAATAGACATTGTAACATCCATAATAAGATCCCTCTTGCATTATTTGGTATTAAAACATCCATACCAGAATCAGATTTACATCAATTAGTATTAGAGTATACATAATATAGTATCTGTCCTGTATTAAGAGCATGCTCCTCCGTTTCCACAATCCCCTGTGCAGAGATCAAAGTCTAGGACTGGCTAACCATCTCTACCTTCACTATGCTGCACACACCTAGGACACCCGTTAGCCACCAAACCAAATCCTCGACTGTTGAACCACTTTTTCACTTCACCACATGAAGTGAAGACCCCACCCCACCGGGGGTGTCTTTAGCCTGAAATTGTCATCAGTCATACCTATCGACAACGGGAACCCTCCTGGACCCCACTCCATTGAATTAGATGCTCCCAAGTCCGGCCCTCACCCTCCATCACCACATTCTGACGGAAAACCATCTCCGTACAGATCATTCCAATATTTGCTGCACTCCCATCAGGTGACTCGACGCATGAAATTTGAAAATTTGCACATATTGCGAATCCAATCCCCCCCAGTGCCCTCTTTTCCTCTTCACCACTTTCTCAATTATGGTATCTAGTCAAGACTGCTTCCCTCAACCATGGTTTTAAATTTCCATGTAAACTGACACGAAATGACCTAAATGTTTCCATTTCATCGTCACCAGAGCGATACTGAAAAAGAAACCAAAATCGTAAGTGCATTAGTGGTATGCTACAGTATCATGTATTATTTAATTATATGTTTTCCATTTCAAAAAAAGAAATATAATTATGTGTTTATGAATTGCATGTGAAATGTGGTGTATGCATTATATATAAATATTTATATGATTTAATGTGAAATGTGGTACATGTGAAATGTAATATGCACTGAATTATCAGACATGCGCCATCTTATGTCACTAGGAGTTTGATGTTATTAAACCATTATGGATGATTTACTTGCTTATGTGATAATTTCTAAGTATTTATTTGAGCTCGTTTTGGTATTTCCTGAAGTTAATCTTAAAATTCTATCATTTGCATATGTTTCCATAAGTTTCCATGATTTTAGAGGATTTCGAAATTTCCAGCTCAAACCGAAACATTTCTGTTGAGAGATGAGAAGAGGTAAGAGAAGAGAATGACAAAGTGTGTGAGAGTTGGGTATTGCTCCCCCTCACTTGTGTATTTATATAAAGAGAGAAATGAGTATAAAGACTAAACTGCCCTTAGGAACATATACACTTCTAACACTCCCCCTCAAGCTGGAATGTATATATCATGCATTTCTAGCTGTTACAAATATCATGTAGCTTAGCTTTACTCAAAGACTAGGTAAAAACATCAACTAGCTGATCTGCTGATCGAGTGAAAGTAGTGGATATCTCCCCCCTTTTTCTCTGGCGAATGAAATGATTGTCCACCTTTATGTGCTTGGTTCACTCTTGAAAGAAAAGATTGGTGGAAATGTGAATAGCAGCCTTATTGTCGCAATACAAGTGAGCTGGGGATGAGGAGGAGAAGCCAAGATAGAAGAGTACGCAACTAGATAAGCTCTCCACTAGTATGTGACATGGCTCGGTATTCGGCTTCTGCACTTGATTTGGCTACTACATCTTGCTTCTTACTTCGTCATGACACTAAGTTACCCCCAACGAATGTACAATATACCATAGTGGATCTTCTATCTGCTGGTGACCCTTGCCTGGTGACCCTGCCCAGCCTACATCACAAAAACCTTCTAACTTCTCATGGCCATGTCTCTTGAAAAGCAGGTTGGAGAAGGAATGAGAAATGGTGTGAGAGTTGGGTATTGCTCCCCTCACTTCTCTATTTATATAAAGAGAGAAATGAGTACAAAGACTAAACTGCCCTTAGGCACATATACACTTCTAACAATTTCCGTTTCCGTGACGATTGAAAACGAAACTGAAATTTAGAACTTTGGTGTCAACCACACTTCTAGTCCTAGGCACAGTTCCTTCCAGTCATACTCCGCTACACAACCTCCTCTCCCTTTGTGAGATCCATCGACCTTTTCCCCAACGATGTTTCTCGTACCATTCATGCTACATCTAGTTCTACCATTAAAATAAAAATAAAAATGCTACATCTAGTTCTGGATCTTCCTCTCATCGGTTTCATTTCCCGATCTAAACCATACATCAAACCTGTTAAGGTTTTCGAAAGATTTGAACTCGAGGACGATGTCTTTACAAGTTGAGTATGGGCACACAATCCCCACAATCTTCTTAACAAAACGCTTCAGCCTTCTGCAAGTTTTGCCCATAAGTAGGATTATCAGGCACGGTCCCCTCAAAATGGATCCCATCTATTTTGGCGGCTCCAGATTACTAATTCCTTCTACAACACATTCTTCTTCATGGTTTTCTTTAGATAACCCTTTCATTCTATCATCCAGTTCATGAGAATCATTGTTCAACATCTTTTTGTGTCATTTCTCTCCCTAGCATTCACTTGATCCAACATCAACTCATTACTTTGGCTTTCCGACATCTTCAGAGTGTAAGATTTTCCACTTAGTGTAGACATTATGGTTAACCTAATCTTTGATTCTAAATTGACGCATGATGGCCAACACAACATAAGAATCTACTAGAATAGCATATAAATTATATCTAGATTCAACATAATGAGATGGAATAAGAAGCAAACAGAGTTAAACATAAGAGTCTCACCACGTAAAAGTCCAACTAGAAAAGCATCTCCTAGTTCTAGAAGGTGTTCTTGGAGTAGACTCACCATCAAATAGGGGTGTAAACGAGCCGAGCTTGGTCCAGATCGGCTCGGCTCGTTAAGCTCAAGAGCTCGGCTCGGGCTTGGCTCGGCTTGCGAGTGGCTCGCGAGCCTTACCAAGCTCGGGTTATATAAAGGGCAATGATATATTCACACCCCCTCATCTTCCCTGGACAGCCCTATCTAGTGTAATTTGACTACTCTCTTTACACCATGGGGGGTGGTCGAAGCAACAAATAGGGTTCCAAAAAAGAAGTGACATATTTTGCCTCCCCCTTTCACTCCCTGGACGACCCTTTTAGTGTATTTATTAATATATAATATATATATTTAAATATATTAAATTCTTAACGAGCCGAGCCGAGCCCGATTTAGCTCGGGCTCGGCTCATTAAGCTTAACGACCCGGCTCATTAAGGATTTGAGCCGAGCCCTTACCGAGCTGAGCTCAAGCGAGCTTCTGAGCCCGAGCCCAAACTGACACCCTTACCACCAAAGAAGAAAGGAGTCAAACTTTTCAAAGAGAAATTTTATTTTTCAACAGAGCTTTTTTCATTCCAATTGCTCTCGTTTTTTTTTAAAAAAGTAACTAATATGCCTTTCTAAAGGAACTTCAGTTCCCTTTATTTTTTTTGAAAGGTAGTTCCCTTTCTAATTAGACTCCAACTAAAAATAAACTTCCTATCTAATAAGAAGTCCTACTGACAATAAACCTTTCCACACTAAAAGAAAGACGCTGTAGTGGTATTATGCTGACTGTTGGTCCCGTGTGGCCTGGGTTAAGAAAAACAACTCTTATTTTAAATGAATTGTGGCTTCACTAGCTATCAGGTTTTAACCCAGCAGGTTTAGGTTTGCGGCTACAAACTTTCATTGACTTCGATCCTCCATCATAGTGTTTAAAAACGCGGATGCAGGTCAAAATGCAGCCAAGAAAAATAATTGTCGACTTAGCGCGGACACGGCCAAGAATGCAGTTGAGTACTCAGTTGACGCCGTCATAACTTGGGAGAGTCAGAAGTTTTTATCGACTCTGTAGGGCAAAACATGGAACGCGGTGGGGCAAAACGCTGAACACAGTCAATGAAAAAGGAGTCGATTCGGGGGAGTCCACCATGAAGCAGGGGAGTTTTAAAACTATGCTCCATCAAGTTCTTTCATTCATGTTATTCTCTTTATTTCATTACATTTTTGGGCAAGGTTTTAAATTTCGATTGCAGTTTCGATTTTGGTCGCCGCAACTCAACTCAACTCAACTCAACTAAGCCTTTGTCCCAAACTAGTTGGGTTCGGCTAATGAATCCTTAAGAAAATTTTTATGAAGAAGGTGAAAGAATCTACCTGGCTCAAATTGACTAAGTCTAAACCCGACACTAGTTGGATTCGTCTACATGGATCAATTTCTTGCATTCCTTCCTATCCAAGGTCATGGTCTCTGTTATGTTCCTAGCTATCAAGTCTTTCATCACTGTTTCTACCCAAGTTGTTTTCGGTGTGCCCCTTTTTTTACTCCAACAACTTGGCATGAGTTACTTCTTCTCACTGAAACATCCAAAGGCCTACGTTGGATATGCCCAAACCATCTTAAGTGGTGCTCTCTCATCTTCTCCTCAATTGGTGCCATTCCCACCTTTTTACTGATGTCTTCATTTTTAATTCTATCTAACCTTGTGTGTCTGCACATCCATCTAAGCATTCGCATCTCCGCTACACTCACCTTATGCACATGTTGTTTCTTGGTGGCCCAACGTTTTGAGTCGTAGAACATGGCTGGCTTCACAACTGTCTTATAAAACTTTCCCTTCAACTTGGTAGGTATTTTACGGTTGCACAGAACTACTGAAGCATACTTCCACTTCAACTAACCTGCTCTTATTCTGTGGTTTACATCCTCCTCAATCTCTCCTTGGTCCCGCCTCCTCACATTTCTAAAGTTGTACTTCATATACTATGTCTTAGTCCTACTCATTCTAAAACCTTTGGATTCCAAAGTAGTTCTCCATAACTCTAACTTATCATTAACTCCTGCTTTGGTTTTGTCAATTAACCATGTCATCTGCAAACAACATACACCACGACACCTCATCCTAGATACCCTCCGTAAGTTCATCCATAACTAGCGTAAGAAGATAAGGGCTTAGAGCTGATCCTTGGTGCAATCCTTTTGTAATTATAAACTCACTAGACGTGCTATCCGTAGTTCTGACACTAGTTATTGCTGCATCGTACATATATTTAATCACATCAACATATTTAGTATGTACTTTTTTTACTTTCAAGGACCCACCACATAACACTCTTGGGAATCCTATCATATGCTTTATCCAAATCAATGAAAACCATATGAAGGTCCTTTTTATTTTCTCTAAATCTCTCCATTAACTGCCTAATCAAGAAGATAGCTTCCATAGTCGATCGTCCGGGCATGAAGCCAAACTGATTCTCTTACACCTTAGTCTCTTTTCGTAGCCTATGCTCAATTACGCTCTCCCAAAGCTTCATGGTGTGACTCATTAGCTTAATTCCCCGGTAATTGGTGCAACTCTAAATAGCGCCTTTATTCTTATAAATAGGTACTAATGTACTCTTCCTCCACTCATCAGGCATCTTCTTAGTCTTCAAAATATTGTTAAATAATCTAATTAACCAAACCAAACCCACATCACCCAAGCATCTCCAAGTCTCAATTGGAATACGTCAGGCCCCATAGCTTTACCTAATTTCATATTTTTCATAGCTACTCTTACCTCTGATGTTCGGATTCTACGAACAAACCTCCGTTTTGTATCATCAAAAGTGTTATCAAATTCGCTACGGGTTCTCCATTAAACAACTTATCGAAGTAACTTCTCTACCTCTCTTTAACCTCGTTTTCTTTTACTAACAATCTTTGATTCTCGTCTTTGATGCACTTCATATGATTCAAGTCCCTGCTCTTCTTTTCTCTCATCTTAGCAAGCTTGTAAACATCTTTTTGACCTTCTTTCGTCCCTAACCTATGGTACAAATCCTCATAGGCCTTGCCTCTAGCTTTCCGTACTACCTTCTTAGCTTCTTTTCTAGCCAATTTATACTTCTCAACGTTATCGTCATTTCTACACTTAAGCAAAAGATGTTTTGGTTGCCGCAGAAATAGAAATATTTCAATTTTGGTTGGAAATTTTGTAAAATCTCAGAAACGTATAATAACACATACAAATGATAGAATTTTAAGATGAAACTTTAGGAAATACCAGAACAAGCACAAATACACACTTAGAACCCATCACATAAGCACGATAGCCATCCATAGTAGTTTGATAACATTGAATACCTATGACATGCGATGTCACACATGTTTCATAATTCAGTACATACCACATTTCACATGTTATTCATATAAATACTTATAGATAATATGGACACCACATTTAATATTCAATTCACATAAATATAATTATATATTACATACCGATATAGTGTACCACTAATGCAATAACGATTTTGGTTTCGATTTCAGTATCATTTTGGTGGGGAATGGAAATGGAAACATTTCACTCGTTTTGTGCTGGTGTCGGTGAATTTTTTTTTTTTTTTTTGAAATGATTTTCAGTGGAATTTTAAAACCATAGATGTTATCTCTTGATTTTCAAAAACTTTCTTAGCTGAAAGGTATACGCTTTGCAAATAAAAAATTGAGTGATATTTTTGTAAAAGTAATAAGACATCATACTAATATTTTCTCAGGCTGGGCATTTTTTTTTCTTGATGGTAAGATATTTTATTAATGAGTTACCAAGCATAATACATGTATCGGGACACGGTGTCACCCAAACCGTATACGGCCGCTAAACCCCTGCACATGTTTTTTAATTTCCCCGAAACGATTGAAATGTTCCATTTCCATCCCCACTGAAATGAAATCTACATGAATTCTTGCCACGTCATTATTTCTTCGAAATTTCGACCAAAATTCCCTAAATTCGATCGAAATTCTCAAAAATTCAACCGAAATTCCTGAAATTCGACTGAAATGAATGGAGCGACAAAAAAATGGAAAGATGTTATGACTTGTATTTCATATCATTTCATTAATGAAGAGAATGATATTTGGTAGGCAACATCATTGAACTACATAGCAAAGTAACGGTATCTTATGCTTGGGATGTTAGATCGGCACGAGACCAATAATACCTTGTAACTTTATGTGGTATTGACATAGAGTTGGGGTCCGTAGAGGGGAGACTGGTCATTGTAATTATACTTCATTACATTGGACTTCTTTATTGACTTTACTATTCAAGACATGTGCGACAACGCAAGTCACTTGGTGTTCGATGTGATTAAGCCATTATGGATGATTTTCTTGATTATGTAATAATTTCTAAATATGTATTTGTGCTTATTCTAGCATTTTCCAAAGTTTCATCTTGAATTTCATCATTTACATATGTTTCCATACATTCCCGTGATTTTACTAGATTTCCTTCGAAACCGAAATGTTTCTGTTTCTGTACCGACGGAAACTGAAACTGAAATTTAAAACCTTGACCTCATATACACAACTAACCACAAACAACCCAAAACCAGCCTCCCAATTCCCTTCCATCACTCAAAGGTGCAAATCATCAACCTTGCTGACTGGTCCAGATAACCAATAGCAAGAGTTACTGGTCCCTATTCTCAGAAAACAGTCAACCTCTCTATCCCTGCAGGTTCTACAATCCCATGTGTGGCAAGATCCAGAAACCATTCATCCATTATTGCCAATGAAGATTAAGATGTCTTGTGCATAAATGGGCTGAACTTCCCAATGCACTAAACAAGAAGCTAGTAGAACCTTGGAGTTAACAGTCACCAAATATATTGAACACAGTCTTCACTTCATTTCAATGCTGTTTTATGTAGTGCCCGGCATATTAATACACTCCTGGTGTGATAGGTCAACCTTATGAAGTTTCAAATCTTGAATTGTTTCATATCTTCATACGTGTTTGCATAGACAATACGGTCTTCTTTTTATGTTGAAATAAAGAAATTATCCGTACAGTAACATCTTGGATGTGAACTCATATGATGAGCTCAAGGCAGCAATCATTCAAGGCAAATGGGCAAGAGGTCCATGGTCAGCAAGGTATTAATTTCATCCATGTTCCTATGCATTTTACATCATTTTGATTATTTATCAAGTATTATGTGGTGCACTGTCTTTTTGACTTAGTGATGCAGAGGAGTTAAAGGTGAAGGAAGAGACTGGTGCAACTATTAGGTGTTTCCCTTTCGAACAACCACCTGGGCAGAAAACTTGTTTAATGACAGGCAATCCAGCAAATGAAATTGCAATATTTGCAAAATCTTACTAAATCAGAAGACTAGATCACCATTCGTGCATCTCATTTCGTGAAGGTATCTTCTTTCTTTCCCCTCATGATAGCTTGTTTTGTATCCGTCAATATATGAGAGTATATATCCAAAATTTATCAAGGTACTGGGAGGTGTGTTTATTGTAATTCTCCAGCAGGCAGGTTTTGCTGCTGGATTTTTATTCAATCGTGAGAACATGTTTCTGTTTTTCATTAAATGATAAATATTCTTCAATATGGTGGCTGAGAATTATCTTTGATAAATGAATGAACTCTGTGGATTTCTTTTTCAGGGAAGGAGTTATTTTTTGTAAGTGACCTTAATTGCTGGCAAACTTTTTGTTTGATTGCAGGATAGATTGTCCTATATCAGATTTATTTACATTTATCTTTTGTTTGATGCTCAAATGTCTGGGATAAGATCTGTCCCTGAAAAGTGAGGCTGTTTGATTGTAGGATAGATTGTCCTGGATTAGATATATTCAAGATGATAATTATCTATTGTTGTCTGACAACCATCTATTAGATATATCTCAAGGAAGCACTTTATTTTAAAAATTGAGGATAAGTATAATTCCTACCAAAAGGTGGAATTGCTCTTTGCTTTTTGATGGATGTTTTCCAGAGATAAAAATCATATGGATAGAACTTATCCAAAGCAACCTATCTTTCAATGGTGATTTTTTTAATGGCCTTTGCACAATAATATCTTTAAAAGGTAATATAAATTATAATACCAACCAAAAGGTGGAATTGCGGTTACTCTTGTTTTTTTTTTTTTTTTTTGTTGGAAATAAAGTGACTTCGGGGATATAATTTATCCAAAAAATAATCCTAGAATGCAAGGCAACTAGAGATAGGTCTTATACACAAACTTGATTATGCTCCCCTTAAGTTGCAACCTCATACCCACTATCACTTACAAGGGGAGAATATGCTCCGAGACAGCTTAGCGAGCGTGAATCTTCTCCAGGACAGCTTAAACAAGATTAAAGCCGTCACTATCTATCTCCAGATCTCTCCATATGCACTGGACGATCACTCCTTCCGACATCGAGGTCTTTTTTTTATTCTTCTAATTGCTTTTTCTTACTCCGTTTACTTGATTCTTTGGATTTTATAGGGTTTCACATTTGATTTCTCTATTTGTATTCTTAGGGTAGAAATGCTGGTGCCTCCAACGGTGTCTATTTATCTACGTTTCTTGCACTCTCGACGATGCCTAAAGTCTTCGTGAACATTGGCACTGGATACTTCATCAAGGTTCGTCAATGATCTTTGATGATTATTGTTTTTGTTTTCGGAATTTATAGTGCTTCCAAATGAAAGAATATTACGGACTCTAAAGATTTAGAGTTTATTCACTTTGTCTTGCTAGTGTCAACACGATGAGTTTTGTTATAATTAGAATTAACATGTTTGGTTATTTTAATTTGAAGCTCTTTGAGGAAACATGAAGTCATGAAACTGTTGGTCTGGTTGACCAGTCTTATAGCTTTAGAATGTCAACAATGTTGAATTATTGCTTCATGATAGTGTTGGTGGTACAAGCATTAGGTGGGTGTTAGCTTCGTGGTGTGTGCATGCACTTCCCAACAATGCATGGTGTAGTTTTTCACAAATTGATTAACCCCTGGCCAAGTATCCGTGAAGAACCTTCAATTAGTAATTTATATAACAAAGTCTATAACTAACTAAAAAATTAAATGAGATCTCACGGATAGAGTTGAGGCTTTGGATCTGCAGTCCAATAAATATAGTACCAATCTGAACTGAGAAGCAGTATTATGCATTCAGGAATTTCTTGAGCTGAAACCTCCAACATATAGGTTTTGTGATTTGGGACTTGATAGTTCGATTAGAAAATTGGCAACTTGACAACCAGCAATGAGTCTATTTTGTTGATGGCCTCTAGCATCCTGTTAGGTACCTAACCAATTTGCCAAAAGACCCAGAACTGATGGAACACATTAGGCTAAGCCCTTTAAACCTGTCCCATACCAGGCTTTAGGCTAAGCCCTTTAAACCTGTCCCATACCAGGCTGGGTTCCACCTAGTCACATATCTAGGCAGGCCCCCACTTAGGACTGTAACATTCCACCATGCTCGCGCATCCGCTGTCCTTGACGGTCCACTTTGTGGTGACTATCACTCTGACCTTTTTTTCAGGTAGCCCTTTCCACAAGTCGCCCCTTCTGTGGCGGCCCACTCTGTGGTAAGTGGTAACTTCCACTCTGGCTTTTTTACGAGGTAGCCCTTTCCAGGTTGTCCTCTCCAATGGTCACTCCTTCCGTGATATAAACAGTGACGTGGTGACTGCTCCGGTACAAAATGTTAGGTACCTAACTAGTATGCCAAAATCCCCGATGCCCCTGATGGAACGCGTTAGACTAGGCATTTAAACCACTTACGACCATAGCAATCCACCACGATTCTCGGCTGATGTCCACAACGGCCCACTCTATGAGGACTTTCACTCTGGTTGCCCCGGTTAGCCCCCTTCACAAGTGGCCCCTTCTGTGACTTGAACATGAGACGTAGTGTTGGCTTTGATACCAATTTGTTACGTCCTAATGCAACATATCATGTATCGGGTCGATTCACAGGCGGATAGATGTCTTTCTAGGGTGTTTTCTCCATTCGCTTCCATATTTTGAGTAGGAAAAAATAAGAAAGAGAAAACAAATAAAGAAAATAAGTGTTTGGTTTGCTTGGAGGGAAACCGAGACTTCCAAGTTAGACGAAGCTAACAATTAGATAATGGATGAAAAACTACTTCTCTGAAACATTCCCATCGCATACAAAAAGACTCCTAATATAAATAGGCTAAAAACAAGTAAAAGGATAACAACAACTGACTAATATCAAGCGGATAGAAATAGACCCCTACTAGGAATCACTACTTGTTCTATCTACTTTTACTAGTCAAAATAAGAATCCTCTTTATTGAGGACTGGACTTCTGACATGGCATACTTTGCCATGGAGGAAGGTTGCACTTAAAACTAGGACTGTATAATTGTACTCAAATTTCAAACTTGGTAGTCTATCTCATTCATGTCTTGGTAAAAATGTTTTTTCAAATCTTCATTAATGAACTGCAATTGTCATATGGAGTCAGAAAAACAGTTCCGACATTTTGCAGATGTTACCATAGCTTAGTAAGTATTTCTTCATTCGCTTTGGACCTTGACCTAATTAAACAGAATAAGGGAAAGAAAATAGAAGCTTCTTTCAGTTATCCTTGCAAAAAATTGTGACTTACTTTTCAATTCTGTAGTGGTATTAAAGATAATAAAAAACCCATGAATCTACATAATTAATTATTACCAAATTTGGCTTTGAATTCTAACTAGGTTCAATACTGTGAGCTAAAGAAACTGAGAAACAACTCTGATCTATATTCTTTAGAAAGGAAAGAGAAAAATACATTAAAAGATCCACTAATCCTTGGCATTAATAAAATTTCATTTTTTGTGTTTTTTTCCTTGTCTCAGTGCTTAGAAAGGAGAAAACCCCACAACCCTCAAACCCCATGAAAAGTTGTTGTGATCCTCTCCCAGCCCCATCCCCTCCATAATTCTACCATAGCGTACATGAGTTTCATGAATAATTTCTTGAATAGGCACTCAGCTTCTCCCAATGTCACTGATATTGATACACACCAAAGGCACCCCATCAAATTCTCTGTTCACATAATCAATTCAAATTTACATGAACACGTCACGCCGCTTTTTTGGGTTTGCTTCTGGATTTCCTTTTCTCATCATTTCCACGAACTCATCGTAGTTGATCCTCCCATCCTGCATGAAGGGAACCAGACCAAACATTATTGCCTTTTAATGAATTAAAAAGCATCCGCTTGATAGATACAAAATGTTACCACATCTTAGGCCTGTATTAGCAAAAGACCAGAAAATCTGTGGAGTTTTAAGAATGCATCAGGATCATCTTTCATTTTGACGCATGGGTTACCTATCCGTGGCATTAGCCTATGTATGAATTGGAATAATAGACTATTCATGAAAGAGTTGATGGCGGGTGATTGTTGTAACCATCTGATCTTTTGATTCGACAGTGATGGTGAATGAGCCACGTTTGATCCTACATCCCAACACCTCCTAAAAAAATCTAGAAACAAGTAGTGCAAACTTCCTATCTTTCTCTAAAATGTAAATTATAGTAAATCCTTGATTAATTTTGGCATTTTGAGATCGCTTTCTGAAATTAAGTTCGTAGAAAAATAAGAATATTTGGCAATAATGTTAGAAGTTAGAACTATTAGCATTTTGTTTGTTTTGTTCCTTACATTATCGCCATCGACTTCTGATATAATTTCCTTTATGTCCCTTCCATCTTGCATGCCGAACTCTTTAAGAGCTTGCTCTAGCTCTTCCATCGTAATGTACCTGATGATAAAGCAGTGGAAGAAAATTTAATCATCATAGAGTAGATCTTCCAAATCTCAATAGCAAGAGAATTCGACATCTGAGTTTAACAGTTTGGCAACATCTGACGTACAGATGTACTCTTAAAATTGGTTATATTTTACCGGTCATTAATTTCTTAAATGCAATTATTAATTGACTGTTTCATACCCGCTGTTGTCTTTATCGAAGTATTGGAATGCAGTGTATAGATGCTCTTCTCTGTCCATTCGATTCATGTGCATTGTTGCTGTGATGAACTCGTCATAGTCGATGGTTCCATCACCATCGGCGTCAGCCTGTGTAAAATCAAACATGAAAGTGCACGAAAGAAAAAAGAAAGAAAAATCATGATTTAGCTTGTATGTATGCATGATTTTCTTTAATTTTTAACTGCTACTAAACTTTTACGAGCCTGAATGATCTTTAAACTGGGACTTTGATGCATTTTAATAAGAACAATGATCCAGTAACATATAAACTGATTTGAATATTTACTAATGTTTTGAGAACTTACAGCTTCCATAAGCTGTTTAACTTCGTACTCAGATAGCTTCGTTCCTTGCTTGGAGAGTCCTTGTTTAAGTTCTTCAAGTGTTATGGTCCCACTGTTATCAGTATCGATGTTCTTGAACATTGTTTTCAAACCCATGATTTCTTCCTCTGACAAACATCCTGCTATTACCTTCCCAATTCAAGAATGGAAAAAAAGTGAGATTCTCAATTGTCAGGAGTTCAATACAATAATAAATGCATATAAGCATAGTTCCGTAACTCGACTCGTTACTCGATTTCTTAATTTTATGACTCGTGACTCGTAAGAGTTTTTGACAAGAACAAAAATTTAGTTGAAAAAAATATATTTATATATCAAAAGATGAAGCATGTAAAAAATATAACCCAATAGCACATAGATAAAGCACTAAGCCAAAAATATAAATAACTTGTAACTTGCATACACAAAAGTAATTAGGTTTTAAGTTCTAACTTCCCAGTTTTCAACCACTAAAACATGAAAGCCCAGGCCCAACGACTCAACTCGACTCGTAAGAGTCTTATGTTTTTGAGTCAACTCCCAGCGACTCGTTCGAGTCACCAGATGACTTGGACGAGTCTTCAACATAGAAGAGTCACTGTGACTCGCCTCAAAATCCCAGCGACTCGACTCGGCTCGGGAGTTGACTCATATGACTCGTAAGAGTTTGAGAATCTGCAAGTCAACCATGCGAATTGCCTCGAAAGCCCAACAACTTGACCCGACTCGGGAGTTGACTCGTACGACTCGTAAGAGTTTGACAATTATGCATATAAGTCAGAAGAGTTCTAATGTTAAATCTAGAACATGTATATGTAGTATTTAATTAATATGAGGAAACTACAAATGGCAATCTGGGTCAGTAGATATTAAAAACCAGCATTCGTAATTTGGGTTTCTTATTCTTAAGAAGTTCATAATTAGCTAAGTAGATGCTTAGAGCTAATGTCACTAGTGAAGTTTTAAGAGGAAAGCTTTCCATTCTTTCAGTTAACAATATCAGATCAAGATAATTAAAAAATAGCAATCTGTGCCAGAAATAGCATGGTGAAATGTGCAAGGCAGGCACAAATGCTTACCCTGAGAGCAACTTTCTTGAACTTATTCATTGCTCTGAACTGTTTAAGCCTGTTCAGCACAGCATTATCAAGGGGTGTATCAGGTGCTTCTCCATCCTCCTTGATCCATGGGTGGTCTGCAAACTCACTTGCATTAATCAGTAAATGCATACCATTTAATATCATAATAATTAGAAAATTGAGAAAACTCAAAAAAAGACTGTTCATAAGTTTCAGTCTTTAGCAAATATTTTCCATTATTATCTTACCAATAGAAAACTAAGAAAACCCATTGAACGAAATAAGTTTGGAAGCTTGCCTGATGGCCTTAGCAAATTCATACTATTTAATACCCATAATAAGACAAAACCAAGAAAATCCATGCAGAAATATCTGATTATTTGGGCATTATTTGTGTGCTTGTTTAATATTTTCAATATACACATAAAACTTAATAAATAATAACAGAAAAGAAAAAAACTTTTTTCATCCCTTCCCCTTCCGGCAGAGGGGAAGGGAGACGCGAGCGCAGCTTTTTCCCTCTGCCTTTCCTTTCCGACATTTTTGTTGTTTGTTGTGTTTAAAGGACTTAGAGGAAGAAGAAGAGAGATCAGGGGACACTTCACGTTTTGGAAGGAGGGTGGGCTGCAAAAGAAAAAAGAAAGAAAGAGGGTTTCTAGGTTTGGCACTTTTGGAAAGTTAGAGAAGAGGTTTTGGTGGGAAGTTTTAAACATGAGGGTTTGTAAGAAATGGAGAAGAGATTTTTGTGGTGCTTGGGTTTGCAAACGAAGAAGAAGAATGAAGGATTTGGCCGTCGCCGCTTCTCCAAATTACTTCCGCCTTGCGCTTCCACCTCCTTTCTTCTCCGGCAATCACTTGATTCCGGCCACCATTTGAAGAGTCTGGCAGTCGTCTCAACCCGGTTGCGATTCCACCACTGTTCACCATTGTGTTGGGAGGCCATCCTCAATGGCCATTGAGGAGGCCATTGAGGCTAGATATGGTTTGTGGAGGCCGGGAGGAGGCCATTGAGTCCAGATCTGGCTGTGGAGGCCGTGAAGGCGGTCTGGAGTCCGTCATTAGGTCCTGGGCTAGATCTGGTCGTGGAGACCGGATCCAGACGCCGTGGAGAGAAGCGAGGCTGTGGAGGCCGGATTTGGAGGCCGGATCTGGAGGCCGTGGAAGGTCTGTGGGTTCTAGATCTAGAGGCCGTGGAAGGTTTGGTGGTGGTGCGAGATGAAGTCTGCTGGAGATCGGGTGGTGAAGATGGGTTATTGATCTGAAAATGGCGGAATGTGATGAAGAAAATGGGCTGTGGTGGAGGTGGGTTTAGATCTTGAAGAAGATGGTGGTGGTGGCTGGGTTTAAGAGGTGGAGATGGAAGTGTGGAAGAGATGTAGGAGGGACTAGAGGTGGTGACCGTGGAGAAGGAGGTGGTGGCCGGAGGGGATAGTTGCTGTAGAAGACTACCGGCTCCCCCCCCCCCCCCTCTCTCTCTCTGAAAATGCAGCCGAAGAAGATGGCCTGGCGTACGTTAGAAGTAATAGCTATCGTTCACGATTAGGGGCGCACAATAGATCTAGGTCTTCGAGCGGGATTTTTGAAAATTGAAATCACCAGTTGGGATGAGGTGGAGAAGTTTGTACGGCATGGCGGACAAATATTATGACTTGGTGGGGCCCATAAATATGGTACTTTTGTTGGATCAGATACAATTTAGGCTATTGGGTAATGTAATGGGGAATGAGGATGGGTAGCATATAACAGATATGTAAGCTAATCCTACTATGTAGGGGGCGGTATTGTTGTAGCCTGTTAGGGGACAACCTGTCCTTTATTTGACACTTTTATGGAATAAAAAATATCAATTTTCAAAAAAATAAAATCAGAAAACAAAGAACCCAATAGACAAAACATGTTATTCAGACAAATGTTTTCATTGTTTTGAAAAGAATAACATGCCAAATAATATTATAATAGGAGCTCTCACTGAGGTTCAAAACTTTTTGCCTAAGGCAAAAGTAAAAGGTGGTCACCGTTCATGTCGAACAATGATTGAGCAAATGATTAAATGAGATAGATTGGGCGAGAACATTCCCTTAGGCTCTGTTCACTTGCCTTCTTGAGAAAGGAAAGGAGAAGAAAGTAAGCCGAATTTTCCCTTGATTGGATGAATTTTCCCTTGATTGGACATGATTTGACATTTTCCCCCGTTCACTTGTTTTCTCCGGAAAGCGGAATTACACAGGTGGAACATATAAATAATGACATGGAAAACCAACTTTCTTGCACTTTCCCTCTAAATTTTCTCACCAAAAGGATGGGAAAATCACTTTCCTAAGAAAACCACTTTGCCTGCATACTTTCTTTTCCTTTCTCGGCCTTGAACAACGGAATTTTCTCACAGTTTCTTTTCCTTTCTTTTCCAGTTTTTCACATAAGATTCTTTTCCTTTCTTTTCTTTTCCTGCAGCTAGAAAAGAAGTGAACAGAGCCTTAGAAAACTAAGAAAAAAAATACTACCGGAGAAAAAGAACAATAATGGATTTCTCCCCCTTGACGAGATAGATGATATAGTGGGATCCTCTAATATCGCTTTCCAACATGTGAGGAGATCTGCTAATGAGGTTGCAGGCTTGTTAGGGAGGGGTGTTGGAGTCTTTGGAGCAGTTTGATTCCTGCCCCCTTGATTTTGGTTTCCCTTTCTTGAGCTTTCGCCATTTTTTATGTTGTTATTTTTATTTATATTGTTCTTTTTCTTTCCATATTCTGTACTGGACCATCTCGGTCCTCATTTCTTCAATGAAATCCCATTCAAAAAATAAATAAATAAATAGCGGATTTCTCAGGTATGTGTCATTGTTTTTTATAAACATTGACAACTTATATCGACCCGGTTGTAGAAGACAGAATAATCATAATCATACATTGTGTTACAAAATATTTAATATCTATACTATATATAAAGAGAAACCATGGGTTTCCATCCCAACTTCCTGTTACTTTAAACTTTATAAATGTAAATTTCTCTCTTTCTATTAAATTCCATACAAATGTAAATTATTAAATAGCTATTAAATATCTTGCAATATACAATGGGAATACTTGGGTTTCTAGGCCAACACTCTTATTAAAACTGTATAAATGTAAATTTTCCTATAACTCATGCTGTTTTCTTGTCATAATAAATAGAGTAATATTCTACCAAGAAAATCCATTTACAGATAAATGGGTATTCATATTCTTAACTTTTCATGATGATTTGATTTTAGTCAAATGATTTAATGTCATAACAACAATAGATGTAAATTTTAGTCAAGTTTTGAACTGATTGTGAGTTCAAAACTGATTATTGTACTCAAAATTAAACGAAATCATACTTACTAAGAACTTGGAATGCTGTGAGCCTCTGTTTGGGATCTGTATTAAGCATCTTTTTAACTAGATCCTTTGCACCTACTGAAATGGATGGCCATGGATCACTTGTGAAATCGACATGCCCGCTCAAGATTGCATTGAAAATACCATGCTCTGACTCTGTAAACCCAAAATTGGTATGTTTTGATTAATTCTAATATTAACTATAGTAAACCAATGTGAGATCTCAAGGGATTAAAAGAAAAAAATGGGAGAGAAGAGAAGATATTACCAGCCCAAAAAGGAGGAACTCCACAAAGAAGAATATAAAGCATTACTCCAATACTCCATATGTCAACTTCTGGTCCATACCTTCGCTTGAGGACTTCGGGTGCAATGTAATATGCGCTGCCTACTATGTCTCTGAACACTTCACCTGTTCATTTATTAAATTTTCTTGTTAATCAAAGAAGTCACAAAATACAACTCTTTTAGAAGAATCTGAATAACTACAATAGTTAGAATAGATACCAAAAAAAAAAAAAAAAAAAAAAACATATTAACAGCAGCAGCCACTGTAAGACCTTATGTGGGCAATCATTGATTCTGGAATCTGGATCAACGGTCTAGATTGATGAATGAGATTAATTGTGAAATTATTGGATTTACCCAATGACCAAAGTGATCAATATGGAGTATAAGGGTAATCAGTGCATCTTATCCTATTAAGACATGGATAATTAGTGTACATCTTTATCCTCAAAAGACATGGATAATTAGTGTAGTCCTAGTGTAATTATATAAGGATTAGTCGTTAATTAAATTGATTAAACTAAGTAGAGTTCTATTATGGGTGGAATTCTACCAGTCCATTTTCTATCCAGAAAGGTTGTAGAAGGATCAATTGACCGATCGAGATATGTGCTAATCCTTCTTTTTGTATTATAGATTGATTGCATGGTTAGAAGAGATTGTTTTCTATAGATCTGTAACATAGTTCCTTTTAGATCTATCACATGTGATCATTGGCTTTTGAGATCTATGTTTTGTATGAGATTTGAATGCCCTGATCCTAGGTTAACAGACATCTATTAAGGCTGAAGTCCTAGGGCTAAAAGTAGAAGGCATTGGAGGGCTGATGCTGCACTAAGGTAAAAATTATTAAGCTTGCTAAAAGAAGTCTTAATTGCTCATGTAATGGAAATAGGAAGGTAAAAATTATCCTGTTCAAACGTTAGACTAAGGTGAAATCCACTCTCTTTTTTTTTTTCGCTATCTTTTATGGATGGTTGATGCTCTCAACTCCCACCAACTCAAGTTTCTCTCCTCCTCTGCCTTTTACACTTGGGCCAAACGATTATTCCATGGAATAATTTTTCATGGTTTCCAAGTAAAACAAAAGCTCTACTATGATGATGTTCATCATCTTATTTCTTTAGGTGATTGGTGGCCATACATGTGGTATATACAAATGCCTTGAAGAAGTCTCTATAAAGCCATCTTGCCTCTTCTAACTTTTTTTCATCTTGGATTAAACTTTTAATTTCAATCAACCCTTTTTGAAAAAAAAAAAAAAACATTTTCTAAATCATTTTATTTTAAAAATGTTTCAACAGTTAGGATCATCTGATCTGATCACATCAGGATGCACCAGGTCAACAAGCCCGATCACTGTATGTGTGGTTGAGCCAGGACCATCTAAGTTATTAAGGATAATGACTTGTAATAATGATGCCAACATTTGGGGGATGACATCTCCCCATTGATGTAATCCTGTTTCTCCATTTAATAAAAGTTGTTAGCTAACACATATGTGATTATTTATAGCCAGCTAAAAGGCAAAAGAGTCATCCTTCCATATTAATTCTTCAATTCTTCTCCAAAATGCAGTAGGCTAACATTTCTAATGGGCAAACTACATTGTGGCATCCAAACCCACAAAAGTAATGAAAAAAACAGAACGAATTAATGAATAAAAATAATATGATAAGATCAAAACCAAAACCTTGCTTGAAGAACACAGAAAGGCCGAAATCCGTGGCCTTGAGCGGAGCATTCTCATCCTTGTTTAATAAAAGGAAATTCTCTGGCTTGAGATCCCTATGAACAACACCCATAGAATGACAAGTATGTACAATCTGTACAATTGTTCTCAACAGAGATGCCGCTGCTCGTTCTGTATAATGCCCCTTGGCAATTATCCTATCGAAAAGCTCTCCTCCGGCGCATAACTCCATAACCAAATGCACAGATTGTTTGTCTTCAAAAGCTCCTTTCAGTTCCACGATATTTGGCTGGCCCGTTAGATGGTGCATTATCTGAACTTCCCTTCGAACATCTTCAATATCTTCCTTATTAACAAGTTTTCGTTTCGCTATGGTCTTACAGGCGAATTGTTCGCCTGTGGACTTGAGGGTGCACAAATGGGTGACACCAAATTGCCCACGTCCGAGTTCTTTTCCAATTGTGTAGAGCGATCGGACATCTTCCATGGGTCGGCCTAAGACGGGTCCAATTGTGGCCGGTTTCGAAGGTGGACGAGAGCCTGTGGAAGCGGCCGCGGGCGGGGCCGACTTTGTGGAATTTGGGTTATGGGCGGTCGGATTTTCATCGATAATTGGATCGGGGATATGGGTTTTCTTGGTTTTGTTTCCATGGGAAAAGCAATTACCCATGGTAGAAAGGAGAGATTAAGGAGGGGACTATGGTTGGGGAGAGGGGGGAGAAGGCAAAACTGGGGTTTTGTGGGGTTGGAGAAAGGGATGGGTAGGAAGGAGATGGATGTATAGAGAAAACAAGTTCAAAGAGAAAGAGTGGTGAGAAAAGGAACAGGTGGGATTGATGGGGAGGGATTTTAGGAATGGGTGAGTTTGTAAAAGGACTGAAATAGTCGTTGGAAGAGAGGTGGGGAGGAATTGGTGGGAACCAACGATTTTTTCTTTTGTTTTTTTAAGGCATGTTTACCCTAACAATCTCAATTTTGGGTTGGACTTCAAATTCGTCGTAAGTAAAAAGTGGTAATTTTTATATTAAAATTCATCCGGACAGCCCAATCTAAGTGGCTAAATTCGTGATTTAAACCATTGGTCACCGGTCTATAGATTTTGGTACATGGGATTTGCTAAAGCCATTTTGAGAATCACTTTTGCAGGAGAGAACAGCCACACATGTTCACTTTTTAGCAGATTTTGTCTACTTCATTTAAATCATCTAAGGTGGATGTTTTCTCACGCTAAAATGAGCCGCAAAATGGCTTTCTTCGAAATTACCTAGCAAATCCCTTGTTGCAATATTCATTTTTTTCTTTTTAATTTTTGTGTTTGTTGAGATACTCTCTCTCTCTAACCCATCACCTCAATGGCTTGCCGATGTTTCCGACTGTTTTTTACAGCCAAACCATGGCCATGGATGAGAATAATCTTCTAAGATTATCACTGTGATTTCTTTTCCTTTCTATATTTGGAGTTCCGATTAGCTGCAATTCTTACTCTGTATTTCATAATGGATTGAATTTCTCCTAATCTTTTCATGTATATTAAGGTTTAGTACTAATCTTAGAAGGTCACTCACTGATCACTTCAATATAAATACTTTCTCAAACACTATCTTAGTCACCAAACTGTCATAATAATTTTGATGTAAGAAGCAAAAAAGGGTTTTTTTTTTTGGGCAATGATAGATCCCCTGCAGGCTGGTACAACACTACTACAAACCTCTCTCTCTATGCAACATGAACCTTTGGTGGGCCCAGCAATTAATTTGTTTAAATCTTTGAACAAGGTAGGCCCCACCCATAATTTTCAAAATGGACTGGACGGCCCACACCATAGGATGACCCAAACCGTCCATTTGATGGGCCACAATGTAAATGGGGTGCGCCCCAAAATGTCATTTCAATAGGATGATCTTAGCCTTCCGCTCTAAAGTGAAAGTGCATTTTATGGAAACCTCTATAGATTGGAGCGTTGCAATCATCTTATGGAAATGATTTTTGGGGCACAAACTACGTACATTGTGGCGAATCAAATGGATGGTTTGGATCATCGTATGGTGTGGGTCGTACAGTCCATTTGAAAAATACTCAGATGATCCAAGCTGTCCATTTGATGGGCCACAACGTAAATAGTTTGTGCCCCCAAAGTCATTTTCCACAGGATGATCGCAACCCTCCGATCTATATAGGTTTCCATAATATGCAGTTTCTCTTTATATCAGAGGCTTAGGATCATCATGTGGAAATGATTTTTTGGGACACAACCTTAGGGCTGGCAACGGGGCGGGTCGGGGCCGGATGTTGGGGTCCCCTACCCCTTCCCCTCTGCGGGGAATTTTCCCCTCCCCTTTGCGGGGATGGTGGGGAATCCCCCTCCCCTCCCCGCGGGGAATATCTAATCCCCTTCCCCTTCCCGCATCCTTTGGGGAGAAAATCCCCCCCCGCCCCAACATCACCCCCTCTTTAGTCATTGATACACTAATGCTGGGTGTCCCTAATCAACTTGATGCAATTTCAATATATAAAAATGTTATAAACTAACAATCGATAGGCTAGCGTTAATTAAATTAGCAAGAGATTGTTATAAGGAGTTTGTCTTCTCTTCTTTATATATTGATTGAAATGCTGGGCAGCAACGAACGTCCAGATTTCACTTGTTTGCAGTGTTTTTTTACTTGAAGATTTAATAAGAGAGGGTAGATCCATATTCGGTATTTGTGTGTGGACGATGGATGGATGGACCCATTGGACTGACAGTAGCTGTTGTTGGATGATGGGATTTCCGCACATTGCTAATTGGATTCGATCCAACTTCAATTTTAGATCAAGTGGTATCATAACCTGCCACTTAGAGTACCCAACATCTAAACCCCATTTTGGATAATTAATTTTGGGAAATGTTATGAGCACTACGCACTCCTGACTTTATTAAAAGTAAGGTATGGCCCGCACCATAGGATGATCCAAACCGTCCATTAGATGGTGCACACCCTAAATAGGTTGCGCCCAAAAAACATTTCCTTAGGTTGATCCTAACCCTCCGATCTATAGAGTTACTGAATGATCCTATTCATCTATAGATCGGAGGGTTAGGATCAACCTATGGAAATGATTTTTGGGGCACAACCTATTTAGGGTGTGCCCCATCTAATGGATGGTTTGGATCATCGTATGGTGCGGGCCATACCATACTTTTAATAATAAAATGCAATTTATTTTGGCTACCGATGTTGGCACTACGATTTTTTGATAATTGCATACACTCACTCACTCAGCTTGTCTTTATTATTTCAACATCTGTCAAAAGGTTATTATAGTTCCCAAAATGCTCTCAAAAGCTAATGAAAAGGAAAAGACAAGCTAAGTCTATGTTTGGGGGAATCTTGTAGCCGATCCACAGAGTTTCTAGTAGTTTTCCTAAAAAAACAACACTTAAAAATATACAAAAAAATGGCATTGATTAACGGGGCGGGGCGGAGCGGGGCGGGTCGGGGAGGGGACAACCCCTTCCCCTTCCCCTTCCCCTCCCCGCACCGGGGAATTTTTAAAATCCCCTTCTCCTCTCAAATCGGGGAATTCCCGAAATTGCCAGCCCTACACAACCTATTTACGATGTGGCCCATCAAATGGACAATTTGGATGTGGGCCGTATATTTCATTTTGAAAAATATGAGTGAGGCCTACCTTGCTCAATGATTTAAACAAATTAATTGTTGGGCCCACCAACCGTTGATGTTAGAGAGAGAGAGAGAGAGGGGGAGACCGGTTGTCACGTAGTGTTGCAGTGATTGTGCTGCTGGACAATATTTACATAGTGGGGTGGTGGCGTCACATGTACAGTATTACACAGTCCTATATATCCCCATTCTCAGTGCATACGATATTCTATAATCAATTGTACATATAGTTATACATTGTGCATGATACTCTAGAAGCCAAGGTATTGTGAGGTGCTTTCGTCAAGGGCTATTGGGTAAGGGATTGTGGGTTCTGACTACATATTCCGGAGATCCGTGAATTAAGGACAGCGGGTTTTAACCTTTACAAGTGGTACAGGACAAGAATCAAGAAAGCCCCTTTATGGGGATCTATGAGAACAATAGGTTTAACCACGTGTGTGTGCTATGTGGGACCCAAGTTTGACTAATAAGATCATCACATCTTAATAATGATAGCTTCCATAGTTGGAACTGATAAATTTACTCCATGTTTGGCAATCATGAATATTTTTTTGCATGGAATATTAGCTTATCAAGCGGCGACAAACTTGTAGGAGGGTGGGAGGGAGAGAATTGAGCAGGCATGAGTAAGGAGATGATATGAAGTGGCTGAAAAATAGGGAAAAAAAACTTTTTTGGGTGTTTATTTTCTTTAGAAAGAATTGTCAACTGGTGACACAAAAATAACAAAATAGTGAATGGGTGACACCTTTTTGAAAAGTTGTGAACGGAGGTCGAAACACCTTTTTCTCACATGGCCTTTTACCCAAATACCCCTCATGGTAAAAAGAACACGTTATAGTAGATTTTTCTCTCTCTTACTTTTCACCTATCAAAATTTACAGCCAACCTCTTGCAAATTTCTCCATTAACGCCTGAAACTCACGAAGTGTAAGTGAAGGTTAGTAGCTTATCTACTCTCTTAGGATTAGTGCTTCCATTAATGCGTTTGAACCATGTGTTTAGTGTGTGATAATAACCCTGTCTGTATTGTTTGTGATAACCCTATCTTTATTGTGATTGATAACCCTATCTTATAACCCTTTTAAAATGGTGACTTAGGGCTTGTGCTTCTATTATCTCTGAAACCGTTCTTATAGAGTTGGTACCCTACTAATAAAGTTGGTATTAGTGTTTGATGACCCGAATATAGATGGTTTATGTAAACCCTTTTGTATATGAATCACAATTTTTTGCACTTGATAATCCCTTATTTGCTGTTGGTAAGTCCCATATATTTACCTAATAAACTTATTTTGACACTTGATACACCTCGGAGAGGCTTGGTAACCCCATTGGAGGGGGTTGAAAAGCCCTTGTACATTCTTGGTAATTCCCCTTTTACTCTAAAAAAAACAACTTATAGTAGAAATTTCTCTCTCTTACTTTTCACTTACCAAAAATGACCGCCAACCTCTTCTAGATTTCTCCATTAATGCCTGAAACTGACGAAGGGTGATTAAAGGTGAGTAGCTTATCTACTCTCTTAGGATTTGTGGTTGTATTACTGTGTTTGAACCATGTCATTATTGTGGGTAATAACCCTGTATTTATTTTGCTTGATAACCCTGTCTTATAACCCTTTCAAAATGGTTAGTTAGGGCTTCTGCTTCAAGTATCTCTGTAACCCTGCTTTATAACCCATTTATTTACCACATAAACACTCGGTACACCCCCGGAGAGGCTTGGTAACCCCCTTGGAGAGTGTTGAAAAGCCCTTGTACATTGTTGGTAACTCCCCTTCTATGTACTTGGTAATCTCTTTAGAAACTTGAAAACCCCCTTGTGTAGAGAGTTGAAAACCCCTAATTTGCAACTTGATTACCCTTTACAAAAGCCTCCGTACGGACTTGAATCCCCCATTAGGTAGCTGATAATCTTTTAGAACACCTTGTGGACTGACTTTCAAACCCCCATTGAGGTAGTAAAACCCCCTTTAGAGTCCATAATCCCAGTTATGAACTTGGTAACCCATTGTGTACACTTGAATACCCCTCAAGAAGATATGAAGATCCCCTTTTAGCAACAACTCTGTTTAGAACCCCTATTTAGAATTTTATAAAAATGTCCGAAACAATGGTTTCTCTTTTTTTAGACTATGATGAAGATTTGAAGGATGATGTTTCTTGGGAATACGTAGGAGGGAAGAAGACATTGTTATCTGTTAGCCGCGGAATCAATTTCGACGAATTTGAAGCTGCAATCCGAAGAAGGATTTGTGTTATAGAAAGGCAGGTTTTACTATCGATAAAATGTCGATATGTTGTGGATCCATATATAGTCACTTTAATCGACGTCGATGATGATGATGTCCTCCAAACAATGTTAAGGATGTTTGACAGATACATGTTCAATTCTGTGATGATATACATAACTAAGAGCATAAATGACAAATGTATTAATTCCTTGAATTCGTCAATGCTTCCCCCAAACAAACTCTGCACTAGGAGACCCTCTCTTAATCGTAGCATTCCTTCTTCTTCGATTCCGTCCCAAAAACGTCTTCGTTTTGAAGTGGACTTGCAAAAAGACTACGAAAGTGAATTTGATGAGAGATATGTAAGTGAAGAGATCAGAGGTGCTCCAGCAGAACCTGTCATAAGGTATTGTAGTTCTTTGGCAATGTTTGAATACTTCCATATTTCAATTTATAATTCATATGGATCCAACTTGATTATATATCGCTGAACTATGCAGGTCTGAAATTGACTTAAATGAAACATTGGCAAGTGATTTGTATGGCAACCATGTTAGTGGAGGTATCGATGACTTCCAAAATGTAGGAGATCTTGAAGTGGACTTCAGTAATGTTTTTGAAGACGATTTCTCTGTGAGGGGTTTAGATTTAGAAGAAGAAAGAAATGATGATGATAATGACGATGGTAGTGATGAGATGAGGAGGAGGAGGAGGAGGGGATGATGATGACGATTATGAAAATATCGGTGTTAGTCCATGCGCTCAGCCTTTCAGTGCGGATTCTCCTATCAGAGGGGGTTCTCCTATCAGAGAGGGATCTCAACCGCTTCCGACTGACAGTAGTCGGCCAATGAAAGCAGATGGGATGTTTGTTGGGGCCCATGATGTAGATACTAATAATCTTCAGTTTGAGCAGTTAACGGTTGGGCAATATTTTCTAATATGCAACACTTCAAAAAGGTTGTCAAAGAGTACGCTATTCGGCAGAGGTTTATGTTCGTGAGGTCAAAGTCCACACCGAAGAAGTATGCCGTTAGATGCAAGGTAGAGGGTTGCAAATGGCGTATAACGGGTACTAATCATATGACCTGTGTGTTAGTGAAGTCGTTTGTCCCCGACCATACGTGTAGAACTAAATTAAGGGGCAATGATCACCCTCTTGTCACAGCAGCTTGGGTTGCTCAGACATGTTTATGCTTATTTGCTTGCCCAGATGATGTGAGGACGAGGATCATACGAGAATATATCAAGATGCATTGGGGTATAATTATAAGCTATTGGAAAGCGTACAACGCGATGAACATCATACTTGAGATTAACTGTGGGAATGTGGAGGACTCTTATCGAATATTGCCTGCACTTACAGTTCAGATGATGAGAAGAAATCCCGGCAGCTATATGCGTGTTTTCAGAGCCAGAGATTTACGACCTAGGGGAGATGATAGATTTGTTCGCTTATTTTGGACATTTGGTCCCAGCATACGGTCTTTTCATCGAACACTCAGGCCTATAATTTTGGTTGATGAGACACATCTGCGAGGGAAGTATCTAGGAATCTTATTGATTGAAATCGGGCTCGATGGTAACAACGGTTTATATCCATTAGCATTTGGGATTGTTGAGACGGAGAACGAAGATAGTTGGAGGTGGTTTTTTATGTTGCTGAGGCAGTACGTATTGACAGCGGAGATGAACATATTCACCATATGCTCCGATCGACAGAAGGAGTTGTTGCAGGCAGTGCCTAATATATTTCCCAATTCTCATCATAGTTATTGTATGCGTCACCTCGCCGCCAATTTGTGATCCGAGTTCAAAGATGTTCTACTTGAGAGATTATTTTGGAAAGCCGCACGGACTTTGAGAGAGAGTGTGTTCAGAGAAACAATGGACAAGATTAAGGTGAGGAATGAACGTGCACACAAGTGGATAAGTGACATTGCGAACGAACACTGGGCTAGTTTTTATTTTAAGGCGGATAGGTATGATGTATTGACTACAAATAGATCGGAGTGTTTCAATATTGTCCTGAAGGATGCGAGAAGATTGCCGATTGCATCATTGGTAGAGCACACTAGACATCAGACTACAGACTTCATTCAAAAGCATCAAAAATTGAGTCATAGTTGGCAAACAAAGTTGACTCATTACGCAGAAGAACGTATAACATTAGCGAGGGAAGAGAGTTGCCAGTATACAGCTTATCGAGTTGGGGTTCATGAATATGAAGTACGGTCGCTTGAACATACAGATGGCGTAAACTTGGAACTTCGCACGTGCAGTTGTCGTGCATTCCAAACATTTGGACTCCCGTGTGGACATGCCATGACAGCCATTGGCATCACAGATTTTGATGCATACGATTACTGTGAGAAATGGTTTCATGTAGAGAGATATCAGGATACGTACGCTGAAGTTTTGCACCCGACACTAGACAGGACCCAATGGGAATTAAATCCCGAATCCTTGATGACAATATTACCGCCGATTGCAAAGCGACCACCGGGAAGGCCGCGTACGAGAAGAACTGCTCGCGAATTGAAAGGTGGATTACATTACAAATGCACCCGATGTCGACAACTTGGCCACAATAGAAGAAGTTGCAAAGAACCACCCGTGGTAAGACAACAAGTTGACCAAACTACTATTGGGCCTTCTGCACCCATACTCAGTAGATCGGGCGTACCTTGCCAAGCTCCCTTCTTTGTGTAAGGGTGTAATTGAATTTTTTGAATGTTCTCAGATATTGTGATGACTTCTTTTTTGTTATTTTGTAAAGAATGGTTGTAATTGGAACATCAATACATAAACAATTTTTTTGGATATAGATATGCTATTTGTTCTCTATTTAGTTCTCGCTCTCCTACATCTAGACCATGAAAAGGGACTTATCAACAGTCATAATTGGATTACCAGCATAAACAATAGGATTATCAACCAATTCCCTAGGTTGATAAAGCTACTTGATGTTGGAATTCAGGTTATCAACTCCCTCCAAATAGATCATCAACCAATAGGAAGTGAGGTTATCAACATACAAAATAGGATCATCAACCCATTCCCTTGGTTGATAAAGGTACTTGAATGTTGGAATTCAGGTTATCAACTCCCCCAAATAGGTCATCAACCAATTGGAAGTGAGGTTATCAACACACAAAATGGGATCATCAACCCATTCCCTTGGTTGATAAAGCCACTGGAATTCAAAATCCAGGTTATCGACTCCCCCAAAATAGGTCATCAACCAATCAGAAGTGAGGTTATCAACACACAAAATTGGATCATCAACCCATTCCCTTGGTTGATAAAGCCACTGGAATTCAAAATCCAGGATATCGACTCCCCCAAAATAGGTCATCAACCAATCGGAAGTAAGGTTATCAACACACAAAATGGGATCATCAACCCATTCCCTTGGTTGATAAAGCTACTGGAATTCAAAATCCAGGTTATCGACTCCCCCAAAATAGGTCATCAACAATCGGAAGTGAGGTTATCAACACACAAAATTGGATCATCAACCCATTCCCTTGGTTGATAAAGCTACTAGAATTCAAAATCCAGGTTATCGACTCCCCCAAAATAGATCATCAACCAATCGGAAGTGAGGTTATCAACACACAAAATGGGATCATCAACCCATTCCCTTGGTTGATAAAGCTACTGGAATTCAAAATTCAGGTTATCAACTCCCCCAAAATAGGTCATCAACCAATCAGAAGTGAGGTTATCAACACACAAAATTGGATCATCAACCCATTACCTTGGTTGATAAAGCTACTGGAATTCAAAATCCAGGTTATCGACTCCCCCAAAATAGGTCATCAACCAATCGGAAGTGAGGTTATCAACACACAAAATTGGATCATCAACCCATTCTGTTGGTTGATGAAGCTACTGGAATTCAAAATCCAGGTTATCGACTCCCTTAAAACGAGGTTACTAACATTCGAAAGTGGGTGATCGACCGAAAAAAGGTTACCAACCATTTTCCAGGGGAGTAAAGCTACTGGAATTGAAATTTAGGCTTATTAAACTCCCATTGTTTTGGGTGATTGACCTTGGAAAGTGGGTTACCAACCCAAAAAAGGGTCACCAACCATTTTCCAGGGGAGATAAAGGTTCTGGAATCGAAATTTAGGCTTATCAACATCCCATTTTTTTGGGTGATTGACCTTGAAAGTGGGTTATCAATCTAAAAATGGGTCACCAACAATTTTTCAGGCTAGATAAAGCTTCTGGAATTGAAATTTCGAGTTACGAACCTCCCATTTTTTGGGTGATTGACTTTTGAAGGTGGGTTACCAACCAAAAAAATGGTCACCAACCATTTTTCATGGGAGATAAAGATTCTGGAATCTAAATTTAGGCTTACCAACCTCCCTTTTTTTGGGTGATTGACCTTCGAATGTGGGTTACCAACCCAAAAAAGGGTCACCAGCCATTTTTTAGGAGATATAAAGGTTCTGTTCTCAGAAACACAACATAGGACCATAGAAAGCTGTGTACTTAACCTGTAAAAATACACATTTCAACTTCAAACACACATCATATTCTGTTCACAAACACAAACACAAACACACATCATATTCTGTTTTAATTTACAACTTCCCTAGTCATTCAGAAACACAAACACACATGTCTAAAACCTGTTTAAATTTACAAGTTCCAATATTCAAATTGAAACACAAACACAAACACACTTCCATAAAACCTGCTTACATTTACAACTTCTCCACATTCATAAACAAGTTCACAATTCCATAAAACTTGTTTCACCAACCAAGTTCTCCACCCATTCACAAACACAAACACACTTCCATAAAAGCTATTTCAATTTACAAGTTCTCCACCCATTCACAAGCAATTTCACTTGTTCACAAACAAAAACACAGACCATAACAACTTCCCTTGCCATTTAACAGTTCCCCTGCCATTCTTTCCACCAATCTCCATTAAAAAAAAGTTTTTACCATGATCATCAGAAAAAATAAACATCCATGAACATTAGAAGGTGTTCCTATATAAGTGTGCAGTCCCCAAACTCTCATCGTAAAAATCTCTCACAGAGTTGTAGCCGAAATTGAGGAATGTCTGTCGGCCCAAAGTTCAGTGGTTGACCATGGTAGAGATGCTCAATCGCTTTTAGGACAAAAGCGCCACAATCAACCCTGTATAAAAGCATGCATTGAATGAAGTTATTTTTAAGGTAACTACGAATGAGATAGGAATACTAACAAAAATTTGAAAGTTTTAAGTTTGAACACACCCATTGTTCTGCTTTCGAAGCCATCCATCTGTGAATATGGAAAGTCATCGATGTTGCAACCCCGGCCCTTCAAATATTCCTTCATTAATGCTACCTGAATTTAAGACAACGAAGGAATATTGAGTGTTATACATATGGAAGTAACTTTAAATGTTACGGAAGATGTTAATTTACTTACAGTGGGAGATGCTCGCTCCTGAAATGAGTCCCCTTCCATTGAGTTGAACTCGACCATCTTTTTATTCACCATATCAACAAGCACAAGAGCCCAATGAAAGTCTTGACAGCATGGGATTAAAAGCATCACAATATCTTCTAACGGGATATGGTCAAGTGTACGATGCAATAGCTCATTCGCCAACCGATTGGAGTCCAACTTATTTTTGTCATCAATTGAATCACGTCCTGAAGTCTTATATCCCTATACAAAGAAATGAATTTTGTGGGAACACTAAATGATGGATAAGTTGTAAAGTAACATGTATAGTTACAAAAAAACCCTCTTACATGTACTGACGAAGGAATATATACAATCCGTCCAGTCAAGGCATTGCTGGAGGCGCACAAATACTTCCCATATACATCCAACACCTACAACTCAAAAAAAAATCTTAATTACCTCAACCATGGGTACTGAAGACAACACTTAATTTAAAAAATGACACTTACTTGGCCACTGAGGACTCCTTTCAGGTTCCACAACGTTTCGAGATCCTCGGCCAAGACTTTTACCCCGTCAACGGTCATGAGAATACGACTGCAAAAATATACAAAGGTTAGAAGAAGCAATTATCTAACTTTGAATAATGGTTAATTGAAAACAAGTGTACTTGCCTTTGGTCTTCTCTTTTCAACTTCTGAATGAGATCAGTTTGCCTCCGTGTTACTTTTTTCGTTGCCCTCACTTTTTTTCTTTGTCACTGGGGGTACTGTATAGGGGCTATTCTTGGCGTAGCTTGGTTTCCTATCCCTTGTCTGAATTTTCACTCTCCTCTCAATGCTCCTAATTTTTTCATCCTCTTCCTCTTCTTTTTACCCTCAGGGCTATCGAGAATGGTAACAACATCTGACGCTCCTATTACAACTGCTTCATTTACGAAGCCAACATCTTCACCCTGACTCATCACATTTATGACCTCCATTGCCAGTCCACCACTGACAAGGTTTGATGTCTTCATAGTCAGTCCACCACTGACGATGTCTGTTGTCTCCATATCTTCCTCCTCTCTTCTTTTTCCCCATCTTTTCTCAATTCTTCCTTCTCCATTTCAGCTTGGTCTCCCTCATGTCTTCTCATCGCTTCCCACTCATTCTGTATAATTTCCCTCTCAGCTGCAATCTGTATTCGTAAATTCTCCTTCTCCGCCTCCATATCCACCCTGACTCTTCTTAACCTCTCATCCTCTTCATTCTGTACCCTCTTTTATTTTATATTCTCCCATGCCTCTCCTATCTTCTCCCACTCTCTTTTTATCCTCCTATCCTCACCACCCTCCTCAACTACAGTATCCCTTCCTTCAAACGCAGGTGTGCCGGTCAATGCTGGGACAGTAGGTGACTGCCCTAATGGTTCTCCCTACCCAATGATTCCTTCTTCCTCGGGTTCCTAATATACAAATAAGGGATCCAACACACAAAATTTGTAAACATTATCAAGTTAAATAAAACATAATATAAAAAGAAATCCATTGCGATACCTGCTCGGGAATGTACCGCAGTTCGTCCTCTCGTGGCGTCAATGTCACCACTACCTAACGATTCGAGAAAGTTGTTAGATCAGAAAATATTAGAGACTATCTAAAATGGTATCTAGTAGATAGGGTCTCACCTCAGATTTGTCTATCTTCCCGTGCTCAATCATAGAGTACTTCTTCGATTCATTTCCTTTTGAGGTCCACTTCAAAAGACGTGGACAGGCATCTGGATTTTTTGGTATCCACAACTTCGTGTGCTCGAAAAGCCACACCTGCACACACAAGGCAGACTTTGTTAATATTTTATTAATAGGAAGATAAATAAAAAAGGCAAACTATTGTAGAGGCCATGATACCTGCAATGTGAGGGAGCAACCTCCAAGATATTTTTCGCCTGCAACGGATACGTTTAAATACTCGAGTAACCAATTGTATACTGCTTCCCCCCAGTAATAGTCGCACATCTTCTCTAAATCATCGATATAGGGCCAAAACAGCTGGTCGGCCCGATGTGCAGCCTGAGTGAATAACACAGTAGCGAATAGGTGTAGCACGACATATTTCACACAAGTCTCTATGGAGGGTTGGTCCTCTAGACCAACTAAGGCCTTGATTTGCACAGAAAGGTCAGATGCCGGAACAGGTCCTCTACGAAATGGCCACCCAGGCAGTAAAGGAGTGGGTTTACTCTTGTCCGTCCACGGAACCCTCGCCAAATTAATTTTTTCCCCTCTAAGTGGAAGGCCTAAAGCCAATGCAACATCGCTAGCCCTAAATGGAACTGCGATACCCCTAGCCTGAATGTCTTCGTCGCCGGAACCCACTTACTGTATAGTGCTCTAATTAGAGGCTTATGCATGACAGCCTCTTCTAGTGGATTCTGTTCTAGGCGGATGAAGTCCTTGAAAGGGGTCTTGCCTATAGCATCATAGTGGGACTGCCGGAACTGTGTACTCCGCATCTCCTTAATAAAGCACGATGGAGAACATCGTGCAGGGACATATGGATCCTGTAAAACAACATACATAATCAGAGCTTGAACTTTTATCAAGTAACTTAGATTAAAACTGTAAAGATCAAATACACTTACATGTATCTTCTTCACTTCACTCTTCTCACCTTTTACGTTGCTTTTCATCTTCTCACTTTTCACATCGGTTTTCATCTTCTAACCTTTTACTTTGGTTTTCATCTTCTCACCTTTCACTTCAACTATCTTCTTCTCACCTCTATTTTTCATTTTTGCCTTGTCACCTTTCAGTTTCATTTCTCCCTTTTCACCTCTCAATTTCATTTTCCCCTTACCACCTTTGATTTTCATCTCCTCATTTTTTAAACCCATTGCGGGCTTCCTATTAGACTTTCGACTCCGGCTCTCATTTGCCTATTAACACAATTAGAGAATAAAAGAGCATTCTATTGACTAACAATCTAAAACGAGAACAAAAAAGACTACACTTACACACGTCTTCATTGTAGACTTTGCCTTCTCCCAATCCAACTATATATATTATCATTGTCACAAAAGAAAAACATAATTAATTGTAATGTAAGTTCATGTTTCTTAAAATGGGGATCGCAACTAAAATTTGTGATTCTCAAGTGTAGAAACCATACCAAAAATTACTATATGAACAATGATCCAAAAGAGGATTGGCAACAATCTGAAAATGGGGATTATCAACCTCCCTTGAGAGGGTTTTCAACACTGGAGAAGGGGGATTATCAACCTCAACAGGGGGTTCTCAACACTACAAATATGAATTATCAACCTCAACCGGGATTCACAACACTGGAAATGGGTATTACAAACTCCCTGAGGGGGTTTTCAACACTGGAGAAGGGGGATTATCAACCTCAATAGGGAGTTTTAACACTGGAGTAGGGTATTATCAACCTCAACAGGGGGTTCTGAACACAGGAAATGGGGATTATCAACCTCCCTTGAGGGGGTTTTCAATACTGGAGAAGGGGGATTATCAACCTCAACAGGGGGTTCTCAACACTGGACAATGGGGATTATCAACCTCAACAGGGGGTTCTCAACACAAGAGAAGGGGGGTTATCAACCTCAACAGGGGGTTCTCAACAGAAGAGAAGGGGGATTATCAACCACAGGGGGTTCTCAACACACGAGAATGGGGATTATCAACCTCAACAGGGGGTTCCCAACACTGGAAATAGGGATTATCAACCTCCCTTCAGGGGGTTTTCAACACTAGAGAAGGGGGATTATCAACCTCAATAGGGGGTTTTTAACAGTGGAGAAGGGGGATTATCAATGTACCTAGAAAGAATTCTCAACACTGAAAGTGGGGGATTATCAGCCTCAAAAGGGGTTCCCAACACTGCAAATGGGAGATTATGAACTATCTAGAGGGGGTTCTCAACACTGGCAATGGGGGATTATCAACATCCTAGAGAGGGTTACTAACACTGGAAATGAGGGGATTCTCAACACTGGCAATGAGGGATTATCAATCTACCTGGAGGGGGTCCTCAACACTTAAATTGAGGGATTATGAACCTCAAAAGGGGGTCCCAACACTGGATATAAAGCATCCCAACACTGGAAAAGGGGGGTCCCAACACTGGAAATGGGTTCTCAACACTGAAAAAGGATATTATCAATCTCAAAAGGGGATTTTCAACACCGAGAATGAGAGATTATCAAAAGGGGGTTCTCCACAGTCAAAATGAAACAAAATAGGGAAAAATAAATAAATTAAACCCTAGATGTGTAAAAACTTCCAAATAGTGACAATGAAACAATACCACCACAAAGGTAACTTAATAGAACGAAAATAAAAAGTAAAAAAATATGAAACACGACACCCTAACATACCTGCACGATGGGGATGGGGGAAAAATGAAGCCCACGCCAGAAAAAATGAATGCCTCGCCGAAAAAATGAAGCCCTCGCCGGAATAATGAAGCCCTCACCGGAAAAAATGAAGCCCTCGGCGGAATACAGTTGATAACGGAGGAGAGAAGTTCGAAATAGTGCAGGAAACCGCCCCACTCCAGAGAAAAATGAGAGATCTTCACGCCGGTCACACCTCACACCGGAGAAGATGGGTTTCAGGTGGTTAAAATGAAAATGGAGAGAGTAAAAGTAAAAAAAAAAGCCTCTGTACAGTTAAAAACGAAGAGAAGTAAAAACAATGGGTTTTTCTTCCTGAAGGGTATTTATGTAAAAGGCCATGTCAGAAAAAGTAAAATGACCTCCGTTCACAAACTTTCAAAAGGGTGTCACCCATTCTCACTATTTTGGCATTTTTGTGTCACCAGTTGACAATTCTTTCTTTTCTTTATTTTTTCAGCCAGTTCTCTAACGCGCTCTTCATTCATGCCCTCTCAATTCTCTCCCTCTCCCACCTTCGGTGCCCCATTAGCTTGTCAAGTGCTTAGAGATGCGTAGGAGCGAGAGGAAGAGAATTGAGAGGCCATGAGTAAGGAGATGGTATGAAGTGGCTGAAAACTAGGGGAAAAAAACTGCATTTGTTCTCCCCATCTCAATTTTCTCTCCCACCCTGGGTTAGGGGTGCATCTTGGGTAGGGTCGGGTCAGGGACGGAGCCAAGGGGGGTCCAGGGGGGGGGGGGGGCAATTGCCCTCCCTTGAAAATTGGGAAATTTTAAAAAGCCTTTTTTGGTAAATCCCAGGATTCTTATCCGTGAAGTGTGTTTTATTAAGCATTTTTTTCGTGCATCTATATTATAGCATTTTTTTTTCTTAATCCTCTCTCTCTCTCTCTTAATAACAAAATATCTTAGAAATTTGAGGGCCAAAAGCGGAAATAATTGAGATTTTATATTGTGTGACAGTATGTGTTTTTAAAAAAGGACTGTATCCAATTTCATGGGATGATCCAAATCGTTCATTTGTTTGGCTACAATGTAAATAGTTTGTGCCCCATAAATCATTTTCATAGGATGATCCTAACCCTCCGATCTAAAAGGGACAACCTCTACAGATCAGAGGGTAAGGATCATCATATGGAAATGAGTTTTGGGGCACAACCTATCTATGGTTGAGCCCAACAAATGAACGGTTTTGGATCATTCCATGAAGTGGGCTATACAGTCCTTTTTGTTAAATGGTGGACCATACATCCCAACACAAAACTCATAACTGAGATAGGTAATTAATGAAACTTTATATGTTATCTGCAATTGAAGTCCAATGTTTTTCAAAAACTATTGTGTGGCACTGTGGCCCACTTCATAGGATGATTCAAATAGTTTATTTGTTAGGCCACATTGTAATAGGCTGCACTCCTTGAATCTTACTCCTTGAATCTTCTCCATAGGATGATACTAAAGCTCCGATCTACAATGTGATTGCTTCACAGGATCATCTTATGGAGATTATTTATGCGTTGCAGCCCATTTATGTTGTGGCCCAACAAATGAATGGTTTGGATCATCCTATGAAGTGGACTTTTTGAAAAATATTGGACTACATGTGTGGGCAACATATAAAATTTGGAGAATTATTTGGATTTTCATAGCAGAAAGAGATCCTTTTTTCTTCGGTTATGCTATACATGTGTGTAAATTAGTAGGCTCTGTCCATAATAACATGAGATGTAAATATTGGGCCCTATTATATCAAAATATGAGGTTTAAATTTTGGGCTCCACCTTATGCATGGGATAGGGGGAGATGGTGGGCCCACCAATAAAAATTTGAAGTCTAAAATGGTGGGCTCCAACATGCTATAACGCCATTCTTTCCTCCCCGTGAAGCAAATTCTTGGCTCCGTCCCTTGCCTCTTAAGTGGTCAAGACAGGTAACATTTTTGGATCTATGGTAAAAAATTTCCCCACAAAAGAGTTTTCTATCATTTAGATTAGTTTTTGGAAAAAATATTTTTTAAAATCAAATTCCCTCACCCCCCCCCCCCCCCCCCCCCCAAGAGATCGAATAGGTTCGAACACTTCTTGAAATTGGTCATATTAGACCGAAAATCAGTCGTATTAGAAATCAGTTGCATTAGATCAAAAATTGGTCCATTAGAAATCGATCACATTAGACCGAATTACAAATTGATCTCATCAGACTGACAAATAAGTCACATGACACCGAACTATTAAATAAAGGGAAGTGATATTTACGCCCTTTTTTATCACCAGGGACACCCATCGTCAGTGTATCAATGGCAAAAAGGGGGCTAATGTACTTTATGTCAGAAAAATCCAGTGGCTTTAATTGCAAAGTATACTGGCAAATGGGTGTCCCTAGTGATAAAAGGAGCGTAAATATCATTTCCCTAAATAAATCATCCATACAAGGCCAAACCAAATCTGTTTGGTGAGACTCGAGTAAATAAATTGGGCATACCTTTGAGTCATAGAATCCATATAGCCTCTGTGGTTTAAAGAATACAACTCATACCACATAGAGACAATATATTGGCCTGCATATTCTTTGGTAGATTGATTGTTCTCCTCAAAAGATAAGGTAGAATCAGGTACAGGTTTTTGTTGGACCATCTCTAAAACTTGATCTCCATTAAACTGTGTGCCACCAGGATTCCCCCAGGGATTTGGTGGTGTCGCCTGAGATTGTCTTGGGTCTGGTTTCCATTAAGGGCTAGGTTTTGGCTTGTCTTTCCTCGGATTGAAGTAGTTGGGCCAATGCATTGGCCTCTAAGTAAATATGTCGGCCTAGCCAAACTTTGGAATTGGCTGAATCTTACGTTGTTCTCTAGAGGAACACTAAAACTGGGAAGGGGACTGTTGGATCAGCCCAGTGTTCTACCATGCAAAGTGTTAAATTGGTGCTACGGGTGTTATTCAGTCAATGAGAAGATCGTATAATTCATCAATTTGCCTAGAGAAACGATCAATGGAAGATTGAAATGGACTCAACACGTTGGAAATCTATTGAGCACCCATCTGCGACAACTCATTGGAACATTTGGCAATGCTTTGTCAGATAGTCTTGGCCATCTCTTGGAATCATTGTAGAGTAGGATCTTGTCTCCGTAGAGGAGTTTCTCAATCATGTAGAGAGGTGGTTTCTTCTCTCAGGTTCTCTTGAGGTATCCTAATAATGTATCAAATTTTGGTGTCCCACCGGGTGTGCCAATTTTTGTTTGGCCTCGGATTATTCAATGGGCGTCGGTGCGGGCATTCCAGGGAAAGGTATTTCCCAAAGTAGGAGAATGGAGCCTTTTTGTCTCCTGGGATCAGATATGGGATCAGATATTAGACGATTGAGAAGGAGAGGGGAACAGTACCTCTTCCTTAGGCTCTACCAATTCTTCTGGTACACTACTAAAGTGTGATAGAAAGCAACAGAAAAACAAAAATAATCACCAATGAGGGAATGAAAAGCTCGCCTTAGAAGATGATTCTTTTCAACTTCTCGGTACTGTCGAAAACTAATTACAAGAACTCCAGTGCTGCCGAAATTAAGGACTACGAACTAACATGACTACAAAATAAGATAAAGAAAGAAAATAAAGTAAATTAAGACATAACTGTTTGATGTTGTGAGTGATCCCTTCTCTTGAAGCAACCTTGTCTTCTTATAGCAAACCCCGTGGCGGTTATTCTCTACAATAACTTTCCCTTTGAAATTTGAATAGCACACTTCACCACTACTAATAACTTCCATAGAACACCACCACCACTTGTAACTTTCACACCATGATTTACAGCTTCCAAAGGCCACCACCACCTTTGAAAAATAACTACCCGTAACTACCCTTTTGAAAAGTCATCATCATGTGTGTAAGAATGATCACCACCGTACATCTGTTGGAGAATTTCAAAACGAGTGTATAATGGCACCCCTCTTCCCATGTATTGATAATGACACAGCTCTCCCTATTTTAGGCGTTTCTAATTAACTATGCTGTACGACTCCCAATAAGCTGTCAACAGCCGATCAGAAAGTGCTTAATAAAAGGAAATTGATATATTCATCCCCTTTTATTACCCGGATCACCTCCTCTAGGGCTTTTATGAGTTATGATTATGAAACTACAAGGAGGTGGCCCAGGGAAGAAAATGAGGGCGGATCACCTCATCTAGGGCTAAGGGTGTCAATTTTGGCTTGGGCTCGGAAGCTCGCTCGAGCTCGGCTCGAATCCTTAACGAGCCGAGCCGAGCCGGCTCGCCAGGCTCGTTAAGCTTAACGAGCCGAGCTTGATTTCGGCTCGGCTCGGCTCGGCTCGTTAAGAATTTAATATATTTAAATATATATATTATATATTAATATATACACTAAAAGAGTTGTCCAGGGAGTGAAAGGGGGAGGCAAAATATGTCACTTCATTTTAGGAACCCCATTTGTTACTTGGACCACCCCCCATAGTGTAAAAAAAAAGTAGTGAAATTACACTATATAGGGCTGTCCAGGGAAGATGAGGGGTGTGAACTTAATATAACCCAAGCTCGGTAAGGCTCGCGAGCCTGGCTGAGCCTAACCGAGCCGAGCCGAGCCCAAGCCTGGTTCGAGCCCGAGCCGAGCTTTTGAGCTTAACAAGCCGAGCCGAGCCGAGCCTGGCCAAGCTCGGCTCGGCTCGGCTCGGCTCGGCTCGGCTCGTTTACACCCCTATCTAGGGCTTTTGTTACACCCACTCTGTAGCTGTAACAAAGTCATAAAGGTCGATCTATCTGTCAAACTATCAAAACAGGCTTCTAGAGAAACTTAACATTTTACAACTTTTTACACTTTCCAATTCTTAGCTGTAATTAAATTCTAGAAGCTTAGATGTTAGTTTGAGAAGACTACAATGAAAGAAATATATTACATGTATGCATGTGTTGATTGACCTATGCTCTGAGATGTTTTCTAGAACCATATGATATTTGGTTGCTTCGAAGACATCTTCCAATACATGGAAACAGTCAAACAGACAACAGACAGTCGTAAAGTTGAAGAAACTTGAGGATATCCCCACAAGGAATTTTAACAATAAAATAATGTTATCCCTTTTTTGCGTAGGTAACACTAAAATAATGTTCTTTGGTTGTCCTTCTCAGAGGAATTTTTAACACAGGGTCCAATAATAAGTGCTACGTGTGGACATGATTCATGCAAAAATTATATGCTTTTATGACTAAATTTTTGTGACTTAAAAATAGAGACGGTTCAAAATTGAGATCTTAAGGTCATGTTTGACTGCCATGATAAATTTTTCCATGGTATCCGTTTATCAAGTGATGAAAGTGGGGCAACCAGGGTAGGGGTGCAACTCGGGCCGGATTCAACCCGAACCCATGGGTTCAAAAGGTCGGGTTGGGTCAGGTTGAGTTCAAGTCGGGTTCGGGTTCGGGTTGAGTTCGGTCATGTTCGGGTTGAGGGGTTGGGCAAACCCGACCCGAGTAAAACCCAACATTTTTTGTCATTTTTTATTTAAGTAAGCTTAAAAAGTCGGGTTGGGTCGAGTCGAGTAGAGTCGAACTCGGGTTCGTGTTGGAAAAATGGGTTCCTCGCGTCGGGTCGGGTTTAAAAATCAGATCGATCTAGCTGGTCCAACCTGGTATAACTAGAACTAGCCATTTTTACTGTCGAATTTGTTGATACTGGCATAATTAAGACTTACATTTTTTTCTTCTTCTACCTTCCTTGTAAGCCCAATGGTTCTACCTTGATTTTCCATCTTGTTTTGATGATTTCCAACACAAGTGATTTGAGTTGCTAATGTGCTTTGCTTATGTAAGTAGTATATCTTTATTCCATCTCATCAAGGAATTAAGGAAACTTGGATCAAGAAGGAGAATTCCAAATGCCTTAAGAAGATCCAAGATTCAAGATGGCTTGAAGTGTTGAAGCTCAAAAGAAGATCAATTCCATTTCAAGTTTAAATTAGAATGTACTGTCCAAATCTTTATCTTAGGATTTCTAGAGGCTCAAATAAAGTTAAAACATGGTCCAAATAGTTTAAAAATGGAATGTAAAATCAATGGACACAAAAGCCCTAGTACCAAAGTGATCTCACATGCGAAATAGCATCAAATCGGTCACTTGCTTAGTTGACCATTGAATATAATCTTATCATAACTAGTCCAAATAGTTTTTAAATATTTTTAATAGATTCCTCTCGTTCTTCTAATGTTCGTAGGGCACAAGAACGTTGAAATCCGACAAGAAATGAGAGAGAGATGATTTTCGAAAGATCACTGCACAAAATAGTTTTTCTTGCGCGGATCTCCGTGGCACTCCAGGGAGCTCCGTGGGATCTCATGAAGCTCCGTGGAGGCTTCTGGTCTAAAATGAAAATAGGCTAACGGCTAGCGTAAAGCTCCGCCGGCAGCCTTCGTACTGGCCGCTGGGAGCCCTATAACGGCTAGTTTTGGTCTCCCTTGCATATATAAAGGCCTATAATCTTCTTAAACTAATTTGAACACTCCGTAAGCTTCATTTGAATATATATATATTGAGTTAAATAATATATTTGAGCCTCTCTTGATTCAAAGAAAATGATTGGGTTAGGAGCTTTCATTGTACATCTTCTACATCAAGATTGTAGTCCTTTGAAAGGGATTTTCTTGTTTCTTTATTTCTTAAATCAAGATTGTAATTGGGCGAGTGTCCGGAGAAGCGGAGCCCTCTCTCCGTGGTGGAATTCGCCAACAAGGTTAAAGCGTTCTGATTGTAAACGGCACGATCTTTGCCGAAGTTAAGAAGGTCAAATAGTGGAAGTCATCAATGTGATTGGTTGGTGGAGTGTAGTAGGCCTCCTTGGATAGCCATCAATGTAATTGGTTGGTCGAGTGGAGTAGGCCTCTTTGGATTGAGGACAAAACCACTTAAATCTTTGGTGCACTCTCTTCAACTCTGTCTCTTTACTTTCTTGCACTTTTGATTTATCTTTGTAGTCTATTGTTTAATTGATCTTTCTTAGCTTAATTTAGCGTAAAAAATAGTTTAAGGCTTTATAAAGAAATTTGATTTTGATAAACCCAATTCAGCCCCCTCTTGGGTTGCCATAGCTATTGTGGGGACCTCCCACATAGGGTATTCATTCCTAGATTAAAAATTAATCTAGATGTTAATATTAGAGTCGACGTCAAAACACTTAACATATAGGTCCGTTTGGATGGCGATAGATCGTCGGAGAGGCAAAGTAATGAGGCATCCGATAGTGGAAGAAAAGGAATCTGTAATAAGACAACATTTCACCGCCCCTCTTCTCTCACTCTCTAAACGCTAAGCCCTAATTATGTACAATGTAGATAAGACCTTGGACACTTCGATGGATGGTCCGATTCAAAATGGAGCGTGGACCCGACTCATAAAATAAGATTAAAAAAACCCCGAAAAGGATCCGCCAAGAAGGGATTTGAATGGACCGTGATCAAGGCATAGGTGAATCCGATCCAGAAGTGGATCTATTGATACCACTATTCGTTACTTTCACACTTTCACACAAGGAAATCCACATGTCTCTCTCTCTCTTTCTCTGTCTGTCTCATTTTTTCTTTATTTTTTATTAAACAATTAATTTATTAATAGCATCACGATTCAATCTAGTTTGAAATTTTGAATCATGATCCTACTGGTTTGGATTGAAGCAGGTCCTTTGTTTTTTAATTCATGATCACCGGTCGAATATGAAAACAGTGCTTGGAGCAAGGTGGCTAGCCTAGGGGTATAGTTTGTTGAACTATTAATGATTAGAAATTGCTTGTTTCACATGGTATTAGAGTTATTGCCTCACGGCAGGTCCTGGCTTCATAACCTACCAACTCTTTAATGTTAAAAATCGGTGTGTATGGCCAACCAAAAAGAGGCACCACAAGTAAGGGTGAGTGTTGAAGTATAGATGGTTAAATAACACCAGCTCTAACAGATTAAGCTTTTGGAGAAATTATTTGTTTCACATAATTGGTCATTTGTGTTTTATACAACATAAAATAGATACACCTCCTTCATCGGAGTCATGTCATGGTCCCTCCTCATCATCATGATGGCAAGGCTTTATTTTTCAAAATGGACTGTACAACCCACACCATAGGATGATCCAAATCGTCCATTTGATGGGCCACAACGTAAATAGGTTGTGCCCCAATACTCATTTCCATAGGATGATCCCAACCGTCCTATCTATAGAAGTTTTCATAATGTGAGTTCCTCCTTAAATAGGAGGGTTAGACTATGAAAATGATTTTTGCGGTACAACTTATTTACAATGTGGCCCATCAAATGGCGGTTCGGATCATCCTATGGTGTGGGTCGTACAGTCCATTTTGAAAAACACGAGTGAATTCATCAAGGAAGAGGGTGCATTTTTCACTGCCCTTTATTATTTTATCCGACTGATTATCCTCCATTCATGTCAAGAACAACCCAAGTGGATAAGGTGTACTATACAAGTAGCGTAGCCAATCCCAAGTGTTTATTCGAGATAAAATTCTCCAAGTCGAGTTGCAATCCCAAGAACAGCTTATCCAAGGATTTCTACCCACAAGTATGAAAACCCCCCACCTGTCTTATGCACGTGGCCACAATGACTAAACCTAACGCTCTCAGATTTTGGGTCCTCATTTTCCAACCGCACACCACGTGGCGTGACCGTGAGACCAACGACCTTGTTGATGATCGCGGGGGCGCCAAACCCCATGTCACGCTTGTACCCTATTTTTACATGTGGGCCCCTTTGCCACAAGTAGCTCACTACAAATCAAGTGATATCTTATGTGATGTCCCTACGCACCATGTGCAAGCAAATAGTGCCCTTGATGTAATTTGCTAGGTTAAGTTTATTTACAAAAAAAAAAAATATTAATAAGAGAGAGAGTAGAGGGAAGTGATATATTAGCCCCCTTTGGTTCCCTGGGTCGCCTGCCAACTCGTTTTAGACCATGGTTTTAAATTTCAGTTTCGGTATGCATTCACCCCCTTTGGTTCCCCGGTTCGCCTGACAATTCGTTTTAGACCATGGTTTTAAATTTTGGTTTCGATATGCGTTTCGGCACTTACTGAAACCGAAATTTCGGCCGAAATTAGGTATAGAATTAAAAAGTATCTTTTATTTAATACCAAATTTCGGCCAAAATTTCAGTAATTTCAGTTTAGATTTGCGAATGGTTATATAATTAAAATATTGAGATTTTTGGCTTTAATTATTCGAAATTTTGGACGAAATTATAAAAACATGAAATTTCAATTTCAGCTGAAATCCGGCACCGTTTCGGGTATTGGCAATTTCGGTTTCGGTGTTGACCGAAATCCAAAATTTGGGTCGAAATTTAAAGCCATGTTTTAGACTACAAGGGGGTGGCTCGGGGAAGAGTATGAGGATAATATATTATTTCCCGAAAAAGAAAATAAATGATTATTTAAGATGGACCCCTATGCCATTAAATGTAAAGCAGAAAGGGTCCTTTCAAGCTTTTCGTGACGGATAGTTAGCCAAGTTGGTAAATTGATTACCTTCGTAAACCGGCAACCACTTCTTTCCACAAAGCCATGGCTCTAGCTCCAGTTTTATCTGGCTCAGTCTAACAACTTATTTCCCCAATCTGTAGTAACCCTGAGCCCTCTTGGTTTAACTGTTTACACCCATATTTTAATTTGAAGATCGGTTATGTGCGACCAAGCCAATGGTTGATGATTTATCTGGTAGAACTAGAGCAATTATATACTAACCATCACTTCTTTCAAGAGAGATAAGAGGTGACAATTATTCTCACTGGAACAAAGTTTTAAAATTCAAAGTAGAAGTTGGCAGTCATAGTGGATTAATTCTCAAACATACGGAGCAGTAAAATTTGTAAATAGAAGCAGTTGTATTAGGGGAAGATGTCCCATGATGGGGTACAAAAAAACAGCAACTAATGAGCTGTCGACACGTGGCCCCAGGAGGACTCACCACAAGCCCAACTGCTGCGCGGGGGTAATCTGGTAATTGCCTAAATAGTGGGTGGACCTAAACCCACAGAGGGTCCAACACCTGTCCTGGGGTAGGTAATCCAACCACCCCAGGTCCCCTTCTATAAAAGGCCTTTCAAGGCTCAGATCGAGGGATAATAACTTCTGAACTACCACTCTTAAAAAACTCGCTCTACACTCCTGCTCGTACTGACTTGAGTGTCGAAGGGCCTGTCCGGAGTAACGACTCCGGGTTGGTCTTCTGACCTCATGTGCTCTTGTGCAGGACTCAGCTCCTTCACTTCGTTTTCTCAGCTCCTCCAGCTCAGCTCTTACGTCACTGCCGTATCTGTTACCGATTTTAGGCCTAACAGATTGGCGCCATTCGTGGGACCACGAACTAAAAGTTGTTCGAGTCCCCTATACAAAATGACAGGGCGAAAAAGTGCTCGAGTACCAACTGCTCGAACTACCCGAGCTGTAGTACCTCGTAGGACCCGGAGCGAGCGAATCGCCTCACAGGTGGTGGCTCCCTCTGCTACAGCAGAATAGAGCCCAGCTTGTTCGGAACACCTCAATCCCACCCCCACTTCGGATCAAGTTCAAGCTCTCTTTCAACAGATGACGGCTCTTGTTGATCAGTACCACACCTGATCCAAGCGCCTCCCCAACACCCTCCAGAAGCTCTACGACCTGTACAGGAAAGGTCGAGCACCCACAGGGGAGAGCCAGCGCGCCCCAGTGGAGACCAGACCCACCACTCCACAAGGCGAGTCCATCACTCCAGAACCAGGCATGCCCATACAGAGCCTCACCAGTGTCGGAGGTCATGGTCCCACTCCGCGCGAAAACACCGGGCCCAGGAAGACCGCGCACAGCAGGAAAAGTCCCGGCCTCATCGCCGAAGTTAGGAAAGTCAGTCCGGCTCTGCTGCGAGCCCGTCGATGGAGAGAAACAAGTTGTTGGACCGAGCAGACCGGAGGGCTGACCCAATGCTACGGAGAATAAAAGAAATAGATCACCGTATAGAAGAGCTGGCGAAAGATCAGGGCCGGCCCGCTGCGAAGACGTACTCGAGCAGACCTCCGTTCACGGATAATGTTATGAACGCGGCAGCGCCCAGAGGGTTCAAAATGCTAACGGTTCTACAATACGACGGAACCACCGACCTTGTGGACCACCTGGAAACTTTCAGAACTATGATGCTCCTCCACGGCGTCTCTGACGGATTCCTCTGTAGAGCATTCCCGACCACACTGACCGGGGCAGCCCGGGAGTGGTACTCAAGGATCAAGCCGAACTCCATTAGCAACTTTGAAGACTTTGGGGAAGACTTGGTCCGCCATTTCATGAGCAGCCGGAGGCCAACGAAAACAACAACATCCTTAATGGCCTTGCGACAGGAGGATAATGAACCTCTGAAAACATTCGTCAACCGTTTCAACAGAGAGGCTCTTCAAGTGCCAAACTTGGATCCATCGGATGCCATGAATGCACTCCTCACAGGTGCCAAATCCAACGACTTCCGCCGATCAGTCGCTCGCCAAAACCGGCACTCACTGGCGGATCTGATGGCAGGGGCCGAGGAATATATAGCCGTGGAGGAGACTCTAGCGGCCTTAGACTCAAACCGAAGGAGAACGTCTGAAGAAAAGAACCCTACCAAGCAGCGTAGGGATGATAAAGCCCCCAGAAGGGAGAGGTCCCCCCAGAGGAGGGAAGAAAACTTTACCCCTCTCAACACCTTCCGGAGACACATACTGGCCGCAATCAGAGGGGAAGAATTCGTAAGATGGCCGACCCGAATGATCTCCAAGGGGAATAAGAGAGACAAGTCGAAGTATTGTAGGTTCCACAGGGACCACGGGCACGACACAGACGAGTGCTGGCAGCTCAAGGAAGAAATCGAGTTGCTGATTGGTCGCAGATACTTGAAAAAGTATGTCAAAGATGACAGCCACAGAAGAGAGCGGAGGGAGAAGAGTCTCCAGGGCCAGAGCCCCCGACGGTCACAGCCTCCCCATGCGCGGAATCAATCTCCTCCGCCATCCAGTCCACAGCCAGAGGCGTGCCGATCCCAGCCCAAGGGGGTCATCAACACGATTATGGGCGGGCCAGCAGCCGGAGGCACATCATCTACTGCTCGAAAAGCATACGCACGCCGAGTCAACGCCGTGCACACATGCAGCAAAAAGATGAAGACGGAGAATGAAATCTCCTTTTCAGATGCAGATCTCGACAACTTGATACTGCCTCACGACGACGCCCTGGTCCTAACAATGCTCGTCGCGAACTGGGAATTGAAGAAAATTCTTATCGACAACGGGAGTTCGGCAGATATCCTGTACTATCATGCTTTCAAGAAAATGATGATAGGTGACGACCGTTTAAGGCCGACGAACTCCGATCTGTTCGGTTTCTCAGGGGAGGTCGTGAAAGTGGAAGGACATATTGAACTCCCAGTCCTCGTCGGAGAGCCACCCTGTCAAGCCTTCGCAATGGTCAACTTCCTGGTAGTGAGGGCCATTTCGGTCTATAACGCTATCTTGGGACGACCCGACCAGAATCTAATCCGCGTCGTCGCTTCAGCATATCACCAGAAGATGAAGTTTATGACGCCAAATGGCGTGGGAGAAGTCAGGGGAGATCAGCCACAGTCCAGGGACTGCTATGCCATGGCACTCAAGGGCAAAAATGCACGTGAATCGCTGCCGATTGAGCTACTCGATCTGAGAAATGAAGCCCAGGGGACTCAGCCCGCCGAAGACCTCATCTCCATCCCTCTGTGCAAAGGCGATAATGAGAAAGTCGTTCAGATCGGCTCCTCCCTAGGCAGTAACACCCGGCATAGCCTCACCCAGTTTCTTCAAGACAATGCAGACGTCTTCGCATGGGCTCCCGTTGACATGCCCGGCATAGACCCGGAGGTCAGCACACACAGACTTGGTGTTGATCCGACCTGCAGGCCGGTGAAACAGAAAAGAAGATATTTTGCCTTCGAAAGGCGGCAGGCGATAAAGGAAGAAGTGGAGAAGCTCTTGAGAGCTGACTTTATTCGGAAAATCCAATACCCGGACTGGCTGGCGAACGTGGTCTAGGTAAAGAAATCCAATGGGAAGTGGAGGACCTGCGTTGATTTCACCGACTTGAACAAAGCTTGTCCCAAGGACAGCTACCCGCTCCCAAAAATCGACCAGCTGATAGATGCCACCGCAGGTCACGAACTGCTAAGCTTTATGGACGCCTTCTTCGGATACAATCAAATTAGAATGTATGAATCGGATATACCAAAGACCTCCTTCAGAACAGATCAGGGAACATACTGTTACCGTGTCATGCCCTTCGGCTTAAAGAATGCCGGGGCCACCTATCAAAGGCTCGTCAATAAGCTTTTCCGGAAACAGATCGGCCGTAACATGGAAGTCTATGTGGACGATATGCTGGTCAAAAGCCGAAGTGCACAAGATCATGTCTCCGACCTGAGAGAAACATCCCAAGTCCGAAGAGAGCATAACATGAAGCTCAACCCCAGCAAGTGCACTTTCGGCGTCAGCTCAGAAAAGTTCTTGGGGTTTATGGTAAGCCAAAGAGGGATAGAGGCCAATCCAGAGAAGATCAAGGCCGTGGTGGAGCTCACTCCACCGAAAACCATCAGAGAAGTACAACGGCTAACCCGGATGGTGGCCGCGCTAGGGTGCTTCATCTCAAAATCCACAGAAAGATGCATGTATTTCTTCAACGCCGTCAAAGGAATCAAGACAGCACCCTGGACAGAGGAGTGCCAAGCCGCATTCGAGGAGTTGAAGCAGTACTTGTCCTCCCCACCACTGTTAACAAAGCCAGAGCCGGGGGAGGAGCTGCTCATGTACCTGTCTGCAAGCCCCATGGCATTGGCAGCCATGCTAGTTCGAGAAGAGCACAACCAACAGAAACCGATCTACTATGTCAGCAAGGTCCTGCACGATGCTGAGACCAGGTACCAGCGGGTTGAGAAACTGGCGTACGCCCTGATCATGGCGGCCAGAAAACTAAGGCTATACTTTCAAGCTCACACAATAAAGGTCCTGACTGATTAGCCGCTCAGGCAAGTTCTCCACAGACCGGACACCTCGGGGCATCTTGTGAAATGGGCCGTGGAGCTGAGTGAATTTGATATCCAGTACCTACCTAGGCCAGCCATAAAAGCTCAAGTGCTGGCAGACTTCGTGGCTGAATACACCATCCACTAGCGAAACACCGAATCTGAGACTGTCCAAACCCCGGTTGTGGAGAAGGTAACTGGGGAACGAACAGAAGCCGAGACTGAACCAGTAAGCACAGAAATCGTCCCCGTACCGGCAGAACAGGATCCATCGATCATCGAACCACTCTGGGAAGTGTACGTGGATGAATCTTCGAACAAGGGTGGCTGTGGAGCCGATTTAATTCTTACCGGGCCTGACAACTTCGCTCTGGATTACGCCCTAAGGTTCGGATTCCGTGCGTCCAACAATGAGACAGAATATGAGGCCCTCCTCGTCGAAATGAACCTAGCAGTCCAGACCACCGCTCAAAGACTGAAGGCATACTGCGGCTCCCAGCTGGTTGCGAACCAGATCCAAGGAGTCTATGAAGCTCGCGATGAGTGCATGATTAAATATCTCTCCAAGGTCCGCCAGTTGGCTAGTAAGTTCAAAGACTTCGAGGTCGTCAGGATTCCTAGAACGGAAAATGCAAAGGCGGACGTGCTATCTAAGATGGCAGCATCCGGTTACACCACTCTAGGAAGTATATGTATGGAGTTTCTGCAGAAATCTAGTATCGAGAATGAGGCCGTCGAGGTAATGCAGGTCGAATCCGAGCCGTACTGGATGGACGAAATCATCGAGTACCTCGTAGCGGGAAGCTTCGCGAAGCGAAGAAGGAAGCCTGCAAGATAGTACAGAGAGTAGCCCGATTTTCCCTTGATGGTGAGAGCCTGTATAAAAGGTCGTACACCCTCCCATACCTAAAGTGCCTCCGGCCAGGCAACGCCGCATACGCCCTACAAGAGACGCACGAAGGGATTTGTGGGGAACACCTAGGGGGCAAGGCCCTGGCAATCAAAGTGCTGCTGAGAGGCCTGTACTGGCCAACCTTAAGGCAAGATGCTCTGGACCTGGTCAAGAAGTGCGAGAGATGCCAGAAGTTCTCTCCCACCATCCACCAACCTGCTGTATCTATGGCCCCGATCATCAGCCCACTCCCTTTCGCAGTATGGGGGCTGGACATCCTGGGCCCCTTTCCACCAGCCTCCGGAAGACGCGAGTTCGTCGTGGTGGCCATTGACTATTTTACCAATTGGGTGGAGGCCGAACCTCTAGCCCAGATCACAGAGCAAAACGTACAGACCTTCTTCTGGAAGTCGGTCGTTTGCAGATTCGGGATCCCCGCGTCTTGATAACGGACAATGGTAGACAGTTCGACTGCCGAAACTTTTGAAAATTCTGCTCTGACTTGAAGATCAAACAGAGATTTACTTCAGTAGCGCACCCTCAGACGAATGGACAGACAGAAGTAACGAATAGAATTCTGCTTCAGGGGATCAAAAAGAGGCTGGACGAAAAGGCTGGCCGATGGGTAGATGAACTTTATCATGTCCTATGGGCATATCGTATCACCCCGCGCACATCAACGGGGGAATCACCATTTAACTTGTCCTTTGGGACAGAGGCCGTAATACCCGTCGATGTGGGCCCTCCGTCTCCCAGAGTCACCAACTTCAATGAACAACTCAACGGAGATGGGCTCCGCGCAAATCTCGACTTACTGGAAGAAGCTCGGGAAGAGTCCCGAATCAGGGTCGCCGCCTACAAACAGAAAGTGTCCAACTATCATGATTTGAAGATACGCCTCAGAGAATTCCGAGCATGGGATCTAGTCCTAAGGAAAGCTGCTATCTCCCAACCAAAGAAGGTCGGAAAACTCCTCCTCGACCTGGGAGGGGCCGTATCGAGTAAGAGAGGTGATTCGCCCGGGAAGTTATAAACTGGAGACGCTTGGGGATCACCTGCTACCCCACGCCTGGAATTCAAAGAACCTCCGAAAATACTATCAATAGACGACCACTTGGCGTAAAAACGAATGCCGTTGTAAGCGCTCGAATATGAATGATAAAGAGGATACTGTTTCTTTGTAAATCTCCGAGCAAACCATCTTGTAAACCCAGTTCACTAAAACTTGGGTACTCACTGCTTTGGTTCGTCCCAGCCCGCCTCCACGAAGACAGGGAGCGCATTCTTGGTCAGGAACGGGCCCGGACAGAAAAACCCAAACCATCTTGGAAACACAGTTCACTAAAACTTGGGTACTCACTGCTTGGTTCGTCCCAGCCCGCCTCCACGAAGACCGGGAGCCCACTCCTGGTCAAGAACGGGCCCGGACAGAAAAACCAAACCATCTTGGAAACCCAGTTCACTAAAACTTGGGTACTCGCTGCTTGGTTAGTCCTAGCCCGCCTCCACGAAGACCGGGAGCGCGCTCCTAGTCAGGAACGGGCCCGGACAGAAAAACCAAACCATCTTGGAAACCCACTTCACTAAAACTTGGGTACTCGCTGCTTGGTTCGTCCCAGCCAGCCTCCAAGAAGACCGGGAGCACACTCCTGGTCAGGGACGGGCCCAAACAGAAAAACCAAACCATCTTGGAAACCCGGTTCACTAAAACTTGGGTAATCGCTGCTTGGTTCGCCTCGGTTCGCCTCTACAAAGACTCGGGTCAATTGGAGCTTAAATGTCTGCCCGGAGTATTTTTGGCCCACAGTATTAGAATCAAGCAGTATAAGCCAGAGGCAGACATAAGTGGACAACAAAATGTAATTTATATTCATGAAAAAGTAGGGCCTCGAAGGGCCATTACAAAAAATAGGACCTCCAAGGGCCATTACAAAAAATAAAACCTCCAAGGGCCATTACAAAAAAGAAAAGAGAGGGGAGCTCAGGACGCCCCGTGACTGCCACCCCGTGATGGATGTGCCCCAGGGACCTCTACGCAGCGGCAGTGCCCTGCTCGTCGTCGCCAGCTACCAGCGGATCAGGGAGGACAAGGCCTGTCAAGACCGCAGCTGGGTTGGATTCCTTGACCTGCTCAAGACAATCAAAGAATCCCAGCTTGTAGGATTCACTGGACAAACTAATAAGTTCGTCCTCTTTCTTCCTCACGGCCTCCTCGACGGCCACTGTCTGTCTCTCCCAGGCCCTTTCCCTCTGTGCATTAAGGGCTTCAGCGGCCTTCTGCTTCTGGGCGGCCATGTCATCTTTGAGCCGATGTACCTCCGCGTCCCTCTCCCCAATTGAGCTTTGGAGCTCGGCTGCCTCTTGCATCAGTTGGCCGTTCTCCTCCTCAGACTTAGTGATCACCTTAGAAAACTTCCGGCTCTTCTCCCGAAAGTCATTATAATACAGTCCGATCTACAGGCAAGCGTTAAAAAAATGTAATAATAATACAGGCCATCTTACTTGATAGAGTGAAGAGAAGATAGCCTCGTCGGCCGCAGCTGGAGGGTCGTTTAGAACCTGCAGCTTGTCTCTGTTCAGGAGACCCTTGGTGACGATCTCCATAGCTACCAGGCTCTCACCCAGGCCGGTGTCGCTCTTCTGAACGGCCCAGTTGGGCCGAAAAACATTATCCCCAGACTTCGCCGGGGGGGGGGGGCTCCAGTGGATGCTCCCCCGACTTAGAAGACCCCGCTCCTCGGTCGTAAGCGCCGACCAGCTTCACTGAAGGCTTGCCCTTTGGGGGCGGCGTGTCCTGGGTCGGGGCAGGACTCGAGATTTCCGCGGCTTTCCTTTTCTGGCCCTGCTGGGCCCTTCCAAAGGCTCCTTGCCTCACCTTCTCCAGCTTGGATTGTGTCTGCATATCTGAAAGTCAACATGGACGAACAAAACCGGTCAGGAGCAAAAAGGAGAAAAAAAGAGTTTAAAAGCAAGACTAGCCACATACGTGCCGGGGTCGCAGTACTAATGCCAAGCCTGACCAGAACCTCTTCCCCAGAGAATTCCGCACAATGAATGAGGCCCTCCCGGTGCAGCTCCTCACTGACTAGGGCGAACGTTCTCATATCCTCGCCCTCAAGGAGCGGCTTGCGGCTCAACGCAAGTGTGTTTGGGGTGTCCCATTTTAGAGGAACTGGCCAGGGCTCGGTGGACTCCATGTCCTCGACATAGAAGAACTTGTTCTTCCATAGATGTATGGAGGATGGAATACCAGTGATCATTTTCACCTCAGGGCGCTGCCTAATGTAAATCCAACCCCCGTCCTTGTGCCTCTTCAGGTGCGCACACATGCGGAACAAAGGCACAAACAAGCTTTTTTGAAGCCGGCCATGGACAAGGTATATAAACCCGATCAGCGTCCTCCATGAGTTCGGCGCGACCTGAGCTGGAGCCAGCCTGTAATACTGAAGGACCGCGACGATGAATGGGTGCAGAGGGAATCTGAGCCTGGCCCTCAACGACTCGTCATATATACAGACGTCGGAGCTGACGTTGCAAGCCCTATCTCCCTCTATCGCGGCCCTCAGACCAAACCTTTGGGGAATACAGTACCTATCCCTAATGTCCCCCAGCCTGGACTCATCAAGGATATTCTCCTCGTAAAGAGCCTGAATGTTGTATTGGGGATTGGCGTCCATCCGGGCCCTAGCTACGACCTCAACGGCCCGGCCAGGGAGGAATGTGGTGGACGCCTCGGCGGCGTCACTACCAACGCTCGCCTCTGCTCGGAAGTAACTATCCGTCGGGGGCAGAGTATTATTCAAATCCAAAATCACCTTGTCCCCACTATCTATGACCTCTATGCTAACTTCAGGACTCGCCATATAGGGGCCGGGAATTACGGTCAGAATAGTTCGAGTCCTCTCCGACAAGCTAGATGCCGAACTACTAGAGGACCCGGACTCCCCTGAATCAGACCTAGAACCGGACTCAGAACTTGAAGTAATACTGGACATAAAGAACGCTAAAAGAAATAAATAGCTACACTAAAAGAAGGATTACCGGCCAGAAGAGAAAGGCTCCTAACTCGCGGACGACCACAACCTGGGGCTATCAGAACCGAACAGGCGGAGTAAGAAAGAAAAAGAAAAAGGGAGAGAAAGCGAGAGAGTGAAAGTGAAATGTGAAATGTGAAAAGTGAAAACCCTCTTTTATAGGCCTTTGCTTAAGGCGGTTCGCATTTATGGAAGGCACGCGCTTCGAGGGCCCTTGTATGGTGCCACGTGTTTCTCATTAATGGAGGGCTCACGTGCTGAGGCGGAAAACGTGCGTACAGTACAGTTGGAAAACGATCAGGTTATTAGAACTGCTTGAGCACGAAATACCTTTGGAGTAGTTGTGTCTGGTCCAAACCGTACACAAAAATCTGCCCGGCCCAAGCCGGACAGAATATGGCGCATTCGCTAAACGACAAAAGTCTGCCCGCCCGTCCCAAGCCGGACAGAATATGGCGCGTTCGCTAAAAGACAAAAATCTGCCAGGCCCAAGCCGGACAGAATATGGTGCATTCGCTAAACGACAAAAATCTGCCCGTCCCAAGCCGGACAGAATATGGCGCGTTCGCTAAAAGACAAAAATCTGCCAGGCCCAAGCCGGACAGAATATGGCACATTCGCTAAACGACAAAAATCTGCCCGGCCCAAGCAGGACAAAATATGACGCATTCGCTAAACGACAAAAATCTGACCGTCCCAAGCCGGACAGAATATGGCGCATTCGCTAAACGACAAAAATCTGCCCGTCCCAAGCCGAACAGATTTTCCGGAAAGATTTCTTAGGCCGGACAGACGGCTTAGCCTGACAGATTTCTTAGGCCGGATAGACGGCTTAGCCGGACAAATTTTTCCGGACGGATCCCAGGCCGGACAGATGGCTTAGCCAGACAGACGGCCTAGCCGGACAGATTTTCTGGACAGATTTCTTAGGCCGGACAGACGGCTCAGCCGGACAGATTTCTTAGGCCGGACAGATTTCCCAGGCCAGACAGACGGCTTAGCCGGGCAGAATTTTCGGACAGATTTCTTAGGCCGGACAGACGGCTTAGCCTGACAGATATTTCCGGACAGATTTCCTAAGCCGGACAGATGGCTTAGCCGGACAGATTTTCCGGACAAATTTCTTAGGCCGTACAGACGTCTTAGCCGGACAGATTTTTCTGGACAGGTTTCCCAGGCCGGACAGACGGCTTAACCGGATGGATTTTCTGGACAGGTTTCCCAGGCCGGACAGACTTTCCATCAAACCATTGAATACAACTCCTCACACTTCCCCAAATCACTAAAATGACGTGGAGAACTGGGGGCAACTGATGGGGTACAAAAAAATAGCAACTAATGAGCTGTCGACACGTGGCCGCAGGAGGGCCCACCACAAGCCCAACTGCTGCGCAGGGGTAACCTAGTAATTGCCTAAATAGTGGGTGGACCTAAACCCACAGAGGGCTTGACACCTGTCCTAGGGTAGGTAATCCAACCACCCCAGGTCCCCTTCTATAAAAGGCCTTTCAAGGCTCAGATCGAGGGGTAATAACTTCTGAACTACCACTCTTAAAAAACTCGCTCTGCACTCCTTCTCGTACTGACTTGAGTGTCGAAGGGCCTGTCCGGAGTAACGACTCCGGTTTGGTCTTCTGACCTCGTGTGTTCTTGTGCAGGACTCAGCTCCTTCACTTCGGTTCCTCGGGTCCTGCAGCTCAGCTCTTACATCACTGCCGTATCTGTTACCGATTTTAGGCCTAACATCCCATAACCAAAATCAAACATATCTTAATTTATCTTTGCATTTATTTTACTTCTTCTGCATTGTACTTCTACTTTCCATTATCTGTAGTTTCAGACACAGAATTGAAGATATGACGAAATTAAGAGAAGGAAAAATTGCCAATGCGGGACACCAAAATACAAGAATTGTGAACGGGTGACACAATTTTGAAAAATTGTTAAATATGGTTGATAACCCCCTTTTGAGAGTTTGATAACCCCATTTAGAGGGTTGATAACCCCCTTTTAGAGACTTGATAACCCCATTTCGTCCCTCTCTAACAATTTTTCAAAAATGTGTCCCCCATTTACAATTCTTGAATTTTGGAGTCCCCCATTGGCAATATTTCCTTGATTCATCTTCTCCAATGATTATTTTTCTTTAATTCTGTATCCTTCTCACTGACACTTGTTTGTGTTATTATATTAAGAAGTTAATCGGATTCCTGCTGATCTCCTTCAGGTCCATTGTGGACAAAACCAGAGTATGACATGTGGCGTGAGATCCAACCATCGACACGGAACTTTACTCCAGTCCTCAATGTGGCCAGAGCTATGCTGATCCATCTCGTGTACATCTAGTGCCTCATTGTTGTATTGGGTTATGTACTCTCTTAAAGATTCATCCTTTCTCTATTTGACGACTTTCAGGACGTCTGTCGTCTTCTAGACGTGGGCGAGCCTTCTTCATGGTGGACGAGAAGGCTCTATAAATGATCATGTCTGATAAACCATGGAACTGTTAGAGGATTTAGGTCAAGCAAAGAGTGCTTGAAGCATTACACCCAAGGTATCTAGTTTGGAATACCAAGTTTGTTGCCTCCAACCCCTATATATAGAGATACACTAGGGTTTTAATAGGTTAGTGGGCTCTAGCCCAAATAGGCCCACTACACCAGTCCATTATCTTATTGGGCTTATATTAGAACATAATAGGGTTATATTATATACCCAACAATCTTCTCCTATGCTCTACATATAGCACAATCCAATAGATAGTTAATGTGATGTCCAAACAAAATTATTGAATCATCCATATCACCATATCAATAAAGATCTGTAATCCAACTGAAAACAAAAATACTTTAAAGAATAACCAAGAGTTTTAGAAATAATCTAAACTCAAACATAAGCAGTTTCACATGTAGGTGAACTATTTAATCAACTGAAAAGAAAATAATAGTTCCCACTGCTCTATAAGGATTCACTCATCAAGTAAGTCATCCTCATCAAGATCCAAATTGAGGCAATCTCCTCCATTTTTGCCAATTCCTGTAAATTACCAAATATGAATTTTATTAAAAAATGAATCCAATCATTTGTGTATTTTACTAAAAGTATCTAGTTCTACCAGAAGAACTTAGTACAATTTCATAATGGCTGAAAAATAAATATCAATAAGCATGAATGTCAAGTTTCAATCAAGAACAAGACCTAAACAGTTTCTTTTACAAAGAACCATTCCATGTTTTCATTTGGAATGTTACATGCATCATATCCAAATTGAGTTAAGCTGTATCATCAAGTTTAAAATGAAACAACCTTTCCTAAGAAGGACATGTCATCAAATGTGGAATGACATAAAGACAACTGTAAACATCATTGAAACATATCAAGTACTTATCATGGCCAAGATAGGGAGATTCGAAAAACTCAAAATAATATGGATGTAGGTTAAGACACGTCTACACAATCTTTAACCCTATCTCCCGCACCGTTCTGAATATTCGATCTTTGCTCAGTCCCTTCGTAAGAGCATCAGCCATATTATCCTTCGATCTCACATCAACCAAAGTGATAATACCTTATTCTATAAGATAATTTAGGGTGGCATGTTTCAGCCTGACATGTCTCCTCTTACCATTAAAGAGTGAGTTTTCACAACCGTAATTGTAGCTTGATTATCACAGAACAAACTTAAAGAGTTAATCTTTAAATGGGTCAATGGAATGTCCAGGATCAGATCTCTTATCCACTCTACTTCATCTCCTACAGAAGCTAAAGCATAAAGTTCTGATTTCATAGATGATAGAGCAATATAAGTCTGTCTCTTTGACTTCCATGCAACAACGGCTCCACCCAGTGTAAATACATAACCACTGGTAGATTTACTGTCTCCTAATTCTGAGCCCCATGATGCATCAGAATATCCTTCCAGGATAGGAGGATGGCCATTATAACATAGAGCATATCCTTGAGTACCCTTAAGGTATCTTATCAGCCTCGTAAGTGCATCCCAGTGCTCATGGCCAGGATTACTAGTGAAACGACTCAGTATGCCAACTATAAAGGATATGTCTGGCCTAATGCAACTCATAACATACATGAGACTACCAATCAGTTTAGAATAATCGAACTGATTCACACTATCTCCTTTATTTGAGATCAGCTTCTTGGTATAATTAAATGGTATCTCAATCGATTTACACTCACTGTATCCACATGTAGAAAGTAGTTTTTCAATATAATGGGCTTGGCTAAGAGTAGTCCCTTGCCGTTCAAAACTTACTTTCATACCAAAAATGGTGTCAACCACACCAAAATCTTTAATGTCGAATTCTTTAGCCAAAGTGGATTTCACGTCACTCACTACAGAGAGATCAGAACCAAGAATCAACATATCGTCTACATACAAGCAAATAAATCACAACCTTATTCGACACAAAATGAAAGTAAAGGCATTTATCTGAGTAACTGGTCTGCAAACCAAAGCTCTTTACTACCTTGTCAAATTTTTGATGCCACAATTTAGGTGCTTGTTTAAGACCATACAAAGATTTGTGTAACTTACAAACTTTGTTCTCGAAACCTTCCATGACAAACCCTTCAGGTTGGTTCATGTAGATTTCCTCTGTGAGGTCTCTATTTAGGAAATCCGTTTTTACATCCATTTGATGCACAATATACTTCTCAATAGAAGCTAAAGCAAGAAGAATTCGTATTGTTGCCAAATGACAGACCGATGAGTAAACATGAAAGTAGTTTATCCCACTTACTTGAGTATAGCCCTTAGCTACTAAACGTGCTTTATACCGAGCTATGGATTCGTCATGATTAAGTTTCTTCTTCAAAATCCACTTATAGCCCACTGTCTTAGCCCCTTTTGGCAAATGGACTGCTGCCAAGTTTGATTTTGTACAGAGAGCTCATTTCATCATCAATGGCTTCTACCTACAACTAAGAGTCCCTAGATCACATTGCTTCCTTATAGGATAATGGATCATTCTCTAAATGGTAGGTCACAAAGTCCTCACCAAAGTTCTTGGGTACTCTATCTCTTGTAGAAACTCTTAAAGGTTCTGATTCAGAAATCAGTGTAGGACGGGTGTCAAACATTTTCTGTTCAGACTCTGCATGCGATTCTGTAACCATCTCAGTATCGCCGGGTATGGTCAAACCATGATCTCTGAGAAATTTTTTCTCAAAGAATATTGCATCTCTAGATTCTAGAACCATATTGGTTGATAGATCCAAAAATCGATCAGCAGCACTATCTTCTGCACCACCTAGATAAACACAAGTGTTGGTTCTAGGTCCTACCTTAGGTTTCCTAGGGTCTTGCATCCTCACATAAGCAATACAGCCCTAAGTCTTACGAGTGTCATATCTACAAGGATGTTTATGCCAAAACTCATAAAGAGTAGATGTCAACTTAGAGTGTAGTACTCTATTCAGGATGTGATTTGTAGTTAAAGCTGCTTCTCCTCAATAGCTAGTAGGCATGCCAGCTGTCAATAACATAGAGTTTAACATTTCAGTTAACGTCATGTTCTTACGTTCAGCTATGCCATTAGATTGAGGCGAGTAAGGAGCAGTAGTTTCAAGTATTATGCCCTGAGCGGCACAGAATTCCTTGAACTCGATCAAAGTGTATTCTCCTCTTCTATCACTCATAAATCGCTTAATTTTTAAGTTCAATTGATTTTCAACACGATTCTTGAAAATTTTAAATTTATCAAAAGCTTCATCTTTCGATTTTAAGAGATAAATATGACAATATCTAGAAAAATCGTCTATAAAAGTGATTAAATACTTCCGACCACCTCTAGTAGTGAAACTTTTAAAGTCTTAGAGGTCAGAATGTATTAACTCAAGAAGTTGTGTGCTCTTAGAAACCGAACGAAAAGGTTTTCTAGTGATCTTGGTTTGTGCACACACTTCACATCTGTCAAATCTAATTGATGTATCTAAAGAAAAATTATAAGTTTGAGCAAGTTTGACCATTTTTCTATAGTTCACATGTCCCAATCTAGTGTGTAACAACTTAGGATCAATCAAAGTGGAACTAACCTGACTAACGGTTTTATTGGCTAAACTCAATCTATACATCCCATCGATTAAGAAAGCGCAGCCAAAATAATAAGAGTTAGCACTTAAAGTTACTCTACCACCCAAAAATGATGAACACATGCCAGCATTGTCTAAAAGACTAATAGAAATTAAATTCTTTTGAATAGTAGGAACTACTTTAACATTTTTTAAAGTTAGTATTTTACCTGAAGAAATAACCAAGTTCGCAGTTCCAGTGTGAGTCACCTCTACCTCAGCTCCACTAGCCACTGTAACGGTCTCTTTCACGCCAACAACATCCGTAAGTAGTTTCTTTGAGTTGCAAACATGGCATGTGACTCCTGTATCTAACAACTACTCTGAAGAAGTACTGGCCTTACCATTGCCTAACATGACAACAAAACTCTTAGGCGTAGCACTACCCACCATCATATGAGCTTCTTTTTATGGTGTGTCAAATTTAGCCTTAGGTTGTTTTGACCCTATCGAGACCTACAATCCCTCCCCACCACTTAATCCTAAGAGAGGAATTTGAAGATGATACACCGAGCAGCCCTCTCCATTTTTTTTCTTTAGCAACTTGCTATTATACACCAAACTAGTGTATATCTCGTTGGAGCGTTTCTATCCCTCGAAATTGATTTGGGCGAGAGTTTTTTCCCTCAAATTGCAGCCCTCTCATCACTTGGGCGATCTACCTTGGCTATTCACACGGCATAAATTACAAAGGTGTTTAGGAGTTAACACTTAAAGTTACTCTACCACCCACAAAAGATGAACACATGCCAGCATTATCTAAAAGACTAATAAAAATTAAATTCTTTTGAATAGCAGGAGCTACTTTAACATTTTTTAAAGTTAGTATTTTACCTGAAGAAACGACCAGGTTCGCAGTTCCAGTGTGAGTCACATCTGCCTCGGTTCCACTAGCCACTGTAACGGTCTCTTTCACGTCAACAACATCCGTAAGTAGTTTCTTTGAGTTGCAAACATGGCATGTGGCTCCTGTATCTAACCACCAGTCTGAAGAAGTACTGGCCTTACCATTGCCTAACATGGCAACAAAACTCTTAAGCGCAGCACTGCCCACCATCATATGAGCACCTACAATCTTGAGTGAAGCACGGAGGTGCGGTTGGTGTTGAGCTCGACGCTAGGAGACGACTTGTGATCGGAAGAAAAATCGTCTGGGAGAGCTGGAATCTTGACTCTAGGAGATCCCTTTGATGCTCTAGTCAGAACACAGATCAACAGTTGATGCAGGCAAAAAATCTGGACGCTCTTCGTGACCCAGCAACGGATGCAAGATTGATAAAATAAATGAAAAAATGTCCCTTTCGAATACCGTCGTACGTAATATATTACTTTGGTCACCGTCGAAGGGGATGTGATTTATTTCGATCCCGTCGAAGTCGAGTTTCTCATAGCGAAACTAGAAAATACTCCTGCAGGTGCTAATCCAATCAACCAAAAGTTCTCAAAAGAACTCAAATGCCAAAGGCAAATTTCATTCAATAATCAAAAGTCCCATTACATGTCTCATCCACCTCCTTCTATAGATTATGAGGAATTCTAAAAATGGAATATCATACAAGCAAAAGAAACATCTAAAATTGCCACCTTCATATTAAATGCAACCTAAATATAAAAAGTAAACTCAATCCTAAATGGCCTTATTAAGCTATGTATGGAATGGACAAATTCCTTATTTGGTCATGCATGAAAATAGAAATAAATCTATCCTAATTGGCATGAAAGAAAATGAAAATAAATCTAGCCTAAATGATATGCAAAAAAATAGAAACAAATTAGCCAGTAGGATTTGTGTTGCATCAACAGTGGTAAATTCGAGCAGAAGTAAGAGGAGTAGAGCTTATGGGTGGCTCTGAGAGATTGCTTACCTTCGAGTTTGGCCTAGTTATGTAGGTTTAGAGAACTTGCTCTTCTCGGAGTCTTTCCATTCGACCGCCTTTCCTAGGAAGTTGATTTCCGTATTTATCAATGTGGCCAGCAAGGTTGTTGAGGCTCGATGCCTTTCCTAGGAAGTTGATTTCCGTATTTATCAATGACGCGTGTAAGTCTCTCATTGGAGGCCGGATTTTTTCACCAGCTGCTTAATTAAATATATCGTACGTAAGATACAGACTAGGGTGCATGGTGTTAGAGTGCACATAGGCACTAGAATGCATAAAGACAATTGTTTCCAACATAAATACAGGCACCCTTCAATGCATACTGGGCACAATAAGCGTGCAATGTCTTGAGGAACATAGCTTAAAAATCACCCAAATCATTTAACACATAAGTCTAAGGACGGCACTGGTGTCATGCGTAGCAACAGTGTCATATGCCAACCCCTATTTAATAAAAATTCTAGAAAAAATATGAGCTGTTAGGCACACTTTTTGGCTCCCCATGTGCCACGTATCCATCATAGGATCTGTTGATGCATTCGACAGAAGTACACCTTGGTTGAATGATCCTGGACCCTTGATCTATAAACGCTCAGTTAGGGTTCAGTGATGAAAATCCAAAACCACTAATTTTTGTATTCATTTTTCATATGCATGGAAAATTCTTTAGCTGAGGTACAAAGGCCATGCTTAAGTGATCTCGATTATACATAAGTGTTCCTATTTAGGGCCCAAAAAATGTTTTCATTAGAGAGGAATGCTACACCAATGGGGAGGCCTTTTTTCACCGGTTTTGCAAGGGGCATTCCTGTTCCATAAAACAAACAAAAATAAATTATTGGAAAATGATTTTGCCACAGTAACTCATCTATAATGTTGTCCATCTCTGAATATTATGACGGGGGGATTTGCTAGGGATCAGCACATAAAGTATTTTGCAGACTGGCTGTTGGGTTTTAAATTTTGGCCGAAGTCCGAAGTTTCAGTTGAGACCGAAACCGAAATTCGGTGAAACCCGAAATTCTGGGTTTTACCAAATTTCTGCCGATATTTTGAAAATTCGGAATTTCGGACATTTCGGCCGAAATTTCATGAAATTGATTTTTATTAAAATATAGATATATTCCGAAATTTCGGAAATTTCCTCCGAAATTTGCTAAATATTTAAATAATAATTTTTTAATTACCGGATTTTGGCCGAAATTTTGGTTTCGGTCATGACCGAGATGATACCCGAAACCGAAATTTAAAACCATGCTTGCATAAGAGAGCAGCCACCTCAGATGGATTAAATGAATGAGACAAAATCTGTTGAGAACTGAGCCTATGTGCCTGCTCTTAAATGCCTTTGCAATGGTCCGTAGCAAATTCCCACTAATGGTTAGTTTATACACAGAGCTAACTGAGCTGAACTAAATGGACGCGCCGAGCTTATCTTACCAATCTAGACGTCATCACCAAAACGTCACCCAAGATAAGACAAAAACGACAAGCCAGCTTTCCGCGAAGGCCACGTGGCAGACATTATTGAAATATCAATAGCTTCTTTTACCCTCTGAACCTTCTTCCCGCCTAACAAAATCCCCCCTATCTTCTTTTCTCATCAAACACTCTCTTTTTCTCCCCTTCTCTTTTCTTCCTGGAAACCACTTTCCTACCCCCATCTTGACCTCCGTACTCCTATTAAAATCTCCCCAAACAATATTTTTGGAAAAACCCAACAGATTTTCTTTACCCCTTTGGTGGTTTTCTCTCTTTGTTTTGTAGTTAAAGAGTGTTCTGTTAGTTTTCTACTCATAACAGAGAGAAGGATGGATAATTTGGGAGTTGTTCATCATGAAAAGAGGAAGACTAAGAAACCCAAATCAAAAAAGAACCCAATCAAGGTTGTTTACATCTCAAACCCTATGAAAGTGAAGACAAGTGCCTCAGAGTTCAGGGCTCTAGTGCAGGAGCTCACCGGTCAGGACTCCGACATCGCCGATACTTCGAAATTCACAGAGATCGATGGCAAGGATGGCTACCGGAAAGCATTAGATCAAGCGCCCGTGGTAACGGATCAAGAGCTTGGTCTTGTAAGCCCTGTAACTAGTGTGGACCCCGATAGCGAGTCCTCGAAGAGTACTGTTTATTTGCCGCCGTTTGAGTACTTAGATGATGTCTATATGCCGCAGATCTTTGAGAATTTCTCTGGCTTCTTTCCATCTAGCTCATTCTATGAACCTTGTGTGGATCTCCTCAGATGCCTTGATGCAGTGTGAGCTCTGTTATGAAAGGATTTCTTCTGGGTTTTTGGGCTAGGTATATGTGATTATTATTAATCACTCATGTATTTATTTTTCTCAGTATATATCTTCTTTGTCATAAGTCATAGAGTAAATTTGAAATACCTGAGGAGCTTAGTTTTGGCTTGCAATTTACTTTTTAAAGGATGTGATAAGTGAATAGTATATTTGATGAATACACGTAGAAAAAAATGAGATAAATACTTATTAGGCTTAGGTGGCTTTGAAACCTCATATAAGGATTGCAGCCGCATCTTTTGGAAACTTGAAAGATTTGAAAAACATGGTTTCCTATTCCTATTGCATTTTGTTTCCTAAAGTAAGTTACGGAGGGTTGCTACCTTTGGCTGTTAGACATTCCTATTTTTAGCTAGTTTTTGCTTTTAGGAATCTTCGGAATTGTTCTAAAGGAATGACGAACAATTGGGTTTTGGGTATGGAATAAAATTTCTGTTTCCTTTTTTTAAAGAATTTGATGTTTTTATAGCGTGTCAGATTTCTAAAGGTGGTTTGCTTGATTATCTCTCTTTGATATTTGCCATTATTTAGCTTCTCAAGATTGGTACCAAAGCACAATTTAATCCTCGGTGTTGGTTGTAAAGAAGCGACAACTATGGTTGACAATCGTGGGAGTGGTCGAGGTGTTCGTATGGAAGCTCCTCATCAAGATCACGAAGCAGATAAAGTCGAAGAACTAAGGAGGCAAGTTTATGAACTTACATAATGTTTAACACGCTTTTAACTCTTAGTCGCTATGACGGTTGTCTCATCTTAGAGGATGTTAAGCCTTTTTATCATATAATCCTTCCCGAGATGAGCTGGGTGAAAGGGAGTTCAAGATTTGGTGGGTCCTAATCAACCCTACTTGATCTTGATATGAGAGTAGATATATTAGAGTTTGAAGTAAGATTCAACCCAATAAGTTTATCGATTGGCTAAAAGCGGTCGAATGAGTGTTTAAGTACATGGGGGTGTCAGATCATCGCAAGGTAAAGATTGTGGCTATCAAGTTTTTTAGCTTATGAGGGCCAAGTGTCCTCCTTTGGGGGCTGCCTTATTTGGCCCTGAACCTCGCATTGGCTTGAAAAGAGGCTTGACAGCCCTGCTTGGGACGCATCCATGAGCTATGCAGCACATTATGTCCATCCCTCGCTTAGTAAGGAGGCTTTGCACTGTTGTTGATAGCAGTACAGGGAGGTGTGCTGTAGCCGGTCTTGACTTTAAGAGAATTAGTTGTGGCATCCCATCACCAATTAGTTTTGGAAAACTTAGTTGAATTAATGATCCCACATGTAGTATTAGAGCAAGATCCCAAGTTTGAGACCCCCAGTTTTGTTTTTTTTTTTTTTTCTTTTGGCGTGGGGAGGCGGAGGTGCTGCTTTATGGGGGCTAGTCCTCCTCCCTCGGAGGCTGGCTTATGGGGGCTAGAACTTCTTGTGGACTCGAAAAGGGGCTTGAAAGGCTAGCCTAGGGTGCACTCATGAGGTGCGCAGCACCTTAAGTTCATCCCTCACGTAGTAAGGGGGCTCTACGTTACCGTTGATATGATTTCAGCCTTATAGCTTCAAAATGCACAAACCAAAGGTACGTAAACTTGGTCGGAAACTTGATGAGTTGGTCAAAGCGAATGTTCGAAATGAATAACCACACTTTGATGACTATAATGAAGATGAGGGTAACGAGATCACTAAGAGCGATCATGTTGAGGCACTAATTATTCGGTGTGTTATGAATATGGCCAAAGTTGAAGAAAAGTCTAATTGGTTGTAGAACAATATTTTTCATATAAGATGTATGTCAAATGAAAATCTTTTGCAATCTCATAATTGACTATGAGAGTTGTGAGAATGTGGTGGCACCAGAAATGGTCGACAAACTCAACCTCGAGATTGATTGGAGGCCTACTGATGCGGCCCACACCCATGAGGTTGACAAGTTTGAAGCCCAGATGAACCATCCTAAGCAAGTGAGAAGGTCAGCCCGCATCCAAGCCCAACACAAGGCCCATGTCCAACTTGAATCCATTAAGCATAAAGACCACCATGGACACGCTGATCGAGCTGGAGTCCCGCATTAATGAGTCTGACCGCTTTTTGGAGTCCATTTTTGGACCTCTAGATGGACGAATCAGAGCAAATGCTTAACTAGGAAGTTGTAGGTCTTTGAATTATCTTTCCAACAGATATTCATGGTCCTAATTTGGCTCAGTGGTTGAAGAGTTATGGCTATTTTGGTAGACTGTGTTTGCTAGCTTTGACTAGTTAATGTGTTTAGAGTTCCTAAACTATTAATGAGGTATGTGAGTCCCTAAACTAGTTAGTGGACTAGTTTGAACGAATTTTCTCATGTATTTCTCTATTTAAAGAGTATCAAACATATGTAATAGAGTTAGTTGAATATTTGAATGAAAATTTGCTTAGTGCATTTTCCCTTGAACCTTGAAGAGTTCTTCCTTGAAACCTAGAAGAGTTTCACTCCTTCCTTGAAAAGTAGGAGCTTTCCCCTATTGTTTGCATCCTTGAAGAGTTGCAACCATCAATCTAGAAGAATTGATGTTACCTATCTTCCTTGGCAACCTAGAAGACTAGCCATTGAAGTTATCTTTCTCTATTTTGCCCCGCTCTATTTCCAGAAATCTGTCCATTCGCATCCATCCACTTTCATCACCATTTCAAGCCCTTTCCAGTATTTTTCTGAGCAAACTTTTGTCAGAAAAGTTGTAGATCTTTGAGTCCTTAAAATTTTGGCTATTGAATCAAGTCATTCCGACCTATATCGAGGGAGATACGCTCATTTTACTGAACTTGCGCAAATCTATTTTTCTTGAATCCGAATTGTTGAGCATTTGAGTGTGTGTCTGTCACTCTCCCGATCCTTAGTCCAAGAAGCCTTGGAGAGGCTTGCATCATTTTGGTATCAGGGCTTTGGAGGAGAGGACAATGCCTCCAAGACAAGTCCGACGTCGAGGTGATAGAACAATCCCCTTGGATGAAGTACACACACTTGCTGAAAACTTGCAGCAGCATATGCAACAACAAATCAATGATTTGACTCCAGAAGTTGAACGTCTTCGTGCTGAAGCAAACAATCCTCCACCCCATTCCAGATCCGGAAAAACCAATGGTGATTCTTCTTCTTCAGAAAGTGTTCAATCTTTGCGACAAGGTAGGTGCCCTCAACCCCACACACAAGGTGTTCGAGAACCGGATTGGGAAAAGGAAATCAAGAGAGACATTCCAGAATTTCTAGGAACTAATTCCCCTGATGAAATCATTGATTGGTTAACACTTGTGAATGAAGTTTTTGATCATAGAAATATCCCGGAAGAGCGTCGTGTTGCCATCATTGCCATGCGATTCTGAGGCAAGGCCATAGCTTGGTGGAGACGTGAGAAGCAAACCCGCCACTCCGCCGGTAAGGATCCTATCACTCGATGGAGAAAGATGGAGGACAAGATCCGCAAGTACTTCCTTCCCAAAGGTTATAAGAGGGATTTGTACCGACGGTACCAAAATTTGAGGCAAGGTACGCGATCGGTGGAACAATACACCAATGAATTCAATGAGTTGGTAATTCGCAACAATATTCAAGATCCGGAGGAGATGCTCATGAACAAGTATTTGGGAGGCCTTCAACTTCATATCCAAGATACCCTTGACGTTCTTGACATCTGGGATTTGGGAGATGCACACCAAAGAGCTCTCAAGGTGGAGCATTCGCGCTCTCGAAAGCAACAAGCCACATCCTTCACAAATCGAGCAGTTCAAGGTTCGGTTGGCACCACCAAAGCGGGAAACACAAGTGCACACACCAATAGCATCAACAAAGCCTCTGCCCCGCCCAAGGGTTCTAATCAACCCCCTCCTACCGGTCAAAGCTCTACAACCGGTATGCGTTGTTATTCATGTGGTGAGATAGGACATCGTGCTAGCAATTGTCGGAAGCGACAAGCGGGTAAAGCATTACTTGTGGAAAATGAATCTGATGATCTGGGTGAGGAAGAAACTGATATTGACCCAAAGGATGATGAGAGTAACTTAGAGGATGAGCAAGTGCTTAATGCCGATACCGGTGAGTTTCTTATGATGCGAAAAAAATTTCTAACTCCAAAACAAGAATCTGGAAATCGTTGGTTGCGCAACAACATTTTCCACTCGGCATGCACTGTTTCTGGAAAGGTATGTCGATTAATCATTGATTCCGGATGTTGTGAAAATGTAATTTCTGAGACGGCGGCAAGCAAGCTGAAATTGGAGTTGAAAGAACATCCAACCCCTTACAAGATGTCTTGGTTAAAGCGATGTATGGAGGTAACTGTTTCCAAACGTTGTCTTGTCAATCTTTCTATTGCTTCCATCTACTTTGACAAGATATGGTGTGATGTTATACCTATGGATTGTAGTCATATCATCCTTGGCCGTCCATGGCAATTTGATAAGAAAACAATCCATGACGGGTATCGCAACACTTACTCTTTTGACTATGGAGGAAAGAAGATTATTTTAGCACCTAGTAAAGAACCAATTCAAACTCCTTTAGTTGAAAACTCCCCATCCTCTAATTTTCTTGTGATGAAAGATGTAAAGAGTGCTATGGAAGGGGTTAGTGTTATATACATCTTACTTAACAAGTCCGATATTGGAGATGTGGTTGCACCAATCATTCCGAACCAAGTCAAGCCTCTTTTGGAAGAATTCAAAGATATATTTCCATTAGACCTTCCCTCTGGCCTTCCCCCCATGAGAGACATTCAGCACCAAATTGACTTGCTGCCTGGTGCATCTTTACCCAACCTAGCTCACTATCGAATGAGTCCAGTGGAGCATGAAGAACTACAACGGCAAATCATGGAACTATTGAGCAAAAGTTTCATAAGGGAGAGCCTCAGCCCATGTGCCGTTCCAGCCCTTTTGGTGGCGAAGAAAAATGGCACTTGGAGAATGTGTGTTGATAGTAGAGCCATCAACAAAATCACCATCAAATACCGCTTTCCGATCCCTCGTCTTGATGATCTCTTGGACCAACTTTCCGGTGCCACCATCTTCTCAAAGTTAGACTTAAAGAGTGGATATCATCAAATCCGAATCAAGCCCGGAGATGAATGGAAGACGGCGTTCAAGACCAAAGATGGACTATTTGAGTGGCTAGTCATGCCATTTGGATTGTCTAATGCACCTTCCACCTTCATGAGGTTCATGACACAGGTTCTAAAGCCGTATCTTGGACGTTTTGTGGTTGTTTATTTTGATGATATTTTGATTTTTAGTAAGACTACTAATGAGCACTTGCAGCACCTTCAAGATGCGTTACGCTTGCTAAGGCAAGCACGCTTATTTGCAGCCCCTGAAAAGTGTTACTTCATGGTGCCACAAATCCTATTCCTTGAATTTAACATTTCAAGAGAAGGGATTTCAGTTGATGATGCCAAGATCAAGGTGATCCAATAATGGCCAACCCCAATAAACGTGCATAAAGTTCGAAGTTTTCATGGCCTAGCTTCCTTCTACCGATGATTCATTGCACATTTCAGTTCTATTGCTGCCCCACTCACTTCTTGTATGAAAAAAGGTGTTTTTGAGTGGACCATTGAAGCCCAAAGAAGCTTTGAACAACTCAAGGAAAAGTTATGTACAGCCCCGGTCCTTGCGCTTCCCAACTTCGATCTCATTTTTGAGGTTCATTGTGATGCATCCGGAACCGGCATAGGAGGAGTTCTAAGTCAAGGAGGACGTCCCATTGCATTCTTCAGTGAGAAGTTGAATGGTGCCAAACTCAAATATAGTACCTATGATTTGGAGTTTTATGCCTTGTTTCGCACACTTGAGCATTGGAGGCAATACTTAATCCATAGAGAATTTATTTTGTACACTGACCAGAAGCATTGAAGTACATTTCAGGTCAACAAAAGCTAAATTCTCGGCGTGCAAAATGGGCGGAATATCTTCAAGATTTCACCTTCAACATCAAGCACAAGGCGGGTGTACAAAATCACGTTGCCGATGCTCTCAGCCGAAAGAAAAGCTTGCTCAATACCATGTACACTACTGTGCTCAGCTTTGACTCATTCCAACAGCTATACATGGAGGATGAATACTTCTCCAAACTCATATCATATGCTCAAGATGAGAAGCTTGCTGATTTCACCTTATGTGATGGTTTTCTCTTCAAAGGAAATCGCTTATGTGTACCGGATTGCTCTCTTCGGCAAAAGGTGATTGGTGAGATACATAATGAAGGTCATTTCGGTCGTGACAAAACTCTCCAGCTTGTTTCAGCAAAGTACTTTTGGCCACATCAGAAACGGGATGTACATCGTTATGTTATGAGATGCCGAAATTGCCAAATTGGTAAGGGACAAACTACAAATGCCGGTCTCTATTTGCCTTTGCCTATACCACATGCACCATGGGAGGATATATCCATGGATTTTGTCCTTGGATTGCCACGGACACACCGAGGAATGGATTCCATATTTGTGGTCGTTGATAGATTTTCCAAAATGGCACATTTCATACCTTGCCGAAAGACTATGGATGCCTCACGCATTGCTAGCTTATTTTTCAAAGAAATCTTCAGAATGCATGGAGTACCAAATACCATCACTTCAGACCGAGACACGAAGTTCTTTAGTCACTTTTGGCGTCAATTATGGAAGAGTATTGGGACCACACTGCAGTATAGCACTGTGTTCCACCCTCAAACTGATGGGCAAACCGAAGTTGTAAACCGATCATTGGGAAATTTGTTGAGAACCTTGATTGATGACAATCCCCGCTCTTGGAAAGACCGCCTATCACTTGGAGAATTTGCTTACAACAGTTCGGTGAACCGTTCTACAGGTTGCAGCCCTTTCTTGGTTATCTATGGGCGACAACCCAATTCAACACTAGATCTTGCACCTATTCCATTTGCTGAAAAGCCCATTGCCCAAGTTGAAGATTTTGTATCTCAAATGAAGCTTATACATGAAGATGTTCATCGTAAGCTGGAAAGTAAATCTAAGACCTATAAGAAGGCTATTGATAAGAGGCGTCGTGAAGTCATATTTGAACCCGAAGATTTTGTTTGAGCTTACTTGCCACCAGAACGTCACCCCGTTGGAAGCTACAACAAGCTTAGTAATAGAAAGCTTGGTCCACTTGAAGTACTTGAATGCATCAATCCCAATGCGTATCGTCTCAAGCTTCCTTCACATATGAAGATACATGATGTGTTTAACGTCCGCCATTTGACACCTTATATGGGAGATTCCACTGATGATGATACCTCGAATTCAGAGACAAATTCTTTCAAACAATGGGGGAATGATGCAGCCCACACCCATGAGGTTGACAAGTTTGAAGCCCAGATGAATCATCCTAAGCAAGTGAGAAGATCAGCCCGCATCCAAGCCCAACACAAGGCCCATGTCCAACTTGAATCCATTAAGCATAAAGACCACCATGGACACGTTGATCGAGCTGGAGTCCCGCATTAATGAGTCTGACCACTTTTTGGAGTCCGTTTTTTACCTCTAGATGGACGAATCAGAGAAAATGCTTAACTAGAAAGTTGTAGGTCTTTGAATTATCTTTCCAACAGATATTCATGGTCCTAATTTGGCTCAGTAGTTGAAGAGTTATGGCTATTTTGGTAGACTGTGTTTGCTAGCTTTGACTAGTTAATGTGTTTAGAGTTCCTAAACTATTAATGAGGTATGTGAGTCCCTAAACTAGTTAGTGGACTAGTTTAAACGAATTTTCTCATGTATTTATCTATTTAAAGAGTATCAAACATATGTAATGGAGTTAGTTGAATATTTGAATGAAAATTTGCTTAGTGCATTTTCCCTTGAACCTTGAAGAGTTCTTCCTTGAAACCTAGAAGAGTTTCACTCATTCCTTGAAGAGTATGAGCTTTCCCCTATTGTTTGCATCCTTGAAGAGTTGCAACCATCAATCTAGAAGAATTGATATTACCTATCTTCCTTGGCAACCTAGAAGAGTAGCCATTGAAGTTATCTTTCTCTATTTTGCCCCGCTCTATTTCCAGAAACCTGTTCATTCGCATTCATTCACTTCCATCATCATTTCAAGCCCTTTCCAGTATTTTTCTGAGCAAACTTTTTTCAGCAAAGTTGTAGATCTTTGAGTCCTTAAAATTTTAGCTTTTGAATCAAGTCATTCTGACCTATATCGAGGGCGACACGCTCATTTTACCGAACTTGCGCAAATCTGTTTTTCTTGAATCCGAATTGTTGAGCATTTGAGTGTGTGTCTGTCACTCTCCCGATCCTTAGTCCAAAAAGCCTTGGAGAGGCTTGCATCACCTACTGCTTATGAGTTTGCATGGTTCAAAAAGGAGAATGAGGTACTTCTTAAACAATACCGCTTCATTTCATTTTCTATCGATAAACAATATCAAGATGCTCAATGGTGTGATGTGGTGTCAATGGATGCTTGTCATTTGTTGGATAGACCATCATAATATGATAAAAAAAGTATCCATGATGGGTACAAAAATAATTATACGTTTGTTAAGAATGGTGTGATATTTGTTTTGTGTGCATCTAAGATGGAAAGTGTTCATAAGCCTTTACAAGGGAGGATTTTTTTTTTAACAATAGCCGGATTATTGGAAGAATGGAAAGAAAACAATTAATTGTTTTTTTTTTCTGAGAGTGTGAAGTGTGCGACTAGGGAGAGGAGGTTGAGTTTAGGATTCTTCACGCCTAGGACGAGGCCCGGGATCAGCCATGAGAACTAAGCAGATTCAAGAAAGAAGGAATTAAAGAAAGTCTGAGACAGAGATCACACTTTTCGGTGGGGAAGGAGATTCGGTCACCCCGAGATACTCCCCTCATGAGAATCGGTTCATGAGGAACCAAAACCGCCAAAGTAGACAGATTATCCTCCCGAGGAAAGAGTGAGAGTGGTGGAGAGCATTTCCTCGATCTGTTGATGGGATGCTTCTGTCCTTGAAGAAAGCTCCCTTGCGCCTTCCTGGCTGTGTGAATGAAGTTCTTTCTCCCCAATCTGTATGCTATATGACCTTTGTTGTTGCCGCTGATCCATTTATAATACATGAATGGGAGAAAAATCCGGATTCAATTTTTGGTTCATATTTTGTCGACCAATCCTTCCTAATTCACATCTTTGTACTTCACGTGGTATTACCAAGACCATTTCTACAGAATGAGATTCAAAACTTATTGGTCATTTTGGAGTACATTTTGAAGAAAGATGTGTACTAATTAAGTTGCAATTTAGTAGTTCTCATCATACAAAGACGGAAGGGAAAACCAAAGTTGTCAACTGATTATTCGGAAACTTCCATTAGATTTAGTTCCTTTACCTATTTTGGATCCCTTCAGTGGCGATGGTAACGATATCGCCGAACATATCAAAAAATTACCTACGCGAGTTTGAAAGAAGCTTGAAGTGAGTAAAAAAATACAATGAATTGACTGACAAGGATATGAAGCGCATGAAATTTAAAGGAGACCTTGTTTGTATCAATATGTGAAATGCGAGGTTCTCAAGGGGTAAACATAGCAAGTTACAAAATCGAGCCAATAGAATGTTTCATGTACTTAAGCGTATTGGTGAGAATGCCTATACGATTGATCTACTTTGTAACATGGGGAGTTTCCCTAACTTTCAATGTAGCTAATTTGGAGGCATATCATAGAGTGAGCACTTTTCTGTCACGCCTCCAAGCCACACACACATAAAGCCTGGGAACGCGACAATGCCGTACACCTGCAAGGAGAACCTTACAAGCATACAAGGCTAACAAGCGATAACAAAAATCATCCATATCATAACATCCATAAATATCCACAAGTGCATAAATTATCCAAATAATCAAATGTTTAACTTTTGCTCTCACTCTCCCCAATAAACCAATAATGGACGAGTCCTTCTCAACTAGGGAAGACTGATGCAGCCTCATCTTTTGGAAACTTGAAAGAATTGGGAAACACAGTGTTCTATTCCTATAGCATTTTATTTCCCAACGTAAGTTGTGGAGGTTTATCATTCTCAACTATTAGTTTTGCTAGCTTTACTTGTTAGCCTTTCCTAATTTTAGCTAGTTTTGCTAGCTATTGCTATGAAGGAATGATGGTTGATTGGGTTTGGGCGATGGAATAAAATTTCTTTTATAAGGTTTACTATATTGACGGCATATGTGAAATTTCTAAACATGGTTTGCTTGATTCTCTCTCTTTTATCTTTTCCATTATTTGGTTGCGCCATTGGCTCCCTTCTCAAACTTTCTCCACAGATAAATATTTTGGGTCCATGAATGTTAGTGCTCACATTTAATACATTGTAAAACACTATCCTTATTTACATTAGTTTACACTATTAAATTTGATAGATGATGTCACACAACTGTTGGGATCTTTAATAGGGAGGTGTTATAAACCTTGAAAAGATGAGACCCAGTACATGGCTTGGTGATATGAGATGAAACATATATACAAGCAATCAACATAATACTGTATTATCCTTTTGGGTCTGTTTTGGTTTCTATATAATGGAGTTGGTTGGGTTAACATAGATTGCTAGACCCATGTTTTTCTGTTGTTTTGTTGCCCATTTAAAATCTGATAGGGATCTCATGTAACCCCATTTTCTTGCTATAATATGACCTGTCTAAATAGAATTGCAATGGAAACCTAGGGACCCTTTTGCCTTGTGCCTTGTGTTAAAATATAAAAGATAAAATAATGCCTATCTCCAACAACTTAAGCTATTGGAGAAGTTGGTAAGTTATCATGGTATCAGAGCCAAAGGTCTCGAGTTCAAACCTCCCGGATAGCAAAAATCCACATGTGATGGTCAGCCCAAAGTGGGACCACATGTGCCACGTGTTTGCCAAGTGGACCACACTTGCGGGGGACTGTTAAAGTATAAAAGATAAAATAATGCCTTTCTCCAACAGCTTAAGCTATTGGAGAAGTTGCACCTTGGAGTTTTGTTCGGTAGCTACTTAACCATGTAAAGATTTTTACAACCTGCCTTGTAGCTCTATCTGTAGCTCCTTAACTATGTGATGATTTTTGCTTTAGTTAATATCCTGTTGTTACATTTTGTCTACCATTAATTATAACCTTTAGGAATTTCTACCTTGATAAGATAATGACAATTCTACATTAATATTGTCCCACTGCTCTCTATGTTATTAACTTAAAAAAGGTTCTACTGTAATCCTCGAAAAACAGGTTCTACTATAGTCCCCCAAGAAAGTGCAAGTGCATCCCCAACTTTGAGATAGAGTTGTACTGAGTTATCATTTGTGGGTATGCAGGAATTAGAGTCATGCACTGAGTTATCATTTGTGTGCTTCATGATATGTTAAGTATCAGTTTGTGTCTGTGGATTTGGTATATGCCTACTTTCAATTATAAGCTTGTTAGTGAAAATTAAGGGCCTCTTTGGATTCCAACAAAGTAGATTCTGATTTATAAATGAAGTTATTTCAATTTAATCTTATTTGCAAAGCTGAGTAGTAAATTGCAATTTAGTATTTTCATCATACAAAGATGGAAGAGAAAACTAAAGTTTTCAACTGATTATTGGAAAACTTATTGAGATCATTTGTAGGTGAAAATAAGAGAAATTGGAGCGATGTTTCGGCTCAAGCTGCGTTGGCCTACAATAAGGCAAAGAATCAGTCGATTGGCATGAGTCCATTTGAATTGTGTATGGCCGTAATCCAAATGGTCCGTTAGATTTAGTTCCTTTACCTATTTTGGATTCCTTCTGTGGTGATGGTAATGATTTTGCCGAATATATATAAAAAAAAAAGGCCTGAGCGAGTTTGAAAAAAGCTTAAAATGTGTAAAAAAATTACAAAAAAGACTGACAAGGATATGAAGCACATGAAATTTCTCAAGGAGACCTTGTTTGGATCAACATGCGAAATGGAAGGTTCCCAAGGGGTAAACATAACAAAGTTACAAAACCAAGCCAATAGACCGTTTCGTGTACTTAAAGCGTATTGCTGAGAATGCTTATATGGTTGATCTACCTTGTAACACGGGAGTTTCTGTAACTTTCAATATACATGGAGATGATGGTGAAGATTATTCGGACTCGAGGATGAGTCCTTCTCAACCAGGGGAGTCTGATGAAGTCTCATATTTTGGAAACTTAAAAGAATTGGGAAACACGGTTTTCTATTACTATAATATTTTGTTTCCTACAGTAAGTTGTGGAGGGTTACCATTTTCTACTATTAGTTTTGCTAGCTTTACTGCTTTGCCTTTCCTATTTTCAGCTAGTTTTAGCTTTTAGGATCCTTTTGCCTTGTGCCTTGGAGTTTCTTTCGATAGCTACTTAACCATGTAAAGATTTTTACCACCTGCTTGGAGCTCTTTCTGGAGCACCTTAACCATATATGTGAAGATTTTTGCTTTAGTTAATATCTTGTTGTGACATTTTAATGACCATTAACCTATATGAATTTCTCTCTGGATATGATAATGACACGTCTACATTAATAGTGTCCCACTGTTCTCTATGGTATTGACCTAAAGGTTCTTCTGTAATTCTCGAAAAACAGGTTCTACTGTAATCCCCAAAGAATGTGCTAATGCATCCCCAACTTTGAGATAGAGTTGTACTCACCCCTCATTTTTTTGGGTAAGCACGAATTAGAGTCATGCACTCAGTTTTCATTAGTGTGTTTCATGATATGCAAGTATCAGTTTGTGTCTGTGGATTTGGTGTATGCCTACTTGCAATTATGAGCTTGTTAGTGAAAATTAAGGGCCTCTTTGGATGCCAACAAAGTAGGTTCCGATTTACAAATAAGATTATTTAAATGTTTTCTTAATTGCAAATGGGACATTAAGGTTTCTTTGGAAGCCTTGACAAATTAGGTTTCAAAGTTAATCTTATATGGAAATGAAACATTGGGTGGAAATGAAACCCATTAACTAAGATTGATGTAAAACTATTATAAACACTATTTGAATATAAGATTAAATGCAATTAAAATTATATGCATATAACATTTAGAGGCTATATGTCATTTCTAAAGCCATCATAACTATTATATGCAAATCATAATTTTTAACCATATATCCATTTAGCATATCTTAGATTACCTTAATCATATGTAAATAAAATTTTAAGCTATCCAAAGGGGCCCTAAACCGTGAAATTGAGACTGACATACTTTGCAAATTCGATATCAGGAACTGATCAAGAAAACTGCTCAAGAGGATATTGTTCAAAGAAACTAATATCATCACTGTTTGATGCTAAACTCACAGGAGCCCTTGTATCATTTGTGAGGGCTTACTTTTTTACTTTACCCGGTAAGAACTCGGCCCCGCATAGGACCTCAAAATTTGTGAGTGGGGTACGTTTTGTAGTTTTGGAATGCCTTTTTGTGGTCTCTTTATAAAGGCATACATGTACTGATCACACCTGCTTTTTAGTATTGTAGGGTCAATAATATCTTACTTTATCTAGCAAAACAAAAAACAATAATGACAGGATAACGCTCCGACATGCACGCTCATGCTTGCATGGGTGTCGTTTGTGGGATGCGGCCATCGTTTTACATTAGAGAAAATGACCAAATAGAAGGGGTTTCTTCTGACTATGACATTTCAAGAGGGCTGTTTTCTAAATCACCAATCAAGAGTGCATATGACTAAAATGCCCTTGACTCTCTCTCTCTCTCTCTCTCTCTCTCTCTCTCTCTCTCTCTCTCTCTCTCTCTCTCTCTCTCTCTTTCCCCCTATCAAATCACCTATTTGAAATGATTACATTTAGGGGAAAACAAATCCCAAAACCCACCTTTTTCCCTCTTCTTCTTCTTCCTCCCACCTACCAAAAAAACGTACGTATGAAAAACCCAAAAACCTCCATTTTTGAAACCCAAAAACCTCCATTGTTAGATGCCAAAAGCTCCATTCTAATGCTAAAAACCTCATTTTTAGATGTGAAAGCCTTCCTAACCCTTCATTGCATTGCACAACGCCTCCATTTTCAACAAATATTGGAAAAAAACGTTATTGGATTTGGAAATCTTAAAAATCTTCAGTAGAAACCACCATTCCATTGCAGAAAGCTTCCATTGAATGGAAATGTGTGTATTTTTACCCCTCTCTCTTCTCTTTCCATTATAAGCCTATCAGTGGTTTAGACTGTTTATAAGTGGTTTATGTAGGCTTATCAGTGGTTTAGAGTATTTATACATGGTTTATACAGGGTAAGAAGTAGTTTATACTGTTTATAAGTGGTTTATATAGGTTTATCAGTGGTTTAGAGCTTTTACAACTGGTTTATATAAGGTAAACAGTGGTTTATATAGGCCTAACAGTCGAGTGGTTTATATAGGTTTATCAGTGGTTTATAGTTTTTACAACTGGTTTATATAAGGTAAACAGTGGTTTATATAGGCCTATCAGTGGTTTAGACTGTTTATAAGTGGTTTATGTAGGCTTATCAGTGGTTTAGAGTGTTTATACATGGTTTATACAGGGTAAGAAGTAGTTTATAGTGTTTATAAGTGGTTTATATAGGTTTATCAGTGGTTTAAAGTTTTTACAGCTGGTTTATATAAGGTAAACAGTGGTTTATATAAATCTATCAGTAGTTTAGACTGTTTATAAGTGGTTTATGTAGGCTTATCAGTGGTTTAGAATGTTTATACATGGTTTATACAAGGTAAGAAGTAGTTTATAGTGTTTATAAGTGGTTTATATAGGTTTATCAGTGGTTTAGAGTTTTTACAACTGGTTTATATAAGGTAAACAGCGGTTTATATAAGCCTATCAGTGGTTTATATAAGCCTATCAGTGGTTTAGACTGTTTATAAGTGATTTATGTAGGCTTATCAGTGGTTTAGAGTGTTTATACATGGTTTATACAGGGTAAGAAGTAGTTTATACTGTTTATAAGTGGTTTATATAGGGTAAACAGTGGTTTATATAAGTCTATCAGTGGTTTAGACTGTTTATAAGTGGTTTATGTAGGCTTATTAGTGGTTTAGATTATTTATACATGACTTATACAGGGTAAGAAGTGGTTTATATAGACTTACTAGTGGTTTTAGAGTGGCTTATCAGTGGTTTATAGTGTTTATAAGTGGTTTATATAACCCTATCAGTGGTTTAGAGTGTTTATAAGTAGTTTATATAGAGTTACCAGTGGTTTTAGAGTGTTTATAAGTTGTTTATTTAGGATAACCATTAGTTTAGAGTGTTTATAAGTGGTTTATATTGGCTTAACAGTGGTTTATATTCGCTTAACAGTGGTTTATAGTATTTCTAAGTGCTTTATATGGGGTAAGCAGTGGTTCATATTTCCTTGTCATGACTTAGTAGGTCTTAGTAGTGGTTTATGTTGTTTTATGGAGAGTTAGCAATGGTTGAAGTTGTGCATAATTCAAAAATGGGTGCTTTACTTGTTAATTGGTTGAAGTAGTAATTTAGACTGTTTATAAGTGGTTTATGTAGGCTTATCAGTGGTTTAGAGTGTTTATAGATGGTTTATACAGGGTAAGAAGTAGTTTATAGTGTTTATAAGTGGTTTATATAGGTTTATCAGTGGTTTAGAGTTTTTACAACTGGTTTATATAAGGTAAACAGTGGTTTATATAAATCTATCAGTGGTTTAGACTGTTTATAAGTGGTTTATGTAGGCTTATCAGTGGTTTAGAATGTTTATACATGGTTTATACAAGGTAAGAAGTAGTTTATAGTGTTTATAAGTGGTTTATATAGGTTTATCAGTAGTTTAGAGTTTTTACAACTGGTTTATATAAGGTAAACAGCGGTTTATATAAGCCTATCAGTGGTTTAGACTGTTTATAAGTGGTTTATGTAGGCTTATCAGTGGTTTAGAGTGTTTATACATGGTTTATACAGGGTAAGAAGTAGTTTATACTGTTTATAAGTGGTTTATATAGGTTTATCAGTGGTTTAGTGTTTTTACAACTGGTTTATATAGGGTAAACAGTGGTTTATATAAGTCTATTAGTGGTTTAGACTGTTTATAAGTGGTTTATGTAGGCTTATTAGTGGTTTAGATTGTTTATACATGACTTATACAGGGTAAGAAGTGGTTTATATAGACTTACTAGTGGTTTTAGAGTGGCTTATCAGTGGTTTATAGTGTTTATAAGTGGTTTATATAACCCTATCAGTGGTTTAGAGTGTTTATAAGTAGTTTATATAGAGTTACCAGTGGTTTTAGAGTGTTTATAAGTTGTTTATTTAGGATAACCATTAGTTTAGAGTGTTTATAAGTGGTTTATATTGGCTTAATAGTGGTTTATATTCGCTTAACAGTGGTTTATAGTATTTCTAAGTACTTTATATGGGGTAAGCAGTGGTTCATATTTCCTTGTCATGACTTAGTAGGTCTTAGTAGTGGTTTATGTTGTTTTATGGAGAGTTAGCAATGGTTGAAGTTGTGCATAATTCAAAAATGGGTGCTTTACTTGTTAATTGGAATGGTTTTTTTTTAATTGGTTATTTTGACAATGGTTTAATTTTGTGTAAACAGGAGAACAGTAGAACGAAGAGCTTCTTTTATCTTACAAGTCGACGGCTTTGTAAAGGATGCGGTATCATTTGAATACGTCGGAGGGAAGAAGTTGCCATTAATTGTGGGTCAGAAAATAAAATTTAGAGAATTTGAAATCTAATTCACAGGAAAATTGGGACTAATCGAAGTAATGTTTCTTTATCCATCAAGTGTCGATATATTTTAGACCCATATCAGATCATCTTATACGATTTTCGAGATGATAACGACCTTGATCTGGTGATGATGCTTTTTGATACTACGGTTATTAATTCTCTGAGCTTGTATGTAACTAAAGAGTATAATTTTGGAGGAAACAATTCTCCTCACCTTACGGATGTCGGTCTGCTGTATCGGTGTGGATTATTTGTATCATAAAACCTGTGTGTAATGTTCCAAACTATTACTTATGTTGTTTTCACGTTCTACCTCATGATACAAACCTGTTTTGAGTAAACTGTTCATTTATTTTATCAAATGCTTTCATTCGTATATTGTTTGGTGTACTTGATCCAACCTATGCAGATTCCTTGTTATATATTGAGCATAAAAGCTCATCTCACGTTGTCTATCATTTTTCAGATAATGAGGAGTAGCTAGCAGCTCGTGGGGGATTGGGAGTGAGGAAAGATTTGTTGGCGTAGGAGATTCCGCTTCCAAGACACTGATTAGTAGCTAGTAGGAGTTTATTTTGAATAAGCATATATTTATTAGCAGTTTGTAGTGATTTATTTGGGTAGTAAACATTTATTTTAGATTGGTATTTGAAGTTATATTTAAATTTGGTAAGGATGTGAGCATTGTTTGGGCTTAGATTTTGAGATCAAATTATCTGAAGCTTTGGTTTAACAAATTTTGTTTCCGCTAGCAGCTCTGTTTATTCTTGTTATGTGGTGTTGTTGATCTTGCCTAGCACGTTCTTATGGTTGTTGGAAAGGGACGTGCGGCACTGTCACAGGGACCCCGATTTGGGGTGTGACATAAGATTTCAGGTTTGTAAGATCAATAAGATTTCAGGCTTGCAAGAATAGATTCAGGTTTGTAAGATTTCGAAGATTAAATTTTAGGTTTGTAAGATTTGGAAGATTAAATTTCAGGTTTATAAGATTGGGAAGAGCAAGATTTCAGGTTAGTAAGACTTGGAAGAGCAAGATTTTTGGTTTGGAAGAACACATTCAAATTCTTTGGATCGAAATTGCTTTCCGCACAATTACTCTCAACACTTGAAAATAATCAAATCTAGCTTGCAGATGTCCTATCAATGATGATTTATTGGAATGTTTGTAATGCCTTGAAGCTTGGAAGGAGCACAAGTGGGTTGGAAATTCAATCTAACCGCCTTGGAATCTGATGGTAAAGAGTCACATAAAGAACACCAATTCATAGATATTTACTGCCATAGTTTACTTTTCTAACAAAGGTATTTGTTGTTGAAATTGCCCTTTTGAAGTACTATGATCAGATATATGTATGATGCTCTTCTAATTGATTCCCCACATTGTTCCTCACCATTTTAGATTTAGCAGTGCACTCCTTTGGTTAAACTATCGGATGCATGGTTTTATCAGCTAAAACTTCAGCCAAATACATAAATTGTCCGTTTAATGTAGTTTTATTGGTTATTGGGGTGATTACAGTTTTTCAATTTCCCCAATTTATTGGCAGATATTTCTAATTTATTGCTTCAGGATTTGTTAACCCTCATTTTTGTCTCAAAATAATCACAAGAAAAATAAAATAATTATCAGCAAAAGGATCAGATGATTAGTACTATAACAAAATCTTCTCTATTTAATACACGAGTGAAGCTCTTGAAATAAGAACACAACACTGCGCACCCTTGGATACAATAGGATCCATTCTTTCTTTCGGATTTCAATTGATTCTTACATTCCTTTCGGCGTGTTTGGGTTGTAAGAATTTTTCGAAAAAGAAAAATATTTTTAAAAGTTCCTACCTTTTTTACCACTGAAAAAAGATAAATTGAACAAACATATTCAATTTTTATTTAGAGGGATCTGAAATTTATGATGATATTCCTCTCAATTAACCATAAATATATAATTTGCCCCTAAATTGTACTCAACTCAACTAAGCCTTCGTCCCATACTAGTCGGGGTCGGCTATTGAATCCTTTAGAAAATTTTCATGAAGGTGAAAGGATCTACCAAGCTCAAATTAACTAATTCTAATCCTGACACTAGTTGGGTTCGTTTACATGGATCATTTTCTTCCATTCTATCCTATCAAAGGTCATATTGTCTATTATGTTCCTAGCACTCAAGTCTTTCCTCACTATTTCTAGCCAAGTTTTTTCGTCTGCCCCTAGCTCTTTTTACTCCATCAACTTGGCATGAGTCACTTCTTCTCACTGGAGCATCCAAATGCCTAGTTGGATATGCCCAAACCATCTAAGCGGTCCTCTCTTATCTTCTCCTCAATTGGTGCCACCCCCACTGAAAGACAAGTAAGCAACCCAAGAGTGGGAGTGAATTGGTCAATTTAAAAGTTTTGCCTTAAATACAAGGGTGTGTGAGATTATTCCTAGATAATTCTAACCCTTGTTCAAATATGATTGGTTGAAAATGAAGAATAAGATAATGTCAATTTTAAGCTATTTATATCTAACCCTTGTTCAATTAACCATAAACACAAGCAAGGTTAGAGATTACCAATCTCCAAGCTTTACAAGCTTCTTCTCCGCCTCCGAGGGGACAAGCCCTCTAGCTCCGGATTCTCTTTTCTTAACAGGCCAAATCGGAGACCCTATTACAATCAAGCTTCTCCTTAAGGCCAAAGCTAAAACCCCTCTTCACAAACTTGATGATTCACTTTTTTTACCAGGCCAAATCGGAGACCCTCAATACAAAGAAGAACAATAAAGAAAAACCCTCAAGCCTCTTGATAGGCGGATTACAAAGATGATAGCTCACATAAACTCTCCAAAAGATAACAAATGTAAGCCCTATGGAGATCCTCTTGTTGAATGTAGATTGCAAATCAAAGCATAGAAGAGGAAAACTAAAAACCTTAAATATGAAGGTGTAAGCTCAAAGAGATTTAAAAATGATATTCCAAAAGGTTGTTTAGTTGGTCTAGGATAAGGTATAAATAACCCATTTGAAAATATGACTGTTTTGGGGGTAAAACCGTAAAAAACTTGGTTGAAAAAGTCAAGCCCCGCAAGCCCCAATGGCTACTTTTCGAGATCGTCATGGTCGCCCGCCCTATCGGGCGCTCTCTTTTTTATTTTGAAATTTCTATTGCCGTGGTAGATCGAGCTTATTGCGGTCGCCCGCCGAGAACAACCTGGACTTTTTTTATTTTTGTCCAGATCCCTATCCGCGGTCGCCCGGTCCTATAGCAGTCAACCGGCCCAACCATGCTGGATTTGTTTCTGATTGATAGAAACATATCCGCGGTCGCCCGGGACACCCCGGTCGACCGATCCAGAACACTTGCCGCGGTCGCTCGGGACACCCCAATCGACTGGCCCTGTTTGAAAATCCATTTTAAATATTAAAATTTCAGGGACTTGGGCCATGGTCTTTGGGCTTTTGTCCAAGGTTTTCAAACATGTTTTGGGGAGTGTAGATGGTTTTAAAAGATATTAAGTTTGATACGAAAACCATTTTGAAAACCACTTTGAAAGTGCAATCACATATAACAAGAGGATTCCAAATACAATCTAAAAATGATATAACCTTGAGTCTTCTTGGATTGCTTGGCTCCTCCGCACTTTCTTGGACAACTCTAACTTGTGAGACAACTCTAACTTGTGAGAGAACTCTTCAACTTTCTTCGGATCTTGTCACTTCCTCCATTCTTTGAACATGTTGAATGGTACATGAGGCGGTCACCAAGGATGGTTCTTCTCCAAGCTTCTACTGGCACTTGCTAAGCATGCTTGTAGGATCTCCATCTTGAGCTCTTGACTTGAATCATCTTCCAAGGATGATGCCTCCCATGTGTGTACAAGCTTTTTGGTCCATTGTGCATGTTGATCCTCAAGCCATGTGTTGTGTAATGGCAATATGACATGTCAAGTTCTTGTCTAAGGCACAACACTTAAAGACAACACATTAGTCCATAAAGACTAATCAATTTAGGTTTGCTAGCATCAAAACAACAAGAAAAAGGTGAATGTATGAGCCCTTGGGAACCCTTGGGCTTACACCCACCTTTTTATGGATGTCTTCATTTTTAATTCGATCTAACCTTGTGTGGCCGCACTTTCATCTAAGCATTTGCATCTCCACTACACTCATCTTATGCACATGCTGCTTCTTGGTGGCCCAATATTTTGAGCATTTTCATGAAGAAGGTGAAAGGATCTACCCGGCTCAAATTGACTAAGTCTACTCCTGACACTAGTTGGGTTCGTCTACATGGATCATTTTCTTCGTCTCTATTGTATCCAAGGTCAGGTTCTTTGTTATGTTCCTGGCCCTCAAGTCTTTCCTCACTGTTTCTACCCAAGTGGTTTTCGGTCTGCCCCTACCTCTTTTTACTCCATCAAGTTGGCACGAGTCGCTTCTTGTCACTGGAGCATCCAAAGGTCTACGTTGGATATGCCAAAACCATCTTAAGCGGTGCTCTCTCATCTTCTCCTCAATTGGTGCACCCCCACCTTTTTACGGATGCCTTCATTTTTAATTCGATCTAACCTTGTGTGGCCACACATACATCTAAGCATTCACATATCCGCTACACTCATCTTATGCACATGTTGCTTCTTGGTCGCCAACATTCTGAGCCGCATGGCTGGCCTCACAACTGTCTTATAAAACTTTCCCTTCAACTTGGTAGGTATTTTACGATCGCACAAAATTCCTGAAGCATGCTTCCACTTCAACCAACCTGCTCTTATTTTGTGGTTAACATCCTCTTCAATCTCTCCTTATGTAGGATTGAACCAAGATAGCGAAAGATATCCCTCTTAGGTACCTCTTGTCCAGCCATATTTACTACATAGTCGCCCTGCCTCCGTACATTACTAAAGTTGCACTCCATATACTTTGTCTGTCCTGCTTAGTCGAAAACCTTTGGATTCCAAAGTAGTTCTCCCTAACTCTAACTTAGCATTAACTTCTGCTTTGGTTTCGTCAATTAATACTATGTTGTCTGTTTTGGTTTCATCCGGTCATAATTATGAAAAGAACAAAACTTGTCAAGAAAAATTTTTCCATCAAAAATGTTTTTTCTCTCAATCCAAAGAGGGCCTTCTTCTTCTATGATTGTAAGCAACAGATTTAACTGTAAATCGCAGATGTGATCATGATGTCCAAGTATGAAAATCTTGAAACCATTTTTCATGATTCCTTTATAAATCCTTAGATATCAATATTGATATATAAATAAATTTAAAGTAAGATGGAAAGCTCCCATCAATCATACCATTGCCATGTAATGCAAACATGAAGTGATCTAACTACTTTCTCCAAACACCAAAAAGCAAATGGTTTTCAGTGGTTAGATCAGCCATGTCCCTGTTATCTTTCAATCTCAGCATTTCACCAAAAAGTTTATGGCCGAGCATCATAAACATTAACAGATTTCGCATTCTCTTTCTCTCTTATTCAATTTAGAAACTGCATAGCAACAATGCAACATTAGCATTGTTATTAATGTCGTAAAAGACTTAGTTTTAGATTTGACATTCATTAGGTAGGATAAGATCGACCTGCCTCCATTTCCAAAACCAAATCATATTCAACAAGGATCTTCTCTAAGCTTGATCTCTTCAACCTCATGCTAATTTTATCATAGCAAAACGCTGTTTTAAATGGCATTTTTTTTCCAAATAAACGCCCAATTTAATGGTTTGCCGTCTAATACTCCGTTTAAAATTTTTGCAGTCTGTCTTTTTATGAAAATGTTTTACACATGTTTAAAATGTGTTTTAAACTCAATAATCGCTTTTTTTGGCCAATTTTCCAACTTCACCCCCACTAAATTTTGTAAATTATAAAATTCCAAACTCATTTTTTTGTGTTTCCATTTTTTCACTACATTTTTTTTTGGTAGGTAAGCTGGGATTGAACCTGCAACCTCAAGGTTGATATACAAAGCCTCAGCTACTTGAGCTACAGACCCAACCCTACGTTTTTTAAAACCAATATCGTATTGAACTCGAATTCTTCCGTCCGTTTTTTGGCCAAACCATGTTTTGTTAACTATGAATTCGACAAGGATCTTTTCTGTTTACCACCATCTTACAGTAGACATAGAGAATGTATATGGTTTGGATGGAGTGTTAAGATGAATCACAGGCACAAACAACTTGATAAAAATTGAAATAGCAGGGGAGTAAACCAGCCTGCAAATAATAAACATTACATAATTACAAATGTAGGTAACCCAGCTCCCACAAAATGCCATTCAAGGCATGGAGCTGAAGCCAAGGAGAAGAATATTAAATTAGGAATCATAATTTCTTTTTCAATTTTAATAGATAGACCCATCTTAGCATTAAACTCTTGTTTGCCAATGTCTCTATCTCACTTTCATACTTCCAAGCCAGTGTTTGATTGGTGTTTCTGTCTACTTATTAGGTAGAGCAAGAAACGGTTTGAAGGTCAAGATCAACCCACTCAGCTCCACAATGTTTAGGAGAAAAAATATCATCTGATCACCTGCAGGTAAAAACCGGTCTTAAATATAACAAAAAGTATCCAATTATAGACATAAATTAGGACACAGAAAGATATATATGCATACGTTACCATTCAAAAATATATATAAAAAAAGAGGGATTTGCTAGCGTCAATTGCAAAAGGCATTTCGCGGATGGTCTGTTTGCCTGTGAGAGCAGCCACCTCACGAATGACGACAAAATCTGATGAAAAGCAAGCCTTGGTGATGCAGACTCTAGGCCCAATAAGAGGCATCTTTGCCCATTAGGATTTTAGAGATTTATTTTCCATGTTACTTAGTTTCTAGGATTTTATATTCACGTTTTCGTTTTAGGGCTTTTATTTTCCATGGAATTTTATTTCCGTTGCCTATATGTAGGCCTCATGGATTGAACTTTAATTAAGATTTTGATGATTAATTCAATTGAGAACTCCCCCAGATTTCTTTCTTCCTCTATTTCTTTCCTTCTATTCTTCTATTATTTCCTCTTCCTCTACTTCTTCTTCTTCTATTATTCTCTCTCCTCTTATTCTCTCTTTCTTCTATTTCTCTTCCCTACCCTACAACAATTTGGTATCAGAGCAGCAGCATATCAATATCACAAAGATTGAAATGTGAGCGAGCAGAATAAAAACAAAGATTGAAACTTGAAGAAGCCGCTCGACGTGACTGCAAAGCCGAAATTGAAGCCACAAACAGATATCAAGAGCGGCGCATGCATAAGTGGGATTTGCAGAGCCGCTTAGCTACTTCTTCTCCCTTACCACCTGTTGAAGATATTATTTCTCAAGAAGAGGAGACAGAAGTGGCTAATACTATTAAGGAGCCAGATTCTAGTGTTGATAAGACCGTTATAGACGTTGAGCCCATGCGTATGCCAGATACAATGTCCATGATGGCAGATACAGAATCAAAGATGGAAGATACAGAGCCAGAGAGTCTAGTGACTGAAGATGCATTACCAGCGCATGGAGAGCTTGAGCATTGCACTAAGGATATCTCTTCCACATCCGGACAGGAGCATAGTGACAGTGTTGAGTCTCCCGTGAATATTTAGACAGAGGATTTTAGCTCATCGGACGACAGCATTGAGCCAAATACGGTTCTAGTGGACGACTTTCTTGCTGATTCTATTGACCCTGGTGACATACTAAATGTTACCCTTTTAGAGGATGGCCTTACTACCAATAGCTGTCATGCTGATCCCACTGATCCAGGAGGAGTACATTGCTATCTTCCCAGCTACTTTACTTCTTCGGAGTGATTTGTGTTATTATGATTCTGCATGGCGATTTCGTCCCTATCGCTCCATCGGCATTTCAGACTATTCTCGTGGTTGTCACAAGCATTAGACATCAGGAGTGCCTCCAAGGTATTATGACTCTTACTGCTTCTTCAGTGAATAGTCTACATATTTGATCCGGGCAGACTAGAACTCGAGGGCGAGTAATTTTCAAGCGGGGGAGAATGATGCAGATTCTAAGCCTAATAAGAGTCATCTTTGCCCATTTGGATTTTAGAGATTTATTTTCCATGTTATTTAGTTTCTAGGATTTTTTTTCATGTTTTCGTTTTAAGGCTTTTATTTTCCAAGGAATTTTATTTCCATTGCCTGTAAATAGGCCTCATGTATGTAGCTTTAATTAAGATTTTGATGATTAATTGAATTGAGAACTTCTCCCCCAGATTTCTTTCTTCCTCTATTTTTTTCCTTCTATTCTTCTATTATTTCCCTCTTCTTCTACTATTATTCTCTCTCTTCTCTTCTTCTTTCTTTCTTTTATTTCTCTTCCCTACCCTACAACAATTTGGTATCAGAACAGCAGCATATCAATATCAGCAAAGATTGAAACGTGAGCGAGCAAAATAAAAACAAAGATTGATACATGAAGAAGCTGCTCGATGTGAAGAAGCCGCTCGACGTGACCGCGAAGCCGAAATTGAAGCCACAAACAGATATCAAAAGCGTCGCATGCATGAGTCGGATTTGAAGAGCCGCTTAGCTACTTCTTCCCTACCACCTGTTGATGATATTATTTCTCAAGAAGAGGAGATGGAAGTTGCTAACACTATTGAGGAGCCAGATGCTAGTGTTGATGAGACCGTTATCGACGTTGAGCTCATGCTTATGCCAGATACAGAGTCCATGATGGCAGATGCAGAATCAGAGATCGAAGATACAGAGCCAGAGAGTCTAGTGATTGAAGATGCATTACTAGCGCATGGAGAGCTTGAGCACTGCATGCTTGAGCACTGCATTGCAGCAATCAAAAAGAGCTTGAGCACTGCACTGAGGATATCTATTCCACATCCGGACAGGAGCATAGTGATAGTCTTGAGTCTCCCGTGGATATTCAGACAGAGGATTTTAGCTCGCCAGACGACAGCAATGAGCCGGGTACGGTTCTAGTGGATGACTTTCTTGCTGATTCTACTGACCCTGGTGAGATACTAAATGTTGCCCTTTTAGAGGATGGCCATGGATTGGTACTGCCCATAGCTATCATACCGATCCCACCGATCCAGAAGGAGTACGTTGCTATCTTCCCAGCTACTTTACTTCTTCGGAGTGGTTTGTGTTATTATGATTCTGCATGACGATTTCATCCCTATCGCTCTATCGGCATTTCAGACTATTCTCGCGGTTGTCACGAGCATTGAACATCAGGAGTGCCTCTGATGTATTATAACTCTTACTGCTTCTTCAGTGGATCATCTACATATTTGATCCAGGGGGACTAGAACTCGAGGGCGAGTTCTTTTCAAGCGGGGGAATGATGTAGATTCTAGGCCTAATAAGAGGCATCTTTGCCCATTAGGATTTTAGTGATTTATTTTCCATGTTATTTAGTTTCTAGGATTTTTTTTCATGTTTTCGTGTTTAGGGCTTTTATTTCCATTGCATGTAAATAGGCCTCATGTATGGAACTTTAATTAAGTTTTTGATGATTAATTGAATTGAGAACTTCTCCCCCAGATTTCTTTCTTCCTCTATTCTTCTATTCTTTCCCTCTTCTTCTATTATTCTCTCTCTTCTCTTGTTTCTTTCTTATATTTCTCTTCCCTACACTACATCACTCGGTGGCTGCTCTCACATGCAACAGACCATCCACGAAATGCCTTCTGCGATGGACGCTACCAAATCCCAAAAAAAGATATGCAACCATTCAAAATTATATATATATATATATATATATATATATATATATATATATATATATATATATATATGAGGAAAGAGAAGCTACACCGCCGGTGTAGCTAACTTAGCTACACCGCCGGCTTAAAATACAATGGGCCCACATTGTTTTGGTGATCCAAACCATTCATTTGATTGGCCCTCACATAGATAGGGTGTCCACCAAAAATCAGTTCTATAGGATCATCCCAACCCTTCAAACTGTGGAGGCAAAAATGGACAAATTTGTGAAGTTTTTACACGTTCATTTTTGCCTCCACAAATCGTAGGGATGGGATGATCCTATGGAGCTGATTTTTGGTGGACACCCTATCTATGTGAGGGCCAATCAAATGAATTCTTTGGATCACCAAAACAATGTGGGCCCATTGTATTTTAAGCCGGCGGTGTAGCTAAGTTAGCTACACCGGCGGTGTAGCTTCACTTTCCTATATATATATATATATATATATATATATATATATATATATATATGAGGAAATGATTGTGAGCTTGAAGCTCATATAGCTTATATGAGCTTGAGGGCCCAAACACATGGGTCCCACATTTTTTGAGGTGATCCAAACCATTCATTTGCAAGGCTCCATCATAGATAGGGTGTGTATCAAAAATCAGCTCCATTGGATCATCCTAACCCCTCCAAAAGCGGAGGGCAAAAATGGGCAGATTTGTGGCAAACGGTGTTTGTCCATTTTGCCCTCCACTTTTGGATGGGTTAGGATGATCCTATGGAGCTGATTTTTTGAACACACCCTATCTATGTAAGGGCCTTTCAAATGAATGCTTTGGATCATCCTAACAATGTGGGCCCACATGTGTTTGGGCCCTCAAGCTCATATAAGCTATATGAGCTTCAAGCTCACAATCATTTTCCTCATATATATATATATATATATATATATATATATATATATATATATATATATATATATATATATAGAGAGAGAGAGAGAGAGAGAGAGAGAGAGAGAGGAAACTGTTGGTGAGCTAGCTTGCCCAATCACATGGGGGCCCACTTTGTTAGGATGATCCAAACCATTCATTTGAAAGTCCCTTACATAGATGGGGGGTGTACCAAAAATCAGCTCCATAGGATCATCCTAACCCCTCCATTTGTGGAGGACAAAAATGGACAGACACAAATCTGCCCCATTTTTGTCCTCCACAAATGGAGGGGTTAGGATGATCCTATGGAGCTGATTTTTGGTACACCCCCGATCTATGATAAGGCCTTGCAAATGAATGGTTTGGATCACTACCCAAAATGTGGGCCCCCATGTGATTGGGCAAGCTAGCTCACCATAAGTTTGGTGAGCTCAACAGTTTCCTCATATATATATATATATATATATATATATGCACACACATAAAGAAAGATCCTAGCTACTTGCTTGTTAAAGGTGCTTGCTCGCGGCTATTCGTACATTTGGAGTTCTGCCCTATAGCCGATTGTGCTACTTTCAATCCTTAGTAGCGGGTATTAGGTGAGAGGGCGGCTATCTCATAGCTGTTACTGTGCTTTCTGGATACCTTTCCATGCTTTAACAAGCCAGCTACGCACCTGACATCCACACTCGTTTGTTTTGGTAATAATAACTGGCTTATGAAAATGTCATGGGAAATTTTGGTCATCGACCATGAATTAGAGACCATTTTCTTTTTTAATAAAGACAATGCTTTTTTTTCAATAAATTGCCTGGGGGCAAATTTGAGCTGACATATTAGTGTATATCGGTAATGTTTTTATGTAGTGGCAGTAATATATATATATATATATATATATATATATATATATATATATATATATATATGAGGAAACTGTTGGTGAGCTTAAGCTCACCAAACTTATGGTGAGCTAGCTTGCCCAATCACATGGGTCCCACATTTTGGGGAGTGATCCAAACCATTCATTTGCAAGGCCTTATCATAGATAGGGTGTGTACCAAAAATCAGCTCCATAGGATCATCCTAACCCCTCCATTTGTGGAGGACAAAAATGGGCCCCCATGTGATTGGGCAAGCTAGCTCACCAAAAGTTTGGTGAGCTAGCTTGCCCAATCACATGGGTCCCACATTTTGGGGAGTGATCCGAACCATTCATTTGCAAGGCCTTATCATAGATAGGGATTGTACCAAAAATCAGCTCCATAGGATCATCCTAACCCCTCCATTTGTGGAGGACAAAAATGGGGCAGATTTGTGTCTATCCATTTTTGTCCTCCACAAATGGAGGGGTTAAGATGATCCTATGGAGCTGATTTTTGGTACACCTCCCATCTATGTAAGGGACTTTCAAATGAATGCTTTGGATCATCCTAACAAAGTGGGTCCCCATGTGATTGGGCAAGCTAGCTCACCATAAGTTTGGTGAGCTTAAGCTCAGCAATAGTTTCCTCTATATATATATATATATATAAGCCACATATTAAGGTTACGGAGTGAGATTTATTTATTTTGCGTTTCTTGGCTGAGAGGAAAGAAAAGATTGAGCATCCACAAAATATGATACTCATTGTAATTCAATGTGTGTGATCAGAAAATCAATTTGTAAATGTTCTCACCAAGGCTATTGGAAAAATGTAGGCCATATGAGATTCTTCACAATCTGGGCATGATAGTTATCCAAAAACCAACTCGAGGAGGTATTTGATTTTGATTTTATACGAGTATTTGTCCCTATTTATTTGATTTTGTTTTTCAATCTTTCACAATCTGGGCATGATAGATATCCAAAAACCTACTTGAGGAGTTGTTTGCTTTTGATTTTTTATGGCATCTTTACCCTATTTATTTGATTTTTTTTCAATTTTTAGAGTTTGGTTGTAATTAGTGTAATCTGTCATCTGTAGCTAATAAAATATATGAGATAATTGAAGATTATACAAATTATCTCCAAACATTCCATCTTTCTTCATTTTTCTTCTTTCTTTCAGATAAAGTTAAAGTACGTACCAGGGAGGAAGGAAGCAACTTGACGCTTTTGTGCCCAAGAAAACCTGCAATTTTTCGTGAACGTGTTAATATATTAAAAAGCGAAGAATAATAATAAAAGCAGCCAAGAGCAAGGTACCAAGCAGAAGAAAGGAACAAATATAAAGAGCCATTGAAAAATATAAATTAGGCATATTATTCCAGTAAACTATATCAATGGGGATACTCCAAAGTTGGCTAACCAATAATTACAAAGGCTTTCTATAACAGGATGAAAACAACGCACAAATCCATATCAATACAATCTACCACTCAAGTATCTACATGAAAAATGGACAGATACTGTTTCTGCCCATTTTTCCCTCCACAAATGGAAGGGTTAGGATGTAGGAAACAAGAGATCAAAGCACCCAAAGCTTTGATACACTTGTTACACACAATCAAAAGCATGGTTTTAAATTTCGGTTTCGGACCCTACCGAAATCGAAATTTATTTTTAAATTTCGGTCATTTCAGCCGAAATCCTAACTGAAATCCGAAATTTTCAGATTTTGGTCCCAACCGAAACCGAAATATTTCGGCCGAAATTTCGGATTTCGGCCGAAATTTAAAACCATGATCAAAAGCAAGAAGCAAACCCACCAAAAATACATGCCACAAAGGAAGGGAAGATAGAGACAGAGAGAGAGAGAGAGAGATCTTTACTTTAATATTATATTCCAAATACAAGAACCATGTACACCACACCTATGATTTTTGCAAAATCGTTTTCTACCTCTCTGTGTATTCAAGATTCACAATTATCCACTCTCTCTGTGTATTTTCAACTCTTACCTCTATTCACTCTATTAACGTTACTTCATCTCTCTTTTATAAGGAAAATTAAAACATACTCCTAATAGGAGTCTAACTCCACTAACCATAGAACTATAACAAACTAAATCCTACTAAGACTCATCCTCCACTAAGACAGCCCTATTCTACCGAACCATCAATCCTAATCTAACTAGGATTCCTAGCTTGACTAGAACTCGACTACCATGTGGGCCCACACCGGTCGCATGCCATACCGCGCCGGCCCGTCCCCTCCGGCAACGTGGACACAAGTCGGCAATGACTCTCAACATAGGATGATCCTATGGACCTGATATTTTGTAGGCACCCTATCCATGTAAGGGCCTTTCAAATGAATGCTTTGGAATACCCCAAAAATGTGGGCCCACGTGAGTTTTTGACGCTCCTTCTCAGATAAGCTATCTGAGTAGCTGCTCACAAACCATTTACTCTGTGTGTGTGTGTGTGTCTGTGAAATACCTCAGCTGAGTAAGAGAGAGATTGAGAGGAATTGACAAACACAATCAAAGTATAGTTAATATTCTACTCAACTCAACTCAACTCAACTAAGCCTATGTCCCAAGCTAGTTGGGGTCGGCTAATGAATCCTTTAGAAAATTTTCATGAAGGAGGTGAAAGAATCTACCCGGCTCAAAGTGACTAAGTCTAATCCTGACACTAATTGGGTTCGTCTACATGGATCATTTCTTCCATTCTCTCCTATCCAAGGTCATGTTCTCTGTTATGTTCCTAGCCATCAAGTCTTTCCTCACTGTTTCTACCCAAGTTGTTTTCGGTCTGCCCCTACGTCTTTTTACCTATATATATATATATATGTTTGTATATGTTGATGAGTGAAGTTAGATACGGCCCAATCAAAGAATTCTTTTTTGTTCACTAGAGGGCGAGTCTTGGCGCAACGGTAAGGTTGCTCATTGTGACCTGGTGGTCACGGGTTGGAGTCACGGAAACAGCCTCTCTGCAAAGCAGGGGTTAGGCTATGTACATCTAGCCCTTCGCAGACCCTGCAATGGCGGGAGCCTCGTGCAGTGGGCTGCACATTTTTTTTAGAGTTCACTCTTATGTTAATTAATAGGGTCCATCATTGGATGGCCCTATTGGCAATCTTTATAATTATATTAATTTGTTATTATATTATAAGTATTTTATTTTGTGGTATTGAGGATTCTAACCACACAAAATTTCTCTCATCCTCTTCTCTGTTTTTCTTCCTGTTTTTCTTCATCTTCTTCTTTCTCTACTTCCTGAATGTAGGCGGTGATGATTCTTCACTTCACATTGGCAACATAGTTTGATGATCAATAATTCAAGAAAGAAGAATAATCTTAATTTACAAATTTTTTAGTTTCTCTTCTTTCTTCTCCTTCTAACTTGCCTTCTCCGCTATCAAAGTCGTGCATTAAGGATGTTACCATCTCCGCTTACGGAGTTATTGGGATATTCACACAATCCTACACCAAGGATCTTCCCTTCTTTGCTTACAGAGTTGTTCAGACCTAATTCTTGCCATCCCATTTAATCAAAAACACTAATCCCGCCAAACCCTACCTATTTGAAAACCCCAATCCCAAAAATCACACCATCATACCTATTTGAAAACCATAATCCCACCAAAGCCTACCTTTGAAGCCCTACTCTCACCACCCCTCCTATTCTAAAACCCTAATCCCATCAAACCCTAACTTCAAAACCCTAATCCCCCAACCTCAAGATCAGATTACCACTTTTACCAACCCACCTATATGAAACCCTAAAACCCTATCTTTGAAACCCTAATCCCTCATGTCCCTTTTTTGACACCAAAATTTTACCACCCGGTCAATTTGAAATCCTTAAACCCTTATACTTTTGAAAATCCTAATCAGTTTGCACCCTTCAAAAATCGCAGTCCGTTTTTCTATACTCATTCACAAACCTAACCCTAGCATAACCCTTATCCTCAACCCTATACATCATTCAGAACCTCACCACATCATTTTACCACCCATACATCCCACTACTCAATCCCTTCATTCCAAATTCCAAAAGTCCACCTACCATCCTATTCGTATTATTAAACCCCATCTTTTTCAAATTTGGGATCTCTTCATCCTCACCCATCTCATTTGTAGGTGCGAAACCTTCATTCCTTCTCATGGGCTCTTTGGAGCTCCGTGGCATTTACTTTCTTCCCATCCTCCGTCCTTCTTTGTGCTAATTAAAGATGATTTACAATCACAATAATTATCCTCAGCAACCTCATTAATAAGGATTGTGATGTGAAACTGACATGCAAATATAAGTGGACCGCTGTGTTTCGTATGAAGGCTGTTTCTTGCTCTCATTGTGGGATGATGTTCTTTGTTCGGACTGCTGATCTATTTGGTACATGCTGATGAAAATTGTGGTGTGATATGCCTTTTCTATCTGCTATTTCTTTTTTGTTATGAACTGATCTGTTGATATGCCTTTTCTGTCTAATATTTCTATCACAGCTGAAAGTCTACAATCATGGAGCTTGCCACCATTCAAATAACTTTTGTGCAGCTCAATGGACCACATTACCTCCAATGGGCCCAATCAATAAAAGTTACGTAGGGCGCAAGAGGTAAATTGAAGTTTTTAGCTGAAAATGGAACACCTCTAAAGGATCGTAAATATGACGACTCACTCTATGAAAATTAACATATTAAGATATGGAGCCTCATGTCATTGCATATACCATGTTCCTTGATACTGCCAATGAAATTTGGGGCACTGTCCAAGAGATGCACTGCTCTGACGCCAACATCCCCAAGGTCTATGAGCTGTTTGAGAACATCTTGTTTCAACAATGAAATGAGAGTATGAGTGAATACTACAATAGTCTGTGTGGTATGTGGGAAGAGTTAAATGTAAATCAATCATGACATTAAAGTTGCATCGAGAAGAGTTTAAGGTCACTAAATTCCTCTCTGACCTTAGCCCCGAATATAACTCCGCACATGGACAGATTTTGGCAAGCAAAGAGCTTCCTTCTTTGAACAGACTTTACTCAAGTCTCTAACGAGTTGGACTCTCCTATTCCAAACCAACTATCAACGATAAGTCTTTCACTAATGTTAGATGAAGCATTGTAATTTACATACCCGATTAGAGGCATTCTTGACATTTCAGAGGAGATTCTCAAAAGGATTTCTCCCTTCCTATTTATAGAATTTTGTCATTGGGCCATTAGCAATTGCCGCCACCTCCCTCATTTTTCTTCTTAATGGGAAGTTACGTAAATGGCCCCCTTTTTTGAAATTGAGATGACTCATCTCCTTCACTAGAAAAGGTTTTTTTTGTTAATTGTTTACCTTTCCTTAAATTCAGGAACTCTCATTCTTAGCTTTACGGAGTTGAAATCCTGAGTTATTTTATCTCCCTTTCTCTGCCCAAACCTTCTCTAATTTACGACAAGATGCAGGGAAACCTTTTTCTTCTCTTCTTACAACTTTACAGTTTCAGGTACCTCCTTTTCTTTTCTTCTTCAAGACAAGATGCACATAAACCCTTTTCTTTTTTTCTTATACATTTATTTATTACCATTGTTAACCTTAGGCTTCTTATATTTTCTATGGATAAAGTGATGTTTTTATCCTTTCTTCTTCAATGCAAGATGATCAGAAACCGTTTTCTTTTCTTCTTAAACCTTTACAAATCCCAACCAATGATTTTGTTGTTCGATATCATGTGCACATGAACTGTTCGATGAAATGCATTCACTACTTCAGGTTTTGATTTATTTGGAGCGGCTGTTTATTTGGTTGAGATACATGACTTTATAGTAGTTACTAAAACATGACATGTGGAAACAGGCGTGCAGAATTTATTTTATCTTATAGTTCTTTATTGATTTGATCCATGAGTTTGTCACTTTATGCGAATTTTAAATCAAAGAAAAACAAATTGTAATATAGGGTCACTGCTTTCTTCTTCTTTTTTTCGTTCTCTTCATTTGATTCTTTGATTTTAGCAACATCAATGCCTGCTCTTATTTGCATATCACTTTCAGGATATGCAATAAGCACCAAAATCAGCACAATGTGTTCTTATTATATTTCACTGCTTTCTTGATGCTCACTCATTGTAAGCATACTTCGCATGGTATAACATCTGGAGCACATACGATATGAATCTACTACATTTATTTCTCCACAAAACTGGAAACAAAATCAGTGTATCCCTCTCAAGTCTCGGACTGTTTCCGCCTAATTTCTCTCAAGCGTCAAAAAAGTTAAGCTCTTAGTCAACCAAAACAAAAACAAAAAATTGAATGAAAAATACTATATATCATCCAAACAGCATAAAATTGCATCCTTATAAACTATAGGGTGTCACCCAAACAACATAAGTACTATATATCATCCAAACAGCATAAAATTGCATGCGTATAAACTATAGGGTGTCACCCAAACAACATAAAACTTATTTAAGAATTGGCAGTATTTTGATCTTTCCGTGAATCTGATACTTGCAGTGCCAACAAAATCAGTACATCCAAATGCTTCCTAAATGAGATTGAAAGATCCCACATCGGAAAGGGAGGAAAAGTTACTGGGCTATATATGTGGATTTCTCTTCTCCCTATGTAGACGCGTTTTCAGCATCTCCAAGGGGCGGGCCCTGCGGAGTGGGTCGGGCACGTTTAGTGCTACAGGAAAACAAAACCGGGGAGGGTAGATGACCCAGAACCGGACAATATCTACACAGTGGGGTCGGGGCGTGAAATAATGGTATCAGAGTGGGACCTCCCATTCAGTAAGGTGTGCCAGTGAGGACGTTGGGCCTTAAGGGGGGTGGATTGAAAGATCCCACATCGGAAAGGGAGGAAAAGTTACTGGCCTATATATGCGGATTTCTCCGCTCGCTATGGAGACGCGTTTTCAGCATCTCCAAGGGGCGGGCCCTGCGGAGTGGGTCGGGCACGGTTAGTGCTGCAGGAAAACAAAACCGGGGAGGGTAGATGACCTAAAACCGGAAAATATCTACACAGTGGGGTCGGGGCGTGACATAATATTGAAAGATCCCCCATCGAAAAGGGAGGAAAAGTTATTGGGCTATATATGTGGATTTCTCCTCTCCCTATGTAGATGCGCTTTCAGCATCTCCAAGGGATGGGCCCTGCGGAGTGGGTCGATCACGGTTAGTGCTGCTAGAAAATAAAACCGGGGAGGGTAGATGACCCAGAACCGGACAATATCTACACAGTGGGGTCGGGGCGTGACATAATGGTATCAGAGCGGGACCTTCCATCCAGTACGGTGTGCCAGCGAGGAAGCTGGGCCCTAAGGGGGGTGGATTGAAAGATCCCACATCGGAAAGGGAGGAAAATTTACTGGTCTATATATGTGGATTTCTCCTCTCCCTATGTAGAAGCGTTTTCAGCATCTCCAAGGGGCGGGCCCTGCGGAGTGGGTCGGGCACGGTTACTGCTGCTGGAAAACAAAACCGAGGAGGGTAGATGACCCAGAACCGGACAATATCTATACAGTGGGGTCAGGGTGTGACATAAGACTGTTAAACGAAGAAATTTCCCCAAGGTCTAAAGTCTTCAACATAAGATAACCATAAAAAATTGCTTAGATCTTATGGTTATTCAAACTGCCATGTTTGAAATAGAATCAAACGGAAATACTTACGACCATGGTTTCAAATTTCAGCAGAAATCCAAAATTTCGGTCAAATTTCGGCCGAATCCAAAATTTTCGGATTTCGGTGGAGACCGAAACCGAAATTTGCCGAAATTTTGAATTTCGGCCAAAATTTCGGAATTTTGGAATTTCGGTCCGAAATTTCGAGAAAAGTGTATTTTTTTAAAAAGAAAAGAAAAATAGGTTACAAAATTTCAGTCCGAAATTTCGAAATTTCTTGAATATTCATTTTTCATTTTTTACCAAATTTCGACCGAAATTTCGAAAAATCAAGGGTCCGAAATCGAAACCGAAACCGAAATTTTAAACCATGCTTACGACACATTAATCGTTGCTGGTATCTTTGTCAAGTATATTTTTGTTCATGTGTAGAACATAAATAAATTGCATAGGGTACTTACAAAGCACCTCCTCCACCTGGACCAATTGCTTTGAAAATAGACATTGCAGTCATAGAAATGCCATTTGCAGCTCCTCTTTGGTGTTGAGGCTGTTAATGCAGAATCAGGTCAAAATATGCCCTTGAAATTAAAAAAAAAATGTCTTCGAAAAAAGTAGGATTTATGTTGCCAAACTCGGCTGAAATTTTAAATCCTTACCAGAAAACATAAAAACTAAACAGACAGAGGACAAGATAAATTCAACCAATGGGTGGAAAATTACCACAGCATTATTTTGAAGAATGAACAATCCCGTCATAATGGTCATCTAAATGCATTAAAAAAACACTAGTAAGAGAAACATTAATCATCTTACCTACTAGCAAAAAAGAAAAGAAAAGAAAAAGGGAATAATAGGAACATATCATTTCAAAGAGAAGTGGTAGGTTGGGCTTACTCTATACATATTTATGTTTGTAAACACATCATATCTATAGATCTATGTATCTACATAAAAATATACATACAAACATATATAAAAGGTTTTGATATCCTCATTGTTATAATGGCAATCCTCTTCATTTTACACAACACTTCTCTGGTTGGCTGTTGTTAGCTTTTTGAAAAGTTTAACAGCCTTTTCCTGCTATTTTGAGAAGTGTAAAATGAGAAGGGAAGTGCCATCATCAAAACAAGGGAGTGTGAATATCATTTTCCTATATCAGCACTCCTTTGTTTGATGATGATTAATTCTATTAAACAGTTTTGCTGGTTGGTCGTTGATTTGTTTTTTGTCTTTGTTTTGATATTTTAACATCTAACAGCTGTTAGAAAAGTGTGTACCTATATTAATGTGTCCATACACTACAGTTAGTGGCAGGTCTAGGTGTTATCATTGTGCATGAATTTAAAAAGAAAGGTCTACACAAAATAACAAAGTTTGGCTTAGCCCTGCATAAACTGCGAACTGATTTAGCAAACTAACTAGCCAGATTAAGCTATTTCTAACCTAATTTCACTTAAAATATAGAGAATTTCAAGCCATGTTGACAAAACTGGACATGGATCTCCTAATGATGGTTCTACTGAGATTAGAAGTCACCTCTTTATGTCTAAAATTTGAACTTCATAATATTGTAATAATTTGCTTTTCTACAGAACGTAAATATGTGTTTTGATCTTTTACCATGAACGAAAAGAAAGCATAGATGATGGAAAGCGTGGAGGGTATGGAGTTAGAAATGCCTCCAATGGAACCTTTGATACAACCCAACTTCTGCATCAAGGCTCAAATCACCCACCTCAAAATAACTGATCTTTTTGCCTCTTAAATTTAGACCATAAATGGTTTTGGCCTTCTCCAATCACTGAAAAACTTTCATCCGTAATTTTTGGGATTGAAGTTTCTCGTTAGGAAAAGGAATAGAGTTATCATCTCCCCTTTAGATCCCGAAATCAGACAGATTGCAAAATGGTTGTTGGGTGCAAAGAGAAAAATCTCAATAGTAACTTTTTTGGAAAAGAAATTTAAGTAGTAACTCATTGGAATGTTCCGTAATAATCTTTGAAGTTAAACAGGATTCTGCACTTTTTTAAAGGAAAATCTACTTGGGATTTTGTTTCAAAACTCTGCCACTGAAATTATTGCTTTGAGAAAATCATTTTTATCAACTTTGTCTCAAGAACTGTCTTGAATTCTGTTTGGATAGAGGGCCTAGGTTCAGTGGGGACCAGACTCTTGACCACATTCAACCTTTGATGCAATCCATTAAATTGATGCGTATTTGACATCGACTTTGTACACTCCCTTACCACTTACGAAACATATCCACTATTCAAATCGGATCAGTGTTTACAAATGTGGATGTGACGCGGAACGCGGCCTAGAAAATCCTTGTCCGACACCTCCAAGAACGCAGTTGAGGCGGTCATAACTCAGGAGAGTCAAATTAGATTTTATTGCTGTGTAGTGCAAAATGCGGGATGCGGATGTGTTGCAACTCGGAGCACGCAAAGAAAAATCCTTGTCGACTCGGGCGAGTTCCTTGTCGTGTCAATGAGTTTTTAAACACTGAATCGGATACATTATGGACTTGCCCCACCGATAATTGATGCAAAAAATCAAGAATGTCCTACGCTAGAGTTAGAGATATAATTATGCTGACCCTATGAAATCTCTGACAACAAGAGATGGGGTTAAGAGCTCAAATATGAAAACCCCAATTTACATGTTCCTCTCCATGGATATAAATGTTGTCTGAAATCAATACGAAATGGTTGACTTATTTCCAGTTCCATCTCCACCGAAACGAAATATCTTGGCCAACATGTATAGTTTTCAATAATGTTTCGATCTTGTCGATGAAACACTGCTACTTTAGATGGTAAATTGCAAAACTTCAGTCTGCATGTCAAAATGACCAAATTGCACAGCAAAGCTTGGGTTTAGACATTTTTGCTTGGTAAGTGCTTATTCATTTTTTAATGGAACTATGTGTTTAAAAATTGGAAAAATAATATTTTCAAATAAAAACTAATCATGTGTATGTTAGTTTCTAATTTTATTGTATGTGAGTTCTTTTCCGATCTTTGATAGGCATCTTTTTCATTTAAATAATTTTTATTTTTTTTATTAGAAAATCCTTTAAATTTCGATCATTATATTGTACTTTGTTTATGAAATTAATTGAAGCATATGTACTTTAAGTTTAGAATGGAACTTATCCAAACAGACACAGCAACGCATGTCATTACATGTTTGAACAAAGTCTTTACCATTGAGCTACAGGCTCAACCCCAAACGTGTTTGATCTTGTTTAACAATTATGGATGGTTGTCTCGCTTATTTGATAATTTTTGTGTGTATATGTGTTTATTTTAGCATTTCTTGAAATTTCCATCATTTGCTAGCATTTTCAAAAGCTTCTGTGATTTTAAATGATTTCTACTGTAATCTATGATGGAAACTAACATGTTTGCATTTCTATGGAAACCAAAATCCTTAACATTCAATAGCAATGGTTAAACTGAATTTGTACTTACAGAGAAAGCATTCTTCAATACAGATGCGCAATTTATTACCAATGCAAGACTCAACCCTGATAGCATAGCTACAAAGGGGTAACTTGAAAGCAAAGGTATAGACAAAGCCTGCGAACAAGAAGATCAATGAAGGAGATGTGTCCAAATATCATACACGATAAAAGCAAAGAAAGAAAGTCCAAAACATAAAGAATTAGGACGAAAGCATACCGCTGCAAGACGCATGACCCTAATGGGTCCAACAATCTTCTCAACCGTCGGATATAGAAAAATTTGAAATACTAGAAGACCAAAGCCTAATTGTCTCATAACTAGTTAGTAATTTAATGTTGAGAATAAATTATGGAAAAAAATATATGAGAAAAGCATGACCAAACTCAATTTACATAAGCCTGTTAATATATCTTCTATTGGCAATTTCTGTAGCAAATCCATTTTTTCCTGTTTTGGGGCAAATAAGATTACTCTGTTCTGTCTTTAACATTTCGCAATGGAAAACTAAGCTGCATACAAGCACACGTTAAGTAGACTGAAAATTTTAAGGGTATTTATAAAAGGAACCAGGAGAGCTAAAAGTTGTATGGGTAATATTATCATTAAAAGTGGCATATTTTCCATGTTATTTAGTTTCTAGGATTTTATTTTCCATGTTACTTTTAGGGCTTTTATTTTCCATTGAATTTTATTTCCATCCCATTGCCTATATAGACCTCGTTGTATTAAGAATTATGAAGTTTGGATGATTAATTGAATTGACTGGCTTCTTCCCTCTACAGGTTTCTTCCTCTTCTATTCTATTCTTCTCTCTTCTCTCTTTCTCCTTCTCTTCTTCTCTTCTTCTTCTCCTATTCTTCTTCTACTTCTTCCTAAATTCTTCTGTTCACTTCTCCTATTCTTCTTCTTCTCTTCTTCTATTCTTCCCTCTCTTCTCTTCGTCTTCTCTTTTTCTCCCCTTTCTTCTATTTCTCTCCCTAGTCCTACAACAAATTTGCTATCAGAGCGAAAGATCCAAGCCTTCGAAGGTGATGCGCAACTTCCGGGTGAGCCGCGAATCGCCATAAAATTTCAACACTAAATCGAGGTAATTTCTTTTCTTCAACTCAGCCGCAAACCTGCAGAAAATTTGCACCAAAATTCAGCCCCTTCTAGATTCAACCCAAACAGTCCCATAAGATTTCAGCCACACCGAGCATAATAGCCCATTCTTTCCTTGTGTTCACCCTTACAGAGAAGAAACCCTAACCATATATCAGTCCAAAACTTTTATTCTCAGCCTTCACAGCCCCTCCGAGAACTTCTCCTTCACCCTTTCAAAACCCGATGACCTCTGCCCAGTTGCTCATCTCCGGCTAAAGAAAAAAGAACCGGCATCTTCAGTCATTGAGTAGTCATCCAAGACCGCCTCCGCCGATCAAGCCCACTTCCGTGGGGTAAGACTAAACCCACGTGGTTCCTTTTTTTAGAAATATCCCTCAGAAGGTAATTTACATTACCGTATCACTGTGGTTTCCTTATTCCAGAAATTAAATAAGGTAACTTCTATTGTAAGTTATCTTAGAGTAAAGATAAGTGTTTCTCTTATTAAGCACACCCCTTTTTTCCCATTGGACACTCATCCCTTTAGTCGTTTTAAAACAATAGTTTCCATCTTTTCATACCCCCAATTCTGCCTTGGACACTCCCATATAAAACTTACAGTTTCACATGAAAAAAAATCTATCACATGAAGAAAAATACAAGAGAGTTATATCCCCACCCCAATTCCCGTTGGGCACCACACTCTTATATTAATTGAACTTACAAAACACCCCCCTTTTTCCCTAGGGCACCCCCTTTTATTAACTTGTTACGTAATAGACTCTGTCAGGTAACTCTCTGTTGCATGTGTACCTAGAGAAGGGGAAAAAGAGAAAAAGGAAAAGAAAAACAAAATCAAAAACAAAAAAAGGAAAAAGAAAAGAGAAAGCGAAAATCTTTTCTTCTCTCTCGCCCACTTCCTCTCTCCTCTTTCCATCTCATTCTCTCTCTCTTCAATCGAACCACTTCGCAAAAATTTGGTAAGTGCATATCCAGCCCACTTTCAGCAGTCTACAACGACCAACTTTTGGCATCCGTCGGTTTTGGCCCGAACCCCAATCCAGGCTATCCAGGAGTCTGATCTGAGATCCGCGACAAGCATTGTGTTCCTTTCGACATGACAGATCCAACCGTTGCTTTCAGTTTTCGTCGATGACATGACATGCAGCCGCGTCGTGTCGAAGGCGGGCTTCCATTACGTCGATGGGAAGAGATTCGTTATGAATTTATGGGATTTTATGCAATATTGGCACATCCGTATGAACTAAGATTGAAGCGTGAACAAATAATCACAGCTCCTCGTGGACGTGAAGCCGCAGCCCGTCATGCACGAGACACCGAAATTGAGACAAAAAGCAGATATTTGGAGCGCCGCATGCATGAGAAGGAAGTTGCGAACAGTATTGAGGAGCCAAATGCTAGTGTTTATGACATCATTATCGAAGTTGAGCCCATGCTTGTGCAGATACAGAATCAAAGATGGAAGATATAGAACTAGAGAGTCCAGTGATGGATGAAACATTACCGGAGCATGGAGAGCTTGAGCATTGCACTGAGGATATCTCTTCCAAATCAGGACAGGGGCATAGTGACAGTGTTGAGTCTGTTGTGGATATTTAGACAGGGGATTTTAGCACACCGGATAACAGCACTGAGCCCGATTCAATTTTAGCAGAAGGTTTTGTTGTTGATTCCATTGAGTCAGTTTTGATACTAGTAGATGCTGACCTTATTGAGGCTGGTCATGGATTGGTTATGCCCATAGCTGTCATGTCGATCCCACCGATCCAGGATGAGTACATTGCTATCTTCCCAGCCAGTTTACTTCTTCAGAGTGGCTTGTGTTCATATGATTCTACAAGGGCGATTTCTTCCATATCGCTCCGCCAACATTTTAGATCACTTTCACGGTTGTCACGAGCATTAGACATCAGGAGTACTGCCGACGGATTACGACTCCTACTGCGTGGATCGTCTACATATTTGATCCAGGCGGACTAGAACTCAAGGGCGAATTCTTTTCAAGTGCGGGAGAATGATGCAGATAGTAGGCTAAATAAGTGGCATATTTGCCCATTAGTATTTATTTGCATGTTTTTAGTTTTCCATGTTATTTAGTTTCTAGGATTTTATTTTCCATGTTACTTTTAGGGCTTTTATTTTCCATAGAATTTTATTTCCATCACATTGCCTATATACATGCCTCATTGTATTAAGAATTATGAAGTTTGGATCATTAATTGAATTGATTGGCATTTCCCCTCTACAGGTTTCTTCCTCTTCTCTTCTATTCTTCTCCTTTTATTCTTTTGTTCTTCCCTCTCTTCTCTTCTTCTTCTCTTTTTCTCCCATTTCTTCTATTTCTCTTCCTAGTCCTACATCAATAAGTAAAGACAAACTCTACAGAAATAAATAAATCTACCGTCTGTGCTAAAAGGGCACATGTAGAAAGGGGTTGGGTTTGGTAGCCGTGGGAAGCATGAAGTCACAGTCCACCTTAACAGTTAACACCAATGAAATAATTTGGTTCCCAAGATTATTCATATTAAATATATTCAAAAGTTGTTATTTCAAATTGATTTCAATAAAACATAATGTTTGAAAGAAGAAGAATTCCCAATGCATGATAAAGAATCCATGAACAAGGCAAACCCATGTTGGAATGCATGTCTATTTTTTGTTGACATGTGATTCTTCCATTCTCTAACAAAGGTTTGTGATCTTTGCCTCCTAATTTATTCAATCTAAATAATGTTTTTAAGTTGACATGTGAAACTTGCCAACTAATCATAAATTGTAGAAGCACATTTCATATTAGTAATCCCATGTGTGTGCCTTTTTTCACTCTGATTTGGAGGGTTATCCCCTATCGTTTCTAAGTTTGGTGTTGGCAGTTGGTTTCTGTCACGAATGAATTATGTAAAGTGAGATGGATATATATTTTAAAACTTAAGGGTGAAGTAGAATTTTTTTTAATAGGGTTATAAAAAAAATCAGTTTTGTTATCATATTAAAAGAAAATTACGGATGAATTGTTTTTTTTTTTTTTTGGTAGTTCTTACGGATGAAGTTATTCATATTTTTAGGAGTTTTTTAATAGGATGATCAAAAATCAGTTCTCCTATCATATTAAAACCCTCTATTTACATAATGGTTATGAATAAATGTCTCATGACTTACAAAGGTATTTGTAGGAAACTAGTATCAAGTCATGATGTGTTAACAACGGGTTTGTTATACCCTATGTTGCATGGATTCGGATTCGGGTGTCGGAATCCGACACGGATTCGAGGTGTCGGATTCGGCTAGCCCCAAAAACAAGGATTCGGATTTGGCATTTTTATTAAATTAATTAAAAATAAAAATGATTTTCTTATCTAAAATTCCTGCAACAAAGAAGTTGTATATTCTCCTCTTTTTCTTCCCTGGTCCACACCCTTCCAGTGTAAAAAAGTTGTATTAAATACACTAAAGTGGGGTGGATTGGGGAATAAAAGGGGGTGAATATATCAGTTGCCTAATTTAATGAAAAATAATGCATACATTCCACTATTCCACAATAAGGAGAAGACCCAAAACCGAAGCATCCAATAAAATAATATAAAAAAGCTACTTCACCTTCCAAATTAAAACCACTGCATAGTGCTATTTTGCAACTGAGTGTGGCCCCAAAACTGATTATTGGACTCTGTTAGACGAAAAAGTTTTCCAGGACCGAGAATATTGTCTTTAACTTGATTAATTTAAAATATTAACGAATATATATATATATATATATATATATATATAGAGAGAGAGAGAGAGAGAGAGGGAAATGATATCAGCAGTTCAGCACAACCATGTTTTTATAATATGCGCGAATTCACCTAGTCTTATATGCTTAATCCGGCTGTCAATAGCCTTAGACAGTTAGTTAAAGCATATGCAACAAGCTGAGTCCGTGCCATTTATAAAAGTATGCTTGTGGTTATGCCATTTCCTTATATATTATACACACACACATACACACCTGATATTGCAAGCACAACTCCAACATCATTTGATGAGAAGCTCAATCCTCCATACTTCCGATCGCTGACTGCCCATAGAGAGAAAATCTACAAAAGAAAATTTGGTTATTCAATGTAGTATTTCACAATTGCAACATGGATTAACGCATCTCTCTCTTTTTTTCTTTTTTTTTGAATTGAAGATTAGCATATCCCATCATGACAAAAGGATAGAATAAGTAATAGACTGAGAAGCAAAACAAGATCTTTTGCATGAAGATGCCAAAATTGGGTCTGAATGAGACTCTTAGTTAGTGGTATGATTGATAGTTCAACAAAAATGAACTTCTATATCATAATTAATCTACAAAATACCAAAATTGTTCAAATAATATTAGGAATCAGTAGAAAAAAAATCAGCAGTAAGAAAGAAGATATATTCATAATTCGGAGTCCAGCACAAGTGAAGCCTTGATCCCCCAAAGCATTCTTGAGCACAACTATAAGAATTAAAAAAATCATTTGGACCATTAGATAGAGACCAACATCTTTCATAACAGCGTGGATTCTTCCTCAAGTACTTAAAGAGGCATGTAAACTACATCAAAATTTTGAAATCCATACTGATGAATAATAAGCACCTACAAGTTTTGTCTCACCAAACCATGCACGCATACGTAAATACATTTGGTTCATAAACGTATAGCACTATATTTCAAATGGGGATGTCATGGATCAACTAAGATATATTATTAAAGAACACTTAATAAAATAAGCATCACAATGTAAATCAATAAAGACAGTTTCAAATACACTGGCTAATACAAGAAGCATTTACCTCTGTGTAGGCCATATCGTGAAGAGAGAAAACACAATATACAATGATAGATGAAATTAGGGGCCAGTTTGTGAAGAGGTTTCCCTTTGAAACTTGTCCGCTTTCTATGGTTTCTTCAATCTTTTCTTTCAAATCGGAACCATTTGAAGTAGCTTCTAGATCATCAGATAAGGTGAACTTTTCTTTGTTTTTACCATTATGCATGTGCAATGTTTCCTGCAAGAAAAATCCCAGAGTTGTAAGATACCATATTACATTCAATAGTTGGATTGGTTGAAATTTTGATTTCGGTTTCAGTTTCGGTCACCACGAAAACAGAAACATTTTGATTTCAGTTTAAAATATTGGTGGAAATCCTGTAAAATTACATAAACATATGTAAACATATGAAAATGATAGAATTTAAAGAAAACTTCAATAAATGATAGAATAAGCATAAATACACATTGTTTGCCGCAAATCTACCCACCCTCCACTTTTGGAGGGGTTAGGATGATCCAATGGAGCTGACTTTTGGTACACACCCTATCTATGATGGGGCCTTGCAAATGAATGGTTTGGATCACCACAAAAAATGTGGGACCCATGTGTTTGGGCCCTCGAGCGCATATAAGCTTATATGTGCTCGAGCGCACAATCATTTTCCTCTTAATATAAATATTTATACATAATACATGCCCCACATTTTGCATACAATTCATATAAATATAATCGTGTAAAACATGTTGATAACTGATATAGTATGCCACTATTACACTTAGATTTTTGTTTATGCATTTTGGTCTCGATTGGGGTGAAAAGAGACACTTCGTTTTGTGTTGGTTTCGGTGAAATTTAAAATCATGATAACTACTCACTTGAAAATTGCCAAGTTGAGGTGCTAATACTACACCTGACGCATGGATCTGCTGGTGATCCGGGACTTGCTGGTATTGGGGGTGTATGGTGATTCTCTCAATGTCATCATATGGCTTAAAGGCTCCTTGGTTCCGCCATGGAGATTTGAGCGATTCTTCAATGGGATTAAGGATAGATCGGTTGGATCCTCCATCTCGTTTGTGCATGTGAGAAGATCAGCAAATGGGATTTCTGAAAAACTTGCTAGGGATGGAGTTCATAAGCAGGGTTTAGAATTGTTGGACTTCTTGCCCCCTTGATTGGCCAACTCGGTATTGGTGGGTTCATGTATTTCTTGTTTAGTGCCTATTTGTACCTCTTGGGTGGACTTTCTCAGTCTCCCCCATGTTCTTTAACAAAATCTGCTACCATTCAAAAAAAAAAAAAAATACTACACCTGACGCATATATATAATATGTTAAACAATGGTACATAGTAAGTAATGTGTAAATTAGCATGAAGAGGTTTATAACTCTGCCGCCTTGGTTTCTACCTGGTGGGAGAAGAGGCTGGTATTTAGGTTGACGGAGTCCATTTATGTACTTAGGCAATCTCTTAGGGCATGGATTCAGAGATTTAGTGGTGCCATCATGGAAATTGATTTACGTATAAGCAACGGTGATCATTCCATATCCATGAAGTGAATTGGGAAAAGGGCCTACTATGTTAGTTGTGTATGTTCCATGTTAATTGTGTATGTTGATGACATTGTCTTGACAGGTTATGACACAAAAAGGAGGGTTGAGCAAAAGTAATATGTGATAGCCTTTGATATATAAGATCTCGGATTATTGTGGTATTTTTTAGAAATTGAGGTTGGTAGATCATCAAAAGGCATATTCATACCTCAAAGGAAGTATGTGCATGATCTTAACTCACCCATTGCCATTCCAGTGGAATGTAAACATCGTTTATCTACTGATGATGGTGATCCTCTCGGCAATCTTAGTTATTGTTAGAATAAGTAGTCATTATAAGGGTATAATCGGCCATGTACTTATTCCCTCTATAATACAAATACATAAGTGAGGGGGAGCTCTCCCTACTCACGATTCTCTTCTCTCATTCTTCTTCTCAACATGGTATCAGAGCCCTAGGATTCTTGATCCCTAGGGAGCACCATCGACCTCCTCTTCTTCTTCTACTTCTTCTTCTTCTTCCTCCTCCTCCGCCATCACCTCTCACCCTCGCCCTAGCTCCTCGCCCAACCCTCAACCCAACCCCGACCCTCGCCCTCCACCCCGCGGCCACCCCGACCCTCGCCCTCCACCCCACAGTCACCCCGACCCTTGCGCCATCCCCGACACCCCCACCTCCTTCCCGAAGCCACCCCTACCCCTGCCCCATCCCCGTAGCGACCCCTAACTATGCCCCCTCCCCGCAGCCTTCCCCGACCCTTGCCCCATCCCCGTACCCCCCTCCTCCCTCCCGTGGCCACCCCCTTCCCTCGCCCTCACCCTGCACCACCCCCGAGCACAAACCCGGTCCTCGTCCCCCCACCCCCCCTCTCCCTGCACCTTGTGGTTCAACTTTCAAACCCTAACCCTAACCTACAGCCCAAACCCTAAAAAAAAAAAACACAAAAAAAACCCTAACCCTAGCTTATGTCCTAGATCCTCTATCTTTGCTCCTATCCTCTTGTTCGCGGCTTCACTCTTCGACATCTATGACTATCTCTTTGTGCTCATTTCCCGTCATCGGAGCCGCGATATGATATCTCCTCTTGACTAGTTGGTTTCTCTATTGCTTTCATCCTTTATCTTCCCTTTTTCTTTTTCCGATCGTCGTAGGTGCTCTTTTCTCTTAGTCTTTTGTTGTCGTCATGGATCCATCTGTCATTGTGGATCCCTCTATCGGTTCCGCCACCGAGATCCATGCCACACCCCCATATTCGGCTTCTTCCTCTGCTACATACTTGTCTCCTGTGGAGAGTTCATTCCCCCAGATGACCACTCTAAGCTAGATGGAACCAACTATTTGTCATGGTTGCTGTTGAGACATATCTCCTTGCCAGGGGCCAGGTTAGTCTTATTCGTCAGGATCCTCCCTCTGCTAAGGATCCTACTTATACTCATTGGGAGCAGGAGGATGCTTTGATTCGCACACTTCTTTGGCAGAGTATGACCCCTTCTATCGCTGCCATGATGATGCTTCTTCCCACCTCGAAGCAGATCTGGGATCATACCGCACTGTTGTATTCAGGGGTTGATAACCTCAAACGTATTTGTGCCATGTTCTCTGAGTGGATGCGCCTCCGCCTTGGTGATATGAGTCTTGTTGCACATTATAGCCAGTTCGTCTCTCTTTGACAGCAGCTCGATCTTTTTATGCCTCTTCCCTTCAATATTACAGTTCTTCGACGTCAGCAGGACCAATTTTGTGTGGTCCACTATCTTAACAATCTGGACCTAAGTTCACCCATCTTCGTCATCAGATCATTAGATCTGGCTCTATTCTGTCCCTTACTAAGGTCTATTCACGTTCCTAGTAGTGTGTTGGCGAGACATCACAAGTCATCCCTTCTGACAGTTCCGCTTTGACCGCCTATGACAGTGGTAATCGATCTGTTCGTGGCGCCCATTCCTTTGGCCGAGGTCGAAGACGCGGCCGTGTTGGTGGTGGTCGTGGCCGTCCTTAGTGTACTCATTGTCAGCAAGAGGGCCCATATTGACACATGTTATACTCTTCATCCCGAGCTTCGCCAGTCTCACTCGGCGCACCTGACTGCAGCTACCCCATCTGAGCCATCTGTCACTTCATCCACTCTAGCTACTGTACCGGCTGATGATACATTCACCTTCTCTCATGCCGATGATGAGGAGCTACAACAACTTCGCTTGGGTGCTCGACCTCCCACTGCGGGCTTTGCACTGCCAGGTAGTTCACCCACGACCCTACTCTCTAGCTCCGGGTCCTGAATTATTGACTCGGAAGCCTCGAACCACATGACCGGTAACCCTTATCAGCTTACCTCTCTTAGCTCATTTCCTTCTTATTCTCAGTCCATTACTCTTGTTGATGGGTCCACTACACCCATCACTGGTGTTGGTACTATTTGTCCATGTCCTACTCTTCCATTGTCTTCTGTTTTATGTGTTCCTAAGTCACATTTTAGCTTCCTTTCTGTTAGTTAGATTACGCAATCTTTGAATTGCTCCATCTCATTTTATCCTTCTTATTGTTTATTTCAGGATCTCTCGACTGGGAAGACGATTCGATCGGGTCGTGAGGTGAATGGGCTCTACTATCTCGACTGTCGACCACCGACCGCTGCCTTACATAGTTCTGTGGATGCTTTTCAGTGGCATTCTCGCCTTGGCCACCCTTTTCTTCAGCAACTCCAGCAGACGTCTCTTGTCCCTGGGTTTATTTCTTTCAGTGCGAGTCCTGTGAACTCGGGAAGCACCATCGTGTCTTTTTCTTCCCGAGTCGTTAGTCAGATTCCTAGTCCTTTTTATTTAGCTCATTCCAATGTATGGGGACCCTCTAGGGTCGCGTCAACTACTGGTTTCAAGTATTTTATTATTTTTATTGATGATTATTCACGTATGACATGGGTTTATTTACTTAAAGACCACTCTGAGGTCTTATCTGCATTTCATTATTTTCATGCTGAAATTAAGACCCAATATAATTGTAATCTAAAGTGTGTACGCACCGATAATGCTCGCGAGTATTTCTCTAACTAATGGATTTTAGGATTATCTGTCGACTCATGGCATTCTCCATCAGTCTTCTGGTGCCTACGCCTCTCAACAGAATGGTGTTGCAGAAAGAAAACTGTATTACTTACTCAGGGTGGCTCGCACCTTTTTGGCTTATCGCCTTCCATCGTCTTTGCTTCGTGGTGATTTGTCATTTCTAGTTTTACATCCTCAGCAGGATCCATTTCCTCTTACTCCTTGAGTCTTTGGGTGTGTGTGTTTTGTTCACCACTTAGGCCCTCGACGTGATAAACTTGATCCTCGTTCTGGGCGTTGTGTATTCTTGGGCTACTCTTGTACCTAGAAGGGCTATCGTTGTTACAGTCCTCGTCTCCGTCGCTAGTTTGTGTCTGCGGATGCTATGGTTTTTTAGTCTAAGCCATTTTTTAGCCCGGTGTCCGAGTCTATCACTAATGTCATCGAACCGGTAGTTTCAGTTCCTCTTCCAGTCCTACTAGACTCCGTTCTGGTACCACCTTCGTCAGTTCCTGAGCCTATGATTGTCCCTACCGTGGATTCTCCTCATGTTCTGTCTTTAGCACCGTAGCTTCCCCTTGTTCCTATAAAGCAGTATCAACTACATTGGCGCATTGATGGTCCACCACCCACCCCTCTCGAGCCATCGCCTTCTCAGCCAGACATCCCAGTTTCTACCACTCAGGTATCCTCTTTACCTACTACAGTTGAACCTTCTGATTCTCCCATTGCTTCGCGCACTCTCTCTCATTCTACTACGCATCCCGTCTCTCATTTTGTTTCTTATGATAAACTAACTCCTTCCTTCAAAAGCTTTGTCTCTTCTTTGTCTTCTGTTGCGTTACTACAGTCTGTGGCAGGCGCTCTTGCTCAACCGGGATGTCGTGCTGCTATGGATCTAGAGATGGGTGCTCTTCATGCGAACCAGACTTGGGATCTGGTTCCTCTTCCGTCTGGTGCTCGGTTAGTTGGGTATCCTAGGGTGCAAGGTTTTAAACTTCAGCCGAAATCCAAAATTTCAGATTTTGGTCATGACAAAAACCGAAATTTACCAAATTTCGGTCAAAATTTCAGAAATTTCGGTTATATTTTGGATAAAATATTAATTATTTAATTCTTTCTAGAATTTCAGCCAAAATTTCAGTAATTTCGGCTGAAATTTCGGCCCAAAAAACCAACATTTTGAGCCCTTCTACCGAATTTTGGCCGACTGAAATTACACCCGAAACCGAAATTTAAAACCTTGGCTGGGTGTTCTCAATCAAGTACTTGCCTGATGGTACTGTTGAGCGCTTGAAAGAGTGCTTGGTAGCTAAAGGGTATACAAAGACTTTTGGAGTTGATTATACAGAGACCTTCTCCCAAGTTGCCAAGATACCCACTCTTCATGCGCCGCTCTCTGGTAGTTAATCAGGGTTGGATACCCACTCTTCGTGCGCCCCTCCTGAGCAACGTATCCTGGAGGTTGCTCCATATACACCTCCTCTGTGAAGAATGCATTTCTACATCGCGATCTCACTGAGGAGGTGTATATGGAGCAACCTCCAGGGTACGTTGCTCAGGGGAGATGTCCTCCTCTGTTTGTGTAACGACCCGATTTCCGTCGTGTCGCTACGAGCAAAAGAAAGTAAAAATCATGGAAATATTTTTTTTTTTTATACAAGCATCAACGACGATCCCGATAGAATCTTATTACAACTTAAAAATGATACATGACGTAAGACGTCAAAATGCAAGGACTCCAGGAACGAACTCTCTGATCACACAGTCCCTTATCCCATGGTTCCTTCATTTGCAAATGCTCCGCCATCTAATGCCTCAACCCCTGTGGTGGAGGAATCAACGTCAAAGCAGGGTCATCCAAAGACCGAGCAAAGTAAAAGAGACAATAATAACAGTGCATACAATAAAATCCACATTTCAATAATGTCTAGAATAAAGATTACAATGCCCATGGCAATATAAATCAAAGGAGTGACAATAATTTCAATGTATGCTATGTATGCATGTATGCAACAATTTTATAAAATGAGACAGCACATTCCCCAGGTACATCCGGCTTTTCCCCCATTTATTTTTCTGTCAGTTCTTTTCTGACTTTTTCATTTTCTTTTATTTTTTTCTGCCGGTGTCCTTGCCGCACGGCTAACCACTACCCCTGTCTGAAGGTAGTGACGTTATGGACTTGGATTACGGTCTCGCATTTGCCGAGCCGGGGATACTATCCCTCGGGGATACTTTCCCTTTTTGGTTGGTTTGCCAACGAAAGGCAGTACACGCTTCTCGCGTTGGCCTTTGGACCTTAGGTCCCAGGATGATTCCACCACACCCTTAAGTTCCCCTTCACTTTCCCCCATGTATGCAACATGTATGCAATTACTTACCTTTGCCTTTCTTCCTGCATTCATTTCAATTCATTTGATTCCAGCATTCATTTCAATTCATTTGATTCCAGCATTCATTTCAATTCATTTGATTCCAGCATTCATTTCAATTCATTTGATTCCAGCATTCATTTCAATTCATTTGATTCCAGGCAAGCGAGTATAAATTCACTAAGCAGGTATTTATCAGGCAATTTATAAGCAGAGCTACATTGCATAGACAATTATATTGAACACCATTACAAGACAAGGTCTAGCTGTCACCTGCCTTTTCTTATAGTCGCAGTAGGACGAGATGGCTCCTGTAGGCAAATAAGTGAAATAGGTCAACTTATTTTAGTCTAGGTCCTTTTAATATCACACAGACAACACTTGTCCTTTCTGTGTCCATTTATGTCCTAAAATAAGGTTCCCTGTGTTCACTATTCATGTGGGCCCCACATGCTACTATTCATGTGGGCCCCATCATGTCACTATTTATGTGGGCCCCGCATGTCACTATTTATGTGGGCCCCATCATGTCACTATTTATGTGGGCCCCATCATGTCACTATTCATTTCACCATAAGTTGATAAAGTTTACTTTACGGTTACTATGCTAGTATTTCACCGTTAAGTATATAGGTGGTAGAACCAACCATTACTTTATCCATATAGGTGGTAAAACCAACCATTACTTCAAATAAAATATAGGTAGGTGGTAGAACCAACCATGAAAGAGATCATTAAATAATTTAGGTGGTAGAACCAACCATTGAAAGAGATCATTAAATAATTTAGGTGGTAGAACCAACCATGAAAGAGAGACTATTATAAAAGACTTACTTGGTAGTGGATTTTCTTTTTCCTTCTTCTCTCTCTCTCTTCCTCTTTCTCTTTCTTCTCTTCTCTTCCTCTCTCTCTCTCTCTTCTCTTCTCTTCTCTTCTCTTCTCCTTTTCTTCTCCTCCTCCTCCTCTATTTATAGACATTTTTTTGCATAGTACTTTTTGCATAGTAAAGACTATTTACTATTTTAAATTATTATTTCTGTCGGTCAATAGTATTTTTGCATAGTACTTTTGCATAGTAAAAACTATTTACTATTTTAAATTATTATTTTCGTCGGTTAACAGTATTTTGCATAGTTAATAATATTTTTTTATTATTAATTTTGTCGGTCAATAGTATTTTTGCATTTTTTTATTATTATTTTCGTCGGTGCGATGATATTTTCGTTTCCACTAGGGATGGGTCCCGCTGGTGGTAGGACCCGCTGGTCGTGGGGCCCGCTTGTGTGGGACCTACTTGTGTGAGACCTACTTGTGTGGGGCCCGCTGATGTGGGGCCCGCTGATGTGGGACCTGCGGGTGTGGGGCCCGCTGATGTGGGACCTACTGATGGTGGGACTCGTTTGTAAATAGTACTCGGTGGGTCCTACTGTGAATAATACTTTTAAATAGTGTATCTCAATAGTGAACTTGCATAGTATTTCTGCATAGTAATCTCGCATAGTGACTATTGTGAATAGTGACTATTGGAAATTTTTAACATATATATATATCTATTCCGTTTTTGTTGACATCTGGGGCGGTGGCTTAGTGGTAGGAAGCCGTTCAATCTTAGCTTAGACTTGGGTTCGAATCGTGTACGCCCCATTATGCCAGATGTCCTCATGCCCGATTAACTTGGGGAAAATGAGTAATGGCCGATGATTACCCACCTATGAGGCCATTTTTATATTTATATATATATATTTTTTTACCGGTTCTTACATTCTACCCCCCTTAAAAAAAATTTCGTCCCCGAAATTCCTACGCCCATAACCTAGATATCTTGATAATCAGAATCTCGACACATGATAATTTAAGATCATCTCCTTTACTTTGTAAATCTTAATTTTGATTAGAAATCAACGTCTTGTGAAATCCATTATAATCTGCACTGCCTCTTAAATACTACTAATCTTCTATTCTAGGCAGACATTTTACTCCTATGAATTCCCTTGTTTCCCATAATCCATAATTTATAAATAAGTTTTCTGACCTTCTGTTGCCCCATCCTGTACCTCGTTGTCATCGTTGATTAGGCCCCATCCTGTACCTCGTTGATTAGGGCGAAGAAACGCTTTTCAGTTCCTGGCTGTGCGTTCTTATCTTGGGTCAGAGGGCGGTACTGATTTCTTCTTCCCTGGTTCTGCTGATTGTTTGCACCGGTTGATATTGTGGCGGAGGTGGGCGGTTTTGGATGAAGGCTGGTGCCTTAGGGCAATCCCTTCTTCTCCAGCATTGCCCAACGTGAATCCTTCCACAGTGGGGGCACAAGTTCTTTGATGGTGGACCACTATCAATTTTTTTTTTTTTTTTCCAGTTTACCCTTGAAATGTGACACATCATATGTCACCTATTAGCTATCTAACCCTACTTAACGACACAACCCACAAGCACCAGGGTTTCCGTAAACCCGGGCTTTGATACCACAACTGTAACGACCCGATTTCCGTCGTGTCGCTACGAGCAAAAGAAAGTAAAAATCATGGAAATATTTTTTTTTTTTATACAAGCATCAACGACGATCCCGATAGAATCTTATTACAACTTAAAAATGATACATGACGTAAGACGTCAAAATGCAAGGACTCCAGGAACGAACTCTCTGATCACACAGTCCCTTATCCCATGGTTCCTTCATTTGCAAATGCTCCGCCATCTAATGCCTCAACCCCTGTGGTGGAGGAATCAACGTCAAAGCAGGGTCATCCAAAGACCGAGCAAAGTAAAAGAGACAATAATAACAGTGCATACAATAAAATCCACATTTCAATAATGTCTAGAATAAAGATTACAATGCCCATGGCAATATAAATCAAAGGAGTGACAATAATTTCAATGTATGCTATGTATGCATGTATGCAACAATTTTATAAAATGAGACAGCACATTCCCCAGGTACATCCGGCTTTTCCCCCATTTATTTTTCTGTCAGTTCTTTTCTGACTTTTTCATTTTCTTTTATTTTTTTCTGCCGGTGTCCTTGCCGCACGGCTAACCACTACCCCTGTCTGAAGGTAGTGACGTTATGGACTTGGATTACGGTCTCGCATTTGCCGAGCCGGGGATACTATCCCTCGGGGATACTTTCCCTTTTTGGTTGGTTTGCCAACGAAAGGCAGTACACGCTTCTCGCGTTGGCCTTTGGACCTTAGGTCCCAGGATGATTCCACCACACCCTTAAGTTCCCCTTCACTTTCCCCCATGTATGCAACATGTATGCAATTACTTACCTTTGCCTTTCTTCCTGCATTCATTTCAATTCATTTGATTCCAGCATTCATTTCAATTCATTTGATTCCAGCATTCATTTCAATTCATTTGATTCCAGCATTCATTTCAATTCATTTGATTCCAGGCAAGCGAGTATAAATTCACTAAGCAGGTATTTATCAGGCAATTTATAAGCAGAGCTACATTGCATAGACAATTATATTGAACACCATTACAAGACAAGGTCTAGCTGTCACCTGCCTTTTCTTATAGTCGCAGTAGGACGAGATGGCTCCTGTAGGCAAATAAGTGAAATAGGTCAACTTATTTTAGTCTAGGTCCTTTTAATATCACACAGACAACACTTGTCCTTTCTGTGTCCATTTATGTCCTAAAATAAGGTTCCCTGTGTTCACTATTCATGTGGGCCCCACATGCTACTATTCATGTGGGCCCCATCATGTCACTATTTATGTGGGCCCCGCATGTCACTATTTATGTGGGCCCCATCATGTCACTATTTATGTGGGCCCCATCATGTCACTATTCATTTCACCATAAGTTGATAAAGTTTACTTTACGGTTACTATGCTAGTATTTCACCGTTAAGTATATAGGTGGTAGAACCAACCATTACTTTATCCATATAGGTGGTAAAACCAACCATTACTTCAAATAAAATATAGGTAGGTGGTAGAACCAACCATGAAAGAGATCATTAAATAATTTAGGTGGTAGAACCAACCATTGAAAGAGATCATTAAATAATTTAGGTGGTAGAACCAACCATGAAAGAGAGACTATTATAAAAGACTTACTTGGTAGTGGATTTTCTTTTCCCTTCTTCTCTCTCTCTCTTCCTCTTTCTCTTTCTTCTCTTCTCTTCCTCTCTCTCTCTCTCTTCTCTTCTCTTCTCTTCTCTTCTCCTTTTCTTCTCCTCCTCCTCCTCTATTTATAGACATTTTTTTGCATAGTACTTTTTGCATAGTAAAGACTATTTACTATTTTAAATTATTATTTCTGTCGGTCAATAGTATTTTTGCATAGTACTTTTGCATAGTAAAAACTATTTACTATTTTAAATTATTATTTTCGTCGGTTAACAGTATTTTGCATAGTTAATAATATTTTTTTATTATTAATTTTGTCGGTCAATAGTATTTTTGCATTTTTTTATTATTATTTTCGTCGGTGCGATGATATTTTCGTTTCCACTAGGGATGGGTCCCGCTGGTGGTAGGACCCGCTGGTGGTAGGACCCGCTGGTCGTGGGGCCCGCTTGTGTGGGACCTACTTGTGTGAGACCTACTTGTGTGGGGCCCGCTGATGTGGGGCCCGCTGATGTGGGACCTGCGGGTGTGGGGCCCGCTGATGTGGGACCTACTGATGGTGGGACTCGTTTGTAAATAGTACTCGGTGGGTCCTACTGTGAATAATACTTTTAAATAGTGTATCTCAATAGTGAACTTGCATAGTATTTCTGCATAGTAATCTCGCATAGTGACTATTGTGAATAGTGACTATTGGAAATTTTTAACATATATATATATCTATTCCGTTTTTGTTGACATCTGGGGCGGTGGCTTAGTGGTAGGAAGCCGTTCAATCTTAGCTTAGACTTGGGTTCGAATCGTGTACGCCCCATTATGCCAGATGTCCTCATGCCCGATTAACTTGGGGAAAATGAGTAATGGCCGATGATTACCCACCTATGAGGCCATTTTTATATTTATATATATATATTTTTTTACCGGTTCTTACAGTTTGTCGCTTGAGGAAATCTCTCTATGATTTGAAGCAGTCTCCGCGAGCATTGTTTTGGCATGAAAAAGTGTGGTGTAGATCATTCGGTATTCAGTCATCAGTCCTATGGTTGCCCTGGAGGATGCCTATCAAAGTGAAACACACTAAACTTCCACATAATGACAAGCACTAGAGTTTCTGAAAGGGGAGGACGAGAAACGTAGATTCAGTTATAATCTTAGTAAAGCAACCTTTCGCATAGAACTTAGTCCTCGGTTGTATTTTGTTGATTGTGTACGTTGATGACATCATCATCACGGGCAGTGATTCAAGGGGTATACAGAAGTTGAAGACCTTGCAGAAAGAATTATCCACCAAAGATTTGGGACGCCAAAGAAACTTTCTTAGGATAGAGGTAGCATATTCTTCTCGAGGTCTATCTCTATCACAAAGGAAGCATATTTGGATTTATTGGATGAGACATGAAACCTTGGAGTGAAGTGCATCTGTTCCTATGGACCCTAATGTGAAACTTGCTCCAGAAGGAGAGTTGTTGAAAGACCCTAGCAGATACAGGAGGCTGGTTGGGAAGCTTATATATCTTACGATTACTCGCCCAGACATATCGTATGATGCAGGAGTAGTCAGCTAGTACATGAGTTCCCCCACGTACCTCACACTGGGCGACAGTAGTTCAAATTCTTAAGTATTTGAAGGGCGCACCAAGAAGGGGCCTGTTATTCAAGAGACATGGTCATATGATGATTGAAGGGTCATCTGATGCTGATTGGGCTAAATCTCCAGCAGATAGGACATCGACCACTGGGTATTGTACCTTTGTAGGAGGTAACCTAGTGTCATGGAGAAGTAAGAAGCAAAATGTCATCGCTAAGTCAAGTGTTGAAGCCGAATACAGAGCGATGGCACATACGAGTACAGAGCTCATTTCGCTATGATCACTTTTGTCTGAGATTGGTATCGTCTCTTCACCTTCACAGTTGTATTGTGCTAATAAGGCCGCAATACATATTGCAACCAATCCAGTTTTCCAAGAGAGCACAAAGCACATTGAGGTTGATTGTCATTTTATTCGTCAGAGAATCCAGAAGGGAGAAACATGTACCATATTCACTCATTCTGCAGATCAGTTAGATGATATGTTCACAAAGTCATTGGGAAAAGCTAGATTGAGTGATATTTGTAACAAGTTAGAATGTCTGATATATACATTCCAGCCTGAGGGGGGTGTTAGAATAAGTAGTCATTATAAGGGTATATTCGTCCATGTACTTATTCCCTCTTTAATATAAATACACAAGTGAGGGGGAGCTCTCCCCACGCACGATTCTCTTCTCTCATTCTTCTTCTTAACAGTTATTACCAACAGTTAGTAGGAAAACATATTTACCTTAATATTAACAATTCTTATCTCACTTATGTTGTAAATGTTGGGAGCCAGTTCATGCAGGTTCTTAAAACTACTCATTTGGAGGTTATCCATCATATACAGGAATAATGGACACTTATTGTTAATTGTTAGATGACAACTGGATTGGGTCACCAGATGGCTATAGGTTTACTACATATTGTACTTTGTCGCCAAAAGAGAAATCTAGCATCACAACCTCATCTTTGGTTCATGGTTATCAAACACGGCAGCCTATTGGATGAGTCCCAAGGAGCAAAAGGAGTTAAAACGACAATTTACTGAGGTAATACAAAGGATTAGAGCCAAGAGATCAAGATCCCATTTTTTGCCATTCCCCTAATAAGGATGGGTCTTGGCATATGTGTGTGGACTGCAGAGTCATTAATAAGATTACCATGAAGTAACAAAAGAAGAAGATTCCTATTAAACATGTTAGATGTGTTTACATATATAAAGGCACTATTTTTTTTTAAAAATTACATATTTCATTAATATTCAGATAGCAATCAGGACCAGGAGTCCCAGTCTGCAATACAAAATATTAAGTTGAATTGGCACGAGGATACCCGAGACCAATTCAAAAGTAACCAAAATAACCAAAAATTGCAGTAGAAACTAAGCATTCCTTTCCTCTATTCTGTAGTATGCCTTCTTTTCATCTTTCATAGCAATCTTTTGAAACCTTTTTGAGACTGCGTATAATTGTAGTTCTCCTAAACAGAAACCTCTTGTAAGTTCAAGCTGATTGATTCATTTGAAACTACCAAACCTGCCTCTTGAAACTCTAAAACTCCAGATCTAAAGAAAACTCCAGGAAGGTATAGCAAAGTTAAAATATCCAGACAGGAAAACCTAAGCAAAAGAACGAATCTCTCAAGCTATGGCTATGGAAAAAGACAAATTCTGGATAACGATAGGCAATTCACAGTGCTATTAAACGATAGGTATCCTGGAAGATTGTGAAAGGGATTTACCCTTTAAGGACCTACAGTCCCAAAATCTAAAACTCCATTAAAAGACCGCCAGATTACCAACAAACCTATATTACCACCAAAAGGCACTAGACCGAGGGATTCAGAAGCCTATGGGGAAGAGCCTCCCACGAAAGAAAACACTTCTAGTGAAGCAATCCCACAACACTGATCTCTTTCTTATAGTAAGGCCTTTAATTTTCTTACTGAATTCTATTTTCCTTTCTCCTTCATTTCTCTATCTATTCGGTTTCTGTTCTCTTTTTTTTTTCCTCTTCCTTCTCCTTTTGTCCTCTTTTTTTTTTCTTTTTCCTCTTCCTTCTCCTTTTGTCCTTTTTCTTCTTCCCTTCTCTTTTCTCTCCTGCCTTTTTTTTCCGGAGCCGAAAGGCCTTTCATTCAGGGTTGCTATCCTCGACCCCCTATGCACCATCATCCTTCTGAAGTCCAACCTGTCTTCGCTCTTTCAGATCCCTAATAGCCATAGACCGAAACAAATTTTTAGTGGCTTCCAAATCATCATCAAAACCTATTCCGAAGACATCCCATATAGCCAACAGCTCATCAATTTCCCCAGAGGGAACAACTTTACTTTCTTCTAATTCCAGAAACTCCATCAACCTTGAATCCGCCTCCTGTCTTTCCACATCCACACCCATCCGAGTCCGGACCTCCATGCTGACTTCCCGATCTAGGTAATCCCTAGACTTCTGAGATACGTCTACTGAGGTGCCCATCAATTTTTCCCTTCGCTCAATCTCTGATGCCTTAACCTCCTCCCAACGCTGACGACGGGCTCTTCGCTCCTCTTCCAGAAATTCCTTAAAGAATTGAACTTTATAGATTCTGACAAAAGCCTCTTTCGGATCAGACTTCCCCGAAACCTTTAGAAAACAGTCCTTGTTAACCAGATGACGCAAGAGCATCCCCTGGGCATTTTACGTCAGCCTCCTTGTCTCCATAGTGTAGGTTTTATTTTGGTTTCACTAGTATTAGTCATATTTGTATCTTCTTGTTTTCATGCGTCTTTAGTGGTCATTTGCTTACTAGGGATAGTTAAGTCATTTCAAGTTGTAATGGGCTAGTATATAAAGCCTCATGATCTCTCAGTTTTGGACACCTCTTAATGATTTGAAATTTAGAGAGAAAATTCTCTTTCGTATCTTCTTGAATTTCTTGTGAAATGGAAATTGCTTGATTGTAGCTTGCTTTTCTTCTATTTCACTCATCTTCTCATCCCTTTGTTGCATGCAAGGGTCGTTACCGACGATTCTGTGTTTGATCCGATCTCATGTGTCCCCACGCTCGAAGTAAGATCAAGAACCCTATCTTCTCTAGAATCCAAAAAAAAAAAAAAATACAGATCGCTTCCGTCAGTATCAAAGCCTTGCTACAAGGATTTTTCAGTCCTGCACATCCTGAGAAATATCCCATCATTTGAAGCTTTTGTTAATTATCCTTTGAGACTTAGGGTTGCATTTCCTATGTGACTGAATTCAGATAAGCAAGTTAACTATGCTTCGAATTCAAGCTTTCTTCCCTATTTTCCCTTGCAACTTGCAAGGAATTCTTCGAATGAATCTCCCCTGGACCTACCCTCACTCAATCAAGAGTTGTTTGCACGCCTCTATCAAAAGTGCAGAAAGCCTTATTGTTCTTGTATGATCATTGCAGAGTTGGTGAATTTGTTAAGGATCGAATGTTTTTCCTCATGCATCTTCAGGTAATTGAGTAAATCCCTTTGTTTTTTACTTAGTTCTATAATAAACCTGCAACAGTCGAAGGTTTTGGAAGAGCTGGATTATAATTTCCTCGGATTTCAACCCAGCTCTGTTCGAGCAATCAGATTCATGTGAGCAGTGATCAAAATTTGGAACTAAATGGTGTTCCAATCCAGATCTTGATTACTAACTGGATCTCCAGATGAGAAATACTTGGATTCATAAGTTCCAATGTTGCTGAATTTTCAAGGATCAAAATCCGGAATGACTCTTCCAAAAGGCTCTCGTGAGTTTTGGTGGAGGTCTTCATATTTTTTACTCTTCCATTTTGCTAGCCGGTCATCTTAATCACCACTGAATTTTAAGGATCAGGATCTGGAATGAATCAGCAAGCTAATTCCTTTCAGTCCAAAGTTTCAGTTCAGTCCAAAGCTTCAGATAATTTCTCTTCTTGAATTTGTTTGCATGCAAGCTGTTTGACGAATCACTTCAAAGAAACTGTATATGCATAGATATCGGCATCTTTCTGTGGTTGTTGGTTGGACAGAGCACAAGTTGTCAAGCTAGGAGGATTTGGTTGGTATTCTAATCTCTGAATAGTTCATTGAGTAAACGAACTTTCAGTTCTGTTTTGCATGTAGTTATCTTCTAGAATTCTGCATGTTTTTAAAATGCCTCCATTGAATTGAGCACAAAGGACTGAGGCACTTTCCTTTGCAAGTGGAATTGTTGCAATCTATAAGAATCAGTAAAGGTTCCTGATTATGAGCTAATTGCATGATGTTGAAAGTGAGTGCATGATTTGGGCCAACGCTGGATGAGTGAAAGTGACTACCTCTTGATACATTCCCTGGTGGACTGGGCAACTTTAAAGCCTGTGAGCTTGTGATACAGGAAGTGAAGTTTTGAAATAGGCTGCCTTACTGCACATTGCTTGAGATTCACACTAAATTTTGGAGAAGCCTTCCATCTTCTTGGCAGTGACAAGCAGTTGAATGTACTATAATTTGAGGCAGGAATTGAACAATGATTGGTAGAGGAATTGTCCGACGAACAGTCCCATTGACAGTAGTTCAAAAATTCTGTACTTGTGAACAGTTTCCAATCCTACAGAAACCTTACAATTAGATTTGGTGGTTGAATTAATTCATTTGAGCATTTAAACTGTGGAAGGAGCTGGTGCTACATTCCTTCAAATGATTACAACTGAGGACAACACACTCCTATAGATTTCTGTTTGCATAAGCATCCAAGAGTCCTGTGACTACGTCTTATGAGCAGCCTCTGAACTGAGTTTTGTTTGGTTGAAACTCTACCTCTAAGTGCTCAGTTCGAGTAGGGATATACCAACACATTGATTTTGTGGAAGTGCCAGCTCTTATGTGTCTGAATCTATCAACTGCCAGTTTTTTTTTACTTGGTTTTTCTTCTTTAACGATTTCTCAGTGTCGCTCAGCCTGAATTGGATTTGTGCTCAGCTTATCAGCCTATACCTAATTTCAGGAACTACTGAATTGCTATTGCAGGTTCTATTTTAGAGTGAAAATTTAGTTCAGCCACACATAACAATGCATCAACTCGGTATCAGATATTAGGACGGACCTCTATTTGCAATCCAGGTTGAGTACTGTTGCACATTGGTTTCCCTTATATTGAAGTCTTCCTCCTTGACCTACAGCTTTGATTTCTTTGGTTCATGTTTTTATAAAGCCGGGTTCATATTGTTATCAACTAAAGTGAACCGAAGAGGAGTCCAAGTCAGTTGAGTTGGCTTCACTTATGTAGAATTAATCCATGCAGCCACTAGTGAGACAAACCTTGTCTGCGTTTACACCTATGGAGCCACCATTTGTTCCTCACATCTATGGTTATGGTGATGTGGAGACCGAGTGCTTATATTGGGTCGACAGCCTCGATGCGTATCACAGATTATAAGGTTTCGACCATCGTAAGACATTACGACGTGCTAGAGAGACTGTCAAACTGAGTGCAGAGTCTATGTGGATGCTCATAGAAAGGGAGCATTCTGACTTGGGCAAACCTCGATTCCACCGATGGGAGCCGGTTCGTGATCGCTTGTTGAGGATTTATGCTCCGACAGAGTATCGACGACGACGTGATGAGGAAAGAGCCCAAGAGGACCAATGGAAAAAATTCTTGGCCCAGCATCGCCGAGAACGGAAGGCTCACCATAAACAAAAAGATAATCTTGATTCCCTCACCATGCAGTTGAAGAGACTCGAGCGACGTGTGCATAGATCTCCTTCTCCACCCCTAGAGGCCGATGATGAGGCTAGCGAACAAGAAGGGGAGGAGGAGATAATGGTTGAGTCAGGAGAGGTTGTTGGAACCATCATTTTAGAGCCAGACAACCATCATTTTAGAGCCAGACAGTGATAGTGGCGTGCTTGACACTGGTGGTGTTGTTGATACTAGTGGTGAGCTTGTTGTCCTTGATAGTGACAACGGCGATGATGGTGATGATATTGAGGCTACGACACAGCATGTTCAGATAGAGTCTGTCACACCGTTAGTGAGTATAGTTTTAAATGAGGAGCGTACACTTGTAGATGTTGCAGGTGACATCACCATTACCCCAGTTGCAGAGGGAAGTGTTGGTAGATGTTGTTCATGTTGAGATGGTGTTGCCTATAGTTGTTACACCCGGCATAGATGTGATATTTGGTGCGATTACATTTGGTTGGCATGGAGGACCACTATACCACTCCTCCTTTCAGCAGATGTTTGTTTTGATATGGAGTACTACCCGTCTAGACTGCCACATTTGCAAGGTTGATCCATTCTTGATGAGACTCATAGGGTGGGGTGACTTCTATGGATTACTACTCTCCCTGAGAGAGTGGATCATCTATATTTTTTACCCTGGCGGAGTCCTTACACTACGAGGCTGATGGGAACTCGAGGACGAGTTCTTTCAAGAAGGGGAGCTTGATGCAGGAGCATCCCCTGGGCATTTTACGTCAGCCTCCTTGTCTCCATAGTGTAGGTTTTATTTTGGTTTCACCAGTATTAGTTATATTTGTATCCTCTTGTTTTCATGCTTCTTTAGTGGTCATTTTGCTTACTAGGGATAGTTAAGTCATTTCATGTTGTAATGGGCTAGTATATAAAGCCCCATGATCTCTCATTTTTGGACAGCTCTTAATGATTTGAAATTTAGAGAGAAAATTCTCTTTTGTATCTTCTTGAATTTCTTGTGAAATAGAAATTGCTTGATTGTAGGCTTGTAGCTTTTCTTCTATTTCACTCATCTTCTCATCCCTTGTTGCATGCAAGGGTCATTACCGACGATTCTACGCTTGATCCGATCTCGTGTGTCCCTATGCTCGAAGTAAGATCAAGAACCCTATCTTGTCCAAAAATTCAAAAAAAAAAGGAAAAAAATTTACATATCTAGATCGTTTCTGTCGATCGCGCTCTACATCACTAGAGCATCCCTCTTGAATTGTTTTGATTGTCTCTTCCAAATTCCTATGGTAATTTCCTTAGGCGTAGGACATTCTTCGACCGCCATGACTTCATCATATTCGAGATCCCTAAGAAACTGTAAATCATCTACCTCGAACATGACCGCCTTCCTCTTCCTAGATGAGGAACCAGAGTCGGACGACATGGTAGATGAGAAGGCTTTGAAGAGTTTATCAAAATCTTTAAGGAGAAGCCTAAACTTAGAGGCTAAGTTAGATTTCTTTGGTTCTTTTCTCCGAAAACCCAATAGGATTCTTTTAAATAGAGAAAGACCTTCATTTGTAGCTAATAAATAATTCTCGAGGCACACGCCCCGCCCCTTCTGACTTACTTTTTCTTTCTGAAACAGAGTGCCTTTTTTGGAGGTATTGACACGAAACATTTTGATGTGACTATTGATATCATTCAAAACTTTTGAACTTCCTTTATTCTTTTTGCTTCTAAAAAAGCGGTTTTTAATCTTTACCGCCTTTTCTACTGACAGTGGTTGAGGATTACGACAGTTAGAAATATCTTTTCTGGAGGCTTTTCCAGCAAAAATACTAGATTTAGTTTTTAAAGACTTCCGACACGGTCCTTTTCCGAGACTGACCGATTTCCCTTTCAATGATGGGGCTAAACTTTTAAGTGTATCTGCCGGTTTCTCCATTCCCGAAGTAGAAGATAATTCATAATCTGTGACAGATTTGTCCAACGGCTCTTTTAACTTGGATAGGACAGATTTACCCCCAGAAACAGCCGATAGAGGCCCAACCACATGCAGATCAACCACCGGTGGTGGATCAACAGAGACATCTAAAACAAGGAGCAAAGGGGCAAAATCCCCCTCCGCCAAAGATCTTTAAAGGACATTAAAGACTCATCCACCATATTAACTCCAACTGGATAAACCATGGAGTCTACTAGAATATTTATAACAGATGGTAAACAATTCCACAACGAAGTTAAGACCTTAACAGAAGCAAATTCCAGGCAGTGGTCATGACTGCCCCATATCTGTGATTCCAATACTTGCCCAAAATGCTGACCCAGAATCTCCACCGTGGAAAGAGACCAAGCATGAAGTGGGATATTAAAAAACCAAAGTCTAACTGTTCTTGCACCAGTATTTAAGGCAAGGGACCATGGTTGAAGGGAAACAAGGTATCCACCTAAAGAATCACCTCCCTGCCGTAGGATGGAGGTAGCCTGACTCTGAGACTTAAAGCAAAAAAGCACCATTGAGGGACTAATGCATAACAGTTTGCTGAAAAGCGGCAGGGCCCATTTTCTTTTCTCCCAGGTCCAAACTTCTTCCAACAGGGACCTGTTTTTCAAAGTACCTATCAGGCAACTTTTTAGGGTCTTCTTCCTATCATTCATCAATTCACTTGGGATAGTAAACACGGGGGTTTTTTCATCCATTCTAGGTGTAAGGATCTCCTTGGGGGTCGCCTAAGGTATCCACGACCTAACGACCTCTGCCTTTTTGTTATACTTTGGCCCCAAGCATTCTCTATAGACACTTCGTGTGCCATAGTTGTTGTAGCTGCACTTCATACACTTCCAATCACTTACACTTTGGTTTGGAATAGTCTGCCTTCCTCAAGCATATCCATTTCTGAAGTCAAACCTTCTTGTCATCATGTCAAGATCCTCCTGGCGGGAATCGAGGAAAAGATCTGGGGGGCGCCATGGTGGTCTCTCTCTACACCCCCCTTGACTTATCGCTATGAAAGATCTCTGGCAACAGGTGTTAAAGACTCCAGTCTATAGAAAGCTTCATGAGCTGAGTATCCACTTTCTACCAGATCTAGGAAAGTTGGAGCCACCCAGTCAAGGCTGGAACCACAGACACACTGATTTGTGAAGGTATCTAGACCCGACGGGGGATTTGTATGCCGGCGGTTAAAAAACTCTCGGACAGACATTCTCCTTCAGAATCGTTTCTATAAAGGCATTATTGTAAATTTGCAATATACATATATATATATATATATATATATATATATATATGATTTTTGTGTGGGAGAGTGCACAACTCTCTCTCTCTCTCTCTCTCTCTCTCTCTCTCTCTCTCTCTCTCTCTCTCTCTCTCTCTCTCTCTCTCTCTCCATCACTTCTCCTCTCCATCTCTCATGTAGAAGGTCAACATGATGTCAGAGCAAAGATCCTGAGTTCAAACCTCCTCGATATTAAAAATCCACATGGAATGGCCGACCCAAAAGAGGGGCCATATGTGCCACGTGTAGGCCAGCCCTAAAAAAGGGGCCACGTGTGAGGGCGAGTGTTGAAGTATAAAAGATTAAATAACATCCTCTCCAACAGCTTAAGCTTTTGGAGTGATTGGTTGTTTCACATGGTACATGATGTCCATGCTTCCTTGTATTGACATTGACACCCATCTCTTTATTTTACACTTTCACCATGGGTGTAGAATTCCAACAAGCTATTAACAGCTAAAAAGAATATGTTTAAAATAGTGGGCTACCAATATCAGAAGGGAGTGTGGATATAATCTTCCTCTATATCAGGCTTAATTTTTATTGATAAAGATAATTAACATTAGAAGTTGAGATGAAGGGACCAAGAAATTATAGCCGGTAAATAAAAAGTCTTAGATTGATTAGAGAACTTACCGGAAGCCAAATAGAACCAATAGCCACAACGATTGCAATGAGTGATATGCAGAGGCAGGGTAAGAAGTATGGAAATCTGCATAGAGAAATTTATGTTTTGTAGTAAGGAATTTCAGCATAAATTAAGCAATAACATAAAAGTGCTGAAATGGAGTAGCATTAGCATGAGAAGATTCAGTAGGTGTATTATTGCATACCTCCCAAACAGAGAGTTCTTCGAAAATATACTCGGATATTTCTCTGCAGGCTAATACATAAATTCATCCACAAAATATACATCAATAAGTCACATACATGTAAAAGATAAAAAAGCGAGAAAAAAATCAGAAGAGTAGAATTTACTATTGCTAGAAACTTATTTTTCTATGATTTAAGTCAAACAAAGCCATCAAAACTCAGAGGAAGTTAGTATAATGCAGAGACACAAAATCATTATATTGTAAATTTGAGCATACCCAAATATGCCAAAATAACTTCAATGCAGGGATCACATAATATAGGGAATTGATCCAGCCTTGCTCCCATGAAGTCACAAAAAAAACATAAATACGAACAATAAAAACCAACGGTCTGAGGTGGGAACTGTTCAGCACAGAATAAATTCTTTTTCAATCGGTTCAAGTGTTCTGCTGATTATCTCCATATTTTGCATTTGCCTACTGCTTGAATTTCTTTATATCCCCAGCATTAATGTATTATCAGCAAGGTTTCAAATTTTGGTTACGGTTTCGGTTTCGGCCTTAGCCAAAAATAAAATTTCGGTGGCAATTTCGGTTTCGGTGGAAATTTCGGTGTAAATCTTATAATTTCGGCAGAAATTTTAAATTTTGATTTTGTTTTTAAATGTCGGTCCCAGCCGAAATCTGAAATTTCGGATTTCGGCCGAAATTTAAAACCATGATTATCAGTATGATCCATGGTTTCCAGCTATTTATGTTGCTATTGTACGGCTCGGAAAAGTCGCAAGTGAAGTGATTATGGAAGAGATTCAACAATCTCAGGTTTCATTGTGCTGATTTTTTATTTCTTTCATATTTCATAGATTGAAGCACGTGGTATGCGCATTTATGATGAATCTATTCATTCACCTTGCCCATGATAGATTTCATGGATGACTCGACTAGCTGATGATCTTGATGACAAGCATTCACAGAGCCCATGTTTTCGTGCTTGGTATTCAAAGAAAATTTCTAAGAATTTTATGGTGTTTCTCGTTGATGTCCAATCATTTAGGGTCCGTTTGCATACGCGAATTTTAGAATCTTGGATTTCCTCAAAATTGTAGATGGGAGACGAGAAGAAAGAGACCAGCCGTCGTTTTCTGATTTCTTGCCCTTCTTTCCGACAGCAAGAGAGCAGGCAACCGTCCCATGTTTCCAGGTTTTTTAGAAATCTCAGGATGGGGGAGAGATTTCTAAAACCTGGATTTCTTACTTAAAATCCAAGAAATGCAATCAGGAGAGCATACAGCAGCTTGATCATGAGCCCTCTTTTACACTGTTTTCAAACTAAAACCTGGATTCTAAAATCTGCGTATCCAAACAGCCCCTTAGACTTTTTTTCATGTATGCTGACATTTTATTGTTGCCCAGAAAACCACTAGCAGATTAAAAGCTTATGAGTACACCAAGATGGGTTGATCTATGTTCTTCGTCTTTACTTGTTCATCAATAAAATGACTGCACCAAAAATATCCTTAAACCAAATAATTAACCTATTAGAGATGTATCATGAAAGAGGAGAATTTTTTTTCATTTGACACTAATATTGAAACGGGTGCGAGTGATGTAATTCGACATATATACCGGGTGTCGAACTCGGCATACCACAAGATGACGGATTCATGAATTCGACTAAGTACCTTTACAGGTAATATATTAGGAACTTTAATCGACTAAGTAAATTTAATTTTTATTTCCATGTAAAAAGCTTGCCATTAGGATGGGTAAAACTCAAAACCTGTGAACATCGTAGATTTGTGTTAGCAGTACTCAAAAAATTAAGGTTGTAGCACATGTTACAAATTACAGTCATAGATGAGGAGTTTGACGTAGCCAATGATGAAGCAAGGCAAATACAATGAGGACATCTATATATTGATGATGAGAGGGAATGAGATTGGTCATGAAAACCAAGATTCATGAGGAATCTGAGGCTTTATTATCCCTTTTTCTATGTTCTGAATTTGTTACTTGTGCTGTAGGATGAGATGGACTTATTAAACTCATGGAACTATGACATTAATTGACATCACTGAGTTTTTGAGACCTTTTTTGACATATATGGCTTGTTTTGATCTATGCATATTGGTCAACATTCTGCACTTATTTTTTTCTATTTTCCTCAATTTGAGCCTAGAATTTGCCTATTTTTCTGATGTGTAAAATGTAAAACATCAAAAAAATTGTAAGGCTTATGCATCGCCAAATGCATCCACCTATGTTTTAACGAATCTGCATAATATAGTGACCACCAGTTGTTGATCAGTGCAACGGGAGATTTAGGTTAGATGGTTAGATCAAGGGATTTATCTCTACATGATGGATGCTAACATTGACAAGTTTTGATATAGTGTGTGCTCAATTGTGCTATGAATTATTTCCTGAGTATTTGTTTTAGTATTGTTTAGATTACCTAAGGTATTATGCTGATAATTATATTTTTAGGTACCACCATAAATGCACAAATAAATGTGTATGAAAGTATAACATCTGTGTGAACTCCATCATTAAAGGCACTCATGCAAGTATCTATGGGCAGTGATGCAAGTGTTTGTGCATATGTAGAAATGGATCAAATCTTTTTCTTTTGAAATTCGATTTTACATGCATGCATGTATGCATATAGGCATCATCCATGAAATTGCGTTACCCATGAGAAAAAATTGACATATATAGGATTACATGTATGAATTCATGATGTATACATACATCTATCACCAGAAAAAATTATGGTTATCTACTGAAGAAAAAATTGTGTTACCCATCAGAAAAAATCAGTAATTATGGTTATCTACCAAGGAAAAACTACCGGTACCTGTGCTAAGAAGCCTCCAAGAGCTGGACCAATTATCAATCCTATGCCCCATGATGTACTAACCTGATATAAAATGCCAATCTGAATATTCATTATTCTGAACGATAAAATCTATGAAATATATAGCAAGGAGAAGCTACTTACAACGGATACTCCCAGAGTTTGATATTCTTGACGGGTAACTTCTGATGCATAAGCCTGGAAAGCAGTCAAACAACAAAGTTTTAAAAATTTAGAGGAAAGAAACAAAATAAGGGAACAACGGCGGCACTTCAAAACATAAACCAAAAGAGTTTAGATTAATGTAAATTGGAATGGAAATGTTATAATGAAGTAATTCAGACATTTACATTAGGACAACTTGCTTCTTTTTATGAACATTTATGTATGTTTATATGAGGTTCTAAGTACACTTTTCAAATTAAGAGTAAATTATGGAATTAGGGTGTAGGTATATGAATAAAGGTGTGGTTCAATCATGCAACTATTAAAGATTATCATTCCCAGTAGTATAACTTCTTTACAAATTTCATGGTATTAGAGTGCCCACCACAAGCTTGGTTTGACAGTTCAACAAGGTGATGCTACAGATTGAAATTAAAAGAAGCTATGCCAGTCACACCATGTCTGTCAAATGGGATGATAATGGTACTCCTATACCGTGTATGTAGCGACATAGTTCTTGTAAACCTGTAACAGTTCCAACAGTAATATTTTTTTTAACTTAAATTTTGTGTCATTAGGTATGTACTTAGGGACATTTCATTCTTTATTGTAATTAGGTATTTTCAATTAATTTTTGACAAGATTTGAGTAGGATTTGAAGGGATTTTTGGAATCTAGAAATAGGGAATTTTAACATCGAGTTCTCATTTTTCTTTTTTCTTTTGTCTGATTGTAAGTCATCATAAAACTTTTGAAAGGGGAACAGGGTTCCCTTGGATTACTGTTCAAGATAAAATTTAAAAAAGAACTTTCACATCACTTCATTGAGGTTTGAGAGGGTAGTGATCTCTTCCTTCGGACCAATTTTCCAGTCATGTTTTGTCCTGGATTTTTCTAATTTGATGATGGTATGAAATGCTATTCAAGATTGTTTTAAGCATTTTGATGTATTAGAATAAACTGACATGCATGCATGCATACATGCATACATACATACATACATATGGATGTTGTTTAGCTACAATAAATGAGTTAGAAATAAGGATTCATACATCAGTTTCAGTCCATACTTATCCACACCAATCATCGAACCTGTGGCATCAAATATAAAGTTTTCCATACCAATTTTCAATGCGTCCATTTTCTGAAATGAATTATGGGGACTTTAAGAAGTATTTCAGTTCTCTAAACATTGACGTATTTCATCCCCTTTACAATGAATATGAAGAGCTCTAATGTTTTTCTATTTTCTATTAAATGTGAGGTAACTAATATAGCAGCATCAGTATCCTTCAAAACAAAGAAAAAAAGAAAAGTCGGAAAAGGAAGGAGGAAGCTTCTTTTGCTTTTAAGGTAAATAAAAAAAATTATATAACTCTAAAATGCAGAGCACATTTAATAACTCACTTAAAGCAAAAGAAGCTTAAGTCACTTAAATAAGGATGTTTTGGTCCATTTTGGGGTTTTATTAATGTATATACTGGGAGTGGAAACCTCCCACAAGTTTTTCTTTTTTTCTCTTTCTAGATTTCTTGTGTTTTAAAATAGAAAACTTATGGGACTTGTATTTAGATACGGTTTTGAATATTTTACTATTTATAGGCCTTGATTAAGTTTGGGCTTAGAGTGTTATGGCACTGCTATACAAGTTCGTTTTGTTGTAATTTTGATGAATGAAAAGACTGGACTTGGACATTGTAAACATGATATCTCAAGTCCTCACGGGGATGTGGGATTCGGCTTGATATACATGGACACTTATATTTAGCAAGCCACTCCAATGCAAGACGGATCTTGGGGAAGAGAGGAAATACAAATTGTTTGAATAGGATGTGGAAATCTCGACATATCTATAACTTTTAAGTTCTAGGATGATCCAACTGTTGGAGCAGGTCGATCTTTAGATATAGGATAGAATATGATGGTAAGATCGATCCCTCCAAGTTGGATGTTAATCGAAAAGTCGGATCGTTGATTTGGGCAAAAAAGAATAGGATCTGCAGGTTTTGGGAAATTGATGGCCCAGATCTAATCTAGGATTTAGATATATCCTGGATCAATTCAATTTTCGGATATGTTATGGAAGTTACTGAGTAGGAATTACCTTAAATTTTCGCCTATTGGACCGTTGGATCAAAATTTATCGGATTCTGAAGGGACTAGTCTTAAAAACAGTTCTTGATCATGTGATTGGATCCCTATGTCACAAATATCATTCTCGGGAATTTCTCAGCAAAGGAAATCTCGGGATATATCAAATTTTTTTATTTTTTTAGGGTTTATATCGGAAAATCGATAGAAATAAAATTATTTAAATATATATATAATTTAAGAAAAAATATAAAATAAAAATATCGTAAAAATATCAGGATAATATAGTGATATTATCGCAATATTTTATGGTAAAAATGAAAATATCGCTTGATTTTTAAAATCCCGGGATTATTTCAGGATTTTGTCGTTTTATCAAAATGTCGCGATAAAAACGTGATATTTTCAAAATATTGGACATATTTGTGACATAGATCGGATCAAGAATCAAATTCAAGAAAGGCTAAGATAAAAGAAAATGGAGATGCTGTACTTTGAAAGGGGATTAAATAACAGAGAAAAGAGAATTTGGCAAATAATATAGAAATAAAAAGGAGAATGTACACAAGGCGGGAAAGGGAAGTGAAAAGGAGATAGAATAAGAAATAAACACGATAAAATAGATGGCAAATAAACCTGGATTCACTCCAGGATCCTAAGGCTTCGCACCCTAGGAATGCCTCAGCACGATCGAGCCCAAAGGAATCTGTCTCTGGATCTAGGCTTCCCTCCTAGATGATCTAAGAATCCCTTCTAAAAGAAAAGGCTCCACAGCTCCAATAATTGATACAACCAAGAAAACCAAGAAATCAAATTTTATTCATAAAACAGTCATCCCTTCAAAGGGTCAAAAAGCCTTGTATTTATAGCCCACAATTCACCTGGTCGACAATGGTACCCCCCAACCCGGTCGAAGATTTTTAATTAAAATAATAAAATCCTTAACTACCAAGATTCTCGCCTAATCTTGGAAACTTCTAAACTCTATCCTACAAAATCTCCTAATCCTACTGAAATACTAAATCAAATCTTGATCTTTTATTAAAGGGGATTTGCAATACTTAAATAAAGCCAAGAAAATGGGAGCCAACTTGCTACCAAACATGGGTGCCACCCCACGCCCCATGTCGAAAACCATAAGGGAGGGTTAATGTCCCTTTATCGAAAAAAAGACAATAAGTCCAAAATACAATTATATCCCCCCCACCCCGGGGGTGGCTAGATCTTTCTGGGCTTCATTCTTGAGGAAGTGGCCCATTTAGGCCACACTGGAAGGTAAACAAGTCAGGTATCACTAGAAGGTCTTTTACACTATGATGGTCTTCCATCATACAAATTTAAACAAGTCTCCTAGTGAGAATTGGCCTTCTTCATGCTACTGTATCCTTCGTGGAAGGAATCATTTTATGAGGAAAGGTAACAAACAATGAGCTGTGGACAGATTTGGACAGATGCAAAATATATAGCTACGGCTCATAAAACCTATGAATTGACTTGATAAAACATTCCATACTAGAAGTTGGCTTTGTTGTGCATCTTCCCAATACATATATTGTGTTTTTTTTTTTTTAAATGGTAGCCAAATTTATTGCAAAGGGAATGGTCAAAGTACAACAATGAAAGAGATAAAAGGGATAACAAGAGAGAATAAGAAATGAAAATACAATCGAGGGAGAGACTAAAAAAGAGCTAGTCTCCTTTGAGACACCTTCTCTAGCAAGCCCAACCGCCACTGAATTGGCGGATCACCACACATGATGGAAGATCATGGAAGATCTCATCCAATCAGACATCTCATCAAAGAACCTGTCAAATCTCCCCGGATATTTGTCTGCTCTGTTTAACCAATGGATCACATTAAAGGAGTCCCCTTCAATCATCACATTAACTAGACCATCCCAATACATATATAGTGATACCATTATGTTGTAATTTACTTACATTTTAGTTTTTACTATATAGTCAAGAGTATATCGGGCGAGTCGTTTATCACAGAAATAAGCTAATTTGTTACTCTTACCTAACTTCATTTATCACAGAATTCAGCTAATTTGTTACTCTTACATAACTTAGGGATTTCCTATGGTTCATGTAATCTTGGATTAAGATAGAAACTAATGTCAAGCACTAGATTAATTTGTCCTAATCAATTCTTTAAGCAAATCAACCTGAACGAAATAAATATACACAGAGAGAAATAAATATTACAGACACACACACACACACACAAGGGACACCTTTATTGGGCCAAGTAGACCATTGCAACTTCCAAGAAGAAACCTCATAGATACTGCCATCCAAAGGGTTGTACTGAGGCCGAATAGAGTGTTGAATATAATTCTGACACAGAAAAAATGAATCAAAGTTAATGGGAAAAAAAGTATCATTTGCAAAACTGTCAGCAACAATCTAACCAAGGTTAATTCTAGACAATAGAAGTTGAGATTTATAAACAAAATATACAATAGAACTAACACTGAAACAGTGCCGATAATTATAACAGGTTTCCTTCCATAACGATCTGCTATTATTCCCCACAAAACTGAAGTCAAAGCTCTTCCAATCATAAATGCGGATCCTTCAAGAAATAAAAAATATTATTTGCATCATATTCTAAGGCATAAAAGTAATATACATGAAGTAATTATACTGCCTACAATACATAATGTATGAAGGGGAGAGGATACACTTACCAACATAACCTGCATAGAAGCCGATATCTTCCTCTCTTTTGGCAACATGAAAGTCTCTTATCTATAAAAAAAAATAAACAAAATGTCTTTCTAAATGAAATGATTCAGATTCTACACAACCTTTGAGCACATTGACTACAGAAGAAAATCAATTGCAAGAAATAATCTAGTATGAACATAATAATCTAGGATGAACATAATAACCCTTCTATATATCGGCCCTTCAAAAGTTGGTAAAGTTAGTAGATGAACTTTAGAACCCTTCCATACCTTGGCCAATTAGTAGTTTTATTTCTTTTATTATGTTGGCTTATTTGACGTTAGAGGGCTTGTTTACAATTAGTTAGTTAGTTGTTTTCTAATTGGTTAGAAATTAAGTTGGGATGTTCGGTTATTTTAAAAGTAAAATATAGTTTGCTAGGGTTGTTGTGCTATGTGTTGTAAATATACAAAACTCTCAAAAGCGGGCAGAGCTTTTAACATAGTGATCTTTCCATCTTGGAATTGAATTTTCGCTCTTCTGTTCCTCTTGGGAGCAATGGGTTTCCTTAAGATTAAGGTAATGGCAGTGTGCTCATCTTAAATCATGCGAAACAAGGATCACCATCTTCTTTCGTTCATTAACTCTACGACTGTTATTGTTTGATATTCCTGTTCAGTAATACATAGTTGTTTTTAAATCATTTTAAGTGTGGATTCCTCTGGTCCTTTGCACACTTTAGCAAACTTAAATTCCCACTTTACTCTTTGGACTGTTGAGGATCAGTAGTAGAACGATCTTGGAATTACTGTTGAAGGTGATGTGGTTTTGGGAGTTGGATCTGCAACAAGAATGTCTCTGAGACTTGGGAGTTTCCTCAAGAACACGCAATGTGATTACCTGGGCTGATTATTATCAGTGATGGATCAAGATACAGAGGTCACTTTGAATGTTAGTGCTGGTGGAATTGCCTTTCAGATTGGCTGTGGATTTCTAAGTCAAGAACTTGATGTAGGGTTCAGATCCTCTCTAATGATTCAATGGCAAAAGGATCGCCACAATCCCCAAACCAATCCAACATACCTTCAAGTTCAGATCCTAAAACTGGTGGTTACCTTGTAGAGAGTTCCAGCTTGAACATCATACCATAAAACATTGCCTTAGTATGGTGGTGGAAACCTTATTAATATATTGCGATCAAATAAGGATTGAGTAGAAATGTTTTGATCTTGATTAGTAGCTAGTTTCCATCCTTATTCTCGTGGGTTTCATCCTTGCACAAATTGCAATACTTTTCCGTTGTTATCAATACAAGGAGCAGGTGTGGTAATCACTGTTACAACAGATCTGAAAATCAAAGCAATCACACCTTAAAGGTGTCCAGGAACAGATATTCAATGTTAATTAACCCCACTTCGGCTCACGGTCTGCATGCTCTTATTATAGTTCTTTGCTGGGATAGTTTAATGAAAGTAGTGAAATATATGTTTTCATAACCATATAAGGTTGACACTTTCTATGAATGTTGGTTGGATTGAATTAAGAAAGATGGATTATTTTTCTTGTTTAAGAAGCATTTGGGATGACTTTTGTCCCAATTGGAGGACGTCTTATCCTTCCTGGTCCTCAGGAGTACTAGCACCTGGTAGGACGTGCATGAACTGACTATGCTGACCGCGAAGGTATAGAGTCGAGGCAAGGTAAAGAGTTGCATCCCATGGCACATGAGAGCTTCCATGGACTCATTCCCTAATCTCCAAGTTGGGCTTCTCTATTAGTGGTCCAATGCCACTACATTGTGACAACAAAACTGTCATCCACATTGCATCTGACCCTTCATGAGGGAACGAAGCACATTGAAGTGGAAGTCCATTGTATCAGGGAGAAGATTTATGATGGTTCCTTGGGGCTTCTTTATGTTCCTCGTCACATAAGTTGGACAGTATCTTTTCTAAGTTTATAGGGCCTTTTTTTCTTCAAGATAAGAGTATCAAGCTGGACATGTTGAATTTGTATAGCCCAGCATGAGGGGGAGTGTTGTCGTGTTATTTACTTTTGTTGTGTGTGTTATTATGTGTGTTAACCTTTTAAGGAACTGAAGAAACCTCATCACTTTCGTATGCATGTTTATAATCTAGTCCCAAGGCTCTTTTCACAATAATTTAAATACGATGCTCCTTGAATGTATCATGTCCAACAAACACGCTTCAATGCAGATCTCACAATAATAAGATTGGTTTTCACATTACAGTCATTCCATGGAATGCAACATATTGAATGAAATACATTATAGGGGCTATGTATATTGGATATGAATAGAAAGCCTATAGGATATCAAATTGCATTGAGTACAAATTGTGTGTAAACTTGCAATAATTTTTAGAGCAACTTGAGTATTAGCTTGTAATCTAAAATTTTGTTTAGATTGCAAGCTTGCATACAAATTGCATCCGGAATACAAACACCTAAATGGACCCTAAGGTGCTGAATGAGAAATTTTCCTATTTCTGCTTTAATTTGCAACTTTCTGGAATCAGTCACTTACAAAGAACACATGTTTAGCATACGTACCATGAAGTATAGAAATGGAAATAGGGATGATATTGGTAAAGCTGAAAAGGAAACACAAAGAGAAACATATTAGGATCCAATTATATATGAGGAAACCATATGGTTAAGAAACTAATACACAACTCTTCTGCGCATTGGTACACTTGAGAAGAGAAAAGAAATAACTTCAAATTAATAATATACAAGATGTTCCAAAAGATCGATGTTTAAGAAAAATCATCTGCAATTACAATTATGAGAAATGTTAATAAAGGGAAAAGGCAACAGTTCCTGAAGTTTATTTACCATGTAAGAAAATGTTACCTAGATTTACTGGAATAAACTGCTCCCAAGACATTTTCCAACGAGCACAACAAATCAAATGGAATTACCCACTTAATGATCCATATGAATCAACAAGGTAACAGATTCATTGACATGGAAAAAAAAACAAATTATAATGGGCAATCAGATAAAAAGTTCACATTTCCTGTATGCAAAATGAGCTTCAGCCAGCAATTGATATTCAAGTAACCAAGAGAGTATCAATAAGTGCCAACACCATATAACAGATATTCCAGTAACCAAGAGATTCCCATAAAACCGCTCTAAATGACCTCACTATTCAGATATAATGTGCTGCTTAAACAAGCTATTCCTTTGCCATTATGTTATACTTCCGTTTTCAAAAAACTAGCACCCTCAGGAAGAACTTTTAAGTTATTTTTAATCCTGATTTGTAGTACAAAAATCAACAAGCACGTGAATATGCACCAAATTATAACATCAGGAATGCCAAATTGAAGGACCATTTCAGTGTCGTCGCTGATTTTCAGTGTCGTCGCTGATTTTCAGTGTCGTCAAGTTCGACGAGTTCGTCGCCGGAAAATCTGTCATCCCTGTCAACACGTCCAACGCCATCGTGAAGATCCTCATCCACGACCATAAGTGCATCCAAATCTCAATTATTTCAAAAACGCATGGCAAAAGAGCTTTGATGAACGACATGATGAGATTCGTTCGAAGATGGAGCTGACGCGGCCCTTGATGACAACATGCGAAATGATGACTCATTGTAAGACGAAGGAGAGAAGAAAGGTAGGAGGGGGGAGAAAGAATAAGAAATAGGCAAGAGAGAAGAACTTAAGAAAGTCCTCCACAAGAAGATCTTATTTTTAACCAACTGGCAAGCTTTTAATCTCCAACCTTGAGGACAAGGTTGATTGCAAGGCGGGTGGAATGATAACTGCCTAGATGGGTCCCACTTACAGTGGAAAAAAATTAGTTTGGATTTCTAGATTGGCTTGTGATACTAATGTGGTTGCTGGCAATATTTTTAGTAGTTACCTTATTTTATATTTAATAGATGGAGATTTGATAGGACTCTTAGCATATTGGCTAGACTCTTAGAATAGCAAGCTATTATGTAATTGGGAAGGAGATTTGGGTAGGATTGTTATTAAGTAGGAAAGTTAGATAGGATCTAGGGGTAATAAATAAGTTGTAATTTTCTATTTCATCAATGAAGAAATTATTCTAGAGATTGTGTTTTGCACATGAAGGAGGACCGACCCTTCCCTCGAAGCGGGTCAAGAGGCCGATCTTCCCTCTAAGAAGGTCAAATCCGTTACGAACCGGTTCGGGTTGGTAACAATTATGATCCAGATCTAAATCTGAACCATAAAATCCAGATCTAGATTTTTTTTCTCCTCTCGAATAGTTGTGATGCCAATAGCCAGCAAGCGGGAGTATCCTCCAACCCTAGGTCAAGAATACAAGAAGAAAACCCTCAAAACTCCTCTTTCTTCTCATTCCCAATTATATGTTACTTCCTTTTGTTTGTTCTATACTCTACCATGGCTTAGATGAAAGAAATGATATCAGAGCAGGTTCTGATCCAGATCTAAATCTAAACCTGTTACGGCTACATCGAACATGTAAAAGAGAGAAGAGAAGAAGGTTTTGGGGAGAAATCATGAATTAGGGAGATCTCCCTCACGCACATATTTATTTATATATATGTAGCTCAGATACATGCAAAGACATAAATACCCCCCATAAAGAGGGTACGCACATATACTACAATATCCAACACTCCCCCTCAAGCTGGAGAATGTATATCATACATCCCCAGCTTGTTACATAAATCACTTAATCGAACCCTACCCAATGGTTTTGTAAACATATCCGCTATTTGATCATTTGATCTTGTAAACACAGTGCAAATCTGCCCTTCTTGAATCCGATGACGAATAAAGTGACAATCCACCTCTATATGTTTTGTCCTCTCGTGAAAGACTGGGTTCATGGCAATATGAATGGCGGACTTATTGTCACAGTGGAGAGACGCAGGCGACGAGTCAGATAACCCAATCTCTGACAAGAATGACCTCAACCAGATCAGCTCACAACCTGTATACGCCATGGCTCTGTACTCAGCCTCTGCACTTGACCTTGATACAACTTCCTGTTTCTCGCTTTTCCAAGACACTAAATTACCCCCAACAAAAGTACAGTAACCATTTGTGGACCTCCTGTCTGCAAGAGAGCCTGCCCAATCTGCATCAGAGTATCCCTCAATCTTCATGTGATTATGCTTTCTGAAGAGGAGTCCTCTACCAGGAGCTTTCTTCAGATATTTCACTACTTGAATGACCGCCGACCAATGAGATGTCTGTGGTGCACTCATATACTGACTCACCACGCCAACTGCATAAGTGATATCCGGACGTGTGACAGTGAGATAAATCAATCTCCCAACTAAACGTCTGTATCAGCCTGGATCCTTTAGTAACTCCCCCTGATCAGGTGAGAGCTTGACATTCGGGTCCATGGGAGTCTCAGCTGGCTTTGCTCCCAGAAGGCCAGTCTCCTCCAATATATGCATACTTTGTTTGTGATAAAGATAGCCCTATACGTGAATATGCTACCTCTATCCCTAGAAAGTATCTCAAACGACAAAGGTCTTTGGTGGAGAATTCCTTCTGAAGGAACTCCTTCAGCCTCTGTATACCAACACTATCACTTCCTGTAATTATGATATCATCAACATACACAATCAGAAAAATCCTACCATCTTTGCCCTGAGAGCTGAACACTGAGTGATCTACAGCACATTGTTTCATTCCAAATCGTATCACTGCCTCACTAAATCTTCCAAACCAAGCACGAGGAGATTGTTTTAGACCATATATCGCTTTGTGTAACTTACATACAGCATTCTGCATCTCCGCTTGACCAACGAAGCCAGGAGGTTGCTCCATATATACCTCTTCCTGCAGATCACCATGCAAGAATGCATTCTTGACATCTAACTGATGGAGAGGCCACGACCTGTTGACTGCAAGGGATATCAGAACTCTGATAGAAGGAATCTTGGCCACAGGAGAAAATGTCTCAACATAATCAATGCCATATGTCTGTGTATACCCTTTGGCAACCAATCGAGCCTTCAGCCTTTTACCGTCCCATCAGGTAAATATTTCACTATGAAGACCCACTTACAGCCCACCACCTGAGCACCTGGAGGAAGAGAGACCAACTGCCACGTGTGATTCTCTTTCATAGCACACATCTCTGCTTCCATTGCCGATCGCCAACCTGGATGAGCCAAAGCCTTGACAACAAAGGGAGGAAGAGAAACAGAAGATAGAGATGACAAAAAGGAATTGTACAAGGGTGAAACATGAGCATAAGAAACCACATTAGATATAGGATGATGAGTCGTATGAGAACGCGTACGAGAGGCAATCGGAGCTTCAACAGGAAAATTACTTACCTCAGAAGCATCAGGTGGGCTAGCGAGCTGTGATGAGGCTGGAGGACATGAAGGGGCATCTTGAGAAGCAGGATGGTGATGACGATGAGAATAAACCTGTAGAGGTTTAAGGGAATCTACAGATGACGAAATCGGTACTGAGACAGGTAATGGGGCAGGCAACGGCAACGGCAATGGAACCTCTGCGTCAGGAACCAGAGAAGAAATAGGTCTAGTAAAATAGGGCTTATCCTCAAAAAATGAAACATCAGCAGAGACATAAGCACGATGAAGTTGAGGACTATAACACCTGTAGCCCTTGTGAGTGCGAGAATAGCCTAGAAAAACACATTTAATCGCTCGCGGTTCCAGCTTATCTAATCTCGGGGTAAGGTCATGAACAAAACACGTGCAACCAAACACTCTGGGGATTAAGGGAAACGGATTCCCAGAAGGATGCAAGACAGAGAAAGGAGATCGATTATCGAGAACAGATGACGGAAGGCGGTTCGCCAGAAAACAGGCGGTGAGAGTGGCTTCAACCCAATATGATTTAGGAACATGCATTTGGAAAAGAAGAGTCCTCGTTATGTCCACAAGATATCGAATTTTCCTCTCTGCAACACCATTTTGCTGAGAGGTATGGGCACACGATGACTGGTGAATAATTCCACGACTCGATAAAATCCTTAAAACCATTAGAAACAGAGAAATACTCACGTGCATTATCTGTGCTTAGGCATTTAATGGAATATGAATACTGAGTAGAGATTTCAGCATAAAATGTGCGAAATATATTAAATACTTCAGAACGATCTCTTATTACATATAGCCAAGTCATCCTTGAATAATCGTCCACAAAAATAATAAAATACCGACCTCCAAATATAGAAGGAGTCCGACATGGACCCCATACGTCAGAATGAACCAGCTCAAACGGACGTAGGACATGACTCACTGAACGAGACTTGTAGGAAACACGATGGTGTTTTCCATACTGACACGACTCACACTGAAACGGACTAACCAGAACGGACACAACCGAAGAATACTGCAGACGATCAGCTGGAGGGTGACCAAGACGGCAATGCCACATGAAAGAATCAACCGAAGTACTCAGTGCTGTAGGTGCAGTATCACCGCCAAGGTAGTAGAGTCCATCCACTTCATGTCCTGAACCAATCCTCCTCCCAGTTGCTAGATCCTGAAAAGAGAAATAAGAGGGAAAGAATGTTACCGAACAGTTAAGACGACGAGTAAGTTGGCTAACAGAAAGAAGATTACAAGGGAAACTAGGTACACATAAAACAGACGAAAGAGATAAATGAGAACCAACAGATGTATCCCCTGTACCAGAAATAGGGCATTTTGCCCCATTAGCCAAAGTAACCAATGTCGAAGAATTAGGCTGGAAGAGGCTAAGTAGGCTACTGTTACCAGTCATATGATGAGAGGCTCCAGAGTCAATGAGCCATGAACTAGAATGACTGAGAGAGCAGGATGGGGTGCTACCTTCCTTCGCAAGAGTTGCAGTTGGTTGTTTCTCGTTGTCTCGTAGACGTAGAAGAGCCTCGTATTCAGTGCGGGAGACAACTAAGGTGTCAGAATGATCAGTAGGAGTCTCGGAGGGAGTCCCTGAAACATGATGTGCTGCGCGAGATGGTCGCAACTCTGGATGTAAATCATAACAAAAATCAATGGTATGACCCTCCATATCACAGTGGGAACAATAACAGTTTCCACGACCTACGCCCTCTTGAATCACGGCCAAAACCACGACCATGACCTCTGCGACCACGTCCACGCCCCCTTGTGCCTCAACTATAACCCGACTGAGCTGCCATGGCAGACTGCTCACCAATAGTATCCCCATGATCCTCAACACGTAATGCTCGCTGAATCCGAGAGAAGACAGCGTCCATGTCTAGTAAAGTACCAAGGCCTAAGATCTGCTGACGAATAGGCAAAAAATCACGACCCAGTCCATCCAAAAATCGAACAACACGTAGCTCATTTTTCTGCTGGGCTAACACAGCAAGATCGGTAGATGGAGGATGATAAATATCTATCTGCTTGCGCAGGCCAACAAAATCAGAATAGTACTCAGAAACAGATCTCTCACCCCGCTTCGCACTAAAGAAGTCGGTGTAAACATCACAGATCTGAGTAAGATTGTTAGTCCCTGAATAAAGAGTTTCAGCACGTAGTCAAACTGCACGAGATGTAGGCAAAAACAACATATGACCAGCAATCTTGGGCTCTATACTCTGACATAAGAGTGACTGGAGAAGGGCATCCTCCTAAATCCACTTTGCGTTGGAGGGATCCTTAGAATTGACGGGATCCGAGGTGATAAAACTTAACTTGCCCTGCCCTCGGAGATAAAGCTGAACAGATCGAATCCAGGCGGAATAGTTGGATCCATCAAGCTTGATGCACGTCATAGAGGTCACAGGAAACGAGCCAGATAGTGTAGACGAGGTGGAAGGCAAAGCCATATCGAATCCCCAAAGTATATCTCAATGTCCTGAATTTGTAGAGAGCAGAAACAAATAACGACAGCCACCAACTACGCACGCAACCACCACAATAACCAACAAAGAACCAACCACCACATAAACATCAACCAATAGGTGCACAACTAATAACAATCAGGGCATAGAAATCACCAATGATCATCACAACTCACAAAACCACGAACGTAGTCACGATCCAAGAAGGAGAAACCAATAGCAACGAGTACCAACAACCAATCACCATCCAATCACTAGTAAACGAACAACATCAGCATAAAAAAAAGGGTATGATATCACACTCAAATCACCAATATCCCGAGCCAATAATCATAAGAAAACCATGAAATAAGAGCCCGGAACCAACCACAAAATGAAAAGGATCAATGAATAGGAGTTTAGAACATGAACACAAGAGGTAAAGGTGAATAAAGAGAGGTTTAGGGAATGATTTTTGTGAAGAATGGAAGTAGGGATACGGGTTGAAGGGAAATCAGAGGCTGGGTTATCCAGGGGGGGGCAAACAGTGAAGCAGTTGGGTTTCCAGGGGGATCGCAGGGGGGCTGGGTTTTCAGGGGAGCGCGCAGGGGGGCAACCAGGGGGCTGCTGGGTTTTCAGGGGGGCACGCAGAGGGGGCAAACCAGGGGGCTGCTGGGTTTTCAGGGGGGCGCGCAGGGGGAGATTTAGGGTTATTGCTAGGTTAGGTTTAGAGAGGAACTGTTTTTTTTTTTTTTTTTTTTTAGGGCTTGTGAGTCGAGGTACCTTCAATCGCGATCTACGATCATCTTCAATCTTCAATCGCGACACAACTTTGATACCATGTTACGGCTACATCGAACATGTAAAAGAGAGAAAAGAAGAAGGTTTTGGGGAGAAATCGTGAATTAGGGAGATCTCCCTCACGCACATATTTATTTATATATATGTAGCTCCGAAACATGCAAAGACATAAATACCCCCCATAAAGAGGGTGCGCACATATACTACGATATCCAACAAAACCCTAAAATCCAGATCTGAAATTTTTCCTACTCTCAAGAAGTTGTGATGCCAATAGACAACAAGTGGGAGTATCCTCCAACTATAAAAAGTGAGTTCTAGTTTTCTATTGGCTGTCTATATTTTATTCACGTGACGTTTCTTTAATAATGCTTATGAAAGGAGAAAGTAATAAAGGATTTGAGGGTAAACAGTTTGGAATCACTATTTGGAATGGGCTCAATCGATTATGATGGTTATTGGTAGCCGAAGAAACTCTAAGGGCCATTTCTTGCAACATGCGTTGAGCCAAAATGGTTGTAATAGTGCCAGCTTTTACAACTGGACTCAACGTTTCTTCATAGTCAAGCCCATATTCTTGGTTGTACCCTTTTGCCACTAAGAAATTACATAACTAAGAAGGTTAAAGACCCCAAAGAAGAGGATTGATGCAAGAGCATCAAGTGAAGAGGATTGTGCAGAGGAAGCGCAGTGCCAGACAAATTTTGAAGAGACAGGATCATCCCAAACATATCATAAGATCTGAGAGGCTTCAAAAACAGCAAAGGAGTGCTTTGAAGGCTTTGATCAAACATAAGAGAAACGAATAGATGCTCATAACAGTTAATTCCAGCTTATGCAGCTCACAATAGTTAATTCAGCTAGAATAGTTAGTTTCTGTATTTTGTAAAGGTTTAGTGTAAGCTTCTTTAGTCATTTTTCATTTTAGTCTTTTTTTAGTTGAGTTTCAGTTTCTGGATTGTAAGAAGTTTGTGTAGAAGACAGGTTTTAGTCCTAATCTTTTCCTTGGAAGAAGTGGAATTGTAGAAAATTGTTCGCTATCTTTTTGAAGATTTTCTCTTTGATTGAACCTTGCTTAATGCAAGGCGACTGAACTACTGCAGTTCAGCTTCATGTTTTGAGTGCTAGATTGATTCCGGAGTCCCTCACTGGAACCTCAATTTTCTTTCTGTTGAAGAACCGAATAGAGCAACACCATTTCAGACCCACGGCCAATTCAAGTGTGCCCAAACGTGAAATATTCATAGATTTAACCAGATATATTATGGTAAGATTTACACTCCATAGTCTACTTCCTTGAACAACTCTACATCAGATCTAAAATTTCATAAACATTAGTAACTGAATTCAGCAGATCTATGCCCAGTTGATATTCACCACAGTTCAGAGCACTGCAAATCTGCAGTCTTTTCGATTCTCTGTTTCAGATTTCTACTGTCATTTTCCATAAAACAGCAAATCTGAATCTGTGATCTGATCACACTGCAAACTTGTAGTTTTTTAGGTTTTCGATTTCAGTTTTCTGCTCTCTTTTTTCTCCATAACTGAAACTCAGTGTAGAATATGGCCTGACACTATCCGTGGTTTTAAATTTTATCCGAAATATGAAATTTTAGTCGGATTTCGGTTGGGACCTAAATCTGTGAATTTCAGATTTCGGGTTTGATTTCAGCTGAAATTTGGTCTTTTTATAAAATTTCGGCCAAAATGAGCGAAATTTAAAAAAAAATCGTTTAAAATTAAAACCATGACACTATCAAAACCTGCATTTTGTCCTCACTCTCATCTTCTGTTTCTGGTTTGTTGTCCATAAATCATCAAGACAGTGTGTGATCTGTTTGTAGAACTTGCAGAACCTGCAGTTGTCGCATTCACGGTTCAATGTATTTCTGTTCTTTCAATCTTAATTTTGTAGTAGACAGTTGGCTTATTTCATACTTCTAGGGTTTTATCTCTATTTTTATACATTTGATCAAAAAATTGCAACCAATTTACTTCTGTATATTTCAGATCTGAAATATCTTCAAGTTTCTACTCAAATACAGTTCAGAAAAAAAAAAACTACTACAATTTAGTGTTTTTGTTTAAGTCAGTTCTGATGCTCATACTAGATCAGAAATCCAGATCCCCTACAACAGTTTGCTTACAAATTGAAGTTCAGATCTGTCATGCAACTTCTTATTTCATACTAAAATTTAGATCAGATCTCTCCTACAAAAATATTGTTTCCAAAATAGAATTTCATACATGTTCAGATATCTAGTTCGCTGTCAAATTGAATTCCAGAACCGCATTTCAGTCCATGCATTTCGGTTCACTTCTGTTTATGTCCTCATTAAAGCTGATTTTTGCTTATGAGCTGCGTCAAGGTTCCATCCCACTGGCAAAGAGATAATATCATTGAGATGTTTTGGCTCTTGCATCCAATCGATCCAAGCTTCTTTTTTCTTTAAGACAACAAATATGCATGGGACATAGTAACCCAAACTTATTCACAAGAAGAGGATCTAGAATAGGAGTCCAATATATGTTACGAGAAGGTTTTCTCTGCTATATCCCATTAGGTTAGCAAAGATCGCCATATCTCCTTCCATGTTAATTCTAACCGCTATACTTTCCAAAATTAATTTTAAATCTCAACACTATCTCAAACCACTTAAATATTCCCCGTAGCTTCTTAAGCTCATACTTTTTGTTGTTTAAAAATATGAGGATATCATCGGTAAACTTTTAATGCGCTATTATTTGCGATCTCATGATCATGGTTTTAAATTTCCCAGAAATGACTGAAATGTTTTCATTTCCATCTCCACCGAAATGAAATCTGCATGATTTCCTTTTATGACATTATTTCCTAGAAATTTTGACCAAAGTTCCTGAAATTCAACCGAAATTCTTGAAATTCGACCGAAATGGTCGGAACGACAACAAAATGGAAAGATATCATTATTTGTATTTCATATCATTTCATTAATGTGGAGAATGATATTTGGTAGACAACATCATTGAATTGCACAGCAAAGTATCATAAAGCCTAGGTCCTTAGAGCGGAGACTAGCCATTGTACTTTCTTATACTTCATTACCTTATACTTCTTTATTGACTTTATTGTTCTAGACATGTCCGACAACGCATGTCACTAGTTGTTCGATGTGATTAAGCCATTATGGATGGCTTTCTTGCTTACGTGATATTTCTAAGTATGTATTTGTGCTTCTTCTAGCATTTACAAGGTGGTAGGCAACTATATCCCCGCAACGTTTGATCTACTGAATATCCGACCTATTATGAGCGGTGTAATTTACATACCTAATTAGGGGTATTCTTGACATTTAACATGTAATCCTAGTGATACATATATATTACATCTTATGAGAGAGTGGGATTCTCTATTTATCTTCTCCTCTACTCTTTTCTTCTCTTCCTTTCTTCTCTGTCTCTCCAATGGAGATTCGAATCCATCGAACATGCTATCAGAGCTTTAGGTTTGATTTCTAAGAGTACTGAAGCAACAAAAAAAAACCCAAAACAATAACACTAACCCTAGCAGCCCAGCCCACCCTTGCCCTAGCCACCGCCACCCCACTTCTAACCTTGCACTGCTCCCCACCCCCTTCCAACCTTGCGATGCTGCCCATCCTAATCTGCGACGGATCCTTCTTGTCATATCTTTACTAGAGCCACATCAAAGCTCTCATATTAAAGTGGTCCGAATCGGGTGCATAAGGCCTCTACAAACTTGCTCCATTAAGGGGTTTTATGAAATCGTCAGCGTTTTTATTAAAACATCGATGCGGGTCAAAACGCGGCCAAAGAGAATCCTAGTCAACTTAGCATGAAGTGATCGAGTGCACGATTGACGCGGTGATAACTCGGGAGAGTCAAAGGAGTTTTGATTGACTTTGTAGGGCAAAATGCAGAGTCGGACAAGAATGAGGCGAAGGTAAAAGGTAGTCGACACGGTGGAAACCACAATGACATGGGAGAGGTTTGAAACTATGGAATTCATTGGCACCATTGGAATGAGGCCAATGGGACCTGTTGATCTTCAGCTATTTTCTGATATAAGAAAATATGTTTCACCTTATAAACCTACTAGGTAGGATCCCTTCTGTTAAAGTATAAAAGATAAATAACGCCTTTCTCCAAAAGCTTAAGCTTTGGAGAAGTTGGTACATTAACATGGTATCAGAGGCAAAGGTCTTGAGTTCAAACCTTCAGGATAGCAAAATCTACATGCGATGGTCTGCCCAAAGTGGGACCACATGTGCCACGTGTTAGTAAAATCTCTAAATTTAACATCGTGTCAGAGCCAAAGGTCTCGAGTTCAAACCTCCCGGATAGCAAATATCCACATGCGATGGTCAGCCCAAAGTGGGACCACATGTGCCACGTGTTTGCCAAGTGGGCCACACGTGCGGGGGAGTGTTAAAGTATAAAAGATAAATAACGCCTTTCTCCAACAGCTTAAGCTTTGGAGAAGTTGGTAGGTTAACACCTTCCATCAAAGTAAGAAAAAATGATCTTAGCAAAAACAAGGTAGGAATCTATGATCTCCATCATGTATCTATGTTCTTCCCTCGTGGGTTTCCATGTCAACTCGACCCGAAATTCTACTCGTTTCATCTTGAATCGCAATTGAATGTTCAGCCAAACGACCAACGATAAGGGAGAGAGTATCTAGTGTAAACTATAGTCATTGAAGGAGATCACCATGCTGCAACAATTGTCCTTCCACTCGATCCACTCTCTCATTCGGGTCCTTGAGCTCACCATTCTTTCAATCCATGTTCTTCAGTTGTTATTGCTTCCTAGTCATGCCCATGAACTACTCTGATTACCAGTTGTGAAGAATCCCAAAAGACATCAGAAATGGCTTCCTTTTAGAGAGGAAATACTCCAAAAAATACCCGTCTTTTTCTTATTCTCCAAAGCGTTCACAATCCCTAAACGTTTTCACATTAACAATTGACGCAAAACAGCATCAAAGAGGCCTACACAACTCAAACACTTCTAAACAAATAAGATATCTTTTTTTTTGGTGGGTACATATCGGATATCTGCTAAACATCATCAACTATCCTAACCTACTAACTCAATAAAGGATAAAATAAAAAAATTAAGGGTGTTGGAGTGGGTCCCTCCCATTTGAGAGTGCCGACCACACTTATGGTGAGAATGGGAGGGTGTAATGGTAGATGGGTTTTTGCATTAATGATGATGGTGATGTATAAGAAATAAGAAGGGGACAAAGGGGGGACAAGTGAAAAGAAGATTTTAAATGATAGTGATGTCTATTTAATAAAGAAGGAGAAAAATCTCCTTTTGATGAAGCACGTGCGAAAGTCGGTTACTTTCGGCGCGTGCATTCGCAAAAGTCAGAAATCGGTGCCGAATTCATTTAAGGTGCATGCATGAAAATTGGTTTATTCGGCGATTGCATGCGCAAACTCGCCTTTGCTCACCTATAAATACAGAGGCAGAGGCAAAAGGCAGGGTTAAGAAACAGAAGAAGCACAAACACAACTGCTCTGCAGAGAGTAGAAAGCACTGACACGAGCAGTGTAGTGAGAGAAAGAGAGAGTGACACAGTTTTCTGATAGCTGTGTAGTGAGAGCTGGTGTGTGAGGGGGTACTAGCTACTCATAGCCATACACTGAAGGTACAACTTTTGTATGCACTCCGTAAGAGACTAATCCTGCAGGTGATGTTGTAACCCATTATTTACTATAGTGAAAGTTTTCAAGTGGACTATGGTCCCGTGGTTTTTCCCGTCACCCCGGAGGGTTTTCCACGTAAAAATTTCTGGTGTTATTTGTCATTTATATTTCGCTTCCATATTTATTTTCTCCTATTTAATTTCACAGTTCAGATTTGGAAAAACATTATCTGGGCCTGTAATTCTACAATAGTAACTCTTTTTCCCAACAAAGTGGTATCAGAGTCTTGGTTGCTCTAGATTATTTTTCTGTGCAGAATTAAATGGAGGAGAGCTCAGGCAACATGATTAAATTGACCGCATCTAATTATGCGATCTGAAAGCCAAAGATGGAGGATCTTTTGTACATTAAAGATCTTTGGAAGCCCATTACAATGGAAAAACAGACAACCTCGACCGACGGCAAATCGACAACGCCAACAGACGGTAAACTGACAACCATGTCCGAAAGAGACTGGACAGTGCTCAGCCGGAAGTGTACCGCTCAGATCCGACAGTGGATCGACATAAGCATTTTTCAAAATTTTGCCATTGAACACGATGCTTACGTTCTTTGGCAGAAATTGGAGAAAATGTATGCGAAGACAACCGCCCAGAATAAAGCAAATTTGATGCGCAGACTTGTAAATTTGAAGTACAAGGGCGAGACTAATGTCTCGGAACACATGAGCGAGTTCCAAGGCATGGTGGATCAACTCAATTCTATGAAGATGACTATAGAAGACGAGTTGCACGCTTTGCTCCTATTAAGCTCCTTGCCAAAAAGTTGGGACACTCTAGTTGTGTCGGTCAACAACTCAGCTCCTGACGGAACGGTCACCATGGAGATGGTAAAAGACAGAATGCTTTATGAAGAATCTCGACGAAAAAACGAGGGATATAATCCTGAGGCACTTGTCACACTTGTCACTGATAGACAAGAAACGCAAAACCGGCGTGGGAGGAGCAAAAGTCAAAATCCCTACAACCAAAACCAGCAAAGAGGACGTTCAAAGTCCAATTTCATACGAGACAAAAAAGTGCTACCACTGTGGCAAGTCGGGACACTTCATCAGAGAATGCAGAAAGTTCAAGGTGGAGCAATCCAAAAATAATGAAGAAGGTAACAAAACAAATGACACCGCAATAGCCACGGATGAAATTGTCATTGTTCGAGATGATGACTGTGTTAATCTCGCATGCCAGAGTTCCACCTGGGTAGTTAACACAGGTGCTTCCTTCTACGCAAGGGAGGATTTCTTCACATCCTATACAAGCGGCGACTTTGGCCTTGTAAGGATGGGAAATGAAAGTGCATCCAAAATAGTCGGCATCGGCAATATTTGTTTGGAAACTAAAATCGGATGCAAGCTATTTTTGAAGGACGTGAGGCATGTTCCAGACATCCGCCTCAATCTAATCTCCGCTGGAAAGCTCGACGACGAAGGCTACAATAATACTTTGGTGAAGGAAAATGAAAGCTCCCCAAAGGAAATAGGGTGGTAGCCAAAGGAGTAAAAAGTAACACCCTCTACATCACAGAAGCCAAGCTATGTGGAGGTGAAGTGAATGCAATGGCGAAAGAAGTACCGACCGAGCTATGGCATAAGCGGCTCAGCCACATGAGTGAGAAAGGGCTCAAGATTCTCGCCAGAAAAGAGCTCTTGCCGGGAATGAAAGGAACATCCTTGCATACTTGTGTTGATTGCATCATGGGAAAACAACACAGAGTTGCATTTCGCAGTTCCCCACCATCTAGAAAGGCTAATCTTCTAGATCTAGTGCAAACTGATGTCCGCACTATGTAGAGTAGAACACTCGGAGGTGCTCTCTACTTTGTAACTTTTATTGACAATCACTCCAGAAAGTTGTGGACAGTTGCCTTAAAAACTAAAGATCAAGTGATGGAAGTTTTCAAGCAGTTTAACGTGAAGGTTGAAAGAGAAACTGGCAGACGATTGAAGTCTGTACGTGCAGACAATGGTAGTGAGTACCGAGGACCATTCGAGGAGTATAAGAAAAACTTCGGGATCAGACTGGAAAAGTCAGTACCAAAGACACCCCAACACAACGGTGTTGCAGAGAGGATGAACAGAACCATCTGTGAGCGAATCCGATGTATGCTCTCAAATGCAAAACTGCCAAACTCCATTTGAGGGGGAGGCAATGAGCACAGCAGTTGACTTGATCAACCTTTCTTCTTCAGTTCCACTTGACGGTGACGTACCAGAAGTTGTCTGGACAGGCAAGAATGTTTCCTATGGCCATCTGAAGGTGTTTGGATGCAGAGCATTTGTTCACATCCCGAGAGATGAAAGATCCAAGCTCGATGGAAAATTGAAGGAGTGTATCTTCCTGGGTTATGCCCATGAAGAGTTCAGCTACAGACTCTTGGATCCTGTCAGCAAAAGGATCATCAGAAGCAAAGATGTTGTGTTTCTTGAAGATCAGACAATCGAGGATTTTGAGAAACATGAGAAGCAGCAATCATCAGATGATCATCCAGTTAATCTGGAACCAGTCTCCCCACCCACAGATTTCGTTGACGTGAGAGTTATACCAGAAGCTGATAGTGACAATACTCCACCAGATGACGATCCAGAACCGGTTGTAGAAAAGGTCCCACCAGAACCTCAATTAAAGAGATCTACCAGAGTGTGACAGCTCAGTCGCAGATATTCTCCTAATGAGTATGTAATGCTCACTGATGGGGGAGAACTGAAGAGCTATCCGGAAGCAGTGTCCGACGAGCACAAAGAGGAGTGGTTAAAAGCCATGTAAGAAGAGATGAAATCTTTGCATGAGAACCACACATATGACTTAGTAAAACTACCGCAAGGTAGAAAGGCTCTCAAGAATAAGTGGGTATTCAGACTGAAAACTGAAGAAGCCAGCTCACAACCACGATACAAAGCAAGGCTAGTTGTGAAGGGATTCGGGCAGAAGAAAGGCATTGATTTTGAGGAGATATTCTCACCAGTGGTAAAAATGTCTTCTATCTAAGTTGTTCTTGGCTTGGCAGCCAGCCTGAATCTGGAGGTCGAACAACTTGACGTAAAGACAACTTTCTTACATGGTGATCTCAATGAGGAGATTTACATGGAGCAGCCTGAAGGTTCCAAAACCAAAGGAAAAGAGCGTCTCGTGTGTAGACTAAAGAAGAGTTTATACAGGCTCAAGCAAGCACCGAGACAGTGGTACAAGAAGTTTGACTCATTCATGGAGAAGCATGGGTACAACAAAACCACTGCAGATCACTATGTGTTTGTCAAGAAATTTCCAGATGGTGATTTCATTATCATCTTGCTTTACGTTGATGACATGCTAATTATTGGTCATGATACCACCAAAATTAGCAAGCTGAAGAAAGAGTTGAGCAAGTCCTTTGCCATGAGGGACTTGGGACCGGCGAAGCAGATTCTTGGGATGAGGATTTCCCGAGACAGATAGAACCACAAAATCTGGCTATCTCAGGAACTGTATGTTGAAAAAGTTCTCGAAAGGTTCAACATGAGCAAAGCTAAACTAGTTTGTTCTCCACTTACAAGTCACTTTAAGCTCAGTGTGAAAGAGCGTCCTTCAAGTGAGAAGGAAAAATCAGAAATGGATAAAGTGCCTTATGCATCGGCAGTCGATAGTTTAATGTACGCCATGGTATGCACGGCCTAATATTGCTCATGCAGTTGGAGTTGTTAGCAGGTTCCTCTCAAATCCTGGTAAGGAACATTGAGCAGCAGTCAAATGGATACTCAGGTATCTTAGAGGTACATCCAGCATTTGTCTATGTTTGGTAATGGCAAATCTGTACTACAAAGTTTTATAGATGCAGATATGGCTGGTGATGTGGATACAAGAAACTCCACGTCAGGGTACCTATTAACCTTTGCAGGCGGAGCTGTATCGTGGCAGTCCCGATTACAAAAGTGTGTTGCCTTATCCACCACAGAAGCAGAATACATTGCTATAACAGAAGCATGTAAGGAGGTCATGTGGATGAAAAAGTTCCTACAAGAATTGGGCCAGTAACAAGAGAAGTATGTCCTATATTGTGACAGTCAGAGTGCAATTCATCTGAGCAAAAATTCAACGTTCCACTCCAGATCCAAACACATCGATGTGAGGTATCACTGGATACGAGATGCGTTGGAAGAAAAGCTATTACAGCTTGAGAACATCCACACCGATAACAATGGCTCCGACATGATGACAAAGACACTACCTAGAGAAAAGTTTCAAGCTTGCAGAAAAGAAACGGATTTGACGACCCCCCAAATTGGTCGTGAGGGGAAATTTGTTGGAGTGGGTCCCTTCCATTTGGAGTGCCGACCACATTTATGGTGAGAATGGGAGGGTGTAATGGTTGTGGGTTTTTGCATTAATGATGATCGTGATGTATAAGAAATAAGAGGGGGACAAGATAAAAGAAGATTTTAAATGATAGTAATGTATATTTAATAAAGAAGAAGAAAAATCTTCTTTTGATGAAGCACGCGAGAAAGTCGGTTACTTTCGGCGCGTGCATTCGCAAAAGTCAGAAATCAGTGCCAAATTCATTTATGGCGCATGCATGAAAATTAGTGTATTCAGCGATTGCATGCGCAAACTCGACTTTGCTCACCTATAAATACAGAGGCAGAGGCAGAGGCAAAAGGCAGGGTGAAGAAACAACAGAAGCACAAACACAAGTGCTCTGCAGATAGTAGAAAGCACTAACAAGAGCAGTGCAGCGAGAGAAAGAGAAAGAGACACACAGTTTTCTGATAGCTGTATAGTGAGAGCCAGTGTGTGAGGGCGTACTAGCTCCTCATAGCCATACACTGAAAGTACAACTTTTATATGCACTCTGTAAGAGACCCATCATGAAAGTGATGTTGTAACCCATTATTTACTATAGTGGAAGTTTTCAAGTAGACTATGGTCCCGTGGTTTTTCCCTACACCCCGGAAGGTTTTCCATGTAAAAATTTATGGTGTTATTTGTCATTTATATTTCGCTTCCATATTTATTTTATCCCGTTTAACTTCACAATTCAGATTTGGAAAAACATTATCGCGGCCTGTAATTCCGAAATAGTAACCATTTTTCCCAGCTATTTCAAAAAAAAAAAAAAAAAGTAACCATTTTCCCAACAAAGGGCACATTTGGCTACCATCTTTTTTTTTTAATGATAAACTAGGGTCTCCAAGTGTTGAGAGAGGGGAAGGGGGGCTGAATTGGGTAGAAATCAGCCAACTAGTGTCTCTAAGAAATGGCTAAAAATCAGGAAACAAAAAACTCTACTCAAAATAGGATCAACTTTTTCCTGATTTTTAGCCAATTCTCACCACTTGGAGACAGAAAATTATAATTAAAAGAAAAAGAAAAAAATCCTGGCTCTCAGACATGGCCTAAAAGACCAAATGGAACCTAACAATAAAAAACAATGGTCATAAGTTCAATAGGCATATTTGAAGTTGTTTTCATCCTCAGATGAAGGATGGTTAGGAGAGTGATAGTAGATGTCAAACATACATCATGAAAGGTAAAACAAAAAGAAACTAAAAACTTAGATGAAGAATGGTGTAGAGATGGTTCTCTTACCTTAGGATGGAAGACGAAAGAGATAATGGGTGGTTCATATCCATCTCCATTTGGGTTAGGACTCTGTGCCCTGTAACTCCTCCTATAGTCTAGTGGGTATGTTTTGAGTCACTTGATCGGCATCAGAATATCTTTCAGGTGTTCCACAAAAGCCCCAAATTATGCCGACGAAAGTTTTTGAGGTTTAGACCGGAGAGAGATTTTGGTTTTTCTTTTTGGGATAATTACATTTACACCCTCTCTACTTTCGACACATCCACTTCAACCCTGTAGTTTAAAAAGTGACAAAGACATCCCCTCTAGTTTTGTTTTGTTTAAGGTTTGCCCCCTCAGCTGAAGGTTCGTCCATAGATTGAAGGGTTAGGATGATCCGATGGAGCTGATTTTTTGGGCACACCCTATCTATGTCAGGAGTCATCAAATGAACGCTTTGGATCATCCAAATAATGTGGGCCCATACCCGAATCCAAAGTGTTTGGATTCGGGTATGGGCCCACATTATTTGGATGATCCAAAGCGTTCATTTGATGGGTCCTAACATAGATAGGGTGTGCCCAAAAAATCAGCTCCATCGGATCATCCTAACCCTTCAATCTATAGATGAACCTTCAGCTGAGGAGGCAAACCTTAAACAAAAGGAAACTAGAGGGGATGTCTTTGTCACTTTTTAAACTATAGGGGTTGAAGTGGATGTGTCAAAAACTAGAGGGGGTGTAAATGTAATTATCCCTTTCTTTTTTTAAAAGGTAGGACGGTTTATAGATCAAGAAAATTACGAGATTTTATATGATGTGAGAATTTTCAAAAAACAAGGTAAGGCCCAATCCATAAAATGATCCAAACCGTCTATCTGTTTGGACACAACGTAAATAGGTTGTGCTCCAAAACTCAATTCCATAGGTTGATCCTAACCCTCTGATCTATAGAAGTTTCAATAATATGCATAGATCGGAGGGTTAGGATCATCCTATGGAAACGAGTTTCGGAGCACAAGCTATTTATGTTGTGTCCCAACAGATAGACAGTTTGGATCATCCTATGGAGTGGTGTACCGGATTTTTTGAAAAGGGTTTACACAGCCACTCATCATATAAAATCTCGCAAATTATATGGGGAAATGTTACCAACACAACCCTGTTTTGATATTTGCACAGACCTAGCTGTCTTTTCTTCTCTAATTGGCTCCTAGGAGCTTTTGGGAGATGTAATAACCTTTTGACAGCTCTTTAAATACTAAAAGACAGGATGGTTTGTAAAAATATCAAAATATGATTGTGCCTAAGGCTGCCCTATTTGTTTTGGAATTTGAGAACCAACTGTGAGTCCAGTTTTTGGACTCAATTTTGAGTTAATTTTGAGTCCCAAAATCAGTTGAAACAAAATATTCGACGAATCTACATCTCAGACCCATAAGAATGCACCAACCAATCGATCTTGAAAACACAAATAAAACTTTACTCTTTGTCGTCCCAAACACCCCTCCATTTTAACGCCTGGACTGCCGGAAGAGGCTCCATCAAAGTTGAGCTTGATAAGGTGACAGAATCAATGGTTAAGCAACATTTCTCCTAGTTCACGAAGTCCAAAATGATTTTACACCGGCTATGGTATGGACCAAATTGAAAGGAGAACTCTCTAAGCCCCTTCCTCTCCTAAATGATGATTAAACATTTAAAAACATGCACCAACCCACCAATCGGCTGAGTCTCCTAGACCTCAAGGGAACATTCTAGATCCCTTTCTACATACTTCTATTTCTAGAGTGTTCTAAGAATTTCCAGGCACAAAATATCTAATCTTCTTCTAGATATTTACATGCCTCTAGTTCTAGAGTCTTCCATTCTTATGCGAAACTCTAGAAGGTTCTAGAATCTTCTAAATAATTCTAGAGAAGCCTACAAAGTTCTAGAATCCTCTACATGATTCTAGAAATATCTACATGCTTCTAGAATATTTTACATGATTCTAGAGATGTCTACAAGCTTGTAAAATTTTCCCAGAGGCTTCTTCAAAATTCTAGACTTTTTGAAGGTTCTCCACTTCCTCAAGCTTGTCACGAACTTTCTATAGGCCTATAACATGAGATGTGATGAACCAAATTGTCACCCCGTGACAATGAGTCCTTCTTTTTTGGCGGGGCTATTTCCTGGGGTTTGTCCTAGATCTCAGCTCTTCATGGTTTTTCACTTGTTGTTAGGTTGGCCCTCGTCTATCACTTTCCCATCCGACATGGTCTCCTTGATATTGATATACTTCTCTGCCCTCATGAGTAGTTTGGGGGGAGTCTGCAGTTCCCTTTTGGACAATGAGAAGCCGAAACTTAAAGCCTTCATGCTCTTCATGAGGGCGGCGATGGCCATTGGCTGGTCCATTTTCTGCACCTCAAGGGTTTCGTTGTTGAAGCGATTGATGTAATCCTTGAGGAATTCATCCTTCCTCTGCTCGATCGCTATTAACATGGTCGAGGTCTTCCTACGCCTTCGTCTGCTGATGAAGTGGCTCACAAACTGGCAACTGAGTTGGTCAAACGAGTTAATGGAGCATGGGTGGAGTTTGGAGCTGATGCATCTCAAGGAAATGTTTTATTTCCCATGATTTAGGAGGAAATGCTAAATTAAAGTGGAAAAGGTCCCTGCAAATAAAACTTGAAATCAAATAGTGGAAAAGTACTAAATTCTGGAAAAGTTTTTCTTTTTTATTTTCAAAGCTTTTCTAGAGAATTTTTTCACTCTAAACAAGGGCCTAAATTCTTCACTTTCAACACCCAATAAGAAGAAGGAAATGACATTTCCAGCCTCTTTCACAACCTTTCCACTTCATATAAAGTTACATAACTAATAAAAATAATTGAAATGATATCCCACCCCTGTTTGTTTAGTCTTTTCCTAAAAATGGATTTTGAAAGGGAGTGGAGATAGAATCATGATGAAGTCTTGAACGAGGATAAACTTGTTAAATGTGGAGGCTCAGATTCTAAAGACAAGAAAGATGAAAAGATTGAAGTGGGCAAAAGTCCTTTAATGAAAGGTGGAACGTTTCATTAAAAGAAAAAAGTAATCATCCCTTGGATCATTAGTGAATTCTTGAAATTTTCATAGAAATTTAAAAAAGGAAAAAATACAGATATACCCCCTCAACTTTATGAGCTTTTCAGCTATAACCTTGACTTTTAAAAGTCACCAACTACACCCCCTGAGGTTTCAATTTGTATAAAGTAGACCCCCTCAGTTGACAGTTAGTTCACAGATCGAAGGATTAGGATGATCCTATGGAGTTGATCTTTTGGGTACACCCTATCTATGTCAGGGCCCATCAGATTAATGCTTTGAATCATCCAAACAATGTGGGCCCATTGTGTTTTTGGTAGTGTTTGGATTCGGGTATGGGAGTTGGAAAGTCACGATTAGAGTTGAAAATGTAAGAAAGTTAAGTGGGTGTAATTGTATTTTTCCCTAAAAGAAACCCTGTAATCATCCCTTGAATAATTAATCCAAACCATGCATCGAAGATTTGAAATTATGGGGTCTGGGGGGGGGGTGTATGGGATCATCCAAACAATGTGGGCCCACTGTGATTTTGGAGGGGGGTATGCGGTCTTCATTAGCACTGATAGTGTTTCAAAAGAGGGGGTCTACCTTATTCAAATTGAAATCTAAGGGGTGTAATTGGTGACTTTTAAAAGTTAGGATTAGAGTTGAAAATGTCAGCAAGTTGAGGGGGTGTAACTGTATTTTTCCTTAAAAGAAACCATGTAATCATCCCTTGAATAATTAATCCAAACCATGCATCGAAGATTTGAAATTTGTTTTGTCATTTTTTCAATTATTCATCTAAGTTGTAACTGATAATATTGAAGAATATTTCTATTAAGCTCGATTTCTTGGATGAATTACGGTGTGTTTATATAAAACACTCAAAAGAGATAAATATAGAAAGCTAATATGATAAACATGGAAAGAGATAAGAGTGTGATATTCTATTCTAACCTAATTACTAATTTAATCTAGATGCCTAATCTAGCTTGGTTACCTCATTTAACCCACTTACTTAACCTACCACCAACGTAATCCAACGGTGAGATCAACACCTAATCCAATGGTTGGATGTCACATATTCTAACAATAACAATGACAAGGCATAGTTCTTCCTATCAAAGTGAGAAACACAATAGAAAAAAGTGAAGGGGATCTTACAATTGCAGAGTACCACAATCCAAATAAAAAAGAATTCTTTGATAGGGATCCCTCGATGCATCTCGTTACGCTGATCCTGCTTACAACCGGGGCAATCTTCATAGTACACCTTCTTCAACAAGGCTTCTCCACTCTCCGCCATCACCTTCAAAACTTTACTTCTTCAATTGGAATTCAAGAACACACCAAAAACCCAGTTCAGTTTATGTACTTCTCTAACCAATTAAACTAAATATCATGAATCAGATAATGTTAAACTTACCCAGCAAACGTAAGAAGCTTGGATTGAGTTAATAAACACAAAAACAAGCTGAACTGACTCCCTTCAAACACTTAAGTATCTATTCTTCTTTTCTTTCTTTTTTTTGAAGTGGTCTTTCCGGTTAAAATAGGTTGCATGGAGTTTTCCATACATCATTGCCTACGTCACTTGGAATGTTAACAGCCTCCAAATGCAAAGTCAATCAATATATGGCTGGAATTCATCTAAGAAGCAAAATACCACTCAGACACCTCTTCTGCCAGAAATAAAGGCCGAGCATTTTGCAGGGACAAAAAGACAAACAAAAGAGACCTCTTCTGCAAGAAAAAACCAGCCTTTAACAAAAGGTGATAGAGATCCAACGACAGGGGGGTGGAAATATCAATTTTAATGAAAAATTTCCAGAGGCTCCTGTCAAATCGAAAGATCACGTACCACAAGGAAAACGCAAGCTAATGGCCTCTCAGCACAACTATATTCTGATACTTGATTTCTTTAATGGAAAAATTGTCAACTGGTGACAGAAAAATAGGAAAATAGTGAATGGGTGACACCCTTTTGAAAGTTGGTGAACGGAGGTCGAAATACGTTTTCTGACATGCCCTTTTACGTAAATACCCTTAAGAACGAAAAACCCATTGTACAGAGGGTTTTTTTTTAACTGTAGAGAGGCTTTTTGTCTCTTCGTTTTTAACTGTAGAGAGGGTTTTTTTTTTTTACTTTTACTCCACCTGAAACCCATCTTCTCAGGCGTGAGGTGTGACCGGCGTGAAGATCTCTCATTTTTCTCTGGAGTGGTGCGGTTTCCTGCATTATTCCGAACCTCTCTCCTCCGTTATCAAGTTTATTCCGGCGAGGGGTTCATTTTTCTCCGGCGAGGGCTTCATTTTTCCGGCGAGGGGTTGATTTTTCTCCGGCGAGGGCTTCATTTTTCCGGCGAGGGCTTCATTTTTCTGACGAGAGATCCATTTTTTCCGGCGTGGGCTTCATTTTTCCCCCATCCCCATCGTGCAGGTATGTTAGGGTGTCGTATTTCATATTTTTTTACATTTTTTTTTCGTTCTATTAAGTTACCTTTGTGCTTTGTGGTGTAACATTATCAGTATTTGGAAGTCTTTACATGTTTAGGGTTTAAATTTTTTTTTTGTTCCCTATTTTGTTTGATTTTGACTGTGGAGAACCCCCTTTTGATAATCTCTCATTCTCGGTGTTGAGAATCCCCTTTTGAGATTCATAATATCCCTTTTTCAGTGTTGAGAACCCATTTCCAGTGTTGGTACCCCTCTTTTCCAGTGTTGAGATGCTTTATATCCAGTGTTGGGACCCCCTTTTGAGGTTCATAATCCCTCAATTTAAGTGTTGAGGACCCCCTCCAGGTAGATTGATAATCCCCTCATTTCCAGTGTTAGTAACCCTCTCTAGGATGTTGATAATCCCCCATTGCCAGTGTTGAGAACCCCCTCTAGGTAGTTCATAATGTCCCATTTGCAGTGTTGGGAACCCCTTTTCAGGCTGATAATCCCCCACTTTCAGTGTTGAGAATCCTTTCTAGGTACATTGATAATCCCCCTTCTCCACTATTAAAAACCCCCTATTGAGGTTGATAATCCCTCATCTCCAGTGTTGAAAACCCCTGAAGGGAGGTTGATAATCCCTATTACCAGTGTTGGGAACCCCCTGTTGAGGTTGATAATCCCCATTCTCGTGTGTTGAGAACCCCCTGTGGTTGATAATCCCCCTTCTCTTCTGTTGAGAACCCCCTGTTGAGGTTGATAATCCTCATTGTCCAGTGTTGAGAACCCCCTCCTGAGGTTGATAATCCCCCTTCTCCAGTGTTGAAAACCCCCTCAAGGGAGGTTGATAATCCCCATTTCCTGTGTTGAGAACCCCCTGTTGAGGTTGATAATCCCCTACTCCAGTGTTAAAACTCTCTATTGAGGTTGATAATCCCCCTTCTCTAGCGTTGAAAACCCCCTCAGGGAGTTTATAATACCCATTTTCAGATTGTTGCCAATCCTCTTTTAAATCATTGTTCATATAGTAATTTTTGGTATGGTTTGTACACTTGAGAATCACATATTTGAGTTGCGAACCCCATTTTAAGAAACATGAACTTACATTACAATTAATTATGTTCTTTTTTGTGACAGTTATATAGTTGGATTGGGAGAAGGCAAAGTCTACAATGAAGACGCGTGTAAGTGTAGTCCTTTTTGTTCTCGTTTTAGATTTTTACTCAATAGAATGCTCTTTTATTCTCTAATTGTGTTAATAGGCAAATGAGAGCCGGAGTCGAAAGTGTAATAGAAAGCCCGGAATGGGTTTAAAGAATGAGGAGATTAAAATGAAAGGTGGTAAGGGGAAAATAAAATTGAAGGGTGGGAAGGCAAAAATGAAAAATAGAGGCGAGAAGAAGAAAGTTGAAGTGAAAGGTCAGAAGATGAAAAGCAACGTGAAAGGTCAGAAGAGTGAAGTGAAGGCGAAACATGTAAGTGTATTTGATTTTTACAGTTTTAATCTAAGTTACTTGATAAAAGTTGAAGCTCTGATTATGTATGTTGTTTTACAGGATCCATATGTCCCTGCACGATGTTCTCCATCGTGCTTTATTAAGGAGATGCGGAGTACACAGTTCCGGCAGTCCCACTATGATGCTATAGGCAAGACCCCTTTCAAGGACTTCATCCGCCTAGAACAGAATCCACTAGAAGAGGCTGTCATGCATAAGCCTCTAATTAGAGCACTACACAGTAAGTGGGATCCGGCGACGAAGACATTCATGCTAGGAGGTATCGCAGTTCCATTTAGGGCTAGAGATGTTGCATTGGCTTTAGGCCTTCCCCTTAGAGGGAAAAAAAATTAATTTGGCGAGGGTTCCGTGGACGGACAAGAGTAAACCCACTCCTTTACTGCCTGGGTGGCCATTTCGTAGAGGATCTGTTCTGGCATCTGAACTTTCTGTGCAAATCAAGGCCTTAGTTGGTCTAGAGGACCAACCCTCCATAGAGACTTGTGTGAAATATGTCATGCTACACCTATTCGCTACTGTGTTATTCACTCAGGCTGCACATCGGGCCGACCAGCTGTTTTGGCCCTATATCGATGATTTAGAGAAGATGTGCGACTATAACTGGGGGGAAGCAGTATACAATTGGTTACTCGAGTATTTAAACGCATCCGTCGCAGGGGGAAAATATCTTGGAGGTTGCTCCCTCACATTGCAGGTATCATGGCCTCTGCAATAGTTTGTCTTTTTATTTATCTTCCTATTAATAAAATATTAACAAAGTCTGTCTTGTGTGTGCAGGTATGGCTTTTCGAGCACACGAAGTTGTGGATACCTAAAAATTCAGATGCCTGTCCACGTATTCTGAAGTGGAAGTCTAAAGGAAATGAAGCGAATAAGTACTATATGATTGAGCAGGGGAAGATAGAGAAATCTGAGGTGAGACCCTATCTACTAGATACCATTTTAGATAGTCTGTAATATTTTCTGATCTAACAACTTTCTCAAATCGTTAGGTAGTGGTGACATTGACGCCACGAGAGGACGAACTGCAGTACATTCCTGAGCAGGTATTGCAATGGACCTCTTTTTATATTATGTTTTATTTAACCTGGTAATGTTTACAAATTTTGTGTGTTGTATCCCTTATTTGTATATTAGGAAGCCGAGGAAGAAGGAATCATTGGGCAGGGAGAACCATTAGGGCAGTCACCTACTGTCCCAGCATTGATCGGCACACTTGCGTTTGAAGGAAGGGATACTGTAGTTGACGAGGGTGGTCAGGAGGGTGCTGAGGAGGCCAGTGAGGATAGGAGGATAAAAAGAGAGTGGGAGAAGATAGGAGAGGCATGGGACAATATAAAAAAAAAGAGGGGACAGAATGAAGAGGAGAATGAGAGGTTAAGAAGAGTCAGGGTGGAGATGGAGGCGGAGAAAGAGAATTTACGAATACAGATTGCAGCTGAGAGGGAAATTATACAGAAGGAGTGGGAAGCGATGAGAAGACAGGAGGGAGACAAAGCTGAAATGGAGAAGGAAGAATTGAGAAAAGATGGGGAAAAAAGAAGAGAGGAGGAAGATATTGAGGTCATAAATGTGATGAGTCAGGCTGAAGATGTTGGCTTCGTAAATGAAGCAGTTGTAATAGGAGCGTCAGATGTTGTTAACATTCTCGATAGCCCTGAGGGTAAAGCGAAGAGGAAGAGGACGGAAAAATTAGGGAGCATTGAGAGGAGAGTGAAAAATCAGAGAAGGGATAGGAAAGCAAGCTACGCCAAGAGTAGCCCCTATACAGTACCCCCAGTGACAAAGAAAAAAAGTGAGAGGACGAAGAAAGTAACACGGAGGCGAACTGATCTCATTGAGAAGTTGAAAAAACAAGACCAAAGGCAAGTACACTTGTTTTCAATTAACCATTATTCAAAGTTAGATACTTGCTTCCTCTAACCTTTGTATAGTTTTGCAGTCGTATTCTCATGACCGTTGACGGGGTAAAAGTCTTGGCCGAGGATCTCGAAACGTTGTGGAACCTTAAAGGAGTCCTCAGTGGCCAAGTAAGTGTCATTTTTTAAATTAAGTGTTGTCTTCAGTACCCATTGTTGAGGTAATTAAGAAATTTTTTTGAGTTGTAGGTGTTGGATGTATATGGGAAGTATTTGTGCGCCTCCAGCAATGCCTTGACTGGACGGATTGTATATATTCCTTCGTCAGTACATGTAAGAGGCTTTTTTGTAGCTATACATGTTACTTTACAACTTATCAATGATTTAGTGTTCCCACAAAATTCATTTAATTGTACAGGGATATAAGACTTCAGGGCGTGATTTAATGGATGACAAACATAAGTTGGAGTCCGATCGGTTGGCGAACGAGCTATTGCATCGTACAGTTGACCATATCCCGTCAGAAGATATTGGGATGATTTTAATCCCATGCTGTCAAGACTTTCATTGGGCTCTTGTGCTTGTTGATATGGTGAATAAAAAGATGGTCGAGTTCAACTCAATGGAAGGGGACTCATTTCAGGAGCGAGCATCTCCCACTGTAAGTAAATTAACATCTTCCGTAACATTTAAAGTTACTTCCATATGTATGACACTCCTTCGTTGTCTTAAATTCAGGTAGCATTAATGAAGGAATATTTGAAGGGCCGGGGTTGCAACATCGATGACTTTCCATATTCACAGATGGATGGCTTCCGAAAGCAGAACAATGGGTGGGTTCAAACTTAAAACTTTTGAATTTTTGTTAGTATTCCTATCTCATTCGTAGTTAGCTTAAAAGTAACTCTATTCAATGCATGCTTTTATACAGGGTTGATTGCGGCGCTTTTGTCCTAAAAGCGATTGAGCATCTCTACCATGGTCAACCACTGAACTTTGGGCCGACAGACATTCCTGAATTTCGGCTACAACTCTGTGAGAGATTTTTACGAGGAGAGTTTGGGGACTGCACACTTATATAGGAACACCTTCTAATGTTGATGGATGTTTATTTTTTCTGATGATCAAACTTTATTTTTTAATGGAGATTGGCAGGGGATTTGTTAAATGGCAAGGGAAGTTGGCAGGGGGTCTGTGTTTTTCTTTGTGAATGGGTGGAGATGTTGTAAATTGAAATAGGTTTAATGGAAGTGTGTTTGTGTTTGTGAAGAGGTGGAGAACTTGGTTGGTGAAACAGGGAATTGTGAACTTGTTTATGAATGTGGATAAGTTGTAAATGTAAGTAGGTTTTATGGAAGTGTATTTGTGTTTGTGTTTCAATTTCAATGTTGGAACTTGTAAATTTAAACAGGTTTTAGACATGTGTGTTTCTGTTTCTGAATGAGTAGGGAAGTTATAAATTAAAACATAATATGATGTGTGTTTGTGTTTGTGAACAGAATATTAAGTGTGTTTGTGTTTGTGTTTATACAGGTTTTAGACATTTTCAATTCCAGCAGCTTTACTCGGCTGGAAAAATGGTTGCTGACCCATTTTCTGGGTTGGTAACCCACATTCCAAGGTTAATAACCCAAATTTTTCTGGGTTGGTAACCTTAAGTTCCAAGTCCAGCAGCTTCACTCGGCTGGAAAAAGGTTGGTGACCCAGTTTCTGGGTTGATAATCCACATTCGAAGGTTGATAACCCAAAAAAAGGGAGGTTGGTAACCTTAAGTTCCAAGTCCAGCAGCTTCACTCGGCTGGAAAAAGGTTAATAACCCACATTCCAAGGTTGATAACCCAAAAAAAGGGAGGTTGGTAACCTTAAGAACCAAGTCCAGCAGCTTCAGTCTGCTGGAAAAAAGGTTGGTGACCCATTTTCTGGGTTGATAACCCACATTCGAAGGTTGATAACCCAAAAAAAGGGAGGTTGGTAACCTTCAGTTCCAAGTCCAGCAGCTTCAGTCTGCTGGAAAAAAGGTTGGTCACCCTCTTTCTGGATTGATAACCCACATTCGAAGGTTGATAACCCAAAAATAGGGAGGTTGGTAACCTTCAGTTCCAAGTCCAGCAGCTTCAGTCTGCTGGAAAAAAGGTTGGTCACCCTCTTTCTGGGTTGATAACCCACATTCGAAGGTTGATAACCCAAAAATAGGGAGGTTGGTAACCTTAAGTTCCAAGTCCAGCAGCTTCACTCGGCTGGAAAAAGGTTAATAACCCACATTCCAAGGTTGATAACCCACATTCCAAGGTTGATAACCCAAAAAAGAGAGGTTGGTAACCTTAAGTTCCAAGTCCAGCAACTTTACTCGGCTGAAAAAATGGTTGGTGACCCTCTTTCTGGGTTGATAACCCACATTCGAAGGTTGATAACCCAAAAAAAGGGAGGTTGGTAACCCTAAGTTCCAAGTCCAGCAGCTTCACTCGGCTGGAAAAATGGTTGGTGACCCTTTTTCTGGGTTGGTAACCCATATTCGGGTTATCAACCTTCGAATGTGGGTTATCAACCCAGAAAAAGGGTCACCAACCTTTTTCCAGCCGAGTCAAGCTGCTGGACTTGGAACTTAGGGTTACCAACCTCCCTTTTCTGGGTTATCAACCCAGAAAGAGGGTCACCAACCATTTTTCCAGCCGAGTAAAGCTGCTGGACTTGGAACTTAAGGTTACCAACCTCTCTTTTTTGGGTTATCAACCTTGGAATGTGGGTTATTAACCTTTTTCCAGCCGAGTGAAGCTGCTGGACTTGGAACTTAAGGTTACCAACCTCCCTTTTTTTGGGTTATCAACCTTCGAATGTGGGTTATCAACCCAGAAAGAAGGTCGCCAACCCAGAAAAATGAAGCCCTCGTCGGAATACACTTGATAACGGAGGAAAGAGGTTCGGAATAATGCAGGAAACCGACCAACTCCAGAGAAAAATGAGAGATCTTCACGCCGGTCACATCTCACGCCGGAGAAGATGGGTTTTAGGTGGTTCAAATGAAAATGGAGTAAAAGTAAAAAAAAAACCCTCTGTACAGTTAAAAACGAAGCGAAAAAAAGCCTCTCTACAGTTAAAAAAAAAGAGCCTCTGTACATTTTCGTTCTCAAGGGTATTTACGTAAAAGGCCATGTCTAAGCTACTAACCTTCACTTACACTTCGTGGGTTTCAGGCGTTAATGGAGAAATTTGCAAGAGGTAGGCGGTAAACTTTGGTAGGTGAAAAGTAACAGAGAGAAAAATCTAGTATAACGTGTTTTTTTTGCCATGAGGGGTATTTGGGTAAAAGGCCATGTCAGAAAAAGGTGTTTCGACCTCCGTTCACCAACTTTCAAAAGGGTGTCACCCATTCACTATTTTCCTATTTTTCTGTCACCAGTTGACAATTTTTCCTTCTTTAATTGGCTTGTGAGAGTTTTTTACATACTAAAAGCCAAGATGGTTTCTGAAAAGGGCGGTGATAAATTCACCCCATTCATGAATTCAATCCTTATTTTTCAAAATGGACTGTACAGCCCACACCATAGTATGATCCAAACCGCTCATTTCCATTGGATGATCCTAGCCCTCCGATCTCTAGAGAAACTCCATAATCAAACCTCTATAAATCGGACTGTTGGGATCAGCCTATAGAAATGATTTTTGGGGCACAACCTATTTACATTGTGACCCATCAAATGGACGGTTTGGATCATCCTAGGGTGTGGGCTGTACAGTCCATTTTGAAAAATACGGGGTGAATTCATCCTAGAAGAGGGTGAATTTATCAGTGCCCACCTGTGAAAATACCAAAATATGGTTGTACTGATATCATTTTCTTTATTTTCACGTGTTTCGACCTTTATGTGCAAAACGACGAGAAAAGGCTAATGGCAATGGACAGTGTCAAGGAGTACGGTTTTCTTACGCGTCTAGCATTCTTGTCCCATGCTGAAATAGTGGGCCCACCCTGTGATGATTGCCTATAACAATTATTTAAACGAGTTTCCATCTTTATATACAAAACGACGAGAAAAGGCTAATAATGGGCCCGACCCCATCAAAAGGCTTAAAAGTGTCAATGGAAAGTATATATTCGCCCTTTCTTGTTGCCCAGCCACCCCATTTAGTGTCAAAACAGTAGTCTCTGGGAAGAAAAAGGGGAAAAGGTTAGGTGTACATAGGCTTGAGGGGAGAGAGTGGAAACCATATATACAATCAAAACAAGAGGAGACATGGTGGACGCCACGTGATGCATGGGTTTGAGTGAAGTTGGTGGGTTCCTGAAATCCCGATCAGCAACCCAAGAGGGGGTGAAGTGGGCAATTAAAAACATTTCTTCTTTTTAAGTGGGTTGATACAAGATTGAAAATAAGTTTCTTATTAAGTGCACAAACCACAATAACAAATCACAAAATTCAAGTTGAGTTATTTAACAAGCCTTTGTTATTTAGAAACGTAAAGTGCAACTACCCCTTGTTAATTTTAACATACATACAGGACAAAGAAAGGTTTAAATGTTACCTATCACAAGCAGGGGGAGATAGAGAGAGCAAGAAGATGAACACAAGGAATTTAAAGTGGTTCGGACCTTGGATCCAACACCAAGACCTACATCCACTCGCCAAGACCTATCACGATCCTCCTTTCTTAATGAGCCGGACTGAAAAACCCTCTTACAATGCCGAGATTCACCTTTCTTAACGGGTCGAATCGGAGACCCTCTTACAATGTAGTTGAAGAATGAAGAAGAACACTCTTAGGCTCTTTGAAGCTTTGATTACAACTCTTAAAGCTCACAAAAACTCTCCAAAGAATGAATACAATGAAGCCCTATGGAGATCATCTTCAAATAGATATGCAAGTTTAAAGCTCTTTGAAGAATTCCAAGAAAATTTGTAGATTTGAAAGTTCTAGCTCAAAAATGATTTTCAATCTTTCCAAAAGTTATTAAATGTGTAAATAAATGCTATATTTATAGTCTTTAAGGATTCATGGCCATTTGGGGGTAAAATGGTCTTTTTCCAGCTTCAAAAAGTCAAACTAAAACTAGCTGTTACTCCCAACGGTTATTTTTTTATTACACCAGATGTCTGGTTGTGACTAAAATGCAGACCAGATGGAAGACCAGACATTTGGTCCATCATCTGGTTATGACCATAAGCTAAATTGCATGGCAGATGATGGATCAGAGGTCTTGTCCAAGATCTAGTTCTCATAACTTCTTGTTTTTCATTTGAAACTTCTCCCATTTTTTTGTGTGAATCAAACTTAAGCTTTGGGAAGGTTTCAAAACAATTTTGGCCCATTTTTGAAGACTTTTTCAGTCCTCATTTTAAGGATATAACTTGAGAAATAAAAGGACTTAAGTTGTGGTTTTTAAATCTCTTTGTAAAAGTGGACTTTAAATGCAATATTTGAAAAACCTTTGCAAGAGGTGCGAAATTGGAACGGAATAGGGAATTGGAATTGTCTTACACTTTGGATAAGGTTGTTGGGGCCCACCACATGCCCAAAACAGATGGGAGATCTGGGGAAAACGTTTTCCAATTGCTCTACGAGTTCGTATTGCACTAGAACTCCTCTTTGGATAGAAATTGCTAAAATGAAGCTTATAGACTTGAGCAATTCATTTTCAACTCGATCACTTATTGGATAAGGCCACAAAGGGCTGGAGAATGATCCAAAAAATACTCACCAATCAGTGAGAGGCGCCCCACACAACCTTGGACGTTTGGGAAGAGTCCCTACGCTTCGAGGAGTCCCAATGGCTCAAGGAGTCTCAATGCAAGTAGTCTTCGTATTAAATAGGAATTGGGAGAGGGAAACAAAGACAAATCAAACCAAACTCTTTATGATTAAATATGGGAAAGGGCTGAATGAATTTCAGAGCTTGTGATCTCCAAAATTAGTCAGCCCCTAATCCCCCTCTTGGAAAATTCTTTTTTCACATCCTCTCTCTCTCTCTCTCTATCTCTCTCTCTCTCCTCTCCAATTGTTATTCCAAAGTTTAAAGAGAAAAACTTCCAATCAAATTCTCTGATCTCTACAACAAATGTACTGATTAGATCAGACCTTGTTGAAGTGAATAAGATTTATTCACATCCACAATCAATGGTGCAAAGAAAAGAATCCATCAGTTCAACTTGTGGGGTTCGCAGCGTTTAGAACGATCACAACCGTTCGATGAGTTAATCAAGTAGTGTGGTTCCTTGATTTCTTCTTCAAAGAGGTATTTATTTATGTTTAATTAACAATAAAAAGTAATCTAGACTCTAGGATCTTGGGCAAAAGCAAGATCGAAAAGAAATTTTAAAGTTATATGCGATTCTACTTTCCGCTGCGCATAGCGATCTTGCCAGAAGGGGATAACCTTCCTTCATAATAGCCTTATTAACTCCTATACACGGGCTATTCTAATATGATTATGTTCAGTGCACGATCTCATCATCGTACCCACTCTTCTTGCTTAGGGTCCACTACCCAAGTGACTGAGATAAGCCATACCACGACACGTACATGTAGGCAAGACTGGTGCTGGTTGTGTACAGGAGGAGATGCCCAATCTCAACCCCAACCAGAAACCTTTATGGTCTGCAAAGAACCTGATTACCATATCTCCTTGCTCCCTAGGATCTGTGAATCCTTGAGCCTGGTATTCCTACTTTGCTACCTAAGAACGAATATGTGTCAGATAATAAGCACATCACATATATTCAAGTAGTTGATACCCAATAGATGTCATGAAATGTAACCTTTATTAATACTTAAGTGACAAGATATACGAAATGTACCAACTTTTAGGGCACTAACTCTAACAGTTTCAACTCTAATTTGATCTATCCTTGCCATGTGAACGACAAAGATTGAAGTGTCTCCTATTTTGTGAAGAGACTGGAGTGTTTCCTATTTTGCGAGTTTGTCATCTCATGTTTTACCGTTGAATCAATTGACATTATGATACGGTGGATAGTAGCCAAAAATACTTTTTCTGGATTTTATTTTTGAATAAACTAGTTGCAAATCCGTGCATTGCACGAGAACACAAAACAAATGGGCAATATAAAGAATACTCATTTTCAGAATTCCACCACAAGTAAAAACTATTAGAATAGAAACAAAGGAAAATGATAAAAAATGTACTTTTTGCCTGAAATTGTCAGAAAAAGGGGCTATTTTCTAAATTACAAAAGAAGGGAGGGTGGAGAAAACTTAGCCCATTTCAAGACGAGAATAACCCCCTTCCCTCTTGACTTTCCCCATCCAATCATCCCTTAGGCTCTGTTCAGTTGTTTTCCTTGGTCAGAAAACCTAGGGAAATGACATGACAAAAAGAAAAAGAAATGAAATAGAAAAGAAAAAGAAAAAGAAAAAGAAATGAAATAGAAAAGAAAAAGAAAAAAGAAAAATCAGCATTTAGTTGTTAAGAAAAGGGAAGTAAATAACCTATTTTGTCATCTTCCTTGTTTTGTTCGTAGCAAAAAAACCCAAACCCTGTTTCTAAGAACGATAGGGTTGGTTGTGATGAAACACCAAGACCCATTACAGATGCAAGGGATTATGCTCTTGCCGGCGATGGAGAGAACCTTCTGATTACCTAGTAGCTGAGCTGCTGATCCTTCAGATTAGAGCAAGAGGAGACTTCTCCGTGTCTTGATTGAAGATGGAAGAAACCCTAACCCTATCCATAAATTTCGAGGTTTGGGTTAGGGAGACATGAAGATCGGAGAAATGATAAGATGGAGGTTTCAGGGTTCGGTAGAAGGGAGAGATGGCAAGCGAAAGGTTTTTTGTCCATGGATGAGAGCTCCTCTAGTCAGCGAGTCCATCGTGGTTAGGGCAAGAGAGAGAGGGAGAGAGATTTTACCGGAATCTTCCCAAAACCAGATTTTTGTGGGTTTTGGGGTTAGGGCTGGAGGGGGAAGACAATGAAAAGGGCAAGAAGAGGAAGAGTAGTTTTTCGGGTTTTGCGAACTTGAGTCTTGATAAAGTGAGATTCTTGTGGATTTTGCTCTTTTCCGTTGATATTTGACGGACTTTTGAATGTGGAAAGTGACTTGACACGTAAGTAGCAGTAGATTCCACGTAGGACCATAAAAATCCCTTTCTCAGGCAACAAAATGCACGAATTTACACTTTCCTATGGAAAATGACCCATTTTCTTTTCCCTTTCGACCTAAAGTTGTGCAACTGAACAGAGCCTTATGCACGTTTTTGTAATACCCGGCCCCAAGCTGGACGTTTATTTTTAGGGAGTTTCTTTTTCATTTAAAGAGAGGTAATAGAGATTGTCTCGTTTAGATGGTGGTAAAGGTCAACTTTCTCTTGAAAGGTTGTTAAGTTAAAATATTAATAAGTTTAAAGTTTCATTAAGAGATCAAATTAATAAGAGATTTATTCCTCTTAATCGTTTTGGCCAATAGGAGAAGAAGTTTTGGGAAGCTCTACGTTAAGTTGAGATTGTGAAAGATACTAAGAATAGAGGAAGAATAGTTAGAGATATTTAAGGAGTTATAGATTGTCTACGAGATAAGTTTCTAAGATTATTCTTTGAATTTTGACCAATAGGATTTTGAAAACAAGTTACCATAGTTTTTAGTCCCTCCTTTTGATTGGCTATGTGAGTTTAGAAGGATAAACTTTTAGGGGATTTCTAGCCAATAGAAAGCTTAGAAATTGGAGAAAGAAATCTTAGGTATTTGCTTTAAGCTTGGGCGTGGAGGTAGATGGTTGGTGGTTGGAAAATATATAGGGAGAGAGTTAAGGGGTATATTTGATAGGTTGGGCTGGCCCTTGGGGAAGTTTCCAATATGGAAACAAGTTTCCAATGGATGCCTTGAGTGGATTGCCAAGAAAAACAATGATGAACTGCCATCTAGTTGGGTGGAAATATTACCCTTTTAGAGGATAATTTTTGGAATTTCCATTATCCCATGCACCTCAATTCTAGGGGATAGTTACAATCACACTCAAACAAAATTTAATATCTAAATTCTATCCCTATCTTTTATTATCATGTGTATTTGTTGTGTACTTCATGGATGTGAAACTAACAGACCCTGTAAGTTGTAACTATAAATATAAAGCAATTCTTTTGTTGGACTTATCTTCAAGCAACCATCTACAAGTCATTAAGATCGTCATCTTTTGATGTGAGGTCCCACCTGGTTAGATAGAACTAGCAACAAAAGTGACAAATAAAAGTTTAATTTCACTCAATTCCTATCTTCTAAGCAGCTTGTGATTCTCTGGTAATGGAAATACATGAAATTTGTAAGAATAATAGACTACTTCGAGGGTAGTAACCTCCTAGAACAAGAAAAGGAAAATACAGAGTAGAAAGTTTTTTCATCCCCTTTTGCCGTAACTCCTCTGCCTTTTAAGAATATTTTCTAACCAATTCTGTTATGCTTTTTTTATTTATTTTTATTTTTTTGATACCACGCGTAGTCATCCAAGGCACCAGGCCTTTTTCTTTGTCTCATGCTCTTGTGTGTGGGTATCATTTCAGGGGGTTTTATTGCCACATCAGCTGTCCAGGTGGCACTATCCTCACCCTTGCCTTGAGTCATATCATTACCATTCCCTTCCGAAAGAACCTTGTCCTCAAGGTTCAGTTGAGGATACAAGTGACGTAGAGTATTGACGTCCTCCCACGAGGCCTCTTCTAATGGCAATCCTTCCCATTGCACTAAGGCTTGAGCTACCCAGTGCTCTTGCTGTTTCAAGTGGCGGTAGTTCAGAATAGCAACTGGTTGTGTAATTGCAGCACCGTCAGAAGTCATGAGGGGTAATGGAAGTGTATGGTTGGCAGGGTTCCCCACACACTTTTTGAGAGTTGAAACATGGAATACAGAGTGAATGCGAGCTCCTGGAGGTAATTCAAGCTTATAGGCAACGTTACCAATCCTTTCTAACACCTTGAAGGGGCCAAAAAATCACCGTCCTAGCTTTTGATGGGTTCGTAAAGCCACTGATTGCTGGCGATAAGGCTGAAGCTTAACAAAGACCCAATCGCCTGGTTCAAATTGCTTATCAACGCGATTTTTATCCGCTTGATTTTTCATTTGTGTTTGTGCCTGAGTGAGATTGGCTTTAAGCTTTTGTAAAATGTCATCCTTGGTGTATAGTTCTTGATCAATAGCCTCGTTAAGAGAAGAGCCAGGAATGTACCTTGAAAGAGTAGGAGGTGGCCTTCCATACAAGGCTTGGAAGGGAGTCATACCCGCTGCAGTGTGGAAGGAACTATTGTACCAATACTCAGCCCAGTGCAAATACTTGACCCACTGTTTGGGTTCATCGAGCAGAAAGCTTCGCAAGTACATTTCTAGACACCGGTTGAGCACTTCAGATTGACCGTCCGTTTGGGGGTGATATGCACTGCTCATTGCAAGTGTGGTGCCCTGAAGCTTGAACAACTCTTTCCAAAAATTACTAACAAAGAGTGGGTCTCTATCACTCACGATAGTACAGGGAATCCCATGGAGTTTGGTAATTTCAGAAGAGAAAATTTCAGCAACCTTATGGCTCGTGAAATTGCTAGGCAAGGTGGAGAAGTGAGCATATTTGGTTAACCTGTCGATGACTACCAGAATGGTAGTTTTGCCAAAGGAATTTGGAAGCCCTGTGATAAAATCCATAGCAATATCCTCCCACACCTGCTCTGGAATGGGGAGGGGCTGCAGTAACCCAGCAGGTGAAGTATTCAAGGACTTTATCTGTTGGCAAACCTGACATTGAGCGACGAGGTGCTTTACATGCGATCGCATTCCCTTCCAATAAAAGTTCGCAGCTACTCTCTTATATGTTCTTAAGAAACCAGCATGTCCCCCCATCGGAGAGGAGTGGAACTCCTGTAGGAATGCTTCACAGAGGGAAGATTCAGTAGCGACTACCAATCGTTGTTGGAAGTACTGTAACCCATTTTTGAGGGAGTATCCCGTATACTTAGAGCGGTCTGTCGCTAGGCCGTTGCAAATAGCTTGGAGTTCAGGACTTGTAGTAACCTCTAAACGCAACTGAGCCAAGAAATCTAATGTGGGAGCAGAAAGTGCAAAGAACCCGAAGAACTCGAAAGGTGCTCGAGAGAGAGCATCAGCAACTACATTTTCTTTTCCTGGTCTGTAAGATATTTCAAAAATGAATCCCAAGAGTTTGGACAACCACTGCTGTTGCTCTGGGGTTTGGATGGTCTTCTCGGTTAAGCCCTTCAAACTCTTTTGATCTGTTCGAATGAATAATTTCCTACCAAGTAAATATTGGCGCCACTTCAGGACCGCCTCTGTGATAGCATACATTTCTCTTACATAGGTAGAGGTTAATTGCATCTTGGAAGAAAGTTTCTTGCTGAAGAAAGCGATAGGATGCCCTTCTTGTGTCAACACCGCACCAATGCCAAATCCGGATGCGTCTGTTTCCACGGTGAATTGAATTGCAAAATTGGGTAAGGCTAAAACTGGAGCGGTGGTCATGGCCCGTTGCAAGTCTTCAAAGGCTTTCTGGGCCAAAGAAGTCCAGGTGAAGGCATCCTTCTTAAGCAGGTCCGTTAGAGGTGCTGCAATGTGGGCATAATTGCGGATGAATCTTCTGTAGTAGCCCGTGAGGCCTAAGAAGCCTCTTAAATATTTGAGGGAGTGAGGAATGGGCCATTCTAACATTGCAGAGACCTTACTCTTGTCCATTTCCACCCCTTGGGCTGACACAATGTGTCCCAAATATTTGATGGACTGCTGACCAAATGAACATTTTGATCGTTTTGCATAGAGGGTATGGTTTTGCAAGGTTTGCAAAACCTCCTTCAAGTGAAGTAGATGGGCAGCCCAAGTTTGACTATAAACCAGAAGGTCATCAAAGAATACAAGCACAAATCTGCTCAAGAATGGCCGGAACACAGTATTCATTGTTGCCTGAAAAGTCGATGGAGCGTTGGTGAGGCCGAAGGGCATGACAAGGAATTCAAAGTGACCATCAAGGGTGCGAAAAGCTATTTTGTGCATATCCTCGGGTCTAATTCGAATTTGATGGTAGCCGGAGCGTAGGTCCAATTTTGAGAAGAACTGGGCACCATTTAGCTCATCCAAAAGTTCATCCACCGTGGGAATAGGGAAACGGTCCTTGACTGTGATGGCATTGAGAGCCCTATAGTCGACGCAAAACTGCCATGTGCCATTGTGGGACCCGATCCCGCGAGAGGGGTGTGGGGCGCGAGCCGCCACGCCTTCTCTTGGTCTCTCGTACCCACGCGATTGGCGTATGCATTTTTATTATTGATTTTAATTCATCTTTTATGTGGACTTGGGATCACTGAAGCAATCTGAATTCTACACAAAAGAGACTGACAGAGTCGCCACCTAGATGTGAGATCTAGGACACATAATTAACCAGAAATCTAGACTCGCTACCTGGTTACGAGAATGGAAGGTATGGGGAGTTATCCGCCGCATGCACCATTCATGCCCGATAATCGGTCTTCGACTCCAAAAGCTAACTCTTTTAAATTTATTTTAAATGGCTCATTCAACTCTCTATTAATGTGCTAACTACGGGATATGCATCCTATGATCTAATTTTAATGTGAATCCTAAATGTGTATCTTGATTTATTAATTTGTCTGGATTCAATCTAAGTGAAAGTTCTCCTAAAATTCTAATTTCATGGAAAATCCTAAGTGATTTGATTAAGCATTTACGAGAAAATTAATATACAAAACACCACAATTTGTTGTAGTGCCGACTCGCAGTTGGTATGCCATCAGACATCCAAGCTGCCTACGTACCCAAGCCTCACTGGGATCAGAGTCGACGTAGTTCGATGCACTTAAGCTAAGCTACTTATGCCTAACTCAACTAAGACACCGACCTAGACGGGATTGATTGTTTCAACAGTTTTAGGAGAAGTTATTTAATTCAAGTTGAGGATTTTATTATCTTAGGATTTCAATTAAGATGCTATATGATTCTTATCTAAATGCAAGTTGTTCCTTAGACTAATGCAGGTTAGCCTACATCCTAGTTTACTAGGCTTGTCCTAGGGAAAGATTGGGTGACTAGTGTAACTAGACCTATGGCACGGTTGCTATCCATAGCAAGCGTCCGTGATGAGGCTGAACTCCTAACTCTAGGACTCCCTAAAACCTAGAACACAACGTGACATGAGTGTTCCTAAGGGGCTCTAAAGGATCCTATGATGGGAGACCGCAATCCAACGGTTCCAAAGACATGGATTAAATCAATTCAGTTTGTTGAAATGAAAGATTTTCAGTTCTTTAAAAGGTTTCTGATTCCTAACATCTAAGGAATACCAAAGGCTCTAAGGCTTGATAAAATTCATGCTTAGATCGCATTCATGAAAGGGAACCGTGCGCTCTCACCTCACACAATTTAACATCTAAGTTATAGTACGTTATTGCCTGGCATGTTTCTCAGGATTTCCGTGGACAGTAGACCTCGGAGCTAATATCGTACTATAATTTACATGCTCAAATTGTCAAGGATTGATCACAATTAGTATACGATTATGAATGCGATTTCAGCCATTAAACTATCACAGCATCAGGATTTTACCAAGGAAATCAGTGATTCCTAAGGTTTCTATTTTGATAATTTAATGATTGAATATGTGATGGAATATTATGATCATCTGGAAATTTTTAAAACAATTTGATTTTAATTCGATTTACTTAAGGATTTTAAAAGGTTTCAATTCAGATTGTAGATTTACACATCAACATATAGCAAATCTTTTCAAAACAAAATGAAATTTTTACAGTAACTTCGCCTTAATTAGATAAGATTAATATAAAAATTTCATAGATTTTAAATGTGTTTTACTATTAGTTTTTTAATGTTGAAAGTTTCTGTCCAGATTGTAAATTAACACAGTAACGTATAGCAAATAAATTCAAAAAAATATGAAATTTCTATAGTAACTTTATTTCAATCAGAGAGAATTACTGTAAAAGTTTCATAAATTTTAAGAATGATTTACTATTAATTTACGATTTTACAAATATCTACCCAGATTATGAATTAACAAAGAAACACATAGTAAATCAAATCCAAATCAGTCTAAGCTTTATGAAAACATGTAATTCCAGTAATAATTATCAAACAAATATTTTCAGAAGTTTTTATTGCAATTTACTATTTTTCTCAGATTTAATACAGCATGCATGATTTGACATAAAAAATCATAAACAAATATCCAACAGCAACCAAAAATCTTGAAAAATTCACAGGCAATTAGATTAGATTTAATTTGCTTCTCATCCAAATTTCACTTTTGAAAACCTTATAGATTTTTCGAAAATTGGTTTTTTCCAAAAATACCCCTAGAGTTAAATGAATTTTTAAACCCTTTAAATTGAATCAAGAATTCATCAAAAACTTCGTACTAATTCAAAATCTTAAAATTATGTTATGTTTAAATTTTTATTGATTTGGATCTGTTTTGACATCTTTTTAAATTCAATCTTTAGAATTTTACCCCTTTGAGGGTAAAGTTCAAAAGGTCAAATTGCGGTCAAAACGAAGTCAAAATTCTTCGAAATTCCAGATTTCTACACTTTTTAATGTGCAAAACACTCAGAGATTGAAAAATTCAAAAATTTGTAAAGGTTTGTTATAATTGCTTTGTAAATTGGATTTTAAACCCTTTTCTTTCCGAAAATTCAATTTTAATATAAAAAATAGATTTTCTAAGAAAAATTTCAGATTATGAAATAACTTAAACTTGATCTAATCTCCTTAAAATTTCACATTCAAATTCTTTAATATTCATGACTTTAAAAAAAAATCACAAATTCAATGCTAGCATGCTTCTAGTTTAAGATATATGAAAGAGAGTTTTGGAATACCAACCTTGCTAGCTCTCCTTGTCTCTAGGGTAAGTAATCCTCGAATATACGCTTTGTCTTACCCTTTCAATTAGCAAAGAAAACCCCCAAAGAATATCTCCAATATGTTGATTATGTCGAAGAAATATGAGAATTCTTTTTGAAGAACCAAGTAGAAGAGATGAACACCAAAAGAATGGAACAAAATTCCAAGAAAGGAGCAAGAGAGATGGATGAATTTTCAGATCTTCCCCTAGGGTTAGATGAAGTTTCAAGAAGAAGGCCAAAGGTTGTGTGTGCTTGCTTTTATAGAAAAGATTAGGGTTGAGAGAAAATTAGTAGTTTCCAATGTGAGAGCTTCTTTCTTTAGCATGTTTCCAATTTGTGCTTCTTGCTTCCTTTCTTTCTTGTTTCCAAATTTAATTAGATTCTAATATTAATTTCTTGTCAAATAAGACATGCTAAATTACACAATATAGATCCTTCAAGATTAATCTAGAAGCCTTCTCACATAGGAAACTAGCTTTTATGAATGATTTTCGTCCAAAGAGGGCTGTCCACGTTTGAGCTCATTTTCGACTTATTTAGGGACTGATTTAGAAAAAGTGATAAACTAGAAAGTTGTAGATCTTTTCGAGACGTTCGAAACAAGTATAATTACGAATTTTTTGAATGAGAAGGTAAAACGTTATGACAATTTTACTAACCTGACTTTACTAGCCCTTTCTAATTATAACTCTTCTTTTCTTTATTATTTTTTTTAAAGCAAATATGATGTCACTAACCACCTCATCCCATGTTGGACGTTTTTGCATGTGGCCTCCCCATGTGGGGCACCTACTTATGTGGCCAACCCACATGGGTGGGTCCACATGGACCCCCACCTCATGGGCTTTAGCCCAATGGGCCATATGATATGTATTTCGATTTTTTTTTTCCAATGAAAATTCAATAAAATCCTTTAAATTCAAATTTTTTCATTGATGAAGTCAACCCATATGACATTCATGGTGTACCCTCGACATATGGTCGAACCATCCCCTTTAGAAAAATAATTTTTCGGACCAAAATACCCTTATTCGATCAAAACACCCAAAAGCGACCAAAATGACCTTAAATTGGATTGCCCCCAAAGGGGAAAGTTAAAAATAGAAAGTCTTCATGGTCAAACCTAAAAAATAGAAAGTTTTTAAGTTTGCTTCTTTTGGTGGGCAATATCAAACATGATCATTTGGTACCCCCTGAAAATATCTAAAATGCCCTTCGCACATAAAATTTTCAAGTTAAGTAAAACCCCTGAGAAATTCTAAATTTAGCAGGTTTTCCAAAATTCATGAAATCATCTATAATCTCTCAGACACATTTCGAGAATCAAAAGAATAACAAAGGAAAAGACCAAAATACCCCCTGAAGTGCAAAAATGGGCAAAAATGAGGGAAACCCTGGAAATTCTAAAAATAGCAGGTTTTTTCACTTGCTTGAAAACTTGAACTTTCATTTTCCAGATACCATTGGAACACCCTAGAAACCTTTAGGATTGCGAATCAACTTCCAAACACCTAAAATGAGATGAAATCTACCCTAAAATGCATTGATGCCTAATCTATTGCGGAATATAGACTCGAGACTTGACAAACTACCGAATCTTTTGCTTTTTAAAGCGTAGCAAAATGGGGGTGTCTACAGCCATCTTTTTTCTTTACAAGGACCACCGGGGAAGAGAAGGGGCTGGTGCTGGAACTAATAATGCCCTCTTGCAACATTTCAGCAACTAATCTTTCAATCTCAGATTTCTGAAAATGGGGGTAGCAGTACGGCTTCACATTCACTGGTTGGGAGCCCGGTTGTAGGTGATTCAAGTGGTCTTGCGCTCTGGAAGGTGGCAACCCTTGAGGAATAGCAAAGATGGAATCAAACGATTGGAGAAGGTCATTGAGCTCAGCATTATCACAAACAGGGGTAGGATGTGAAGTTGGCTGGAATTCTATATGAAACAATGCTGCCACAGAGTTCGTTTGCGATAGGCGACGGATGTTTTGGAATTGTAACAGAGAAGATGGTCGTTGAGGTTCCCCAACCAATTGCACTCTCTTGTCCCCATCCATGAACTCAAGTGTCAATTTTCTGTAATCAAACAAAACAGGTCCTAATTGAGCTAGCCATTGAACTCCTAAAACCACATCAGCCCCAAATAAAGGAAGAACAAATAAATCAACAGTAATAACATGATTGGGAAGCTTAACTTTTAATTGTTTGATAGCACCTTCGCTTGAGAGACGATCACCATTACCTACTAAGACTGTAATTTGTGGGGTTGCTTCCACCACTAAACCCAAATGCTTTGCGACCCGGCTCTGTACGAAATTGTGGGTACTACCCCCATCAATCAGAATTTGGATCGGAGATCTGGCAATGTAGCCTAGTACCTGAAGGGTTGTAGGTGAAATCTGACCAGCCAAGGCATGATAAGAAAGTTCAGATTGAACACCTGTGTCTGCCAGAGGAATCACGGCTGGAGCAGTTGGAGATGGCTCCTCTGTTGTATCAATTACCCCATCGTCATCATACTCTAGCAAAAATAGTTGACGTGTTTTGCATCGGTGGCCTGGGGCGAATTTCTCATCGCAATTATAACAAAGTCCTTTGTCTCGACGGAGTTGCATCTCCGTGGGCGTGAGACGTTTGACAGGGATTGTTTGATTGGGAGGTCTCACCAGTGGGTTGGAAGGGGGTTTGGGAGTAGGAAGAAGGGATTCTCAAGGACTGAAAGATTTCTGAAAGGTCCTTCTGGCTTCCAGGATTTTGGCTTCCTATAGCCGAGCCAAACCACCGGCCTAAGCCATAGATGTAGGTTTGTGCGCCATTACCTCATTGCGAATATCGGATCGGAGACCCCAAATGAAGCAACTAATAAGGAAGGAAGTGGAGATATTTGTGGTGCGATTCGCCAGATCCTCAAATTCGGATTGATAATCGGAAACCGAAGATGTTTGAAGCAACTTGGCGAGTTTTCCCTGGTGGTCTTCGAACTCGGAAGGACCAAAACTGATTTCTAACGCCCGTGTGAACTCCGACCAAGTGTGAAATTGGCCATTGCGGTGCATCCATTGAAACCATTGGAGAGCCTTGCCATCCATGTGAAAGGATGAGATCATGAGTCGTTGATCATCGGCGGTGTTGTGGTACTCAAAAAACTGCTCGGCTTTGAAGATCCAACTGAAGGGATCGATCCCATCGAAACGAGGAAAGTCCAACCGCATGGTGCGAGTGTGGATGTGATGATTTGGGGGATGACGATCCAGAATTCTGGGACCTCGCTGGTGTGCTTACTTGGAATTCCGGTGACTGAGGGGAGGCGAAGAGCTTGCTCTAAGCGTCCATCCATCGCCGTTAGCCGGAGAACCAGCTCGGACATGGATTTTTGTTGGTCGGCGATTAGGGATCGAAGGGAGTCCAGGCGCTAACCGTGAACTACCGAGGATTTGCTTAAGAGCTTGACGGATTCATCGAGCTGTCTGAATCGAGTGCCTTCTGCCATGGCGGAAGGCCAATGAAAGCACCAATGATGTGAGATCCCACCTGGTTAGATAGAACTAGCAACAAAAGTGACAAATAAAAGCTCAATTTCACTAAATTCCTATCTTCTAAGCAGCTTGTGATTCTCTGGTAATGGAAATACATGAAATTTGTAAGAACAATAGACTACTTCAAGGGTAGTAACCTCCTAGAACAAGAAAAGAAAAATACAGAGTAGAAAGTTTTTTCATCCCCTTTTGCCCTAACTCCTCTGTCTTTTAAGAATATTTTCTAACCAATTCTGTTATGCTTTTTTTGTTTTTTTTTATTTTTTTGATATCACGCGTAGTCATCCAACACACTAGGCCTTTTTCTTTGTCTCATGGTCTTGCGTGTGGGTATCATTTCAGGGGGTTTTATTGCCACATCAGTTGTCCAAGTGGCACTATCGTCACCCTTGCCTTGAGTCATATCATCTTCTCATTGGAGTGGGAGTAGGATTTCTAGGTTGTATAGAAAGCTTATTGGATAGAATGGGCAGGGATAAGATTTTAGAGTTGGAGTGATATTGAACTCCTAATTCAAAGGCAGAGAACATCAAGGGCTACTCTTTAAATTTCAAACCCAATTTGTAAAGAGCGTTTTTGCAAGATAAATACTAGGCCATCCAAGGAAGGAAATGGTGATTTTTTTATGGTTTATGAAGGTGAGTGTACCATTCCTTTTGACGATCAAATTTTGAAGCCAGCAACTTCTACACCAAGCGAATTCACATGCAAGGACATCGACTGATATATACAGTAGTATCTGATCCCTCTGTTTTCTTTTTTTAATCAAATCTCAAGGCAACAACCTAATGTCGTTGTCTGGAGTTAAACATCTGGTGGAAGGTGTTTCTTGTGAAACTGGAAAAGCCACAGAGATCTTGAGTTTTGGTTATGTAGTTACCCATCCTTTCCACTTATTGTGTGCAAGCCTCCCATTCCAAATAATTAATTAATCGTTCCTTGATCAATTATCTACTTGGAAACCTCCTACTCTTCTCAAGTTTACCTTATGGGAACCCTCCAGCCAAACCAGTTTTCTATGAAGTAAACACCCAATATTATCCTTCTCTCCACTGTTTCAATACTTTCCCTCTTAACCCCATGATTCCACACACACACACACACACACACACACACACACACACACACACACACACACACACACACATATATATATATATATATATATATATATATATATAGAGAGAGAGAGAGAGAGAGAGAGAGAGAGAGAGAGAGAGAGAGAGAGAGAAATGGAGGTTTTCCGCCGGAGCTCCGACGATCCGGACTTGGTATTTTGCTTAAAGAGGTAGGTGAAAATTTATGTTTTGTAGCATTTAATTTCATTAAGGATTTATTTTCTACATCTTTTAAATGCAAGTAAATATTAGATTTAATAATCGTTTGGATATACAAGATTAGTTTAAGTTAATTAGATCCTAAGATACTTTTAGATTTAAAATGCCTTTTATTTGTTTTATTTGTTATACAAGCAAATATGTCAATTTGGTGTAAATAGTTCTATGTTTATGATTTGATGACTATGAATATGATTTCAAAATTTAACACCATATGAAGGCTAAATCTAATTTATTAAGGTGTTAAAGAAAATAGTGTCATTGTAAAGTTGGGGATTTCATGTAGCATTTTCAAAAACAAAATAATAATTATTGAATGAACTGATTCAAAGTACCGTTTTATATTTTCTGATTAAAGGTTGATAGCATCTTGGGTATCAAAGCAACCATGAAAAATTGAACTAAACAAGTAGTGTTGTTAGCAAAGATGATATGACATACACCAGTTCTCTCACTATAGTGAAAGAAATAATTGGCCACTTCTTGTTTTTATGATAATGACCCTTTTATGTTCATATTTGACCTGTCCATGAAAGTTACACACTTTATTTTTATCCCTTTAAGTTAATGTTGAAATATATGATTAAAAGAATGATAAGACATTTACACAAAAATGAGGGTTATGTATCATGGGCCTTTAAGAAAATCACACATGATTTTGCAAACCAATATCCTATGTATATGGCATATTTGCATATTTTTGCAAAACAAGAAATAATTTTTTTTAGAACTATGGAATTCCGTATAGCTATGAAAAGGGAGGGTTCATTCCGCGTCCTTAGGGTGGCAACTTTAAACCAATGATATGAGGGCCTGCGCAGAGTCCGCCTAAGTCGCTTCCTATGAATCGGTTGGACTAGGCACCCCTTTTGCACACCGGTAAAGCGGGTAGACTGGGTTATGTTATGATGAAAGTCACTTTCGGTAAATTGGTTGGACTAGGCCCCTTTTGCACACCGGTAAATCGGGTGGATTGGGTATGTTATGGTGACTAAGATATGATATGACCTTCTCGTACTACTACCTTGATGAGATATGATATGACCTTCTCGTACTACTACCTTGATGAGCCTAGGCGTGGTAGTGCGAGGGGTGGGTACCTCTCGAAAAAGAAAATGAGTTTTCTTGCACGCATTGATCACGACATTTTAAAGTGAAACTGGAAAAAGAAGATACACTATACGATACTTGTAATGTTGCATAAAAGAAAATCCACCATAAGAAGTTAGTAATGCTATTGTGTAATTCAATTTCGATAAGTATTACTAATACTAATATTTATGAAGAAGATGGATTAGATTATATATATTATCACTTTTCATTTATGTGTTTAGATGATATAAAACTTTCTTTTCTCTACTGGATTTCTGTGGTTGAAACTCACACCAAAAATAAAAATCTCAGATGTGGATACTTGTTACATTCAAGAGGACTGCGAAGAGGATGGGAACTAGCGAAGGAGTGACACCTTAGTGATTTCTGGTTTAGTTTTTCTTTATTCATTGTTTTAAATTTCTACTTCCATGTTCTGTAAGTCTTAAACTATTTTATTCAATGGTTGAGATTACTTTTATGTTGGTATTTACTTCAAAAAAAAAGAAAAAAATACTGATGCCTTTTAGTTAACGGGCCGTGTTTCGGGATTCCAAAATCCAGGTCGTTACAGTTTTCCAGAAGTCACCTTTTTATCTTGTTGTCATGATTAGTTACTTTTTACCTTCTTCAACCTCTTCTCAAAGGCTAAAAGCTTGTATTGCTCCTTTTCTCACAGTGGCATGAAAAACCTATTTTAGTGTGTTCTTTGATCTAGCATCAAACCCATTTGTACTACCTTCTTCAATCTCTTCTCAAAGCCATAGTTTAAAAACCTTGTATTGCTCATCTTCTCAAAGTCCCATGAAAAACCCATTTTAGTGACTTCTTGCATTTGGCATCAGACCCATTTGTACTTTTTGCCTTCTTCAACATCTTCTCATTTGCATGCTTTATTCCACGTAGGAAGGGGTTTGGGTTCCATTTGACATCCAATTTAGGGTATTCTCTTCCTCTTGACTTCGTTCTTTGAAAATAGATGTTTGTAGTGCTAAATAGTGGTTCTTATTGTTGAAATAGTAGTTCAGAGTGCTAAATAGTGGTTTGTAAGCCCAATGGTTCCCACCTTGGCATTCCCATCTTCTTTTGATGATTCCAATACACAAGTGATTTTATATCACTAATGTATTTGAATGTCTAAGTTGTAGATTATGATTGTGTTAAGACAAGATTGCTTGGATTGAGGCCAAGAAGCACTCATTTGACCACATTCGGAAGACCAAAGACATCGGAGATCCAAGACGCATGAAGACTTGAAGCATCGCAATTGAAGATCGAAGTCATTTTAGAATGTAAAGATCCAATCCTAGTTTAGATTTTAAGAGGCATCAATAAAGTATCCACACACCCTAAATGCTTAAGTGGTTGTCATTGTGGTGTTCCAACAATTTGGAACCCTCATAACAATCCCACTTGGTGAAGATTTGGAAGCCCAAAACAAATAAGAAACAAGAATTGAAAATCTGCTGGAAATAGGCTTCTTGGAACTCCGAGAGAATTCTCGGAGCTCCGAGAAATTCCTCGGAGCTTCGAGATTTGGTCTAGTAACATTTTCTTATCTTCTGTTTCATTTCCCGGAACTCCGAGAGAAATTCTCGGAACTCTGAGAAATTCTCGGAACTTGGTGAAAGTTGTAGTAATATATGAGTGTCAGTTTCTTTTAAATGGATTGTGCCCATGCTCTGGTCCTTATTGATGTGTGAGTATTTGAAAATTGTGATGGTAGTTGATATGCTAACATTCTAAAAACCAATGCCAAAAGTGCTAAATTGATAAGTTGATACATGTAACTGATTTTTGATAAATTCACCTTCCCAGATCAAACTAAAGCATAAAGAGGGGCTTATCAGTTCATGTTTTGTGTTGGCAAGGAAATGATGCCATTTTTGCATATCAAAATGCCTCCCATTCTATAATATGGATTTTAAGGGAAGTGGGCATGCTATTAATGTTGTAATGAGAGTATTGATATCATCATCACCCGTATTATGCATGATGTAAACCCCACTTTTGATCACTCTACTGGTCGTGACCACTTCATGGAGTAAATTTCCATAACTCTTTCCCTGATACCATCATCTGTCAGCCTAGCATTCTCCTCTTTTAGTTGAAACCATTTGATAATTTCATTTGTTACCTCTATAGTTTTATATGTGTTGATCATTCTCATTTGATAATATGTTTTTATCAGAGAAAATTATATGATGACTCATAGTTTAGTGCAAATTTTCTTTAAAAGTTTTATTTGGTTGTCATATTATTATACACCTGTTGTTCTTGCAAAATGAATGCGAAGGAGAATTTTCATTGTTTTGTTTAGTTCTCTGATGTTGGTCTTTACCTTAAGGATTTGGATTGGAACATACCATTTTTTTTAGTATTATACAGAGTGCTCGATTGGCCAAAATTGGTTTCTCATAGGGTTTTAATAGATAGTATTTCCCTAATAATGTTGACATTTTCTCATGTTAATAAGGATATTTCTTATATGGTTATAGTATTTTATTTTATTTTATTTTTTATTATTATGAAGGTTATAGGACACTTCATTGGATGGTTCTAATAGTGATTGTAGTGTGTCATTTAGTGATTTTGGGACTTGTCAAGGAATTTATATCTCAAATTTTTGTATTTTTTTCCATCTTATTGCTTATTAGGTAATCTTAACGCAATCTTTATTATGTTGTTGGATAGTTTTGGGATAGTCGGTTAATAAAGTCTTTAATTTTTTTATGGAGTTGTGGAAGTAAGTCTTCATTAAAGCCTGGCCTCATTTTCCTACACCTTATTCTCCTACTATTTTATAAGAAATGTATTTGAAGTCATTGAGAACAACCTGTAAATGAAGTTATATGGTTATGTTTCTTTGGAGACATGAAAATCTGAACATGATGCTATTGGTATCGTTTCTCATTACTATGTCTTGATAAGGAATTCTGAGAAGTGTAATGGTATAGTAGTAATCATAAGGACATTAGTGGTGAGTCACATTCAATTACATTTGTATAAGTGAACTGATTTGTAGCTAGAAATCTAGGTATAAGTATGATGGTATTACCATTAGTTTTTTACTTAATCCTGTCATGTATTTACAACAATATGGTCTTTATCGCTTATTCTATCTCCATCCTTGTTTAATGGTATGTCAACATTTTTTTTTGTGCCATGATCTGTACACTTCTTCAGGTTGGTGTGAACTATATTAGATTTGAAACCAAAGTTTTGGGCTATTGCCATATTCATTGAGTTTGATTTGTCGGCAATGATTAAGTCATCAATGTTACATTAAATGCCTCTCAAGTTTTTTTTTTATATACATTTTTTTTGTCCAGAGATTTTAATGTTTCTTTCATTCCATATGTACTCTTGCCATCATTATGCTACTCAGTTTATTTTATCAGATAGGGATATAGAATACTACTACCTGTACTAAACAAGGTAAATTTTTTTTTAGTTGAATGATGATATTTGAGCTTTAATAAAAATAATATTAGGTTGCTGTTATGATTACAATGATTTTTAAGAATGTAAAATGCTAGAGTATATATATATATATATATATATATATATATATATATATATATATATATATATATATAAATTTTTTTATGAATAGTTTCAGGATCAATATATTTTCTAGTGATAGTCAACCTACTCATATTCTTGTTTGCATATAATAGCACTATCTTATTCTATATTGTTGGTGCGTGTAAATAATGTGCATATATAATTCAGTCTTTTACCTCTATAAAGCACAATATATGTCTTGATGATGGCAACCTTAAGAGAAGTTAAGGCAACTTTGACAGTTATTTAAACATTAATTCCCTTATTCATTGCAAGGGTGATGAAGGCGATAGCCCAAGCCCATCATTAGGGGACTTGCTCAGTCTAAGTAGTACTCCCCTCTTTTGTTTAAAAGTCTTGCCTAGTCTTTTAGATGTTCATTCATTAAACCTTAGGTCCCTTTTCATTGCAAGGGCGATGAAGGCGATAGCCTAAGCCCATCATTAGGGGACTTGCTCAGTCTAAGTAGTACTCCCCTCTTTTGTTTAAAAGACTTGCCTAGTCTTTTAGATGTTCATCCATTAAACCTTAGGTCCCTTTTCATTGCAAGGGCGATGAAAGAGTCATCTGGAGCCTACCCCTTTTAGGGAGACAAGCTATGTCTTGATAAATAAAATCAAATCCTTTGGAGACAAGCTTTGTCTCATTAGCTAGTCATACATAATAGACTATCCAAGGCTCACAAGTTGCACCTCTTTCTAGTAGAAGACCAACTTGGTCTGTTAGTTGCCCTTATTCCCCTTCTCATTGTAAGGGCGATGATAAGGTTACTTAGAGTCCACCTCGGTGTTTAGGAGACTTGCCCAGTCTCATTAACATCCTTCTTTATCTCTTCTTCTTTTAAGAGACTAGCTTAGTCTCATTAACACCCCCCTCTTAGGGTTGTGCACTAGGAGTCAATCCTTTCATATATGAGTCAGTCCTTAGCTAGAGAGTCAGTACTTCTTTCAGGAGTCTGTCCTATCATCATAAGGGTTAGGATTCTGTCCAGCCTCTCATCAAGTCATGTGATTTTTTATCCACTCCTGCAAGGTATAGGATGATGTCCAACCCTTGCAGATAGGGGTGGACATGGTTCAGTTCGGTTCGGTTTTGGGCTAAATTCAGAACCAAACCATATATAATCGGTTCCCTGAAATTGGAACCAGAACCGAACCATATATGTATGGAACTGAACCGAACTAGAACCATATATAATCGGTTCGGTTCTGGGTTTACCCAACCTTCACCAATGGCTCTGTAACCCCTGTTTAGTGTTTAGTAGATGTCCATTCTGCTAAACATCTACATGTGTCATGCGACAAGGCGCAAACCATAGTGACAATAATAGTAGTGGGCTAGTAACAGCCTGGGTGATATTTGTTGTTTTTTGTCGTCGTTTTACATTTGATTAAGGCATGAAAAAGCAGAAAATGAATGGTTTGGATATTCCTATGATGTGGGCCAACAAATGAACGGTTTGGATATTCCTATGAAGTGGGCCGTACATTACTTTTTGAAAATACTAGATTTTAGGGCCACACCCCACACCCTATAAAATCTCGTGGAAATGATATTTCCATCCCCTGCATGAATAAAAATTATAAGGGGGTCAATTAAAATGGGCGTGGGGTGATTTTATCAAATGAGGAGGTATGGAACTTAAGGACTTAAGGTGAGGGTCGGTTCTCGGTTCGGTTTTCAGTTTCGAAATCCCAAACCCAGAACCGAACCGAATTTGCATCGGTTTCCGGATTTCGGAACCGGAACCGAACCATATAGAAATGGAACCGAACCGAACCGAACCATATGTGCCGGTTCGGTTCGGTTCCTCGGTTCGAACCGGAACCATGTCCACCTTACTTGTAGAGGTGTGATTGGACGTGATTCTGTCCAATTCTCCCGCAAAGCATAGGATACTGTCCAACCTTTGCGGGATATCAGGAGTCCGTCCTACCTTTATGATGATAGGATTTTGTCCTCTTGTGTCAAAAACAGCAAAAACACTTGAAAAATATATGAAAAATAAAAAATCTCAAAGGTCTTGAGTCATTGAGAGTAGTTAGAAAATTCTGTTCCGAACTACGTTGGCTTGATCCCTTTCCACAGGGTATGTAGTGCAGTTTGGGATCTATATCCCAAGTTCAGCTAAACCTTTAAAAATAAACATTTCAAACCTTCCAAAAATACAAAACTTCTTCAAAATCTTTTCAAAAAGATCTTCCCCTAGAGTTAGGAGTCTGTCCTAGATATTTGGGATGTTTTAGAGTTAGCAGGCTGTCCTGTTTGTGTTGATATGGTGTGTCTTATCGTGTGAGTGTCCTTAAAGTTAGGAGGCCTCGAGTCATGGTCGGTTAGACATTTAGTCGAACCGATGGCTAGACTAGGAAGCATTTAGTCAGCCCATGGTTTTTCTTATGATGCACAGCCTAGTTACATATAGAATGTAGGGCCCACCTGCATTAGTTTACGGCTAACCAACTTGCATTAGTTAGGGCATATAGAGAGTCCTAAAAATTATAATTCGCTTGAACTTAAGCAATCGTACAATTTTTTTTTAAAATCAGTCGAGTCTAGGATAGTGATTCTAGATGGTTAGGCATCATAGTTTAGAATATGTCATCGAACTACGTTGATTCTGATTCTTCCCGAGGCCGGGATACGTAGAGCAGCAAGGATGGAAGGCCATCTTGGTCCGAGTCAAGTATTGCATTAGATTTTTAGGGTTTGTCGTGTCGAGTCATGTGTGTATTTTATTGTGTTTTCTTACTTTCATGTACAGATCTTATACCTTTAGCTGTAGCATGCATGTGTTTGCACACCAGAACTTAGATACCAATTAGGTATGCCACTCATAATCTAGCTATTCTTAGGTGACACTTATTTCATTTCTTTTATGTATGCTTATTAATCATCTCCGAGACATGCATGATTAGGTAGACGTCTTCTTGGAGATATATGTTCTCATTTCATATGACTTTCGTCCAAAATTCTTCAAAATCAATGAGTAAATGGCATAAGAGACCAGGTGTTTACACTTGGGCGGATGAGGTGCTATTCGGACCTTCCAAATTTGTAACCAGGCACGAACCTTCTTTCATATCTCTGGTTATCCATTGCAACAGAGCATAGTATGGGATCCAGGGCCCACTTCCTTGGATGACGACTCTTCTTTGTTTAAGGTACGTCTCGAATCTGGGCTAATCCCCGAATCGAGAGGTATCTCACCTTTCATCGCCACTCATGATGTGAGAGGCACTTCTTTTGAGAGTTCCTTGGTAGAGCTCTCCATTCACGTGGATGATCCAGAGACTTCCGGGGGCTCATCCCCCGCCTCTCTCGGATCGGGGTCCACAGGAACCACTGTTGCAACCCTCTGAATAGTGGTTCAGAGGGTGTTTATAGTGGTTCCAAGTGTGTCAATTATGGTTTCGAGAGGCTCAATGGTGGTTCCGAGCCAGAGGAAATAAAAAAAACGAGACATGAAAATAGTTCGTTGAGAACCAGAGGAAGGAGGTGAAGATTGAGATGGAGGGTCCCAAACTTCACCCTAAACCCAAAAGAACCCTTAACCCATATGGAAAAAAGAATAAACTGGAGAAAATATAAAATGAGAAGGGACTAACCTCAACTTCGATCGCTCTAGGGGTGGTTCTTGTTGGCGTTGTTGCCGTCTTTGGTGGTGGGAAACAGAGAAGAGCATGCAAGATACAGTGAAAATGGAGTTGGAGAAGATAAAGTAAAAGGATGAAAGATTAAAAAGTAAAAAAAATACATTGAAAAAGGCTACAAAGGGCATTTTCGTCCCGAAATGGGCTAAGTTTTCTCCTTCCTCCTTTTGTAATTTAGAAAACAACCCCCTTTTCTGACAATTTCAGACAAAAGGTGCATTTTTCTGATCATTTTCCCTAGAAAAAATCATCCAGAAAAAGTAATCAAAATGGGGATGACATCAAGAAAAGAAATAATGAGATGATAGTTGCATACCTTGTGTGAAACTTGATAACTAAATCTATCGAAGGACAAAAGTCCTAAAAGGTTGGATGATGAGGAGATCGAAGAATTGACAAAGGAGAAGCCTTATGTCCTTTCCCTAACTGATGGTGACTTTGTAGAGTCTTCTTCTCGACCTTATGTTCTCTGTTGTGAAGACATTGAGGAAGAGTAGATGAACAAAGCACCATATGTTTTGATAATAGAAGATGATGATTTGTTGTTCCTCGATGACCAGTGTGATGAGCTTCAACACGTCACAAGGGGTGGTCGTGTATTCAAGCCTCCAGAATTGAGTGTAGAGAATCCAACAGAGATAGCAAGGGCTGCAGGGAATCAGAGGCAGAATAAGCCTATTAAAGAAGAGGAATATGATAATTTGTTAAAGCAGTTAAAGAAGACCCAAGCGAATATTTCCATATGGGGTCTGCTCATGTCTTCTTCCAAGCATAGAAAAGTAATACTCGGAGAGTTAAATGCCGCACAAGTATCTATTGACGTTAAACCCGATGAGTTGGTGACCTTGGTCGCCATGGCTAGGGCATCTAGGGCTTTGTCCTTCACAGATGAAGACCTTCCTCCTGAGGGTCGAGATCACACCAAATCTCTCAAGATTACGGTCATCTGCAACAAAAAGAAGGTTCCAGAGGTATTAGTAGACAATGGGTCCGCTCTGAATGTTTGCCCATTGAGCACAACAACTACCCTTGGATTCGGGCCAGAGAATTTTGTCCCCTCTGAGCAAGGCATTCTAGCCTATGATGGAACCCGTCGTGATGTCATCGAGACTTTGGTCACATAAATCCAAATAGGTGGTGAGGAATTTGAAATAGAATTCAAAGTCCTTGATTTCAAAGCATCTTCCTTGTTACTGCTCGGCCGCCCATGGTTGCACAGAGTTGGGGTTATACCATCCACGCTGTATCAGAAGTTGAAGTTTATTCGAAATAATAGGGTGGTCACTGTGAAAGGCGACCTTGATTTAGAGATAGGCCAGATTTCCCAGGAGTTGATTGTTGGCAAAGTAGGGGATATAAGCTTAACTGGTTTTTCGCTAGAGGTGACTGCTATTACCATGGAGGAAGCGATGAATGAAGAGATCTTCTTCCTAAGCAGTACTAAATCCAAAGTTGTCAAGATGATTCGCCAACAAGGGTATATACCAGGTGCTGGGTTAGGCAAATATCATCAGGGTATGACTGAGTCCCCAATGTTCAAGACTTTCAATGGCCTGTTTAAGCTAGGATACAAACCCACGAAGAAGGATATCATAGAGATGAAGCGTTATATGTTAAAGTGGGCCGAGTGTCGTCACCGTGGCTTAGACTTACCTATGGGACCTCTGGATTTGATAATGAATGGCCGTTTTTGCAAGGAGGGAGCAGATGTTCCACTCTGCGGTTTCACTGAGGCCTGGGTTGATGAGTTGACTGGGAAAATGTTGCCAGGGTTTAAAATTTTCTTAGACCTCGAGCTAGCAAATAATGAGCCAGTAGGTGTGAAGATTACAAAGACAGAGCCTGAGACTGATTGGGTTGACTGCATGGTGCCAGATTTTTCTCCTCTACCAGGGTGATAAGGTGTGTCAGGTTCAGAATTATTGTGCTCCTGTCAATGACGGCCACAGTCTGTGATACCTTTCAGTATAATCTTATTTCTTTAAAAGAGTCAGTTGTGTCTAAGTATGAGTCCGTTTCCAAGTCAGATACAGAGTCTGTCATTTCTAACTCCTCTTTTGATGCAGGTAATGTAGAGGTTAAGTCTGCTCTTGGAGTTCGTGATGAGTCTGCTTCTAGTGGTGCCGAGTCTATAAATGAGTTTGTTGTCAAGTTTGTTGGTCAGTCTGTAAATAGTCCAACAGAGTATGTTGATAGTGATGTCAACTTATTTTTTCTGAGTTTGTAAATGCCATTCCATAGTCTGTAAAGCCTGCTGTGGGCTATTCAATCACTGATGTAATCATTAATTCTGATGAAATAAAAGACTCTTCTGCGTACATTCCTGTTTTTGTTTTGCTACTGTATCTGCTTTTAAATCTGATAATAATAATGACAATCAAGACTCCCCCTCTGACAAGGATGCCGACGAAACTCCTCTTGAAATCAAACATATGATCCAACAGGAAGAGTCGCCGAGCGAAACCACTCGAAGAAGAAATTGAAACCGTGAATATAGGTGATGAAACCTTGATTTGGGAAATAAGGATTGGCAAAACTTTGTCTCCTGAAGAACGTGAAGAATTGATCACCTTACTTAAAGAGTTCAAGGAGGTTTTTGCTTGGTCTTACGATGACATGCCGGGATTGAGTTAGGATATCGTTCAACATCGATTACCTTTAATCCCTGGCATCAAGTCAAAGAAGCAGAAACTCCGAAAATTCAAGACAGAGTGGGAGTTGAAAGTTTATGAAGAAGTGGAGAAATTATTGGAAGTAAAATTCATCCAAGTGGTTGAATATCCCGAGTGGCTGGCTAACATAGTACCGGTGCCCAAGAAGGACGGGAAAGTAAGAATGTGTGTTGATTTTTGGGACCTGAACAAGGCAAGTCCAAAAGACAATTTTCCATTGCCGAACATTGATCTCCTAGTGGATAATACAGCTGGACATGCACTCTTATCCTTTATGGATGGATTTTTCGGATACAATCAGATTAAGATGGCACCCGACGACATGATAAAGACGGCATTTATTACTCAGTGGCGTACATATTGCTATAGAGTAATGTCGTTTGGTTTGAAGAATGCTGGTGCTACTTATCAGAGGGCTGCAACTACTCTTCTTCATGATATGATTCACAAAGAGGTTGAAGTCTATGTAGATGATATGATTGTAGAGGCGATGACTCGACCAGAACACACAATTGCCTAGCGAAAATTCTTTGAGAGAATCAGGAAATATCAGCTTCGCTTGAATCCAAACAAGTGTGTATTCGGAGTTACATCATGGAAACTCCTAGGATTTATGGTCAGTGAAAGAGGAATTGAGGTTGATCCTCAAAAGATCAAGGCAATCCAGGAAATGGAAACGCCTAAGACAGAAAAGCAAATCAGAGATTTTCTTGGAAAAGTTCAATACTTGAGGAGGTTCATATCTCAACTGACAATGACATGTGAACAAATTTTCAAGCTTTTGAAGAACTCTCCAAAAAAGTGGAATGATGAATGTCAGGAAGCGTTTGAAAAAGTTAAATAATGTTTATCTTTGCCCCCTGTCTTATCACCCATCATTCCAGGCTAGCCCTTGTTGTTGTATTTGTAGACCACAGACACGGCAATGGGTTGTATGCTTGCTCAGCAAGATCCAAAGTCTAAGTGGGAAAAGCCTATTTATTACATTAGTAAGAAGATGCTTGAATATGAGATAAAGTACTCCATTTTGGAAAAGACTTGTCTAGCATTGGTTTGGGCGACCCAAAGGCTTATACATTATCTATTGTCGAACAAGGTTCTTTTACTTTCACGGATGGATCCGTTGAAGTACTTGTTTGAGAAACCTGCCCTTACCGGAAGAACCGCAAGATGATTGTTATTGTTATCTGAGTTTGACATCACTTATGTCACTCAGAAGTCTATTAAAGGACGGGTTATAGCTGAGCAACTAGCTGATTCTCCTACAGAGGATAATATTTTTCTGAAAGCTAAGTTTCCTGATGAAGAGATTATGAATATTGAAGAAGAAACTCCAACTACCAAGTGGTTGATGTATTTTGATGGAGCAGTCAATAACCAGGGTCAAGGAGTAGGTGCAATTTTGATACCTCCAAAGAAAGAGTATATCTCTATATCCATTAAGTTGCAGTTTGAGTGCACGAACAACATGGCAGAACATGAAGCCTGTATAGCAGGACTTGAGGCAGCTGTAGTTCTTCAAGTTCAAGACATAAATGTGTTTGGAGATTCACTTCTCATTATTTGTCAAATCAATGGGCAGTGGAAAACTCGAGAGGATAAATTGATCCCTTATAATACATATTTGGAATCTCTGGTTAAAAAGTTTAGGAGTATCGGTTTTACTCATTTGTCAAGAACCAGGAACCATTTTGCTGATGCTTTGGCTACTTTGGCTTCGATGTTAGACATTTCCGCAACTATGGAGGTTCAGCCTTTAGTTGTGATACTACAGTGGGCTCCTGCACATGTGAATGTCATAGAAATATCAGCAAGATGTCCGGATGGAAAACCATGGTATACGGACATAAAGAACCTCATTTATGGTAAAGGGTATCCTCCTGAAGCTTCGAGTAAAGAGAGGAAGACTCTTCAGAGATTAGCTGCCAACTTCTTTAGTTGTGGTGAAGAGCTGTACATGCGATCTTTTGATGGTATACAATTCCTATGTGTTGATGAGGACAAAGCTGCGGAGCTTATTGAGCAGACTCATGAGGGACTTTGTGGACCGCATATAAATGGCAAAATGTTATCTAGAAATATTTTGAGACTTGGATTTTATTGGCCCACAATGGAAGCAGACTGCTTTGCCTTTGTGAAGAAATGCCATAAGTGCCAAGTCTATGCGAATCTTATTCATGTTCCTCCGTCAGAGTTGCATTCTTTGACTTCGCCATGACCGTTCTCAGTATGGGGAATAGACATCATTGGAAAGATTTATCCAAGATCCTCAAGTGGACATGAGTACATTTTGGTAGCTATTGACTATTTTATGAAGTGGATAGAGGCTGCATCATATGCTTCCATAACTTCAAACACAGTTGTGAAGTTTATCCGTACAAACATTATATGTAGATACAGAGTGCCTCATGAGCTAATTTCTGATAATGGATCACATTTTAAGAAAGAGGTAGTACACCTGTGTGAAGAATTTAAGATAAAGCATCATAAGTCATCACCATACAGACCTCAGACAAATGGGGCTGTAGAGGCAGTGAACAAAAATATCAAAGTCATTATCAGTAAGATGACTGAGACTTATAAAGATTGGTCGAACAAGTTGCCATATGCCTTGTGGGCTTATTGGACATCGATCAGGTCTTCGACAGGTGTGACTCCGTGTTCTTTGGTGTATAGAATGGAAGCGGTTTTGCCGGTTGGGTTGAGAATCCCTTCGTTAAGAGTCATGATGGAGGCGAATCTGCCAGAGTCTGAGTGGGCCAAAGCTAGACATGATGAGTTACAGATGATCGATGAAAAGAGGTGAGAGCCTCGTATCATATCCAAGGGCATCATAGAAGAATAGAAAGGGCATTCAACAAGAAAGTCAAGGTTCGAGACTTGAAACCAGGAGATCTCGTCTTAAAATCTTACAGGGCGCCGGTATTTGATCCTCGAGGGAAATTCAGGCCAAACTGGTCTGGTCCTTATATCGTCGATGAAGTCCTGCCTGGAAAAGTCGTAAGACTCCTCGATGAAAATGGAGAAAAATTAAATGAACCTACAAACCTGGATCAATTAAAGAAGTATTACGCTTAAGTATGCCAGAAGGCCATCTTTGACCGATTTGAGCTTTGAGCCAACAACCCACATGTTTAAAACTATTTGCACATCCTTTGGGCCTAAAAAAAACCTGTTTTCTTTGATAGCTCCAAACTAGGGGCATTTTATTTTTATTTTAGTTTGAACTACGTTATGACTTGATCGCTTTCTATAGGGTACATAAGCAGCCTATTCAATTCAGGTTCGGTTGCAATCTTTCGTAACCTTTTGAAAAAAAAATAACAAACAATAAAAATCCTTTGAAACCCCAAATGGGCGAACTACGTAGACCTGATTCCTATTTCTTCAGGGATACGTAGGCAGTTTGGAGGGTCCAAATTCGGTCTAAATAAATGCAAACACACCAAAGTTTAACCCGTTTGAACCCAAGCCTACCTAAAAGTCCTTCTGATGTATTTAGGCTCAGGTTTGTAGAGAAACATAAAGAAAGAAAAAATGATGGAGTCTTAGACCCGCTAGACTGAAAACCCGAAAGGGCGGTCTAGGCAAAAGTTAGGGTCATTCACCCGCTAAGTTGAAAACCCGAAAGGGTGGCTTAGGCAAAAATCAAGGTGTTGAGCCTGCTGGATGGAAAATTTGCAAGGATAGATAGTCCAGGCAAAATATAAGGCATACGGTCCGTCGAATCGAAAACCTAAAAATGCGATTTGGTCATGCTAGTGACTTCATGCAAAAAGGATAGAACTTTTGAAAGCCAGTTGAACTTTCATTTTTCTTTAGCATTACTCCAATGTTTGAGTAAGCGCCAGCAGAGCTTTCTTTGATACTCTTTAAGATAGCGAGATTAAGACTAAGCAATCCAAAGAGATAAGAACCATGACTGAAATACCGAAAAAAGGAATGAAATACCTTTAAACACGGTATTCAAATGAATCTAAGAGTGGTAGACTGTACTATCTTAAAATATTTTATCAGACTAAGAAGCAGATCCAGTCATTCTTAGTGTTTAAGTCATGAGTTTGTCTAGTGTCCTCGTTCCATCTTTGTCAAAGTCTTTTTTTGTTGAGTCGAGGTCAGTTTACAGAGTTTTGTTTAGTCAGTGTCCTCACAAAGCCGGGGTGAGAAGTGAAAAAGTGAGGAAAGAAGAGAATCTATGTCTCCTATGGACAATGCAAAGCAGAGTAGAGTTCAGAAGGTGGCAGAGTCTTAAACCAATTCGAAGTATCAGCGGCTGGCCGAGATGAAGAGAAATTCTGTGCAGAACCAATTTCTTGTACATGAGAAAAGCCTTGTACACCTAAGTGTTCATGAGAAAAGTTTTGTAATCCCAGTTGTTCATTAATGAAAGTTTTTTTTACTCACTCCTTTTGGTCATTTTTGTGTTGCTCTCCAATGAATCTTGTCATGGAAGTAATCATACTAGGTGCATCTTTTATGACTTGCGTCATAAAAGATGTCGGTCAAACAATGATATTTGAGATGGCTATTCTCATCAAATAGAGATAAGAGGAACTCGAACACACTCTTTTAGTTCAAGCTCCTCAATCAAATTATTTTCTTTCGGAGTCAAGTTTTCAAATTTTTTTTACTCAAGCGGAATCTAGAATTCACTCCTGCAATTTTCAAACTCTAGCAGAATATTTTTCAATTGTTTTAAAGGGTCAATACCCGAAAATTTCTTCATCCTTGCTTGAGGAACAAATATCTTACATTTTCAATCATTCTCGGCAAGGGATGACTTATTCATCTTGTGAAATCGATCAAAGTTGGTCATTTCTTCAACCATTTCAATGAATTTTCCTTTAATAAGGTACGATATCGCCAATGGCTCCGTGATTTCGAGTTTGGCATTTTCTTTCGTCATTTTGTAAGTATTTTCGCTAATGGCTCCTTGATTTGGAGTTTGGTATTTTCTTTCATCATTTTGTAAATATTCTTACCAACGACTCCGTGTTTTGGAGTTTGGTATTTTCTTTCATCATTTTGTAAATATTCTTGCTAATGATTCCGTGTGTTGGAGTTTGGTATTTTTCTTTCATCATTTTGTAATTTTTTTTGCCAATGGCTCTGTGGTTTGGAGATTTGTCTTTTCTTTCACCATTTGAAAGATTTCAAAATTTTTTCGCCAATGGCTCCGTGATTTGGAGTTTGGTCTTTTCTTTCACAATTTTGAAAGTTTTAAAAAATATTTTCGCCAATGGCTCCATGTTTTGGAGTTTGGTCTTTTCTCCTGACAATTTAAAAAGGGTTTTAAAAGGAGATCGCCAATGGCTTTGTGATTTAAAGTTTGGAAGTTTCTCTCATCATTTGAAAAGTTTTAAAAAAGAAATTGTCAGTCGCTTTGTGTGTTTGGAGTCTGATTATTTCTTCATTCATTTGAAAGGTTTTTAAAAGAAGGGACTCCGCAAATTTGAAGTCCCGGCATTTCTCAACTCATTTGAAAAGAATTTCTTCCTAAAGGAATTTCCGGTGAAACAGCTCCGCAAGTTTGGAGTCTGGGCTTTTCTTTAATCATGAAGAGTTTTTAGAAGTAAGAAACTACCAGTGAAATTGAGCTACGTGTATTTGGAGTCTGGTCTTTTCTTCTTAGCCCGTGACACTTAGCAGTGAAATGCCAAATTTTGGCCTGTCTAATTGTCACTTCGTAATGTACTGCTACCTAAAGAGTTAGGAGTCAGGTATATCTGCGTAGATTTATATGGAACCCTTTTCACAGGACCATATCAATCTTGGATGACCTGCTACCTTGAAAGAGTATCTAGATGGCTAAATAGATGAATTTTCAGCAATGGTCTGTATAGTTATCGCCATTTTGTTTTGAGGTAGTTTTGACGACTGACCAAGCGATATTTGGTCTGATTGTTAAGACTTACTCATCCCTTTTAATGATATCATTTTGGCAATGGACCAAGTGATATTTGGTCTAATTGTCAGTAAAAACCCTTATTCATCGATACAAGTGTGTGTTTGTAGTACGAATTTATCCTTTGAGTGATTCATTTCGTGTTTTACTAAATGTTTGGTTTATCAGTAAAAAAAAAGTGTTTTATGCTTCTTTGTTTTCAAAAGGGTCCTTGTCGACCTATATGGTTTATCGAGTTCAGGATTAGAGAGAGGCTATCTCATTTTTAGAAGTCAAGAGTCGGTGAGAGGCCATCTCCCAAAGTTTGCAGATTTTGAGCTTTATTGCAAGATCATTTTGCTGTTTTACCATTGTGAATACCATTTTAAAACAAAAACCCAAAAATTTGCTTTACTTTGTTTTCGGGTTGGCCAAAATGTGTTGTCCGTTCAGCTTTGGCATTCGCGTGACGAGCACGCTCTGCCAAAGAGGGGCATCTGTAGACACCCCATTTTGACCGAACCCCAAATAGCTTGTTTTGAACAAAACCCATCAAATCATTGAATTGGAACCTCAAATTTCACCCTAGGCTTGGTAAGGGTCCTAGCTAGGTCCCTGCAAAGTTTCATCGAAATCTGTAGAGGTTTGCCTCGCCAACAAGCGTAGTAGGTAGTATAGTGTGTATAGTGTAGCAGAAGGGGGGTGGTTTATCCAGTTTGGGGGTAGTCCAGTTAGTGTATTTTTCAGTAGAGAATTGTCCCTAGGTAGCTAAAAGGGTCTGAATTTTTCGTAATTTTTCATTAAGTGTTGTTTTTATGGACCACCTCTTTTAACCAAAGCCAAGTTAAAATATATGAAGGGGGTTGTCCAAGCGAATAAAGAGGGGTAAAAATTAAGTGATTTTCCTATAAATAGGAGGTTTGGGCCTCATTTTCTAAAATTTTGAGGGTTCTTTCACAAACCCTAGTGCTCTGTTTGGTTACGTTTTTTTTGAGTAAAATAGCAGGGAATGTAATTCTCCTAATTACCCGAGGGGTGTTTGGTAGGGATTTAGCAAAAATTGGAATTTTGACCGCCGGTTATGTCGGGCGCTTGTCGGGTGACGTGGAACCCTCGAAATTCTCCGGACGAATTTCTCCAAATCGAAGGAAAAATGGGAGAATTTCTTAGGGAAATTCTTTTTCACCGTAATTGTCATAACTTTCTACTTTTGCTTGTAGTTTTTTCCGTAATTGTCATATGTTACTACATTTTGTTAGTATTGTTTTCGTAATTTTCAAACTTTAAAACCATTTCTGGTAATTTTTCATTTAAAACTTTATAACTTCTGCTATTTTACTTTTTTTTGTAACGATTACTTTTTTTGCTTATTTTTGCTTTTGCTAGCAACCTTTGCCCATGTGCGCATCTTTGCACTAAGGATGGCCACATGCCGAGAAGTGGCATAGGAGAAGTTTGCTAGCAAAGTCCTATAAAAAAAGAAGAAGAAAATGTTATCAACACTACTGTTTTCTTATGAGGGCACTCTCACTTTATTAAAAGTACGGAATGGCCCACACCATAGGATGATCCAAACCGTCCATTAGATGGGCCATAGCCTAAATAGGTTATGCTCCAAAAATCATTTCCATAGGATGATCCTAACCCTCCAATCTGAATGTTAGAGGGTTGATCCTAACCCTCTATAGATCGGAGGGTTAGAATCAACCAATGGAAATAATTTTGGGGCATAACCTATTTAGGCTATGGCCCATCTAATGGACGGTTTGGATAATCCTATGGTGCGGGCCATACCGTACTTTTTATAAAGTGAGGAGTGCCCTCATCAAAAAACAGTAGTGCTGATAACATTTCCCAAAAAAATCTTAAAAAATACGGTAAAAAAACTCCTGCACATTTCTTGCCCCCAACCAAACAACGTCAGGGAGATTTGCTCACAATCTCCCCGTTAACTGATTTCCTTTTGATTTCCCTTTGACTTCTTCTTATCTAAATCCCCCCAACATCTACCAACATACAAACAGAGCATAGCAGAGAGAGTGAGAGAGAAAAAGCTTGATCGAAACCCTAACTCGTTCTTTTTTTTTCTCCGATCTTCCTCTCCGGCGAGTTTGCCTGAACTCCGGCCAAGACCTTTTCTTCAATTTTGCCTGAACTCCGGCATAGCAGAGAGAGTGAGAGAGAAAAAGCTCCGGCATAGCATGGAGTTCAGGCAAACTCGTGTTTAGGTCTGTGAAGTCTATATGCGCGCCGGGGTAGGGGTCCTTTGGCAAAACCCACTTCTCTGTTGCTTTCGAAGTGGGTTTTGCCACGGCTTTGACCTCGACCCATTTGGTGAAGTAGTCGATGGCGACGTACAACATGGTATGCCCCCCGGGGGCTTTCGGGAAGGGTCCGAGTAGATCCATGCCCCACATGGCGAAAGGCAGGGGTCCTGCTATCGCGGTGTATGGTGTGGCCGGTTGGTGGGGGGTGGTTGCGTATCTTTGGCATGGGCTGCATTTTTTGACGAACTCCTTGGCATCCTTGAGGATCGTAGGCCAGAAGTAGCCGTGCCTTACGATTTTCTGAGCCAGGGTCCTTCCGCCCCCGTGGTCTCCGCAGATCCCTTCATGTACTTCTCGCAGGGCGTAGTCTGATTCGGAGGGCACCAGGCATCGGAGGTACGGCCATGTGTATGACCGTTTGTAGAGCCTGGGTCCGTGGACCACGTAGTGGGCGGCTCTTGCCGTTAGGCGCCGGGCTTCCAGCTTATCTGCGGGTAGTATATCGTCTTTCAGGTATCGTATGATGGGGTCCATCCAGTTTGGTCCAGGTGGGATTTCCAAGACTTGCACCTCGTCGATGCTGGGGTGGGGCAGTATTTCTGTGAGCACGGTACCGAAGTCCAGGTGGGGTCCATCCAGTTTGGTCCAGGTGGGATTTCCTTTTGATTTCCCCGGAGTTTGCCTGAACTCCGGCATAGCAGAGAGAGTGAGAGAGAAAAAGCTTGATCGAAACCCTAACTCGTTCTTTTTTTTTTCTCCGATCTTCCTCTCCGGCGAGTTTGCCAAAGGAAAGGGCTCGGATCCCATCACAAGGGTCCAGCATGCATCTCCACAAGATGGAAAAAACCGATTTCGATGGGAAAAGGCTCGGAACCTGTCACAAGGGTCCGGCATACGTCTCCACAAGATGGAAAAAACCACGTTCGATGATGAAAACCCGAGACAAAGTACCACCGGGCGAAAACACCAAACACAGCGAAAAAGGGCCTCCCACTGTTCTTCCTTTTCCTCCCTTTTAAAGGGAGGCGCGCGACCCCTTTCATCATTATGGAGAGAAAACCTTCTTTCACAGGATTGGGCCATCTCCCTGCCTCGCCGGCGCGCGTGGCTTTGCCAGCCATTTCCTTTCATAATTTGTGATGATGAGGCTTGGGCGGCGAGAGGGTGACACGTGTCATGATTGTGTGGTCTTTGCCGTTTTCCAACGCCATTCTTCATGATGGTTGGGCTCTGCTCGTGCATGGATGACACGTGGCGATACCTGGGAGCGTAGCCGTATTTGTGCCCCATCATAACTCCCCCTTACTCCTTTGGTCCATTGAATGGGCCAAGGGAGTAACGTTTTGTTTGAGCGAAGTCATGATGAGGATATTAACGAGGGCTCCGGGGTACGAGGAGACGTGCCATTTTCTCCGGCGGCTGTCCTCGGGAAGCGGCAGCGTCCTTAGGGAGGTTGCGTTGTCTCGAGGCACTAGGATTTCTTTCCCGAGTTTTTTAAAAGAAGGGAATTATCCTGGTGCCTTTTTTTGTGGCTCTGCGTCGTTCTTCTTCTCTCCTTCTCAGTAGGGGTTCTTTTCGTATCTTCTTTAGCAACATGTCCGGTTCTTCTTCACGAGTTAGGGGCAAGGCCCGTTTCCTCCAGGAGTCGTCGAGTGACCCTGACTTGTCCTCCGATCCGGGGGAGGATCTCGTGGGTCGTCGGAAGAAGGCTAGGAGGGGCCCAGGTCCTTCCTCGGGCTTCCCCCCCCTTCGTCTTTCCTCCTTGCCTAGGGAGGACAGATTGTCTCGGTCTCGCGTCGCCAGGGAGTGGTCGTTTTTCTCTCGAATCTATCATCAGGGAACGGAACTGCGCGGCCGTGTTTCGAAGATGGGCAAGGAGATTGAGGACTTGAAGCGGGAGAACGAGGTTTTACAGAAAAAGGTTCACCTTCTCAACGAGCAGCTGTTGGAATATGAGGTGGACCCCCTGCTGGAGACCTCTTGGGAGGAGGAGGGGAACCCTTCGGGAGAGGAGTCATTCTCCGATTAAGCTTTGGGTTTCCTTGTTTGTCTGCGTGCCTATCCCTTTCTTTGTCGGGGATTTCTGAGGCCTGCGTGCCCTGTGCTGTGTTTTCTTGTTTCCCTTTCTTTTTTGTAAGCCTGTGGGCCAGGAGGATGTGAATGGATGATCTTTATGAATTGGTGACGTGTCCTTTTATGCTGTTTTTTTTTTGCATTTGTTTGATAGGGATTATCTTTGTTGTAAGGAATTGCGACGTTCTGACGGAGCTTGCGAGGGGTTCCGAGCCTTTCTCTGGCGCTTTTAATCTCGTTTGCTCATTGTGCTTGCGTACCGTGGCCTTCGCATCTGGGCTCCGGGCCTCGTCCTTTTCTCCTTTTTGTGTAGGTCTGCGCTCCGGGCCCCGAACCTGCGTGGGGTCGGGATAGCGGTGCCTGTCGACTTCGTATGGTCTTGTCGTTTCCCCTCGCCTTTCTTTATGGAGTTTAAGCTTTATATAGGTGTGGGGGGCGACACGCTGTGTGTTCTGGGAATAGCGCCGCCTTTATATCTCTTCATGATACTACTTTTAGTTCATTGATTGGCCCCGGGGAGCGGGCTTGCTTGCCTGGCCAGAGAGCATTGTGTCTAAGGCATTTATGGGAGCTTTGGGGTTCGAGAGGACTTGCTGTCTCGTCCGGCGGTTCCTTCCCAAGGAGTTGCCATTCAGCGGCGCCGCTTTGATCATTCAATAGGAAACGAACACGCGGATGGCTACCGCTTTGTTTTCCTACCCCAGGGTTCCCCATAGGGTTTTATAAGGGGTGAGCTCTCCTGCAGAGTGTCTTTGTCCTCCGTTTTTTTTTTTTTTTTGCTTTCTTCCGGCCTTTCTTTGCCAGAGATGTCATCGTCTTTCCAGGGTCTATCCATCAGTGGTGGGGGGAGAGTCGCTACCGAGGGGAGTCCTCCCAGCAGTCCCGAGGGTAACCCCGACGGGTTGGGGCCCCTGCAGACGTTTCCTTAGAGGAACCCGCCTCCAGGGTTTTCCCCGCGTTCTCCCCTTCTTCCGTTTCACGAGGGGGAGTCCCATGAAGCTTTTGTCCATCGCCACCGGTCTTTTTTCTCCCATGTCTATCGTCGGGAGATGGCGGTTTGCAGTCGGATGATTGACATGGACCGGGAGATTGTGGCCTTGCGGGCGGAGAATGAGCTGTTGAGGAATCGGGTGCGCTGGTTAAATGACCAGGCCCGATTCGCTGAGAATCGCCGCTGGGGGAGCTCTTCGGAGGGGGAGCAGAGTGATAGGGGGCTCTCTGACGCGGAGAACTCTTTTAGCGGCCAATCGCTCTGAACAGGAGGAGTAGGGTTTTGGAGGGAGCTTCTTCTTTTTTTGTTAGGGGCCTTGGGAGTCCAGGCCTGCGTGCCTTATGTCTTTATTCCCCCCCTCTTGTAGGCCCGTGGGCCAGAAGGAAGTAGTTTATGAATGGCGCTCTTTGTTTTTGTTTCCTTTGTCCGTTTGTTACAATCTTATATTTTATGTTTGCCTTCTTCTTGCGTGTTTGCTTTCCCGCGCGACTCGAGCCCTTTTCGCTGTGTTTGGTGTTTTCGCCCGGTGGTACTTTGTGTCGGGTTTTCATCATCGAACGTGGTTTTTTCCATCTTGTGGAGACGTATGCTGGACCCTTGTGACGGGTTCCGAGCCTTTTGCCATCGAAATCGGTTTTTTCCATCTTGTGGAGATGTATGCCGGACCCTTGTGATGGGATCCGAGCCCTTTCCTTATGAACGTGGTTTTTTCCATCTTGTGGAGATGTATGCCGGACCCTTGTGATGGGATCCGAGCCCTTTCCTTATGAACGTGGTTTTTTCCATCTTGTGGAGATGTATGCCGGACCCTTGTAATGGGATCCGAGCCCTTTCCTTATGAACGTGGTTTTTTCCATCTTGTGGAGATGTATGTCGGACCCTTGTGACAGGTCCCGAGCCTTTTGCCATCGAACTTGGCAAGGGTCTATGGATGGCTTGCTGGAGAAGTTACTTCGTGGGTAGGGGTAGGGACGTCCTTTCCGTATGGCGCTTCGACTTATGGCGGTTCCCTTGGGTTTCCCAATCGGCGCCACGTGTTCGTGTCCCATCGGATTTAGAAAGGGCGGGAGTTGAAACGACGCGTGTCTAAACCCTAGCCCTTTTAAAGCCTTTTTGGGATTTTCATTCTTTACTTTATTGCTTCGTCTTCCTCGGGTGAACGGGTTTTCCTCTGCGGCGGTTTTTTCACGCGTTGCTTATTCACCAAACTTCTTCCGGTGAGTTCCGTATCTTTTATTTCATCCGCGATTTGATAGTTTACGATGTCTGTCGCGACTGTACCTCAGAGCCCTTCTTCTGAGTCGGTGGAGGTGGTGGAGAGGGCTCTGCCAAGAAAAAAGAGGAGGTTATCTTTAGAGGGTGGGGGCGTCGCCTCTGAGGATGTACAGCAGCCCACGGAGTTGAGAGATAGCTCCGGGGCCTCTGGGTCATCGGTGGGGGCCACTCCCTCGGAATCTCTGGCTCGAGTTTTTTCTGCTCGTGAGGCGGAGGCTGGGGATATTCGGTCTGGTGCCGTTATTTGCCCTGGTCGGGTGGCGTGTTTCAGGAACACTTTGGGAGAAGGGGCGGCGGAGAAAATTAGGAGGGAGTTCCACATTCTCGATGATTATGGGATTAGGGTTCCTTCCTTTGTAGAGAGTGTTTGTGGGGGTACTACTGAGGAAGAGGTAGCTTTCTACGTGGAGGCTTTTCGGGCGGGGGTTAGGTTCCCGCTCTTGGGCATTATAGTAGACTTCACACTTCTCTGTAGCTTTAGAAGTGGGTAGGGGTCCTTTGGCAAAACCCACTTCTCTGTTGCTTTCGAAGTGGGTTTTGCCATGGCTTTGACCTCGACCCATTTGGTGAAGTAGTCGATGGCGACGTACAACATGGTATGCCCCCCGGGGGCTTCCGGGAAGGGTCCGAGTAGATCCATGCCCCACATGGCGAAAGGCAGGGGTCTTGCTATCGCGGTGTATGGTGTGGCCGGTTGGTGGGGGTTGGTTGCGTACCTTTGGCATGGGCTGCATTTTTTGACGAACTCCTTGGCGTCCCTGAGGATCGTAGGCCAGAAGTAGCCGTGCCTTACGATTTTCTGAGCCAGGGTCCTTCCGCCCCCGTGGTCTCCGCAGATCCCTTCATGTACTTCTCGCAGGGCGTAGTCTGATTCGGAGGGCACCAGGCATCGGAGGTACGGCCATGTGTATGACCGTTTGTAGAGCCTGGGTCCGTGGACCACGTAGTGGGCGGCTCTTGCCGTTAGGCGCCGAGCTTCCAGCTTATCTGCGGATAGTATACCGTCTTTCAGGTATCGTATGATGGGGTCCATCCAGTTTGGTCCAGGTGGGATTTCCAAGACTTGCACCTCGTCGATGCTGGGGTGGGGCAGTATTTCTGTGAGCACGGTACCGAAGTCATGGGTCTCTTCGGCGGCCATCCTTGATAATGCATCTGCTCGGTTGTTCATGTCCCGTGGTACTTGGAGGATCTCTACCTCTCCCATTCCCTGCAGCTTTTCTTTTATCTTCTGGAGGTATCTCTTCATTCTGGGCCCTTGGCTTCGTATACGCCGTTCACTTGGTTGACGACGAGCTGGGAGTCGCTATGGACTTTTAACTTTCCTGTGCCGAGCTCCGTGGCTAGACTTAGTCCTGCTAGCAAGGCTTCGTATTCAGCCTCGTTGTTGGAGGCTTTGAAATCTAACCTGAGGGCGTATTCCAGTGTGAATCCTTCTGGGCCGTGGAGGACCACCCCCGCCCCGTGCCCTTTTTGGCCTGCTGAGCCGTCAACGTGCAGGGTCCAATGAACCTCGTCGCTTTGTTCTACCACGTTTTTGCTAGCCGTCTGTTTGGTGGGGCTGTCGCCATTTTCCGTTGTCGTTGGTTCCTCGGCCAGGGCCGTGGATTCCACTATAAAGTCGGCGAGGGCCTGGGATTTAATGGCTGGTCTCGGGCGGACTTGTATGTCGAACTCTCCCAACTCAACGGCCCAACTGACCATCCTACCCGAGGTCTCTGGGTTCTGGAGAATTTTCCTTAGGGGTTGGTCGGTGAGAAGCACAATGGGGTGGGCCTGGAAGTACGGGCGGAGCTTTCGAGCCGCGGTGACGACTGCGAGGGCGAATTTCTCTATGTTTAGGTATCGGATTTCTGCACCGTGGAGAGTCTTGCTCACGTAGTACATCGGGTGTTCCTTTTTGTCGCTTTGTTTGGCCAACACCGCACTCACTGCCGTGGGGCTGACGGCCAGGTATAAAAATAGCTCTTCCCCCGGCTCGGGTTTGGCGAGTACGGGCGGTGTCTGAAGGTATTGCTTCAAGGAGTTGAAGGCCTCTTGGCAGGCCGGGGTCCATTCGAACTCCCGTATGTTTTTTAATTGTTTGAAGAAGGGTTGGCATTTTTCTGCCGATTTGGGCATGAATCGGCCGAGGGCCGTGATTCGACCTGCGAGCCTCTGTACTTCTACCGCTGTTGCCGGGGGTTCCATGTCTAGGATGACTTGGATCTTTTTGGGGTTGGCCTCGATCCTTCTCTGGCTGACCATGAACCCCAAGAATTTTTCGGAAGTTACCCCGAAGGCGCATTTCGCGGGGTTGAGCTTCATTCGGGCTCGTCGTAGGGTGCTGAAAGTCTCCTGAAGGTCGGAGATGTGTTTGGAGGCTTCCAGACTTTTTACCAGCATATCGTCGACATACACCTCTACGTTTCTTCCGATTTGTGCTTGGAACAGCTTATTTACGAGCCGCTGGTAGGTGGCGCCCTCGTTTTTTAAACCGAAAGGCATAACAGTATAGCAGTAGACGCCCTGATCGGTGATAAACGCCGTTTTCGGGATGTCTGGCTCGTGCATTTTGACCTGATTGTAGCCTGAGAACGCATCCAAGAAGGTGAGAAGTTCGTGTCCGGATGTGGCGTCGATGAGTTGGTCAATGCGCGGCAGGGGGTAGGGGTCCTTTGGGCAGGCCCTGTTTAGGTCTGTGAAGTCTATACAGGCCCGCATGGCGAAAGGCAAACTCCTGTTTAGGTTTGTGAAGTCTATATGCGCGCCGGGGTAGGGGTCCTTTGGCAAAACCCACTTCTCTGTTGCTTTCGAAGTGGGTTTTGCCACGGCTTTGACCTCGACGAGTTTGCCAAAGGAAAGGGGTCCATCCAGTTTGGTCCAGGTGGGATTTCCTTTTGATTTCCCCGGAGTTTGCCTGAACTCCGGCATAGCAGAGAGAGTGAGAGAGAAAAAGCTTGATCGAAACCCTAACTCGTTCTTTTTTTTTTCTCCGATCTTCCTCTCCGGCGAGTTTGCCAAAGGAAAGGGCTCGGATCCCATCACAAGGGTCCGGCATACATCTCCACAAGATGGAAAAAACCGATTTCGATGGCAAAAGGCTCGGAACCCGTCACAAGGGTCCGGCATACGTCTCCACAAGATGGAAAAAACCACGGTACCCATTCTCCACTCCGGACACGGGTAAAAGAGGCGAGGCAACAACAGAGGAGGCTAGGAACCCAATCCTACTCTCCCTGTTAGTCCCCTCCGACTCACTCACTCACACACCCAGAAAAGAGCCCGCGTGCTACCTCTGGTAACCCTGATCGAAAACTCCCTTCCCCCTCTCGCTGTACTTTATATTGATTGGTCGAAGGATCTGACTTGGGTGTCGAAGTGGTCGTCCAGGACCCACCCCAGACCCCTGTGATTGCAGACTCCGCAGAGGCCCTCTACCGACCGCGCAATCGCAGACCCGTATTCAGACGCCATCACTTCCTTCACAAGCGGCTAATTGATCTTACTTTCTTAGATCTGTTTTAGAATCTTTGAAGTTTTTGTTTTTCCTAACTACAAACCCTAACATCCTTAAAAACCCAGATCTGCTCTGTTATGATGTGATTCCGTTCATTTTCTTCATTTAGATCATAGGAATTTCAGATCTGAAATTGTTAGCCTCATAACAACAGCAACTGTCTCGTCTTCTTCATTATCTTCTATTAAAGAAGAAATGGTGAAAATCTGGCAACTTCTCATTTAGGCAAGTATATTGATTTAGTTTATTTCTTTCTTCATGTAGAAATGTATAGAATACGTCAGAATTTCTATGTTTATGGATGTTCATTTGAAAGATGTTAGTTTAGAATTCTTTTTTTTATGAGATTTCTCAGTAGTTGTTATCAATTTGAAGATTTATTTTTTCTCTTTTTAATACATGATTTAATGATCTTATAAGATCAGTTTTTTAAAAAAAAAAGATTAATGCAGCCATTAAAGAGAGTTCCAGTAATCTGAACTTTTTGTCATTTGATAAGAAAAATATCTTCTGTTTTTAGGATTGATCTTCTGGCGTCATGATCTTAAAATGATGAGTTTTTTTAGTTCTGTGTTGAATACATGAATAATTATAGTGACATAGTATATGCTTGATGGTGGTGTGGTTGTTTGAGGAATATTCTATGCTTATCATAAGCTGACGGTGCTATATTAATGTTGTTGCCTAAATCAATAGTGTTACACCATGACTGTGATAGGGAGAATTTTGTATGCTTATTTGAGATTATTACACTAGTATGCTCTGTATGAAGGATGTTGTATATTTTTTAGAATTAATAGTGTTGTTTTATTTTTCTGGGGTTTTAAAATGGACTCTAATAAAAGTCCGAACTAGATATGATGCACAACTTTAGTTTGGCCACATTCATGATCAGATTTTTTTTTTTAAATTGAAACTTTTACTCTCGAAGGATACTGAACTGTACATACATTACTTTCATGTTTTGATAAAGGAGTGTTGGATGTCATAGATATTATTCCTGAATACATTTGCATCTCATGAGAGTAAGTCATTGCCTTATATCTCATTTATTGATTTTCAGTGCATATGGCCTGTTTAATTGCTCTTGGTTTCACTCACTGAATTTTATATCAATAGCAGATTCATTAGGATTTGCATCATTAACCTTTAGTAAGTGAACAAATTTACTTCGTTTTTCCTTTGTGAATTGATTGGTTAGAATTATTTTAGAATTACAAAAATTTTAGGGATTATGTCAATAGCCAATATGTCTCTTAAACCTTGAATACGTATAACCTAGGCAAGATCTGTGTCTGACTTTATTTTTTTAAAAAGAAGAAGAAGAAGAAAAGAGGCAGATTAATTGTTGATGCTTGTACTACCAGATTCTCTTGACCCTATAGTTTTTTTTATTGTAATGTCTTTCCTTTGGAAGACAAGTGTTAACCCAATCATGTTCTATGGTCATGTAGGTTTATTTGCTTAGTTGTGTATATTTTTAGTTTGATATTTATCCCATAGTATTCCTCTACCCTTATTCTCTTTCAATTCTATTTGATATTACCAGCCCTTTTAACTTATTCTCTTCTCTTTATAATTGATATTGGTAACCCTCCTTTCTACCCTCCTCTCCAATTGATATTGGCAGCCTCTTGCCTTATACAATTCTTTATGACCAATTTTAAAAAAAGAAAAAAACCAACATTGATGGTCAAATTTTCCTAAGAGAAAGAGAGACGTATGTGTAGCATAGAATTTCCCAAAACACTATGATTGCAATGCTTGAGAAAGTCAACATAAATGGCTATTCTTTAAATGCAATAAGTATGGTAGTTTTTTTTAGTGGACCCCAAACAAAGAAAACGTGGGAGTAGTGTAGTAAAAAAAATTGAGTTTTTTTTTGGTCAGCAAAGAGGTGCTGGACGGGTACCTGTGTGTGCAGGAAATCTACAATTTTTGGGACAGAAGTTTTGATTAGAATATGTTGTTTGAGTTGCATTATTTTTCTTTAAAAAAAAACGGATTTCTTGGATCAGTTTGTCATGAAGAACTGAGTTTTAATATGTGGAGGTCGGCCTCAAATTGTATTTGGGGTTATATTTCCAACAGAATTTTTCTCAATATGTTTTCAACTTTAGCTCAAGGTTTTTTTTACAAACATCATTTCTTCAGGCCAGCTTGACAAATCAATGGTCTTTCTTGTTACAAAACTTTAACTATTTTCCAAGTAATATGGTCAAGAGATAAATTTTGTTTGGATAACTCATTGGTTGGAAATTTTTTTTGTTAGATATTTGTTATGCCTAAAATTGGTAACAGATACGGCAGTGACGAAAGAGCCGATCTGGCGGGTCCTAGGGGCTGAGGTGAAGGAACTGAGTTCTGCATGAGCGAACGAGGTAAGAAGACCAACCTGGAGTCGTTGCTCCGGACGGGCCCTTCGACACTCAAGTTAGTATGAGTAGAAGTGCAGAGCCAAAACTTTAAAAGTGGTAGTTTAGAAGTTATTACCCCATTCTTTGAGCCTTAGGAGGCCTTTTATAGAGAGAGCCCTGGGGTGGTTGAATTACCTACCCCAGGACAGGTGTCGGCTACCCCTGGGCAGGTGCCGAATTCGTGGTGGGCCCTTTAAGGGCCACGTGTCGACAGCTAATTGGTTGTTGCTTTTCATACCCCATCAGTTGCCCCCCCAGTTCTCCAAGTCATTGTGGTGATTTGGGGAAGTATGAGGCCGTGTTCTTCAGCGGTTGAGTGAGCCAGCGCTTGGGACGGTCGGATAAGATGAAGTAAGAGATCTGGCCGAACAGGACTTCTGTACGGCCCGGGACGGCCGGAAAAATGAAGTGAAATGATCTGTCAGGCCAAGTCGTCTGTCCGGCTTGGGACGGGCAGAAGTTTGAAGTGGAAAATCTGTCCGGCCTGGGACGGTCAGAAGTTTGAAGTGGAAAATTTGTCCGGCCAAGCAGTTTGTCCGGCCCGGGACGGGCATAAGTATGAAGTGGAAAATCTGTCCGGCCAAGCGGTCTGTCCGGCCTGGGATGGGCAAAAGTTTGAAGTGGAAAATCTGTTTGGCCAAGCAGTCTGTCCGGCCTGGGACGGGCAGAAGTTTGAAGTGGAAAATCTGTCCGGCCAAGCAGTTTGTCCGGCCTGAGACGACCGGATTTTTGTCGTTTTCTGCACGCGCCATATCCTGGCCGGCTCGGGACGACCAGATTTTTGTCGTTTTGTGAAACGCGTCATATTCTGGCCGGCTTAGGACGACCAGATTTTTTTCGTTTTACGAAACACGTCATATTCTGGCTGGCTTGGGACGACCAGATTTTTGTCGTTTTGCGAAACGCGTCATATTCTGGCCGGCTCGGGACTACCAAATTTTTGTCGTTTTCAGCACGCGCCATATCCTGGCCGGCTCGGGACGCCTAGATTTATGTCGTTTTCTGCACGCATCATATCCTGGCCGGCTTGAGACGAGCACAAACACTTGGGAGATTTTCTATGCCCAAACACTTGGAAGATTTTCCCCTTTTGCCCTGAAGTGCGTATTCAAGGAAGCCACGTACATACCGTATATGCGTGCGTATTATACGTTTCGTATATACGTATACATACACTCACCTCGCAAGGTGTGCCATCCTTCATTTATGAGGGACACGCGGAGCCCCCTGGTTCGCAGATGCGAACCGCCTCAAGCCCCGAAGGCTATAAGTAAAGGTTTACACCTTTCACTTTTCACTTTTCATTTTTTACTTCTGTCTTCTTTTTTGCTCTGCCTGCTTGGCTCTTGATAGCTTGCGGTTCGTGAAATAGGAGTCTTTATCTTCTGACCGGTAATTTTCTTTAGCGCGTCTTTATTTGATTCTTTTTCTGCGTCCTTTATGTCCCGTAGTACTTCTAGTTCTGAGTCCGGTTCTAGGTCGTCTTCAGGGGAGTCCGCATCTTCTAGTAGTTTAGGGTCTAGCTCGTCGGAGAGGACCTAAACTAATCCGACCAGGGTTCCCGGCCCGTATATGGCATGTCCTAGGATTGATGTGATGGCTCTTGATGAGCCCGTCGGTAGCGGGACGAGGTGATTTTAGACTTAAACACCACCCCGGTCCAAACGGACAGCTTCTACCGGGCAGAGGCGAGTGGAGGTAGTGATGCTGCCGAGGCGTCCACCACATTCATTCCAGGCTGGACCGCAGAGGTCATAGCTGAGGCCCGAATGGACGCTAATCCTCAGTACAACGTTCAGGCTCTTTACGAGGAGAATTACCTTGAGGAGTCCAAATTAGGGAAAGTTCGGGATAGGTACTGCATTCCCGAGCGGTTCAGGTTGAGGGCGGGAATAGAGGGAGATAGGGCTTGTAACGATAGCATCGATGTATGTATCTATGTGGAATCCCTAAGAGCAGGGCTTAGGTTTCCCCTGCACCCCTTCGTGGAGATTCTCCGATACTACGGCCTAGCCCCAGCTCAAGTTGCGCCGAACTCATGGAGAACGCTGGTCGGATTTATGTACCTGCTCTAGGGCCGGCTCCACAGAAACTTGTCCATTCCGCTGTTCCGTACGTGCGCGCACTTGAAGAGGCATAAGGACAGAGGTTGGATCTATGTAAGCCAACGTCCTGAGGTGAAGATGATCACCGGCATTCTAACCTCCATACATTCATGGAAGAACATGTTCTTCTACGTCGAGAACAGTGGAACTGCTGAGCCCTGGTCGGTTCCTTTAAAATGGGACACCCCGGACACGCTTGCGCTAAGCCGCAAGCCGATCCTGGAGGGCGAGGATAAGCTTACATTCGCTCGGGTCTGTGAGGAGCTGCAACGAGAGGGCCTGATTTACTGTGTAGAGTTCTCCAAGGAAGAGATTCTGGTTGAGCTCGGCATTAGTACTGCGACCCGGGCACGTATGTGGTTTTAGGCTAGTTTTGATCTTGAGTCTTCTCTTTTGTCATTACTGACCGGTTTGTCCTGTCGAATTTCAGAGATGCAGAAGCAGTCCGCACTGGAGAAGGTAAGGCAGAGTGCCTATGGGAGGGGCCAGGGCCAGAAAAGGAAGGCCCTCGAGATTTCTAGTCCTGCACCAGTGCAGGACACGCCGCCCAGGGGGAGCAGGCCATCAGTAAAGATCGTGGGTACCTTCGGCCGGGGAGCTGGATCCTCGCGGCCTGCGGACGTGGTCCTAGGCGTCCAATCCCCCCCGCAAGGTCTGCGGACAATGTTTTTCGGCCCAACTGGGCCGTTCAAAAGAGCGACACCGGCTTGGGTGACAGCCGGGTAGCCAGGGAGATAGTCACCTAGGGCTTGTTGAAGCAGGACAAGCTAAAGGTTCTTAATGAGCCTCCGGACACGGCCGATGAGGCCATGTTCTCCTCGATCTATCAGGTTTTTTTTTTTTGCTTACACCCTACTCTTAACCCGCAGATCAGATGCTACTATAATGACCTCCGCCAGAAAAGCCGGGGCTTCTCCGCTGCAATCACCAAATCGGAAGAAGAAAACGGCAAGCTGAAGAAGGATGCCCTCGAGCTCAATAGGGCCCTTCAGGAGAGGGACCAGGATATCATTAAGCTCAGGAGTGAGATGGCCGCCCAAAAGGAGAAGGCCATTGACGCCCTCAACCAGCAGAGGGAGAGAGCTCGGGAGAGGCAGAGAGAGGCCGTGCAGAAGAAGGAGGATGAGCTCGTCAGTTTGTCCACCGAGTCCTACAAGTTGGGATTCATGGATTGCCTGGAGCAAGTCAAGGGGTCCAACCCAAACGTCTTTCTGGAAGGCCTTGTTTTGCCTGAGCCGGTGGCCGGGGATCCAGACGAGCAGGGCGCCTTCCCAGCAGCTGATGCTCCTGAGGCAGACACTCAGCGGAACGGCGGTCACGAGGAGTCTTGAACTCCCCATCCTTCCCTGTTCGGCACGACTCCTGAATTCTTTTCGTAATGGCCCCTGAAGGCCCATTTTTTGTACATCTGCCCGTATGGGTTTTTATGAATAGAAGTCATATTTTGTCCTCCATCACTTTTGTTTGCGCTCGTCTTTGCTTTTACTAAAGACTGGTTAACTTAGCACTTTAGGCCGCCAAGTTTATTAGATTTTGATTTTCATGGTGGGTTTTCTGCCCTGGTTTGTTCCTGTCCGAAACTGCGCTTCCGGACTTTTGGAGACGAACCTGGGTGAACCAAACAGCATGTACCCAAGTTTGTGGAACTTGGATTTTTACGAATTTTTGGTTTTCTGCCCTGGTCCATCCTCGACCAGAAGTGCGCTTCCTGACTTTTTGGGGACGAACCGGGGTGAGCCAAGCAGCATGTACCCAAGTTTGTGGAACTTGGATTTTTACAAAGTTTTGGCTTTCTGCCCTGGTTCGTTCCCGACCAGAAGTGTACTTCCAGACTTTTTGGGGACGAACTGGGGTGAACCGAGCAGCGGATACCCAAGTTTTATTGAACTTGGGTTTTTGCAAGGGCTTGGTTTTCTACTTGGGTCCGTTCGTAACCAGAAGTGCGCTTCCTGTCTTTGTGGAGACGAACCGGGGTGAACCAGGAAGCGGATACCCAAGTTTGTGGAACTTGGATTTTTACGAGGGTTTGGTTTTCTGCCAGGGTCCGTTCCTGACCAGAAGTGCACTTCCGGTCTTTTTAGAGACGAACCAGGGTGAACCAAGCATCGGGTACCCAAGTTTTATTGAACTTGGGTTTTTGTAAGGGTTTGGTTAACAATGGCAGAGAGGACAAGTACTGCTTCAGCTCTTCGAATGCAACTTGACAATCCAATGTCCAGGGGGCTGTTTCGATTCCTTTGACAGCATTGAAGAAAGGTAGCCATCTTTTTGCAGATTTTGAGATAAAGTGCCCCAGTGCGGCCACCATTCCGGTTAGCCGCCGCACTTTCCTAATGGTCTTTGGTGGAGTGAGCTCCACCACAGCCCTGATCTTCTCCGGATTAGCTTCTATCCCTCTTTTGCTTACCATAAATCCTAGAAATTTTCCCGAGCTGACACTGAACGTGCACTTGGTGGGGTTGAGTTTCATGTTATGCTCCCTTAGGATGTGGAATGTCTCTTTCAGGTCGGAGACATGATCTTGCGTGCTCTGGCTTTTGACCAACATGTCATCTACATAGACCTCCATGTTGCAGCCGATTTGTTTTTCGAAGAGCTTGTTTACGAGTCTCTGATATGTTGACCCTGCATTCTTCAGACCGAAAGGCATGACGCGGTAACAGTATGTGCCCTGATCCGTTACGAAGGATGTTTTTGGTACATCCGGTTCATACATTCTGATTTGGGAGCGGATAGTTGTCCTTAGGGCAAGCTTTGTTCAAATCGGTGAAGTCAACGCAGGTCCTCCACTTTCCGTTGGCTTTCTTTACTAGGAGCACATTTGCCAGCCAGTCCGGATATTGAATTTCTCGAATGAAGTCAGCCCTCAAGAGCCTCTCACACTTCTTCTTTGATCGCTTGCCGCCTTTCCAGGGCAAAGTGTCTCCTCTTTTGTTTCACAGGCTTCCAGGTGGGGTCAACACCTAGTCTGTGCGTACTGATCTCTGGATCTATGCCGGCATGTTTGCAGAAGCCCATGCAAAGACGTCTCCGTTGTCTTGAAGAAATTGGGTGAGGTCTTTGGCGGGTTCATTTACTTGGGCTTCGTCTCTCAAATCAAGTAGTTCAATTGGTAATGATTCCGACGCATTTTTGCCTTTGAGTGCCATAGCATAGCACTCCCTGGACTGTGGTTGGTCTCCTTTGACTTCTCCCACACCATTTGGAGTTATGAATTTCGTTTTCTGATGATACGCGGAGGCAACAACACGGATGAGATTCTGGCCGGGTCGTCCCAAGATAGCGTTGTAGACCAACGTGGCCCTCACTACCAGGAAGTTGACCATTGCGAAAGCTTGACAGGGCGCTTCCCCGATGAGGACTAGGAGTTCAATATGTCCTTCCACTTTAACAATTTCTCCCTAGAAACCGAACAGATCAGAGTTCGTCGGCCTCAAGCGGTCGTCTCCTATCATCATCTGTTTGAATGCATGATAGTAGAGGATGTCGGCCGAACTCCCGTTGTCGACAAGGATTTTCTTTAATTTCCAGTTCGCAACTAGCATGGTTATGACCATGGCGTCGTCATGGGGGAGTATCAAGTTGTCGAGATCTGCATCTGAGAAGGAGATCTCATTCTCTGTCTTCATCTTTTTGCTGCATGTATGCACGGCATTGACTCGGCGCGCGTAGGCCTTTTGAGCAGCTGATGCTGTACCTCCGGCGGCCTGTCCCCCCATAATGGTATTTATGACCCCATTAGGCTGGGATCAGCGCACCTCGGCCTGTGGGCTTACCGGGGGAAGAGATTTGTTCCGCACAGGAGACGGCGGGGGTCGTCGAGGGCTTTGGCACTGAGGGCTTCTCCCCCTGCTCTCTCTTCTGTCGCCGTCATCTTTAACATACTTTTTTAAGTACCCCCGATTAATCAGCAGCTCGATTTCTTCTTTGAGGTGCCTGCACTCATCGGTGTCGTGCCCGTGGTCCCTATGGAACCGACAATACTTCGACTTGTCTCTCTTGTTTCCTTTTGAGATCATCCTGGTCGGCCATCTTACGAATTCTTCTCCCTTGATTGCGGCCAGTATGTGTCTTCTGGAAGTGTTGAGCTGGGTGTAATTCTCTTCCCTCCTTTGTGGGGTTCTCTCTCTCTTCTCGAGGCTTTATCGTCCCTACGCTGCTTGGTAGGGTTCTTCTCTTCGGAGGTTCTCCTCCGGTTTGAATCTAAGGCGGCGAGCGTCTCCTCCACGGATATGTACTCCTCGGCCCCTGCCATTAGATCTGCCAATGAGTGCGGATTTTGGCGGGCTACTGATCGCCGAAAATCGTTAGACTTCGCGCCCGCGAGGAGCGCATTTGCTGCGGTTGAGGGATCCAAGTTTGGCACCTGGAGGGCCTCCCTGTTGAGACGGCTCACGAATGCTTTTAGAGGTTCATTATCCTCCTATCGCAAGGCCATTAGGGACGCTGTTGTTTTCCTTGGCCTCCGACTGCTCATGAAATGTCGGACCAGATCATCCCCGAAGTCATCGAAGTTGCTGATGGAGTTTGGCTTAATCCGCGAGTACCAATCTCGCGCCGCACCCGTTAGGGTGGCGGGGAAGGCTCTACAGAGGAAACCATCAGAAGCGCCGTGGAGGAGCATCATTGTTCTGAAAGTCTCCAAATGGTCTACAGGGTCAATGGTTCCATCATATTGAGGAACTGGTGGCATTTTGAACCCTTTGGGCGCCAGCGCGCTCATAACATGGTCGGTGAACGACGGTCTGCTTGAGAATATCTTTATAGTAGGTTGGCCCTGATCTTTCGCCAGCTCCTCTATTTAGTGGTCTATTTCTTCGATCCTCCTCAGCATCGGATCGGTCATCTTGTTCATTCGGCCCGCAGATATATTTTTCTCCACGGAGGGGATCGCAGTAGAGCCGAAATGACTTTCCGAACTCCTTCGACGATGCCGGGACCTTTCCCGTGGCACGCGGGATCGTGACCTCCGACGGTGGTGAGGCTCTGTATGGGCATGCCTGGTTCTCGAATGATGTACTCGCCTTGTGGAGTGGTGGGTCCGGTCCCTACTGGGAGGTGCTGGCTTCCCCCTGTGGACACTCGACCTTTCCTGCGCAGGTCGCGGAGCCTCTTGGGGGATGCTGGGGAGGCGCTTGGACCAGGTTTTGGTATTGACCAACAAGAGCAGTCATCTGTTGAAAGAGAGTTTGGATTTGTTCGGGAGTAGGAGCAGGGTTTAGATGTTCCGAATGAGCCGGACTCTGTTCTGCTATTGCTGAGGGAGCCACTATCTGTGAGGCCAGTCGTTCACTTCGAATCCTGCGAGGCGCTTCGACTCGGGCTGTCCGGGCAGTTGGTACCCGGGCACTCCTCCGTCTTGCCATTTCATAAAGGGGGATTTGAACAGCTTTTAGTTCAGGGTCCCACGGTCGGCGCCAATCTATTATGCCTAAAATTGGTAACAGATACGGCAGTGACGAAAGAGCCGATCTGGCAAGTCCCAGGGGCTGAGGTGAAGGAACTGAGTCCTGCACAAGAGCGCACGAGGTCAGAAGACCAACCCGGAGTCGTTGCTTCGGACGGGCCCTTCAACACTCAAGTCAGTATGAGTGGAAGTACAGAGCCAAAACTTTAAAAGTGGTAGCTTAGAAGTTATTACCCCCTTCTTTGAGCCTTAGGAGGCCTTTTATAGAGAGAGCCCTGGGGTGGTTGAATTACCTACCCCAGACAGGTGTCGGCCCATTTGTGGGTTTAGGTTTACCTGCTCTTGGCAGATTACCATACTACCCCTGGGCAGGTGCCGAATTTGTGGTGGGCCCTTTAAGGGCCACGTGTCGACATCTAATTGGTCGTTGCTTTTCATACCCCATCAATATGTATTTTCTAAAAAGACTTTCTGTCAATTTTAAATGTGCTTAATTTGTTTTATCCATTGAATAATACATCTTCATTTTCTTTCTTTATTGTTTAATAGTGCTATTATAATATGCTTTTGTTGTCATGAATAACTGGACGTATACTAGTACATTTATTTATAGTTTAGCCAACATGATTGAAAGGTAGTTAATTTGCTCAATATGTTCAGGAGTTGATGGTTATGTTTATGGTTCAGTTAAAATATTTGTAGTTCTTTTGTTTTATCCAAACATTTTATGCTTTATTTTTTAAGTTTTTTTAGCTTAAGTCACTGTTGTTTTGAAAATTATTTAAATTTCATATTGCTTTGCACGCTTGTATCCATTAGTTTGTGTTCCTTCATGAATATCAAGTTGATTCAATGAAATAATGGAAGGGAAAAGAGAAGGGGGTAATTTATGTATCTTCACACACATAATTTCAATGTGATGAGTTGATGGTTCTAGGTTTCTTTACATAACCTGTGGATCTATTGATGAACAATTATTTGAATGTGCAAAAATTTGATTTCTAGCTTTGTCCAGATTCATGCAGAGCTGGTTCAGCTTATTTCAAATGATTTGTGTTCTTATAAGCTTGATTTTTGTGGTGTTTTGAGAAATGTAAAATCCCTTTTGAGTAAAAAAACTGTATTAAGATTCATATTACTGACATGAACATGAGACCTGAAATTTAAAATTGATGCATAGATATGATGTCTATTCCAGTTCGTTTTGACAAATATGTATACTGTATTTTGAGGTTTAAAATTGATGCATAATTAAAGTATGTCAAGCAGAAATTGAACTTATTTACTTCTCATTAGAACAGGAAAACTGGTTAGAACATCTTCAGGTTTCACATGATGATTGTAAGATTACAAACAAAATTTTTTTAGTTGGAACTCATGCTTTCATTTTGAGTTAATAAAGGCTGTTCATGATAATTTCTTCGTGTGTGATGATGAAAGTTCTGTTGGTAGTGTAAATATGTTTGGACTCCTAAAATCATAGGTCATGAGATGCCATAGGGCTTGAGGAAGCATAGTTCAGATATTATTATTTTCATAAGAAAAAATTTAAATTGAATTTTAGTTTATAGGTGAACAGTACAAGATCATTTTTTGACACTTGTTGACGTAAGCCCATCATTAGGGGGACTTATTAGGATATAGTAGTACCCGCTGTCTTCTTCTTCCCTCTTCTTTAGGTAGAGAATGCTCGGCCTTATAGGTACCTTTGAACCTTAGATGCCCTTCCATTCATTGCAAGGGCAATGAAAGAGACATCTAGAGCGCCCCGATTTTTAAATGACTACTTTAGTCTCATAGTGGTTTTTCCCTTTTAGGAGAAAAACTTTGTTTCATTTAAAGAATTTACCCCTTTAAGAAATTTGCCCAGCCTCATGTAGTTGCACCCCCTCTAGGAAGAAAACCAACTTGGTCTGTTAGCTGCCTCGTCCCTACTTATCATTACAAGGGTAATGATAAGGATATTTGGAGCCCGCAATAGGAGACATGCTTTGTCTCACGAGTGTTAGTGGTTTTCCTTTTTTAGGAGACAAGCTTTGTCTTATTAGAGAGGTCATACATTAGGAGACAAGTTTTTTCTTATTAAAAGAGTCAGCCATAGGAGGCTTGTTTAGCCTTATTTGTTGAAGCCCTTCTAACTTGTCCTCCCTCTTTAATAATACATGTTTAGGAGTTTATCTTTCAGAGTCTTATTAGAACCTGCCTATTTGGGATCTAACTTTCATAGTGAAGACACTAGTTTACTTGTTTGTGTGCCCTTGCCATTTTTGGGACACATGTTTGCTTTTTTAGGTTTTTCCATTTAGCCCTAGGGGTTTTACCTTATGGTGTTTGCAATCTTCCGCGATTTGGATTACAAAGTGTGTTTTCTTATTTGTTTCCTTTGGCTAAAATGGTGTATCATTTTAAAATCCAAAAAAATAGGAAATTCAAAATTCAAAAGGCATTAAAAAACTTTAAGATTTAAAATATTTGAAATATCTCAAAAATTCAAAAACAATTGAAAGTCAAAAGATTTTAATAGTATAGGAAAATTTGTTTCCGAACTACGTTGACTTGATCCTCTCCCACTAGGTACGTAGGCAACTTGGGATCCTTATCCCAAGTCCAGTCAAATTTTGTAAATAAAACTTTTAAATTCTTTCAAAAATACAAAATTTTTTCAAACAAACCTTTCACACTTGTTTTTGAAAAGATCTTTCTCTAGAGTTAGGAGTTTTTCTAGGTAGAGTGTCATTGGATGTTTTGTGTTTGATGTTAGAGTTAGGAGTTTGTCCTAGCTAGGAACGCCTACGTCCAGTTAGTTGGCGATCCACATCGCCGACTGATGACTAGAATATGATGCGTTAATTTGCCTACTATTTTTCTTAGAATACACTGCCTAGTTACACATAGGTTGTAGGAACCACTTGCATTAGCTTACGGCAAACCTGCATTTAGTTAGGGCATATAGGATGTCCTAAAATCACAATCCACTTAAACATAAATAATCGTGCAATAAGCTTTAATAACTAGTCCGATCTTTTAGGTCGAGTCCAGGATAGAGGTCTAGATGTCTTAGGCATGATAGTTTAGCATAGGTGCGAAGAACTGCGTTGCCTTGATTCTCGTGGAGGCGGGGATACGTAGGCGGCTTTGGATAAATATTAGACTATTCGAAGATTCGGGCAAAAAATTAGAGTCTTAAGGTTTGTTGTTAATGTTCTAGAGTTAGTGTTTGTGGTTGTTAGCACTATTTCTTGTATAGGACCTTGGCAGTGTGTTTTCTTTCAGACATTTTCTTATTTAATTTCTCGCATGTTTAGCTATAGTTATCACATGCTTAGCTGTAGATCTTGATTATTTATTATTTCCTGATCACATGCTTAGCTGTAGTTCTTTATTGATTTCAGTTTATTATGTCTTGATTACATGCCTAGCTATAGTTATTTACTATTGATGATTATTATTTTTGCTATTATCTATTAACATTTGTTCACTATGCAAGTTTATCTCCTCTTTAGTTATAAATGTGCATGCGTATGTTTACTGTTTTCTTAGATGTGTTGTGTTAGGATTAGATTGATGTATAGAGATTGGTAACAGGGTTATCTGTTATTAAGTCAGCACTAGTCTTCTCTGCCTCTTTGAGAGACAGTGGGATTCTAGTGTTTATTCTAATGACAGATGATATTGGTACTAGTTCTCTTTAGGGCATGGATGTTAGATGTGATATGTGGAGATAGGTAGCAGGATTATCTGGTATTGGAATGGCTTTAGTTTCCTTCGCCTCTTTGAGAGACGGAGAATTCTAGGGTTCTTTCCAATCTCAGATGGTTCTGATATCAATTCTCTTTAGGATTTGAATGTTTGTTTTCTATTACCCATCCCCGGGTCTTGAATGCTTAGGTAGACGTTTACTTGGGGATATTCGTTCCCATTTCACATGATTTTGCTCAAAATTCTTTGGAATTAATAAAAATGGCATAAGAGACCAAGTGCTTGCACTCAGACGAATTAGGGGTGCTCTTCGGACCTTCTCCATTTGTAATCAGGCACGAGCCCATATATATTTCTGGTTATCCATGGTATACAGAGGATTTGTTTTTGGGGTTCCATGGCCTATTTATGGATGGCGACTCTGAGTTATTTTAGGTACATCTTGGTTTCGAGCCCTGGCTCCGGATCAGGAGGTATCTCATTTTGTATCGCCACTCGTGCTATGCTATGAGGGTGACACTTGTTTTGAGAGTTCCTTGGTAGAGCTCTCCTTCATGTGGATGATCCAAAGGACCGACGGGGGACCCGTTCCTCGCCGCCTCCTCAGGATCGGGGTCCATAGAACCCTCCAACCAAACTAGTTTTCTATGAAGTAAACACCCAATATTATCCTTCTCTCTACTGTTTCAATACTTTCCCTCTTAACCCCATGATTCCACATATATATATATATATATATATATATATATATATATATATATAGAGAGAGAGAGAGAGAGAGAGAGAGAGATGGAGGTTTTCTGCCGGAGCTCCGACGATCCAGACTTGGTATTTTGCTTAAAGTGGTAGGTGAAAATTTATGTTTTGTAGCATTTAATTTCATGAAGGATTTATTTTCTACATCTTTAAAATGCAAGTAAATATTAGATTTAATAATCGTTTGGATATACAAGATTAGTTTAAGGTAATTAGATCCTAAGATACTTTTAGATTTAAAATGCCTTATATTTGTTATATAAGCAAATATGTCAATTTGGTGTAAACAGTTCTATGTATATGATTTGATGACTATGAATATGATTTCAAAATTTAAGATGAAGGCTAAATCTAATTTATTAAGGTGTTAAAGAAAATAGTGTCATTGTAAAGTTGGGGATCTCATGTAACATTTTAAAAAACAAAATAATAATTATTGAATGAACTGGTTCAAAGTACCGTTTTATATTTTTTGATTAAAGGTTGATAGCATCTTGGGTATGAAAGCAACCACGAAAAATTGAACTAAACAAGTAAGTAGTGTTGTTAGCAAAAGATGATATGTTATCACCAGTTCTCTCACTATAGTGAAAGAAATAATTGGCCACTTCTTGCTTTTATGATAATGACCCTTTTACGTTCATATTTGACCTGTCCATGAAAGTTACAGACACCTCATTTTTATCCCTTTATGTTAATGTTGAAATATATGATTAAAAGAATGATAAGACATTTACACAAAAATGAGGGTTATGCATCATGGGCCTTTAAGAACATCACACATGATTTTGCAAACCAAGATCCTATGTATATGGAATATTTGATTTTTGCAAAACAAGAAATAATTTTTTTTTAGAACAATGGAATTCCGTATAACTATGAAATGGCAGGTTCATTCTGCGTCCTTAGGGTGGCACCCTTAAACCAATGATATGAGGGCCTGCACAGAGTCTGCCTAAGTCGCTTCCGGTAAATCGGTTGGACTAAGCACCCGTTTCGCACACCGGTAAATCGGGTGGACCGGGTTATGTTATGATGAAAGTCGTTTCCGGTAAATCGGTTGGACTAGGCCCCTTTCGCACACCGGTAAATCGGGTGGATTGGGTATGTTATGGTGATTAAGATATGATATGACCTTCTTGTACTACTACCTTGATGAGCCTAGGCGTGGTAGTGCGAGGCGTGGGTATTGGCATTCATACCTCTCGAAAAAGAAAATAAGTTTTCTTGCACGCATTGATCAGGACATTTTAAAGTGAAACTGGTAAAAGAAGACACACTATACGATACTAGCACTTTGCATAAAAGAAAATCCACCATAAGAAGTTAGTAATGCTGTTGTGTAATTCGATTTCGATAAGTATTAGTAATACTAATATTTATGAAGAAGATGGATTAGATTATATATAGTATCACTTTTCATTCATGTTTTTAGATGATATAAAACTTTCTTTTCTCTACTGGATTTCTGTGGTTGAAACTCACACCAAAAATAAAAATTTCAGATGTGGATACTTGTTACATTCAAGAGGACTGTGAAGAGGATGGGAACTAGCGAAGGAGTGACACCTTAGTGATTTCTGGTTTAGTTTCCCTTTATTCATTGTTTTAAATTTCTACTTCCATGTTCTGTAAGTCTTAAAATATTTTATTCATTGGTTGAGATTACTTTTATGTTGGCATTTACTTCCAAAAAAAAGAAGAAAAAAAATACTGATGCCTTTTAGTTAACGGGCCGTTTTTTGGGACTCCAAAATCCGGGTCGTTACAGTTTTCCAAAAGTCACATTTTTATCTTGTTGTCATGATTACTTACTTTTTACCTTCTTCAACCTCTTCTCAAAGGCAAAAACCTTGTATTGCTCATTTTTTCACAGTGGCATGAAAAACCCATTTTATTGTTTTCTTTCATCTAGCATCAAACCCATTTGTACTACCTTCTTCAATCTCTTCTCAAAGCCATAGTTTAAAAACCTTGTATTGCTCATCTTTTAAAAGTCCCATGAAAAACCCATTTTAGTGGCTTCTTGCATTTGGCATCAGACCCATTTGTACTTTTGCCTTCTTCAACATGTTCTCATTTGCATGCTTTATTCCACGTAGGAAGGGGTTTTGGTTCCATTTGGCATAAAATTTAGGATATTCTCTCCCTCTTAACTTTGTTCTTTGAAAATAGATGTTTGTAGTGCTAAATAGTGGTTGTTATTGTCAAAATAGTAGTTCAGAGTGCTAAATAGTGGTTCCCTAATGTTAAAACAGTGATTGGGTGTGTTAAATAGTGGGTCTAACTATCAGTGGTTTGAAGTGCTAAATAGTCATTCTTTAGTGTTAAAACAGTGGTTGTTTAGTGTTAAAACAGTACTTGGGAGTGTTAAATAGTGGTTCTAATTAACTAAATAGTAGTTCTTAGTGTTAAATAGTGCTTTTGAGTGCTAAAAAGCGGTTCTTAATATTTAAATAGTGGTTTGGAGTGTAAAAGAGTGGTTCTTTGTGTTAAATAATGGTTCTTTATTGTTAAAACAGTAGTTGGGAGTATTAAATAGTGGTTCTAATGAACTAAATAGCAGTTCTTAGTGTTAAATAGTGGTTCTTTAGGGTTAAAAGAGTGCTTGGGAGTGTTAAATAGTATTTCTTAGTGTTTTTGAGTGCTAAGTAGTGGTTCTTAGTGTATAAATAGCAGTTTGGACTGCTAAATAGGGGTTCTTTAGTGTTAAAACAGTGGTTTGGACTGTTAAATAGTGGTTCTTAGTGTTAAATAGTGGTTATGCAGTGTTAAATCAGTGGTTGGGAGTGTTAAATAGTAGTTCTAATTAACTAAATATTGGTTCTTATTGCTAAAATAGTGGTTTTGAGTGCTACATAGTGGTTCTAATTAACTAAATAGTGGTTCTTAGTGTTAAATTAGTTGTTTTGAGTATTAAATAATGGTTCTTGGTGTTTAAATAGAGGTTTGGAGTGATGAATAGGGGTTCTTTAGTGTTAAAACAGTGGCTTTGAGTGTTAAATAATTATTCTTAGTTTTTAAATAGCGGTTTGGAGTGGTTCTTAGTGTTATAACAATGGTACTTAGGGTTAAAACAGTGGTTCTTAGTGTTAAAATAGTGCTTGGGATTTTTAAATAGTGGTTCTAAATAACTAAATAGTGGTTCTTAGTGTTGAAATAGAGGTTCAAAGTAACTAAATAGTGGATCAGAATAACTAAATAGTGGTTCGCTCATTCCTATCTTATCCTTGCAGGGTTTGTAAATATGGTAGAGCGAAGTGCTTCCTTTATCCTAAATGTTGATGGATATTTAAAGGATGCCGATCTGTATGTCGACTTGTTCAGTGCAATTACAAACTGATGAGATAAGAAGGAAAGAGGTTGACTTGAAGGTCGACCTGTTCAGTGCAATTACAATTTATGAGATAAGACGGAAAGAGGTCGACTTGTTCAACGCAATTACAATATGATGAGATAAGACGAAACTGTAGGTCGACCTGTTCAGTGCAATTACAATATGATGAGATAAGACGGAAAGAGGTCGACTTGTTCAAAAAAAAATCACATCGATGTGTCCCACTTAAATTGAGATCAAGGGCAAGGAACAAAGAATAAAACGGACAAAGATGAAAGGGAGAAATATATGCCACAAACAGATCCAACAAATAGGTGCCACCCATTTTCATTAACTAACTTGACATTGTTTATATATCTTCAAATCATCACCACCATCACCACACTGACTACTCCATATACTCTCTTTTCGTTTACAATCAGAACATCTCTTCTACTTAGTATTTACTCTCCCATATACTCCATCTAAGAAATCACCGAGTAATCTACCTCTCATAGCCGTAATATCTGTCTGGTTGAAATCTATCTTAGCATCACGCAAGAGATATTCCATTTCCTTTAAAACGAATAAACCACAAATATTGCTGCAAAACACGAATGTCAATATCATGTCAGTATTGACGCAATACGCATATGCTGGAAACAAATGAGACCTATTTAGGTAGAATCCAATCCAACGAATACAAATTAGACCTATTTACAAGGAATCCAATCCAAATTATAACCAATGAACCCAATTTAGACCTATTTAGATAGAATCCAACCAAATGAATCCAATGTTTGAACCACTATTGAGACCCTCTAAACCATTAACAGACCCTCTGAACCACAATTAGTCCCATGGAACCACCATTAAACCCTCTCAATCACTATTTACAATGTTTGAACCATTGTTGAGGCCATTTGAACCATCATTACACCACTATTACACCCTTGGAACCACTGTTAGTCCCTCTCAACCACTATTTACAATGTTTGAACCATTGTTGAGGCCTTTTGACCTACTACTATACCGTAGGAACCACTGTTAGACAGAATTACAGTGTTTCAGCCACTATTGAGAACCTATGAACCGCTATTGGACCATTGAAATCACTATTGAGGCCCTCTTAACAACTATTAGACACTTGGAGCCACTATTACACCCTTGGAACCACCATTCATGCCCTCTAAACCACTATTAGACATTGTGAACCACTCTTGAGAGGTTTTGAACCTCTAGTTACATTGTCAGAACCATGGTTGAGGCCCTTTGAACTAATATTATACCAAAGGAATCACTGTTTGACACTGGGAACCAACTCTTAGTCCCTTGGAACCATTGTTGGGAGGTTAAGAACCTCTATTATACCCTTGGAACCACTGTTGAAACATCTATTACATCCTTGCAACCACTATTACACCCATGGAACCACTATTTAAGCCTTCTGAACCAATATTAGACATCTATTGCACCCTTGGAACCACTATTTAGGCCTTCTAAACTACTATTAGACATTTGGAACAACTGTTGAACCACTATTGAAGCTTTCTGAACCACTATTGACTTTCAGAACCACTATTGGAGGCTTTCTAGACCACTATTGAGTTTCAGAACCACTATCACACCCTTGGAACCACTATTGCAACCCTCTGAATAGTGGTTTAGAGGGTGTTTATAGTGGTTCCAAGTGTGTCAATTGTGGTTCCGAGAAGCTCAATGGTTGTTCCGAGCCAGAGGAAAAAAAAAAAACAAGACATGAAAATAGTTCGTTGAGAACCAGAGGAAGGAGATGAAGATGGAGATGGAGGGTCTCAAACTTCACCCTAAACCCAAAAGAACCCTAAACCCATATGGAAAAAGGAATAAACTGGAGAAAATATAAAATGAGAAGGGACTAACCTCAACTTCGATCGCTCCAGGGCTAGTTCTTGTTGGCGCTGTTGCCGTCGTTGCAGGTGGAAAACAAAGAAGAGGATGCAAGATACAGTGAAAATGGAGTTGGAGAAGATAAAGTAAAAGGATGAAGGATTAAAAAGTAAAAAAAATACATTGAAAAATGCTAGAAAGGGCATTTTCGTCCCGAAATGGGCTAAGTTTTCTCCCTCCTTCCATCTTTTGTAATGTAGAAAACAGCCCCCTTTTCTGACAATTTCAGACAAAAGGTACATTTTTATGATCATTTTCCGTTGAAAAAATCATCCAGAAAAAGTAATCAAAATGGGAATGACATCAAGAAAAGAAATAATGAGATGACAGTTGCATACCTTGTGTGAAACTTGATAACTAAATCTATCGAAGGACAAAAGCCCTAAAAGGAAGAATCCTTTTTTTTTTGTTTCAAAATATGTTATTAAAGAGGCACATTGTTCAAAATTTAAGGCAAGAAAAATAAGATGATTTCATATAGAAGGGATTGAAGGAAAAACAGCCTAGGGTTTGCGAGGAAGCGCCAAATGTTCCAAAGTATATGTAGGTATGCTCCCATGTCGGATGTCATTAGAGAGCAACATAAGATAAACCTGCGAGAAAAAAAAAAAAACCTTTGAAATCAGATTCCAATATGATGAGAAATATAGATGACGGGAAATTTCTAGACGTGGAATAAAATGTTGGAATGAACAATCAGGACACGATAATCCGACGATTAAAATCCATTTCCAGTATGTGTGTCTGTGATCGTTGAAATTCATTGAATCACCTTCAAATCACTTACGACCAAAGATACGTTCAAAAAGTAACTCTAATTTAAAACCTGATTCTCTTAATTTGCAATGTTGTTGCCCCTCTATTGTGGAGTATTTGGGGGTTGGAAGAAGAAAAAGTTTTTATGCTCTTGGAATACGAAGAGGGGTGAAAACAGGAACGGCTAGTTCCTGGGAGAGACGCTTTACATAAATTTTAGATGTCGAAGGGTCATTACTCAGCGCATAGGAATGGGAAGAGGCTGTTTCTTTTTCGCACTCATTATTATCGGAAACATTGTTTATTGAGCTTCTTTAGAAACCTATTCAATATGAAAGAGTGTAAAAAGGGGAGGAAAATGGGGAAAATATAAAAAGGGGATACAGAGGGGATTGCCACCTGGTGCACTCCCAGCTTGAAGGATTTCATTTTACTCTGGAAAATTTATTGTTATTCCGTTACTTGCCATAAATCAGACGTAAAATTTTAAGTGCTTCTTTCACCACAAATTTAACCTCCGTAAAAAAAATAAAGGGAAATGTTATCAGCACTACTGTATTTTCATGATCGCACTCCTCACTTTATTATAAGTGGGTATGGCCCGCACAATAGGATGATCCAAACCACCCATTAGATGGGCCATGACCTAAATAGATTGTGCCCCAAAAATCATTTCCATAGATTGATCCTAACCCTCCGATCTGTAGAGGGACTGAATGTTACCTCTACAGATAGGATGGTTAGGATCAACCTATGGAAATGATTTTTGGGGCAAAACCTATTTAGGCCGTGGCCCATCTAATGGACGGTTTGGATCATCCTATAGTGTGGGCCATTGCGAACTTTTAATAAAGTGAGGAGTGCGATCATCAAAATACAGTAGTGCTGATAGCATTTCCCAAAATAAAATGACTTTCTTTCGCCACAAATATTTTTAAGTAACCATCATTCAGAGATTAATTTTTTAATATTCTCCGGAGACAGTTGTGTATTTGAAAAAAAAACTAAAGCCCCATATCTGATTCTCTCCCCTGTGAGTTGATATTAGACATCATTATTGTAAATCTCTCTATTATTGTACTAAAAAAGGTAAAGGGAATGAATATTCACACGCCTATTGTTTACACCCATTTTTTGAATCTAAAATTGGTCACATGGTTGACCATTTTTCTATTAGAGTCAAAACAATTGTTTACCAACGGTTGGTTTTTCAAAAGATAGAAAAAACAGTTATTCTCAACGGATTGAAGTTTAAATTCAAAATGTAAGTTTACAATTATGATAGTTTCCCTTCCAAAGATCAGGAACACTTGCGAGCAGTTAATAGAAATCGATATAAGGGGGCGGATTCATCTAAGGAAAAGGTCTTAGAACAATTGCATAACATATCATAATTTATCGTCACCTTTCCACACATGTCTTACTCTTCCGTAGTTGAAGTTTCTTCCAAGAGTTGAAGACTTGAAGGAATGGATTCACCACCTCTGACAAGCATTTCTCTTTAATTTCAATTATATATCCATTCACTAATGTTTGTTTGTGTATTTTCTGTTAAAAATTTAACCAAAATTTTGTCATTCTCGATCGACTCATTTGCATTCTACGTGCATCGACCTTAGAGCCGTCACTTTGGCAGCGTTTCTTTGAAAAGTTGTTTGTTCAAAAGGCATTAGGATCTCATGGAAGAAGTGATCCCCTATTCTTCTCAATTGCCTGAAATCCAATCCTAAGAGATGGAATCGAGTACCCCTTAAATTGAATTTTGGACATACATTTTACTGATTGGCACACCAACACATTTAACACATCATACATGCCACACTGACCTCACAAATCATCCAGATAGCCATAACACCTATATTTGATAATGGCGCCTTTCTCTTCAATTTATAATAATCTAATTTGATTTTAAAATGCCATACATCTCCCTATGGCTACTAATATGCCATCATAAAGTGGTTGTTGGGGGTAAAATTCGTCAATCAATGAGGAGCCAACATGTGGTACTTCAAGACTTTATGGGGTAGTGTCAGAAGGGTATTTGCACAACCGAAACCTTCCAGAAATCGAGAGAAACTCTAGGAAAGCTTACTTTTCGAAAAACTACCTTAGAGATAAACTTGAATAGAGTTATTCCAAGAAATGGCCTAATCATGGAAGAACCCCAGAAAGGTTAAATTCTTTAAAGGTTCTGGACTCTAGTTTATAAAAAGGGGCCATACTTCAAGGTATGCATCTCATAATTACATTTATTTCATTCTCATTGAGCTCATTTCATCTTGTATTGCTATTGCCGCGTCCTACTTAACCATCTCCGGCCATCTTTTCGACGTTCTATGTTCGTCGGTCATCCTTTTAGAGCTAGCAAAGCGTGGATCCTCTTCTAAGAGCCCGTCCACTGAAATTCCTGTGTTGACCAGTGGCATGAGTAGATGAAAATTTTTAGAGACTAAATTATGAGATCTTTTTACCGGACTTTTGCGATTTCATGATGTTTGTACATGATAGAATTTATAAATTTTTAAAATTGATAAAATGCTCTATCGGTTGAAGGTTGAGATTTTGACTTGGACCAAAATGACCGAAAAAGGTCAAATCTTATATTAGAATTGGAAAGTTGACTTTTTATCCTTTTAGAATTAGGTCTTGAAACTATTTTTAATAGATCCAAATGGGGCGTATTCCCCTCTTTACATGCAAATCTTGAGTATAAGGACATAAAATAAATGACATTGTATTTAAATACCCAATTCTAAAGAGGTAAGTAAACAAGGGAAAAAAAAGTAAAAGTAAGTATATCATCCGTAAGAGGGCGAAATAGAACCGAATCCTGCTCCGTTCCAATTTTCCGGACGAAACAAAATGTTTTGGCTATTTCGAAACGAAATCTACAACTAGGTTCGGTGGACTCAGATTATCTGGCTTTAGGTAGGATGGGAATAAGATCAATAAGACACCAATGTTGCTGTCCAATAACAATTTCGAAAGGCGAATGACATGTGGACCAATTAATTGAGTTGTTGTAGGCAAACTCTTTTGTAGGAAGGGTTCGTTCCCAACTCGATACATGATTGCCTACAAGATCCCCTAGAAACCTATTAAAAACCTTGGTTTACCAATCTGTCGGGGGCGAAATAAGAACCAAACCTGCAACTTGGTGCCTAGCATCTTCCAAAGTGTCTTCTAAAAATAGCTAACATACTTGGCATCTCCACCAGACACTGTGGTTATAGTTATACCATAAAGACGAACAACCTCCCTGAAGAACAACCTCCCTGAAGAACAACTTAGCCACGTGAGATGCATCTGTAGCTTTGTTTCATGTAATGAAATGTGTCTTCTTGGGAAATCTATCCACAACAACAAAAATAGAATCATCGCCTCTAGCTGTCCTGAGTAGACCTAAGACAAAATCTTTATGGATGGCGTGCCACGGAGAATGTGGGACATAATGACATGTACATGCTAGAGTTCATATGTCTTTGCTTGGCCATCTAAAAAGTGTGGCATTGACTGATAATTTTGCCTCATCACGTTTGAGGCTATGTCAGTATAACACCACTTCAACCATGGTAATGGTCTTGTCCATTCTAAAATGTCCAGCTGATGGGGATCCAAACTTAGGATTCCAGGTGTACCAGTGACAGAGGAGACATAGAGATAGGCATATGGATTCGAGATAGATGGATGACCAGAGTTTTTGATCTAGATATCCAAGATCGACGATGCGATGACATAGATGATTCATAGATGTTCCAGACATATTCCCGATGCCGGCGGCCTGCATATTTTTTTTCAGAGTTGATCTAAATCGCCATGCAAGTCCTTTTGGATATCATATGTTCTTTAGAGTTTTGTTTTAGTTATAGGGTTTTAAAAGAGTCTTTTATGAAACCTATAAAAGAGAGAGTCTTGTATGAATTTTTTTAAGTTGTAGTGGTAATAGTGTCTTTTTACATCAAAATAGCTTAAGTTTTTTGAGTTAAAGTTGGAATACTAAAAACAGTAATCTACATGTCTCTGTTGGCTCTGAAAACATGGCCACTGAGTTTGGAATGCCCCAAAACATTAGGAACAATTTACCACTTTCTAAAACACAGAGATTAGAGGGCCCTAAACCCTACCCGAACCACACCTAGTGGGATGGGAGGAAGACGCACTGGTGCGTCACGATGATGCGCATGCCACCCTGATGTGCGCGGCATCAAGGTGCAACGCCACCATGATGCGCCCCTTTTATTTTTATTTTTTTTAAAAGTATTGATTAGTCCTCACAGATGCTATCGAGACATGCGCGGCATCTAGGTCAGCATCATCATGATGCGCGCGGTGTCACGACCGGCGTCTCTGTGGTGTCTTCTTACTCATTCATTAACCTCTGTTAATTATTTCGAAACGGATGCTTTTTCTGAAACAATTTCATATCGCTGCCAGTAGATATTCCGACCTCCGATCGCATTGCCATTGGTGGCGTTGGATCTGTAACGAGACCGGACATTCAACCATGCCACCCGATAATGGATTGGACAATCACACCGTCGGCGGATTTTGAAACTTTGGACTACCCTAAAATATTGTTGTGTGGATTTTAATGGCAGTTTCGCCACCTCTGGACCAAAATTATTGCTTCACTCTAGAATCATAACTTTTATGATTCAAAACAATTCTATACCATCTGATCTTCAAGTCTTCAATAAATTGGATTCCGATTTAAACAAGAAGGGCAGATTGATAAAATCAATTTGAAACACAACCCAAAGGAATTGATATTTTTTGATGTATCGGGTACACATATTAGTACAGTATATCAGGGGAGGTGGCTCTGATACCAATTGTTAATTATAAATTTACTACGTTATTGTGGGACCCTCGAGGGAGTGCGGGGATGAATCCCCCTCAGACTTGATCTCCACATGAGATGGAGAGCTCCGTGTGGCTCTCAAATAGTGCCCTCACAGTATGAGTTTATGGCGCAATGATACTACTTGATTTGGAGTAAAAACTCGAAACCAAGTCGTACCCGAAAGAATATCCCCACACAGATCCAAGGATCCGATGGGAACCTAAAAATAATAGAGTCGCCATCCAGGATTTAGGCCTGGAACCCATAATGATCTCTGTGCAATGCATAACAAGAAAAGGAAGGGTCCATGCCTTTTTACGAGTGGGAAAGGTGTTAGACACCCCACTCGCCCAAGAAAACTCGGTCTCTTATGCCATTTTTATTAACTTTAAAGAATTCTGGGTGAAAACATGTAATAGGAACAAACATCCCCGAGAAGACGACCTATCTACAACATACATAGCTTGAGGATGAGAATTCTGTAGACACCCTCATTTTGCTACGCTTTAAAAACGCGAAAGGTTTATTTGGTCTGTGTTAGTCATCTGCATTATATTAGGTATTCTTACATTTTAGGGTGAATTTCACCTCATTTTAGGAGTTTTGAAGTTGATTCACAATCCTGAAAGTCTCTAGGGGGCTCCATTGGCCTCCGGAAGATGAATAATCAAGTTTCCAATTAAGTAGGAAAAACTGCTATTTTTGTGTTTCTCAGGGTTTCCCTAATTTTTGCCTATTTTTACACCTCGGGGGTAATTTAGTCATTTCCAATGTGTTTCATTTGATCTCTAGAGTGTGTCTAAGGAGTCATGAGTCATTTCGTGAATTTTGAAAAACCTGCTAAATTTGGAATTTCTCAAGGGTTTCGCTTGATTTGAAAATTTTGTGTGTCGAGGGCATTTTGGGCTTTTTTAGGGGATTCCAAGTGATCCTGTTTGATATCTCTCACCAAAAGAAGCAAATTTAAATTTTTTCTATTTTTTAGGTTTGACCATGAAGACTTTCTATTTTTAACTTTCCCCTTTGGAGGCAATCCAATTTAAGGTTATTTTAGTCGCCTTTGGATGCGTAATGATCAAACAGGAGCATTTTGTTCTGAAAAATTATTTCTTCTAAAGGGGATGGTTCGACCATATGTCGAGGGTGCACCATAAATGTCATATGCGTTGGGTTCATCAATAAAAATTTTGAATTTAAAGGATTTTATTGAATTTTCATTGAAAAAAAAACCCAAAATATATGTCATAAGGCCCATAAGGTGGGGTTCCATGTGGACCCACCCATGTGGGTCTGCCACATAAGTGGGCGTCCCACATGGAGAGGCCACATGCAAAAACGTCCAACATGGGATGAGATGGTTGGTGACATCATATTTGTTTTGAAAAAATAATAAAGAAAGGAATAACCATAATTAGAAAGGGCCAGTACGGTCAGGTTAGTAAAATGGTCATAACGTTTTACCTTCTCATCCAAGAAATATACAGCTATACTTGTTTCGAACATATCGAAAAGATCTACAACTTTCTAGTTTACAACTTTTTCTGAAGCAGCCTCTAAATAGGTCGAAACAAGCTCAAACATTGGGCAGCCCTCTTTGGAAGAAAATCATTCATAAAAGCTAGTTTCCTATGTGAAAACGCTTCTAGATTGATCTTGAAGGATCTCCATTGTGTAGCATTGCTTAGCTTGCAAGAAACAAGGTTTAGAAATAAGTTCAATACGGAAATCAAAGAATGAGAAAGTTAAAGTACAAATTGGAAACAAGCCAAAAAGAGAGAGCTCACATTGGAAACTTCCAAATTCTCTCAAACCCAGCATTGTGCCTATAAAAGCAAACCCACCCAAGGCTTTTCTTCTCTTGGAAAAATATCCCACCTTGTCTTCCCCCTCTAGAAAATTCCTTCCCCCATTGTGGTGTTCTTGATCATCTTCTATTACTTGTTTTTCTTTAAAGCACACTTGGATTTCTTCGTCTCTTCTTCAACAAACGTCAAAACCGGATTATATTGGGCGATCTTTGGGGTTTTCTTTTGCGTATAGAAGGTGTGACAACGCGTATATCTTGGATTTACATACCTTAGAGACAAGGAAAGCGATCAACGGTTAGCATCTTATTTTATGTAATCTAGAACTAGTAACATGTTAGAGGTGTCTTTTCTTTGTTTTCTTCATGGGTTTTTTTGTAGAGAATTGTCTTGCATGATCTATTATGATTTATGATAGGTCAATTTACTTTATTACTGATTTTGGTGGAAGAAGAACCATGTTACAGGTGAAAAATTGGATGTTTTGAGTAGTCTTTGAATCGATTTACAAAGCAAGTGTTTCAAATCTAAGGATTTTTCGTAAAGTTATATTTTCTAAGTTTCAATTGGATTTTAAAATCACTATAAATCTGAAAGTTCCAATAGAATTTATTTATATTGATGGCTTTAAAATTCGATCAACCGATTAGGGTTTCAAGTAGTTTTTAAGTCGATTTACAAAGCAAGTGTTTCAAAACCAAGGATTTTTCAGAAAGTTATATTTTCTGAGTTTCAATTGGGATACAAGAACACTAGAAATCTAAAAGTTCTACTGTAATTCATTTATTTTGATGACTCTAAAATTCGTCCCAAAAATACCTAGAAAATGGAAATTTGACGAATAATAATTCGTTCATTTATCAAAACAATTCAAAATTGGAGAAAATTTTATTTTTAGGAGTTTTTAATATTTAAATATCATACAAAAGTTTTCAAAAGATTTTGAGTTTAATTATTATATTTACTAGAATTGTTTAATGAAAATTACTTATTTTCACATGTATGAAGGAGATACAATCAAAGAAGCTCCTCAGAAGCGAAAATTTTGTAGTAAGATGAATTGGCCCAGAAAAATCATATTAGGATTTTTTCGGATTTTTTGTGCATGTTTTGATATGTTTTACGATTTATCTTTGAATCAGACAGAACATAAATAAATATATTTAAAATAGTAAATTTCAGAGATAATGTGTGAAATTTCTATTGTGATTTGATATTACTGTGAGCATATTATAGTGATAATGTGGAATGATTTGGAGCGTGATTGCTATATGTTACTTTGTAACAGTATTAATCTGGTTTGATTTTATTAAAATCATTAAAAATTCACTTTAATTCTAAAAATTGTGAAAAATTTTAGAATATCATAACTTTCCAGAATGCATGTAATCCTTAATTCATTTGGATAGAAACCTTAAAAATCATTAAGTTCTTTCATAACTGGCTAATCTAGGTCATTTTAGACTATAGGGTTATATTCATGATCGTTTCTTCATTGCGATCAACCCTTGACTTTTTCGTATCTAAATCTAAATATATTGTTGGCTCCGAGGTCTTTGTCCACGAAAATCATGAGAAAATTTCAGGCAACAGTATATCATGATTTATTTGCTGAACTGTGTAAGGGTAGAAAGCACGATTCCCTTCCATGAATTCAACCCATGTAGGGAAATAACTAACCCTTAGAGCCTTAGATTTTTTCTAAATTTTAGGTGTTAAGAACCCTTGAAAGAATTGAAAATCATTAACCTAATAATTTGGGTTGGGTAAACCCATGTTCAAGTCAATCTTGGATCCGTTGGATCACGGTCCCACCTCGTAGGAAGCTTTAGAGCCGCTTTAGGAACATTTACGTCACATTGTGTTCTAGGTTTTAAGGTGTCCTAGAGTTAGGAGTCTAGCCTCATCATATCCAATTGCTATTATTAGCAATTGACTTTTAGATTAGTTTCACTAGTTAACCCTCTTTTCCCTGTAGGACAAGCCTAGTTAATGTAGGATGTAGAACCCACCTGCATTAGTTTAGGGAGCGTCTTATACTTAGATAGGGCCATATACCATCTTAGATAGAGTCCTAAGATAAAAGAAATTTACTCAACTTGAACTAAATAATCTCTCTTAAACTGTCAAAACAGTCAGTCCAATCTAGATCAGTGTCCTAGATGCCTTAAGCATGTAGCTTAGTTTAGGCCACCGAACTACGTCGAATCTGATCCTAGTTAGGCTTGGGTACGTAGGCAGCTTGGATGCTTGATGGCATACCAATCACGAGTCGGCCCCACACACAATCAGTGGGGTTTTTATGGTAGTTTTTATTTTCTTTCACCATTTAAAACCTTCAATTAAAATTGATTAATTCACTTAGGACTTTTTCCCAAATTAGAATTTTAGGAGAACTTTCACATAGATTGAATCCAAACGAATTAAGAAAATCAAGATACACATTAGGAAATGCATTGAAATTAGATCTTAGGATACATGTCATATAGTTCGCATATTAATATAGAGTTAAATGAGTCATTTAAAAGAAATTCATGAGAGTTAACTTTTGGAATTGAAGACCGGATTATCGGGCAAGAATGGTGCATGTGGTGGTAACTTCCCATACCTTCCATTCTCGTAATCAGGTAACGAATCTAGATTTATGGTCAATTATGGGTCATAGACCTCTCATCTAGGTGGCGATTCTGTCATTATCTTTTGCGTGAAATTCAGATTGCTTTAGTGATCCCAAGTTCGCGAAAAGATGAATTATCAATAATAAAAAATGGCACACGCCATTCGCGTGGGTACGAGAGACCAAGGGAGGCGGGTCACGCGCCGCTCCCCCCTCGGGGGATCGGGTCTCATAGACTGGCGACTCTGCTGGGGATCACCTAACTTCATTAAAATTTCAAAGGATAACTGATTTGAATTTAGTTTAATTGGCTCATAAAAACTTTATCTTATATTTTTCGGTTGCTCTTTGCTAGATTAGTTTGTATGTTATGCTTTATTTTCTTATCACAATATACTGCAAACTTAATCTAACAAAACCTGAAGGAATCATAAATTGTGCAAACTTATTTCACACACTTACATCACTTGCATCCAAAATCCTGCATCTCACTTACACACACGTCCTATTTAGGAACCCGGAGTGTTATCTAGCATGGTTGACTGGGATTTCATCGCCTGGTGCCTCTGTGCTAGAGAAGCATTCCACTCTTAGCCTAGTACCTTTATGGTGCGTAAACAGATCCGCTTGTTCAAGTACTGATACGCCGGACACTGGTACAGTATATCGAACACGGATTCGCGCTAAGGGAGCTCTTAGCCTTACCCCTAGATTACCCCACACATGCATATAGTACGAACACTCGTGCATCAAGTGTGTGAGCCTAGATTAGGATATCCTACCCATTTGTGTCTAGATTAGGCCGTAGGCCGTAGTCCATATTCCAATGGCTACGATCTGTTTTAGGTACACAAACAAGTCATGAGTCGAGATCCTCTCTCCGCTCCGCTAGACCAGGATTAGAACCTGATGCCTTCAGATAACACCAGAGAAAATGTAAGAAAATTTAAAAACTTTCCCTTTGAGATTAGGATATAAATCTCATCTTTTCCTAAGATCTCATAGGTTATCTTCTTAGATTATTGCTCATGTATGATCTCATATCGACCGTATCCTCCTTCGTCTATGATCCATCATTCAAGAACAGTGATTTTATTTTCATATCCCTAGTCCCATTAAATCTGATCACGTAGCTTTCGTTGGTTTCATCTTCTAAATTTTTCTTGCTTAATCTTCATCATCTTGAGGTTTAGAAAGTCCATTTCATAGGTCCAGCAGCCTCCAGATCATCATTATCTAGCCTTATCCTCATTAGCCTTTGTTCGGATCATTGTCACGGTTGTCATTACATCCTAATTGTCTATCCATTTGTCTCTCGTACCTAAGGCTGCATTCAAAAAACTCATTAGACCCATTCTAGTTAAGTCCATTATGTGATACCCCAGTTTGAGCTCATTGCATTCCTAGTCTAGGACCATGTTCCTTTACACTAGGGGCATTATTCAAATCTTCTCTCTTAATACCTAAGTATTCATTTTCGAAGTCCTTAGACTAGGGCCATTGTCATACCTTGCTCATTTCAGGATTCATTCTGTCATCCCATTGCTTGCAAATGACACAGTCATCTCTAATCATTGAGAATAAATACATGTTGAATCTCAATCTTATACCTTGAGCTCATTGTTTCCATGTCAGGAGTATTCACCATTGATCACCCTCAAGGAACTTGGGTTCGAGTAAGCTCTCGTCTAGTAAAGAAGTCACCTCCCCCACCTCCTCTGGAAGCTTCTCCGTCACCTCCTTCTACACCCATGCCAGAACACGTTGAGAACCCTCAGACCAATAACCTTAAAGTTATGATGGCTGCACTTCTCGAGCAAATGAAAGATGTCAAGAAGATAATCAGTTTCTTAAAACCCAATTCACCTAGAAGTTTGGTTCATCATTTCCTTCACCTTCAAAGGGCAAAGAACCCATACACCCTGTCATGCCAGAGTTTCCTCCTAAGCCTATGGTGATTCTCATTCCTCAAGGCCCATTTGATGTTACTGATGAATAACAATATGGTGAAGAGAACTACAACCCAGGCTCAATACCAGTTGATAAGTCAGTCTTGGAAAAATTAGAGCAGCTAACTAAGAAGGTTGACAACATATAGATTCAAGAGCAAGGAGCATTTAGCTTAAATGATCTCACACTCTTCCCATAAATTCGTTTCCCTAAGAATTTCCAGATGCCAGACTTTGATAAGTCTGATGGCAAGGGATGCCCTACTTCCCATCTCCAGATGGTCACTATCATGTGCCAACCTCAGAACTTATTTCCTGAACAATTGGCTCAGCTTTTTCCAGTCTCTTTAACTAAGGTTGCCAGAAGGTGGTTTTTGGGATTGGACAAGACCCGCTATAGGACATGGAAAGACATTGCTGAACAGTTTGTTAAGCAATTCAAGTATGATGGCGGGGCAGAGATCACTAAGAAAGACTTGGAAAAGACCAAACAAGATTCAAGGGAGTCTTTCTTGACATTTGTGAAAAGATGGAGGGGGTTGGCAGTACAGATGATTGACCGTCCCACTGAGAAAGAGCAAGTTTAAATGATACTAAAAAACCTGTCCCCTCAGCTCTATTATCACATGTCTCTCCAGTACTATCTTGACTTCGAGCACCTCATTAATGCTGGCACACAAATTGAAGAAGCAATGTCATAAGGGGTGTATGATCGAAGCAATCCTAATACCTGAGATTTTAAGAAGCCTGCACCCGAACAAGTCAAAGAGGTTGGCAATCTTCAATCGCCAAGACCTTAGAACCCTATAGTCATGGACTGTGATAAACTCATGGTTGCACCCCAATAGGAACCATTGAAGGATTTGATCCTCTACCTGTTCTACCTTCTAAAATCTTCTCTACTGTGGGTTCTTTGAAAGGGGTCTTCGATTGCCTATGCATAGCCTCTGTACTTTCTTGTTGCCTCCCCATATGGGGAGGAGGGTTGAACGTCCAAGCTTGCCTTAGACATTTTTGTCTTCTCAAAAAATCTCCAAAATACTTTCCTTTTGAATCAAAACCTTTATTAATTGGTAATTGAAATTAGAAACTACTTTCTTTATTTTTTTTGTATATCTCCCCATCTTGATTCTCAAATAGAAATTCCAACTATCCATCTTGAAAAACTAATTAATTAATCATATTAAATAATTAGCTATTATACATTCTATAAGTACTAAAGTTCATACACCATATATACAGCATAAATCCTCCCTGTATCTCACATTCTCACACAGCGGATCTAATCCGTCTGTGCAATCCGTAGATCCAGGACCCTGATCCGCCAAGGATCGCAATGGTTCAGGTGAGTTATGAGTTGGATCCACATAGAGGTTTGACAGTCGATTCTGAAAAACCCTAGATTGGCCCCATTGCGACCTCACGCACTTAGTCCCACTATGGTTGCATTGGGCAAGTGGCCCCTACCAGGACATTATCCTGAAGATGACCATCTACATTCCAGTCCCTTATGAATGATGTCTTCAAGGAATATCTTCGTAAGTTCATATTGGTATTTTTTGATGATATTTTAATTTACAGTAAGACATGGGATAACCTTGTCTGTACTAAGAGCCCACACTTGGTATGTTCAGATGAAAAAATGTCAATTTGGGCAAACTCAAGTTTAGTATTTGGGCCATGTGATAACCCTAGATGGTGTGGCCGTTGATCCTGATAAAATCACGGCCATGATTGAATGGCCTAAACCAGAAAGTCTCAAGGCCTTGCGGGGTTTTTCGGGACTAACCGTGTATTATAGAAAGTTCATACAAGGATATGGGAGGATTGTAAGGCCACTGACGTCAATGCTCAAGAAGGACTCGTTTAAATGGTCACTAGAAGCTAGCAGTGCATTTGAGCAACTGAAGGTTGCCATGACTCAATCACCAGTTTTGGCACTTCTGGATTTTTCGAAGCCATTTATTGTGGAATGTGATGCATCTGGATCGGGGATTGGGGGGGGTTTTAATGAAAGATGGTCATCCGATCGCTTTCTTCAGCCAAGCATTACATGGAAGGAACCTGATGCTATCTACCAACGAGAAGGAGATGCTTGCCCTTATATTGTCTGTTCAAAAGTGGAGGCCATATCTTTTGGGTCGTAAGTTTATCGTGCGCACCAATTAAAAAAAAGCCTTAAATATTTATGGGGGCAAAGAATCACCACTGAGGCCCAACAACGACGGTTATCGAAGTTGATGGGGTATGAAATTATGAATTTGTGGTAGAGTAGAAGAAGGGAAAGGAAAATCACGTGGCAGACGCTCTCTCACGTAGAGATGAGAATGGTAAAGTTTTTGCTATCTCTCAGCCGACTCCAAATTGGTTTGTGACAATTAAGGAAGAGACTTTAAGTAATCCGGATCTTAAGAGATTAGTAGGATTGTGTGAACAAGGAGAAGCCGTAGGACCATGGAAGGTCAAAGATGGTGTGGTCTTCTTTAAGGATAGAATTTATCTGCACGAGACATCTCCACTAATTGGTGAGGTCATCCAAGGGTCTCATTCTGCTACTCATGAAGGATATCACAAAACTCTCCACCGAATTCGTTCTACCTGATAGGACATAAATACGGCGGGATCCTCGAATCTCACCACGTGTCGTCCATGCACCAAAGGAACCTAATCATGGTTAAGTACGACATTAATACGCGGTAAGACCACGTGATTCTGCCACATGTCACCTCCCCGCCGCCAAAAGCTTCATCATCACGATTATGGGCAAGATTACACAGCAAAGCCACGGGCGCCGTCGAACTAGGGGGGCAGCCCAATCCAACGGAAGAAGGTTTTCTCTCTGAAATGATGAAAAAGTCCGCATGGCGCCCCTTAAAAAGGATTTGCATGCGAGATCAGAAGCAGACACGATCAAGTCCCTAAAAGGGAGGCTAGGCAGAGGGAGGCAATCCCATCCTATCCTTCTCAGGGCCATCCAAAGGAAAGGACGACCCTAAAAAAAAAATGAGTCGACGACAAAGGAAGTAGGGGATTGTTATTGAGATATGCTGAATCTTAGTAAGAGAGGGGAGAGAGATGCTGGACGCCTGAATTCCATTCCCCCCTTTTTTTTCTTTCCCTTCCTACCCGTTGCCTCCGACCCGCCCACCCAGATACCAGGAAAAGAACCCGGACATTGGTCTTGGTAAACCTAATTACACCTCAGCCATTTCTTGCTGTTCTTTATATTGTTGGTCCAGAATCTGGCTTGGGTGTCGAAGTGGTCTTCCGGGACCCACCCGGACCTCCCTGACCCTTCTGTTTGTGATTGCAGACCCCCATGGAGGCTCTCTACCCACTGCGTGATCGCAGACCTGGATTCCGGTGCCATCATATTGGTACCATCCGTGGAACTTGTTTGAGTTTGAACGCTTCATGACGATGAGAAACCACGCCCAACAACAAGAAACAGGGGTAGTGACCAGGAGCCAAGCCCAGCATGCACAAACCCATGTCTCGAATTCTTGGGAGCTGAACTCGCAGGCCTCGGGCCCGCATCGGCTCGCCTTCAGTACACCACAAATGGTCCCTACCATGGAAATGTTCAACGAACTTCGCCAAGAGCTATTCCTACGGTTGCTTCCACCACCAGAGCCTCCAGCCCCGGGGATGTCCCCGGCAACGCATGATCAGACGGAAGCCTACAACGAAGACAGCAGGGAGTCACCAGAGGAATGTCATCACCGGCGAAGGCGCGCACGCCGATCCGGTGGGCACCCTCCCCCTCGACAAATAGCCCTTTACCTCCCCCTGCTAGGGAATATCAGCCAAATGCCAAGAGACAAACTACCCAAAGCCACACCCCCTACCCGGATGGCTCGATTCCAAGAGTTGCCTCCAACGCAGGCAGAGGAGGTAGCCGCCTCGGCACAACTCCCTGGGCTAGACCCACTGGCCGATCTGCAGAGACAGATTTGAGAAGTCAAACGAGAAATGAAGAAACCCTATGCCCATGACATCCTGGACGAATGGGAAAGAGAGACGGCGTCCCCATTCACCTCGGATATCTTAAAAACTCCCGTGGAAACAGGGATAGATCTCTCCCATTTTGGTTGTTACGATGGGAGCACATACCCTCTAAAGTTCCTCCAAACTTTCAGGAGGGTAATGGCACTCCGAGACGTGTCGGATGGATTTATGTGCAGAGCCTTTGCCTCCTTGCTGAGAAAAACTGCTAACGACTGGTACATGCGTCTGGAGCCAGACTCCATCGCATCCTTCCACAAATTTGGAAGGAAGTTTACTGCAAGGTTCACCAACAATCGCCACCGCCACAATCCGGCGGACGCCCTCTTGGCCCTCCAACAAGGAAGAAACGTGACCTTGAGAGACTTCATGTTAAAGTTCAACGCCGAGCTAGCTCAACTCTCCAACATCGAAGTCCAAATAGCGGTTGCGGCACTAAAGCACGCTACCACCGATCCAAATCTCAAACTGCAACTCACCCTCAAGCCACCGCAGGAACTGCAGGAACTCGAATCCAAAACTAACAAGTTCATATGAGCGGAAGAAGCATGCGCACGGGAGCGGAGTTGGGCCGGCTCTGAGGAAAAAAGAAAGAAGATGGTAGAGGAACTGTGAGGCAACGGGCTGAAGAAAGACAGGCGAACCAGAACCCCATCCCTGTTTTTGAAAGGTTAAGAACTGCCCCCCTGAAGGTTCCCCTCTCACATGTCCTGCTCACCATCAGAGATCAAGGTCTTCTAACCCATCCTAGGAAAATGAGCACGGACCCGAAGAAGCGCTCCACCAGAAAGTTCTGTGATTTTCATAGGGATCACGGCCACGAAACCGACCATTGCTTACATCTCAGACTCCAGTTAGAGAAACTGGCCAAGGAGGGTCATTTAAATCAGTACCTCAGGAGCCCAGAACAAATTGAACGCTCGCACGAAGCGCATCACCCTGCCGACGGGCCGAGAAGCCGGCAACGATCTCGCAGCAGGCACCGATCCCATAGCAGGCACCGCGCGACACCACCGGTCCCCGAAAAGAGGAGAACCCCCTCGTCAGCCGCCGACCCCTGAACAGCCACCTACCCCTGAACAGCCACCTACCATTGTTGGAGAGATCAACATCATCGCAGAAGGACCTGCAGCAGGGGGCCAACGACAGCCGATCAACATCATTGCAGAAGGACCTGCAGCAGGGGGCCAACGACAGCCGGTCGGCGAGCATACGTAGAGCGGGTACTCTCCCTGGAAATACCTTTCAAAAAGGCCCGGACGGATCCTCCCCAAGAAGACCAGATCATCTCTTTATCCTCAGAAGACTTCAACGGTTTACAAGTTCCGCATGACGATGCGCTGGTAGTCAGGCTAATCATCGCCAACTTCGACATAGGAAAGATCTTGGTAGACACGTGGAGCTTTGTCAATGTGCTGCACCTTGAAACCTTTGAAGAAATGAAACTGGGCGAGGGAAGATTGGGGCCTGCGGAGTACTCCATCTACAGGTTCTCTGGGGCGTACGTACGGGTCAGTGGCAAAATCGATATACCCGTAACCTTTGGAACATATCCCCTCCAAACGACCATTGATGAGCACATTTATGTGTAAATGGTAGATAGTAAAAGCATGCATATTTTGTCATTTAAAGCGGTGCTACTAAGGTATTTTCTTATTTTTGGTGTTTCAGGGATATTTCTGGATTTTCACACAAAATAGAGTTAAAGAGATAAAATTTCAAAGGAAAGTCAAAATTTGGAAAATTCTAGGCTGTATCCAAGTGTGGGATGCAACCAACGGCCGGGATCAACTGAAGAAAGAGAAATTAGTTAACCGAATTTAATGTTTTTTTACATCAATGGGCTGAAAGTGTTATTAACACCCTCATTTTTAGCCGCCCATTAATTTTGATTGGTTGGGAATTTCATTCCCTAATTTGATGGAGAACCTTCCTACCTACTTTATAGTTACACAAGATTCGGCCAAGATTTTTTCCCTATTTTTGATGGCCATTACTTATTTTTGGTTAGAATCCCACCATTAGATGGAAATTGTGTGGTGGGATCTAAAATCAAATCTTGTGTGGGAATTGGAAGTGGTGTAGATATCAACAACAATCGAATTATTTTTTGGAAAGTCAGTACAAAGGAGGGTGGTCATTATGAACTGTTTAGATCATTCAAACAGAAGAGGTTTAGATCATCTATGATGAGGATCGTATAGTAACATTAAAATCCAAGTGGGCCTCACCAATGGAAATTTTAATTTGTGATGCAACTTATATGGGCCCAATCAAGTGAATGGCTTGGATTAGCCCACGAAAATGATTCTTGGGGGCACAACTAATTCGCATGTTGATCCAACAAATGGACGGTTTTGATCACCCCAGAAGTGGGCATGCATATGCTCATACGTGGGACCCATTTGGGCGTGTTCTTTTTTAGAAGCCACCAACATATGTGTTTGCAAATAAATTGGATGGTTTGGATGACACTAAGGTGCCCACCGCTTACTCTCTCTCCTCCATATTGGCAATCCCCTATTTTCCCCTATTTCGTCCCTGTCTCTCTCCCCCTAAACCAACACAGTTTGCACCGTTTGGATCATCCATGTGATGAGCTGCCAAATGGGAGGTTCGGATTAAAAAAATCAATGGTTAGGATCATCCATAATGGGCTGTTTGGATGAACAAAATTCAAGGGCTGTTATTAAATGGGTTGTGCATGGATCGGATGATTATAAAAAGGCATACATGCATATGCATGGGAAGGTGACAACAAGGACTTTTGTTTGTATAGAAACTTGTTTTTTATAGCTTGATGGGGGCCCACTATATATATATGAGGAAACTGTTGGTGAGCTTAACCAAACTTATGGTGAGCTAGCTTGCCCAATCACATGGGGGCCCACTTTGTTAGGATGATCCAAACCATTCATTTGAAAGTCCCTTACATAGATAGGGGGTGTACCAAAAATCAGCTCCATAGGATCATCCTAACCCCTTCATTTGTGGAGGACAAAAATGGACAGACTTGTGGACAGACACAAGTCTGTCCATTTTTGTCCTCCACAAATGGAGGAGTTAGGATGATCCTATGGAGCTGATTTTTGGTACACCCCCTATCTATGATAAGGCCTTGCAAATGAATGGTTTGTATCACTCCCTAAAATGTGGGACCCATGTGATTGAGCAAGCTAGCTCACCATAAGTTTGGTGAGCTTAACAGTTTCCTCATATATATATATAGTTTGCATGGCATAGAAATGGCATGAATTGTTACCCAGGTGGAGTTAAACCAAGAAGGAAAAATACTATAAATTGCAAGGACGGTGGTAATGAATTTGATACTTTGTTTTCTTCTAAAGTGGGCCCCACGTTACTATTTTCACACGGATTGATTACATGGTGTAAAATGGTGGTGCCAATATCGAATTTGCCAAATGATATAAGTGAAGGAATTGTATGTTGCCCAGATGGTATTATCATGAGAAGGAGAAGGAGTGTCATTATCAAGAGAAGAAAATTAAATTTTGGTTAATTTAGGATGGAGCTTGCCAACGAATTTATTTTAGAAACTTCTCCACCGAATGACCTTCACTCTTGTATTGCAATAAAGGGTCATTTCCTATTTATTCATGGTAGTTGGAATAGCAACTAGCTATTTTGCTCTCAACTAATAAAAGGAAAACTTGAAATTTCAAAGAAGGCAACAAGCCATATTCCATAGTTGGGTGACGTCCAGCACTATTTATGAATGTTTCACTTCAGTTTCAACGTTCTGAGGCAACATGTGTGGGATCCACTTGCAGCTTGATAGTCTTATACTTCTGGAATTATATGTATATAACTTGTTAATATATTGTTGCTGAAATAGTGGCCTTTCCAACTGCAGAAACGTTAAAATGGAAGTTGCTGAAATTACATAGATGCTAAGTTATCGCTTGGAAGATGAGAATGGAAAGAGATTTCCTCTTCAAATTGAAGTGAAGAACATCAAAGAAGACTCTCTCTCTCATTCCCTTCTCTCTCTCTCCCCTATTATCTCTTTCTCTCTACTTCTCTACCACTCTCAAGCTCTTTTTTTTTGAATCTCTTATTCTCTCTTGCTTCCTTTCAAAGTTCTTTTTCTTTTTCAAGTTCTTTTTCTTTTCTACTCTCAACCAAGAATCAATCTTCCACCGTTCAATCCAAGGTGACACTAAAGAAGATGAGGATTTGGCCAAAGTTAAAGGAGAAAAAGACTAAGTTCTCTTTAATTTTTGTTATTTATTTTAAGTTCAATTTGATGTAATTTTGTTTCAATTCAAATTAGTGAAGACGTAATTTGCTTTTGTTTCATTTGCTTTCAAGTTCTATATGGCAAATCTTCTCCCATCTATTTATTTTATTTTTTTATTTTTCTTCCCTTCTTCATGAATAACTAAATCCTAATTACTTAGGGTTTAGTTGAAGCCATGGGGAAGGAGAAATATTTATAATTAAATCAATCTATTCAATTGAAAAATTGTGTAGGATTATGTGTTTGGAAAATCCCAATCATTCATGCCATTGGCTTTCCCCTTTCGTATGAATGATTGTTGATTAATAAATATAAAGTTCTATATAATTAATGTAAATTGGAGAGTGGATTTGATTAATTACTTATAAGGAATGACATCCCCTTGATCTTATTCCTTATTGACTAGTTAATCGAATTTTCAACCCAATTCAAGAGTTGTTTTAATTAATCAATCTAATCCAAACCCATGGTGGATTCTAACCCTAAGTAGTCTTTTATATTAAATTAAGGATTTTACACTATTCCAAATTACTTTTGCAATTTTCCAATTCACTTAAGCCCTTAGAATTTGGTTTTCTAATTAAATTAGATAAGTAGTTAATAGAGATCATTAAAATTTGGTACACTTTGCCTAAATTCGGATTTTAAATAAAAAAGATCTTAGTTGAATTTGATTCTTAGATTGAACAGAATATACGCTTATATATAGTGTTGGCTCCGAGGTCTAAGTCCACGGAAATTCTGAGTCCATTCCAGGCAACATTATATCATAGCTAGTATTCTAATCGGTAAAAGAATAGGATTGACAACTAGATTTCTCTTCCCTGAGTTCGACCCGTATTTACACGATCCGTGCACTTGTAGTTATTTAATATCTCTAACAACCATTATGGCCACGTTTATGGTCGTAGATATACCTTTAACTTACAAAGTCATCATAGGACGCCTGGGTCTGAGAGACAAAATGAAGTTTCCCACTCGAACCGGGATAGGAGAAGTTCGGGGGCAGCAGATGATGGCACGCCAGTGCTACGCGGCGAGCTTGAAAAGAAGCAACGCCCCAGCAGAAAATTTCATGATTGGGAGCGAAGATCCCTGAGAGCAAGCTCGCACGGTTAGAGGGGCGCCCATTGAGGAGCTAGACTCCATCCCTATATCCGAAGACCAGCCAGAGAAAGAAGTACGGATTGGTTCCCTACTAAAAGGCACCTTACGGGACCAAATGATCAGCTTCCTCAGAGCCAACAAAGATGTGTTCGGGTGGTCTGCCTCGGACATGCCTGGTATACCCCCGAAAATGACTGTTCACAGGCTGAAGGTAAATCTGACTCTCAAGCCCGTCCGGCAAAAGAAGAGGAACTTCGCGGCAGAACGACAAACTCACATCAAAGTGGAAGTGGAAAAATTGCTACAAGCCGAATTTGTCAGAGAAATCCGGTATCCCGAGTGGTTGTCCAATGTGGTCATGGTCAAAAAGGCCAACGGAGGTTGGCGGGCCTGTATAAACTTTACAAATCTGAACCGAGCCTGCCCAAAAGACCCCTACTCGCTTCCACGCATAGACCAGCTCATCGATGCCACTTATGGATACAAACTTCTCACCTTTCTAGACGCCTTCTCCGGTTATGACCAGATAAAGATGCACGAACCCGACATTCTAAAAACTGCGTTCATCACCGACCAGAGCGTCTACTGCTACACTGTCATGCCCTTTGGGTTGAAAAATGCAGGGGCTACGTACCAACGGCTCGTGAACAAACTATTCCGAAAGCAGATAGGTAGAAACGTGGAAGTATACGTGGATGACATGCTAGTAAAGAGTCTCGAAGCCCACGAACACATCTTCGACCTCCAAAAAACCTTTGACACTCTGCGGTGGGCTCGGATGAAGCTCAACCCCACAAAGTGCGCCTTGGGCTAACCTCTGGGAAATTCTTAGGATTCATGGTTAGCCAGAGAGGCATCGAAGCGAACCCTGAAAAGATCCAAACCATCCTAAACATGGAACCCTCGGCAACTGCAGTAGAGGTGCAGCGGCTTGCGGGACGGGTCACCGCCCTCGGCCATTTTATGTCCAAGTCGGCGGAAATATGCCAACCATTCTTTAAGCAGCTAAAGAACATACGGGAGTTCGAATGGACCCCGGCCTGTGAAGAAGCTTTCAACGCCTTAAAATAGTACCTCCAAACACCGCCAGTGCTGACCAAGCCCAAGCTCGGGGAAAAGCTGTTTTTGTATTTGGCAGTCAGCCCTACGGCGGTAAGCGCGGTACTGGTTAGGCAGAAAGACAAGCGGGAACATCCGGTGTACTACGTGAGCAGAACCCTCCATGGTGCAGAGGTTTGGTACCTGGACATAGAGAAGTTCGCCCTCGCCGTCGTCACCGCCGCCCGGAAGCTCCGCCCCTACTTCTAGGCCGACCCCATAATACTTTTGACTGACCAACCCCTTAGAAAAATTCTACAAAAGCCGGAGATCTCGGGTAGAATGGTAAGCTGGGCCGTTGAGTTGTGAGAATTTAACATAGAGGTCCGACCAAGGCCGGCCACTAAATCCCATGTCCTCGCCGATTTTATAGTGGAATTCACCCCCCCTGCCACAGAATCAACGGTGATGGAGGAAACCAGGGCCCCCGCCGAGCAAACGATTCACGAAGACGAACGCATTGGGCCCAAATTGCCAGAAGAGGACAACGAGATCCACTGGACCCTGCACGTGGACGGCTCAGCAAGTAAAGTAGGATGCGGGGCAGGAGTGGTCCTCCAGGGCCCAGATGGATTCATAGCAGAGTACGCCCTCCGACTAGACTTCAAAGCCTCCAATAACGAGGATGAATATGAGGCCTTATTAGCGGGGTTGAGTCTAGCCACGGAGCTGGGCACAAGGAAGTTAAAAATCTACAGCGATTCGCAACTGGTGGTCGGACAAGTAAATGGGACGTACGAAGCCAAAGAACTCAGGATGAAAAGATACCTTCAGAAGGTAAGGGAGAAGCTGAAGGGAATGGGAGAAGTCGAGATTCTCCAAGTACCACGACGCATGAACGATCGTGCGGACGCCCTCTCCAAAATGGCCTCCGAAGAGACCCATAACTTTGGTTCCGTGTACACAGAGATACTGCTTCACCCCAGCATCGACGAAATGAAAGTCTTGGAAATCCCACCAGGGCCAAACTGGATGGATCCCATAGTGCGGTACCTGAAAGACGGGATACTACCCGAGGACAAACTGGAAGCCCGACGCCTAACCGCGAAGGCTGCCCACTACGTACTCTATGGACCCAAGCTATACAAACGGTCGTACACATGGCCATACCTCCGATGCCTGGTACCCTCCGAGTCGGAGTACGCACTACGGGAGGTACATGAGGGGATCTGCGGAGACCACGGAGGCGGGAGGACTCTAGCCGAGAAAATCATAAGGCATGGCTATTTTTTGCCTACAATCCTCAGAGACGCCCAGGAATTCGTCAAAAAGTGCGGCCCATGCCAGAAATTCGCCACCACCTCCCATCAACCGGCCACCCCCTACACCTCAGTAGCGGGGCCGCTGCCTTTCGCCATGTGGGGCATGGACTTGGTCGGGCCATTCCCAAAAGCCCCAGGAGGGCATACAATGCTATACCTCCCCATCGATTATTTCACCAAGTGGGTCGAGGTTAAAGGCGTGGCAAGACCAAACTCTAAGGCAACATAAAAGTTTTTCTATCATGATGTGGTCTGCCGCTTCGGCATTCCAAGAGTACTCATAACAGACAACGGACCCCAGTTTGCAAGTGCTGAATTTGGCAAGTTCTGTGATAATTTGAGCATCGAGCACTGGTTTGCCTCCGTAGCTCACCCTCAGACCAACGTGCAAGTGGAGGTAACCAACAGGATCCTACTCCAGAGTCTCAAAAAGCGGTTGGGAGAAGCAGGGAAGTGCTGGGTAGAGGCACTCCTCAGTCTCCTCTGGGCATACCGGATAACACCCCTGGCCGAAACAGGGGAATCTCCCTTCGGTTTAACCTTTGGGGCCGAAGCGGTCATCCTAGTAGAAATCGGCCTATCCAGTTTCTGCACGGAAAACTACGACGACCATGGAAATTCCGAGCTCCTCCGGAACGCTCTCGACCTTGTCCTGGAAAAAAGAGAGCGAGCCCTCCTCCGGATCGCCTCCTACCAACAAAAGGTGGCGCGATACTACAACGCCCGCGTAAAAAAATGCACGGTAAAACCTGGGGATCTAGTATTACGACGAGCGGAGGTATCCGACCCCCAAAACTCTGGAAAACTTACACCAAAATGGGAGGGGCCCTACAAGGCTGTCCGACCGGTTTTTTCCTGGGAGGCCCGAGAAGGAATAACCCTCTTGGCAGGAGGCTCTAACTCCTTGGAAGGAGATCTTGCCATATCTTTTACCCCAACCGATCGGCCAGAGGAGCTGGATGGTGCAGGCTCAGGAATCCTGGCCGCCGACCGGTCTTTCCTGGCCGCGGTCATGAAGCCGGAAGGAATCCTTGGGTGACTAGTTGGGCCCTTCGTCGCCACCACCATAACCCCCTTTCCCTTAGCAACGTCATCGAAAGAAGACATACCTATTGTCAAAAAAAAAAAAAAACAGCTTAGAAAAAAGCACCAAAGGAGGGAAAACCCAGGGAAATTACTAGCAAGGAAAGGGGCTCACCACGATGACTGGCAAAACTCTCCCCCACTTCCTCACCCGTCCGGCGAGCCGTCCTCTCCAAAGCACCAAGCAGACCATACCTTCTCAAACTCCCCTCCCATCTAAGCTCGGAAATATCAATAGCCTCCCTAGAGGCAAGCTTCTCCAGATCAAACTTGCTATAATCGGACTCGTTGGGGATGAATTTCCTTCGCCACTCAACAGAGTACCTCCAAGACCTAGGAAAGCCCCAACCCGCATCCGACGGAGGAATTATGAACACATACTCCTCTTTCCACTTCTTAATGGAAGAAGGCAAGTTCGTCGCAATCTTCACCTGAGGACGCTGGGTCAGGTACAACCAGCTGTCCTCACCCTTCACCAAAGGGCTAAGTGCGACACAACTCCTAAGCAGAGGAAGGGTAGGCTGAATCTTGTGAAGGCCCGCCTTGGCCACAAAGGCCAAGAGAGTACGCCAACTATTGGGCGCCAGTTGGAGGGGGCCACCCGATAAAATTCAAGGGCCTCAACTATGATGCCCAAAAGAGGGAACCTAACCCCCGCCCTAAAAGCCTCCACGTAAAAAGTCACATCTTCCTCCGTAACACCCTCACACACCCCATCCCTAGAAGAAGGAACCCTAATCCCGTAATCATCAGGAATGTGATACTCCTTTCTGATCCTCTCCGCCGCCCCTTCCTCCAAGAAACTCTTGCAAGATGCCACCCGACCAGGATGGATGACAGCACCAGACCGGATATCTCAAATCTCCGCCTCACGAGCAGAAGAAACTCGAGCGAGGGGTTCAGAGGAAGCAGCCCCCGACGAATAGCCAGAAGCCCTAGGACTATCCTCCAACTCTCTGGGCATTTGTTCATCTCGAGAACCGCTACCCCCGCCTTTTACCAACTGGCTCTTTTTTCTTGGCGGAACCCTCTCCACTAGAGGGACTCTGAGAACCGGTTGTGCTAAACATCCTAAAATAATCAGAAATCAGACGAAACAAAAAGCACGGAACTCGCCAGAGCGAATAATGAAGAAGGGCAAGAACCAGAGAAGAGTTGATAAAGATCGGCCACCGGGCAAAATCACCGTGGAGAAAAGCCCACTTCACCCAAAGAAGACGAAGAAATAAGGCGAAACAATCCCTAAAAGCCTTAAAAGCTAGGGTTTTGACACGTGTTGATCAACCTCCCTCCCTTTCCAATCGGATGGGACGTACACACGTGGTGCCAATTGGGGAATTCGAGGAAACCGCCGAAAATCGAAGCGTCATTTCTTACGACTAAAAGACATTTCAACCCCTACCACTAAACTTCCCTAGCATGCTTTCCCTACAACGTTCCAGCCTAAAACAAGGTGAAACGTCACTTGAAGCAGTCCCCGAACTTGGCCCCACTTGATGAAAAAGAGGGCTCGGATTTTAAATCGCCCAAACGTGCCCGCAACATAAAGGGTTCGGAACCCAGCAAAAGGATCCGGCCTCAATTCCACCAGATGGAAAATACCAAGCACGGTGGGTAAGGGTGTCAATTTTGGCTCGGGCTCGGAAGCTCGCTCGAGCTCGGCTCGAAAAAAGCTCGGCTCGAATCCTTAACGAGCCGAGCCGAGCCGTCTTGCCAGGCTCGTTAAGCTTAACGAGCCGAGCCGATTTAGGCCAGGCTCGGCTCGGCTCGTTAAGGCTCGTTAAGAATTTAATATATTTAAATATATATATTATATATTAATATATACACTAAAAGGGTTATCCAGGAGTGAAAGGGGGAGGCAAAATATGTCACTTCATTTTTGGAACCCCATTTGTTACTTGGACCACCCCCCATAGTGTAAAAAAAGTAGTCAAATTACACTAGATAGGGCTGTCCACGGAAGATGAGGGGTGTGAACTTAATATAACCCAAGCTTGGTAAGGCTCGCGAGCCTGGCTGAGCCTGACCGAGCCGAGCCTAGTTCGAGCCCGAGCCGAGCCCGAGCTTTTGAGCTTAACGAGCCGAGCCGAGCCTGGCCTGGCCAAGCTCGGCTCGGCTCGGCTCGTTTACACCCCTAACGATGGGAAAAGGCTCGGAACCACGGCACAAGGGTCCGGCATTCAACTCCACTCAGATGGGAAAAGGGTTAGAGTAAACAGAAAAAGCTCGGACCCCAGTGCAAGGGTTCGGCATACAATTCCACTAGATGGAAGAAACCAACCATGGTGGGCGAAGGCTCAGAACCCGGCACAAAGGTCCGGCAGGACCACTACAATCCCACAGAATAAGAAAAATATATACCAAGCACATTGGAAAGGGCTCGGGTCCAATAACAAAGGCCCAACCTTACTACTACCACTTCGCTCAAATAAACTTAGCTACCATACAGATGGGAAAGGAAGCGTAAGAAACACGTCACAAGTTCAAAAAGAAACCGTTCATGATTATATCCTTCTGGCCCGCAGGCCTACAAAAAAGGGGGGGAGTAAGAAACCAAACGTAGGGCACGCAGGCCCGCGCCCCCAAGACCCCCAATACAAAGAAGAAGAAGAAGAAGAGAAACAGAGGAAGCTTGTCCCTAGAGAAGCTGATCGCTCGTCTTCCGCCCCCAAATCAGCCCAAACGACTAGGGGCAGACTCCTCTTCCAGAGAATCCTCCTCCTCCTCCCAGGAGCTCTCCAGCAAGGAGTCCACCTCATATTCGAGCAACTACTCATTAAGGGCGTGGACCTTCCTTTGCAGCTCCTTGTTTCTCTGCTTCAAGTCCTCAATCTCCTTGCCCATTTTCAAGACCTGGTCTCACAATTCCATCCCCTGCCGATAGGCCTTGGAGAAAAAAGACCATTCATTAGTAACATAGGAGCGAGACAACTTGTCCTTGCTAGGCAAGGAAGAAAGGTGAAGAGGGGGAAAGCCTGAAGGAGGGCCTGGATCCCTCCTAGCCTTTTTTTGATGGGCCATGAGGTCTTCCTCCAAGTCAAAATACAGGTCAGGGTCACTTGAAGACTCCTGAGAAAGAGGGGCCTTGTCCCTAACCCGCGAAGAAGAGACGGTGAAATATTTGGACATATTGTCAAAGAAGGAAAAGGTGCGGAAAAGCAATCTATCTAAGAGGTAAAAAAGAAAACCTTCCTTTATAAACCCAAAGAAAAACCCTTGGATCAGGAAATGAGGCGACTTACCCTATGCGTGTCCCCCTCCTATTAGATGACTGGCTAAGGCTACATAATGGCACTACAATTCCTCGGGAAGGAACCGCAAAACGGAACAGCACGTCTCCTCGTACTCCAAGGCTCCCTTAAATGCCCTCATCACGACATTCTTTGACCAGATATTACTCCCTTGGTCCATTCAATGGACCAAAGGAGTAGGGGGTATTATGATAGGACATAAATACGGCGGGACCCTCGAATCTCACCACGTGTCGCCCATGCACCAGAGGAACCTAATCATGGTTAAGTAGGGCATTAATAAGCGGTAAGACCACGTGATTTTGCCATGTGTCACCTCCCAGCCGCCAAAAGCTTCATCATCACGATTATGGGCAAGATTACACAGCAAAACCACGCGCGTAGTCGAACCAGGGGGCAACCCAACCAACGAAAGAAGGTTTTCTCTCTGAAATGATGAAAAAGTCTGCATGGCGCCCCTTTAAAAGGATTCACATGCGAGATCAAAAGCAGACACGATCCAGTTCCTAAAAGGGAGGTTAGGCAGAGGGAGGGAATCCCATCCTATCCCTTTCAGGGCCATCCAAAGGAAGGGGCGACCCTAAAAAAAAAATGAGGCGACAACAAAGGAAGTAGGGGATTGTTACTGAGATCTGCTGAATCTTAGTAAGAGAGGGGAGAGAGGTCCTGGATGCCTGAATTCTGCTCCCCCCTTCTTTTTCTTTCTCTTCCTACCCATTGCCTCCGACCCGCCCACCCAGATACCAGGAAAATAACCCGCACATTGGTCTTGGTAAACCTAATTACACCTCAGCCATTTCTTGCTGTTCTTTATACTGTTGGTCCAGAATCTTACTTGAGTGTCGAAGTGGTCGTCCGGGACCCACCCCGGACCTCCCTGACCCCTTTGTTTGTGATTGCAAACCCCCACGGAGGCTCTCTACCCACAGCGCGATCGCAGACCTGGATTTCGGCGCCATCACTACCTTCTATTGGAAAGGAATGAGACGCCATATTCGGGAACACATCCGTCAATGTGACACGTGCGAACGTCATAAAGCCAACAACATGTTTCCAGCTGGCCTACTACAGCCTTTGCAAATTCCTACACAGGTTTGGTCAGATATTTCAATGAACTTTATAGATGGTCTTCCATTATCTAAAGGAAAATCAACAATATATGTTGTGGTTGATAGATTGTCTAAGTATGCACATTTTATTCCAATCTCACATCCATATACTGCTGCTAGTGTGGCCCAAGTTTTCTTTGATCAGGTTTTAAAGCTACATGGGATGCCCACTTCGATCGTGTCAGATCGCGATCCTACATTTACCAGTACATTTGGAAGGAAATGTTCCGTCTACAAGGGGACTGATTTTAACTTTACTTCATCATATCATCCACAATCCAATGGTCAAACCAAAGTTGTGAATCGAACTGTCGAGATGTACCTCAGATGCTTTGTTGGAGGCAAGCCACAAGAGTGCGCTAAATGGATTCCTTGGGCTGAGTTTTGCTATAACACCAGTATCCATTCGGCTACTAAAAGAACTCCCTTTAAAATTGTCTATGGAAGACTTCCTCCTACGTTATTATCTTATGTCCCCGGTACAACAAGAGTAGAAGCTGTTGATCAAGCGTTGAAGCAACGGGATGAGGTTCTTCAAGAACTCCAAGCAAACTTGATGGAAGCACATGCTCGCATGAAGAGAATTGCTGATAAGAACCGGACAGATAGGGAGTTTGAAATCGGAGACTTGGTTTATCTGAGACTCCAACCTTATCGGCAAACTTCCATTTCCTTGCGTAGAAATCAGTTCTATTCAATAGCTGATTTATTACTTCGTAACCTGAGTTTAGGCTGTCGTGTGAGTCTAAAGCAAGCGTGCCAATGCGTGCTAGGAGAAGTGGTGAGCTAATGCGGGTGTACTTGCTGCTATTTATCTCCCAGATATTACGGCCCCTTCAAGATGTTATGTCGGATTGGCCCAGCAGCATATGAATTGGAACTACCCAATGGGTCCCGCCTACATTCAGTATTTCATGTGTTTAATCTTAAGAAGCAGGTCGGAACACATGTGCAGGTTCAAACATCTCTTCCAGTTCTAGACAAAGAGAAAGATTTGATTACTTCTTATATGCAAGCGATCCTCGATCGATGGACCAAGAGACAAAATCAAGAAGTGTTAGTGCACTGGCAAGGGCTCTCGCCAGCTGAGGTCACTTGGGAAAGGGAGAAAGAGATCAGGCTACGGTTTCCAGACTTCACCCTTGGGGACAAGGGTGTTTCTTAGGGGGAGGGAGCTGATACGTGCATGAAATGGGTAGACTTGATAGTAGGGGGGTAAATGGATATTCGAAAATTCGATTACCGTCCGCATCCGAATCCGTTTAAAGCGAATATTATCCGGATCCATTTCAAGCAGATATTATTCGAATCCGTTTATGAGATATCCGGCTCTTGGCGGATGCGAATCTGGTAAATGGTATATCCGATCCGTTTAACATCCGAATCCGTGATTTAATCCTTTTTGTTTATTATTAATAATATCATTAATATTTATTTTTAGTAATGACACTATCTTTTGTTTCTAAAAGAAAAGTGAATTTTCTTCTTAGAAAAAAACAAAAACAAAAAGTGTTTTGGGTAGGAAATGAAGTGTTTTAAGGGCATTCTTAGAGTTTGACATGGCTTCTTTATGAAGCAACAAATGTGGGCTGTAGGATGAAAGAGACAAATGGATGATGGTGATTGAAAGAAGATGTCATAGTCATTGATGGTAAATGGACGGCTCAGATCAATTTTTCAACTTAGGGTCATATAAAAACCCAAAATGCAATTAAAAGAGGAGAGTTCTAAGGTTTGCAAGGAGAAGCAAGAGAGAGGAGAAAGGAGAAGGCTGAGACAACATCTTCGGCATTCCTTGGTGCCTGCAACCCCACCAAAATCCACTGCCGCCCCTCTCTCCCTTCTCACAGCCACCTCCGTCATTGCCAGTCACCTCCATCTCTAACCCAATCCCCATCTCCATCCCCATTTCTCTTCATCTTCCACAATCAGCACTCCCACATCCCCTGTTCAAATAGCCCAAACCCATTCCATCATATACATAAAAAAAAGAAAGAAAAAATCCAAAGATCACTACCAACACCATCATCCATCCCCACTGCCTCTCTCTCTCTCTCTCTCTCTCTCTCTCTCTCTCTCTCTCTCTCTCTCTCTCTCTTTGCCTTTGTTTTAAAAGGAAGAAGAGGATTTCATATATTTTAGGGTTTGAGAGTTAATTTTGTGAAGAGAAGGTAGAGGTCTGGTTTTAGGGTTTGGAAAATTTATTCGAGGAGTAAGAAGGAGAATAAAGATAAAGTACTGCAATAAAATGTTCGAATTTACAGGATAAACGGATACGGATAATATCCGAATTCGAACAATATCCGACGGATACGAATTCGGTAATAGATATTAAATATCCGTCAAATTCGAATCCGAATCCGAATCCGAATTCGGATAGTGTATACTGTAATCGAATTCGGATATAGCCATATCCGATTCGAATTCGATCCGTTTACACCCCTACTTGGTAGTTTTCTCTAGTTTGATGAGGTGGCAAAAGGTAGAGATTATTATGCTATGATGAAGTGTCAAGAAGTTGAAGGAGTTAGATTTGGTCAAAGTTGTTGGTACATGATAGGGTTCGTGCCATCTATTTAGGAGTTGCTGTAGTTAGGTTGTTTATGAAGTCTCCAAGTATGCCTTTTATTTAGGAGCTCATGAGGTTGAGTCTATTAGGAAATTGCTTATCCGTTCGGAAAAGATGTCACCATCACAGCAGGTTGGATGCTTTATTAGTGGTCTTAAGGATCACATAAGGGTGGATGTACAAGCATTGAAGCCATCAACTCTCTTGGCTGCTGTTGGATTGGCTTGGCTTTACGAAGCTAAGAGTGTAAATCAGCGACGATCTTCTTTAACAGATTCTAAGAAGCCATCTACAGCCCATGTGAGCAACACCAATCTCCCAAGTTCAAGCTCGTTATCCATCAAGCGTATGTTACCTGCCGAGCTTCAAGAACGACGTAACAAGGGTCTATGTTTTAATTGTGATGAAAAGTTTAGACCGGGACATCAGTGCAAGAAGCTTTTTCTCATTGAAGGATGTTGGCCTGAAGTAGATGAAGATGACGAGGGCACCGAGGAAACCGAGGCAGAAAATCTTGTTAGTATTTTAAATACTAAAAATGAAAGAAACATTTGCTTTTGAAAAAGATTCTTTTTTGCTTTTGAATTTCCCACCCAAAATTTGAAATTTTCAAATTGATTCTTTCTCTTGTACTTTTCCCACTAAAAACCTTTGGAGTGTGCTCTCTTATCTCTCAAAAGTTTAGTCCAAGATGGGAAGTTGAGAAAAATTCTCCCATCCATATAAGAGGGAATGTTGAGCTAAGGCTTGAGCCTTTCAAGGGCATTCAATTTGTTTGCCTTGGGGATTTTACAAAGAGAACCAAAAACAAATAAACACACACACATGCGCGCGCGCCGAGCCGAGCCGTGTCAGGGCGTGTGCGTGTGGGTTGGGTTGGGTTTTGGGTTTTGGGTTTTCCCTAAACGAGATTATTATTTTTTAATCACCAAGAGTTGTGTTTATTTTAAACACCAAGAATCATGTTTATTGTAAACCTAATCGTATCTTTTCTATTTTATCCCAAAAGTCACGTCTATTTAATTCTCCCTAAATCTGACCGTTAGATACATCTTTAATAACGTTTAAAACATACGTTTAAAGGATGCGTTTAATGTTTTAACGTTGTGCCTTTACTGTTTTTAAAAGGTGTCTTCTACAGACACGTTTTTGCTATAAAAACATAAGCACACTAACGTTTTTTAAAACACAACTTCTCTGCTTTCTAGCACTCTGTTATCTGTGATAATACAGTGCTTCTCTTTCTTTCTGTTGTTGACAGAACCGAGTTTCTCTCTATATTTCAGAGTGTTCTGTTATTTTATTTCATCTCTGTTTTATTCCATTTTCTGGGCATTCGGAGTGTTCGTTGTTTGGTTCGGATTTATCTGATCATGTACTTCAGATAGATAGCGATGGTGCGTCGGGCTGTTGTATCCTGGGGGTGATTGCGTTCGAATCTGTTGCACCGGAAGCTTTTCCGCAGAGGCGCAAAATCACCTTAAAGAGAGCAACCTAGTCCGTGCCTCAACTCGCCGCATCGAAAAGGTTATACTAATCATCTATTCTTTCTGTTTTTCACAGAAATCAGTAAACAGGTACGCCATATTATTTATATTAAAAGGAAAATTCTTCATCAAATCTGGACGAAACGCCCGAGATATCTATACATGCCATAGCCGGGACTCGTGCTCCTCAAACCATGCGGCTAAAGGGGGTATTGGGTAAGCAAGCTATTATCGTCTTGGTGGACTCTGGAAGTACTCACAACTTCCTGAACGATAAGGTGGCAAAACGGGTGGGGTTATTACCATCGTGTGGGGGTAAATTTGAAGTAAGTGTGGCAAGTGAGGAGACCATGTCAAGTTCAGGTCGATGCATGGGGGTTCGCATGACCCTTCAAGGGATTCCCATAACTGTGGATTTTTATCTTCTCCAATTGGAGGGTTGTGATGCGGTATTAGGGGCCCAATGGCTTAGGATCTTAGGCCCTATTGTTTGGGATTTTTCTAATTTACAGATGCAATTCCAAATCAACGGCAAGGAAGTTGGGCGTTCCTAACAGACTCAACCTCATGAGCTCCTAAATAAAAGGCATACTTGGAGACTTCCTAAACAACCTAACTACAGCAACTCCTAAATAGATGGCACGAACCCTATCATGTACCAACTAACTCCTTCAACTTCTTGACACATCATCATAGCATAATAATCTCTACCTTTTGCCACCTCATCAAACTATAGTAAACTACCAAGTCTACCCATTTCATGCATGTATCAAGTTCCCACGTAGCTTCGACATGGAGGAGAGATTGTTGGGGGTTGCACCCGAAAAGCAAAGATCTCACATAGGAAAAGTGAATAAATGTGGAAGGGCTTATAAGGACTTGGGCACCCTACCCTTATTGGCTAACCTTTCAGGGTGAGTTCTACCTGGGTCCTAACATGCTGAAATCGTTTTAGATAGTTGAGATTTCTGCAAGATGAAATCCTGGGTGAATGGAACACCTTTCAATCCTTTCCTCCATGCCGAAACTAACTCCGAAAGCTGCTGAATTTCAGCAAGTTTACCACCTATATATCAGCTTGTATAAAGCCATATTGAAGTGCCCAAAACTTAGCCTATTATACGGAATTTCAAGATGTATGCTGTCCATTGCAAGCAAACAAAATCGGCAAGTTGTTAAATTTTCTCCAACCTGCCATTACCCTATAGCTGCTCACAGATAACCCTTCCACAGAGCATATATCTGTTGAGGAAAAACCTATCGTATGGTTTCTTTGAAGAGTTTCAAGGGACAAAGAAGGAAGAAGACTCTCTCTCTCCCTCTGTTATTTCACCGTGTCTGTATACATTGTCTGCATGTATATTTATATGCAGTTCAGATATTACACAATCTTCAATCAAAGATTGAAGAGATTACACAATATACAATCAAAGGGAATGTATCAAGACAAAAACAGTAAGGTGCAAGTCAATGGGAATTGATTGCAGCCATGTCTTGAGAAATCAATGGTAATTGAATGAAAGGATTAGGCATGTCTCCAAATGTAGTAATAATGGTCAGCAGCTGTCTGGAAGTTTCTGTAAATAGATTGTAACGGCTGTTGGGCAATCAATGATGGTAGGATGGAAAGATTATTCATGTGTGCAAGATTTTACGCTATGATGAGGCATCACTTTCCATTCTATTTTGACCATGTGTTAAGCTTCGTATCAATCTAACACCTTGCGATGCTGATCATTGTTTCAACAGTACCTAATCTACAGTCTACAATCCTCGTGATCAATCCCCAATTGAAACCGCAACCTACCAGCTGGCTGCCTCATCTCTTCAGAAAGCTTCCAAATTCCGAAAGAAATTTGCATCCCCTTAAACCACTTAAGAGCAATGCACACGTATTTAGTAGTTCTTTGAGTTCTACTTACGATTACGACGAACCTTCTCAAATAGAAATATTCACGTACAACCCTTCTAAACCTTGCACTTGTCTAAAACTTTGTCTTCAATAGAGGAATCACTAAAGGGAAATTATTTCAACACAAACATGTTTTGATACTAGAGGCTCATGTTTAGGCACTGGATTATTGCTACAATTTCAGACAAAGAGCCTAAACATGTAAGTGCCTCATTTGAGATATGCCATTATTGCCCAGCTAAGGTCATTTGGTTTTTCTTTTTTTTGAATGGTAGCTAAGGTCATTTGTTTATTTCAAAAGCTAAGGTTATTTGTTTCTTTCAAGTGTATCCCGTTACTTTTGTATTTATGGTTTTTAACTATTCTGCAACATGGTGGAGAAGCGCTTGTTCTTTGCTTTCTTGACTTCACAAATCCAGGGTGTGCAACAAGTACTTTGAGGGCTTTGCAAGGTGACTCTTCTATCCCTTGTCTTTCTCATTGTTGGTTGGAGGTTACACTTGCTTTAGGGCAGTGCAATTGGCACCTATTAGCATTTGCTACTTCACATTATAGGGGTCATTACCACAATTCTCATGCACGCACACACAGACACACGCGCAGATTATATATTTGAGAAACAAGTTGAAAATGTTGAAAATAATTTGGCCCCTGTTTGTTTTGGAATTTGAGAATTGATTTCGAGTCCAAAACTGATCAGTGGACCAAACAGGAGGCCCTGCTTTTTTGTTGTTATTTTTTTTTTTGACTTTTGAGAACTGATTGTGAGTCCAAAACTAATTATTGGACTCAAATTTACGTTTAATTTTGAGTCCGATAATCAGTTTTGGACTCACAATCGGCTCTCAAAATCCCAACAAACACACCTTTGGTAGGTGATAAATTTTGTCGACATGAATTTCTATCAATGCAAGACACCAACCTGACATTGTATATAAATTAATCTTGGATTCAGGTTTCTCTCATAGGTTATAAAATGGATGAACATGACCCAGATTCTGCCTTTTTGTGGCTATAGTTTGGTATCTACCCAGGTACAGAGTCTTAAGGTCCGGATGGAGTCACTGCTGCCACCGTCGGAGTTTCGGCTCTCGTACATTTTCTCTTTCACTTTGAAATCACATCTCAGGCATTCTTCATTAATAAATTCATCGCCATCCTCCCCATTCAATTAATTTATGATATGGTTACGTGATCATCATAATTATCTTAATTGGATCTTAATTGGTTCTAGCTTCTTTTAAGAAATTGGATAAATCTATTGACCCTTCATTTTAAGTCATTTTAATTCATTTTGCAATTTGTGATAGTAGGCTGAAACTGTGCCTAAACATAGAGCAAAATTCTGCTTTTCAAAAATGCATGCCATTTGTTTGAGTTGCTTCCATTTGCTAATGGTGCTGTTGGGTTCATTTTAGATTGTTTTTAAGCTGATTGCATTTCTTTAAATACTTGACACTATTTAGTGCCTCCACAATTCCTTTTTGGTTTGCCTATTTACTAATGTTTCTAAAAAGAAAGATAATGAGTCATAGTCTAGAAAAAATCAGTTGGAGAACTAGAGAGCTCCTGGATCTTTTGGTGGTTTGGTGTTTCTCTATTAGGCTGAAGATTTTGTCTTGCATTTTAAGACTCAGTGCTAAACTTAGTTTAATGCCATTACTGAAGTAGGAGTTAAAGACCGAACAGGATTTATGAGCTTAGTCAGCTTGCATTGTTTTATATAAAGCTAGTATATCATGAATCTCAGATTCTTTTCATTTCTATATTATCCATTAAAGAACTTCCTCTCTTCTTCACTTCAAAGTTTTCCTTGCTATCATTTAATGCGGCCATGAGAGAGTGCTATGTGGAATTTATGCTTTCACTTTTCTCGTTACCCTATCAGTTTTTGATATGATGTAATTTTACTGTGTTAAAAGAAGCATTCTCAGGAGAAAGTTTTGAGAATTGATTTTGAGTCCAAAACTGATCGGTGGACCAAAAAAGAGGCCCTGTTTTTTTTTGACTTTTGAGAACTGATTGCGAGTCCAAAACTAATTATTGGACTCAAATTTACGTTTAATTTTGAGTCCGATAATAAGTTTTGGACTCACAATCGGCTCTCAAAATCCCAACAAACAGACCTTTGGTAGGTGATAAATTATGTCGACATGAATTTCTATCAATGCAAGACACCAACCTGACATTGTATATAAATTATGCTTGGATTCGGGTTTCTCTCATAGGTTATAAAATGGTTGAACGTGACCCAGATTCTGCCTTTTTGCGGCTACAGTTTGGTCGCTACCGAGGTACATAGTCTTTAGGCCCGGATGAAGTCACTGCTGCCACTGTCGGCATTTCGGCTCTCGTACATTATCTCTTTCACTTTGAAATCACATCTCAGGTATTCTTCATTAATAAATTCATCGCCATCCTCCCCATTGAATTAATTTATGATATGGTTACGTGATCATCATAATTATCTTAATTGGATCTTAATTTGTTCTAGCTTCTTTTAAGAAATTGGGTAAATCTATTGACCCTTCATTTTAAGTCATTTTATTTCATTTTGCAATTTATGATAGTAGGCTGAAATTGTGCCTAAACATAGAGCAAAATTCTGCTCTTCCGAAATGCATGCCATTTGTTTGTGTTGCTTCCATTTGCTAATGGTACTGTTGGGTTCATTTTAGATTGTTTTTAATCTGATTGCATTTCTTTAAATACTTGACACTATTTAGTGCCTCTACAATTCCTTTTTGGTTTGCCTATTTACTTAATGTTTCTAAAAAGAAAGATAATGAGTCCTAGTCTAGAAAATATCACTTGGAGAACAGAGAGCTCCTGGATCTTTTGGTGGTTTGGCGTTTCTCTATTAGGCTGAAAATTTTGTCTTGCATTTTAAGACTCGGTGCTAAACTTAGTTTAATGCCATTACTGAAGTAGGAGTTAAAGACCGAACAGGATTTATGAGCTTAGTCAGCTTGCATTGTTTTATATAAAGCTAGTATATCATGAATCGTAGATTCTTTTCATTTCTATATTATCCATTAAAGAACTTCCTCTCTTCTTTGGTTCAAAGTTTTCCTTGCTATCATTTCACGCGGCCATGAGAGAGTGCTATGTGGAATTTATGCTTTCACTTTTCTTTCTCGTTACCCTATCAGTTTTCGATATGATGTAATTTTAAGTGTTAAAAGAAACATTCTCTGGAGAAAGTTCAAACACCTCTGTGTGCAAACACACCTCTGTGACCTGGATAACTTCTCATTTTTTTTATTAGTGTCGAAAGGTCTGTATCATTACTTTTATAACTGATCTGCTATGTCCATTTCATTCATTGATGAAATCATCTTTCTGATGCTATCACAGGATATCTTCAAGAGCTTGTTTAGAAGCTCAGCAAATTGGCCAAGCCATAGACAACAATGATCTCTCTGCAGCTAGTTCCGTTCGGGGGCCCAACGCTAATGTTGACTGGGTCCAAAATGTCAATAGAGCTTTCATCAAGGTTATCAAGTTTCTAGAATTCAGTTAATCAAAGGCTATATATTATGGTTCATTTCAGTATAATATTGTTTTGGTTTTTTATTTCTTGTTTTTGGTACATTCCTTTTGTCAACTGAGCTTAAGTCCTGAGGAAAAGACTGAGGTTGATATAATTCAAGTCCTTTTTAGCTACATTGATTTCATCAGGTGCATTGCATTTTTATGGTGTAGGACCTGTAGATGGGCAGAATGAATTTTTTGTAAACATCTAGTTGACTGATCCTTTCCATTTTTCAAGTACTTTAATTAATTATCTAGACCATTACTGAAAATCTCTGTTTTAAAAAAAAATCTATCAAATAAGGAATCTTTTTTTGTTGTGATCAATTTTGTCATAGATTGTAGTTTCTTGAGCTTGTGATCACTACTACCCTTCTCTTGTTTTCAATATTAACATGTCAATATTAGCAGGTATTTGATCGATACTCAGAACTGAATTTAAAAAAAAAAAAAAAAACCATGTATTCACCGGCATTCATAAACGTCACTGAATATTATATTCACCGATGGTCCTTAACAGTCGGTGTATTCACCGACGCTCAAAAAACGTCGCTAAACGAGCTATTCACGATGGTCCTTAGCGTTGGTGTAGTTATCGACGCTCAGAAAATGCCACTGAATGAGATATTCACCGATGGTCTTTAGTGTCGCTGTAATTACAGATGGTCACAAAACGTCGGTAAACACACATCCAAAGGCCCATTTGGATCTTTTAATGACGGCCAACAAACATACACCGACAGTTTACGTAAAACGTCGGTGATAACATTAAGACCAACGTTTGTGTTTTGATTTTTAACGACGTTTATAAACGCTGGTATAAATGACAACACCGACGGTTTGCAAGAAACGTCGGTAAATACTTTTAGGCACGGTAGCATCAGTGACGATCACTAAAAGCGTCGGTGTAAGATACACCGATGTTCATTGGCATATGCACCAACGGTCATGACCGTCTGTGAATGTCACTTTTCTTGTAGTGGCTGCAAAAGGGTTTTTACTGTCCCCAAAAAGCACTTACGTGACAATTAAATGCTAAAAGACAAGATAGGGCGCATGTATCAAAACATAGTTGTGCTGAAATCATTTCCGATCACTAAATCCTCTAAAATGGAATAAACCATCTGTAAACCCCAAAGAATCAAATGAAAATGTCGTAAAGCTCGGCATAAAGGTCATTATCCATCTCTCTAAGAAGGGCAAAGGCAAGGAAAGAAATTTTTTTTCGAATAAAATTCACGTGGTTTCAAGAAAAGGAGAGAAGAAAGAAGTGCGAGAGATTTTCACAGAAATCAATTTTCTCCATATCTACACTCTATTATCTATTTTGAAGATCTCCTTCTTATTTTAGAAACGTCTTCATCCTCTATTTGGGGATCTTGATCTTGATTTTGTAAAAAAGATTTTTTTTAGGAGATTTAGTTTGAGGTAAGTAACCTACCTTTATTCTAGTATTTTAAATCCTTGATATTTGTTTATGTGATATTTTAAATTTATCAAAAGTAGTTGAAATCAATGATTTGATACGAATTGCCCATATTCTTGTAAATCTTGCTTTAGCAAATTAATTGAAATTATTTAAAACACATTATTAATCCCATAAGTGTTGCTTTGGAAAATTTAACGAATTGTTTTGAACATGTTATTATTCTTGTAAGTTTGAAAAATTAAATGAATTCTTTCATTTATTTTCTTATCTCCTTGAATTTTTCTTCGGGAAATTACATGATTTATTTTTAATTATGTTATTTCGGTGAATATTATTCTGAAGAATTCAATTCTTGATCAAGCATGAAAAATTAATGGATGAGAAATTTTGAAACTTGATTTGAAGCAAATGAGATTTTTGTGAGCTACTTGTTGCAATGGTTTTGATATGGTGTTAAGATTGATATGGAAAAGCTACGGATCATGCTTGCTCTCGGTCTGGCTATGTATTTTTGGTACCCTACCTCTTAGTGCGGCTGTGACATTGAAACTACATTTGATATATACCCTATCTTCCAGTGGGGCTATGACACTAGTGCGTGACCAGGTTTGATCGGTCTTTACCTACGAATGGAACCTTGACACTTGAACTATATTATTACATATCAATGGGGTTGTGGCATTGACCATAGACTAGACATATGAGAGTGAAGTGATATTTTTGAACTATGATGCATATGATTTAATGTTGTTTTCAGCTATGATGGATAGTTTACTTATGAGTAACTTATTTTCTTATTGTATGTATACATATGCTATATAGGTGGTCATTACGGACTGAGTTGTTGAGCTCACTCTTTTATTTCCTTTTTCAAATACTGAGGAATGACTCTTCATTGATCCTTGGGAGTGGGAGTGTGATGGTTAGATGAATAGGGACTAGACTCTGATTAATTAGTTTACCTAAAACATAGTTTTTTTTAGTCATGCATTGTAACACATTAATCATGATTTGGAGTTTTATTAACAATAAAATTCTAGTGGACTTATTTATTCATTTTTTAGAAAATTTAGATTGCTTTGCCATGAAGGTAAATTCTAAAGATCCATCTATGGTGTAAATAGTTAGATCGGATGTATGTAATGATCCTAGTTAAGTTAACCTTGCATACTTAAGGGATTTGACCTCATGGGTTTCTGGCGTTCTCACACATGCCTAGCCCGTATTCTTTGGTTGAGGCATGGCATGCAGACATATACTCCTGTTATTTATTACATATTGATTTGATATTGATTTAGATTTATTAATTACTTTCTAACGAGTTTACTTGAAATATGTTTCAGCTGGTAAGTTGGATGAAGGAGGCATGGCATGCAGACACAAACTTAGTTTAATGCCATCAATGTATGTAGACAAGATTATCGAGGACGAAAAGAGCTACGGGCTCAGTTTCTGGATTCCGAAAGGCGATAAATGCTTGCCGTGGCTAGACACAAAGCCAATTGGATCAGTCATCTACGTTTCGGTGGGGAGCATCTGCACACTGGGTCTAGATTACATGGAGGAAGTGGCATGGGGTCTGAGGGGTAGTAACAACTATTTCTTATGCGTAGTGCGGGCAGAAGAGGAGAACAAACTTCCCAGCAATTTTGTAGAAGAGACAGCAGAGAAGGGTTTGATAGTGAATTGGTGCCCCCAACTGGAGGTCTTGGCTCACAAAGCAGTGGGATGCTTTGTGACACATTGTGGGTGGAATTCAACTGTAGAAGCTCTAAGCCTTGGTGTACCAATGGTGGCAATTCCACAGTGGGCTGACCAGCCCACCAGTGCAAAGTTTATGGAGGAGGTTTGGGGGGGCCGGAGTGAGAGCTAAGGTTGATGAGAAGGGGATTGTGAGAAGGGAAGAAATGGAGCTTTGCATAAGGGAAGTAATGGAAGGAGAAAAAGGGAAACTGATAAAGAGGACTGCAGGCAAATGGAGGGAATTGGCAACCGAGGCACTAGGAATGGGAGGAAATTCAAATAAGAACATTGAGGATTTTGTAGCTACCCTTTTGAATAAGTAATATTTTGGACTTGGTATGCATTCTATGATTGAGTTGAAAACGTATTATAATAGTTGAAGAGGAATCCTTGTATGCTATATTGTGTTTGGAAATACAACAATGCAATGATATTACATATGCAATTGTATACTATTTCAATATATATTCTCTTCTAATATTAACTTAGATACAAACACATTAATATTCTTGCCAAAAAATTTACCGATTAAACATGTTTTCACTCCAGTAAATCTCTTCCCGCCCCTCCCTTTCTGGATAGAAAGAATTTATTGAAAGAAAATCATACACAACAACAAAGGACAAGCACAAAAAAACAGATGAGCTCCTAAAGATGAAAATACATGAAATTAGAAAAACAAAAATAGAGAGAATCCTGAAGCATCCATGCCACGCCCCAAACTGACAACACGGACTACTACGCCTGTGGTGATGCTGCATACCCATTGGGTTTCCCATAAGCATACATGACTAGCCCTGACCACCATTTTCACATACATTCAATTCAACAAATTACAACATAGATAGCTCTTTAACATAATCCTTAATTAATTCATCTTCATAGTAGAGCAATTTAAAATCCTCTAAAATTTAAATAAAAAAATTAACCAAAATTTAATGGTAAACATAACTCAAAGTCCTAAATATGTTAATTCATATTCAATATGGGCCTTCTTTATCTTGGTTTGTTTATTAAAATGTCCCTTATCGTATTAGCTATAAAATGTTTTTCTAGCTTTTGGTAGCTTCTTTATTAAGAAGTTTCTTATTTAGTCTTACGAGTTATAGAAAGTTTCTTAGTTATGAGTAGTTTTTTTTCACTAAGAATTTTCTTATAGAGCTTCAAATCATGGAAAAACACAAGGACACACATAAACAAGGGAGATTAAAATTTAAGAAAGGGGAAAAAAGAGTACATTGGTTCTGACCAGAAAAAAAAATCGATTCAGATGAACAAACAAAAAGATAATAGCAGAACAAAAAAAAAAAAAAACAGAGAATAAACGAAAAATCACAAAAAAAAAAATCGCAAAAACAAATACCTTAAACCTAAAATTAATTGCAACCCCTGATTTTCCAATTATATGTGATGCATGGGTAGTTTCTGTGAATATACAGTCACTACATATATACCACGAAATCATCAAAAGAAGTCATGGCAAAGAAAAAAACCAATTCAAAAGAAACAAATCAGCAACTAATTGAAGATAGAAATGAAAAAAAAAAAAACAGTCCTGTGAACAAAATTACTATTCAAATCCCCACATGTCTATAATCAAAGCATTAAAAATGCTAAAGTAAGAAAACATGCCACTCGACACAAAATAAACTAAAATAAATCTAAAAAATCAAACATGCATAAACATTCTAAGAAGCATATCAAAATTAGATACCCTAAACATCAAGAAATCATATCAAAATTAAGCAGTAGTTCTGCATACAACTCAACTCAACTCAACTCAACTAAGCCTTTGTCCCAAACTAGTTGCGGTATGCAGTTCAGCATACCAACATAAAATAAAGTTAAAAATGAAAATAAACACCACCAAACATACCCGAATAAATAACAATCCACACAACTCCAAATTAATATAAAATAAAATAGATAATAAGGGAGATTGTTTATGCATGCTAACCAGATCAAGGGAGATTTGCAGTACAAATTTAATGAAAAGGGCATTATTTTAGAAAACAAAAAATGAACAAATAGTTGTATTTTTCCTCTTCCCTGCTTTCTTCTTTCTTCTTTCTTCTTCTTCTTCTTCAACTGTGGATTTGCTTCAGCCATAGAAATAAAAACACAAATCAGAAAAAAAAAATGAACAGATATGAAAAGTAATAGATTAAAACACTAATCAGAAAAAAAAAAAATCAAACCACCTACTTTCTGCTTTTCTTCCTTCCTTCATTCCTCTTATTCTTCTTATTCTCCTCATGTTCTTCTTCAAACAGAGATTTTAATATAAAAAATGTCTCAGAAAGAAAACCCCTTAAATTGGAATTTTTCAGAACGGAAAAGGGGACAAAGAAGGGGGCTGGCGAATACACTGTTCATCTTTTGGAGGCGTTTTGAATGACCGCCGTTAAATGACTGGTGGGAATAATCATATTTCTCGTAGTGTCAAGCAACATCTACGCAATATTTACATTTTTCCTTTAGTAGTGTAGGGTTCTTTCCCCTTTCTAATCATTGATTTTTTATCTTTCGAGTTATTATATAGATGAATGCTAAAGTGATGGGTGCCCTGGAAAATAATCAGCATGAAGGGCATCCCATTGTATCATCTCACAAAAATGCATTAATTATTTTTCTTTTCCCTTTCTAATCATTGATTTTTTTAGGGCAGTGATAAATCGACTCCCAAATATCTTAAATCGACCCCATGTGCCTTTCTCTCTCCTCTCTCTCTCTAACCCAGAGGAGAGAGAAAGACACCTAGGTCCATTTAAGATATATGGGAGTCGATTTATCACTCCCCTTTTTTAAATCTTTTGAATTATTATATAGATGAATGCTAAAGTGATGGGTGCCCTGGAAAATAACCAGCATGAAGGGCATCCCATTGTATCATCTCACAAAAATTCATTAATTATTTATTTAATTTTATATTGTTCTGTGCCATACTTCAGCGAGATGGTCCAATGGGGGTGCCCTTGTAGCTTGTTTTTCAAGGGCGCTTTTCACTTTAGCATACTTGAATTATCTATCTATCTATGATATATATTATATACTAAGCATGTTTCTTCCCATTCTCATTCGCATTTTCCCAAGAAAAAAGTGTATTTGAAAACATTTTCTCCTACTAAATCTATTTTAACAGTATTAATTGGGTTTTGCCGTTATGCTGCTAACATTTGATTTGGTCACTAATTCAATTTTGAAGATGTGTCCTGATCAGTTTTGATTTATCCATAATTTCCAGCTAATTTTTAACTGGGGAATGATATCCCCCCCCCCCCCCCCCCTAAATGAATAAAATCCCACCCCCACCCCCTAACGGTTTCTGTGAGAATGGTTCACTTTTTAAGTTTCATTAAGGGTAGTTTGGTCATCTTATATTGTAATGGGCTACTCTACATATATAAAGCCCTATGGTCTTTCATTTTGCAATTTTGATGATTTGAAAATTAGAGAGAGCATCTTTTGAGAGAGCTTCTATCTCATCTTCTTTTTTGTAAAATTGGATTAACAAGCTAGTGATTCTAGTTGTCTTTAATTTCTCCTATCCCTTTTCCATTTATAACAATGCAAGAACTTCATACCCCAATTTTTCACACTTGATTGACCCCTTAAGTCCTCACGCTCGTGGTAAAGATCGAGCTTCGAATTTCATATGAAAATTAAAAGAGAAGAAGAAGAACATTTCTAGATTCAATTCGAAAGACGAAGATCGCTTCCGCAAGTCGCGCTCTACATCAATTTACTCATACTAATTCAATCATTAATTCATTTTTGCAGGTAACCTCTTCCTTTGAGTGAGTTACACCGACTAAATCGGTTTTGATTCATCCCCAATAAATTGATTTTGAAGGTAATTGTCACATATTAAAAGTAAATGACAACATCTTGAGCATTGAAAAGCTAAGTGCAAAAAAAAAAACAAAGAGAGTAGTGCCATTTTTAAAATATAATAGCCCCAATTTTCTTCCCTTGGGAACTTCACCGATATTTGGGTACAGGTGGGCCCATTGTGAATGCGGCACACAGGCATGAGACAAAGGCCTTGAATTAGGGGTGAACAGAACCCTTTTCTCGGTCTTTACTTGAAATGCATCAATCTAACACTCAATGGTTGAGGCCAACCATCTCTACCCAACCTATGCCTTATGGTGGGGCCGACTATCTTACACCTCAGCTATAGTGGGTTGGGGCCCTCCATTTTACACCTCATGTTCTTATGTTGTTATGCAATTGGCCCACCATCTCCATCCAAACTCATGCATAGGGTCAGGCCCGCCATTTTACACATCATCTTTTAATGGGGGTGGGCCTATAATCTCTCCCCATAGGGTTAGGCCCTCCATTTATCCGTAATGTTAATATGGGGTGGGTTCCACCATCTTTGACACAACCTATGCATTAATTGTATTGTTACCGGTGTCTTATTATTGTTATTTTTTGGTTGAGGTTTTTTTTACCGTTTTGGTTTCTCTCCATTGGAGCTAGGGTTAGGGTATTTTTATGTTACGGGTTTCTCTGTTTTATTGTCTTATAGTTTCCATCTTCCTCAACCAATATATTAAAATTATTCAAATTTTCATCTTAGCATTTTTTTTCTTAGTTTTCACAGAATGGGCTATGGAATTGGCATTCTTTCTATGGCTTTGGAAGACATTTCCTGTTTGGTTATCATAACCGTAGAAGACGGCTGGGAAATTTGTGGAATATGGAATGCGTAATGCTGTTTGGTTGCCAAATTTTAGTGGAAACTCCATTTGACTTGCCAAAATCAAGGGACATAATCATGAGCTTTCTCCTATGTTGCACCCTACTTTTTCAATTGTTCCCTCCTCTCATCTCCCAAGCAAATTTCTTCCACGAAAAAAAAGTAGATTTTTGGGTGGAAGAAAAGGAGAATGGTCTTGTGTTATTCTCTTTCTCTCCTTCTCTCTCTTCCCTTTCTCTCTCTTCCCTTTCTCTCTCTTTCACTCTCTATTTTGATAATGGCACCCCTACATTTTCCGCATGTATTCTACACGCAACCAAATGCTACTATCGCTCTTCCCCCATTCTCCCTAGACAACTCTACACATCTTCGGTGCTTGTCACCTCCTTTTTGACTACTACTTCCACTACTCTCCCAGCCAACCAAACACGTATGAGTCAACATTTTTTTTAGAGACCGAAAGTAGTTAAAGCTTAATGTCTTGGAAAGGGCCTGAAGATATCTTCCTTTCCACCTCTCTTCAAGCTACCTTCGCCTCTCTCTCTCTCTCTCTCTCTCTCATTGGTTTCCCTTTGTATTCATATAATTATGTCATTGATTTTTTAAGCTATACAATTCACAGAACTTTTGCCTGGACATTTTTTATTATACTTTTGGAGATATATATATATATATATATATATATATATATATATATATATATATATATATATATATATATATAGAGAGAGAGAGAGAGAGTAGAGTTCCTGAGGGTGCCCTCATATAAGCTTATATGAGGTGGCTCTCACGAAACATAAGGGGCCCACATTGTTAGGATGATCCGAAGCATTCATTTGAAAGGCCCCATTATAGATAGGTTGTGTAAAAAAAATCAGCTCCATTGGATCATCCTAACCTCTCCAAAAGTGGAGGAAAAATGGGCAGATTTGTGGACAAAACGTGTCTATCCATTTTTGCCCCCACTTTTAGAGGGGTTAGGATGATCCAATGGAGCTGATTTTTTGTACACACCCTATCTATGATGGGGCCTTTCAAATGAATGCTTCGGATCATCCTAACAATGTGGGCCCCTTATGTTTGTAAGAGCCACCTCATATAAGCTATATGAGGGCATCCTCAGGAACTCTATTCTCATATATATATATATATATATATATATATATATAATTTTTTGTATTCATATAATTCTCCCGTTGGTTTCTTCATCTGTACAATTAACAATCCACATAACTTTTTTCTGGACATTAATAGATATCAATAGTTTTAATAATATTTGTTGGAAATAGTAAATCAAAATTAATATTTGTATGGTTTGTGGAAAGTCTATGTAGTCTTCTCATTTAGTTATTGTATGTGGAAAATATAAAGTGTCTTTTGTGTTTCCTAGAGTTCTTAAAGTCTAGTTGGATTATTAAAGAGTCAAATGGTGAGTTCCTATGTAGTTGCTTAGGATGCCTAGATGACTCATGGGAACTACAACTTTGTGGTTAATGTATTTGCTATTTTTAGGAGTCTCTTGAGTCTATAAATATAGAGTCTGTGTAGAGATGGTAAGCGTAAGAACTTCAAAGGAAAGTTAGAGAGAAGCTTCAAGGGTGAAGGCTTAAGGGAGAACAAGTGCAGTAATTTCTTTTAAGTGTTTTTTGATATATATAAAAGAGTTCTTATTTTGGTGTTACATTTGTTTTTTGGTGGAGCTCTACAAGTGCCCTTCGGCAGCGTATCTCCCAAGTGCCCTTCCCTTGCTCTTATGATCACAACACGATATAATCGATCCATGTAATTGGGGCCAACAAGTGGTATCAGAGCATAGGGCGTGTAGTGTTGAAAAACCAGTCGAAGATTTTTACACGTTTTTATTATATGTTTCTGAGTAACTTTTTCAGTCAAAACGTGGCTGAAATAATTTGGATTATATGTGGACCGGACCCAGAATCTCTGGTTTCGTAGACCAGGTTTATAAAAAAATCTTTCAATTAGTTACTCAGAAACATATAATAATTTCAGCCACGTTTTCAGTCAAAACGTGAACCGAACCCAGAATCTCTGGTTTCGTAGACCAGGTTTATAAAAAAATTACAAAATTTTTTGATTGATCTAGAAATAATAAAAAACTACTGGAGTCAAAATTTATCCGTAATGTTAATATGGGGTGGGTTCCACCATCTTTGACACAACCTATGCATTAATTGTATTGTTACCAGTGTCTTATTATTGTTATTTTTTGGTTGAGGGTTTTTTTACCGTTTTGGTTTCTCTCCATTGGAGCTAGGGTTAGGGTATTTTTATGTTATGGGTTTCTCTGTTTTATTGTCTTATAGTTTCCATCTTCCTCAACCAATATATTAAAATTATTCAAATTTTCATCTTAGCATTTTTTTCTTAGTTTCATAGAATGGGCTATGGAATTGGGCATTCTTTCTATGGCTTTGGAAGACATTTTCTGCTTGGTTATCAAAACCGTGGAAGACGGCTGGGAAATTTGCGGAATATGGAATGCGTAATGCTGTTTGGTTGCCAAATTTTAGTGGAAACTCCATTTGACTTGCCAAAATCAAGGGACATAATCATGAGCTTTCTCCTATGTTGCACCTACTTTTTCAATTGTTCCCTCCTCTCATCTCCCAAGCAAATTTCTTCCACGAAAAAAAAGTAGATTTTTGGGTGGAAGAAAAAGAGAATGGTCTTGTGTTATTCTCTTTCTCTCCTTCTCTCTCTTCCCTTTCTCTCTCTTCCCTTTATCTCTCGTTCACTCTCTATTTTGATAATAGCACCCCTACATTTTCCACACGTATTCTACACGCAACCAAATGCTACTATCGCTCTTCCCCCATTCTCCCTAGACAACTCTACACATCTTCGGTGCTTGTCACCTCCTTTTTGACTACTACTTCCACTACTCTCCCAGCCAACCAAATAGGTATGAGTCAACATTTTTTTTAGAGACCGAAAGTAGTTAAAGCTTAATGTCTTGGAAAGGGCCTGAAGATATCTTCCTTTCCACCTCTCTTCAAGCTACCTTCGCCTCTCTCTCTCTCTCTCTCTCTCTCATTGGTTTCCCTTTGTATTCATATAATTATGTCATTGATTTTTTAAGCTATACAATTCACAGAACTTTTGCCTGGACATTTTTTATTATACTTTTGGAAATATATATATATATATATATATATATATATATATATATATATATAGAGAGAGAGAGAGAGAGAGAGAGAGAGAGAGAGAGAGAGTAGAGTTCCTGAGGGTGCCCTCATATAAGCTTATATGAGATGGCTCTCACGAAACATAAGGGGCCCACATTGTTAGGATGATCCGAAGCATTCATTTGAAAGGCCCAATTATAGATAGGTTGTGTAAAAAAAATCAGCTCCATTGGATCATCCTAACCTCTCCAAAAGTGGAGGAAAAATGGGCAGATTTGTGGACAAAACGTGTCTATCCAGTTTTGCCCCCACTTTTAGAGGGGCTAGGATGATCCAATGGAGCTGATTTTTTGTACACACCCTATCTATGATGGGGCCTTTCAAATGAATGCTTCGGATCATCCTAACAATGTGGGCCCCTTATGTTTTGTAAGAGCCACCTCATATAAGCTATATGAGGGCATCCTCAGGAACTCTCTCTCTCTCTCTATATATATATATATATATATATATATATATATATATATATATAATTTTTTGTATTCATATAATTCTCCCATTGGTTTCTTCATCTGTACAATTAACAATCCACATAAATTTTTTCTGGACATTAATAGATATCAATAGTTTTAATAATCTTTGTTGAAAATAGTAAATCAAAATTAATATTTGTATGGTTTGTGGAAAGTCTATGTAGTCTTCTCATTTAGTTATTGTATGTGGAAAATATAAAGTGTCTTTTGTGTTTCCTAGAGTTCTTAAAGTCTAGTTGGATTATTAAAGAGTCAAATGGTGAGTTCCTATGTAGTTGCTTAGGATGCCTAGATGACTCATGGGAACTACAACTCTGTGGTTAATGTATTTGCTATTTTTAGGAGTCTCTTGAGTCTATAAATATAGTGTCTGTGTAGAGATGGTAAGCTTAAGAACTTCAAGGGAAAGTTAGAGAGAAGCTTCAAGGGTGAAGGCTTAAGGGAGAACAAGTGCAGTAATTTCTTGTAAGTGTCTTTTGATATATATAAAAGAGTTCTTATTTTGGTGTTACATTTGTTTTTTGGTGGAGCTCTACAAGTGCCCTTCGGCAGCGTATCTCCCAAGTGCCCTTCCCTTGCTCTTATGATCACAACACGATATAATCGATCCATGTAATTGGGGCCAACAGGTGGTATCAGAGCATAGGGCGTGTAGTGTTGAAAAACCAGTCGAAGATTTTTACACGTTTTTATTATATGTTTCTGAGTAACTTTTTCAGTCAAAACGTGGCTGAAATAATTTGGATTATATGTGGACCGGACCCAAAATCTCTGGTTTCGCAGACCAGGTTTATAAAAAAATCTTTCAATTAGTTACTCAGAAACATATAATAATTTCAGCCACGTTTTCAGTCAAAATGTGAACCGAACCCAGAATCTCTGGTTTCGTAGACCAGGTTTATAAAAAAATCACAAAAATTTTTGATTGATCTAGAAATATTAAAAAACTACTTGAGTCAAAATTTCAGCCAATTCCAACTTGTTTTGCTATATATTTGATTTTTCTCTTCAAAAAATCCCCCTTTTCTGGGCAATTGCTCGAAGAGAGAAATCGGAGTCAAAACGAATCAAACTTGGCTAGAAATTTAGGTTTTCAGAAGTTTTTAATTATGTTTTAATCTCAGGTAAAATCGGGTTTGAAGAAAACCATTCATTCAAACCATTTGCTTTGAAAATCAAGTTTAAACCCATATCGAAAGAGATTTGAAAGAAAATTGATTTTAAATCAAGATAAACTAATTTTTCAGCAATAATTTGGATTTAAAAGGAATATGATTCATATTAGATCATATCAAGAAATACATCCATATGCATCATGAAACCAAAGAAAACCAAAAATCTAATCTAGCATGCTTTTCTAGTTCCTAGTTTACATGAGAGACAAATACTAACCGTTGATTGCTTTCCTTGTCTCTAAGGTGTGTATATTCGGGATATTCGCTTTGTCACACCCTTATAAACTCTGAAAAAATCCTGAAGAACAATCCAGTAATCTCCAATATATTGAATTTAGAAGAAAGATGGAAGAAATATTATGGAATTTAAGAAGATGAAGTGTGGAAGATGATCTCCACACCCCAATCAAGATGGGGATGTTTTCCCAAGAAGGAGGCCAATTTGGACTTTTTTGCCACCTTAGGTACACAAACAAAGTCATGAGTCGAGATCCTCTCTCCACTCCGCTAGATTAGGATTAGGATTGATGCATTCAGGTAACACCAGATAAGATGTAAGAAGATTAAAAGCTTTCCCTTTGGGATTCGGATATAAATCCCATCATTCCCAAGATCTTATAGGACTAGTCTCTTCCTGATTTATCCTTCAAAAGCAATCTTATGCGATCTCGCCTAATCTTTTGATCATGCGTCTATCGTCTTTCTCTTATGAGATTCAATCATGTCTTTATTCCTATTCTCAATTGGTAAGGAACTGTATCTCAATCCTTTGATTAAGCTATCTTGATGATCTGATCATACTTGATCTCGATGATCTAATCATACTTATATCCTTAGTCTCTACTTACTCTAATCGTAACATTTTCTATGTTTACTTTGCTAATCCCCTTAGAGTTCATTCTCATGATCCTTAAACTAGGGGCATTCATCATCATATCTCAGTCATTTTAGGATTCATTCTATCATCTCAATTGCTTGCTTAGTCCATAATTATCTTTCAGTCATTGAGTAGAAAACACTCATTGAATGTCAAGCTTATAGCTTATGTTCTTTATTTCCATTAGAGCTATCATATGCATGTCTATTATTTCTTGGTCCGAAAATTTTTGAGTGACTGTTTTTCAATTGAAAGATTATTATATGTTTCCGAGTAACTAATTGAAAGATTATATGTTTCCGAGTAACTAATTGAAAGATTTTTCCGTCTAGCTTCCAACAAAAAAAATGGATCGTCGATCAGAGTTTTTTTTACAAAAGGTTATTGTCAAAATAGTGGAGGGCTTTCAAATTGGATTGTTTTTCAAGATTCGGTTTTTCAAGAGAAGAAATTTCCTTCAAGTGTATGGATTAGAAAGTTTATCTATTTTACAGGTTTTTATGATGATTATGGTCCATTTAAAGGTTTAACGGGGAGGTTTTGATTAAGGGTTTTTTGTTAGAATAGAAAACAATTCTCTTCTCTATATTTACTTGTGGTGTTTCCATTTGATTGGGTGGTGCAAAATTTTAGTGGTGTGAATAAGAGAAGGATACTCTTCTCTTATTCTCGAGAACGGATTTCTCTTGTTGTCCCTATGAGTGTTGGGAAAAGAACAATTTTCTTCTTTATCCCATTGGCGAAGGCAACGATTATGATGTTTGATACACCATGTAAACCATTGTTGTGAAGGTTTCGTTCAAAGCATTTCCAATGGAAGCTTTGAAAAAGTTGAAGCTAAAACCTCCAGTTTATGCTGTTTGGAAAGAAGGACCGGACCACAAACTCATTTTCAAAGCCTCAGTTGAAGTTGGTAAGCATGGATTTTTCAATAAATTTTTGGAAAGGTGGCAAGCATAAAGAAGAAGCTGAAGAAAGTGCAGCACACGCTGCTGTTCATTTTTTCCTGAAATGCTACTCTATCGTCTTTATGGATGCTAATCATCGTAAACCTAATAGAAGAAAGAGAACGTGTGGTAGATTTGAGCAATCAGATCAAGTTGCTTGAAGAAAAAATTGCTATGTTGAAGAAGATGATTTCATCAAGTTCAGATGATAATCATGTAGATGAAGATTAGAAATTGTTTGGGATTTTAATTCAAATAGGGGTGCTGGAAATAGTAAATCAAAATTAATATTTGTCTGGCTTCTGGAAAGTCTATGTAGTCTTCTAGCTTAGTTAGTGTGTGGAAAATATAAACTGTCTTTTGTGTTTCGTAGAGTTCTTAAAGTCTAATTGGATTATTAAAGAGTCAAATGGTGAGTTCCTATGTAGTTGCTTACGATGCCTAGATGACTCATCAGAACTACAACTTTGTGGTTAATGTATTTGCTATTTTTAGGTGTCTCTTGAGTCTATAAATATGAAGGCTGTGTAGAGATGGTAAGCTTAAGAAGTTCAAGGGAAAGTTAGAGAGAAGCTTCAAGCACGAAGGCTTGAGGGAGAACAAGTGTAGTAATTTCTTGTAAGTGTGTTTTGATATATATAAAAGAATTCTTATTTTGGTGTTACATTTGTTTTTTGGTGGAGCTCTACACGTGCCCTTTGGCCACGTATCTCCCAAGCTCCCTTGCCTTGCTCTTACGACCACAACATGATATAATCGATCAATGTAATTGGGGCCATCAATCTCAAACTAACATGGCCTTAATGTCTCTATTCTCAATAGTTTTATTACTTCTTTTATTTAACCATTAACTTGTTCCTTCGCTGCCCCTGTTAGGCCTAAAATCGGTAACAGATACGGCAGTGAAGTAAGAGCTGAGCTGGAGGACCTGAGGAGCTGAGTTCTGCACAAGAGCGCACAAGGTGAAAAGACCAACCCGGAGTCGTTGCTCCGGATGGGCCCTTCGACACTCAAGTCAGTATGAGCAGGAGTGCAGAGCCAAATATTTAAGAGTGGTAGCTTAGAAGTCATTGCCCTTTACTTTGAGCCTTGAGAAGCCTTTTATAGAGGGAGGCCTGGGGTGGTTGGATTACCTACCCCACGACAGGTGTCGGCCCTTCTGTGGGTTTAGGTTTACCTACTTTTAGGTAATTACCGGATTACCCCTGGACAGGTGTCGAATTCGTGCTGGGCCCTTCCGAGGTCACGTGTCGACAACTCATTAGTTGTTGTTTTTCATACCCCATCAGTTGCCCCCCAGTTCTCCAAGTCATTGTGATGATTTGGGGAAGTGTGAGGCTGTACTCTGGGGCGGCTGGAAAAATGAAGCGGGAGGATCTGTCCGGCCAAGCTATCGGGGTGGCCTAGGATGGGCAGAAACTTGGAGTGAAATCTGTCCGGCCAAGCAATCTGGGCGGCCTGGGATGGGCAGAAACTTGGAGTGAAATTTGTCCGGCTAAGCGATCTAGGCGGCCTGGGATGGGCAGAAACTTGGCGTGAAATCTGTCCGGCCAAGCGATCTGGGCGGCCTCGGACGGACAGAAACTTGGCGTGAAATCTGTCCGGCCAAGCGATCTGGGCAGAAACTTGGCGTGAAATTTGTCCTGCCAACCGATCTGGGCAGTCTGGGACGGGCAGAAACTTGGCCTGAAATCTGTCCGGCCTAGCGATCTGGGTGGCCTGGACGGGCAGAAACTTGGCGTGAAATCTGTCCGACCAAGCGATCTAGGCGACTGGGATGGGCAGAAACTTGGCATGAAATCTGTCCGGCCATGCTATCTAGGCTGCCTGGGACGGGCAGAAACTTGGCGTGAAATCTGTCCGGCTAAGCGATCTGGGCGGCCTGGGAAGGGCAGAAACTTGGTGTGAAATCTCTCCGGCCAAGCAATCTGGGCGGCTTGGGACGGGCAGATTTTTGTCTTCTAGCGGACGCGTCACTTTCTGTCCGGCTTGGACCGGGCAGATTTTTGTCGTCTAGCGGACGCGTCATATTTTGTCCGGCTTGGACCGGGCAGAGTTTTGTCGTCTAGCGGACGCGTCATATTCTGTCCGGCATGGGCCGGGCAGATTTTTGTATTTTAGCGGACGCGTCATATTCTGTCCGGCTTGGACCAGGCAGATTTTTGTCGTCTAGCGGAGGCGTCATATTCTGTCCGACTTGGGTCGGGCTGATTTTTGTCTTTTAGCGGATGCGTCATATTCTGGACGGCTTGGGACGGACACAATTTTGTCGTCTAGCGGACGCGTCATATTCTGTCCAGCTTGGGCCAGGCAGATTTTTGTCTTTTAGCGGACGCGTCATATTTTGTCCGTCTTGGGCCGGGCAGATTTTTGTCTTTTAGCGAATGCGTCAAATTCTGTCCGGCTTGGGCTGGGCAGATTTTCTAGAATGGTGCAATCGTTTAAAAGGTATCCCGTACACAAGCACTTTATGGACGACCCTTAACCCCTTGGAGACTTTTCCCGCATCCATACTGTACGCGCGTCCTGTATATACGCGCGCATTTACTCACGTCCTTGCCTCGAAGTGTGTGCCCTTCATTAATGAAAGACATGTGGCGTTACCTGGTTCACGAATGCGAACCGCCTCAAGCTTAGAGGCTATAAGAAGGGGTTCACCTTTCATTTTTTCACTTTTAACTTTTTACTCTTGCTTTTTGCTCTGCCTGCTCGGCTCAGGTAGCTTGTGGTTGTGGCCGTCCGCGAATTAGGAGCTCTCTGTTCAGACTGGTAATCTTCTTGAGCGCATCTTTTATTCATTTCTTTTCCTGCGTTCCTCATGTCCCGTAGTGCCTCTAGCTCTGAGTCCGGTTTGGAGTCCGGTTCTAGGTCCTCTTCAGGGGAGTCCCCATCTTCGAGTAGTTCAGAGTCTAGTTCGTCGGAGAGGACCCTAACTAATCCGACCAGGACTCCCGGCCCCTATATGGTGAGTCCTGATGTTAGTGTAGAGGTCGTAGATAGTGGGGACGAGGTGATTTTGGATACGAATACCACCCCGCCCCCAACTGATAGCTTCTTCCGAACAGAGGCGAGCGCAGGTAGTGACGCCGCCGAGGCGTCCACCACATTCCTTCCGGGCCGGGCCGTCGAGGTCACTGCTAGGGCTCGGATGGACGCCGATCCCAAATATAAAATTCAGGCACTTTACGAGGAGAATATCCTTGATGAGTCCAGATTAGGGGACATTAGAGATAGGTATTGTATTCCCCAAAGGTTCAGGCTGAGGGCTGCGATAGAGGGAGATAGGGCTTGCAACGACAGCACCGACATCTGTATATACGATGAGTCGTTAAGAACCGGGTTCAGGTTCCCTTTGCATCAGTTCTTCATCGCAGTCCTTCGAAATTACGGCCTGGCTCCGGCTTAGGTCGTGCGGAACTCATGGAGGACGCTGGTCGGGTTCATATACCTTGTCCAGGGCCGGCTCCAAAGGAGCTTGTCTCTACCGCTGTTTCGGATGTGTGCGCACCTGAAGAGGCATAAGGATGGGGGTTAGATTTATATCAGCCAACGCCCCAAGGTGAAAATGATTACTGGCATTCCATCCTCCATACACCTATGGAAGAACAGATTTTTCTATATTGAGGACGGCGAGCCCATTGAGCCCTGGCTGGTTCCTTTGAAGTGGGACACCCCGGACACACTTGCGCTGAGCCGCAAACCCCTCTTGGAGGGTGAGGATTTGAGAACGTTCGCCCTAGTCTGTGATGAGTTACATCGGGAGGGCGTAATTCACTGTGCGGACTTCTCTAGAGAAGAGGTTCTGGTCGGGCTCAGCATTAGTACTGCGACCCCGGCACGTATGTGGCGAGTCTTGATTTTAAGTCCTCTTTTCTCTTCTTTGTCCCTGACCGATTTTTGTTTGTGCTGTTGGATTTCAGAAATGCAGACGCAGTCAAAACTGGAGAAGGTGAGGCAAGGAGCCTTCGGTAGGGGCCAAGGTCAGCAGGGCCAGAAGAGGAAACCCCCGAGATTTCAAGTCCCGCGCCAACTAAGGACGCACCGCTCCCCAAGGGCAAGCCCACTGTGAAGTTGATCGACTCCTATGGCCGGGGAGCGGGGAGCTCTAAGTCAAGGGACGCAACTATCGGAGTCCGCCCCACCCCCGCGTGGTTCGGGGACAACGTCTTCCAGCCTAACTGGGCCATTCAGAAGAGCGACACCGGCCTGGGTGATAGCTGGGTGGCCATGGAGATTCTCACAAAAGGCCTACTGAACTAGGATCATCTCCGGGTTTTGAACGAGCCTCCCGATGCGGCTGATGAGGCCATTTTCTCCTCACTTTATCAGATCGGATTGTATTATAATGACTTCCGCGAGAAGAGTCGGAAGTTCTCTGCCGCTATCACTAAGTCCGAGGAGGAGAACGGCAAACTGGTGTAGGAGGCAGCCGAGCTCCATAGATCCATCGGGGAGAGGGACGCGGAGATAAAGCGGCTCAAGGCTAAGATGGCCGCCCAGAAGTAGAAGGCCACCGAAGCCCTCAATGCATAGAGGGAAAGAGCCTGGGAGAGATAGATAGCGGTCGTCGAAGAGGCTGTGCAGAAGAAAGAGGACGAGCTCATTAGTTTGTCCACTGAATCCTACAAACTGGGATTCATGGATTGCCTCGAGCAGGTCAAGGGATCCAACCCGGCTGTCGTTCTGACAGGCCTTATCCTTCCTGATCCGCCGGTGGCCGGCGACGACGAGCAGGGCACCATCGTAGCAGCAGAGGTCCCGGGGGTAGATCCACCACAGGATGGTGGTCATGGGGTGTCTTGAGCTCCTCATTTTCCCTTCTTGGGCACGGCTTCTTGATTCTTTTTGTAATGGCCCTTGGAGGCCCTACTTTTTGTAATGGCCCTTCGAGGCCCACTTTTTCATGAATAGAAGTTACATTTCGCTGTCCACAGTCTCCACTCATGTCTGCCTCTGGCTAATACTGATTAACTCAACACTGTGGGCCAATAATACTTGTAAAACAGTTTGTTTCCGAGCAGAACAGCACTCCGGGCAGGCATTCAAGCTTTTATTGACCCAGGTCTCTGTAGAGACGAACCGGGGTGAACTAAGCAGCTATTACCCAAGTCTTAGCGAACTGGGTTTCCGAGTAGGTTTGGTTTTTCTGTCCGGGCCCGTTCCTGACCAGGAGTGCGCTCCCGGTCTTTGTGGAGACAAGCCAAGGCGAACCAAGCTGTGAGTACCCAAGTTTTAGTGAACTGGGTTTCCGAGTAGGTTTGGTTTTTCTGTCCGGGCCCGTTCCTGACCAGGAGTGCACTCCCGGTCTTTGTGGAGACGAGCCGAACCAAGCAGCAAGTACCCAAGTTTTAGTGAACTGGGTTTCCGAGTATGTTTAGTTTTTCTGTCCGGGCTCGTTCATGACCAGGAGTGCGCTCCTGGTCTTTGTGGAGACGAGCCGAGGCGAACCAAGCAGCAAGTACCCAAGTTTTAGTGAACTGGGTTTCCGAGTAGGTTTGGTTTTTCTGTCCGGGCCCGTTCCTGACCAGGAGTGCGCTCCCGGTCTTTGTGGAGACGTGGTAAGGCGAACAAAGCAGCGAGTACCCAAGTTTTAGTGAACTAGGTTTTCGAGTAGGTTTGGTTTTTCTGTCCGGGCCCGTTCTTGACCAGGAGTGCGCTCCCGGTCTTTGTGGAGACGAGCCGAGGCGATCCAAGCAGAAAGTACTGAAGTTTTAGTGAACTGGGTTTCCGAGTAGGTTTGGTTTTTCTGTCCGGGCCCGTTCCTGACCAGGAGTGCACTCCCGGTCTTTGTGGAGAAGAGTCAAGGCAAACCAAGCAGCGAGTACCCAAGTTTTAGTGAACTGGGTTTCCGAGTAGGTTTTGTTTTTCTGTCCGGGCCCGTTCCTGACCAGGAGTGCGCTCCCGGTCTTTGTGGAGACGAGCCAAGGCGAACCAAGCAGCGAATACCCAAGTTTTAGTGAACTGGGTTTCTGAGTAGGTTTGGTTTTTCTGTCCGGGCCCGTTCCTGACCAGGAGTGCGCTCCCGGTCTTTGTGGAGACGAGCCAAGGCGAACCAAGCGGCGAGTACCCAAGTTTTAGTGAACTGATTTTTCGTGTAGGTTTGGTTTTTCTGTCCGGGCCCGTTCCTAACTGTGGGACCCGATCCCGCGAGAGGGGCGTGGGGCGCGAGCCGCCGCGCTCTCTTCTCTTGGTCTCTCGTACCCACGCGATTGGCGTGTGCCTTTCATTATTGATTTTAATTCGTCTTTTATGTGAACTTGGGATCACTAAGACAATCCGAATTCCACACAAAAGAGACTGACAGAGTCGCCACCTAGATGTGGGATCTAGGACCCATAATTAACCAGAAATCTAGACTCGCTACCTGGTTACAAGAATGGAAGGTATGGGGATTTATCCACCATATGCACCATTCCTGCCCGATAATCGGTCTTCAATTCTAAAAGTTAACTCTTTTAAATTTATTTTAAATGGCTCATTCAACCCTATGTTAATGTGCGAACTAAGTGACATGCATCCTAAAATCTAATTTCAATGGGAATCCTAAATGTGTATCTTGATTTATTAATTTGTCTGGGTTCAATCTAAGTGAAAGTTCTCCTAGAATTCTAATTTCATGGAAAGCCCTAAATGATTTGATTAAGCATTTATAAGAAAATTAATATCCAAAACACCACAATTTGTTGTGGTGCCGACTCGCGGGTGGTATGCCGTCAGACATCCAAGCTGCCTACGTACCCAAGCCTCACTGGGATCAGAGTCGACGTAGTTCGGTGCACCTAAGCTAAGCTACTTATGCCTAACTCAACTAGGACACCGACCTAGACAGAACTGACTGTTTCAACAGTTTTGAGAGAAGTTATTTAATTCAAGTTGAGGATTTTATTATCTTAGGATTTCATCTGAGATGCTATATGATTCTTATCTAAATGCAAGTTGTTCCTTAGACTAATGTAAGTTAACCTACACCATAGTTTACTAGGCTCGTCTTAAGGAAAGATTGGGCAACTAGTGTAACGAGACCTATGGCACGGTTGCTATACATAACAAACGTCCGTGATGAGGCTGGATTCCTAACTCTAGGACTCCCTAAAACCTAGGACACGACCTGACACCAGGGTTCCTAAATTGGGCTCTAATGTTTCTTAGATCGGAAACCATGATCCAATGGTTCCGAAAGATACAAGCTGAATCGATTTAAGTTCTTGAGGTTAACGAATTTCAGATTTTAAGGATTTTCAGTTTTTGGGCACTTAAGGAATACCAATGGTTCTAGGGTTCACCAATTTCGGCCCAGAATGGCATCCAAGGGAGGGAATCGTGCGCTCTTTCCTTGTGCAATTTAATACTTAGGTTATAGCATCTTATTGCCTGGCAGATCTCAGGATTTTCGTGGACAGTAACCTCGGAGCCAACAACATGCTATAGCTTAAATATTCAAATTGTCAAAGATCAAGTTGCAATTGGGATACGATTATGGATGCACTGGCCATTTTTCCAGGAAAATCTAAAGATCCTAAAATTTCCGTTTCAATGGATTAAGGAGTGAACATGTGACAGAATTTTAAAGTTCTTTAGGAATTTTTATATGATTTTCAATTAATTTCGAATTTTCCATGGATTTTATCAATTTTAAGCATATGAGTGGTTTTACAAGTGAAATTGTTGCAAACAAATTCGAAATGAGTTGAAATTTTTACAGCAGCAATATGGGAATGTATGTAGCTTACTGTATGAGTTTTGCAGATTTTTACATTAATTTCACATTTAATCTGGATTAAACAATTAAATGACCAGATTGCACAATTAACACAGAAACTAGTAGAAATATAAATCTAAATTCTATGAAATTTCTACAGAAATAAAATATGAATATAAATAGCATGCAGTGAGATTTTCATGAATTTTAGAAATTATTTACTACTGACTTCGGATTTTTCAATTTTCAGCCCAGATTATGAATTAACACTACACCACACATGAAACAAGATCCAAATCACTTGAAACTTTTACAGCAGAAAGAAATGTGAAATATAAGACTTATGTAAAAATGTTATGAATTTTAATGATGATCTGATGTTAGTAAAAATTCTCCCAAAATCTGATAATTTTCAAAGAAAGCATAAAATAATAACCAAACAAAGTCCAAAATTTATGAAAAACTCATGGTAGAATGTATTAGTACCATATTAGTTTTCCATGAAGTTTCATTAATTTTGGAATCCGTTTAATATATATTTTATTTTTCTTGGTCAAAAAGATATTTTTGAAGAGTTTTCTATTTTTAAAACACGCTTTTCGAGAAAATTATGATTTCGGAAAACATCCTCCAACCTTGTTCCGATGTGATGAACACAAGAAAAATTTAAAATTCCAAAAAATAGATCATCCTGAGATGACTATTTTTTCGAATTTCATAATTTCTCAGCCCATATTTTAAATAAAATACCACTCTTCACTCAAACTCGAAAGAACTGTTGATCCAATGCCCGATCTGATCCGATAGTTATGGTACTCTATTTAGATCAAACATTGTATTAACTTTCGGGATGAAACGGATTTGGAAAGCTTACGCAGATCATGACTTTAAGCACACGCAATTAATATTCAATTAAATTCAATTAAATGCTTAAAAATCATGCAAAATACATAAAAAATACCAAACGATCCTGAAAAATCCGAGAACAGTGTACTTACCTCTGATGGAGTCTTCGCCGAATCCGAAAGCCGCGGAGTCCGAAAAACCTCGCCGTTGTACGATTCGCCTTGCTTTCTTCTTCTTCTCTTTTTCTTTGCTTTTTATTAGATGAGCCACACTCCTTTTTTTCTCCTCCTTGTTTTTGAGAATACAAGCCATATTTATAGCTGCATATAGGAACACTATTTGAGATAAAAAGACATTTTTAATAGCCATCATAAATGACTAAATTTTAAACATGTGTGGTATTGGTAGCCACCATGGGTGACCATGACCAACCACCATAGATGACCATGACTAGCCATCATTGATGACCAAGGAAAGAAGGGAGAGAGAGAGAGAGGGGCCTCCAAAAAAGATTAAATTTTTTTCTTTTGTTGACTTTGGTGTGGGAACATGAGGTGTGGGAACATGAATGGCAACTTTGGAAACAATATAGTTTCTTCCCTGGTGGGTCCCACTTATATTGCATGTGTATGGTTGTAATAATTAGAAATTACTATTTTCCATATGAGAACACATGGGCTGCTGTTGTGTAGAGAACAAGCTTGCACGTAAATGCAAATCCAAGTGGGTCCCATTTTTCTCAAGCTTGCACGAATTGGTCAAGGCACTCCTCCAAAAATTCCACTTGTCCAATTGATATGTGTAGCCAAATCATTTCCTCAATATAATCCGGATCTTCCAATTAATGGGCCACAATGATAATTGACCATGCTTTCTAATTTATTCCATAATTTGATCCAAACCGTTCATTTAATGGGTAAGGGGGAAAGAGAAAGAAACGACCAAGGGAATCCAACAAGGGAAGTGAACTAACCAAATATGGGGGTGGTTTTACCAAAAATAAATTTCGATTTCCTCCCTCTTGCTTTGTTGATTTCAATCTCAACCATTGAATTTAGGAATTTCACTCTTCTTTGTTCTTTATCTAACCTTTGAAATGCTTGAAACTTTCAAAGAAAAATAACGGTGTGACGTTTTCAACTTGGACCCAAAAAGAATTCTTAAATATTTGGCCTACTAAGATATCTTGAAAATTTTGGATTTTCTTCTTTGATCTTGACCATCCAAATTGGAACCCACACACAATTTTCTACTTAGATTATTCCACAATTGCAATTTTTCGTAAAATTTCATCCTTTTAGCATATTTTCCTCGGAATTCCCTCAATATAAACCTGAAATACCAGAAACAAAGAAAATACCTTAGTAGTACGGCTTTAAATGAGAAAAATAAATGCGCTCATCAACATGTTCATGGTGGGCCCACTTAGTGGGTACAAACTCTCTCTCGCCTGGCTAATATAACCATTCTCAACACTTGGCGAAAAGAAAATGCGGAACATTGCAGAATAGATCGGAACGATTGAGAAAGCATAAGGGACGAACACGGGAATGAAAAACACTAGACTCCGACAACATCACACTAACTTCTTTGTTGATTAAAACGAATCAAAATGGGGTGTCTACAATAGCGAACTTGGGTCCGATCAAAATGGGGTGTCTACACTAACCAGGAGTGCACTCCCGGTCTTTGTGGAGACGAGCTGAGGCGAACCAAGCAGCGAGTACCCAAGTTTTAGTGAGCTGAATTTCTGAGTAGAAGCGCTAGTCCTTTTTATCATTCACATTCAAACATTTTTTTTTGTTTTTTTACAACGTCTCACTTTCGCACCGGGCGGCCAGCTACTGATAGTATTTTCGGAGGTTCCTTGAATTCTAGGCATGGGGCAGTTGGTGCTCCCCTAGTGTCTCTAGTCTGTAACTCCCCTGGCGAATTATGTCTTTCACTCGGTATGGCCCCTCTCAAGTCGGAGAGAGTTTGCCTACCTTCTTTGGTTGGGAGATAGCAGCCTTTCTCAGGACTAGGTCCCCTGCTCGGAATTCTCTTGGGCGTATCTTCAAGTCGCGACAGCAGGACACTTTCTGTTTGTAGGCCGCGACTCTAATTCAGGATTCTTCTCGGGCTTCCTCTAGCAAGTCGAGGTTTGCGCGGAGCCCATCTCCATTGGTCTGCTCATTGAAGTTGGTGACTCTGGGAGACGGGATGCGAACATCGACGGGTATTACGGCATCTGTTCCAAAAGACAAGTTGAATGGCAATTCCCCCGTAGCGATTCGCGGGGTGGTATGATACGCCCAGAGGACGGGATAAAGTTCGTCTGCCCATCGACCTGCTTTCTCGTCCAGCCTCTTTTTGATCCCCTGGAGTAGGATTCTGTTCGTTACTTTGGTTTGCCCATTCGTCTGAGGGTGTGACATTGAGGTGAATCTCTGTTCGATCTTCAAGTCAGAGTAAAATTTCTGAAAGTTCCGGCAGTCGAACTGCCTACCATTGTCCGTAATCAAGACGCGGGGAATACCGAATCTGCAAACGACTGACTTCCAGAAGAAGGTCTGCACGTTTTGCTCTATGATCTTGGCCAGAGGTTCAGCCTCCACCCACTTGGTAAAATAGTCAATGGCTACCACGACGAAGTCACGTCTCCCGGAGGCAGGCGGAAAGGGGCCTAAGATGTCCATCCCCCATCCTGCGAAAGGGAGCCGGCTGATGATCGGGGCCATGGACACAGCAGGTTGATGGATGGTGGGAGAGAACTTTTGGCATCCCTCGCACCTTTTGACCAGGTCCAGAGCGTCTTGCCTCAAGGTTGGCCAGTACAGGCCTCTTAGCAGTAGTTTGATGGCCAAGGCCTTGCCTCCCAGGTGCTCTCCACATATTCCTTCGTGAGTCTCTTGCAGAGTGTATGCGGTATTGCTTGGCCGGAGGCATTTTAGGTATGGAATGGTGTACGACCTTTTGTACAGACTCTCACCATCTAGGAAAAATCGGGCTGCTCTCTGTATCACTTTGAGGGCTTCCTTCTTTGCTTCGGGAAGCTTCCCAGTACGCAGGTAATCAATGATCTCGTTCATCCAGCACGGCTCGTGCTCGACCTGCATCACTTCGAAAGCCTCATTTTCGATACGGGATTTCTTCAGAAATTCCATACATATACTCCCAAGAGTGGTGTAACCGGATGCTGCCAGCTTAGACAGCTGTGGACCCCGATCTGAATGAGACAACGAGGAAACGAGTTCCACCGTCGGTCCTTTTGGTTCATCCACGTGAAGGAGAGCTCTACCAAGGAACTCTCGAAACAAAACAAAACTCAGAGTCGCCATCCATGGTATACGTCCATGGATCCTAAAAAAATATGCTCTGCATACCATGGATAACCAGAAATAAATGGGTTCGTGCTTGATTACAAATGGAGAAGGTCCGAAAAGCACCCCCAATTCGTCCGAGTGCGAACACTTGGTCTCTTATGCCATTTTCATTAACTCCAAAGAAGTTTGAATAAACATCATGTGAAATGGGAACAAATATCCCCGAGTGAACGTCTACCTAATCATGCATTACTCGGGGATGAAATAATAAGCACACATAAAGTAAGATAAAAGATGTGTCGCCTAATGACAACTAGATTATGAGTGACATGCCTAACTGGTGTCTAAGTTCTGGTGGACATACACATGCAAGCTACAGCTAAAGGTATAGGATCAGTACAAGAAAGTAAGAAAACACATCAAAACATACAATAACAACATAACAAATCCTAAGACTCTAAACCATTTAGCCCGAGTCCTCGGATGGTCTGATATTCATCCAAAGAAGCTACGTATCCCTGCCTCCGCAAGAATCAGAGCAACGTAGTTCTCCGCGCCTGTTCTAAACTATGATGCGTAAGACGCCTAGACCTCTATCCTAGACTCGATCTAAAAGACCAGACTAGTTATTAAAGCTTCTTGAGCAATTATTTAACTTCCAGTGAATTGTAGATTTTAGGACACCATATATGCCCTAACTAAATGCAGATTAGCCCTAAGCTAATTCAGGTGGTTCCTACAACCTATGTGTAACTGGGCTGTGTTTCCTAAGGAAAACAAAGGGTGGACTAGCGTATCCTATTCTAGTCATCAGTCGGCAATGTGGATCGCCATTTGACATGACGGAGGCGTTCCTATAACTCTAGGACAGACCCCTAACTCTAAAACAAGCACACAACAAATAAACAAACAAACAACCTATCAATTGAAACTCCTAACTCTAGAACTCTCTATCTAGGAGAAACTCCTAACTCTAGAGGAAGATCTTTTGAAAATAAGGTTTTAAAGGTTGCTTATTCAAAACGGTTTAAAATTTTAGTTACAAAAAGTTTGACTGGACTTGGGATATGGATCCCAAGCTGCACTACGTACCTCGTGGAAGAGGATCAAGCTAACGTAGTTCGAAACATATTCCAAAATAAAGATGCTAAACAAGTGTGATTCACAAACAAGTAAACAAACGTGCTCACAAACAGGTACACCAGCGTGGTCACAAACAAGTAAACTAGCATGATCACAAACAAGTGAAATGTCAATCAGATAAAACATGTCTAAAAGAGGTGACATCCCTAAAATAAATGAGACAAAACCTTTTTCCAAAAGAAGAAGGCAAGCACGATAATGAGACTGAGATAGCCCTATACTATGATAGAGAATTTTCTAAAAGATTTAGAGAATCTTCTAAAAGAAAATAAAATAGAGGGGAACACTGTCTGGACTAAGCTAGTCCCCTAATGATAAGCTTGGGATGACTCCTTCATCGCCCCTGCAATGGGGGAAAAACTAGTGTCTAAAAGACTAGGAAAGCACCTGAAAGAGAAGAAAAATACTATTGGAACTTAGCAAGTCCCCTAAATGATGGGCTTCGGCTAACACCTTCATTGCCCATGCAATGAGGGAAAAAAAACTAGTGTCAACTGATGACAATCATTTAAAACATACCAACACCGAAACTCAAGGATGAATAAGGCCCACAACAGTATATATAGTTTTTCCATGTAAGTGAACATGAACACCCCCCCCCCTCCACACACACACAAGTGTATAAAGGCTGTCAAAATCAAAAGAGAATGTGAGGGCTGGCAATATAAAAAAGGGGTTAGGGGCTGCAATTATCAAAAATGGGTTAAGGGCCGCAATTATCAAAAAGGGGTGTGGGCTGAACATATTCAATTTTCATATACTTGTGCTAATATCAATAATCTCCAATTAATGCCTGCACTACTATGACTCGATACCAGCACTACCCGCCTCATTTTGTGTTTTGGGAAATAAGCCTCAAACTAAAGACAACACAATTACTTTTTCTAATATTCACAACAACAGTAAAGAAATCTATGACCGAACATACATGTCACCTATGAGGGAATAACAAGTTGAGATCAGATAATGTTGAGGACATGGCTAAGATGAAATGATTTTCATGAATTTCAAAAGGTAAAATGGAGTCTATAATTCACACAATGTCACTAAAAATTAAAATCTGGAGTTGAGTACATTCTAAGGGTTGAAAATGCTCAAAATCTGCAAAAGCTGGACGAAAAATGATACTACTAAATATCTAAATATATATATATATATATATATATATATTTTTTTTTTTTTTCTCAGCTATGCTATTCTCTCAAAGGTAGACAATTTAAGAGAATTTAAAGGAAGTTCCTGAAGAATTCAAAGCTAACACTTTTGAGTATTTTGACCACAAGTAAATAGAGGAACCTTATTTACAAGATTGATTCTAACTAAAACACTATTTTTGCCTTAGTACCTGCCACCACGTCAAACCTTTTATTAATGACCCAAATTGACTTGTTCTATATGAAATGAAACCACTTCAGCTCAAATAAAAGAGGGGACAAACTTCACACACTGAATGAAACAATCGACATCACTCATTATAAGATATAACAGGAAAATATCGATTCTACACATAAGGAATAAATGTTCATGAGGAACACCAGAGAGCTCATGGTATAATGTCAAACCAAACATAGCCAGTGATCTTCAATTTATGGGTGCAAATATCAAGGGCAGCAAAGCCAAAGACTGAACTCAATAGTTTCTCCTAAAAATAACGATTTACACTTTCCAATATTTAAGTACACGAGTCACAAGCAGATAAAAAAAATCTATTATGAAACTTTATGTCCTGATGTACTAGATTCGAACATATAGGTCCATGAAAGTATGCCAAAAGCTATGAAGGTGAGGCATTCTTGATAAAAAAAAATCAAAGAATAAATGGGTTCCTACATGATGAAAAAAAAGTCCTACTATTTATGCTCAAGAGATTGGTAAAGAGAATGGAAATGTAATAAGGTCAAGCCTTATCTCTACTTTGTTCACACAAACACATCAAAAATCATAAGTGTTCAAGCATTGAGTTTGCACAGAGATCAGTTTATACAAAGCTAAATGACACTCAATCCAAAAACCAATTCTATCACAAATTGTCAATAACATTCCTCAAAACACTATAATTTTACAATATGTCCAACTTGCTAAAGGCCTGCTACACAGAAAAGTAGAGTATGCTATATTACCCTGGCAGAATATATTTTCAATTAAAATCATACTTTATTCCTAATCAGTTTAAACTCACAAAGATATCTACCTGATTAGGCCACAGAATCATTCAATTTTAGAAATATAATGGCCTCAGCAAACTCATAATAACCTTAACCTTTTCACATTCAAATGTTCAAAATCTCAAATCAAAACACAAAAAACTGAAACATAAGCAATTAAGTCCAAATAATAGCAAAGCAAGTACAAAAAATAAATAAATAAAATAAAATAAAAAAATAAAAAATAAAAAACCGCATAACTCCTTAAATTTTCTGAAATTTTCTGAATATTTTGACTAAATAAACAAGATCCGAGCACAAGACACTGAGAAGAATTTATAAACTATATTTATGCCTCTACCTCTTACCTTTTCCTCAGAGATTCAAGCTCTGATCTAGTATGCTCCTTCTTGAAATGATTCTTGTGAAGAAATTCAAATGCTTAGGAAAGATTGCCATGGAAAATAGAGATCAACGATCTCTTTATCTCTCTTAAGAGAACCTCTTCTTATTCTTCAGATCTAGGGTTCTATGGCTGAATCAAAAGGCTTTAAGAGAAATGAAAAATCAAAGTATATGAGAGGGATAAGCATCAGCACGAAGAAAATATGCCCGCCAGAGATCGATCTTGCCGAAAAAATGCAGGATCTGGCCGGAGAAAAAGGAGCAAGAGGTAGGGTTTCGATGCTAGGATTTGGGGATTTTAGGAATTTTCTTCTCTAAGCTCTCTCTAAGCCCTAATTTCTTTCTTTTAATGAAAGGCCTCATTGGTATTTATAGATTATTTGCTTAATTTTTACGCCCCTCTAGCTACATAAACACCTCCTTTTATGGTATATTTATACTTGGTTTAGTTTTGAATACGGTGGTCCACAAAAAAAAGGTGCAATAAAAAATTAGAAAATAAACTTGTGCCCCTTTAAATGTCCAGGGACACCCTTCTGTTGCTATTTAGACAACAAATTACTTTGACAAGACAACCCTCAGACAGGATAAACTACCCTCCTTCTGTTACACTATTTTACACTAAGCTACCTGCCTCGCTTGTTCGCTAGGTAAATCGCGAAGGATTTTTCTGAAATTTTAGAGGGACCTAAATGGGTCTCTAACCTACCCTAGGGACGAATTTGGGTCACCAGATCATAGATTTACTTGGGTTTTAATCAAATCAAGTGCAAAAAGGGGTTCGGTCAAAATGGGGTGTCTACAGATGCCCCTCTTTGGCAGAGCATGTTTATCGCGCGAATGCCAAAGCTGAACAGATAACACATTTTGGCCGACCCGAATGTAAAACAGATTGTTGGTTTTTGACTTTAAAATGATTTTCACATAAACAAAACAACAAAATGACTCTTGTAACATAATTCAAAATTTGCAAACATTGGGAGATAGTATCTCACTGACTCTAATTATGATAACCATGACATCTAAAAATGAGATAGCCTTTCTATATCGGTCAGCAAGAACTTTTATGAAAACCAACATGCACAAAACACACATGTTTTTTATTGGTAAGCCAAAATTCTGGTAAGACACAAAACGAATCACTCAAACAATAGAATCACACTACAAACGCATACTTGTATCGATGAATATGGGTTTTTGCTGACAATCAAACCAAATATCGTTCGGTCAATTGCCAAAAATGATATCATTTATGGGGATGAGCAAGTCTTAATGATCAGACAAAATATTACTTGGCCAGTCGTCAAAACTACCTCAAAACAAAAGGGCGATAACTACACAGACCATTGCTGAAAATCCATCTGTTTAGCCATCCAAATAATCCTGACTCCTCTCTTTCAAGGTAGCGGGTCATCCAAGATTGATATGGTCCTACGAAAAGGGGTCCATATAAATCCACGCAGATATACCTGACTCCCAATCTCAGTAGGTAGCGGTACATTGCGAAGTGACAATTAGACAAGCTAAAATTTGGCATTTCACTGCTAAATGTCACGGGCGAAGAAGAAAAGACCAGACTCCAAACACACGGAGCTCAATTTCACTGGTAGTTTCTTACTTCTAAAAACTCTTCATGGTTAAAGAAAAGCCCAGACTCCAAACATACGGAGCTGCTTCACTAAAAATTCCTTTAAGAAGAAATCATTTTCAAATGATGAGAGAAATTACCAGACTCCAAATCATAGAGCCATTGGTGAAAACATTTTCAAAATCTTTCAAATGGTGAAAGAAAAGACCAAATTTTAAATCATGGAGCCATTAGCGGAAACAATTTTTAAATCTTTTAAATGATGAAAGAAAAAGACCAAACTCCAAATCATGGAGCCATTGGCGGAAACAATTTTTAAATCTTTCAAATGGTGAAAGAAAAGACCAATCTCCAAATCACGGAGCCATTGGCGGAAATATTTTTTAAATCTTTCAAATGATAAAAGACAAGACCAAACTCCAAATCACAGAGCCATTGGCGAAAACATTTTTTAAAACCTTTCAAATGGTGAAAGAAAAGACCAATATCCAAATCACGGAGCCATTGGCGGAAATATTTTTTTAAATCTTTCAAATGGTGAAAGAAAAGAACAATCTCCAAATCACGGAGCCATTGGCAGAAACATTTTGTTAAATCTTTCAAATGGTGAAAGAAAAGACCAATCTCCAAATCACGGAGCCATTGGCGGAAACATTTTTTAAATCTTTCAAATGGTGAAAGAAAAGACCAATCTCCAAATCACAGAGCATTGGTAGAAATTTACAAAATGATAAAAGAAAATACCAAACTCCAAAACAGGGAGCCATTGGCAAAAGTTTACAAAATGATAAAAGTAAATACCAAACTCCAAAACAGGGAGCCAATGGCAGAAATTTACAAAATGATAAAACAAAATGCCAAACTCCAAATCACGGAGCCATTGGCGAAAATATTTTACCTTATTAAAGGAAAATTCATTGAAGTGATTGAAAAAATGAACAACTTTGATCGATTTCACAAGATGAATAAGTCATCCCTTGCAGAGAATGATTGAAAATGCATGATCTTTGCTGAAGATGAAACTGAAGAAACTTGAAGAAAAATTTCGGTATGACCCTTTTAAAACGAGTGAAAAGCATTTTGCTGGCGGTTTGAAGATTGCATGAGCAAATTCTAGACTCCGCTAGGGATAAGATTTTCTGAAAACTTGACTCCAAAAGAAAATAATTTGATTGAAGAGACTGGCCCAAAGATTGTGCTCAAGCTTCTCTGGTTTTCATTTGCGGAGAATAGTTATCCCAGTTATCATCATGTTTGATATCTTTTATGAAGTAAGTCATAAAAGATGCCCCTAGTATGATGTACTTCCATGACAAAAGTCTTAAGAAAGCAAAACCAAGATGAGTAGAAAAGATTTGAATTTATATGGGTTCTTTCTTTGGTATAGTGGGAAAACCATCTTCACAAAGGCTGAATCTGGGAATTCTCTCTATCCTTGCTCAGTATTTGAGGCTTTTGATGTCTCTGGCAAGTTTGAACCAAATGTGCATTGCCTCTTCCTTGATTTCCAGACCAGGATCCACTATGAATTCTCTTTACATTTCAAAAGGTGTACTCTCGCTCTTCCAGTGCCAAACACTTTGGACATTGAGAGAAAAAATGATAAAAATAAGGAAAAGACTTCCAAAGACTTGATTAAAGAAGACTCAAATTACTCAAGAGGCTTGACTGACTTTTGATTCACCCTTAGATAAAATGTGTTATTTTATTATGGTAAGGCTAGCCATTCTTAGAGTACTCTCGAAAACCATGTCAAGAGGCTATAGTTTCCTCCATCAGGATTTCTGTCATGGTTATTACCCCTTTCAGATTGCTCAGTTTTAATACCCCTAGTTTAGAAAGATGTCAAAGTAAGTCTTACTGACACTACTCGGATTCCAAGATCCTACCCTGTGTAGTGATTGTGTATCCATCTCTTCGAGTCTCGTCATTACAGGAAGTCACAATTAATGTCTTACAGGCTTTCAGTCCTACAGACTACTTGTCTCAACTTTCATTCACACTACATGCAATCTGGGATTTTTCATAACTGAGAAACTCCTTTTGCATCCCCTCAACTCTTTGTGGGAAGTCTTTGCCTCTAATTGGATTGTCTCTTCAATTTTTCAATCCATCAGACCGCTGCCCTAATTTTGCATAAGTGGACTTCTTTGGTTATCAACTTAGCAAGTACATGACTTTATCTAGGCCGCCCTCTCGGGTTTTCAACCTAGTGGGTCTTCAGACTCTCATTCTTTTCTTTTCTTTCTGTCTTTGCTTTCATTTGCCTTGAACCTTTGCTTGTTTCACCAGAAGGACTTTCTAGGTGGGCTTGGGTTCTAAAGGGTTAGATATCTAAAGTTCTAAGGATTTGGACCGAATCTGGTCTACCCAGATTACCTACGTACCCCAAAAATGGAGGATCAGGTCCGCGTAGTTCGCTTTGGGGTTTATCAAAGAATGGTTTAGCTTTTAGCTTCAAATTTTGTAAGGGAATAATTGACATTTATTCCAAAGGTTGACCGAACCTGAATAAATCAGGCTACCTACGTACCCCTGAAGAGATGGGGATCAGGTCATAACGTAGTTCAAACTCATAAAAAAAATGCCCCTGGTTTATAATGTGGTAAGAAAAACAAATGGTTTGATTTGAATTTTTGGCCCAAAGGGTTTACAAACGAATTTTTAAACGTTAGGATTTTGGCTATAAAGGCTCAAACGTCCAAGGATGTCCTCCTGGTGTTTTGGTGCATAAGCTCTTTTGCTTAAGGTTCAAAGACTTTGAATATTTTTATCGAGGAGTCTGGCGATTTTCTGGCAAGACTTTAACCATGGTGCTCCATTCGCTTCTCGAGATCTTGAATTCATGCTAAAGATTCTTCAACTTTCATTTGTCTCCAAATAGTAAAGACGATTCTCATATGCGATCTATCTCATTGACTCCATCATCCGGGTCTTTGATACTCCAAAAAATTTGTCATATGGACACATTCCCTTCTCTTTGTCTTTCTCTCATACTCTAAACATTAAAAATATCCTTTTTTTTTCTTGAAATATTCCACCTCAGAATCATAATGAAAATACACAGCCCAATTGTTCTTTTAGGGCTCAAATCTATGACTTCATTTTGAGAAAGTCTTCTCTCACTTCTTCATCAGCTCCATAGGATGTCTGATGTCCATCTCTCTTGAATTTTGCTCTTTGACCCGATGTCTCAAACAAATGGAGTCTTGCTTTGCACCATACCCTGGCATTCACCCAGTTTATCCTTATAGGATCAAGCAAGACTACTATGAACCCCTCTAAATAGGTTTATCAATTATTCGCACTCCTCGGGAGATAAATTTTTGCCAATCCATCTTTCCTGAGTTTCGGATTTCAATACCATTATCAATAGCTTCGATTTCCTCTTTAAGTGGCTATGCTAGACGCTCTTTCTCTAGTTTGATCGTTTTTCAGATCTCAAGGGAAATTTCGTCTACATTCTCATCCGAGAAGGGTGTCTTTGTTTATTTAAACATTAGATCTAAGAATGAATCATAACAATACAGATAACGTTGTAATCAAGTATTTATTGAATTGGAAACTTCAAATATATTGATGACTTTAAACGCGCCTCAACAGGCTCTACATCAGACTTAACAGAAGACTGGACATTGACTCAATAAGAAGACTAACAAACACTATATATTTCGAATTATTGATGACACGACTAGACTTACCAACTTCGACACAAAAATTGGTATAAACTCAACAAAAGACAAACTCTAAAAACTGAACACTTCTTCATGAGCAAGAGAGTGGCACTGAAAGTTCCTGGGCGATACACCCTCCTCCATGATAAAGGTATCTACTGAGCTTGATCCTGAAGTAGGAATCTCGGAAAGGGTAACCCTACAAGCCCAGGGTTAAGTGGGACAATAAAATGCTATGTTGGCAATATAGGGAAGCAATAAACTGCCTTGATCAAATTATTTGAAAGTGGTTAGTCTTTTGGAAGGGTAATCATTTGCTGAACTTGGACTTTTGAATTGGAAGTACACACACTAGATCAATAGTCATGGGATAAAATAATTCTGAACAAACTGAGATAAAAGCCATCTTGAGCATATCCATTGATATTTTGAGTTGGAATGTCAAAAGGAGACTGTCTATGAAGGTAATAAAAAAGATAGACAGTGATAATATGACCTACACCCACAGGGTCTCAAAAAATCCTCAATCCACTCATTTGGGTCTTCTTTAGATATGGTTGCTCTTTTTTCTTTTTTTTTTGAAAGATTAGGAATGATAAACACCCATAATCAAAATAAGCTTTGATCTCAGCAATGACCATGCATTCGCAGTATTGATAGGCAAGATATAACCAATCCATTAATGGACATGAAATAAAATCGATAAATCCATAATAGAAAATACAGATAAATTCTATGTACAATAGATGAAGGAATAAATTATAGATAAAGAACCCATAATCTAATGATAGTCCACGTAAAGGGATAAATAGGAATAAATGAAAGGATCATCATAAGGTAAACTCATGGCTTATAAAAAACACTATAGGATGACGGTCACACTCAAAATATTTTAGGTAAAATCCGGCAGCATGACAGCCTTACATAAGGGATCCCAAAGCTCAACATAAGGGTAGACGAATAGAAGCATAGTATTGTAAGACTCTCAACAAGAGTACTCTCACTCAAATAATGGTGGTAAAGTAAGCTCACAATCGGTAAACGGAATATGGTCACTGAAGAAAGGTAACCAAGCAAAAACTAACCATAGTTGATGACTTGTGACAATGGGACGGACCCGACTATCGAAAGATCAAAGAATAGATCATTGTTATGAGAATGATGACTTGAAGGCCATCGATCTGATCATAATTTGAAAAAACGAATAGATTTATTGAATTGAATTAGATAAAGAACTCTAACTAAAAGGAGAACCCTATAGACACACACACATATATATATATATATATATATATATATATATATATATAACCTAACCAGGGGCACCAGCCTTAAATATAATCCAGCAGAGTCAAGACACTTGACTCAAGACAAACATGTGAGTATACTAGGACTGCGTTGTAGCCACATAAGGTGAGCTACAATAATTTATGGATAAGACATGGTTCCTAAATCTAGGCTTCAACATGTATAAGCAACACATGTTCGTCTTTATATGAATGCAATATATATATATATAAGCACATGCAGATCCTAATTGGGTTTTACTAAATCAACAAATATATCCATATACATAATATATAAAAAATAAAAGTAGGGCTCCGGACTCAATATATCGGGTACTATGCTTATGATCCATACTTTAGATGTATAACACAAGTACGCCTAGTGTTATACATAGTATGCTTCATTGCTCATCGACTGCTGTAAACACAAGTACGCCTAGTGTTTACGGCTGCAGCACCGGCGCATAGCTTGGAAATAGATATAACAATCCCATCAGGGTAATGACATCCCATCTGGTATGTGCTATATCTATCCCATGGAACCAATAAAATTAATTAAAGAAAAATAAAAAATAAAAAATAAAATAAAGAATATGATAATGCATGCAGTGCAGTGTGTGAATCCCTTATTTTAAAAACCTATTTGGTGCCCCTGGATTCTAAGCGAAAGAATTCCCATTTATAATGATTTTCACCCAAATTTCTCCAAAATAATAAAAATGGCATTTTTATTAGAGTTAGGCAATGTTCTAAGAACTCCCCAGCAGAGTCGCCAGCCTGTGGACCCCGATCCGAAGGAGACAGCGAGGAAACGAGTTCCCCCGTCGGTCCTTTTGGTTCATCCACGTTAAGGAGAGCTCTACCAAGGAACTCTTGAAACAAAACAAAACTCAGAGTCTCCATCCATGGTATACGGCCATGAATCCTAAAAAAAATATGCTCTGCATACCATGGATAACTAGAAATAAATGGGTCCGTGCCTGATTACGAATGGAGAAGGTCCGAAAAGCATCCCCAATTCGCTCGAGTGCGAACACTTGGTTTCTTATGCCATTTTCATTAACTTCAAAGAACTTTGGGTAAAAATCATGTGAAATGGGAACAAATATCCCCGAGTGAACGTCTACCTAATCATGCATGACTCGGGGATTAAATAATAAGCACACATAAAGTAAGATAAAAGATGTGTCGCCTAATGACAACTAGATTATGAGTGGCATGCCTAACTGGTGTCTAAGTTCTGGTGGACATACACATGCAAGCTACAACTAAAGGTATAGGATCAGTACAAGAAAGTAAGAAAACACATCAAAACATATAATAACAACACAACAAATCCTAAGACTCTAAACCATTTAGCCCGAGTCCTCGGATGGTCTGATATTCATCCAAAGAAGCCTACGTATCCCCGCCTCCGCAAGAATCAGAGCAACGTATTTCTTCGCGCCTATTTTAAACTATGATGCCTAAGACGCATAGACCTCTATCCTAGACTCGATCTAGAAGACCAGACTAGTTATTAAAGCTTCTTGAGCAATTATTTAACTTTCAGTGAATTGTAGATTTTAGGATACCATATATGACCTAACTAAATACAGATTAGCCCTAAGCTAATTCAGGTGGTTCCTACAACCTATGTGTAACTGGGCTGTGTTTCCTAAGGAAAACAAAGGGTGGACTAGCGTATCCTATTCTAGTCATCAGTCGGCAATGTGGATCGCCATCTGACCGGACGGAGGCGTTCCTATAACTCTAGGACAGACCCCTAACTCTAAAACAAGCACACAACAAATAAACAAACAAACAACCTATCAAAAGAAACTCCTAACTCTAAAACTCTCTATCTAGGAGAAACTCCTAACTCTAGAGGAAGATCTTTTGAAAATAAGGTTTTAAAGGTTGGTTATTCAAAATGGTTTAAAATGTTAGTTACAAAAAGTTTGACTGGACTTGGGATATGGATCCCAAGCTACACTACGTACCTCGTGGAAGAGGATCAACCCAACGTAGTTCGAAACATATTCCGAAATAAAGATGCTAAAAAAGTGTGATTCACAAACAAGTAAACAAACGTGCTCACAAACAGGTACACCAGCGTGGTCACAAACAAGTAAACTAGCATGATCACAAACAAGTGAAATGTCAATCAGATAAAACATGTCTAAAAGATGTGACATCCCTAAAACAAATGAGACAAAACCTTTTTCCAAAAGAAGAAGGCAAGCAAGATAATGAGACTGAGATAGCCCTATACTATGATAGAGAATTTTCTAAAAGATTTAGAGAATCTTCTAAAAGAAAATAAAATAGAGGGGAACACTGTATGGACTAAGCTAGTCCCCTAATGATGAGCTTGGGATGACTCCTTCATCACCTTTGTAATGGGGGAAAAACTAGTGTCTAAAAGACTAGGAAAGCACCTGAAAGAGAAGAAAAAATACTACTGGGACTTAGCAAATCCCCAAAATGTTGGGCTTGGGCTAACACCTTCATTGCCCATGCAATGAGGAAAAAAAACTAGTGTCAACTGATGACAATCATTTAAAACATACCAACACCGAAACTCAAGGATGAATAAGGCCCACAACAGTATATATAGTTTTTCCATGTAAGTGAACATGAACACCCCCCCCCCTCCACACACACACACAAGTGTATAAAGGCTGTCAAAATCAAAAGAGAATGTGAGGGCTAACAATATAAAAAAGGGGTTAGGGGCTGCAATTATCAAAAATGGGTTAAGGGCTGCAATTATCAAAAAGGGGTGTGGGCTGAACATATTCAATTTTCATATACTTGTGCTAACATCAATAATCTCCAATTAATGCCTGCACTACTATGACTCGATACCAGCACTACCCGCCTCATTTTGTATTTTGGGAAATAAGCCTCAAACTAAAGACAACACAATTACTTTTTCTAATATTCACAACAACAGTAAAGAAATCTATGACCGAACATACATGTCACCTATGAGGGAATAACAAGTTGAGATCACATAATGTTGAGGACAGGGCAAAGATGAAATGATTTTCATGAATTTCAAAAGGTAAAATGGAGTCTATAATTCACACAATGTCATTAAAAATTAAAATCTGGAGTTGAGTACATTCTAAGGGTTGAAAATGCTCAAAAGCTGCATAAGCTGGGCGGAAAATGATACTACTAAATATCTTTATATATATATATATATATATATATTCTCAGCTATGCTATTCTCTCAAAGGTAGACAATTTAAGAGAATTTAAAGGAAGTTCCTGAAGAATTCAAAGCTAACACTTTTGAGTATTTTGACCACAAGTAAATAGAGGAACCTTATTTACGAGATTGATTCTAACTAAAACACTATTTTTGCCTTGGTACCTGCCAACAGGTCAAACCTTTTATTAATGACCCAAATTGACTTGTTCTATATGAAATGAAACCACTTCAGCTCAAATAAAAGAGGGGACAAACTTCACACACTGAATGAAACAATCGACATCACTCATTATAAGAAATAACAGGAAAATATGGATTCTACACATAAGGAATAAATGTTCATGAGGAACACCAGAGAGCTCATGGTATAATGTCAAACCAAACATAGCCAGTGATCTTCAATTTATGGGTGCAAATATCAAGGGCAGCAAAGCCAAAGACTGAACTCAATAGTTTCTCCTAAAAATAACGATTTACACTTTCCAATATTTAAGTACATGAGTCCCAAGCAGATAAAAAAAATCTATTATGAAACTTTATGTCCTGATGTACTAGATTTGAACATATAGGTCCATGAAACTATGCCAAAAGCTATGAAGGTGAGGCATTCTTGACAAAAAAAATCAAAAGAATAAATGGGTTCCTACATGATGAAAAATAATTTCCTACTGTTTATGCTCAAGAGATTGGTAAAGAGAATGGTAATGTAATAAGGTCAAGCCTCATCTCTACTTTGTTCACACAAACACATCAAAAATCATAAATGTTCAAGCATTGAGTTTGCACAGAGATCAATTTATACAAAGCTAAATGACACTCAATCCAAAAACCAATTCTATCACAAATTGTCAATAACATTCCTCAAAACACTATAATTTTACAAAATGTCCAACTTGCTATAGGCCTGCTACACAGAAAAGTAGAGTATGCTATATTACCCTGGCAGAATATATTTTCAATTAAAATCATACTTTATTCCTAATCAGTTTAAACTCACAAAGATATCTACCTGATTAGGCCACATAATCATTCAATTTTAGAAATATAATGGCCTCAGCAAACTCATAATAACCTTAACCTTTTCACATTCAAATGTTCAAAATCTCAAATCAAAACACAAAAAACTGAAACATAAGCAATTAAGTCCAAATAATAGCAAAGCAAGAACAAAAAATAAATAAATAAAATAAAATAAAAAAATAAAAAATAAAAAACCGCATAACTCCTTAAATTTTCTGAAATTTTCTGAATATTTTGACTAAATAAACAAGATCCGAGCACAAGACACTGAGAAGAATTTATAAACTATATTTATGCCTCTACTCCTTACCTTTTCCTCAGAGATTCAAGCTCTGATCTAGTATGCTCCTTCTTGAAATGATTCTTGTGAAGAAATTCAAATGCTTAGGAAAGATTGCCATGGAAAATAGAGATCAACGATCTCTTTATCTCTCTTAAGAGAACCTCTTCTTATTCTTCAGATCTAGGGTTCTATGGCTGAATCAAAAGGCTTTAAGAGAAATGAAAAATCAAAGTATATGAGAGGGATAAGCATCAGCACGAAGAAAATATGCCCGCCAGAGATCGATCTTGCCGAAAAAATGCAGGATCTGGCCGGAGAAAAAGGAGCAAGAGGTAGGGTTTCGATGCTAGGATTTGGGGATTTTAGGAATTTTCTTCTCTAAGCTCTCTCTAAGCCCTAATTTCTTTCTTTTAATGAAAGGCCTTATTGGTATTTATAGATTATTTGCTTAATTTTTACACCCCTCTAGCTACATAAACACCCCCTTTTATGGTATATTTATACTTGGTTTAGTTTTGAATACGGTGGTCCACAAAAAAATGGTGCAATAAAAAATTAGAAAATAAACTCATGCCCCTTTAAATGTCCAGGGACACCCTCCTGCTGCTATTTAGACAACAAATTACTCTGACAAGACAGCCCTCAGACTGGATAAACTACCCCCCTTCTGTTACACTATTTTACACTAAGCTACCTACCTCGCTTGTTCGCTAGGCAAATCGCGACGGATTTTTCTAAAATTTTAGAGGGACCTAAATGGGTCTCTAACATACCCTAGGGACGAATTTGGGTCACCAGATCATAGATTTACTTGGGTTTTAATCAAATCAAGTGGAAAAAGGGGTTCGGTCAAAATGGGGTGTCTACAACAGCACATCCGCTTTTGCATTCTCCGTTCTAGGGATTCTGATGACCTCAGATTTTTTGAACTTGCCGGCCAACTGGCGCACCTTGGAGAGGTACTTGATCATGCATTCGTCGCGCGCCTCATAGACTCCTTGGATTTGGTTTGCGACCAGCTGGGAGTCGCAATACGCCTTCAGCCTTTGGGCGCTGGTCTGGACTGCTAGGTTCATTCCAGCGATGAGAGCCTCGTATTCTACCTCATTGGTGGACGCACGGAATTTGAACCTCAGCGCATAATCCAGAATAAAGTTATCGGGTCCAGTGAGAACCAAACCGGCTCCACAACCAACCTTGTTTGAAGATCCGTCCACATATACTTCCCAGAGCGGTTCGTTGGACGTTGGATTCTGTTCTGCCGGTACAGGGATGTTTTCCGTTCTCACTGGTTCAGTCTCAGCCTCTGTCCGTTCCCCAGTTATAGTTGAGTTCTCTACAAACGGGGTTTGGGCAACTTCGGATTCGATGCTTTTCTGGAGCTTGAGGTGTGGATTTGTGCGCGTTGAGCCTGGCTCCTGGTCATTACGCCTATTTCTTGCTGTTGGGTGTGGTTTCTCATCGCCATAAGGCGTTCAGTACTCGACGAGTCCCACGGATGGCGCCAATATGATGGCGTCTGAATCCGGGTCTGCGATCACGCGGTCGATAGAGGGCCTCCGCGAGGTCTGTAATCACAAACAAAGGGGGTCAGGGGGTCCGAGGTGGGTCCCGGACGACCACTTCGACACCCAAGTCAGATCCTTCAACCAATCAATATAAAGGACAGCGAGAAGGGGAGGGGGTTTGATCAGGGTTACCAGGACCAAGGCGCAGGTTCTTTTCTGGGTGTGCGGATGAGTGGGTCGGAGGGGACTAGCAGGGAGAGCAGGATTAAGTTCCTAGCCTCCTCTGTTGTTGCCTCGCCTCTTTTTCCAGTTGTTGTGCGGGAGCTGAGAAAAAGGGATGTCTTTCAAAACCGTGGATCCCTCTCTTCTTCCCTTCCCTCCCTTTTAAAGGGAGACGCGCGGACCTTTTCATCATTATGGAGAGAAAACCTTCCTTTGCAGGATTGAGCCATTCTCCTGCTCCGCCGGCGCGCGTGGCTTTGCCGGATAATTCCTTCCATAACTTGTGATGATGAGGCCTGGACGGCGAGAGAGCGACACGTGTCGTGATCGTATGGTCTTGCCGTTTCCCAACGCCTTTCTTCATGATGGTTAGGCTTTGTTGGTGCATGGACGACAAGTGGCGAGATCTGAGAGTAGCGCCGTATTTATGTCCCATCACCACCGACGCCAACTTTCATGTTATCAACGATATCATCTCCCCGGCCTTAGCAAAGTTTATAGAGAAACACGAAAACTCCGGTGACCCCATTTGTTGCCTCATCTATGACTCCCTTCTTCCTTTTGGTGTTTGGATGTTGCCAAACAATTTGGCTTTTATGGAGCTCCATTTTTCACTCAGCCCTGCGGCGTGTGCGCGGTCTTCAACCTTGTGCACCAGAAGTTACTTATCCCCCCTTTGGAAGTCACTAGTGTTACCTTGCCCGGATTGCCGAAATTCGAACTTTCAGAATTGCCTCCTTTCCTTTTGGAACCAGAAATTTACCCTCGTTCGTTTGAGGTTCTAGTGAATCAGTTCTCCAACTTGGAGAAAGCTGATTGGGTTCTAATTAACACGTTTGATAAGTTGGAAGCTGAGGTTTGTCTTGATATTTTGCTATTTTGGTTAGTTTTTATCTATATATATTCTAGTTTCAGGAATTATTATAGTTTGGACTAAAGTAGAATGCATCTTTTTAATTTGTTACTTATTAATATAGTCATCATTCACTCAAAAAAAAAAAAAAAACTTTTCTGATCTTAGGCACTGTTTATTTTAGATTTTGAGAATTGATTTTGATTTCAAGACTGATTATTAGACTCAAAATTAGGCCCTGCTCGTTTTAGATTATGAAAACCGACTGTGGGCCCCAAACGACTCAGAATGACATCATTCTGAAGTCAATCATTGGTTTGGGGCTTACAATAGGTTGCCACAATCTTAAACGAATAGGGCCTTAGAGTCATTTGGTCTCAATCCATTCTCAAAATCCCAAACAAAAAAGTGACATGGGTCCGGTTCATTTGGGCGCACAAACGTAGTGTGGCCCAAACCAATTTTTGGGTTCAAAATTAATTTTGAGACCAATAATTTGTTTGGGCGAACAAACGTTGTGGAATCATTACAAACGGCACGCTATGCGCTTAAGTGCAAAAAGACAATGCAAGCTTTGTGATTTATTATAGACTGATTTGATATTGGTATCGATTTACTTATTATTAACTTTTACTTGAAATTTGGTTAAGCTGGTAAGTTGGATGAAGGGATTATGGCCCTTAATGACGATCGGGCCAAGTGTTCCGTCCATGTATTTAGACAAGATTATCGAGGGCGACAAAAACTACGGGCTCAGTTTCTGGATTCCGAATGCCGACACATGTATGAAGTGGCTAGACACGAAGCCGTTGGTTCAGTAGTCTATGTCTCGGTGGTGGGGAGCGTTTCGACACTGGGACTAGAGCACATGGAGGAACTCGCTTTGGGTTTGAGGGGAAGTGACAAGTATTTTTTGTGGGTAGTGAGGGCGGCAGAGGAGAACAAGCTTCCAAGCAACTTTATAGAGGATATAGAGGAGAAAGGTTTGATAGTGAATTGGTGCCCCCAACTGGAGGTCTTGGCTCACAAAGCAGTAGGCTGCTTTGTAACACATTGTGGGTGGAATTCAACTTTAGAAGCTCTAAGCCTTGGAGTACCAGTGGTGGCAATTCCACAATGGGCTGATCAGCCCACCAATGCAAAGTATGTGGAGGAGGTTTGGGGGGCGGGAGTGAGAGCTAAGGTTGATAAGAAGGGGATTGTGAGAAGGGAGGAAATGGAACTTTGCATAAGGGAAGTAATGGAAGGAGACAAAGGGAAAGAGATTAAGAGGAATGCAGAGAAATGGAGGGAATTGGCAATAGAGGCAGTAGAAATGGTTGGAAGTTCAAATAAGAACATTGACGATTTTATAGCTACACTTTTGAATAAGTAATATTTTGGACTTTTTCCGTTCTCTATTACTGTATTGAAAACCTATATATCACAATTATTGTGTTTAGAAGTACAATAATGCAATGGTCTTACATGTTTTTTGTTTTTTTTTATCTAGAAGTAGAATAATGCACCTTGGATTTTAGTTGGAAGAAAAAAAATAGGGGATTGTGCAAAAGAATTCTTCTATTTTGTTTTATTTGGGGAAAACAGACTTCTTGTTTGAGAATTTACAAATTGTGTAATCACCTTTGAGTGAATTTTGCAAATCAGGTCATGCCATCAATTTGCGACAAAAATTCTCACAGTGGATTGTTTGGACTCATGGAAAGGCCAAATGTCCTTTTATGTTAAAAGAAGAAAATTACATAATAAAAAGACCAAAATACCGGTGATGCTCCTTAATATATTTTGATAGGGTGGCTCCCACCAACTCAACTCAAAGCCATATATCAGGTGGGGCTCACCATTTTGCCTCATGTTTTGATGGGATAGGTCCCAAGATATCAAATTGAGCACATGTATAGGATGGGGCCCATCTAACACCTGATTCAAAACATATCATTGGGGCCCATCTTACCCAAGAATGCCAGTATATATAGAAATGTTATTCCCACACCCTTGATTCAAAACATATCATTGACAGTCATGGGTAGTCTGGTCCTTTTCCAAGGTAATTTTTGTCCGTATAAGGACATTTTGGTCTTTTATGCGTAAAAAATAATCTACCCTGGGTATTTTGGTCACAAATTGATGGCATGACCTGATTTGCAAAATTCAACTAAATGTGATGACTCTATTTGCAGTTTGTCAAACTAGAAGACTCTCTTTTAAAATAAAGCAAAGTAGAAGACTTCTTTTGCAAAAGTTCCAAAAAAAGATTAACATGAGTGAGACATTCCACCTCAACTCGAAATCCAGGGCATAAATTGCTTCCAACATATGCTTGGAATACCCAAAGCATCCCTGTCAAATATCACCCATGCATAGCACTTGTAGGAAGCTACTTCCATTGACTAAATGCTTTTTTACCTTTTCGTTCGCAAGCATAATTTGCCAGAGTCAGGAGCTTGATTGGCCTCTCTATAGCTAGGCATGGGATATCCTAGACTTTAGCTCCATGATCAACGATGCCAATTCCTGTCAATATAATTTAATGCTCCAAGGAGGAGTTTTATTGTCTCTAAGTAAATTAATCAGTCTTACTATCTGATTCAATACAGATATTTGTGAACCCAAAACCTTTCTAGTATCTAAGTCTGCATGCTTTTTACTTTTGCCTGCATATTGTGCCAATATTATAAAAATGTGAGTATTCAAAAACTGTATTGCATATACAATTTTCTAAACTCTCCCTCCACCTGACATGCCGAAGTTGCCTTTGGCTCCTGCTTCCTTATTTAATTTCAACTCACATACTTTCAGCTCTTCCAAAAGAACTTGAAAGAGACTTGAGAGAGGGGAATCTCATCTTGGGATCGAACCTTATTTTTCTATAGTCCCAAGTATCCAGGTAGTGCAATTAAGAGATAAGAATTGAACAAGAAAGTTGTTGGGAAAAATGTTACTATTGCGGAATTACAGGACCAGATAATGTTTTTCCGAGCTAAAGCTGTGAAATTAAATGGGATAAAATAAATATGGAAGCGAAATATAAATGACAAATAACACCAGAAATTTTTACGTGGAAAACTCTCCGGGGTGAAAGGAAAAACCACGGGACCGTAGTCCACTTGAAAAACTTCCACTATAGTAAATAATGGGTTACAACATCACTTGCAGGATGAGTTTTTTATAGAGTGCATACAAAAGTTGTACCTTCAGTGTATGACTATGAGTAGCTAGTACCCCCTCATACACTGGCTCGCACTACACAGCTATCAGAAAACTGTGTCTCTCTCTCTCTCTCTCTCTCTCTCTCTCTCTCTCTCTCTCTCTCTCTCACTGCACTGCTTGTGTCAGTGTTTTCTACTCTCTGCAGAGCACTTGTGTTTGTGCTTCTGTTGTTTCTTCACCCCTGCCTTTGCATCTGCATCTGCCTCTGCCTCTGTATTTATAGGTGCGCAAAGGCGAGTTTGCGCATGCAATCGCCAAATAAACCAATCTTCATGCATGCGCCTTAAATGAATTCAGCACCAATTTCTGACTTTTGGGAATGCATGCGTCGAAAGCAACCGACTTTCGCTTGTGGTTCGCCGAAAGAGATAAGATTTTATTCATGCATGCACGAAATACATCGATATCGCACATGCATTTCATTATTTTATTCTTATCCTCTCACTCTTGAATAGAATATTGCCATCACCATCGACATAATATCTCTTTATCCCCCTCTTATTTCTCAAATTTTTGTCTTCATATATCGCCAATCAGTCAATGTTATATTGAATGTTGGTTTGAAGTGGGCGACACCTCTAAATAGGAGGGCCCCACTCCAACAAATCTCCCCCTCACGACCAATATGGGGGAGTCGTTAAGCCTGCTTCTTTTCCCTGGGTAGAGTCTTTGTCATCATGTCGGAGCCATTATTGTCGGTGTGGATTTTCTCAAGCTGTAACAGCTTCTCTTCCAACACATCACGTATCCAGTGATACCTTACATCGATGTGTTTGGATCTGGAGTGGAACGTTGAATTTTTGCTGACATGAATTGCACTCTGACTGTCACAGTATTAGACATACTTCTATTGCTTCTGGCCCAATTCTTGTAGGAACTTCTTCATCCACAGGACCTCCTTACATGTTTCTGTTATAGCAATGTATCCTGCTTCTGTGGTGGATAAGGCAACAAACTTTTGTAATCGGGACTGCCACGATACAGCTCCCCCTGCAAAGGTTAATAGGTACCCTGACGTGGACTTTCTCGTATCCACATCACCAGCCATATCTGCATCTGTAAAACTTTGTAATACATGTTTACCATTTTTGAAATATAATTGAGTTCTGGATGTACCTCTAAGATACCTGAGTATCCATTTGACTGCTGCCCAATGTTCCTTACCAGGATTTGAGAGGAACCTGCTAACAACTCCAACAGCATGAGCAATGTCAGGTCTTCTGCATACCATGGCGTACATTAAACTGTCGATTGCCGATGTAGAGGCACCTTATCCATTTCTGACTTTTCTGTCTCACTTGAAGGACATTGTTTCACACTAAGCTTAAAGTGACTTGCAAGTGGAGAACAAACTGATTTAGCTTTGCTCATGTTGAACCTTCCAAGAACTTTTTCAACATACCATTCTTGAGATAGCCAAATTTTGTGATTCTGTCTGTCTCAGGATATCCTCATCCCAATAATCTGCTTCGCCGGCCCCAAATCCTTCATAGCAAAGGACTTGCTCAACTCCTTTAGCTTGCTAATTTTGCTGGTATCATGGCCAACAATTAGCATATCTAAAGCAAGAGGATAATGAAATCACCGTCTGAAAATTTCTTGAAAAACACACAGTGATCTGCAGTGGTTTTGTTGTAGCTGTACTTCACCATGAATGAGTCAAACTTCTTGTACCTCTGTCTTAGTGCCTACTTGAGCCCGTATAGACTCTTCTTTAGTCTACACACAAGATGCTCTTTTCCTTTGGTTTTGAAACCTTCAGGCCGCTCCATGTAAATCTCCTAATTAAGATCATCATGTAGGAAAGTTGTCTTTACGTCCAGTTGTTTGACCTCCAAATTTAAGCTGGTTGCCAAGCTAAGAACAACTCATATAGAAGATATTTTTACCACCGGCGAGAATATCTCCTCATGGTCAATGCCTTTCTTCTACCCGAATCCCTTCACAACTAGCCTTGCTTTGTATCGTGGTTGTGAGCTGGCTTCTTCAGTTTTCAGTCTGAACGCCAATTTATTCTTGAGAGCTTTTCTACCTTCACATGTGTGGTTCTCATATAAGGATTTCATCTCTTCTTGCATGGCTTTTAACCACTCCTCTTTGTGCTCGTCGGACACTGCTTCCGGATAGCTCTCTGGTTCTCCCCCATCAGTGAGCATCACATACTCATTAGGAGAATATCTGCGACTGGGCTGTCGCACTCTGGTAGATCTCTTTAACTAAGGTTCTAGTGGAACCTGTTCTACAATCGGTTCTGATGTTGAACCATTGTCTGGTGGCGTATTGTCACTATTAGCATCTGGTATAGCTCCCCCGTCATCTGAATCTGTGGGTTGGGTGACTGGTTCCAGATTAACTGGTTGATCATTTGATGATTGCGGCTCCTCGTGTTTCTCGAAGTCCTTGATTGTCTGATCTTCAAGAAATATCACATCTTTGCTTCTGATGATCCTTTTGTTGACAGGATCCCAAAGTCTATAGCCGAACTCTTCATGGGCATATCCCAAGAAGATACACTCCTTCGATTTTCCATCGAGCTTGGATCTTTCTTCTCTCGGGATGTGAACAAATGCTTTGCATCCAAACACCTTCAGATGGCCATAGGAAACATTCTTGCATGTCCAGACATTTTCTGGTACATCACCGTCAAGTGGAATTGAAGGAGAAAGGTTGATCAAGTCAACCGCTGTCCTCATTGCCTCCCCCCCAAAAGAAGTTTGGCAGTTTTGCATTTGAGAGCATACATCTGATTAGCTCACAAATGGTTCTGTTTATCCTCTCTGCGACACCGTTATGTTGGGTTGTCTTCGGTACTGACTTTTCCAGTCTGATCCCGAAGTTTTTGCAATACTCCTCGAATGGTCCTCGGTACTCGCCGCCATTGTCTGCACGCACAGACTTCAATCGTCTGCCAGTTTCTCTTTCAACCTTCACGTGAAACTGTTTGAAAACTTCCAGCACTTGGTCTATAGTTTTCAAGGCAAACATCCACAACTTTCTAGAGTGATCATCAATCAAAGTTACAAAGTAGAGAACGCCTCCGAGTGTTCTGCTTTGCACAGTACAGACATCAGTATGTACCAGATCTAGAAGATTAGCCTTTCTAGATGGTGGGGAGCTGCGAAATGCAACTCCGTGTTGTTTTCCCATGATGTAGTCAACACAAGTATGCAAGGGTGTTCCTTTCATTCCCGGCAAGAGTTCTTTTCTGGCGAGAATCTTGAGCTCTTTCTCACTCATGTGGCCGAGCTGCTTATGCCATAGCTCGGTCGACACTTCTTTCGCCATTGCATTCACTTCACCTCCACATAGTTTGGCTTCTGTGATGTAGAGGGTGTTACTTGTTACTCCTTTGGCTACCACCATATTACCTTTGGTGAGCTTCCATTTTCCTTCACCAAAGTAATTACTGTAGCCTTCGTCGTCGAGCTTTCCGGCAGAGATTAGATTGAGGCGGATGTCTGGAACATGCCTCACGTCCTTCAAAAGTAGCTTGCATCCAATTTTAGTTTTCAAATAAATATTGCATATGCCAACCATTTTGGATGCACCTTCATTTCCCATCCTTACAAGGCCAAAGTCACCGCTTGTATAGGATGTAAAGAAATCCTCCTGTGCAGTGACGTGGAAGGAAGCCCATGTGTCAACTACCTAGGTGGAACTCTGGCATGCAAGATTAACACAGTCATCATCTCGAACAATGACAATTTCATCTGTGGCTATTGCGGTGTCATTTATTCTGTTACCTTCTTCATTATTTTTGGATTGCTCTGCCTTGAACTTTCGGCATTATCTGATGAAGTGTCCCTGCTTGCCACAGTGGTGGCAATTTTTGTCTGGTCTGAAATTGGACTTTGAACGTCCTCTTTGCTGGTTTTGGCTGTAGGGATTTTGACTTTTGCTCCTCCCACGCCGGTTTTGCTTTTCTTGTCTATCAGTACGCCGGTTTTGCTTTTCTTGTCTATCAGTGATAAGTGCCTCTAACTCAGGATTATATCCCTCATCTTTTCGCCAGGATTCTTCATTTAGCATTCTGTCTTTTAACATCTGCATGGTGAGTGTTCCGTCGGGAGCTAAGTTGTTTACCGACACAACTAGTGTGTCCTAGCTTTTTGGCAAGGAGCTTAATAGGAGTAATGCCTGCAACTCATCTTCTATTATCATCTTCATAGAATTGAATTGATCCACCATGCCTTGGAACTCGCTCATGTGTTCCGAGATGCTAGTCCCGTCCTTGTACTTCAAATTTACAAGTCTGCGCATCAGATTTTCTTTATTCTGGGCTATTGTCTTCGCATACGTTTTCTCCAATTTCTGCCAAAGAAAGTAAGCATCATGCTCATTGGCAAAATTTTGGAAAATGCTTTTGTCGATCCACTGTCGGATCTGAGCGGCACACTTCCCGTTGAGGACTGTCCAATCTCCTTCGGACATGGTCGTCGATATGCTGTCTGTCGGCGTTGTCGATTTGTCATCGGTTGAGGTTGTCGGTTTTTCCATTGTAATAGGCTTCTACAGTTCTTTAATGTATAAAAGATCCTCCATCTTTGGCTTCCAGATCGCATAATTAGATGTGGTCAATTTAATCATGTTGCCTGAGCTCTCCTCCATTTAATTCTGCACTGAAAAATAATCTAGAGCAACCAGGGCTCTGATACCACTTTGTTGGGAAAAATGTTACTATTGCGGACTTACATGCTCAGTTAGTGTTTTCCCGAGTTAAAGCTGTGAAATTAAATGGGATAAAGTGAAATATAAATGACAAATAACAATAGAAAGTTTTACATGGAAAATCCTCCAGGGTGAAGGGAAAAACCACGGGACCGTAGTCCACTTGAAAAACTTCCACTATAGTAAATAATGGGTTACAACATCACCTGCAGGATGGGTCTCTTACACAATGCATACAAAAGTTGTACCTTCAGTGTATGGCTATGAGTAGCTAGTACCCTCTTATACACTGGCTCTCACTACACAGCTATCGAAAAACTGTGTGTGTGTTTCTCTCTCACTGCACTGCTCGTGTCAGTGCTTTCTACACTTTTCAGAGCACTTGTGTTTGTGCTTCTGCTATTACTTCACCCCTCCCTCTGCCTCTGCCTCTGCCTCTGCCTCTGCCTCCGTATTTATAGGTGAGCAAAGGCGAGTTTGCGCATGCAATCGCCAAATAAACCAATCTTCATGCATGGGTCTTAAATGAATTCGGCACCGATTTCTGACTTTTGCGAATGCACGTGTCGAAAGCAACCGACTTTCACGCGTGGTTCGCCGAAAGAGATAAGATTTTGTTCATGCATGCGCGAAATACGTCGATATTGCGCATGCATTTCATTAATTTATTCTTATCCTCTCATTCTTGAATAGAATATTACTATACATCTCCATTGACATAATATCTCATTTTCTCTTGTCCCCCCTTTGTCCCTCTCTTATTTCTCAAATTTTTGTCTTCATATATCACCAATCATTCAATGTTATATTGAATGTTGGTTTAAAGTAGGCGACACCTCCAAATGGGAGAGTCCCACTCCAACAAAAGTTGACCCAATTTGTAACCTCTTTAATGATCAAATTAAAAGCTTTTCTCCTTAATGATCAAATTAAACAGTCTCCTAACCTCTTTCATCCTTATTTTAGTATCCTTTATCTTATATATATATATAAAGCGGAATCCTCTAAGCCGTGGTGTTGCCACGTATCCGCCCCTCTTCATCCTGTATATTACAAAGGTTTCTAAAATCGCAATTAACGTGTAATTAGGGGCAATAATGCCTTTCAAAACGCATGCATTTTCAATAAAAGGCAATAATGGCTTTAAATAGTCATTTTTTTCTAAAATGAATTCCGTTTTTTATGTATTCCGTTTTCTCTAAAATGAGTTTAATAATTTTTTTCATTTCCGTTTTTTATGTATTCCTTAATTAATAGCACAAAATCGTTTCCGAATCTTCGAGCTATTATTCTCTAATTAATAGCGCAAATCGTTTCCCTAATTAATAGCGCAAAATCGTTTCCAAATCCTCCAGATTTATTCCCTAATTAATAGCGCAAAATTGTTTCCAAATCTTTCCGATTTTGTCTATTATAAATTATAACGTCTCAATAAAAAGGCCTAAATTCACGCATCTGTGTACTAGGAAAAATATTTTGCCGATTTTACGTGGGTTTTCACTACCTAAAAAAGTAAACAAGATGTTTCATATTCGACGATTTCAGACGTTCCCACGTCCCCAAATCTGTTTGTATTCCTACATATTCTCGCCCAATCCTTATCAGAAAAGAAGCCTTTTGCTTCTGTGATTAGACAAAAACTTGTACTGGTGTTTACCATAGAAATGGAGTCATACATTGGTAATGGTGTTAATCACTATTCTGTTGAAATTTTTTGTCATTCTCTCTTTATTGCAGACAAAGATCCGGAATTGAGAGAAGCGTTTGGTGGAAATTAAGCCCTCTAATTTTTTATCTTTTCCTTTAATTTTTTTGCTCCTTTTTCTTTGTGACTAATGGGTCTTCTTATATTGTTTCTTTGCCCAGGCACTACGCCGTCGAATTCTACAAATGACCCTGGCATAAGCAACTGCACCATATCCGCAGATTGGGGCTTTTCTTTGGCTGATGTCAGCAAACGCCAACAGCCGTATCCACCAGTAGCCTTCTCCAACAAGGCGTAAAGGAAGATTGAAGGCTGGGAAAAGGAAGTCCCTATTCATATACTTAGGGCCTCCTAAGAACCAAAATCCCCTTCTGAAGATCCCTCTCTCTCTCTCTCTCTCTCTCTCTCTCTCTCTCTCTGGAGGTATCTACATATTATATATGGTGTAGCTCTTTTGTAAATTGTTATTTTTATTTGATTTTTTTCTTTATGTAATTTTTTTCCCTTCACAGTTGGATTAAGAAAATGTGCCATGACACCTACTTCCCGCATTTTGCAGCCTTCACGAGTTGCTTAAAATTGTTCTTAAAGTCGATCCAGAAGATGAAAGAAAGGATGTTTTCCTCTTGAAGGTTGAGTGTTTTAGATGGAGGCAAGTCACAGCTTCTCTTCTTCAATTTTTGCTCTCTATTTAAGCAATATTTTGGTTGGGGTAGGATTTAAGTGTAGGTTTCTAGAAAACCAGTCTTGCGTTTATCATTGCTGAAGCTCTCTAATCAAGATTGGTACAGTTTAATTGGACTTTGGTTATCATAGCACATTTAATCTAATTTTTTAATTCAAATCATCACATAGGAAAACCGAATTGGATGAGGATCCATGCAATATGTGGGACATGTAAGTGGGTCCTAATTACAGTTGACATTCAAAAAAAGCTTCATTTTTTTTTGAAATTGATAGCCAAGACTTGCAAAAGCTTCTTCCTTGTGCTTAAAAGCGACTGTAAAGATCCAAAGAGATTAAATGGGGTGAACTATTTCAAAGATATGGTAGGTTGTATTTTATAGGCCGAGATATTACAAAAAAAAGAAAAATATTACAAAGCCTTTTACAAGATTAGTTTAGCTATCAATTTCACACATTAGTTTAGCTAAAACCCAAATGCAATCTTTCTTTAAGATTAACTCACAGTGAAGATCCTCATAATATCTACTGATATTATAGCTCATAATGTCTACTGATATTATAGCTTTAGACGTAATTTTTAGTTCTCGATATCCAACTTATAAGTGACGTGGAAAAAAATCGCACCAATTGGGGTTAATCAATGGATTGGATACCTAATCAGTAATGTGAATTGTTTGCCATTTTGTTTTCAACTGGCCAATTCAATGGCAATTTAATATCAAATGAAGGAACGGTAAAAGAGTGCTAATATTAAACGAATGGAGTTCCGATTTGTAAAATTTCAACCTTAATTTCACATACAATTTTTTTAGCTAAGTTATTTTTAATGCCCCCTTTACATAGGTTTTTAAGTATTTTTCCCTTTACCCTTTACAGTGATTTTTATGAAGTTTCAGATATTTTTATTTTACTTTTTTTATTTGTTGCCTCAAGGTGCTGTTTTTTTTTTTTTTTTTTTTTCCTCCGAGTCTTCCTTGCTAATGTTTCTTCTTTCTTTTCCATTTAAAAAAAAAAAAAAGGTTATGAAGCTTTATTTTTTGGGCCGCCCCGTGCATCGCACGGGTCTGCAACTAGTAACTAATAAGATAAAATAAGTTACATTTTTAATATAAAAAAATAAAGATAAAGAGATCCCATATTGGATATGAATTAACATATTTATGATTTTGAGTTTCTTTTACAATTAAATGGTATTGGATTTATTTAATTTATTTTAAAGAGCTATATATCTATGGTGTAATTTGTTGAATTGGATGTATGTGGAAATCGTGGTCAATTTAAGTCTTGTATGCTTATGGGATTATATCAAGGGTATGGGATTTAACAGTATACAATTGCATTTGCTATACCCTTGCATTGTTGTACTTCCAAACACAATATAACATTAAAGGATTCCTCTTCAACTATTATATTATATTTTCAATTCAATCATAGAATACATACCAAGTCCAAAATATCACTTATTCGAAAGTGTAGCTACAAAATCCTCAATGTTCTTATTTGAACTTCCACCAATCTCTAGTGCCTCGGTTGCTAATTCCCTCCATTTGCCTGCATTCCTCTTAATCTCTATCCCTTTGTCTCCTTCCATTATTTCCCTTATACAAAGTTCCATTTCTTCCCTTCTTACAATCCCCTCATCATCAACCTTTGCTCTCACTCCCGCCCCCCAAACCTCCTCCACATACTTTGCATTAGTGGGCTGGTCACCCCACAGTGGAATCGCCACCATTGGTACTCCAAGGCTTAGAGCTTCTACTGTTGAATTCCACCCACAATGTGTTACAAAGCATCCCACTGCTTTGTGAGCCAATACCTCCAGTTGGGGGCACCAGTTCACTATCAAACCCTTCTCTATTGTGTCCTCTAAGAAATTGTTTGGAAGCTTATTCTCCTCTTCCGCCCTCACCACCCACAAGAAATAGTTGTTACTCCCCTTCAGAGCCCATGCTAGTTCCGCCATGTGCTCTGGTTCCAGTGTCGAGAGGCTCCCCATTGAGACGTAGACGACTGACCCGATTGGCTTTGTGTCTAGCCACTTCATGCATGTGTCGGCTTTTGGAATCCAGAAGCTGAGCCCATAGTTCTTATCGTTCTCAATAATCTTGTCAATGTACATAGATGGCACACTCGGTCCGATCGTCTTCAAAGGATATAGCCCCTTCATCCAACTTACCAGCTTAAACAAATTTCGAGTTAAAATGTTAGAAAGAAACAAGTAAATCTAAACAAAAATGAAATCAATATTAATAAAAAAACAAAAAATGTTATCTTCACTCCATTTTTCCAAATGACCAACCGTATTCTTAAGAGAAGAACATGCTAATATTATCCCCCTAAGGACATAATATCATGTAACGGTACGAGTCACGGAAACATCCTCTCTGCAAAGCAGGGGTAAGGCTGCGTACATCGAGCCCTCCCCAGACCTCACAATGGCGGAAGCCTCGTGCACTGGAGCCTTTTTTTTATGGACAGAATATCATGCATGCCCAACCCAAGAACGCAGACTAGGCACATGATAACGCCCATCTTTGCATTCATCCGATCTAACAATTTACACCAGAAATGGATCTCTAGAATTTACATTCATGGCAGAGAAATCTAATTTTGCTAAAAATGAATAAATAAGTTCAATAGAATTTAATTTTCAATAAAGCTCCAAATCATGGTTAATGTCTTAGAATGCATGATTAAAAATACTATTTTTCATGTAGACTAATTGATCGGAGTCTAGTCCCTACTCATCTAATCCTCACACTCATTAAGCTACAGTGGCATATCAAGTCATTTCTTGATATTTGAAATGGGAAATAAAAGAGTGAGCTCGATTGCCAAATAAGTAACTAGCAACTATATCAGTTGGATCAAGGATATGTATAGATATAATATTAAAAATTCTAATTTTTTTTTAAATATGTCCCTCATAAGTAAAATATGTATTTTTTGAAATATGCCCCTCATAAGTAAAATATGTATCATAACTGAAAACACCATTAAATCATATTCATCATAGTTCCAATATATCACATCATGATCATCAATCTAGTATATGGTCAATGCCACAACCCCATTGACAGGTAGAAGTATAGTTCCAGGTAGACCTGGCAAAAAGTGACTCGGACCCGCGAGTGCACCCGGCCCGCCCGTAAATTCCGGGTCCGGGTCACCAATTTGTGACCCGTTTGAAATTGACCCGCAGGTCTACCGGGCCCGTCAAAACTGGGTCGGGCCGGGTGGACCCGTGGGTGCCAGTAGAGAAGTACAAAAGTTTTATTTTTGCCTTTTTTTCTCGTAATTGTCATAATTTTTTAATTTTCTTTGTAGTTTTTTCATAATTGTCATATTTTAATATATTGTATTTTTTTGGTAATTTTTCTACTTTGCTTCCATTTTTCCATAATTTTTCATTTAAAACTTAGTACCCGCATGATTAGCCACCTTTGCGCAAATCAACTTCTGCCGATCTTTGTAGCAAAGGATGGGCGACAAGCCGAAAAGTAGCCTCGGCGAAGGTGGGTAGCGAATCCCTATACAAAAAAAAAATCTTAAAAAAATACGTCAAAAATCCGGGTGACTTGTGGGTCGACCTAGCCCGTACCGGCCAAGCTCAATGACCCATCAACTTTTCCGGGTCATTTTTACCCGGCCCATTTGACCCGGACCTGTATGGGCCGGGTCAAACCCGGCCCGCCCCGCCCGTTTGCCAGGTCTAGTTCCAGTGTCACAGGGCTGATAGGTAAGGACCGATAAATGTGTCTAGCCACTTCATTACTCTGAATCTCCACTCTATCGATCGTTGGTCTGTCGATCCGATGGCCCTATGTGATCCGATCATGGTTTTAAAGCCTTCGGCCCTTTACTGAGCAACCCGACCAATTAGATTGCCATTACGGAACATCCAGCCCTCGATTGGCTGAAATGCACTTGCATCACCGAACCAAGATTGAAGGTTCATCTGCTGGCCAGCTAACAGCCTCATTGTTAGTCGATATTGGTATTCCTTTTCTGGGAATATGCTAAGTATCTACTTTTCCTCCTAGGTATAGCCCTCCTTGTATCCAAGTTCTTGTTTCATTGGTATTCCTTTTCTGGGAATATGCCAAGTATCTACTTTTCCTCCTAGGTATAGCCCTCCTTGTATCCAAGTTCTTGTTTCATTGGAATTTTAAAAATTGATTGAGCCAAAAACTTATTATTTAACTAAGTTTAGAAAAAAATGGTAAAGAATTCATTAATCAAGAAGCGAAAAAGGGGAGAACCCCAATGATCGAGAAGATTGAATAAACAAATAAACAAATAAAAAACCAAACAAAGAAGCCAAAACAATCAAGGATGGAGAAAGTTGAAAGCTTCAAACTCCACGCTCGAAACCCACTTCTTAGCTAGCCTAACAGCTTCATTGTTAGTCGATCTTCTTACATGGGGAAAAGCAATGAAGGTTCCTGCCACTTGATCTGAGATCTCATCAATCTTTCGCGCAAACCGCCATGGATGAGCCTTGCTTCCTTTAGACCATCTCATCACTATCAAAGAGTCACCCTTACTATGATCTTGTTTAGGAGCTCTTGGTCAATCAATTTAATAGCTTGGTACACCGATCTAATCTCCACCTCATTTGACTCAAATTTAAGAGCAATTGTGAGTCCAATAATAATTTTCGAATGAAAATCAATTCTCTAAATCCAAAACAAATACGGTCTACAAACAACTAACCTCAGCTTCTAACTTGTCAAATGTGTTAAATTAAAGTAGATTCATTCTACAATTAATCAAAACAAATAATAACGAAAACAGAAAAAAAATTCAAGACCAACCTCAGGTTCTAACTTGTCAAATGTGTTAATTAGAACCCAATCGGCTTTCTCCAAGTTGGAGAATTGATTCACAAGAGCGTCCAATGAACCGGGGTAAACTTCTGGTTTCGACAGGAAAGAAGGCAATTCCGAAACTTCGAATTCTGGCAATCCAGGCAAAGAAACGGTGGTAACTTCCAAAGGGGGGGTTAGTAGCTTATGGTGCACATGGTAGTAGATGGCGTCCACGCAACACGGCTGAGTGAGGAATGGAACTCCATATAATCCAAATTGTTTGGCAACATCCAAACACCAAGGAATAAGGGAGTCATAGATGAGGCAGCAAAAGGCGTCACCGGAGTTTTCGTGCTTCTCTATGAACTCTACTAAGGCCGGTGAGACTATGGCTTTTATACCGTGAAAATAGGCCTCAGTGGAAGTGCTATTGGAAACAAAATCTTCTACATTGCATATGTTTTCAATCTTGATTAAACCAACTTGGGGTTCCTTATTTTCAAAGAGGACGGTCGTGGCTACTGTGACTTTGAGGCCTTTGGAGGCTAAACGTTTAGCAAATTGGGTTTCTGGGTTCATGTGACCTTGGGCAGGAAATGGGAGAACTAGAACATGGGGTCTGTGAGCGTTATTCTCCATTTCTTCTTGGTTCATGGCTATGGAATATACAACTATTTAAGGGACTAAGAACAAGTAAGAAGAACAAATAAAACATAGTCAAAACACCATGTAGGGAGAAAAAGAATCAATTTGCGGCCTCAAATTTAATATGGCTAAATGCCCCGTTTGTCAATTTCCAAAAAGTGCATTTATGAGGGCACACAAATATATGAAAATACAGTTGACAAATATGAAATTAAATGCACATTGTTGACAAGGACCCCTTGTAATTCGTTTTTTGCAAGGGCACCCTTCAGTCTATTATTTCTCTCTTAGGAAAGAACCATGTTCTTGTGGCGCATCACTCCTGCCAAGGCCTCATTTTTTTTTGGAATTTGACAACAGATTGCGAGTCCAATAATCAGTTTTGGGCTCACAATCGGTTCTCAAAATCCAAAACAAACAGTGCAAATGTGTCAATCTTCATTAAGCGGGGTGATCCTAATTAATGTCTATGAATTTTAGAATTAAATCATGATTTATTCTATAAATTCATCATTTATTCAAAAAGTTGTCAATCAGTAATCAAATATTCATAAAGAATATTCTTTGCAAGCAACACATCCATTAAACAATGAACTATGCACACTACTGCATTTGGATTGCCAGAACCAAGTGCTGGAATCAACATCTTATTCTTATTCCATCCGATTAATATTCTGACATTTGGCACAGAAATGAACGGAATCAATGGGAGAAGACACCGGGACGGAATGAATTAAATGCGAGAAATGCTGGAATTTGGTATTTTGATTCCATTCGCATTAGAATACATCAATACAGTTACACCCCCTCAACTTTTTAGACATTTTCAACTTTAACCCTGACTTTTAAAAGTCACCGACTACACCCCATGAGGTTTCAATTTGTATAAGGTAAACCCCCTCTTTTGAAACACCATCAATGCTAAAGAAGACCCCATACCCCACTCCAAACCCCATACTCGGATCCAAACACTACCACAAACACAGTGGGCCCACATTGTTTGGATGATCCAAAGCGTACATTTGATGGGCCCTGACATAGATAGGGTGTGTCCAAAAAGTCAGCTCCATCGGATCATCCTAGCCCTTCGATTTGTGGACAAAATCTGAACTGAGGGAGTCTGCTACCTTATACAAATCGAAACCTCAGGGGGTGTAGTTGGTGACTTTTAAAAGTCAGGGTCATAGTTGAAAATGTTAGAAAGTTGAGGGATGTATTCACTTAATTTTTTCCATTCCATTTACAAGTAGGGGTGCAACTTAGGTCTAGACCTGGCAAATGGGCCGGCCGGGTACGGGTCTGGGTCAAACGAGCTAGGTCAAAATGACCTGGAAAATTTTATGGGTCATTGAGCTTGGACCCGCACCTGGCCCGCACGGGCCGGGTCGACCCGCTGGTCACCCTGATTTTTGACGTATTTTTTTTAAGATTTTTTTTTTTGTATAGGGATTCGCTAGCCAACTTCGCCGAGGCTACTTTTCGGCTTGTCGCCCATCCTTTGCTGCAAAGATCGGCAAAAGTACGATTTTCGCATAGGTGGCTGGCAATAAATAATAGCAATTTATAATAATTATGCGGGTACTAAGTTTTAAATGAAAAATTACGGAAAAATGGAAGCAAAGTAGAAAAATTACCAAAAAAATGTATTAAAATATGACAATTACCAAACAAATTATAACAATTACGGGAAAAAAGGCCAAAATAAAACTTTTGTACTTCTCTACGGGCACAAGCGGGTCCACCCGGCCCGTCCCAGTTTTGACGGGCCGGTTGGACCCGCGGGTCAATTTCAAACGGGTCACAGATTGGTGACCCGAACCCGGAATTTACGGGAGGACAGGTGGACCCGCGGGTCTTGGTCACTTTTTTCCAGGTCTACTTGGGTTGGGTCAGGTTGAGCTTTCGCTAAAAAATGAATTGGAATCAACCCGAAACCGACCCAATTCTAAGTAAATGCTCAATCCAAATTCCCCAAAACCGACCGGAGTTGCACCCCTATTTACAAGAGAATCAAAATAGGATTCCTATTCTTGTTCTTAAGTCCGACAATCAAAACAGTCTTTGAGTTGCATTACAGAAGTAATATATAAAATAGCTAAGTGTTCACAGTTTTTATATGTTGTAAGCCCTTATAGTCCGGTATTATTCAAAACGTACTGTACGGACCACACTATAAGATGATCTAAACCGTCCATGTGATGGGCCACAATGAAAATAGGTTGTGCCCAAAGAAGCATTTCCATAGGATGATTGCAACCCTCTGGTCTATAGAGGAAATGCATATTATGAAAACCTCTATACTACGGAGGGCTAGGATCATCCTATGGAAATGATTTTTGGGAACGACCTATTTGCGTTGTGTTCCATCACAAGGATGGTTTCGATCATCCTATGATATGGTACGTACAGTTCCTTTCGAAAAATGCTGGACTATAAGGCCTTATACGATATAAAATCTCCCGTGTTATTGATATGCTTATATTTAGGCACTTATAACATCTCATTTTGTCTAATGTGAAATTATATGGTGTCCACTGCACAAAATAGGTTTAGGACAAAGGTACCGCCCTTGATATTTGATCAATTTTTTCCCTCGAAAATGACTTCTAAAGTCAACTGCCGTTGGATCAAATAAGCCGTCCTGATTATACACTTCTACTCTCAGACATATTAGCTACACATACATGTAGCTAACTTAGCTACACCGACTCCTTAAAATATAGTGGGCCCCACATTGTTTCGGTGATGCAAACCATTCATTTGATGGTCCCTCACATAGATAGGGTGTGCCCAAAAAATCAGCTCCATAGGATCATCCCAGCCCTACGATTTGTGGAAGCAAAAATGGACGTGTAAAAACCTTCACAAATCTGTCCATTTTTGCCTCCACAGTTTGAAGGGTTGGGATCATCCAATGGAGCTGATTTTTTGGGCACACCCTATCTAAGTGAGGGCCTATCAAATGAATGGTTTGGATCACCCAAACAATGTGGGCCCACTGTATTTTAAGCTGTTGGTGTAGCTATGTTAGCTACACGTATGTGTAGCTACACTTTTCTCATCTAATATCTATCTCTTTCAAGAAACTCCCAACAAAATTAAGTAGCTATCTAATAGAAGCAGCCCAATATAAAAAAATAGCAAGTACTATTTTTTCAGGGGGGGAATAAACATAATAAAAGACTAATCGATTTCTAATCTAGTTAGGCATTTGGTTGTTTGTTTAAAAATGTAAAAACAAATTTAATAAGATGAGTTTTTTTAGCGGGGAAATAAACATAATAAAGGACTGATCTATTAATATGGGCTGCTTCCAATATATAGCTACTTAATTTTGTTGGGAGTTTCTTAAAAGAGATAGATATTCGATAGCTATTAGGCTCCTTATTTCTCATACGAGATAGCTACTTTTTGCACTTCTTTATTCGATTGTTTTTAACATTTGTCGCGGCACATATGAGCGTAGATAGAATCTGTGCGAATCTAGGAGATCTAATGGGGTTTTGTTTCTTAGCATATAAACTATTGTAAAGAGGATCTTTACAACATTTGGCTTCTAAATAGAAACAAAACTCACTTAGAGGCTTTACGAGCTCTTTGCTTCTCGAAGTAGAAACTAAATAAATAGCTAAATGACAAAGGATGAAGATCTACAAACGAAAGAGTTAAAGAAATTTCGTTGTGAATGTAAGAATCAAAAGCCAAATGCCACGATTGGTGGGAAACTCCCAAAGATTAAAAATGCAACTAAGCTTTATGAAAAGAATTGTATTAGCATTCAAAACAACAGTCTTTCTCTTTCTTACAACATAAATATATAATAATTCTAAACCTAAATAAGACAATTAGACAATTGATAGATAAAAAAAAAAAGAACTTGAGGCGTTCCTAAAGGTTTTGCCGGCGGATAATGATATCCGTCCGTATATCCCTACCATTACCAGTGCTCTCAACCGTCGCAATATAGCATAATGGAATTGATGAAATTCAACATCTTCCGGCAGTCATGACCTGAAATGTCCCAATTTTTTTTTCTTTAAAAAAAATATAATATACATCCAAGTGGTTGAGGTGGGGGCGTTTTAGTCCCAAGTTGAAAATTGACAAGAGTCCTTTGTTTTTAAAGAAAGTATTATTAGGAAACTTGATAGAAGGAAAAACTTCCTAGTCCAATAAGATTAGGATACACGAAATTTAGAAATTGTGAGACTCTTAAAAAAAATCCATAAACTCACGTCAAACACAGAACGTGCAAAAACTCTACCCTAAAGAAGAAAACTTTGGAACATGGTGTTTTGAAGAGAGAAAAAAATTGTTCTTCCCCAAAAGGTTCGTAAATTAAATTAATTTTCTTGTTTGGATCTTAATAATTTACTTCAAATCTATAGTTATGATTAAATAAATAAAGAAAAACAATATTTATTCCTTAGATCGTGGTTAGATAGGGAGAAATCATAGATTTTCGAAAGACCTAATGTTAGTTTATATTAATCTGCCTGAAATCTGGGTCCTAGTTTTGTTACGACTTAAAAACGAAGGTCCAATGATCTGATTTAGGTTTTGATGTGTTTTGTAAAATATAGATTTTTGAGTCTTCTTTAAAATGACTTTGGTTTCATAATTTTGGATTTCATATGAATATTATATGAATATTTTCTGCTAAGTGTCCAGTATGTCCAAAAACGTGTTTGAAAATCGGGCAGCACCCTTATGTGGCAGGACTAAACCTAATATATACATATTCTAAAAGTTTACAAACCTTCTGAATTATATATTACTTGTATTATAGGTGATTTGGAAAATTGAACTTGGAGGTTTGCAAGGGAATTGGTTGTTCGAACTGTTGGTACGTAACTTGTGAGTTTGTGTAGGAGTTTTTCCTGCATATAAAATATGTTTTAAAGGCCATGTTTATGAACTGAAGTTATGTATTTGGAACTGATATCTTTTGATTATTTAAAGCATATCTTTAGCATCATTAAATACATGAAAATCGGATCATGTACGCTGTTGTTTGCATGTTTTAATTGCACAAAAATCCACAAGTTATTTGATGCTTTTAAAGATGTTGGATTTTATTGCATGCAAAATCTTTAGATATTTGGTTTGTTGTATGATCGTTATTACTCTATGGAACGTTTATGATTGGGTCCGATTGGTGCCTTGTGCATGGTGACTGGTGATTGGGTCCGAGTGGGCTGATTGGTGTTTTTTTCACGGTGACTAGTTGTGGACCCCGATCCGAGGACGAGTGCCGAAGGACGCGAGATCCCTCCTGCAATCCTCTAAGATCTCCACAACGGAAGAGAGTTCTGCCAAGGAACTCTCGAAACGGATGCCACCCTCACAGCATAGCATGAGTGGCGATATAAAAAGAAAGAGATACATCCTGATCAGGAGCCAGAGCTCGTAACCAAGATGTACCTAAAAATAACTCAGAGTCGCCATCCATGGACACGCCATGGAACCAAAACAAATGCTCTGTTTGCAATGGATAACCAGAGATACAAAAGGTCCGTGCCTGATGACGAATGGAGAAGGTCCGAAGAGCGCCCCCAATTCGCCCGAGTGCGAACACTTGGTCTCTTATGCCATTTATTATTAACCTTGAAGAGTTTCAAGCGAAAATCATGTGAAATGGGAACACGCATCTCCGAGAAAACGTCTATCTAACCATGCATGTCTCGGAGATGAAAATAAGCACACACAAGAGAACCGAAATAAATGCCACCTAATGATAACTAGATTATGAGTGACATACTTAACTGGTGTCTAAGTTCTGATGTGCAAACACATGCAAGCTATAACTAAAGGTATAAGGTCAGTACAAGAAAGTAAGAAAACACAACAAAATATACAATATAACAACACCACAAATCCTAAGACTCTAAAACGATTTAGTCCGAGTCCTCGGATGGTCTGATATTCATCCAAAGAAGCCTACGTATCCCCGCCTCCACGAGAATCAAGGCAACGTAGTTCTTCGCACCTATTCTAAGCTAGGATGCCTAAGACACCTAGACCTCTATCTTAGACTCGATCTAAAAGACCGGACTAATTATTAAAGCTTCTTGAACGATTATTTAAATTCCAGTGGATTGTAGATTTTAGGACACCCTATATGCCCTAACTAAATGCAGGTTAGCCCTAAGCTAATGCAGGTGGTTCCTACAACCTATGTGTAACTAGGCTGTGTGCCCTAAGGAAAACAATAGGATTGCTAACGTATCCAAGACCTAGTCATCAGTCGGCGATGTGAATCGCCAACTAACAGGACGGAGGCACTCCTAGCTAGGACAAACCCCTAACTCTAAAACAAACACAAACAAGCACACAACAAATCAAAGACGAACTCCTAACTCTAAAACTCTCTATCTAGGACAAACTCCTAACTCTAGAGAAAGATTTTTGTTAAAAACAAGGTTTTAAAGTTGAAGGGTTAAAGCATTTTTATTTACAAAGTTTGGCTGGACTTGGGATGAAGATCCCAAGCTGCACTACGTACCTCGTGGAAGAGGATCAAGCCAACGTAGTTCGAAACGAACTCTCAAACTACGCTTATAAAAGAAAACACTCAACACTTTAGATTTTTTAAAGGTTTTTTATGTTTTTCAAATGTTTTTGATATTTTTAAAGTTTTCAAATGTTTTTGAGTTTTAAATTTCTAATGTTTTTGGATTTTAAAACTTTTCCAATGCTCTAAACCTTTAAAGGTTTTCAATCTTAAAGGGAACACGCAAGAACAACCACAAACTAGGGCAAGGCCCTAAATCAAAAGGGGAAACCCCAAACAAGCAACTAGCGTCTCAAAGAGACGAACCACAACAAGAAAGATAGCGTCCTAAGAAGAGAGAAAACGATCCAAGATCCCAAGCAAGCAAAGCTCTAATAAGACTGAGTTAGCCTCTAATCAAAGCGAAGAAAACGGTTATCAAGTAAACTCAGATTTCCATTCAATTATTATAAAAATAAATCAAGTGTTAGGCAAAGAAGAATTTTCAATTAAAAAATACACAACCTATAGCAATCATAAAATGATAAACAACATAAATTAGTCCAGACCAGCCGCTGGATAGCCTAATAAAGCAAAAAAAATATCAAACACTTCTATGCCCAACCACAAACACCACCCCAATATGGGGATGAAATCAGATGATGCTAAAGTAATCATCTGATATCATAATACACATGATAATATTTCTAATCCCGCCTTGAAATCAGACAGTACTCATGTCGATAATATCGAATAGAGTAGTCATCTGATCTCCTTCTTTCCTAAAATAATTTATTTAAATAAAATTAAACAAATATGATAAGCTTCAAGATAATCTCACCTGAACAGTCCATTCATTATTGTCTTCACAACCTAACTCAATGCTTAAGATAAGAAGAGTATTAGAAATATCAAAAGATTATGATAATCCCAATTAGTAAAAATTTCAGTGCCTACAGGGGACATCAACTTGTGCAGATCCAAGTGCGAAGCGGTGAGCCATAAAACATAAAGACGGGCTCCAAGTAACCTTATCATTGCCCAGAGAAGGGTTCTTTTTTTAAAAAAAATGGTTAAAAGAAATCCAAAAGGTTGGGTAGGCCTACTAAACAAAAGAGGGGAGCGCTACTTGGATTGAGCGAATCCCCTAAGGATGGGCTTGGGCTAGCGCCTTCATCGCCCCGGCGCCAACAAAGTTAATGACCAAACATTTTATTTTAGCACATATTATCAAAAATAGCACATATTATTGAGAATGCCCACTGAGAATACACCAGCTCTATCTAGTCATCAAAGGTACGAAAATAAAATAAGCGCGCAATCTTGAGTTAGAGCAAGCTAAATGAACATGCACTTATTCCCTAAACGCAAGCAACTGTTTATCATTTCCCAACATTAGGTAATTCCAATCCTCATGAAAATCAAATCAAAGTGATACGAAGAACCAATATCAAGCTCTGCGACATCCAAGCCCATAAAATTTTCACGACATATGAACACGTCATTCTATTATTAACTAAATGGGCTCACATAATTTGAAATTCTAATAAAGCCTACCCATGTTATTTGGTGCTCAAAAGATGGGCTCGCATCACCTGCTGATCCAGCAAAGTACATTCACATTGATCTATGATTAAAGGATGGGGAGCTCATACGATTGGATGACCAGCACATAGCTAACCTGAATTACTCAATGAGTTAATCACTCACTTGCTGACTTTCCAATTTTTAACCAGAATCAAATGAAAAACACTTCAAAACTAAATTCAAGCTCATCTTCTCTTGGAATACACCCAAAACCAGATGATAACCGCATCAAGATGGTGTATTTTTATTCATTTCTACCATGAAAAATGCCAGTTAAAACTCCGAAAAAATTCCTGTCACCTTTTGAATCGAAACACCAAGAGCCAGTACCCGTTGCGAGACAAATCAACAGACTCAAAACCTATTTCAAATTCCATTCAAATTTTGATAACTGATGCCCAAATTCTATTCACTGGGACTAAACAAACTAAGGGATACTTTTAATAAAACATGGCAAATCATGAAGAAAAATCTGCGATCCTTAGTAAGCATATACCCAAAAACCATGAAACAAAATATACTCTGATTTCTATTTCCATCAGGATTCATAACCCTACAATTAAGTAATTCTCAACACATACAGATCCTAAGAGATTGAATCATGAAAATCAAACATAGCCGGCAGACGAAAATTCTAGAATAAGAGTAAAAAGGAAATAAGCACTTACAAATGGACCAAATGGGGAAGATTGTGCGTCTTTCCTTCTTCTGGCTTCAGTGATTGCTAAATCTTCGCTGCACCTCCTTTCTCCATCTTCGGATCGTGCACACAGAGCGAAAATGATGAGAAGCAGATGGGTTTCAAACCAGCAGATGGTGGGGAATTAGATCTAGGAGGAGATAGGGTCGGATTTAACAGGATTGCCAGATTTGGATACTGGAATTGGGGCGAAGGGGTGGTAATTGGGGTTTTTTTAGCTAGATGAAAATGGGCTTGACAGAGATGGAGATTAAGATGGAGAAGAAGAAAGGGGTAAAGGTGAGGGTGGATGCGAGGGTGGCTGGCTGTAGAGGTGGCCGACGGTGGCTCGTTGGAGGAGGTGGGATGATGATGAAGTGGAAGAAAAAAAAAGATGATCGGACTGAAGAAAAGCACCGGCCGGAGCTTCGGCAGACCCGTCGAGGAAGACGACCGGAGCGAGGAGGCCAACCTCCCTCCCCTCTGCTATTCTCTCTCTCTCTCTCTCTCTCTCTCTCTCTCTCTCTTTGTTTCTCTCCCTCTCTGTTTTCCCAGAAAATGGGTTTTGGGTTTGATGGTGGGGTTTGGGTTTGGTGGTGGAAGGGTGGTGATGGGTTTGGGGTGGCTTTGATGTAGGTGGCCGGAATGGTGCTGCCGGATTCCGGACGATGGGGTGGTCGGGGGGTAGAAGAAGGAGAAATGGAGGTGGTTTGGGTTTAATGGAGGTGGAAGAAGGGTGGCGATGGTGGCTTAGATGGGTGGAGGTGGCTGGTGGGGTTAGGGTGGTCGGATTCAATGGTGGACGGGATGGAGAGGTGAGGGAGATGTTGCAGAGATTTGGGGGTTTTGAGATCGATTGAAATCGGTCTGTGGAAAAGAAGAAGAAGAAGAAGACGAAGATGTAGGTGATGGTGGCTGTCGGTGGTGGAGATAGGAGGTGGCCGTTAGGAGAAGGGGTTTGGGTTTGCCGGAGGTGAAGGTGGCTGTGAAGGGTGAAAGGGGTAAGATAGAGGAGGTGGTTGGTGGTGGCTGCTAGGGAGATGCTGCCATGGAGGGAGGATGGGGTTTGAGATGGGTTAGAGGTGGAAAGGTGGTGGAGGCTGGCCGGTGGGTGGCTTGCCGGAGATGGTGAAGATGGCGGCTCCTTTTTTTCTTCTCCTCCCTCCTGAGAAAATGGAAATGGTGGAGGCTTTATACTTAGGTTTTTTTTTTCTAGGTTGATCTCGGCCCTCCATCTCTCTCTGCTTTTCTTGCTGATGTAGAAAAGCCTCCTCCAAAACCCTAACCATAGTTGCCTTTTAATGGGAAATGATAAATTGACACCCCCTTTAATTTCCTATAGACAGCTCTCCTCAAGTGTATTTATAATTACTCTTTTAATCTCATAAGGGGGTGCCTGGGTAGAACAGACCTCTAAGAGAAATGATATATTTGACCCCATTTATTCCTTGGACAACCTTCTCTAATGTATCATCTCTTCTTTAATTCACTTACAAGGCACTCCCCCTTGGATGACTTAACCCCTTGTCTGAATTTGCACCACGACACTATCGAGGCTTGCTCACTAGGCGAATCAGCTCAGATCTTGACGAAATTTCACAGGGACCCAGGTGGGACCCTAAGCCAGCCTAGGGTGCAATTTGGGACCTTAGAACACTAGTTTATTATGGCAATTATTTAAAATAAAACATAAAAGGGTTCGGTCAAAATGGGGTGTCTACACTAGCGTAGCTATGAATTAATATCCCGACCTTAACCAGTTGGAGGGTGATAACTGGTGCATAGTTACTTAAAGATTGGTCTTTTGCCTCCATAGTGAGTGCTTGATGGTGGGAGAGTTCCCGATTCGATACCTCTGCCAGGTAGGAGCTGTAAAACTTGGCTGTGACTACGAGGGGCCGATCGAAAACCACGCCAGTATGGGATGTGAAGCTGGCAAATCGTGATAGCCCGTCATTGTGGGTGGTGATTGAGGCCATATCTATGTCTAGTGTGGAATTGTGGACTAGTTGGATTATTTGTATCATGAAACCTGTGTGTATTGTTCCAAACTATTACTTATGTTGTTTTGACATTCTACCTTATGACAAAAGCCTATTTTAAATAAAATATGCATTTATCTTTATTAAATGCTTTGCTTGTGTTTTGTGTACTTGATCAAACCTCTCCAGAATCCTTTTTATGTATTGAGCATAAAAGGTCATTCCACATTGTCTATCATTTTTCAGATAATGAAGAGTAGCTAGCAGCTCGTGGGGAATGAGAGTAAGGAAAGATTCGCTGATGTAGGAGATTCCACTTCCAAGACACTGATTAGTAGCTAGTAGGAGTTTATTTTGAATAAGCAGACATTTATTAGTAGTTTATAGGGATTTATTTGAGTACTAAACATTTATTGGTATTTGAAGTTTTATTTAAATTCGGTAAGGATGTGAGCATTGTTTGGCCTTGGATTTTGATATCAAATTATCTGAAGGTTTGGTTTAATAAATTTTGTTTCCGCTAGTAGCTCTATTTATCCTTGTTGTGTGGTGTTGTTGATCTTGCAATGCACGTTCTTGTGGTTGTTAGTAAGGGACGTGCGGCACTGTTACAGGGATCCCGATTTGGGGCTTGAGATGACCGCCCCAAATTCAACATCTTCAATATCCCTGGCCTTTCTTTATTTAGAGTTAGAGTTGGTTTCCATATTGTAGTAGGAAATAGAGTTTTTCTTTTAGTCTAGTAGAATCGACCAATGTTTTCTTTTTGTGTCTAACAAAAGTAAATCTAGTGGAGCAACTTATTTTGAATGTACTGGGAGTCCTCTCTTATAAATTCACGGGTTGTGAAATAGAATTCTTATTTGCTTTCTTGGATAGCAATTTTGTTTTCTGCGTCTTGGTTTCGATGGTATCCTTTATGGATTCAAAGACTTATTGAGCGGAGGTCGACGTTGTTCAACCCCCATTTCGTTCTTCGCGCTTCCGGCTATGCCAGGTGGTATCAGAGCCTTTCTACGTTCCGTACATGGCTTCCCACGGAGAATGAGAAAATCAAGAAACCGTGATGGTGGAGATGTTGAACATTCTCCATGTTACCGTTAATCAAATAGCAGAGCAATTGGCACAGTTAAATCCTATTGAGAGGCGAGCAACCCCATACGACGACGGTGATTGGCGGTGGTACGCTCAAGCTCTAAGTCGAGTTCCACGCCCCAACCCTACAGTTACTAATTTTCCTGACGATGATTACTCTGGCGAGGAGGAATTCAAAGATATCATCCATCCGAGGTATACCTGATTGCGCTCCGCAATCAGTGGCTCTTGATCGCGAATATCATCTTATGGCGGATTTGCCAGAGTTTAATGGCCAACTCCATATCGAAGATTTCCTCGATTCGCTTGCCAAAGTTGAGAGATTTTTTGACCATATGGAGGTACCAAGGTAAAGAAACCAAAGCTCATGGCTATCAAGCTTAAGGGGGATTCTTTGGCATGGTGGGAGCAACTCCAAGTTTCTCGTACAAAGATGGGAAGGCGACCAATCCAAACATGGGTACGGATGTGTCATGTCCTTCGTGAGAGGTTTCTACCCATTGATTTTGATTAGATTCTCTTCCAATGATACCAAAATTGCCAACAAGGAAGTATATTAGTACGGGAATACGCAGAGGAGTTCTACAAACTATCGTCTAGGAATGATATTGCAGAGACGAGACACAATGCATAGCATACTTCATCAACGGTCTTCTTTAGGAAATCTATGATCAAGTATCGCTCCACCCTATTTAAATATTATCTGAGGTAGTAAAAACAGAGGAACTGGTTGAGACTCTAGTCATATCTCAAGCAGCGGATTGTATGCTACAAGTGCAACAAATTAAGTTACAAATCCAATGAGTGTCCCAAATGTGGTCGGCATTCTACAAATTTAATAGTTGGTGATGAACATGAAGAAGATGAAGAAGAGCATGAAGAAGAAGAAAATACAGAAGATCCCATACTTATTACTTGTGCTACTGGGCTATCATTGTTGATACATCGTGTTATGTGTACATCAAAAGTAAAGGAGTTCATGCAGAGGAACCATCTCTTCAGGTGCAAGTGCATGGTCAAAGAAAGAGTCTGCAGGGTCATCATTGATGGAATTAGCATGGAGAATTTCGCGTCAAAGGACATGGTGAAGAAACTCAAGTTAAAGACAGAAAAGCATCCTATTCCCTACAAGCGTAGTTGGATTTCAAAGGGAAACAAAAAGGAGGTAATTGAATGTTGTCAAATCCCTTTTGAAATTGGTGCCAATAAACATGAAGTTATTTGTGATGTTATTGAAATTCCAAGGGTGGTCCCTAGTACGGTAACTTTGAGGAGTGAAAATTAATTAGGTTTCTAACAAGTTTTAATCCTTTTGAAAACTCAAACCTAAATTGAAGATTAAGAGATAAAAAAGAAATTCAAGCACACAAGTTAAATCTAAAGTGCAAATGCAGATAAAGAGCAAGAGTAAGAGAGATTGCACCCGAGATTTAAAGTGGTTCGGTCCTCCGAATGCGAGGCCTACTCCACTCCACCAACCAAACCCGTTGATGGCTTCACTATGTGATCTTCTTAACTTCGGCGAAGATCGGTGCCGATTATAAATTCCGATTACCTTTAACCTTGGTGGGAATCTTCACCATGGAGAGTGGGCTACGCTTCTCCGAACACTCGCCCGATACAACATTCTTGATAAGAAAGAAAGAAAAAAATCCCTCACAAGGGTTTACAAGAATTGTAGAAGATGTACAAATTTAGCCTATGATCCAAATCCTAAGCTTTAGAGGATGAGAGGTATAATCAAGTTTGATTCACTCTTTGGATGTTCAAATGGAGTTTTAAGAGTGTTAGGATTCATATTTAAATGTTTGGAATGCCCATATATATAGGAAAACCAAAATATGACCGTTCAATGGCATTGTTGTAATTCCAGGAAAAATCGCAACGGCTAAAAATCCGACCGTTGTAGTGTTCTCGGAGTTCCGAGAAAAAATCTCGGAGTTCCGGGAATACACAGAAGTTGGAAAAAAGTCTACTGGACCATTTCTCGGAGTTCCAATGCAGATTTTATTTCTTATTTTTAGGCTTCCAACTTAACACCAAGTTGGGATTGCTATGAGGGTTCCAAGGTGTTGGAACTCCACAAAGACAATCACTTATATATTTAGGATGTTTGTTTATTTACTTAATTATGCCTCTAAAATCTAAAACTAAGATTGGATCTTTTACAATCTAAATATAACTTTGATCTTCAATGGATTCTTCAAGTCTTCATTTGTCTTGGACTACGATGTCTTTGGCCTTCATGATGTGGTCCAATGAGATCTTCTTGGCCTCAATCCAATCAATGTTGTCTTAGCACCAATGTGATCTACAACTTAGACAATCAAACACATTAGTAATCATAAATCACTTGTGTATTGGAATCATCAAAATAAGATGGGAATGCCAAGGTGGAAACCATTGGGCTTACAATCTCCCCCTTTTTGATAATGACAAGCACAAGAGATTTTCCAATAAAAGCATACATATTTTCCATACACATGAATTCTCTCCCCCTTTGGCATCAATAAAAAAGATTGGGGTAAAAGAGAAACAAAGGGATGAAATATTCAATTTAAAGCTCCCCCTTTTTCAAGGAAAAAGACAGACCTAGAACTCCCCATATTTAGAATTTTTATTCAACATAAGAGGGGATATGAAACTAACCATAGAAAGATATTCAATTTTAAGCATAAGCCCCTAATCTAAGCACATATGATGAAAATCTTATGGGGGCTTTGGGAACCCAAGATTTCTTGGTTCCAACACTATCCCTAATCTTAGATGCACATTGGAATTGGTAATGACCATTTATTCCACAATAATGGCATCTAACATGAGGGTTAGATACGCTAGTCCTATTATATGCATGTTTAGGTGTTTGACTAGTCTTCTTTAAGATTATGTCAATAATTTTGTCACCATTTAATAATCCATGGAGACATAATCTTAACCTTTCATTTTCATTATGAAGATGGGTTATTTGATTTGGAAAATCATTAAATTCATCTTCATAAGATTTGGAAGAGCTTACCACATCTTTGAGTTTTGCAATTTGGCAAGTTTTCTCATCCAAACAACCCTTAAGGGTTTCAATCTCAAGTTTAAAATTTTCAAATTGAGCTTGAGATTTGGAAGAAGATTCATTTTTCAAAAAATTTAGTTCATTTTCTAATTTTGAAATGGATTTCTTTTGAACTTTATTTTTAGAAATTTGAGAATGCAAGGTATTTGCACAATTCATCTTAAGATATTTTTTCACTATCACTACTTGATGAATAAGAGGGGTTTGAATTTACCTCATCTTCATGGGAGAGTGCCATGAAGCAAAGATCATCCTTTTTATTTTCTTCCCCTTCGCTTGAGCTTTTGCCCGAGGTGCTCAAAGCATCCCATCCGGCGGCAAGAGCCTTATGTTTCTTCCATTCCTTCTTTCCCTTGTATTTTGGGGAAGATGACTTGAGAAGTGGACAATCCGGTCTTTTGTGTCCGGTCTTCTTGCAATTATAACACCTTATTCCTCCTTCTGCTTCACTTTCTTCTTTCTTCTTCGTTTTATTCTTTTTATGTTTCTTTCTCCATAAGCTTTAAAATTTTCTTAAAGCTTCTTCTTCATCGCTATCCGCCTCGCTAGAGGATGATGAGTTCGCTTTGGAGGCTTTTAGAGCTAGAGATCAACTCTCTTTTTCTTTCTCTTTCGGCTTCTTCTCCTCTTGTCGGCTAGTGAGGAGCATCTCATGGGTGATGAGAGATCCTACAAGCTCCTCCATGGTTAGCGTCTTGAGATTCTTTGATTCTTGTTTAGCGGTTACCTTTGGATCACAATATGGAGGAAGAGACCTAAGCAACTTACTCACAAGCTCATCAGTAGGATAAGATTTACCAAGATTTGCTAGTTCATTAGAAATTTTAGAAAAACGGGTATACATTTCGGAAATGCTTTTCATTTTGATCCATTCTAAACATTTCATATTTGCTCTTTAACAAGTTTATTTTGAAATCCTTAACTTGAGATATTCCCTCATGGGTAACGGCAAGTGTATCCCAAATAACCTTGGCGGAATCAAAAAGAGCAATTCGATTAAACTCCTCCGTAGATAGGGCGCAAAACAAAGAATTTATGGCTTTGTAATTTAAATTTGCATGCCTTTTTTCTACGACATTCCATTCTTCAAATGGTTTGGAAGGCAACATGTATCCATTTTCAACAATGTGCCAAAGTTCCACATCTATCGAAAGAAGATAGATGCGCATCCTTGTCTTCCAATGTCCATAGTTGGACCCATCAAAGAAGGGAGGTCTAGTTGTGGAATGGCCCTCCGGAAGTCCGGTTCCATTTCTATCCGCCATTTCACAATTAGAAAGTTGCCAAAGGTCTTATGATCTTTCCCTTGTTGAAATTTTTAAAGAAAAATTTTCCAAAGATTTATAGAAAAGAAAATCTTTTAAGAGCCTTTGCTCTGATACCAAGTGAAATTCCAAGGGTGGTCCCTAGTACGGCAACTTTGAGGAGTGAAAATTAATTAGGTTTCTAACAAGTTTTAATCCTTTTGAAAACTCAAACCTAAATTGAAGATTAAGAGATCAAAAAGAAATTCAAGCACACAAGTTAAATCTAAAGTGCAAATGCAGATAAAGAGCAAGAGTAAGAGAGATTGCACCCGAGATTTAAAGTGGTTCGGTCCTCCGAACGCGAGGCCTACTCCACTCCACCAACCAAACCCGTTGATGGCTTCACTATGTGATCTTCTTAACTTCAGCGAAGATCAGTGCCGATTACAAATTCCGATTACCTTTAACCTTGGTGGTAACCTTACAAATTCCGATTACCACGGAGAGTGGGCTACGCTTCTTCAAACACTCGCCCGATACAACGTTCTTGATAAGAAAGAAAGAAAAAAATCCCTCACAAGGGTTTACAAGAATTGTAGATGTACAAATTTAGCCTATGATCCAAATCCTAAGCTTTAGAGGATGAGAGACATAATCAAGTTTGATTCACTCTTTGGATGTTCAAATGGAGTTTTAAGAGTGTTAGGATTCATATTTGAATGTTTGGAATGCCCATATATATAGGAAAACCAAAATATGACCGTTCAATGGCATTGTTGTAATTCCAGGAAAAATCGCAATGGCTAAAAATCTGACCGTTGTAGTGTTCTCGGAGTTCCGAGAAAAATTCTCGGAGTTCCAGGAATACACAGAAGTTGGAAAAAAGTCTACTGGACCATTTCTCGGAGTTTCGAGAGTATTTCTCGAAGTTCCGAGAATTTCTCTCGGAGTTCCGAGAAGCCTATTTCATGCAGATTTTATTTCTTGTTTTTAGGCTTCCAACTTAACACCAAGTTGGGATTGCTATGAGGGTTCCAAGGTGTTGGAACTCCACAAAGACAATCACTTATATATTTAGGGTGTTTGTTTATTTACTTAATTATGCCTCTAAAATCTAAAACTAAGATTAGATCTTTTACAATCTAAATATAACTTTGGTCTTCAATGGATTCTTCAAGTCTTCATTTGTCTTGGACTACGTTGTCTTTGGCCTTCATGATGTGATCCAATGAGATCTTCTTGGCCTCAATCCAAGCAATGTTGTCTTAGCACCAATGTGATCTACAACTTAGACAATCAAACACATTAGTGATCATAAATCACTTGTCTATTGGAATCATCAAAATAAGATGGGAATGCCAAGGTGGAAACCATTGGGCTTACAGTTATCAACAGACATGCCATCTTTTGTTGAGGAGGCCATGAAAATTTGACAGGGATTCAATTCATAAGGGCAGAGATAACGTCTTTTTTGTTTGTCAGAACAGTAAGAGTTATGCACTTCAACATTTGGCAGATGAGAAGGACCCCAAAGCTTATTAGGTGGAGGGGAAGCATGTTCGACGATAAAGGAATCCCTTTGCCAAATCCAAGAAGAAGAAGAAACAAAACCATAAAGGCGTCGAAAGCAAGCTCGCCGAGTCCAATGCTAAGTACAATGCAGAAAAGGCAAAGTGTCGACATTCCAAAGTATTTGAAGTTGATGATGCTATAGCCACAACACCATAAAACTTGAGTTTGAGTTCTCTTTAAGTGGAGGGGAATGACGTGGTCACATCTCGATCTTCCAATTGTAAAGCTAGCAAGTTTCCCAAGAATGCTATACAAAATGGGTTTCCTCTTTTTTCGATATACTATTACAAGCCTAGCCTTTCTATTATTTAGTGTCAGAGTTAGTTTCTATATTTTTTTAGGAAATAAAGCCTTTCTGTTTTTTAGTGTTAGAGTCTTTCTATTATTTGAATCTTTCTATTAGTCTAGTAGAATCGACCAATGTTTTCTTTTTTGTGTCTAACAATAGTAAATCTAGTGGAACAAGCTATTTTGAATGTTATGGGAGTCCTCTCCTATAAATCCAAGTGAATGTAAAGACTAAGGGACTTGATTGTTTTTTCCAAATAGAATTCTCTTTTGCTTTCTTGGATAGCAATTTGTTTTGTGTGTCGTGGATTCGAAGGCTTATTGAACGGCTGTTGACGTTGTTCAACCCCTGTCTCGTTCTTCGTGCTTCCGACTACGCCAGTTAATTCTTAACCTCATTGTATCAAATCAAAAAATATATTTAATACTTTTTCATAAACTTATTAGGAGTGGTTAAAACGCACTATAGTGAATAGTGGCTCACTCTTAGCTCACTGTCTTAGCAGGGTGTGTCCTTCATGAGGATTTCTGATATGGACTTTGAGTGAGAGAAAACACCTTAGCAGGTGTGGATTGCTCATAAGGGATCATCATCTAAATTATTGGGGCATTTAGGTGTCTAAGTCTACATTGACGCAGGTATGACTTCAGTGAACAGTGGACTGCAGTTGCTGAAATGAACTCGGTAGCACCACTAAAAGACTTAATTAACCTTTAACCACATCTAAATAGACGATTATTACTAAAACCAATGAATTCTCAAATATCCCACTTTATCATAAAGTGGGTCATATCCCACTTTATGATAACAAGAAATATCATATATGTGCTAAATTATGTGCTTGTTATGCTATAAGGAAAACCTTAGACTAATTCTGGAAATAAACCAAGAAAATAAGTACACCTCCCTTTTGAACACTAGCATATGACCCAGTTAACAGTGAATCTGAACTTTGAACCATTGGATATTGAATCTGAACAGTGAACCATTGGGTGAAATATGACCCATTGGATACTGAATTTGAAAAGTGAACCATACAAGAAATAGTAATAGCCACACATAAACTCTAAAAACACTGACAATAAACCCTAGGACTCTAATGTGATACTTGACTCGGACCAGGATGGCCATCTCGGCTGCTCTACGTATCCCGGCCTCGGGAAGAATCAGAGTCAACGTAGTTCGGTGACCTATTCTAAGCTACGATGCCTAAATATTCCTAGACCACTATCCTAGACTCGATCAACTAGACCCGACTAGTTTTTAAAGCTTCTTGTACGATTGCTTAAGTTCAAATGAATTGTAACTTTTATGACTTTTTATATGCCATAATTAATGCAAATTAACCCTAAACTAATACAGGTGAGCCCTACATCCTATCTGTAATTAGGCTGTATGTCCTAAGAAAAATAATGGGCTAACTAAGTGCATCGTAATCTAGCCATCGGCTCGACTAAGTGTCTAACCGACCACGACTCGAGGCCTCCTAACTCTAGGGACACTCACACGAAACCACAAAGCATCAACATATACAGGACAGACTCCTAAATCTAAGACACCCCAAACATCTAGGACAAACTCTTAACTCTAGGGGAAGATCTTTTCAAAAATCGGTTGTAAAAGATTTGTTTAAAGAATTTTTGTGTTTTTGAATGATTTGAACTTGTTTATTTTGAAAGGTTTGACTGGACCTGGGATAAGGATCCCAAGCAGCCTACGTACCCCGTGGGAGGGGGATCAAGCCAACATAGTTCAGAAATAGACTCTCCTAACTACTCTCCTAATGATTCATGACTTTTGAGAATGTTTTGATGTTTTTGACTTAAGAGGACAGATTCCTATCATCATAAGGGTAGGACAAACTTCAAATGTCCCGCAAAGGTTGGACAAAATCCTATACTTTGCAGGAAGATAGAATCCCGACTCTGCAAGGGTTGGACAGAATCCTATGCCTTGCAAGGATCGGATAGAATCACATGACTTATGAAAGATTGGACAGAATCCTAACTCCTTATGATTGTAGGACAGACTCCTGAAAGAACGACTCTCTAACTAAGGACAGGCTCCTATGCTAATGGACAAACTCCTAAACTGGTAACCCGAAGAGGGGGTGTTAACTAGAGAAAACATGTTTTCTAGAAGAAGAAACCACTATTACTAATGAGACAATGCGTATCTCCTATGGAGGGCTCCAAGTATCCTTATCATCGCCCTTGGAATGATAGAATAGGGGTTAGGCAAATAAAAGACTAAATTAGTCTTCTAATGAGGTGCAGCTTATGAGACTTGAGGTAGTCTTCTATGGGTTAACTCACTAATGGGACAAAGCTTGTCTCCCGAGGGTTTAACTTCTCTACCGAGACATAGCTTGTCTCCTAAGAGGGTTTGACTTTCTTTTTCATGAGACATAGCTTATCTCCTAAGAGGGGGCTCTATATGTCTCTTTCATTGCCCGTGTAATGAATAGGGAAACCTAATGTCTTAAGGGATACACATCTAAAAGACTGGACAAGTCTTTTAAATAAAAGAGGGGAGTGCTATTTGGATTGAGCAAGTCCCCTAATGATGAGCTTGGGATAACGCATTCATCCCCCTTGCAATGATGGAAAGGAGATAATCATCTAAAAGACCAAGTTGGCCTTATTCTAATAGAGGGAGTGTGATTAACATGACCACTAGAATTGCAAGTTTATAGGCTACTCATTTTAACCACTAGAATACCTCTTTAATAAGCCTCACTTATATCAACAGACTTGAATTTGAAATATATAAAGATATATGCAATGATGTGAACATACCCAGATATTTGTTCAAGAATCATAAAAATGACCAAAGTTTATGACAGTTATCATATCCCACTTAAACTGGAAGAGAAGCAAACTTATAATAAAATGCTCTTATACTACTATTGGTAACTTGATTATATTAAGATATCAAGGTTTTTCAATATCCCAAAGTTCAGTTTACTCTAACAAATGAGAAAGCAGCTACAGTTCATCACAACTCTATACACGTTTGCCCATTTCTCAAAATACATTTGACAATCACAATCACTTATTCAAAGCATGAACGTCACAAAGATGGTATCAACATCAGTATACCGGGATCATGTACTTGCCCAAACTCTCATGGGCAAGACAAAATCTATAGACCTGTACCTTTGAGACATCAACATCCCTCAGCAGCAATCATATTTTATATGATAGAAATGAAGACAGAGATTAAAGAAATACTAAGATTCTCAACCTATCTATCTAATGGCAATAAAATCATCGAAACCATCAAACTAGACATGCTCCTTGTCAGTGTGGACTGACCAACTACCCTCACAATTCTTGAAGGTTTCTACTAAAATATGATAACACCCATATTAACAATCGAAAGGACAGTCATAGGCATCACTATATCTGACAATAATTCCAAAATAACCATCTAAACTTCTATTTTTCATACCAATATACAATGGCAAATCAACTAAAACAGTGAGAATCAACATACCTATTTCAGGTTGTTACCAATTATTGTCAACATCCAAAATATATAAAAAGGTCAATGATGGGTAATCGATTGTACTTTAAGGCTTACATTACTCATTGTGTTCCTAGAAGCATGAAGTAGAATTTTTTTTTGCTGCTGATGAATGACATGAAACAATATCATCCCCGTGTCATAAGGGTATACTCAAGTAAGACAACAAACCAAAAAATAGAATCCATCACAAACCTCCTAAAATATAAACTTTATGCACCACTTTACTTATTTTACTACATGAGAATATTCTTACAATGAATAATTCCCCAGGCTGAAATTTTTACCCCATCTTAAAATCCATGGGAGAGTATTTCAAAGATTGGAAGGTGACACTCGGCTACCCAAATAATCAACGCCTTAAATTCAAAGTATAAAATGGAATGAAAATGCCTAATCTCAAATTCGTCTCATTGGACCAAACATCTCGAAGATCAAGGGAACTAATCAAAATAAACATGAAACTTATCTACATAGGAAACCTGAAGGAAAAGCTCTGAACAACTTTTTGCAAATGCTTAGTGGTATCTACATCAATGCAGGTTACAAAAAATTCTATAGAAATGAAGAATATGCCCCGCTATGATAAAAAGAGAAGACAGTCCAACTTCAGTACGATCATACTATGGGAATCAAGGTGTCATGATCCATAGGAGTGGCAAACATAAATGGAAACAAACAATAGAAACTTCTCATGATCGTATCCACTCAAATCAACACACCTTCAATGATATCATATTTTCCCTTTATCTCAAGCAGTACTTGACATGACATAGCTAAATCAGGTTCACTACCTAGCCTTTCCAACTAAAGTGATAGAGATGCTTGAATTGAGTTGAAATTTAGCAGTAACTGATATTGAACTAAATCTTTAGGATAATGAAGTTCATTCATAGGTGAATAATTCTTAACAAATTATCACCATATAGGTCATTTGGAACTCTAGCATCATGAAGTGAAAATAAAGAAGATTATTTGATCTTTTGAGAAAAATCTCACCAATAGGAAAATGTCTAAGGTTGAAATGCTCGCCAGGAAGCAATAGAGGCCACCTAATCTCTGCAAAAACCTCCGCGCCTTTAAATTTTCATCATAAAACTCCAAGTATGTGCATATTGCACAAATCTAAGCTCTTCTCTTCTTCCTCTGCCTTGAGCTAAATTTGGATAATCAAATTTCAACAGGATTGCTTAGATCAGTGAGGCTTTAGATTTCTATGAGACAACAAACCAGATTTTAACAAGGAAAAAAGACTTATGTGTAGATCAAAGGTTTTAGGGTTTCTAACGAAGGTTTAAGCTCTTGATTCTAAGATCTGTGATGGGTTAGGGTTTCAAATGACGTAATAAAAAGAAAATGATACTCCTGAACAGAAATTAGGGAAGAAAATATAGTGGCAATAGCAGCTGGAGCTCCGGCAAGGCCGCCGGAGCGAATGATCAGAGAAGATGAGCAAAAGAGGGTTAGGGTTTCAAAATTTGGGGATCTCTCTCTCTCTCTCTCTCTCTCTCTCTCTCTCTGATTAGAAAAACAAACCCTCTATCCTCGAAAATAAGGAGTTAACTTGGTATTTATAGGAAGATGAATGTTGATATTGGCACTACCCAAGTTGATGAGCGTGCGGTTGCGCAAAACCACTAGGCGCATGACAAATTCGTGTCCTATTCCAGCTCTGGTCTGCCCCTTCCAGGATAATTCACCCCCCTTCTGCATTTGAACTATGACACTTATCTCGGCTTGTTTGCTAGGCAAACTTGCTCGGATTTCAAAGAAATTTTGTTGGGACCTAACTGGGACCCTAACCTACCCTAGGGTGAAGTTTGAGGCTCTTAATCACTGCTTTGGTGGTGTTTTGCTCAAACATGGAGGATTTGGGGGTTCGGTCAAAATGGGGTGTCTACAGATGCCCCTCTTTGGCAGAGCGTGCTTGTCGCACGAATGTCAAAGCTGAACAGACAACCCATTTTGGCCGACCCAAGATTAGTTCAAGAAGAAAAAAATATAGAAAATGATTTTGCGAAGATTGAAATCTTAAAAAGATCAGATGCCTCAGGAGTCTCGGATGGAAGGGATGCCTCAGGGATCTTCATTTGGAAGAGATGCCATAGGGGTCTTCAGATGGAAGAGATGCCTCAGGGGTCTATAATGGAAGGGATTTGTAGACACCTCATTTGACCGAACTCCTATTTGCCATGTTTGCGAATAACCCCATCAAATCAGTGAGTTAGGATCTCAAATTTCACATCATGGTAGCTAAGGATCCTATCTAGGTCCCCGCAAAATTTTGTTGAAATCTGAGAGCGTTTGCCTAGCGAACGAGCCGGGAGAGTGTTATCGTACAAATACACAAGGGGGGTGGATTATCCTGGAAGAGGCCGACCTAGGATCGAATAAGACACGACAAGCTGTGCGCATATAAATTTTTCCACACAACCGCGCGCCTTATCAAATAGTTGTGCCAATATCAAATTCCCAAAAAGCCTATAAATACAAATCTAACCCTCATTTTCACTAAGATAAATTTTCTTTTCCTAAATCCAGAGAGAGTTCCCTCAACCGAAACCCTAACATTTCCCTTCTCTGATCTTCTCCGGCTAGATCCAATTGAGATTCGACCATTTTTTGGCTAATTACTATTGATTAAATGTCTTCTTCTTCATTTCTCTCTTCAAAAAATTACTTATTCTTACTCTTTTCATCCAAAGAGTATTGGTAATTCATTTGGTTCAATGATTGTGTATTCTGTTGACTCATAGAATCTCGAAGTGAGATTGGAATTTTGATTTATCACGATCAGGTTTTAAATAGGTATGTAATTGAACCATTAAGATTGACGTATTTTGCAAAAAAATAAAATAAAAATAATGGAGATTTTATCTTCTAACTGTGAGTTCATGTCATTAGTGTAAATGTGTAAATAACTAAGGTTTTTCTCTTTTATATATTGAATAGCCTTGAGGATCCCTTCTTTTATGGCATATTTGTAATGAGGGAACTAGTCATCAATGTCAAATGGTAGTTTAGGTAGATAGACCTGACTGACCTACTTTCTTGCTAGAAAATAACATTAGCCTAACAATGTTATGTTGATTATATGATCTCAGTTTGCGAACTTCTTCTTTGGTCTTGCCCCAACCATTGTTCTAATATGATTTATATTCCCAAGTCAATCATTTGAGTTACTTTATGATAGGAGTTTGGCCCCTGTACTAGTATGGATTCGATATTGAAATTCCTAATCTGTATGTTCTAACAGTATAATCATTTAAACATCAATTTAAGGCAAAACACAATGAGTGCAGACATATATTCCATACCATATGTTGATTGCTACAATATGTAATTTATTTGCTAATATAAGAGGGCTGCTGGTAAGATAGAGTAATTGGTTGCAATGGAAGGTGTTGTTATGATGATGGTATATCCTTAAGCTCCAGAAACTATTACATTTCCCCTTTGTGTTCCCCTTTACTTAGAGAGTTGATGCTGACATCATCATGTTTTGAAAACACACTATTTTGCTCATTTTCTTTTTTGATATGCGAATGTAGTTGAAAAATTAAATTTTCTTATCTCATCTTTTGTAATTTGACTCAAAAAAAAGGAAGGAAAAAAAGAGGGGGTTAAGCTTAAGGATAGATCTTATTATCCTCAAGTGCGTCATCTATCTCTTTTGATTTAGATGATTGCTGTCACCACCATAAAAATGAAGGAAAAGAGTAAAGTGTCTAGATGAAAGTATCAAGTAGAGTAGCATTGATGTCATTTTCTCATTCAGTTCATTCATTTTGGACCCTATAGATATGAGTTTCAGTTATATGGGTGATAAGGAGAAGATACATGCTTCTTTTACACTTCTTTTTAAAAGGCACTGAGATGAGTGTTTATCCGAGTAAAGTTATGACTTGTCATTTGCCCTTCCTTTGCTCTCATTTCTATTCATCGATTATTTTATTGTTCTGTTTTATCCCTCATATGAAATATTGCTTATCCAGTTGGATCTTGTTAATCAAATCACATTGAAATGATTCTTTTCGGAAGGTAGTTTTTATACAGATTTTAGTTATCGTGTGTTTTGGGCCATTCGTCCCTTATTTGGACAGGTTGTTCATGGTAGTTATTTTTAATGGCTCAAGATAGTGTCTGACAGCATAGTCATCATCTCTTAGTTTAATATTGTAGATGCTTGATGTTGACACAAGCCTGATTTTCTTTATAGATTGTTCAAATTATTAGGATATTTAGTGTTGCGGCTTCTTGAAAGTGAAATATATTATGGAGTAATTTTCTTAATAAGCTTGTATGATTTAATTATCTGGTTACAAATTTCATTCTCTTTTATCCCTTAATCCATGGTGCAGTTTACAATCAAAGTAGATATATAATGCACTTTTTTTTTATTATTCATTTCATTATAAGCTCAAAACTATGTATTGATAAGGATACAAAATTTATTTAGTTCTCATTCCTTAACTTTACAGATGATGTATTCATTAGCATATATTGGGGTATGGATCCAAATGATTTTCAAGTTCAAAAATGTCAAAATATAATTATCAAGTTAGGAATAGATTTATATGTAAAATCATTCAATCAGTTCATGATTCAAATGACTCCCGAAATTGAATTTTCCATTGCTTCATTGAAACAAAGTATGAGAATTACTTGCAAGGAGTGAGTCTCCCGAAATTAGCAAGTTTATTTATTGATACAAGGGTTCTTTGTAATGAGCTATAATGCAAGTAATCTGATAGTTCACACTATTTTAGCTTATTATTTTTAGTTAATATTCATAACCGATCCTATAGATTAATCCATCATGTTTTAAAATATACATAGTTTTATGTTGAGGTATATCAGGTCTTATCTTACAAGTAAGTTATTAAATCCCTAGTTGTTTTTAATCAATTAATGAACCCAGTTATTGTAGACACCCCATTTTGACCGAACCCTAACAGAGTCGTTAGGGTAGAAACCCTGTTAAATTAGTGTTTTAATGTCCCAAATTTGTTCCTAGAATAGGTTAAGGTCTCATTTAGGTCCCCGTAAATTTTCGTCCGAATCCGTCGCGGTTTGCCTAGCAAACGGACGATGTTTGTAGAGTAGTGTAGTGTAGGAATAAGGGTGGCGATTCAGCCAGGAGCGGGGGTGTGCAGGAATTTAGGAAACCAGTTCAAATTTTCTATAAGGGGTTGTCCAGGCAGAAGCAGGGGTATGCGGATTAGTGTGTAGCATAATTAGGGGGTGTTTTATCCTGAAGCAGGGCAATTTCGTAATTTGCAAAGATGCTTTTCTTCCCCTCCAAGTCACCATTAAGGCCTAAGCTAGGTTAGTGAGAACTTTAGGACTAGGATTAGCCAGAGGGGAATCCTATGTAGATTAGGCTTCCTTTGATCCCAGCCCTTAAACAAAAGCTGATTTGAAGGGCTAGGATCAAGGGGAGGGAGATATTTTCCATAAAAATTTTCCCCTCCGCCATTGCCCGGGCCCCCCCCCTGTAAGTTAGGAGATGTACAAAATGCATTGATGGGGGCTGTCCAAAGGAGAGGAAGGGGTAGAATATATCATTTTTTTCTCTAGGCCTTTTCTTTCCTGGGCACCCTGCTGAGTAAAGGGTAGTCATAAATATGCATAGACGGGGGTTGTCCCGGGGGAAAAGGGATCGAATTTATCATTACCCTATATAGGCTTAACGAATTAGGGTTGAGAAGAGGATTTTTCTTTTTCTTAGTTCGAAGCAGAGGGAGAGAAAAAAAACCAGAGAGAAAAAGAGAGAGAGAGAGGAAGAAGAAGAAGGAGAAGGAGGCAACCACCTCCGCACCCATATCCCTAATATCCAAAACCGCCTCCACCACTTCAGCCACCCACCGCCACCATCTAAGCCACCACCATCATCCACCTCCATCCATTTTCTCCGGTAGGTTTGCCGGAACCCCGACGAAAAACCTCCATTACCGACCTCTGCTACCACCCCATTCCCATTTCCCCATTAAATCCGGCCACTTCCCCAATCGCCTCCACCACCACTACCAATCTCACCCTCCAAACCCCATTCCTACCATACCCAATCCCTCCACCTTTACCTCCTTCTACCTCATTCGATTCAGCCACCACCTTCTCCGACCACCACCACCATTGTACCCTCCATCTTCCCTATCCTCTAAACCCACTTCATTTTTCCAGAACCCCTAATCCTCTAAAACCCATCTCACACTTCTACCACCATCTCACACCCATCCTCTGTTTTATCCAAAACCTATTTCCATCTGAAACCCATTTCCACCGTCCTCTTCTTCTTCACAACCCACTAAAATCCATACCACCGGAATCCGGCCATAACCCACCGGAATCTGGTAACCCCATTAAAACCGATCAAACCCCATCACCTAAACCCATTTTCTTCACCTTCGACCCCATTTCTTAGATAACCCCACTACATCCATCATTCGAGCCTCAATTTGTAGTCACCTCTCCATCATCTCCTCTGAGCCACTTCTCATCTCTACCTCTTAAACCCTTGCAAGTTATCTTCATCTTCTTCCATTACCCGGATCCATCTCCATCAATCACTACCTCTATTTCCCATTTTTTAGATCTAGAATTTCTCTGAAGTTCTTCGGAAAGAGGAGATCAACGATTGATCTATTGGTCTCATCTCTGATCGTCACCTACATCCTCCATCTCAAGCAAACATCGGTATCTTTGGAGATTGTAAGCAGATTCTAGCTCCATTTTCTTGAAGAGAAGAGGTAAGGATCCTTTTGAATTATATTGAATTTTGCGGTGTTTCATGTGATTACTCCTTGCTGATGTTCTAATGGAGAATGTTTAGTTTGTGAGGTTTGGTTTCAATTTGGTCTTGGATCAAACCTTGAGCTCAGTTCCTGTTACGAACTGATTGGAAGATAGTATGTGCTGGCAAAGGGTATAGATTAATTGGTTTATTTACCCCATGACATGTGTACAGGCATGTGATTTGATTCCATTTCAAACTGCTTCAGTAGTAACTTTCTTTTATTTTTATGCTCAATGGGTCACTTGGAAATGGTCATAGGGTTGGGGATTTGTGATTTTTTTTGTTTACATCTATCATTGATAGCATGAGTTGATTCACAACAATCTAATGTCATGATGGCTTCTTCCTTGTTTCTGCTATACACTCATAAAACAGAATTTTCCATGGAAATGCCTGGAGATGAAATTAAAAATAGAGTAATGGCTTTCAACTTGTTGGCACCCCTTTAATCACCATATTTGTTAGAGGCATGGTTAGTTTCAAGAATTTTTTATTTTGAATAGTAATTGTGCTTGATAGTTTTTTGGAATATTATAAAATAGTATGTCTGGGTTGAAGTGTTAAGACCAAGTGGTGTTGCTATCATTTTATCAACCGAATCTAATTATGTCCAAATAGATACATGAGTTGAGTTTGCCTGTTATGTTCTTTTTTTTTTAGGTTCCTGAACATGATAGTGCCCATAGCAGCCTCTATTTTGTTGAGACTCGATGATGCTTATAGCAGTCCCACTAGTTGTGGATTTTTTAAAAATGTTCATTGCAGCCCTCACCATAGTAAGCCCTCACCAACCAGCCAGTGCCCTAACAAATGCCTACCCAGTGCCCTAACCAGTCCAGTGCCCACAACCAGACCAGTGCCTAACCAGTCAAGCCCCCAACCAGACCAGTGCCTAACCAGTCCAGCGCCCAACCAGTCCAGTGCTCATCCAGTCTTGTGCCTAACCAGTCCATAGGAGCCCTGAGTTAATTCCTCATGTTCTATCAACAGGTCAGCTAGGACTAATCATTGATTTGGAAATCAATTTGTCTTTTGATTGGGTAGCTTCAGAACCTATGGGTTAGGTTTGTCTTTATTTCGCTTGGCCTTACTTCTATGGGCTGATCATTAGGTTGGATCAATCAGCTCCATGCTTTTAATTATGCTTTGGAGTTATTTACTCCAGGTTTTATCTAAAAGTGTCTGCATGTGCACTGTAGATTCTGTAGATTTTGAAATGTTCATCCGTTACATACACGCAAGCTATTGATTGTTGAATTTTTAGCTAAAGGTATATATGTGTGCTATGTTTTCTTATAATTCAAATTAAGAGCATATTGGTGTTTGATTCTGTTTAGAGCTCTCTCACCCATTTAATATTGGCAGCCATTTCTACCTTGATATTTGCAGCCCCTTTGATAATTGCAGCCCACTCGCTTTGATAATGGCAGCCCATTCATATTGATTTTGACAGCCCTCACACCCTTGATAAGAGCAGCCCTCATTTGATAGTTCAACCCTCGCTCTCTTGATAATTTCAGCCCTTCCATTTGTATAGTAGCCCTACTTTAGTTATTGTGCCATAGAAGTGTCCCTAGCAGCCTGTCATTTTTATAACCGTTACTCTATTGTTAAATCATAGTTTTGTCCAAGTATATGAAACCTGTATTCATTTGGTTTATTATGGTTCTCATATCAGTAAATGATAGGAGCTATATATATTTCTTTGGGTGAACAATATGTAGTAGTTGATGTTGGGATAGGTTTCAGTTACTTGGCTTGCGAAATTCTTGGAATTGGCACATAGTCTTACTTGTTTAGAAGCAATAGATACGATTATAGCTTATTACTCTAACAAGGCTTTGTTCCTGCATTAGGAAAAATAAAATCATGTTGTTGGCAGCCGTGCTGGCCCTGAAACATGGGAGTACTTGTATATAGTATAAAGGATGTTATTATCAGTTTAGTCGTATTTTAAGGTGTGTGCTTATATGGTGATTGGGAAGGTAATTGATTGAACGTGAAAAAAGTTATTATTATTCAATTCAGCCTGGCATTGATAGCAATGTATCCGTATTCTAACTCCTTTACCTGCTATTCACTCATTTTTTTTACTCGCCTTATGAATTAAATAGGTTTTTGGGTGTTTTACAAAGGGTTGGGTCATCCTGTAGAGTTACTAATGTCATCTCCTTCATATATGTCGTATACTATCAAGAGAATCAGACCTAGGTATCCAATCCACAGCGGTTAGGGCGATGAAGGTGCTAGCCCAAGCCCATCCTTAGGGGACTTGCTCAGTCCGAGTAGCATACCCCTCTTTTGTATATAGGAGACTTGTCCAGTCTCATTCTCTTGCTTAACCTCCTCTTTGTGTGTCGTTTGGTTTTGGGAGAACACCCTACTCGGCTTGGCAGCATACCCCTACCCTTATGGGTATTGGGTTGCACATTTGTTGCACCCTTCGGCTAGGTAGCTGTCCGGCCCGGCTGGGTGTTTCACCTTTGCCAAATATGCACAAGGTCTCTTATTCCTTTTAGACCCGCCCGGTCTCTTTCTCTTCCTAAACCTCCTCTTTGTGCGTCGTTTGGTTTTGGGAGAACACCTTACTCGGCTTGGCAGCATACCCCTACCCTTACGGGTATTGGGTTGCACATTTGTTGCACCCTGAGGGCTAGGTAGCTGTCCGGCCCGGCTGGGTGTTTCACCTTTGCCAGCTATGCACAGGGTCTTTTATTCCTTTTTACTTGTGAGCTTCTCCTTATTCGATAGTCCATTCGCATAGGAGTCAGCCCTGATTAGAGAGTCTTTGACTCATTCATCCTTTGTAGTGTTATTAGAGTCTCTGACTCATTTGTACTTCCTCCCTAGTGTTATTAGTTAGGAGTTTTTCCATTAGAGACTAACTCAGTCATATAAGAGCCTTCCCTGCTTAGGATCTTAGATTGTTTTCTCTGTTCTTGGGGCACTATCTTTCTTGTTGTGGTTTGTCTCTTTGAGACGCCAGTTTCTTGTTGTGGATCGTCTCTTTGAGACCTTTGTTGCTTGTTTGGGGTTTCCCCTTTTTGCTTTAAGGCTTTGCCTTAGTTTATGGTATTACTTGCGTGTCCCCTTTAAGATTGAAAACATTTAAAGGTTTAGAGCATTGGAAAAGCTTTAAAATCCAAAAACATTAGAAATTTAAAACTCAAAAACATTTGAAAACTTTAAAAATATCAAAAACATTTGAAAATATAAGAAAACCTTAAAAAATCTGAAGTGTTGAGTGTTTATTTTAGAAGCGTAGTTTGAGAGTTCGTTTCGAACTACGTTGGCTTGATCCTCTTCCACGAGGTACGTAGTGCAGCTTGGGATCTTCATCCCAAGTCCAGCCAAACTTTGTAAATAAAAAATGCTTTAACCCTTCAACTTTAAAACCTTGTTTTTAACAAAAATCTTCCTCTAGAGTTAGGAGTTTGTCCTAGATAGAGAGTTTTAGAGTTAGGAGTTCGTCTTTGATTTGTTGTGTGCTTGTTTGTGTTTGTTTTAGAGTTAGGGGTTTGTCCTAGCTAGGAGTGCCTCCGTCCGGTTAGTTGGCGATTCACATCGCCGACTGATGACTAGGTCTTGGATACGTTAGCAATCCTATTGTTTCCCTTAGGGCATACAGCCTAGTTACACGTAGGTTGTAGGAACCACCTGCATTAGCTTAAGGCTAACTTGCATTTAGTTAGGGCATATAGGGTGTCCTAAAATCTACAATTCACTGGAATTTAAATAATCGTTCAAGAAGCTTTAATAATTAGTCCGGTCTTTTAGATCGAGTCTAAGATAGAGGTCTAGGTGTCTAAGGCATCCTAGCTTAGAATAGACGCGAAGAACTACGTTGCCTTGATTCTCGTGGAGGCGGGGATACGTAGGCTTCTTTGGATGAATACCAGACCATCCGAGGACTCGGGCTTAATCATTTAGAGTCTTAGGATTTATTGTGTTGTTATATTGTGTATTTTGTTGTGTTTTCTTATTTTCTTGTGCAGACCCTATACCTTTAGCTGTAGCATGCATGCGTTCGTCCACCAGAACTTAGACACCTGTTAGGCCTGTCACTCATAACCTAGTTGTCATTAGGTGACATTTATTTCGGTTCTTTTGTGTGTGCTTATTTTCATCTCCGAGACATGCATGATTAGATAGACGTTTTCTCGGAGAGGTGTGTTCCCATTTCATATGATTTTCGCCCAAAACTCTTCGAGGTTAATAATAAATGGCATAAGAGACCAAGTGTTCGCACTCGGGCGAATTGGGGGCGCTCTTCGGACCTTCTCCATTCGTCATCAGGCACGGACCTTCTGTATCTCTGGTTATCCATTGCAAACAGAGCATTTGTTTTGGTTCCATGGCGTGTCCATGGATGGCGACTCTGAGTTATTTTAGGTACATCTCGGTTTCGAGCCTTGGCTCCTGATCAGGATGTATCTCATTCGTTTTTGTATCGCCACTCATGCTATGCTGTGAGGGTGGCATCCGTTTCGAGAGTTCCTTGGTAGAGCTCTCTTCCGTTGTGGAGATCTTTGAGGATTGCTGTGGGGATCTCGCGTCCTTCGGCACCGTCCTCGGATCGGGGTCCACAGGCTGGCGACTCTGCTGGGGATTTCTTGAAATATTGCCTAACTCTATAAAATGCCATTTTTACTAACTTTGGAGAAATTTGAGCTAAAATCATTTTAAATGGGAATTCTATCGTTAGAATCCAGGGGCACCAGATAGGTGCGTAATTAAAACAAGGGATTCACACACTGCACATCATACATTGGCATATTCTTTATTTCTTTCATTGTTTTCATTATTGGCCTCAGGGAATAGATATGACGCGTACCAGACGGGTAATTATGACCTTGAGGGAACCGTTGTATCTATTTCCAAGCTATGCGCCGGAGCTGCAGCCGTAGACACTGGGTGTGCTGGTGTTCTACAGCAGCCGATGAGCGGTGAACATACTCTGTATAATGCTGGGTGTGCTGGCATTATACATCAAGGGTATGGTCATAAGCATAGTACCCAGCAGAAATGCCCGGGCCCTACTTTTATTTCATTATATTATGTATATATATATTAGCTGCTCCCTTTAGAACCAAAATTAGGGAACCCTTGCTAGGACACTATATATATGTACTCATATAGGACGAACATGTGCGACCAGCATATGTGAGCCTAGGATAGAAGTTAGCCTACCCATTGTAGTGTAGAAGGGTAAGTCACACCGTGATTACCCGCCGCGCTATCTAGTACACTCACACACTTTCGAGTCAAGGTTTTCTTGGCTTTGCTAGATCAGGTTAGGGCTGGTGCCCCTGGTTAGGGTGTATGTATATATGTACGTGCATGTATTATATCTATTCTTAGATTATGACCTGTCTCTTAGATTAGGTTTCTGTATCTATCGAGGTCGTGCATTCCTTCAGGCCTGATCGATGACCCTTACTCTTGCTCGGTTGTCAGCTAGATCATGATTTACCCTGTGATCTCTTATCGCATGGTCATTCCGGTCTTAGGTCCATGTTTGTGAGTTTTTCTGATCTATTATCATCAGGTGCAGTTTGTTCCTTCTTTCAGTTTTGGGTCTAGCCGACGGTTCTGTTCACCACCTTTCATGGCCATGGTCCAGTCCTTGATTCCTTCTTATTGTCCTGATCGGTCTTTGTGCTAACCTGTTAGACCAGGGTCTGTCTGTCAATAGAATTTTCTGGTCTAACTATTAGCTACATAGTTTCATTCTCCAGTCTTCAAAATGGTTAATCATTTTCACTGGTCTTTATCCTGATCATAGGCTATGGTCTTTCTTCTGAGTGTACACTTGTATTATTCCATCGTACGTCTTACTCACTCAGTCGATGTGCAGTTTTGCCATCGTCTTGTACATACCCTATTTGTCAAAGTCGGTCGTTCAGATCAGGCCCCCTTTTGCAGTAGGTGTTCCATGTCTGATTCATCCTATTTGCATTCCTTCGATGCAGTCGATAGTATCTCTTTTACGGTTGTTGGGGCTATATCTGTCATTTTGTCTTCAGATTGTACGAATCCCGTGTGCATACTCAGTTTTGTCGGTTGGTTAGATTAGAACCCTCTTTTCCAGTGAGGGATTCCTGGTCTAATCGATCATATATACAGTCTTTCAGAGTCACCTGATTAATGGTCCATACTCGTCACTCTCATGGCCATGGTCTATTTATTGCCCTTTGATCATGAGTTCATCATGTTGTGTACACAGATCCATGTCATATATGTATGTTGCCCTTCGACTATGTACCCATTCTTTTGATATGCCATAGATCCATGAGATGTGTAGATATTACTCATTGGGTTAGGTTTTGCTATTTGCATGCTCTGTCTTAGATGTGGTTGATGGCTTGTCCGCTGTCTCTGTGACCATAATCTATCATTATTGATCCTCTTGATCATACAGTTGTCAATATCCATCATCAGATTTGAGATCCAGTCTATGACCTACTTCTGTCATTTTGTGGCCATGGTCTACCTTTCTGATCTATTGATCATCCATGATTATTGATGAACAAAATCAGTGTCACCAGTCGTATCCTTCCCATGTGGTTGATCAAAATTATCCCTATTATTTCGTTATTCAAGGTTATCTTTACTCTCTTCTAATTTTATCCTATATGTGATTAGGTTGAATCATGTCGAACAAGGTGATGAGGGTTTGGATAGCTGAGTCAATTAGAGCTCTCCCGCGGGAGCGTGCAGAGTGGAGTATGGCCGACAGGTTCATCAGCACGTTTAATCATTTGAGCGCCTCCGGTGTGAATTGGCAATTTCTTCAAGCAGCTGCAAGACTTTGGGATCCTATTCTTCATGTTTTTCAATTTGGTCCCTTTGAAATCTGTCCTATATTCGAGGATTGGTGCGCCCTATTAGAACTCCCACCTGAGGGACTCTGGATCCAACCTCCGAGTGTAGCGTCTCCTCGTTTCCTCTTCTGTAAGCTTTTCGAGAACAAGACTGTTGATGCTATGCCCTATTTCAAAGACACGTACGTGCAATTCGATGACCTCATTGAGCGTTTTTCTAAAAACGTTGACCCTGTCGACTCCCGTTTTCAAAGTTGCCGGCGCAATGCCTTAATCTTTGGTGTCCTTGCACGTCACGTTATCCGTGAAGACTCCAGTATTGCTCCTGTGACCTTACTGAGTGTAACCGATCAAATTAGCGAAGGAAGGAATCCTGTCCCAATCATTCTAGCGGAAACCTTCTCTGGGTTGGACCTTATTGCTCAACGAGAGGTTAAGGATAATTTTCATGGGTGTGTCAAGCTGCTTTATTTGTGGCTTTGTGAAAAACTCACCATCCTTCAGCCACGGAGCTCCCTTCAGTACACCCTCAAGGATCACCTTTCGTGGCAACCAATGGCCAATAAACCCCAATCCATTGATGAGTGGCATTATTGGTTGCAGAGCGTGGAGAAGGATCAATTTCACTGGGTGAGTCATTCATGCTTACACGTTATCACTAGCACTCTCCCGCATCCATTTGTGTATCTTATGGGTTTGGAAAAGTCAACCTTTTATGCACCAACCCGTTTGCTTCATCAGATCACGGGATATCCATGTCTTCCCGGGGCTGTAACGCCTCCTTCTTGTGAAAAACTGTCTCCTGATCTCATTCAGTCCATTGTAGCTGCTTGGAGGAATAAGGTTGTGGAAAGAAGGTTTTCCTTAACATCTAAAGTCCGGCGTGGAGAGTTACCGGAAAAGCCCGCAAGCAAAAGGGCTCGGATCGCAGAGCTCTGAGGATCTTCGGCATGAGATTATCATTTCCTTTATTGTCTTTATCTGTTTTACTTGAATATAATCAGAGTCAAATATTGTAATCCTGGTCTCATTATAGATGAAAATATGAAGGAAAGAGTTTTACTTAATACATGTTATAAACAATTGGCGATTCAAAGATTCATCAATTTTGCTGTCGTTATAACCTGTCTTGATATAATCAATGCAAAATGTGTTTCTTTTCTTTTCTCTCTACTTGTGGAAGCTACCTGATTTCATTTGTCAACCATTTAATCTAGTTTGTTAACTTCCAATCAGGATTCTAAAAGATAGCAACCATCGCTCCGAAAAAGGACACCCAAGCTAAACCTACCTGGTCTAGACCTACCTCAGTGTCTAGACTTGTTCGTCACTTCGATCCCACTGTGTCACCAACAGCACCTTTACCATCTTCACCAGAGTCGTCAGGTTCTTTTGAAGTCAACCAAATGGCTAATGATCCAGTGGACCCCATGATAACTATACAGGAAATGCTGAGAAATATGTGTCGAGATATAGCAGGGTTGAAAGATGAGGTGACTCATCTAAAGAACCAGGGTACTGAAAAGGTCTCTACTTCTAAAGATCCCGCCATTCAGCCTCCTCCAGCCATATCTCCTAACCTCACCAGACCAGCCATCTCTCCCGTAGAGATCGATCTAGAAGATGAGCAATATGTTGGAGAATATTATGTCCCTCCGGTTAACAAGGAAAATGAGTTGTTCGATAAGTATGAGAAGATGGCTCGCGACATTGAGAGCATGAAGGTTCAAGCGTCCAAGGGATTCGATATTTCTGAATTTCTGATGTCCCCTAATGCCGTATTCCCGCCTAAGTTCAAGGCACCAGACTATGACAAATATGATGGAACTGGGTGTCCGAGAAACCACGTCAGATGGTTCATCACTCTTTCCCAGCAGCATGGTCTAAGTCGAGAGCAGATGGCCCATTTGTTTCCCATGTCTCTTATAGGGGTGGCCAAAAGATGGTTTTTGAGGTTGAAACCCGAAGAGATTAGGACATTGGAGGAAATCTCTAACCGGTTTGTTGAACAGTTCTCTATGGAAGAAGGGATTGAGGTTACAAAAAGAGACTTGAAACTGTTGAAGCAGAATCCTCAGGAGACATTCACATCATTCATCAGGCGCTGGAGGCGCAAGTCTGCTCAACTGGGCCAGAGAATGACAGAGGAAGACCAAATAAAGTTGGTCCTCAAGAGCTTGTCTCCGCAGTACTTTCACTTCATGGCACCGCAGCACTTTCAGAATTTCGAGCACTTGATTAAGACTGGCACCCAGATCGAGGATGCTATTGCTAAGGGCCTCAGAGCCAAGACGCTATCTGATGTCCGAGAAGGGAAGAGGCCTATGATCCAACCAAAGGAAGTACAAGCAGTCAGTTATACCAGACCAGTGGCCAAGCCTGTTACGGAAGTTGCCGGACCGGCGATAAGGAGGCAGTTCAGACAGTTTGACCCATTACCGTTTCCACTGCCCATGATACTTAAGAAGTTAATCAGAGACAAGAAGATCAGACTTCCAGATGTCAAACCTGTACCTAACCCGCTGCCTGTAAACTGGAGAAGGGATCAATATTGTGAATATCACAGGGGCCCAGGGCACATGACTGAGAACTGTTTGGCCTTGAAGCACGCGATTCAGAACATGATCGATAAAGATGAGCTTGCAGTTGAAAGGCCGAATATCACTCAGAACCCTCTCCCCAACCACCGAGCTGTTGCTCCTCCCACTGCAAACGCTATCTTTGTAGATGAGCCCATCCTTGATCCCTCTGCTCTCATTTGCGCTATTACATCTGACAAAACATATGTTTTGAGGTTTGACGATGAAGAGCTCGGGGAATTCAAAGGAAAAGAGCCTTATGTGCTGTCGTTCAATGACGCTGAGCTCGCTGAGTCATCTTCAGCCCAGTCGTATGCGCTTCGGAATGTTGGTCTGGAAGAAACGAAGGAAGCCACCTATGTTCTAAGGATGGAGGACTTTGAAGAGGATGTCAGTAATGCCCCTTATGTTTTCAGAACGGAGGAAGACGAACTGCTGTTACTAGAGGATCAATGTGACGAGATGCGTCACATGACCAGAGGTGGGCGTGTATTCAAACCTCCTCAGTTGAGCGTAGAAAATCCGGCAGAGGTTGCAAGAAACTCAGAAAATCAGAGGCAGAATAAAGTGAGCGCAGACGAAGAAGATGAGAGCTTGTTAAAGCAGCTGAAGAAGACTCAGGCTAATATCTCGGTATGGGGTTTACTCATGGCCTCATCAAAGCACAGAAAGCTAGTCCTTCAAGAGCTTAATGCAGCGCAAGTTTCTGTTAATACCTCGCCCGATGAGCTTGTCAGTCTCGTAGCCATGGCCAGAGCAGCGAAAACATTGTCATTCGCTGATGACGATTTACCTCCTGAGGGCCGAGACCATACTAAGCCTCTTAAAATCACAGTCACCTGTAACAAGAAAAAGGTGCCAGAGGTGTTGGTTGACAACGGCTCTGCGCTGAATGTTTGCCCGTTAAGCACCGCAGCAACCCTGGGATTCAGTCCTGAGAATTTTATTCCATCCGAGCAGGGTATTCTAGCATATGATGGCACTCGCCGGGATGTAATCGGGACTTTGGTCACTGAGATACAGATTGGCGGAGAGGCCTTTGAGGTAGAATTTCAAGTCTTAGATATTAAGGCTTCATTCTTACTGTTGCTTGGCCGTCCGTGGATGCACAAGGTCGGGGTTGTTCCGTCTACTCTCCACCAAAAACTGAAGTTCATTCGCGGGAACAGAGTGATAACGGTAAAGGGGGATCCCGATCTTGAGATAGGGCAGATCACTCCGGACTTAACTGAGGAAAGATCCGAAGATATCAGTTTGACAGGGTTTTCACTAGAGGTGACTACGATCACCTTCAAAGAGGCTTTGAATGAGGAAATTTGTTTCCTGACCAGCACAAATTCAAATGTCATCAGGATGATTCGCCGGCAAGGGTATATCCCAGGCGCTGGATTAGGCAAGTACCATCAGGGTTTGACTGATTTTCCGGTGTTCAAAGCGTTCAATGGTTTGTTCGGGCTGGGGTACAAGCCTACAGAGAAAGAAATCAGAGAGATGAAGCAGTTAATGCTGAAATGGGCAGAAAATCGTCGCCGTGGGTTGGGACTACCAATGGCGCCTATTGATTTGAAAATGAATGGCCGATTCCGAAAAGAAGGCGCGACCTTTCCTTTCTGTGGCTTCGCTGAGTTTTGGTTAGATGAGAACACAGGGCAGATGCTTCCGGGGTTTGAGATTTTCTTCGATCTTGAGCTAGAAGATGAGCCAGTGGGTATGCAGATTATAGAGGCAGAGTCTGAGACTGATTGGGCAGAGCACATAGAGCCGAGCCTTCTGAATTCACTTTTCCAGGAAGGGTCACAGACTGTGGCCGTGATTGGCAGGAGCCCGCTGATACTAGACCCAACTCGTCTTATCACCCCGGCTGAGGAACCTCTGACTAACTGGACTTCTCAAGTCCTACCCCAGGTTATTTTCCAGTACAATCAAATCCCTTCAGAAGAGTCAGTCGTCCGTAAGTACGTGTCAATCTCCGAGTTCGATTCAGAGTCTATTTCTTCTAACAAGTCTTTTGATGCAGGTACCATAGAGGACTATTCTCCCAAGGTCAGTGGTGGCTTTTCTTCTTCTGGCAACATTGAGTTGAAGATTGTCCCCAATAAAGCAGCTGATGCTGTTTCCTCATATAGTTCTGAGTCAGTTGACGCAGGTGTCAACATATCCATCGAGTCTGTAAAAACGAGTCCAAAGTTCATTGTAAACCCCGATGAGGGTAATTCATCTGTTGATGTATTCGATTCAAATTTCAATGAAATAAAGGATTCTTCTTTTGAGTACATTCCTGTCTCTATTTCATCTACTGAATCTGCTCTAAAATCTGATAATCTTAATAATAACAATCAAGACTCCCCCTCTGATGAGGATGCCGACGAAACTCCCCCTGAAATCAGACATATGATCCAACAGGAGGAGAGTCGCCGAGCAAAACCACTTGACGAGGAAATTGAAACTGTGAACATTGGTGATGAAACCTCAATTCAGGAAATAAAGATTGGCAAAACTTTATCTCCTGAAGAACGCGAGGAATTGATCACTCTGCTTAAAGAATTCAAAGAAGTTTTTGCTTGGTCTTACGATGATATGCCAGGATTAAGTGAGGAAATCGTCCAGCACAGATTACCCTTAATCCTTGGTGCTAAACCAAAGAAGCAAAAACTCCGAAAACTCAAAACAGAATGGGAGTTGAAAGTCTATGAAGAAGTGAAGAAATTGTTAGAAGTAAAATTCATCCAGGTGGTGGAATATCCCGAATGGCTCGCGAACATAGTACCGGTGCCCAAAAAGGACGGGAAAGTCAGAATGTGTGTTGATTTTAGAGATTTAAACAAAGCAAGTCCTAAAGATGACTTTCCTCTTCCAAGCATTGATCTCCTGGTAGATAACACTGCCGGGCATGCTCTTTTATCCTTTATGGATGGGTTCTCAGGATACAATCAGATTAAAATGGCACCTGAAGACATGTTGAAGACAGCATTCATTACTCAGTGGGGTACGTATTGCTACAGGGTGATGCCGTTCGGTTTGAAAAATGCTGGTGCTACGTACCAGAGAGCCGCTACAACTCTTCTTCATGATATGATTCACAAAGAGGTTGAGGTTTACGTTGATGACATGATCGTAAAGGGGAAGACTCGGCCTGAGCACACTGTTGCACTGAGAAAGTTCTTTGAGCGAATCAGGAAGTATCAGCTCCGTCTGAACCCGAGTAAATGTGTATTTGGCGTTACGTCAGGAAAACTCTTGGGGTTTATGGTTAGCGAAAGAGGGATCGAAGTAGACCCGCAAAAGATTAAGGCGATTCAAGAAATGCAACCGCCGAAGACAGAAAGGCAGATCAGAGGTTTCCTTGGCAAAGTTCAGTATCTGAGACGGTTCATAGCACATCTAACGATGACGTGTGAACCCATCTTCAAGCTTCTGAAGAAGAATTCCTCGAAGAAATGGAATGAAGAATGTCAGGAGGCCTTTGAAAAAGTTAAGCGGTGCTTATCTCTACCTCCTGTTCTATCACCTGTCATTCCAGGTCAGCCGTTGTTGTTATACTTGTCTATCACAGATACAGCGATGGGTTGCATGCTTGCTCAGCAGGATTTTGAGTCTAAGAAAGAAATGCCCATTTACTACATCAGCAAGAAGATGCTAGAGTATGAATTAAAATACACTGTTTTGGAGAAGACTTGTCTCGCTTTAGTTTGGGCAACCCAGAGGCTTAGACATTATTTGCTTTCAAACAAGGTTCTTTTGCTTTCACGAATGGACCCTCTAAAGTACTTGTTTGAGAAGCCTGCCCTTACAGGAAGGACTGCAAGGTGGTTATTGTTGTTGTCTGAGTTCGACATCACTTATGTCACTCAGAAATCAGTTAAGGGGCGGGTTATAGCTGAACAATTGGCTGATGCTCCAGTTGAGGAGAATACTGTTCTAAAAGCCGAATTCCCTGATGAAGAAATTATGGATATCGAAGAAGAAGAGGTTCTCAGCACCAAGTGGTTAATGTACTTTGATGGGGCCGTAAACAGCCGTGGTCAAGGAGTGGGTGCAGTCTTGGTCTCTCCGAAGAAAGAATACATTCCTATCTCGATTAAGTTGCAGTTTGAGTGCACCAATAATATGGCAGAGTATGAAGCCTGTATTGCCGGACTTGAAGCAGCTTTAGCTTTGCAGATTCAAGATATTGATGTGTTCGGGGATTCCATCCTGATCATTTACCAGATTAATGGGCAATGGAAAACTCGAGAAGATAGATTGATCCCTTATAATATGTATTTGGAATCTCTAGTCCAGAAATTCAAGAGCGTCACATTTACTCACTTGTCAAGGACCAGAAATCATTTTGCTGATGCTTTGGCTACTTTGGCCTCGATGTTAGATATCTCTGCTACAATGGAAGTTCAACCGCTGGCCATCAGACTGCAATGGGCTCCTGCGCACGTAAATGCTATAGAGATTTCAGCTAGATGTCCAGATGGGAAACCTTGGTACACAGATATCAGAAACCTCATTTCAGGCAAGGGTCATCCTCCAGAAGCTTCAAGCAAAGAAAGGAAAACTCTTCAGAAGTTAGCTGCTAATTTCATCATTTGCGGTGAAGAGCTGTATAGAAGGTCATTTGATGGCATACAACTCCTTTGTGTTGATGAAGATAAAGCTGCAGAGCTTATTGAGCAGACTCATGAGGGTGTTTGTGGACCTCATATGAACGGGAAGATGCTATCTAGAAAGATCCTTAGACTTGGATTCTATTGGCCTACGATGGAAGCAGACTGCTTCGCATTTGTAAAGAAATGCCATAAGTGTCAAGTCTATGCGAATCTTATTCATGTTCCTCCTTCAGAGTTGCACTCCCTGACTTCGCCATGGCCGTTTTCAGTATGGGGAATAGACATCATTGGGAAGATCTATCCGAGATCCTCGAGCGGACATGAGTACATTCTGGTGGCTATTGATTATTTCACAAAGTGGATAGAGGCTGCATCTTATGCTTCCATCACTTCGAACACAGTTGCGAAGTTCATCCGTACCAATATAATTTGCAGATACGGAGTACCTCACGAGTTGATTTCAGATAATGGATCACATTTCAAGAAAGAGGTGTTACACCTGTGTGAAGAGTTCAAGATAAGGCATCACAAGTCGTCCCCTTACAGGCCGCAGACGAATGGAGCCGTTGAAGCAGCAAATAAGAACATCAAAGTCATTATCAGTAAGATGACTGAGACATATAAGGACTGGTCGAACAAACTCCCTCATGCCTTATGGGCGTATAGGACATCGATCAGGTCTTCAACAGGTGTAACTCCGTATTCTCTGGTGTACGGAATGGAAGTTGTTCTCCCTGTTGAGTTAAGAATTCCCTCTTTGAGAGTGATGATGGAGGCCAGCCTGCCAGAGTCAGAATGGGCAAAGGCCAGGCATGAAGAGCTGCAGATGATAGATGAGAAGAGGCTGAGAGCCTTGTATCATGTCCAGGGATATCAGAGGCGGATTGAGAGAGCTTTCAATAAGAAGGTTCGTGTCCGGCATTTGAAGCCTGGAGATCTTGTATTGAAGTCCTACAGGGCACCGGTATTTGACCCAAGAGGAAAGTTCAGGCCGAACTGGTCTGGTCCTTACATTGTTGATGAAGTCCTGCCTGGAAAAGCCGTAAGACTCCTCAATGAAAATGGAGAAAAATTAAATGAGCCTACAAACCTGGATCAATTAAAAAAATATTATGCTTAAGTACACCAGGAGGCCATCCTTGGACGATTTGAGCTTCAAGCCAATACCCAAATGTTTTAAACTATTTGCAAACCCTTTGGGCCTAGAAAAGAACCCCCTTTCCGCTAAAAGAACCTGTGAGCCGAAAGCAAAATCAAAATTTCTTTGTTAAACTTAAACCAGGGGCATCTTTTATGACTTTCGTCATAAAAGATTTTAAACCCGAACTACGCGTGACCTAATTCTCAATTTCTTTGGGGATACGTAGGCAGTCTGGAGGATCCAGATTCGGTCCAGATACATGCAAACATACCAAAGTCTAACCGGTTTGAGCCTAAGCCCACCCGAAAGTCCTTCTGGTGTACTCAGGCCCAGGTTTTTAGAGAAACAGAAAGAAAAAAAAATGGTGGAGTCTTAGACCCGCTAGACTGAAAACCCGCAAGGGCGGTCTAGGCAAAAGTTAGGGTCATTCACCCGCTAAGCTGAAAACCCAAAAGGGCGGCTTAGGCAAAAATCAGGGTGCTGAGCCTGCTGGATGGAAAATCTGCAAGGGCAGACAGTCCAGGCAAAAATTAAGGCGTGCGGTCCGCCGAATCGAAAACCTGAAAAGGCGATTTGGTCATGGCAGTGACTTCATGGAGAGAGGACAGGGCTTTAAAAAGCCAGCTTAACTTTTCGCTTCTTTGGCATTCTCAAAGTCTAAGTAAGCGCCATCAAGACTTCTTCTGATACTCTTTGAGTTAGAGAGGTTGAAACCGAGCAATCTAAAGGGACAATAGCCATGACGAAAATACCAAAAGGGGGGTTGAAGCACCTTTAAGCGCGGCATTCAAAAGATTCCAAGAGTGGTTGACTTTTACCATTTAAAAAAAAAAAAAAAAAAAAATCTTATCAGACTAAGAAGCAGATTTCAGTCTATCTTGGTATTTGGGTATTTGAGTCAGGTGTCCGTCAATGTCCTCGTTCGTTGTTCGTCAAAGTCTTTCCTTTGTCGAGTCGAGGTCAATTCTTCGGAGTCCTGTTTAGTTAAAATTCCTCCCCAAGCCGGGGTGGCAAAAAAAAAAAAGAGACAGGAGGGAAAGCAGAGCTCTCAGAGAAGCAGAGAATTTATGGCTCCTGTGAGCAAGTGTATAGTAGAGCAGAATTCAGAGGTTGATAGGCTTTTAGCCCAGTTCCAGCGTTAGCAGATGGCAGTAATGAAGCAAGATTTTGAGCAGAACCATGTTCTTGTGCTTTTGAGGAGCTTTATAAGCCCAGGTGTTAATCAGAAAAGTTTGTAACCCCAAGTGTACATTAATGAAAGCCTTTGGCCTGTTTTCTTGTGTTGCTCTCCAAATGAATTTTGTTATGGAAGTAATCATACTAGGGGCATCTTTTATGACTCACATCATAAAATATGTCAAATGCATTGATATTTGAAATGGGCATTCTCCTCAAATAGAGACTAGAGAAGTTTGAGCATGCTCTTTTCGTTCAAGCCCTCCCGTCGAGTTGTTTTCTTTTAGAATAAGATTTTCAAAAAAAATAAAAGATAAAAAAAAAAAATCTTATCCTCAGCAAAAAAAGAGCCTTTTGAGTGATTAGCGTACTTGTTTAATTCTTACTGTCGAGTATTTGGTTAGTGTTGTTTTGGTAAAGCTTCAATCTCTAAAAATAAAAATAAAAATAAGAGTGACTCTTTGAGCGTGGCATCTGGGACTCTTTAAGAGTCCGCAGAGTGTCCCTGCCTAGCAGGTTAGGGGTCGAGCGTATCTGCGTGGAGGTTTGTATGGATCCATGTTGCATGATGGGCATACAAGCCTGGATTTATATGGAACCGTGTTACATCACGGGCGTGTAAATCTGGGGTCTTGCGAGATAATTTAGCAATTCCTTTTGTGATTTGAGACTCTTTGAGTAGTTGAGGCCCTTTGAGTGTTACAGACTCTTCGGGTAGTTGAGACTCTTTGAGTATAAATGCTTTTGTGTTGATTTGAGACTCTTTGAGTAGTTGAGACCCTTCGAGTGTTACAGACTCTTCGGGTAGTTGAGGCTCTTTGAGTATAAATGTTTTTTTTTTGTGTGTTTGAGACTCTTTGAGTAGTTGAGACCCTTTGAGTGTTACAGACTCTTCGGGTAATTGAGGCTCTTTGAGTATAAATATTTCTGTGTGTGTTTGAAGCTCTCTGAGTGTTACAGACTCTCTGAGTGTTTGATTTGAGACTCCATGAGTATTACATACTCTTTGAGTAATTTGGTTTGATATTCTTTGAAGGATTGATTTACGTCTACATCGATAATGGTTCGCTTTCTTTGAGGTAAGTTCATTGGGTTCGTTTTCTTAAAAGCTTCGTTTTAAAAGAGTGTTTGTGTCTGCTTTAATAGAGTCTTTGCATTTTGATTTAGATAGTTGAGTCGTGAGTATCAGAGAGAGGCTATCTCATTGAGATATCGTGATTGCCGAGTTAAGGGTCGGTGAGAGGTTATCTCCCTTTTGCTTGCAGTCTTTGAGTCTCGTAGTGTTATTTTCGTAGTCTTACCTTTCTTTAGAACCCGAAAACCCAAAAATTTGCTTTGCTTTCGGGTCAGCCAAAATGTGTTGTCTGTTCAGCTTTGGCATTCGCGCGTTACACACGCTCTGCCAAAGAGGGGCATCTGTAGACACCCCATTTTGACCGAACCCTAACAGAGTCGTTAGGGTAGAAACCCTGTTAAATTAGTGTTTTAATGTCCCAAATTTGTTCCTAGAATAGGTTAAGGTCTCATTTAGGTCCCCGTAAATTTTCGTCCGAATCCGTCGCGGTTTGCCTAGCAAACGGACGATGTTTGTAGAGTAGTGTAGTGTAGGAATAAGGGTGGCGATTCAGCCAGGAGCGGGGGTGTGCAGGAATTTAGGAAACCAGTTCAAATTTTCTATAAGGGGTTGTCCAGGCAGAAGCAGGGGTATGCGGATTAGTGTGTAGCATAATTAGGGGGTGTTTTATCCTGAAGCAGGGCAATTTCGTAATTTGCAAAGATGCTTTTCTTCCCCTCCAAGTCACCATTAAGGCCTAAGCTAGGTTAGTGAGAACTTTAGGACTAGGATTAGCCAGAGGGGAATCCTATGTAGATTAGGCTTCCTTTGATCCCAGCCCTTAAACAAAAGCTGATTTGAAGGGCTAGGATCAAGGGGAGGGAGATATTTTCCATAAAAATTTTCCCCTCCGCCATTGCCCGGGCCCCCCCCCTGTAAGTTAGGAGATGTACAAAATGCATTGATGGGGGCTGTCCAAAGGAGAGGAAGGGGTAGAATATATCATTTTTTTCTCTAGGCCTTTTCTTTCCTGGGCACCCTGCTGAGTAAAGGGTAGTCATAAATATGCATAGACGGGGGTTGTCCCGGGGGAAAAGGGATCGAATTTATCATTACCCTATATAGGCTTAACGAATTAGGGTTGAGAAGAGGATTTTTCTTTTTCTTAGTTCGAAGCAGAGGGAGAGAAAAAAAACCAGAGAGAAAAAGAGAGAGAGAGAGGAAGAAGAAGAAGGAGAAGGAGGCAACCACCTCCGCACCCATATCCCTAATATCCAAAACCGCCTCCACCACTTCAGCCACCCACCTCCACCATCTAAGCCACCACCATCATCCACCTCCATCCATTTTCTCCGGTAGGTTTGCCGGAACCCCGACGAAAAACCTCCATTACCGACCTCTGCTACCACCCCATTCCCATTTCCCCATTAAATCCGGCCACTTCCCCAATCGCCTCCACCACCACTACCAATCTCACCCTCCAAACCCCATTCCTACCATACCCAATCCCTCCACCTTTACCTCCTTCTACCTCATTCGATTCAGCCACCACCTTCTCCGACCACCACCACCATTGTACCCTCCATCTTCCCTATCCTCTAAACCCACTTCATTTTTCCAGAACCCCTAATCCTCTAAAACCCATCTCACACTTCTACCACCATCTCACACCCATCCTCTGTTTTATCCAAAACCTATTTCCATCTGAAACCCATTTCCACCGTCCTCTTCTTCTTCACAACCCACTAAAATCCATACCACCGGAATCCGGCCATAACCCACCGGAATCTGGTAACCCCATTAAAACCGATCAAACCCCATCACCTAAACCCATTTTCTTCACCTTCGACCCCATTTCTTAGATAACCCCACTACATCCATCATTCGAGCCTCAATTTGTAGTCACCTCTCCATCATCTCCTCTGAGCCACTTCTCATCTCTACCTCTTAAACCCTTGCAAGTTATCTTCATCTTCTTCCATTACCCGGATCCATCTCCATCAATCACTACCTCTATTTCCCATTTTTTAGATCTAGAATTTCTCTGAAGTTCTTCGGAAAGAGGAGATCAACGATTGATCTATTGGTCTCATCTCTGATCGTCACCTACATCCTCCATCTCAAGCAAACATCGGTATCTTTGGAGATTGTAAGCAGATTCTAGCTCCATTTTCTTGAAGAGAAGAGGTAAGGATCCTTTTGAATTATATTGAATTTTGCGGTGTTTCATGTGATTACTCCTTGCTGATGTTCTAATGGAGAATGTTTAGTTTGTGAGGTTTGGTTTCAATTTGGTCTTGGATCAAACCTTGAGCTCAGTTCCTGTTACGAACTGATTGGAAGATAGTATGTGCTGGCAAAGGGTATAGATTAATTGGTTTATTTACCCCATGACATGTGTACAGGCATGTGATTTGATTCCATTTCAAACTGCTTCAGTAGTAACTTTCTTTTATTTTTATGCTCAATGGGTCACTTGGAAACGGTCATAGGGTTGGGGATTTGTGATTTTTTTTGTTTACATCTATCATTGATAGCATGAGTTGATTCACAACAATCTAATGTCATGATGGCTTCTTCCTTGTTTCTGCTATACACTCATAAAACAGAATTTTCCATGGAAATGCCTGGAGATGAAATTAAAAATAGAGTAATGGCTTTCAACTTGTTGGCACCCCTTTAATCACCATATTTGTTAGAGGCATGGTTAGTTTCAAGAATTTTTTATTTTGAATAGTAATTGTGCTTGATAGTTTTTTGGAATATTATAAAATAGTATGTCTGGGTTGAAGTGTTAAGACCAAGTGGTGTTGCTATCATTTTATCAACCGAATCTAATTATGTCCAAATAGATACATGAGTTGAGTTTGCCTGTTATGTTCTTTTTTTTTTAGGTTCCTGAACATGATAGTGCCCATAGCAGCCTCTATTTTGTTGAGACTCGATGATGCTTATAGCAGTCCCACTAGTTGTGGATTTTTTAAAAATGTTCATTGCAGCCCTCACCATAGTAAGCCCTCACCAACCAGCCAGTGCCCTAACAAATGCCTACCCAGTGCCCTAACCAGTCCAGTGCCCACAACCAGACCAGTGCCTAACCAGTCAAGCCCCCAACCAGACCAGTGCCTAACCAGTCCAGCGCCCAACCAGTCCAGTGCTCATCCAGTCTTGTGCCTAACCAGTCCATAGGAGCCCTGAGTTAATTCCTCATGTTCTATCAACAGGTCAGCTAGGACTAATCATTGATTTGGAAATCAATTTGTCTTTTGATTGGGTAGCTTCAGAACCTATGGGTTAGGTTTGTCTTTATTTCGCTTGGCCTTACTTCTATGGGCTGATCATTAGGTTGGATCAATCAGCTCCATGCTTTTAATTATGCTTTGGAGTTATTTACTCCAGGTTTTATCTAAAAGTGTCTGCATGTGCACTGTAGATTCTGTAGATTTTGAAATGTTCATCCGTTACATACACGCAAGCTATTGATTGTTGAATTTTTAGCTAAAGGTATATATGTGTGCTATGTTTTCTTATAATTCAAATTAAGAGCATATTGGTGTTTGATTCTGTTTAGAGCTCTCTCACCCATTTAATATTGGCAGCCATTTCTACCTTGATATTTGCAGCCCCTTTGATAATTGCAGCCCACTCGCTTTGATAATGGCAGCCCATTCATATTGATTTTGACAGCCCTCACACCCTTGATAAGAGCAGCCCTCATTTGATAGTTCAACCCTCGCTCTCTTGATAATTTCAGCCCTTCCATTTGTATAGTAGCCCTACTTTAGTTATTGTGCCATAGAAGTGTCCCTAGCAGCCTGTCATTTTTATAACCGTTACTCTATTGTTAAATCATAGTTTTGTCCAAGTATATGAAACCTGTATTCATTTGGTTTATTATGGTTCTCATATCAGTAAATGATAGGAGCTATATATATTTCTTTGGGTGAACAATATGTAGTAGTTGATGTTGGGATAGGTTTCAGTTACTTGGCTTGCGAAATTCTTGGAATTGGCACATAGTCTTACTTGTTTAGAAGCAATAGATACGATTATAGCTTATTACTCTAACAAGGCTTTGTTCCTGCATTAGGAAAAATAAAATCATGTTGTTGGCAGCCGTGCTGGCCCTGAAACATGGGAGTACTTGTATATAGTATAAAGGATGTTATTATCAGTTTAGTCGTATTTTAAGGTGTGTGCTTATATGGTGATTGGGAAGGTAATTGATTGAACGTGAAAAAAGTTATTATTATTCAATTCAGCCTGGCATTGATAGCAATGTATCCGTATTCTAACTCCTTTACCTGCTATTCACTCATTTTTTTTACTCGCCTTATGAATTAAATAGGTTTTTGGGTGTTTTACAAAGGGTTGGGTCATCCTGTAGAGTTACTAATGTCATCTCCTTCATATATGTCGTATACTATCAAGAGAATCAGACCTAGGTATCCAATCCACAGCGGTTAGGGCGATGAAGGTGCTAGCCCAAGCCCATCCTTAGGGGACTTGCTCAGTCCGAGTAGCATACCCCTCTTTTGTATATAGGAGACTTGTCCAGTCTCATTCTCTTGCTTAACCTCCTCTTTGTGTGTCGTTTGGTTTTGGGAGAACACCCTACTCGGCTTGGCAGCATACCCCTACCCTTATGGGTATTGGGTTGCACATTTGTTGCACCCTTCGGCTAGGTAGCTGTCCGGCCCGGCTGGGTGTTTCACCTTTGCCAAATATGCACAAGGTCTCTTATTCCTTTTAGACCCGCCCGGTCTCTTTCTCTTCCTAAACCTCCTCTTTGTGCGTCGTTTGGTTTTGGGAGAACACCTTACTCGGCTTGGCAGCATACCCCTACCCTTACGGGTATTGGGTTGCACATTTGTTGCACCCTGAGGGCTAGGTAGCTGTCCGGCCCGGCTGGGTGTTTCACCTTTGCCAGCTATGCACAGGGTCTTTTATTCCTTTTTACTTGTGAGCTTCTCCTTATTCGATAGTCCATTCGCATAGGAGTCAGCCCTGATTAGAGAGTCTTTGACTCATTCATCCTTTGTAGTGTTATTAGAGTCTCTGACTCATTTGTACTTCCTCCCTAGTGTTATTAGTTAGGAGTTTTTCCATTAGAGACTAACTCAGTCATATAAGAGCCTTCCCTGCTTAGGATCTTAGATTGTTTTCTCTGTTCTTGGGGCACTATCTTTCTTGTTGTGGTTTGTCTCTTTGAGACGCCAGTTTCTTGTTGTGGATCGTCTCTTTGAGACCTTTGTTGCTTGTTTGGGGTTTCCCCTTTTTGCTTTAAGGCTTTGCCTTAGTTTATGGTATTACTTGCGTGTCCCCTTTAAGATTGAAAACATTTAAAGGTTTAGAGCATTGGAAAAGCTTTAAAATCCAAAAACATTAGAAATTTAAAACTCAAAAACATTTGAAAACTTTAAAAATATCAAAAACATTTGAAAATATAAGAAAACCTTAAAAAATCTGAAGTGTTGAGTGTTTATTTTAGAAGCGTAGTTTGAGAGTTCGTTTCGAACTACGTTGGCTTGATCCTCTTCCACGAGGTACGTAGTGCAGCTTGGGATCTTCATCCCAAGTCCAGCCAAACTTTGTAAATAAAAAATGCTTTAACCCTTCAACTTTAAAACCTTGTTTTTAACAAAAATCTTCCTCTAGAGTTAGGAGTTTGTCCTAGATAGAGAGTTTTAGAGTTAGGAGTTCGTCTTTGATTTGTTGTGTGCTTGTTTGTGTTTGTTTTAGAGTTAGGGGTTTGTCCTAGCTAGGAGTGCCTCCGTCCGGTTAGTTGGCGATTCACATCGCCGACTGATGACTAGGTCTTGGATACGTTAGCAATCCTATTGTTTCCCTTAGGGCATACAGCCTAGTTACACGTAGGTTGTAGGAACCACCTGCATTAGCTTAAGGCTAACTTGCATTTAGTTAGGGCATATAGGGTGTCCTAAAATCTACAATTCACTGGAATTTAAATAATCGTTCAAGAAGCTTTAATAATTAGTCCGGTCTTTTAGATCGAGTCTAAGATAGAGGTCTAGGTGTCTAAGGCATCCTAGCTTAGAATAGACGCGAAGAACTACGTTGCCTTGATTCTCGTGGAGGCGGGGATACGTAGGCTTCTTTGGATGAATACCAGACCATCCGAGGACTCGGGCTTAATCATTTAGAGTCTTAGGATTTATTGTGTTGTTATATTGTGTATTTTGTTGTGTTTTCTTATTTTCTTGTGCAGACCCTATACCTTTAGCTGTAGCATGCATGCGTTCGTCCACCAGAACTTAGACACCTGTTAGGCCTGTCACTCATAACCTAGTTGTCATTAGGTGACATTTATTTCGGTTCTTTTGTGTGTGCTTATTTTCATCTCCGAGACATGCATGATTAGATAGACGTTTTCTCGGAGAGGTGTGTTCCCATTTCATATGATTTTCGCCCAAAACTCTTCGAGGTTAATAATAAATGGCATAAGAGACCAAGTGTTCGCACTCGGGCGAATTGGGGGCGCTCTTCGGACCTTCTCCATTCGTCATCAGGCACGGACCTTCTGTATCTCTGGTTATCCATTGCAAACAGAGCATTTGTTTTGGTTCCATGGCGTGTCCATGGATGGCGACTCTGAGTTATTTTAGGTACATCTCGGTTTCGAGCCTTGGCTCCTGATCAGGATGTATCTCATTCGTTTTTGTATCGCCACTCATGCTATGCTGTGAGGGTGGCATCCGTTTCGAGAGTTCCTTGGTAGAGCTCTCTTCCGTTGTGGAGATCTTTGAGGATTGCTGTGGGGATCTCGCGTCCTTCGGCACCGTCCTCGGATCGGGGTCCACAGTTATGAAAGATCATCATGTGACTATTATGTTTTTCACTCGGTTTTATTTAGAACCTGTATGATTCTTACATTTTAAGTGTCTCATTTTCTTCATACAATGAAAGATTGTTTGTATCCTTTCAGAAGAACTGTTTTATGACCGAACAGTTATGTACTATAGATTAATAGGTAGGAAAATTATTGTACTTTGAGTTGAAATTTTCCCCTTTGAGTTTTTCTCTAAGCAGTTTATGGATTATCCTTATTAGTATCCGTGAGTTGCGAGTGTATATCATATTTGTAGTATCATAATAGAAATATTAAAAATAAGTTTATTCTACCTTTTCATTATTCTGTGGTAGGAGTACAAATTGGTGTGCTCAGTCTTAGTCATTGTTTACTTGATGATTTCAAAAGTATAATTAGAAGACTATAGATCTGTGCCTATCATAATCTGATGATGGTATATTGCTTAGTTGTTCATGCGGATACTTGTAGTTCTTTATTTCAGTTATAGCAATTACTTCACTGATTTTTCGAGTAGAACATTAAATGCACCTCATATAATTTACACATATTGTGGGTGTTACATGTTTAGGTAATGATCTTCTTTGTAACTCCTCCCCTTTATAGAGACTTATGTAGTCTTTTAGATAAGTTTAGATGGTAGTTCCTCCTATTCATTGTGAGGGCAATGAAGGAGTCATCCCAAGCCTATCATTTAGGGGACTTGCTTAGTCCATATAGCCTTTTCCCCATTTCATTTAGAAGACTTTCCTAGTTTTTTAAACATTTATCTTTAGATAGAATCCTTCCCTCATTGCAAGAGCAATGATAAGGTTACTTGGAGCCTCATAGGAGACATGCTTTGTCTCATTTGTTTTAGGGGTGTCCTCTCCTTTAGATATGTTTTATCTGATTGGCATTTCAGTTGTTTGTGATCATGCTAGTTTACTTGTTTGTGACCACGCTGGTGTACCTGTTTGTGAGCACGCTAGTTACTTGTTTGTGAATCGCATCTGTTTACTTGTTTAGCATCTTTATCTCGGAATATATTCCGAACTATGTTGGCTTGATCCTCTTCCACGAGGTACGTAGTACAGCTTGAGATCTTTATCCCAAGTCCAGCCAAACTTTGTAAATAGATGTTGTAAATCTTTCAAAAATCATTCAAACAACTTTAGAACCTAGTTTTCGAAAAGATCTTCCTCTAGAGTTAGGAGTTTGTCCTAGATAGAGAGTTTTTAGAATTAGGAGTTTATCTTTGTGTGTTGTGTCGTTTGTTTGTGTTTGTGTTAGAGTTAGGAGTTTGTTACGTCTCCGTCCGGTCAGTTGGCGATTTACATCGCCGACTAATGACTAAGTCTAGGATGCGTTAGTGATCACATTATTTTTCTTAGGACACACAGCTTATTTACACATAGGTTGTAGGAATCACCTGCATTAGCTTAAGACTAACCTGCATTTAGTTAGGGCATATATGATGTCCTAAAATCCATAATCCACTGGAATATAAATAATCGCACAAGAAACTTTAATAACTAGTCCGGTCTTTTAGGTCGTGTCTAGGATAGAGGTCTAGATGTCTTAAGCATCATAGTTTAGAATCGGTGCGAAGAACTACGTGACTCTGATTCTCGTGGAGGCGAGGATACGTAGGCGGCTTGGATGAACATCAGATCATCCAAGAGTCGAGGAGTACGTTTAGAGTTTAGGGATTTTGTCTTATTGTATTGTATGTTTTGTTGTGTTTTCTTACCTTCCTGTACAGACTTTATACCTTTAGCTGTAGCATGCATGTGTTTGCCCACCAGAACTTTGACATCAGTTAGGCATGTCACTCATAACCTAGCTGTGATTAGGCGACACTTCTTCCATTTATTTTGTGCATGCTTATTATTTTATCCCCGGGTCATGCATGATTAGTTAGACGTCCACTCGGGAATATTTGTTCCTCTTTTACATGATTTTCGCCCAAAACTCTTCAAGATTAATAATAAATGGCATAAGAGACCAAGTGCTTGCACTCGGACGAATTGGGGGTGCTCTTCGGACCTTCTCCATTCATAATCAGGCACGAGCCCATATATATTTTTTATTATCCATAGTATAAAGAGCCTATTTATTTTTGGAGTTCCATGACTTATCCATGAATGGCGACTCTGAGTTTGTTTTAGGTACCTCTTGGTTTGAGGATTTATCCTTGGATCAAGAGGTATCTCATTTATCGCCACTCGTGCTATGCTATGAGGGTGGCATCCATTTCGAGAGTTCCTTGGTAGAGCTCTCCTTCACACGTGGATGATCTAGAGGCCGTTGGGGGCTCGTCCCCCACCTCTCTCTCGGATCGGGGTCCACAGGATACCACAGGGGTCTGAAATGGAATGGGATTGGTTGTTTGGTCGGGGTAAGCGCTCTCATGTAGAATTTGGTTCTTCGCTAGGGGCGGATGCTCTCAGGGAGAATTCAGTTCTTTGCTCGGGGTGGATACTCTCAGGGAGAATTCAGTTCTTCGCTCGAGGTGGATGTTCTCAGGAAGAATTCAGTTCTTCGCTCGGGGCGGATGCTCTCAGGGAGAATTTGGTTCTTCGCTCAGGGAGGATGCTCTCAGGGAGAATTTAGTTCTACGCTCAGGGCAGACGCTCTCAGGGAGAATTTGGTTCTTCGCTAGGGGCGAATGCTCTCAGGGAGAATTTAGTTCTGCGCTCGGGGCGGACACTCTCAGAGAGAATTTGGTTCTTCGCTCGGGGCGGATACTCTCAGGGAGAATTTGGTTCTTCGCTCGGGGCGAATGCTCTCAGGGGGAATTTAGATTTTGCTCAGAGGCAGGTACTCTCAGGATGGATTCGGTTTTTGCTCAGAGGCAGGTTGGTTGGGTTTGAATGCTTGGTTTGATTATAAACTTTGTTTGTGAGTAAAGAAACTCCGCTGGGATAATGAGATAAATTCTCAATGGAATTTGACTGAGAAGTTGAATTCAAAGAATGTGTTCAACCTCCTCTTATCTTCATTTGTTGAGAATATCCATCTCAATTATCATTGTTCGCTTGATATCTTTTATGACCTGATTGTTCAGGTCATAAAAGATGCCCCTAGTATGATTTTACTTCCATGACAAATTCATAAGAGAGCAAAACACAGGGAAATGATTAAAAAGGTTTATATTTCTTGAATATCTGAGGTCACAAAGCTTTCCACATGTACAATAGACTGAATCAGATTGCAAAATTTCATTTCTAAATGGTTACTGCCATTTCAAATGAGTTTAAGAGCTCGCCAGATGGGTTTAAGAACCTGCCGCCTTCTGAACTTTGTTCTGCTTTATATCACCTTTGAGAAGATCGAACTTCACCATTTTTTCCTTATCACCCCGGCCTAGGGAAGGATATTAACCACACAGGACTCTGGAACTTGACCTTGACTTGACAGAGAAAGGACTTTGACTACCAACAAACGAAGACTTCAATGGACACATGACTTAAAATCTAAGAGAGACTGATCTGCTTCTTAGCCTGATAAGTGTTTTAAAATGGTACAGTCTACCACTCTTAGAATATTTTGAAAACCGTATTTAAAAGTGTTTCATTCCTCTTTTCAGGATTTTCGTCATGCTTATTATTCCTTTAGATTGCTTAGTCTCAGCCTCCTTAGCTTAGAGAAGTTTTAAAGAAGCCTCGCTGGCACTTACTCAGACATTGAAGTAATGCCACAGCAAAAATGAAACTCCAGTTGACTTACAGAAGTTTTGTCCCTTATAAAGTCACTGCCATGACTAAATCACCTTTTAAGGTTTTCAATTCGGCGGACCGCATGCCTTATTTGTTGCCTGGACTGCCTGCCCTTGCAGGTTTTCCATCCAGCAGGCTCAGCAACCTGATTTTTGCATAAGCCGCCCTTTCGGGTTTTCAGCTTAGCGGGTAAATGACCCTAACTTTTGCCTAGACCGCCCTTTCAGATTTTCAGTCTAGCAGGTCTTAGACTCTATCATTTTTTCTTTCTTTCTGTTTCTCTACAAACCTGAGCCTAAATACACCAGAAGGACTTTTAGGTAGGCTTGGGTTCAAACAGGTTACACTTTGGTAAGTTTTCATGTATTTGACCGAATATGGCCCTCCAGACTGCCTACGTATCCCTAAAGAGAATGAAAATCAGGTCCGCTTAGTTCACCCATTGGGATTTCAAAGTTTGTTTTTGTTTTGTTTCACTCTTTTTCTTTTTGAAAGGTTACGAAGGATGTGATGTACCCTGTAGAAAGGGGTCAAGTCAGAACGTAGTTCAAGTCTCTTATCTTTTATGACGAAAGTCATAAAAGATGCCCCTAGTTTGTGTGTGACAAAGAAAGAGTTTATTTTTTAGGCCCAAAGTATTTGCAAACAGTTTTTGACATTTGGGTTGTTGGCTTTTAGGTTCTGATCGACCTAGAACGGCCTCCTGGTTTGTAGGTTCATTTAATTTTTCACCATTTTCATCGAGGAGTCTTACGGGTTTTTCAGGCAGGACTTCATCAACTATATATGGACATGACCAATTCGGCCTGAATTTTCCTCTGGGATCTGTGGGACCCGATCCCGCGAGAGGGTGGGGCGCGAGCCGCCATGATCTCCCTTGGTCTCTCGTAAGCACGCGATTGGCGTGTGCATTTTTATTATTGATTTTAATTCATCTTTTATGTGAACTTGGGATCACTAAGGCAATCCGAATTCCACACAAAAGAGAGTGACAGAGTCGCCACCTAGATGTGGGATCTAGGACTCATAATTAACCAGAAATCTAGACTCTTTACCTGGTTACAAGAATGGAAGGTATGGGGAGTTATCCACCACATGCACTATTCCTGCCCGATAATCGGTCTTCAATTCCAAAAGTTAACTCTTTTAAATTTATTTTAAATGGCTCATTCAACTCTTTGTTAGTGTGCGAACTATGTGACATGCATCCTATGATCTAATTTCAATGTAGATCCTAAATGTGTATCTTGATTCCTTTAATTTGTTTAAATTCGGTCTAAGTGAAAGTTCTCCTAAAATTCTAATTTCATGGAAAGTCCTAAGTGATTTAATTAAGAATTTACAAGAAAATTAATATACAAAACCCCACAATTTGTTGTGGAGCCGACTCGTGATTGGTATGCCATCAGACATCCAAACTGCCTACGTACCCAAGCCTCACTGGGATCAGAGTCGACGTAGTTCGGTGCACCTAAGCTAAGCTACTTATGCCTAACTCAACTAAGACACCGATCTAGACTGATTTGACTGTTTCAACAGTTTTAAGAGGAGTTATTTAATTCAAGTTGAGGATTTTATTATCCTAGGATTTCATCTAAGATGCTATATGATTCTTATCTAAATTCAAGTTGTTCCTTAGACTAATGCAGGTTAGCCTACATCCTAGTTTACTAGGCTTGTCCTAGGGAAAGATTGGGTGACTAGTGTAACTAGACCTAGGGTACGGTTGCTATCCATAGTAAGCGTACGTGATGAGGCTGGACTCCTAACTCTAGGACTCCCTAAAACCTAAGACTCCCTAAAACTTAGGACAAGACAGGACATCAGTGTTCCTAAATTGGGCTCTAATGGTTCTTATATCGGAAACCATAATCTAATGGTTCCGAACGACACGAGACAAATCGATTTAAGCTCTTGAAGTTAGTTAATTTCAGATTTCAAGGATTTTCGGTTTCTGGACATTTAAGGATTACCAATGGTTCTAGGGTTCACCAATTTTGGCCTCGAATAGCATCCAAGGAAGGGAATCGTGCGCTCTTTCCTTGTGCAATTTAATACTTAGGTTATAGCATCTTATTGCCTGGCATATCTCAGGATTTCCGTGGATAGTAACCTCAGAGCCAACAACATGCTATAGCTTAAATATTCAAATTGTCAAAGATCGAGTGCAATAGGGATACGATTATGGATGCACTGGCCATTTTTCCAAGGAAATCTAAAGATCCTAAAATTTCTGTTTCAATGGATTGAGGAGTGAACGTGTGACAGAATTTTAAGGTTCTTTAGAAGCTTTATGATGATTTTTAATTAATTTCAGTTTTTCAACGGATTTTATCAATTTTAAACCATATGAGCGATTTTACAAGTGAAATTATTGCAAACGTATTCGAAATGATTTGAAATTTCTGTAGCAATAAGATGTGATAGAATGTAGCTTACTGGAAGAGTTTTACAGATTTTTACATTAAGCTCATATTCAATTTTGATTTAACAATAATAAGACCAGATTGCAAAAATAACACAGAAACTACTAGAAATAGAAATCAAAATTCATGCAAATTCATACAATAGTAAGATATGAATAAACATAGCATTCTGTGAGAATTTAATGAATTTTAGAGACTATTTAGTATCAATTTTGGATTTTTCAATTTTCAGACCAGATTATGAATTAACACTACATCCCTTAGGAAACAAGATCCAAATGAATTGCAAATTTTACAACAGCAAGAAATATGAAATATAAGACTACTGTAAAAATTTTGTGAATTTTAATTGTGATCTGATGTCCGTAAAAAATTCTCACAAAATCTGATAATTTTCAAAGAAAGCATAAAATAATATACCAAAAAAAATCCAAAAATTCTCAAAATTTCAAGGTAGAATGTATCAGCATCATATTATTTTCCCAAGAAATTTTATTATTTATGGAATCTGTTTAGTATATATTTTATTTTTCTTCGTCGAAAAGATATTTTTGAAGAGTTTTCTATTTTTAAAACACGATTTTCGAGAAAATTACGACTCCGGAAAATGTCCTTTAATCTTGTTCTGATATGATGAACACAAGAAAATTTTAAAATTCCAAAAAATAGATCATCCTGAGATGGCTATTTTTTCGAATTTCGTAATTTCTCAGCCATTATTTTAAATAAAATTCCACTCTTCACTCAAATTTTCAAAACCCTTTGATTCAATGTCCGATTCGATCCGATAGTTATTTTAGTCTATTTAAGTAGAACATTGTATTAAATTTCGGGACGAAACGGATTTGAAACACTCATACAGATCATGATTTTTAGCTCAGACATATAATATTCAATTAAATTCAATTAAATGCTTAAAAATCATGCAAAATACATAAAAAATACCAAACAATCTTGGAAAAATCTGAGAATCGTGTACCTACCTGTAGTCGAGATCCTCGCCCAATCCAAGAGCCCAAAAATTCAAAAATCGCACCGCCGCTCGATCTGCTCCGTTTCCTTCTTCTCTTTTCCTTTGTTTTTTCCTTTTATTTTTCTCACTGTGGAGAGAAAGAGAGAGATAGAGAATGAGAGAGAGAGAGATAGAGAATGAGAGAGAGAGAGAGAGAGAGAGAGAGAGAGAAGCCGAGAGAGAGAAGCCGAGAGAGAGGTCAAGAGAGAGTGATGGAGACAGAGAGAGATTGAGAGAGAAAAAAAAAAAAAAACCAAACGAAAAAAACAGAGAAAGACACACTCTGTTTTTTCGTTTTTTTTTTTATAAAAAGTGAAAGATATGGTGAGAGTATGAACGAGAGGAGGAGAGGATGAGATTGAGAGAGAGTGAGAGAGAAACCGAAAGATAGAGAGGGAGAGCCAGAAAACAGAGGGGTAGAGAAACTGTAAATACGGTACTCTATTTTTTGGTTGCTTTTCTTTTTTGTTTGTTTTTTTTTTTTTAACCAAACAAATATAAGAGATGAGAGTGGGGTGGATTGAGAGAAAAACAGAGTGAGAGGAGGGATCGAGAGAGAGCAACGAGAGAGCCGTTCTTCCTACAGCCCAATCCACCAGAGCTTTCTGTGTTTTTTCTTTTTCACCGAGCTCTCGCTGTTGGAGAGAAGATGTAGGGTGGTGAGAGGTTGAGGGAGATGCAGAGGGTGGGAGGGATCGTGAAAACAGAGGGAGGAATCTCGGGAGAGAGTTCCAGAGATCAAGATCGTTGTTCTCCTCTCCTCTTTTTTTTCTTTTTCTTCCTCCTCTTCTTAAGACCGATCCTCTCCTTCTTATTTGAGAAAGCTTCCCCTTCCAAATTTTTTTTTTCCGTTTAGTATCTTGCTAAAACCCATCACCCATGAAGAGAATATTCGAATATTATTTCTTAAAAGGGAGAGGATGTTTCCAAAATGTTCGAGAATAAGTCTACACCACGCTCTCTTTAAAAAGGTTTCTTTTCCAAAATAACGATAATTTGCCTAAATCTTTAGAGTAAAGAATGCTACCATATTATAATGGTAATTAGAATGTGGAGACACTGCCGATTTTATTCATTGGGTGGTGGGATTACCAAATCTTGTGATCATCTAAATTATGTATGTGATTGGGGTACAGCGGGCCCTACTATGAATTCTGATGTGTGGGACATGATGCATCAAAAGGTGGGCCCTACACATGACCGAACTCCCCATTGTGATTAAAATTTGTGCTTGCATAAAACAATATGCCCCACTCCATAGGATGATCCGAACTACCTAACCGATGGGTCACAACATGAACGGTCATACCCCACAAATCAACCATTGGATGATCCAATCCGCCCAATTAACGGGCTTCAATATAAATAGATCATATCCTTCAAATTGCCTCCATATTAGTTAATGGGTGCCACACAAATCTTTTCCGTTAGATTTCAATACGGTCCCCGAAGAATAAGATTGAATTACCTTGGGTGGGCCCCACACATATTTAGTGGGCTACTCCATTTTAAATCCCTCAACCAAACGCCAGGCCTATTCCTTGGCCGAATTTTTCATGAGATCCATTCATCAAAAATTTAGGCGGGTCCACTTGCTTCAACTTAGTGAACTCCACTCCATGTTGGGCACACTTGTTCCTATAAAATTTGATTGTTAACATCCATGATAAACCCCACAGATAACTTGGATATTTCTTATATGGGCCAACTTTTTCGATCCAAATTTAATTCAAATGCTCAATGCGGGTCCACCAAACGGGTCCCGATTCCCCCTTTGCTCAGATTCTCGCGAATAACCTTTCTCAACATTTAGCGGAAAAATACGAAACACGGCAGAAATGATTGAAAAGATTGAGAAGATATAAGAGGCGGACACAGAAATAGGAAACACTGACGAACGGATAGCGAAACACTAACTTCTTTGTTGACTAGGGCGGAGCAAAATGGGGGTGTCTACAGGATCGAACACCAGTGCCCGATAAGATTTTAGGACGAGATCTCCTGGTTTCAGGTCTCGAACCTTGACTTTCTTGTTGAATGCCATTTCAATTCTTCTCTGATACCCTTAGATATGATACAAGGCTCTCGGTCTATTTTCATCAATCATCTGCAACTCATCATGTCTGGCTTTGGCCCACTCAAACTCTGGCAGATTCACTTCCATCATGACTCTTAACGAAGGGATTCTCAGCTCAACAGGGAGGATTGCTTCCATTCCATTCACCATAGAGTACGGAGTCACACCTTTAAAGGATCTGATCGACGTCTTATAAGCCCACAAGGCATAAGGGAGTTTATTTGACCAGTCCTTATAAGTCTCTGTCATCTTGCTAATAATAACCTTGATGTTCTTATTCACTGCCTCTACAAGTCCATTTGTCTGAAGTCTATAATGAGATGACTTGTGATGCTTTAACTTGAACTCTTCACACAGATGTACTACCTCTTTCTTAAAATGATATCCATTATCAGAAATCAGCTCATGAGGTACTCCGTATCTACAGATAATATTTATTTGAATAAACTTCGCAATTGTATTCGAAGTTATGGAAGCATAAGATACGGCCTCAATCCACTTCGTGAAATAATCGACAGCTACTAAAATGTACTCATGTCCGCTCGAGGACCTTGGATAGATTCTTCCAATAATATCTATTCCCCATACTAAGAACGGCCATGGCGAGGTCAAAGAATGTAACTCTGACGGAAGCACATGAATAAGATTAGCATAGACTTAGCACTTGTGACATTTCTTCACGAATGAGAAGCAATCCGCTTCCATTGTGGGCCAATAGAAACCAAGTCTAAGGATCTTTCTTGCTAATATTTTCCCATTCGTGTGAGGGCCACAAACACCTTCATGTGTTTGCTTTATGAGTTCTGTAGCTTGATCCTCATCAACACACAGAAGTTGTATCCCGTCAAATGACCTTCTGTACAACTCTTCACAACAGATGATGAAGTTGGCAGCTAACCTTTGAAGGGTTTTCCTCTCCTTGCTCGAAGATTCTGAAGGATATCCCTTGCCTGAAATGAGATTTCTGATGTCCGTGTACCACGGCTTTCCATTCGGACATCTAGCAGATATTTCCATGGCATTCACATGTGTCGGAGCCGATTGTAGTCTGACAGCTAGTGGCTGGACCTCCATCGTTGCATAAATGTCTAACATTGATGCCAGAGTAGCTAGTGCATCAGCAAAATGATTCCTGGTCATTGACAGATGAGTGAAAGTGATACTCCTGAACTTCTTGACCAGAGATTCTAAATATGTGTTATATGAGATCAACCTCGTCTCTCTTGTTCTCCATCGCCCATTAATTTGGCAGATAATCAAGATTGAATCCCCAAACACATCTATATCTTGAACTCGAAGAGCTAAAGCCGCCTCATGTCCTACAATGCATGCCTCATACTCTGCCATGTTATTTGTGCATTCAAACTGCAACTTTATGGATAAAAGAATGTACTCTTTCTTTGGTGATACAAGCACTGCCCCTACTCCCTGTCCTCGGTTGTTTACAGCTCCATCAAAGTACATTAGCCATCTGGTACTTGGAGTCTCATCCTCAAGCTCCATGATCTCCTCATCAGGAAACTCGGCCTTTAGAAAAGCATTCTCCTCAACAGGAGCATCAGCTAACTGCTCAGCTATAACTCGCCTTTTAATAGATTTCTGAGTAACATAAGTGATGTCAAACTCTGATAACAATCATAACCACCTTGCGGTTCTTCAAGTGAGAGCGAGTTTCTTGAATAAGTACTTCAACGGATCCATCCGTGAAAGCAGAAGTACTTTATTTGATAGCAGATAATGTCTAAGCCTCTGGGTTGCCCAAACTAATGCTAAACATGTCTTTTCCAAGATTGTATACTTCATCTCGTATTCTAGCATCTTCTTACTGATATAGTAAATGAGCCTTTCCTTTTTAGATCCTGCATCCTGCTGAGCAAGCATAAAACCCGTTGTTGTGTCTATGATGGACAAGTACAACAATAATGGTTGACCTGGAATAACTGGTAATAAGACAGGAGGCAAGGATAAACATTGTTTAACTTTCTCAAATGCCTCTTGACATTCGCCATTCCACTTTTTCGGGGAATTCTTCTTCAAAAGCTTAAAGATAGGTTGACATGTCATTGTCAAATGAGATATGAATCTCCTCAAATACTGCACTTTTCCAAGAAAACCCCGAATTTGTTTTTCTGTTTTTGGTGGCTCCATCTCTTGAATTGCTTTGATCTTTTGAGGATCTACTTCGATTCCTCTTTCACTAACCATGAATCCAAGGAGTTTTCCTGATGTGACTCCAAATACACACTTACTCGGATTCAGGCGGAGCTAGTACTTTCTGATTCGCTTGAAGAATTTTCTCAAAGCAACTGTGTGCTCTGATCGATTCCTTCCTTTAACAATCATATCATCTACATAGAATTCGACCTCTTTATGGATCATTTCGTGAAGAAGAGTTGTCGTAACCCTTTGATAAGTAGCACCAGCATTCTTAAGGCCAAACGACATAACTCTGTAGCAATATGTGCCCCATTGAGTTAGAAATTTTGTCTTCATCATATCTTTAGGTGCCATCTTACTCTGATTGTAACCTGAAAACCCATCCATGAAGGACAATAGAGCATGACCACCAGTATTGTCCACCAGGAGATCGATGTTCGGAAGAGGGAAGTCATCTTTCGGACTTGCCTTGTTCAAATCTCTGAAATCTACGCACATCCTGACCTTTCTGTCCTTCTTAGGCACCAGTACGATGTTTACAAGCGATTCGGGATATTCGACTACTTCGATGAATTTCACTACTAAAAGTTTCTTTACTTCCTCATTGACTATCAATTCCCATTCTGTCTTGAGTTTGCGAAGGGATTAGAGGTAATCTGTGTTGTACAATATCCTCACTCCATCCTGGCAAGTCATCATAAGACCATGCAAAAACCTCCTTAAACTCAACGTGATCAATTCCTCACGCTCCTCAGGAGGTGGTTTCATTAACTACTACTAAGATAATGTATGATTTTCTTTACTTGTAATAGATGAGGTATTCATTACGATGGGAGACTTTGATTAGCATATATTTTGATTTTGATTTTATTTTGATTAGTTGAGAATGAGAGTAATAATCTTCCTCTGTCAAATCTTTGAAGTGTAGTCAGTTTTAGAAATTAGATTATTGTAGATCTGGTTATTTTCGCTTACTAGAGGTCTCAATTCATCTTCTTAGGCAACTTCATTTTTACTTCTTTTTTTCCTCTTTTGAATGCTTAATTGTTTCTGTTACTGTGTATAATTGTCTCTGTTATTGTGTATTTCTTTTGTCAAAAGGTTTGGATCAATTGTTTTTCTTTTCTAATTACTTTTGGATGTCAGTTCCTGCTAATGTCGTGTAGTTTATTTGCTCTGGTATGGTTCATGCTGTTAGAGTTCTTTAATGTTGGCCAGTCAAATTCATCAAGTTTAGTTAGGCTGTACTGAAGTTATATGCATATTGATTATTGAACACTAGGATTACTTATAATTAGAAAATGCTATTTCTGAATTCTTTTCCTTGTCAGGATTTAATTTTTGATCTTGGAGTCATCTTTTGTTTTGGGTTAGAATGGTTGTAAGGCAAATTGTTGAAATCAGATCATGACTTCGTTTACATCTTAAGCCACTGATGTGATCATTATTAAGTTTGCACTCTAATCTTGTTATAATTTCGGTTCCATGTCAAAAAGCTTGAATCCAAAGATTGTGTTTAGTTTTTGTGTCTCAATGTCCCTGATTAGTTGAGAATTTGATCATGTTGTGGAGATTGTTGTGTTAATAATAGCATGTATAGATTCCGAGGTTTTTTTACCTCTCACTAGTTCTAAACTCTTGATTTAGTATATGTTTAAAAGAAAGTGATAAGAGTTTAGCTCTTAAGCATAAAAAGGAAAAAATGTCCAGAAGATTGTGTTTGAATCCAATTAGCTGACCTCTGTTTGATCATATTCTAGTGGTTATTCCTGTATTGCATATATTATGATTGAAGAGGGGTTAGGCATGAGTAAAGACACTTCATTATTCACAATGTCATTACTACTGTTTAGAGTATCACATGTTGTTTTGGAATCAGAGAGTTTCAACCTGAGCTTAAAAAGATGATTTTTTTTATTCTCCTTGATTGATAAGTCAAATACAAACATCAGGGTGGAATAGAATGCATCTATAGTCGTGCCTACCTCTCTTGATTATTATTGTCCTAAAGTTGGTGCATGAGTCAGTTTTTTTTCCTCATATGGAGTGCTTTCATTTATAATTTATGAAGCTATCATATTTCATGAGATATATCACCTTTGAATTCTATTCGTAACTCCAAGTAATCAACTGCGTGAATAATTGAACTATACACCATTATTCATTGCATATGAATTGTTGTTTATTCATATACATCTAGAATTAGTTAGGCTTATATAGGTTTGAGATGTTATAAGTAGTTTATTGAAAATAGGCCCTGGGGCTTTCATTCATTTTCTTTGAAAGGGTATAGTGCAAATATATGTAGAGAAAGCCTAAATGAGTCTAATTAATATATTTTCTTTCTTGCCTGAATATATAGACTGAATAAATCATGATTGACTATACAGATAGGGTTAGAAGATATTGATAGGTTTCATCTTATTCTGATAATAGTGTGCCATTCACATTTTCTTAAGATCAGAAGATGCCAATGCATGTTTCATCATTTGAATACTACTATTGAGTTATTACCCTCAGTGAAAGAATGGATTAAATCTTACAAAGTCATGAAAACAATCTTATTCAAAAAAGTTACTTTTGATTATTGTTGGGAATATCATGTTTATTACAAGATAAGTAAGTGACTGATGTTGTTTTTTTTATGTTGATACTTATACTTGCATCATGAAAATATTCATTACTAAAGTTTTTTTTTTAAAGGGGGAGGGGGGGGTTCATTCAGTGATCAATTTTGGATTACTTTCTTGTTATATTGTGCTCGATTATCAATGCTTAAGATAGTTGGTCACTAATCATTGTTGGGTACAAATGTCAATGCTATAATAGATATTCTTATCCTGTATATGATTCAATTGATGTTCTTTCATTAAGAATGATATGTGATTGCATACAGTTGAGATATTTTGTTGTCAGTATTAGGGAACTTTTATTCTGAATTTTGATTACTAGAACTTCATTTCTTCCAGTTGAATATGTATGAAGAAAACCTTTCATTTAAATTTTGAATGTGGTCTGGTCTTGTTCTTTAGGAGAAGAGTTTGTTTGGATGTTGTAATCATATCTTCATTTGGTCCTCTTTGCTTATTTATCTAGAGAAGATAGCAGCGACAGAGCTTGATTTATAAACCTTATTTTGTCTGAAATATTGCTTTGACTTTGATACTTCAGAGGCTATGAGAGGGATACCTGGAGCCCACCCTTAGGAGACTATTCTAGTCTCATTAGCAAGTCACCCCTAGGAGACTATTCTAGTCTCACACAAAGAAGACCCCCTGATTAGATAAAGACTAACTTAGTCATTTAGTTATCCTATTTATCATTGCAGGGGCAATGATATGGACAAATGGAGCCCATTCCTAGGAGACTTGTTTAGTCTCTATAGCATCCCCTCTTTCTTCCTACCTTTATTAGAAGACTAACTTAGTCTTTTTAGTGATCCCTATTTATCATTGCAGGGGCAGTGATAAGGTTACTTGGAGCCCTTCCTTAGGAGACTTGCGGAGTCTCATTAGCACCTTGGTTATCTCCTCTTCTTCTAAGAGACATGATTTGTCTCATTAGTACTCCCCTTTATAGAGTTGTTAGTCTAGGAGTCAGTTCATTAGACTAGGAGTCAGTCCTTTAGCTTAGGGGTCTGTCATTTAGCTTAGTTGTCTCCCCATCTTTTACCAACTAGTGCAGGATACACCTTCTTGGGATCATTTCATTTACCTTGGGACTCTAGTTCACTTTGTTAGGGATTCTCCTTAGGCTCTAGAGATTCTGTCTTTAGTCTTGATACTCCGCCATGCTGTGGATCACAGAGTGTGGTCTTATAGGTTTCCTTTAGCTGAAGGGTGAAAACACTTAAAAATACAAAAAACTCAAAGACAAAAAATACCTAAAAACACTAAAACATATTTTGAAAAGTGGTTTCTGAACTATGTTGGCTTGATCCCTTTTCACAGAGTACATAGGCAGCTTGTGTCCTCCCAAGTCCAGTCAAACATTTTCAATAAACCTTTTTGATAAACTTTTCAAATCTTTTAAAGCAAAAATCTTTCAAACCCATTCAAGCAAAAAACCTTTTCATGCTTGTTTGCAAAGCTAATAAGACGGTTTTCGAAAACCTAAGAAAAAAACAGTTTTCAACTAATAACAAGGAAGAAAAGGTTGTTGTCGAGAGCACTATGAAGTCGACACTCTTCTGAGAGTTGATTTCATTGGACACAGGCTGTACGTAAGGACGATTACCCTCTCGAGCCTATAAGTCCCTTTTCTTCTGCGAACTCTTTTTATCGATTCTTTGATTCTTTTACTTGTGATTGATCCATTTTACACAGCTATACTTAGATCCCAAGTTTATACTAGCTTGATTATCCCTTAGCTTGCTACTGGTTATTGCTTGATTATTTTGATCACATGCTTAGCTATAGCATTGTTTGTTTTCATTATTGCTTTGATCACATGCTTAGCTATAGCATTGTTTGGTTCATTATTGTTTTGATCACATGCTTAGACATAACATTATATGTTTCTTTATTGTCTTGATTACTTGCTTGTTCACATGCTTAGCTATAGCATTTACCTGCTTATCTTATCTTGATTATCTGCTTATTTTATTTCTTGATTATCTGCTAATCATCTCTTTATATGCTTATCTGCTTAGCTGTAGAATGCATATGATTGTTTACTGCTTTCCTAGATGTGATGAGTTAGGATTAGTGGAGGCAGGTATCAGGGTCATCTGATATTGGATTCATACTATGTATGTACATGGCCTATATATATATTTGAGAAGGGGAGACAACAAACTCTAGTGTTCATTCCAATGTCAGGTGATACTGATATCAACCCTCTTTAGGTCATGGATGTTTTTTACTTTCTTTTGTGGATGTGATCGCCCATCCCAGGGTCATGCATGCTTTAGATAGGTCGTTCTTCTCGGGGATGTAGGTTTCCATTAAATGTTTTCGCCCAAAATTCTTCAAAAATAATAAAATTGGCATAAGAGACCGAGTTTCTCAGGCGAGTGAGGTGCCTAACACCTTCCCCACTAGTAACCAGACACGGACCCTTTCCTTTTCTGGTTGTCCATTGCACAGAGTACTTTATGGGTTCCAGGCCCTAATCCTGGATGGCGACTCTTATTTTTCAACCTCTCATCGGATCCTTGGATCTGTGTGGGGATTTTTGTAATACCCGGCCCCAAGCTAGACGTTTATTTTTACAATGGGTTTCACTATCGAAAGTTGGGCTTAAGGCTTAAAATTTTTGAGCTTGTTGGGGGGGCCATTATCAAACTAAGCTTATGCTTTGTTGTAACTAGGAAGGGGCGATCGAAGCTGTTAAATCATTTCCAATCGTGGGTGCCACTATAGCCGTCAAATTATTTTGATCTAAAACCAATCTCAACCGCAAGTCAAGGAATATCGGATTCCCATTTTGGAAAGTTTTGATTTAACAAGTTAATTTCTAAATCGGATTAATTTCCAATAAATAAGAATGAATTGGTTTTATTCTTAAGCCATAAATGAAATGAGCTTATTTAGAAGTTAATTAGATTTTAGTTTGCTTTTAGTCGAAGTAGGTAGAAATGGGGCAATTATTTAGGAAAACTTTTTTTAGGGGCTTTTTAGAAAGCTTAAAATGTTTTATATAAATCTTTGGATTTAGAGTACAAGTGGTGGCTATTAAATAGGGAGTTTTTCTTTCATTTAAAGAGAGGTAATAGAGATTGTCTCGTTTAGATGGTGGTGTAGGTCAACTTTCTATTGAAAGGTTGTTAAGGTAGAATTTTAATTACTTTAAAGTTTCATTAAGAGGTCAAATTAATAAGAGATTTATTCCTCTTAATCATTTTGGCCAATAGGAGATGAAGTTTTGGGAAGCTCTATGTTAAGTTGAGATTGTGATAGATTCTAGGAATAGTGGAAGAATATTTAGAGATATTTAAGGAGTTATAGATTGTCTAGGAGATAAGTTTCTAAGATTATTCTTTGAATTTTGACCGATGGGATTTTGAAAACAAGTTACCATAGTTTTTAGTCCCTCCTTTTGATTGGCTATGTGAGTTTAGAAGGATTAACTTTTAGGGGGATTTCTAGCCAATTTCTAGCTTAGAAATTGGAGAAAGAAATCTTAAGTATTTGCTTTAGGCTTGGGCGTGGAGGTAGATGGTTGGTGATTGGAAAATATATAGGGAGAGAGTTAAGGGGTATATTTGATAGGTTGGGCTTGCCCATGGGGAAGTTTCCAATATGGAAACAAGTTTTCAATGGATGCCTTGTGTGGATTGGTAAGGAAAACAATAATAAAGGGCCATCTAGTTGGGTGGAAATATTACGCTTTTAGAGGACAATTTTTGGAATTTCCATTATCTCATGCGTCTCAATTCTAGGGGATAGTTACAATCACACTCAACAAAATTTAATTTCTAAATTCTATCTCTATCTTTTATTATCATGTGTATTTGTTGTGTACTTTATGGATGTGAAACTAACAGACCTTGTAAGTTGTAACTATAAATATAAAGCAATTCTTTTGTTGGACTTATCTTCAAGCAACCATCTACAAGTCGTTAAGATCGTCATCTTCTCAGTGGGAGAAGGTTTTCTAGGTTGTATAGAAAGCTTATTGGATAGAATGGGTAGGGATAAGATTTTATGAGTAGGAGTGATATTAACTCCTAATTCAAAGGCAGAGAACGTCAAGGGCTACTCTTTAAATTTCAAACCCAATTTGTAAAGAGCGTTTTTTGTAAGATAAATACTAGGCCATCCAAGGAAGGAAATGGTATTTTTTTTATGGTTTCTGAAGGTGAGAGTACCATTCCTTTTGACGATCAAATTTGAAGTCAGCCACTTCTACACCAAGCAAATTCACATGCAAGGACATCAACTGATATATACAGTAGTATCTGATCCCTCTCTTCTTTTTTTAATCAAATCTCAAGGCAACAACCTAGTGTCATTGTCCGGAGTTAAACATCTGGTGGAAGGTGATTCTTATGAAACCGGAAAAGCCACAGAGATCTTGAGTTTTGGTTCTGTAGTTACCCATCATTTCCGCTTATTGTGTGCAAGCCTCCCATTCCAAAGAATTAATTAATCGTTCCTTGATCAATTATCTACTTGGAAACCTCCAACTCTTCTCAAGTTTACCTTGTGGGAACCCTCCAGCCAAACCAGTTCTCTATGAAGTAAACACCCAATATTCTCCTTCTCTCTACTGTTTCAATACTTTCCCTCTTAACCCCATGATTCCACATACAGAGAGAGAGAGAGAGAGAGAGAGAGGAAGAGAGAAAAATGGAGGTTTTCCGCTGGAGCTCCGACAATCCGGACTTGGTATTTTGCTTAAAGAGGTAGGTGAAAATTTATGTGTTGTAGCATTTAATTTCTTGAAGCATTTATTTTCTACATCTTTTAAATGCAAGTAAATATTAGATTTAATAATCGTTTGAATATACAAGATTAGTTTAAGTTAATTAGATCCTAAGATACTTTTAGATTTAAAATGCCTTTTATTTGTTTTATTTGTTATACGAGCAAATATGTCAATTTGTTGTAACCAGTTCTACGTTTATGATTTGATGACTATGAATATGATTTCAAAATTTATGACCATGAAGGCTAAACCTAATTTATTAAGGTTTTAAAGAAAATAGTGTCATTCTAAAATTGGGGATCTCATGTAGCATTTTCAAAAACAAAATAATTATTATTGAATGAGCTGATTCAATGTACCATTATATATTTTCTGATTAAAGGTTGATAGCATCTTGGGTATCAAAGCAACTATGAAAAATGGAACTAAACAATTGTGTAGTGTTGTTAGCAAAAGATGATAGGGCAAACACCAGCTCTCTCATTATAATGAAAGAAATAATTGGTCACTTCTTGTTTTTATGATGATGACCCTTTTATGTTCATATTGGACCCGTCCATGAAAGTTACAGACACTTTATTTTGATCCCTTTATCTTAATGTAGAAATATATGATTAAAAGAATGATAAGACATTTACACAAAAAGGAGGGTTATGCATCATGGGCCTTTAAGAACATCACATATAATTTTGCAAACCAAGATCTTATGTATATGGAATATTTGCATATTTTTGCAAAACAAGAAAGAAATTTTTTTTAGGTATATGCATCGCAAAGAACTATGGAATGCCGTATAGCTATGAAAAAGGGCGGGTGGTGGCACCCTTAAACCAATGATATGAGGGCCTGCACAGAGTCCGGCTAAGTCGCTTCCTGTAAATCGGTTGAACTAGGCACCCCTTTCGCACACAGGTAAATCGGGCAGACTGGGTTATGTTATAATGAAAGTCGCTTCCGGTAAATCGGTTGGACTAGGCCCCTTTCGTACACTGGTAAATCGGGTGGATTGGGTATGTTATGGTGATTAAGATATGATATGACCTCGTACTGTTACCTTGATGAGCCTAGGCGTGGTAGTGCGAGGAGTGGGTATTGGCATTCATACCTCTCGAAAAAGAAAATAAGTTTTCTTGCTCGCATGGATCATGACAGTTTAAAGTGAAATTGGAAAAGAAGATGCACTATACGATACTAGTAATGTTGCATAAAAGAAAATCCACCATAAGAAGTTAGTAATGATGTTGTGTAATTCAATTTCAATAAGTATTAGTAATACTAATATTTATGAAGAAGATGGATTAGATTATATATATTATCACTTTTCTTTCATGTTTTTAGATGATATAAAACTTTCTTTTCTCTACAGGGTTTCTGTGGTGGAAACTCACATCAAAAATAAAAATTTCAGATGTGGATTCTTGTTACATTCAAGAGCACCGCGAAGAGGATGGGAACTAGCGAAGGAGTGATGCCTTAGTGATTTTTGGTTTAGTTTCCCTTTATTCATTGTTTTAAATTTCTACTTCCATGTTCTGTAACTCTTAAACTATTTTATTCAATGATTGAGATGACTTTTATGTTGGTTTTTACTTTTAAAAAAAGAAAAAAAAAACTGATGTCTTTTAGTTAACGGGCCGTGTTTCGGGATTCCGAAATCCGGGTCATTACAATTTTATATTTAGGTATGACTTGGTTCTGAGTTTACTTTGAATCAAGTGGTATCGCATGCCATGACTCATGTTCTGAGGGCACTATCCGAGAGAGCCACTGCGGAGCTCTCCAACTCATGTGGAGATCGAGAGACCGCAGGGTCTCATCCCGCTGTCCGCCTCAAGATATGGTCCCACAGGCTAGCGACTCTGCTGGGGACTTCTTAATTTTGCTTAACTCTGTAAAATGCCATTATTATTAATTTTGAAGAAATTTTGGGCGAAAATTCTAAAAATGGAAACCTTATTGTTAAAAATCCAGAGGCACCAAATAGGCATGTAAAAAAACAAGGGCACACACTCACTTGCATCCATGCATATTATTATCTGTTTTGTGGTTACATTTCTGTTGTGGATGATTATGGATGTGATATGAGATGACCTATTCGGGGTACTACCAGCGGGAGGGTTGCTTTGGGCTATACATGCCCGCCACCAGCACCGCACCAGTAGTACACTCAGCTCCTGGACACTTCGTGTGTAAAACGGTTAAAGTTTAGTACATCGGAGGAAACTCTCGGTGTACACCGAACTATGCACCCGGCCAGAAGGACCTCAGCCTTACCCCCTTATATATCATTTCAAATTTTGTATGCATATAGGATGAACATGTGTAGATAAATCCCTCTCAGCCTCGATCTCCACAAGATGTAACATAGAGTGAGTCCCGGCCAAAGAGTATAGGCAATTTTGAGTATAGGTGGAGAGCTATTTCTTTTACCACTCTTATGTAATAAAGCATGTGCTAGAGTATGCAATACTCTATCTAGGGGTATTTTTGTCCTTTAGATAGGATTAGTATAACTAGGAGGTGTATTCTTAGGGTAACTTTTTTTGAAATTAGAGAATCTGATTGGATCTGAAAAAGCTTCGTTTGCGAGCTCCAACAACTAGCTTCAGAAGGAGACTCAAATTCAGACATTTGCATAGCTGAGGTGGGAATCCATTGTAACTTCACCTTCTCACTTTGAATTATCTAAAAATCCTTGTTCCAAACAAGGAATTAAAGCATTTTAGGGCTTTGCTAAGCTCCCGCTGTCATCATGAAATGGAATAAACTACTAAAAGACCATTTTATTTGTTTATTGTCTTTGTAAACATCCAATTGATCATCACGGAATCTTTAGATCATTGTAGTTGTAATTCATGATTCTGTCATTCCATTTTTTATCTTACGTTATAGCAGATTAATAAACAGAGCATGCTTCCTCTTTTTGTTGGGAAAAATATTTATATTGCGGAATTTCAGGCCCAAATAATTTCTCCTAAATCAAAGCTATGAAATTAAAGAGATAAAAATTTGAAAGAGTAAATGAATTGGCAAATGACACTCGAAATTTTTATGTGGAAAACCCTCCGCCGTGAAGGGAAAAACCACGGGACCGTAATCCACTTGAAAACTTCCACCATAATAAATAATGGGTTACAACGTCACCTGTAGGGCCTATCTCTCACTAAGTGCGCACAAATATTGTGCCATCAATTATGGCTATGAGAGGCTAACACTTCCCTCACAAATTGGCTCTCAATATTTTTTCTCAGATTTCTCTGAGTTACACAGCTCTCTGTTAGCTGTGTTTTTCTCTGTGCGATTTTCCCCTACACTTTACTCTATACGGTTGTTGTGTTTTTCTCTGATCAAGAGACTCCAATTTATAAATGCGCAAAACTCTCTAACGCATGCAAGCGCCACAATGTCGGCGCCAAACTTAAAGACCATGCAACGTCCATCCCACTTTTTCAACAAAATAGTTAATGCTACACACCAACTAAGACCACACACACATTCACACCGTCATATTCACACTATCCCATTTATTACATACACACACATTGCCACACCAGTGGTCTAAATGGGAGGGACCCACTCTAACAAATCTTCCCCTCATGACCTATTTGAGGAGGCCACAAGACCCGCTTCTTTTCTGCAAGCCTGCAGCTTTTCTCTTGGTAGGGTCTTTATCATCATGTAGGAGCCATTATTATCAGTGTGGATTTTCTCATGCTGTAATGGGTTCTATTCCAACACATCACTTATCCAGTGATACCTCACATCGATGTGTTTGGATCTGGAGTGGAATTTTGAATATTTACTGAGATAGATTGTGCTCTGACTATCATAGTATAGGACATACTTCTCTTACTTCTAGCCCAATTCTTGTAGGGATTTCTTTTTCCACAGAATGTCCTTACATGCTTCCATTATAGCAACACTTTTGTAATCGGGAATGCCACGATATAGCTTCCCTTGCAAAGGTGAATAGGTATCCTGATGTGGACTTTATTGTATCCACATCACTAACCATGTCTGCATCTGTAAAACTTTTTAAAACAGGTTTACCATCACCAATGTTGGATGTACCTCTAAGATACATGAGTATTCATTTGACTGCTGACCAATGTTCTTTACCAGGATTTGAGAGGAACCGACTGACAACTCCAACTGCATGAGCAATATCAGGTCTTGTGCATACCATGGTGTAAACATCAGTATGTACCAGATGTGAGTGCCTCCGAGTGTTCTACGTTTCATAGTGCAAACATCAGTATGTACCAGATCTAGAAGATTAGCCTTTGTAGATGGTGGGCAAATATGAAATGCAACTCTTTGTCGTATTCCCATGAAGCAGTAACACAAGTATGCAAGGGTGTTCCTTTCATTCCCGACAAGAGCTCTTTTCTAGCGAGAATCTTAAGCCCTTTCTCACTCATGTAGGCGAGCTGCTTATACCATAGCTTGGTCGGCACATCTTTCGCCATTGCATTCACTTCTCTTCCACATAACTTGGCTACTATAATGTAGAGAGTGTTACTCTTTATCCCTTTGGCTACCACCATATTATCTTTGGTGAGCTTCCATTTTCCGTCACCAAAGTAATTACTGTAGCCTTCATTTTCGAGCTTTCCAGCAGAGATTAGATTGAGGCGGATGACTGGAACATGCCTCTCATCCTTCAAAAGTAGCTTGCATCCAATTTTAGTTTCCAAATAAATATTGCCGATGCCAACAATTTTGGATTTACCTTCATTTCCCATTCTTACAATGCCGAAGTCGCCGCTTGTATAGGATGGGAAAAATCCTTCCATGCAGTGACGTAGAAGGAAGAACCTGTGTCAACTACCCAAGTGGAATCTAACATGCGAGATTGGCACAATCATCATCTCAAACAATCATAACTCCATGCGTGCTGTTGCGATGTCATTTGTTCTATTATATTCTTCATTATTTTTGGATTACTCCGCCTTTAGCTTTCTGCATTTTTTGATGAAGTGTTCCGGATTGCCACAGTGGTGGCACTTTTTGTCTCATCTAAAATTGGACTTTGATCGTCCTCTTTGCTGGTTTTGGCAGTAGGGATTTTGACTTTTGCTCCTCCCGCGCCGGTTTCACTTTTCTTGTCTATCAGTGACAAGTACCTCTGACTCGGGATTACATCCCTAATCTTTTCATTGGGATTCTTCATTTTGCATTCTATCTTTTACCATCTCCATAGTAAGCTTTCCATCAGAAGCTGAGTTGCTGACCGACACAACTAGTGTGTCATAGGTTTTAGGCAAGAAGCTTAATAAAAGCAACGCATGCAACTCATCTTCTACTGTCATCTTCAGAGAATTGAGTTGATTCACCATACCTTTGAACTCGCTTATGTATTTCGAGGCGTTACTCCTGTCCTTGTATTTAAAATTTACAAGTCTACGCATCAGATTTGCTTTATTCTAAGCGGTTGTCCTCGCATATATTTTCTCCAATTTTTGCCAAAGAACATAAGCACAGTGCGTATTGGCATAATTTTGAAAAATGCTTTTGTCGATGCACTGTTGGATCTGAGTGGCACACTTCCGGTTGAGCACTGTCCAATCTCCACTGTTGGATCTGAGTGGCACACTTCCGGTTTGCCGTCTGTCGGCATTGTCGTTTTGCCGTCAGATTCGCCATCTGTCGAAGTTGTCGATTTTTTTACTAGCATTATAATGGGCTTCCACAGATCTTTGATGCACAATAGATCCTCCATCTTTGGCCCCCAAATCGCATAACTAAATATAGTCAATTTAATCATATTGCCTGAGCTCTCCTCCATTTAATTCTGCATAGAAAATAAACTAGGGCAACTTGGCTCTGATACCACTTTGTTGGGAAAAATATGATATTGTGGAATTTCATACCCAAATATTTTTTCCCGAATCGAAGCTGTGAAATTAAATGGGATAAAAATTTAGAAACAAAAATGAATTGGCAAATGACATTAGAATTTTTACGTGGAAGACTCTCCGGGGTGAAGGGAAAGACCACGGGACCGTAGTCTCCTTGAAAGCTTCCTCTATAATAAATAATGGGTTACAATATCACCCATAGGGTGGATCTCTCACTGAGTGCACATAAATATTGTGCCTTCAATTTATAGTTATGTGTGACTAACACTCCCCTCACAAATTGGCTCTCAATAGTTTCTCTCGGATTTCAGCGGGTTATACAGCTCTCTGTTAGTTGCGTTTTTCTGTGTGATTTTCTCCACACTTTACTCTATACGGTTGTTGTATATATTTGTGTGCCTTCAATTTATGGTTATGAGTGGCTAACACTCCCCTCACAAATTGGCTCTCAATATTTTCTCTTAGATTTCGCCGGGTTATACAGCTCACTGTTAGCTGTGTTTTTCTGTGTGATTTTCTCCACATTTCACTCTATACGGTTGTTATGTTTTTCTCCGATCAGGAGACTCCAATTTATAGATGCGCAAAACTCTCTCGAGCATGCAAGCGCCGTATTTTCGGCGCCGAACTTAAAGACCATGCACTGTCCATCCCATTTTTTCAACAAAATAGTTAATGCTACACACCAACTAAGACCACATACACATCCACACATTCATATTCAAACTATCCCATTTATTACACACACACACACACACACACACACACACACACACAATGCCACTCAAGTGGTCGGCACCCCTAAATGGGAGGGACCCAGTCCAACAATTTTTGGTTCCTATAAGAATTGTTAAATTTCATTTGATCATTGGTAGCATTCATGATCTGAGCCACACTGGAAGATAATACAATCTGGATCAAAGAAGCTGTTCTCAAATAACTTCTCTCGACAATTTGACACCTAACTTTCAGAGATCCTGGAAATCTGTATATTCCAATTTGTATTGGTGGATATAATGCTTTTGTGCTTAGATCTGAGAGACTGGTTGGCATTTCTTAGCTGTTTCTTGCCAATTCAATATCGTGGATACACTGATGCTATACAATCTTTTATATAGAAAAGAGAATTTTGCCCTGTAGTGGTTTGTAAAACTGCGTTCAGAAGAGAGGAATATGTGAGGCATTTCGTAGCTCCTCTTCTGAAGGCAGTTTATGCTGAGAATTTTATAGGAGTCTTGTATCTCTATTCAAATTGAATAGAGTACAACCCAAATTACATGGTACTCGGTGTTAGGCCTAAAATCGGTAACAGATACGGCAGTGACGTCAGAGCTGAGCTGGAGGACCCGAGGAGCCAAAGTGAAGAAGCTGAGCCCTGCACAAGAGCAAACGAGGTCAGAAGACCAACCTGGAGTCGTTACTCCGGATAGGCCCTTCGACACTCAAGTCAGTACGAGCAGGAGTGCAGAGCGAGTTTTTAAGAGTGTTAGTTGAGAAGTTATTACCCTTTGATCTGAGCCTTGAAAGGCATTTTATAGAAGGGGACCTGGGGTGGTTGGATTACCTACCCCAGGACAGGTGTCGGACCCTCTGTGGGTTTAGGTTCACCCACTATTTAGGCAATTACCAGATTACCCCTGCGCAGCAGTTTGGGCTTGTGGTGGGCCCTTCCGGGGCCACGTGTCGACAGCTCATTAGTTGCTGTTTTTTGTACCCCATCAGTTGCCCCCCAGTTCTCCAAGTCATTGTAGTGATTTGGGGAAGTGTGAGGAGTTGTATTCTTAAATGGTAGAATGAGCCGGTGTTTGGGATGGCTTGATGGAAAGTCCGTCCGGCTAAGCCATCTGTCCGGCCTGGGAAATCTGTCCGGCGAAGCCATCTGTCCGGCCTAGGAAATCTGTCCGGAAAATCTGTCCGGGTATGCCGTCTGTCCGGCCTGGGAATTCCGTCCGGAAAGTCTGTCCGGCTAAGCCATCTGTCCGGTCCGGAAAATCTGTCCGGCGAAGCCGTCTGTCCGGCCTAGGAAATCTGTCCGGCGAAGCCGTCTATCCGGCTTGGAAAATCTGTCCGGGTATGCCGTCTGTCCGGCCTGGGAAATCTGTCCGGCCTAGGAAATCTGTCCGGCGAAGCCGTCTGTCCGGAAAATCTGTTCGGCAAAACCGTTTGTCCGGCTAAGTTCTGTCCGGCTTGGGCCGGGCAGATTTTTGTCGCGTAGCGAATGCGCCATATTCTGTCCGACTTAGGCCGGGCAGATTTTTGTCGCGTAGCGAATGCGCCATATTCTGTCCGACTTGGGCCGGGCAGATTTTTGTCGCGTAGCGAATGCGCCATATTCTGTCCGGCTTGGGTCGGGCAGATTTTTGTCGTTTAGCGAATGCGCCATATTCTGCCCGGCTTGGGCCGGGCAGATTTTTGTCGCGTAGAGAATGCGCCATATTCTGTCCGGCTTGGGCCGGGCAGATTTTTGTCGTGTAGCGAATGCGCCATTGTGGATCCCGTCCCGAGGGGGGGGTGGTCCCACGAGGGTGTGTTTTACGATGATGATGATAGCGCCTTTGTCCATTGGATTTGAATATGATTGCTTTTTTCACAAATTTAGGATAAAAGTCTTAACTTCACGAAAGAAGCAACTGACCAGAGTCGCCACCTAGATTAGGGATCTAGGACCCATGATTAACTCTGTTAATTTGGTCTACGTTTTGAATTCTGGGTAAGTTACCTGATTACGAAGTCGGAAGGTGTACCGCACGAAGTGTACAGCACCGACCTTGCCTAACTTTTTAAAAGCTTTAATTATTCAGGTTTAACTAAGGGGGTGAATGCGAGTTTTATTTTAGAAATCTAAACATTACTAATGATTGGGCCGTTCACAGTTTAGACTGATGCAGGCCAGGAGTGCATCCTACATGCAACTACATGCCTATGTGCCTATGTGCCTATGTGAGTGTTTTTGACATTTCATGAGATTACTGCGATTCGGTTTGAGTTGAATTAGATTGATTGATTTGAGATGGAGTGACCTATGCTATATGAACCTAGATTTAATGCAATGGACCTAAGTTACATTTTTAGTATATTTGTGAACTTTGGATTCTAAGAATTCTATTTTGAAAACCTAGAGTGTGATCTCTATGTTTAGAGCCTAGAACTTTATGTTTTGGAGATTGGAATTTTTCATCTTAGATGATTATGAGTTCTTAGATTCTTTAAGATTTTTGAATTCTTTTGAGTTCCAAATTTAACAAACACAACTAATCATGCAAAGAAAGCAACTAGCACACTAAAAAGCAAAACAACTAGCATGTGATTCTAAGCTTACGATAAGAACAATTAAAGAGATCTAAACATGCAACTAAGTAAAAGAAAACATCTAACATGCAAAAATGATTTAAGGAAAAGGAAAGGGTGAATAGGGGAATGGAAGGGATGAAGAAGGATGTAAGGGAACGAGAAGGATGGAGAAAGGTGCGACTGAACTTGGGAGTGCCAAGTTGCCTACGTACCCCGTGATGGGGATCAAACCACACGTAGTTCCATGGGGTGGTTGAAATTAAGAATTGGAATTGGGATTTGTATTGGCTTTAGAAGCTGGAATTGGGAATTGAAGACTTGGATTAGAAGCATGGATTGAGTCACAAGGACATCATTTTGGGAATTTGAAAGAGGTGGACTTGCGAGATTCGGCCAAACGGATTTCGACATAGGGATGCAACTGGTTAGGGGTTTGGGCGAATGACTCAAGTTGGGTTTGATTGAGTGGGGTGAATATGGGGTGTATTTACGGAGATGGGGTGAGCCTGCTAAAGAGACTCGTTGAAATGGTACCAAGTGTTTCGATGGGGGATGGGCTATTACAGAATTGTGGCTTGAGAGATGGCATGACCTCATGGCTATGAGGAGTGATGTTTTAATCTGATGGCCATAGGGAATAGCGTATGGGTATGATGAAAAGTCTGATGGGATATGGGATCTAATGGGTAAAGGTACATGGTCATGGTGGTGAATTGGTATGGGTATATGGTCATGGGAACGAACTGCCGAGTACAATTAATTGAAGGGATGGGCGATGTGGCTGAGTGGTAGGAGATATGATCATGGGGATGTCTGCGGTTGGATATGGTGCTTATAGGCATGGATGATAGTAGAGTAGATGATGGCCTGTTAGGAATGGGTGTGATAAATGGGATGGGATGTATGGGGATTCGGGATATGGTCCTGGTTCGGGTCCGAGTTCGGGCTGAATCTGATTGAACTGGGTTGGGTTGTCTCTGGGTTGCGTCGGGTTGGGTTCAAGTTGGGTTGGACCGGGCAGGTCCGGGTTGCCTCGGGTTGGGTTAGGTTCGATCCGGTTAGGTTAACTCGGGTTAGGTTCGATTTGGACCGGTTTGGGTTAACGCAATTCAAGTTGAAACGGGTTGCATGGGGTCAGGTCCGGGCCGGACCGGGTTGAGTTGAGGTTGGACCGAGTGGGTCTGACTAGAGCTAAGTAGGGCTGACTTGGGTTGGGCGGGACTTGGGCTAGGTAGGTTGGATTGGGGTTCATGTACCCGCATGGGTTTTTGTAGAAATAGTTATGTTCCGTATGAGATGAGGTCTCTTGGATTTTAACGGGGTAGAGTAACATTTGAATATCCGAATGGGCATGAGAGATATTGGGACAAAGGCTATGTGGTTATGATAGAAGAAGCTAATAGGCTAATGAGACGAGGGAAGGGGTATTGTTGGGTGTGTAGTCGGTTGACTCAATTGAGGTAAGATGGGTTCAAATAACATGGAGTGGATGGGCATAGTATAGGATGTGTGGCCTGTTGAGATGTGGCTGGGCCTTGGGTTGAGTCGAGTAGCTGGTTGGGTTGGGATTTAATCTAAGCGGAGGAGGGCTGTTTGGTTGGATGTGGGACCCTAAAGCATAGTCGAATGGGGACGGGACCCTAAGAGGTTTTGGATTGGATTTGGCTCGGGTTTAACTCGAGTTGGGGTGCAGATTACGTGTGAGGGTTAGGGGTGCAGCCTAGGGGTGCAGTCTTAGGGTGTGGCTTTGGGGGTGCGGCATACGGTGTGGGTTGGGGTATTTGATAAAAAAAAAATAGACAGAAGAGGGATGGAGAGAGACATGAACTAAGAGAGATATGCATGAATACTAGCCTTATATGCCATGAATTTTTAATTGAAAAATAAAAGGCCTACCTCTTTTGCCGTTTGATGTCGATCCTTGATTTTTAGATGATTCCTTGAAGATACTTCGAACTGATTCCTTAGTGATTCCACGACCAAAGAGGGCGAATGAGAAGAAATGAGGGAGTGAGGGGGTTTGGACGAATTTTTGGAGGGAAGAGTGGCTAAGAGAGTTCTTCGTCGGCTCTCTTGGAGTATTGAATTGTCTAGAGGAGAAGAGAGCATGGGTCTTTAGGTGAGGGAGGAGCTGAGTTGCCATCTTTAGGTTCTAGAGGTGTAGGGTGGAGATTGAGTGATGGAAAAAGGAAGGGGAATGAATTACCAAGATCAAATTTTTCTAGAATATTCTCCCTCTTCTTTGGCATCTTCCATTTTAGCCATGACCATGTTCAAAATGGCAGTCACTTATGCGGCCAGGATCAAGCACTAAAGATTTAGGAACAATTCAAGGTCCAAGATGATGCCACTTATCCTTGGAATCTTTGTAGATTTGAAAGCAAATTTCAAGGCAAGGGAAATGTCCAATTTGGTTGCCTTTGTAGATAATGGCAACAATTTGGATGGTTGCGATTAACTGCAATCTCCATGTGATCGAAAGAACGGGCGAGATCGGGTCTCCAAATATCCTAAAATCTTTGCAAAGATATGGAATAAGATTGGGTGGTTGAGATCAATTGCAATCCTTAGGGGATCAAAAGAATGGACGAGATGATGCCACCAAATCTCCTAGAATCTTTGTCAAAGATTTTCCAAATATTTTGAATGTGAAAATCGAAAAATGCAGTTTTCAGGAGATTTTGAAGTCCGATTTCGATAATTCTTTCGCCGTTGGAATCGTTGATTTTTCCTCTTTCATTTGAGCCCAATATTGCCATAGAAATACTATTTTCAGAATTTTTGACCAACGCGAGCCTCCGATCTCTGTCGGTAGATTGTTTTTCCAAAGATCGAGCAAATCGGTGGTCCGAAGAAACAACTGATTCGATCAACTTTGGACCAACGGTTAAAACTATTAAACCATGATATTGACAATGATTGAAACATAAACAAGTTCTGTTATCAATGATTTAATGGGATGATTTCGACGGATCTCGCTTAACTCGCCTTGATTCGTGACTTTTCACTAGTTTTTTGCTTAGTTAAGTAACCCAATGTTTAATCCGGATTTGAGATTAACCTTGATTGATATTATTTTGACTAAATGATCACAAATCCTTGGTAAAGAAATACACCCAGGTCAAGGTCTGCCCTCGATCTGAAGATTTACGGAAATCGGGTCTCGGAATGGAATCAGGGCCCGGGCTGTCAAGTGACCCTAGCTTATTTTGTCCCGATTGATGATCTGTAAAGTCAGATCAAGATATTAATGACCTAAAACATATAAATCCATGATAGATGGGTTCTCAAATGGATTTAACACACTAAATTCACCAATCAGGGTATTTTTTCAATTTTTCGGATCTAATCATCTCACCAGGTACATCTCTTTATTATTTTGGTTTTCAGAAAATTTGAGGATGCATATTTTACCAATGAAATTCCACAGATCAATATATTAGGTTATTGTTGGTTAAAGTGTAGCAAAATGAGGGTGTCTACAGCCATATTCTGTCCGGCTTGGGCCAGGCAGATTTTCTTGACGGGCACAATCTTTTTAAAAGTTATCCCGTACACGAGCACCTTATGGATGTCCCTTAGCTCCTTGGAGATACGCGCGTATTTACTCACTCCCTTGCCTCGAAGTGTGTGTCCTTCATTAATGAAAGACACGTGGCATTATCTGGTTCACGAATCCGAACCGCCTCAAACCTAGAGGCTATAAGAAGGGGTTTTCACCCTTCATTTCTCATTTTTAACTGTTTACTCTCGCCTTTCTTTTACTCTCGCCTTTCTGCTTTTTGCTCTGCCTGTTCGGCTCGGGTAGCTCGCGGTTGTGACCGTCCGCCGATTAGGAGCTCTCTGTTCGGACGGTAATCTTCTTGAGCGCATCTTTTATTCGTTTCTTTCCACGTTCTTTATGTCCGGTAGTGCCTCAAGTCTCGTGTCCGATTCTAGGTCTGATTCGGGGGAGTCCGGGTCCTCTACTAGTTCAGCATCTAGCTCGTCGGAGAGGACTCGAACTATTTCGACAAGGGTTCCCGGCCCCTATATGGCGAGTCCTGGCATTAGCGTAGAGGTCATAGATAGTGGGGACGAGGTGATTTTGGATCTGAATAATACTCCGCCCCCAACGGATAGTTACTTTCGAGCAGAGGCGAACGTTGGTAGCGACGCCGCTGAGGCGTCCACAACATTCCTCCCGGGCTGGGCCGTCGAGGTCGTAGCTAGGGCCCGGATGGAGGCCAATCCCAAGTTCAACATCCAGGCTCTTTACGAGGAGAGTATCCTTGATGAGTCCAGGCTGGGGGGACATTAGGGATAGGTACTGTATTCCCCAAAGGTTTGGGCTGAGGGCCGCGATAGAGGGAGATAGGGCTTGCAACGTCAGCTCCGACGTCTGTATATACGATGAGTCGTTGAGGGCTGGGCTCAGGTTCCCTCTGCATCCATTCATCGTCGCGATCCTTCATTATTACGGGCTGGCTCCGGCTCAGGTCGCGCCGAACTCGTGGAGGACGCTGATCGGGTTTATATATCTTGTCCAGGGCCGGCTTCAAAAAAGTTTGTATGTGCCGTTGTTCCGCATGTGTGCGCACCTGAAGAGGCACAAGGACGGGGGTTGGATTTACATTAGCCAGCGTCCTAAGGTAAAAATGATCACTGGTATTCCGTCCTCCATACATCTATGGAAGAACATGTTCTTCTATGTCGAGGACAAGGAGCCCACCGAGCCCTGGCCGGTTCCTCTAAAATGGGACACCCCAGACACACTTGCGCTGAGCCGCAAACCGCTCCTTGAGGGCGAGGATATGGGAACGTTCGCCCTAATCTGTGAGGAGCTGCACCAGGAGGGCCTCATTCATTGTGCTGAATTCTTTGGGGAAGAGGTTCTGGTCGGGCTTGACCTTAGTACTGCAACCCCGGCACGTATGTGGCTAGTCTTGCTTTTAAACTCTTTTTTCTTCTTTTTGCTCCTGACCGGTTTTGTTCGTTCATGTTAATTCTCAGAGATGCAGAAACAGTCCAAGTTGGAGAAGGTGAGGCAAGGAGCATTTGGAAGGGCCCAGCAGGGCCAGAAAAGGAAAGCCGCCGAGATTTCAAGTCCTGTTCCGACCCAGGACACGCCGCTCCCCAAGGGCAAGCCTTCAGTGAAGTTGGTCGGCGCTTACGGCCGAGGAGCGGGGTCTTCTAAATCGGGGGAGCATCCACCGGAGTCCCCCCCCCCCCACGGCGAAGTCTGGGGATAATGTTTTTCGGCCCAACTGGGCCGTTCAGAAGAGCGACACCGGCCTGGGTGAGAGCCGGGTAGCTGTGGAGATCGTCACCAAGGGCCTCCTGAATAGAGACAAGCTCCAGGTTCTAAATGAACCTCCAGCTGCGGCCGACGAGGCTATATTCTCTTCGCTTTATCAAATAAGATGGCCCGTGTGTTTGGTTTTTTTTTTTTTTAACACTTGCCTGCAGATCGGACTGTATTATAATGACTTTCGGGAGAAGAGCCGGAAGTTTTCTGAGGCAATCACTAAGTCCGAGGAGGAGAGCGGCCAACTGATGCAAGAGGCAGCCGAGCTCCAAAGGTCCATTGGAGAGAGGGACGCGGAGGTACAGCGGCTCAAAGATGACATGGCCACCCAGAAATAGAAGGCCGCCGAAGCCCTTAACGCACAGAGGGAAATAGCCCGGGAGAGGCAGATAGCGGCCGTCGAGGAGGCCGTGCGGAGGAAAGAGGACTAACTTATTAGTTTGTCCAGTGAATCCTACAAGCTAGGGTTCTTTGATTGTCTTGAGCAGGTCAAGGAATCCAACCCGGCTGTGGTTTTGACGGGCCTTGTCCTCCCGGATCCTGTAGTAGCTGGCGACGACGAGCAGGGCACTACCGCTGCCGCAGAGGTCCCGGGGGCACATCCATCACGGAGTGGTAGCCACGGGGTGTCTTGAGCTCCCTTTCTTTCCCCTCTTGAGCATGGCTTCCTGACTCTTTATGTAATGGTCCTTGGAGGCCCTACTTTTTGTAATGGCCCTTCGAGGCCCCACTTTTTCATGAATAGAAATTACATTTCGTTGTCCACTGTCCACTTATGGCTGCCTCTGGCTAATACTTCTTGATTCTAATACTGTGGGCAAAAAATACTCCGGGCAGACATTCAAGCTTCAGTTGACCCGGGTCCTTGCAGAGGCGAACCGAGGTGAACTAACCAGCGAGTACCCACGTTTTAGTGAACTGGGTTTCCGTGATGGTTTCATTTTTCTGTCCGGGCCCGTTCCTGACCAGGAGTGAGCTCCCGGTCTTTGTGGAGACGAGCCGAGGTGAACCAAGCGGCGAGTACCCTAGTTTTAGTGAACTGGGTTTCCAAGTAGCTTTGGTTTTTGCTATCGGGGCTCGTTCCTGACCAGGAGTGCGCTCCCGGCCTTTGTGGAGACGAGCCGAGGTGAACCAAGCAGCGAGTACCCTAGTTTTAGCGAACTGGGTTTCCAAGTAGCTTTGGTTTTTGCTGTCTGGGCTCGTTCCTGACCAGGAGTGCGCTCCCGGTCTTTGTGGAGGCAAGCAGCGAGTACCCTAGTTTTAGTGAACTGGGTTTCCAAGTAGCTTTGGTTTTTGCTGTCTGGGCTCGTTCCTGACCAGGAGTACGCTCCCGGTCTTTGTGGAGGCGAGACGAGGTGAACCAAGCAATGAGTACCCTAGTTTTAGTGAACTGGGTTTCCAAGTAGCTTTGGTTTTTGCTGTCTGGGCTCGTTCCTGACCAGGAGTGCGCTCCCGGTCTTTGTGGAGGCGAGCCGAGGCGAACCAAGCAGCGAGTACCCTAGTTTTAGTGAACTGGGTTTCCAAGTAGCTTTGGTTTTTGCTGTCTGGGCTCGTTCCTGACCAGGAGTGCGCTCCCGGCCTTTGTGGAGACGAGTCGAGACGAACCAAGCAGCGAGTACCCTAGTTTTAGCGAACTGAGTTTCCAAGTAGGAGTGCGGAGAGATTTGCAAAGAGCATCTATCATTCACATTCAATATATATTTACAAAGTCACTTTCGCGCCGGGTGGTCTACAACTGAGTGTATTTTTCGGAGGTTCTTTGAGTTCCAGGCATGAGGTAGTAGGTGCTCCCCAAGCGTCTCCAGCTTATAACTCCCCGAGCGAATCACCTCTTTCACTCGGTACAGCCCCTCCCAAGTCGGGGAGAGTTTTTCGACCTTCTTCGGTTGGGAGATAGCAGCTTTCCTTAGGACTAGATCCCCTGCTCGGAATTCTCTGGGGCGTATCTTCAAATCATGATAGTTGGACACTTTCTGTTTGTAGGCCGCGACCCAGATTCAGGATTCTTCCCGGGCTTCGTCCAGTAAGTCGAGATTTGCGCGGAGCCCATCGCCATGAGCTGTTCATTGAAGTTGGTGACTCTAGGAGACGGGACGCCCACATCGACGGGTATTACGGCCTCCGTCCCAAAGGACAAGTTGAATGGTGACTCCCCCGTTGATGTGCGCGGCGTGGTACGATACGCCCATAGGACATGATAAAGTTCATCTGCCCATCGGCTAGCCTTTTCGTCCAGCCTCTTTTTAATCCCCTGAAGCAGGATTCTGTTCGTTACTTCTGTCTACCCATTCGTCTGAGGGTGCGCTACCGAAGTAAATCTCTGTTCGATCTTCAAGTCAGAGCAGAATTTTCGAAAGTTCCGGAAGTCGAACTGTCTGCCGTTGTCCGTTATCAAGACGCGGGGGATCCCAAATCTGCAGACTATTGACTTCCAAAAGAAGTTCTGCACGTTTTGCTCTGTGATCTGAGCTAGAGGTTCGGCCTCCACCCACTTGGTGAAATAGTCAATGGCCACCACAACGAATACGCGTCTCCCGGATGCTGGTGGGAAGGGGCCCAAGATGTCCATCCCCCATACTGCGAAAGGGAGTGGGCTGATGATCGGGGCCATGGATACAGCAGGTCGGTGGATGGTGGGAGAGAACTTTTGGCATCTCTTGCACTTCTTGACCAGGTCCAGTGCGTCTCGCCTTAAGGTCGGCCAGTACAGGCCTCTCAGCAGCACTTTGATTGCCGGGGCCTTGCCCCCTAGGTGTTCCCCACAAATCCCTTCATGCGTCTCTTGTAGGGCGTATGCGGCGTTGCTTGGCCGGAGGCACTTTAGGTATGGGAGGGTGTACGACCTTTTGTACAGGCTCTCACCATCGAGGAAAAATCTGGCTGCTCTCTGTATCACTTTGCGAGCCGCCTTCTTGGCCTCGGGAAGCTTCCCGCTACGTAGGTATTCAATGATTTCGTCCATCCAACAGGACTCGTGCTCCACCTGCATTACTTCGGCGGCCTCTTTTTCGATACTGGATTTCTGAAGAAACTCCATACATATACTCCTGAGGGTGGTGTATCCGGATGCGGCCAGCTTAGACAGCACATCTGCTTTTGCATTTTCTGTTCTTGGGATTCTGATGACCTTGAAATTTTTGAACTTGCTGGCTAACTGGCGGACCTTGGAGAGGTATTTGATCATCCGCTCGTCGCGGGCCTCATAGACCTCTTGAATCTGGTTTGCGACCAGCTGGGAGTCGCAATACGCCTTCAGACTTTGGATGCTGGTCTGGACTGCCAGGCTCGTCCCGGCGATGAGGGCCTCATATTCTGCCTCGTTGTTGGACGCGCGGAATCCGAACCTCAGCGCATAATCCGGAACGAAGTTATCGGGTCCCAAGAGAACCAAACCGGCTCCACAACCAACCTTGTTTGAAGATCCGTCCACATATACTTCCCAGAGCGGTTCGGTGGTCTATGGATCCTGTTCTGCCTGTGTGGGGACGATTTCTGTTCTTACTGATTCAGTCTCAGCTTCTGTTTGCTCCTCAGTTGTGGTTACTTTCTCCACAGCCGGGGTTTGGACAGTTTCAAACTCGGTGCTCTGTTGGGGGATGGTGCATTCAGCAACGAATTCTACCAGCACTTGAGGTTTTATGGCTGGCCTAGGCAGGTACTGGATGTCAAATTCGCTCAGTTCCACGGCCCATTTTACTAGACGCCCCGAGGTGTCCGGCCTGTGGAGAACTTGCCTGAGCGGCTGGTCGGTCAGGACCTTTATCGTGTGGGCTTGAAAATATGGCCTCAATTTTCTGGACGCCATGATTAGGGCGTACACTAGTTTCTCAACCTGTTGATATCTGGTATCAGCATCGTGTAGGACCTTGCTGATATAGTAGATCGGTTTCTGTTGGTTGTTTTCTTCTTTAACTAGCACGGCTGCCAATGCCATGGGGCTTACGGACAGGTACAGGAGCAGCTCCTCCCCCAGCTCTGCCTTTGTCAACAGCGGTGGGGAGGACAAGTACTGCTTCAGTTCCTCGAACGCGATCTAGCACTCCTCTGTCCAAGGTACTGTCTTGATCCCTTTGACGGCGTTGAAGAAAGGCAGGCATCTCTCTGCGGACTTTGAGATGAAGCGCCCCAGTGCGGCCACCATCCCGGTTAGCCGTTGTACTTCTCTGATGGTTTTCAGTGGAGTGAGCTCCACCACGGCCTTGATCTTCTCTGGATTGGCCTCTATCCCTCTTTGGCTTACCATAAACCCCAAGAACTTTCCCGAGCTGACGCCGAAGGTGCACTTGCTGGGGTTGAGCTTCATGTTATGCTCTCTTAGGACTTGGAATGTTTCTCTCAGGTCGGAGACATGATCTTGTGCACTTCGGCTTTTGATCAGCATATCATCCACATAGACTTCCATGTTACGACCGATCTGCTTCTGGAAGAGCTTGTTCACGAGCCTCTGATACATGGCCCCGGCATTTTTTAGGCCGAAGGGCATGACACGGTATGACACGGTAACAGTACGTCCCCTGATCCGTTATAAAGAAAGTCTTTGGTATATCTGACTCATACATTCTGATTTGGTTGTATCCGGAGAAGGCATCCATGAAGCTCAGTAGTTCGTGACCTGCGGTGGCATCAATGAGCTGATCGATTTTCGGGAGCGGGTAGCTATCCTTGGGACAGGCTTTGTTTAGATCGGTGAAATCAACGCAGGTCCTCCACTTCCCATTGGTCTTTTTTTACCAGGACCACGTTTTCCAGCCAGTCTGGATATTGGATTTCTCGAATGAAGTCAACCCTTAAGAGCCTCTCCACTTCTTCCTTGATCGCCTGCCGCCTTTCCAGGGTAAAATGTCTTCTTTTCTGTTTCACCGGCCTGCAGGTCGGAACAACACAAAGTCTGTGCGTGCTGACCTCCGGGTCTATGCCGGGCATGTCAACGGGAGCCCATGCAAAGACGTCTGCATTGTCTTGAAGAAACTGGGTGAGGCTATGCCGGGTGCTGCTGCCTAGAGAGGAGCCGATCTGAACGACTTTCTCATTATCGCCTTTGCACAGAGGGATGGAGATGAGGTCTTCGGCGGGCAGAGTCCCTTGGGCTTCGTCCCTCAGATCGAGTAGCTCAATCGGCAGCGATTCCACCGCATTTTTGCCCTTGAGTGCCATGGCATAGCACTCCCTGGACTGTGGTTGGTCTCCCCTGACTTCTCCCACGCCGTTTGGCGTTATGAACTTCATTTTCTGGTGATATGCTGAAGCGACGGCGCGAATTAAGTTTTGGCCGCGTCGTCCCAAGATAGCGTTATAGACCGAAGTAGCCCTCATTACCAGGAAGTTGACCATCGCAAAGGCTTGACAGGGCGGCTCTCCAACGAGGACTGGGAGTTCAATCTGTCCTTCCACTTTCACGACCTCCCCTGAGAAACCGAACAGATCGGAGTTTGTCGGCCTCAAACGGTCGTCGCCTATGATCATTTTCTTGAAAGCATGATAGTACAGGATATCTGCCGAACTCCCATTGTCGACAAGGATTTTCTTCAATTCCCAGTTCGCGACGAGCATTGTTAAAACCAGGGCGTCATCATGAAGCAGTATCAATTTGTCGAGATCCGCATCTGAAAAGGAGATTTCATTCTCCGTCTTCATCTTTTTGTTGCATGTGTGCACGGCATTGACTCGGTGTGCATATGCTTTTCGAGCAGCAGATGATGTGCCCCCAGCGGGCGGTCCGGCCATAATCGTGTTTATGACCCCCCTTGGCTGGGATCGGCGTGCCTCTGGTCGTGGACTGGATGGCGGGGGAGATTGATCCCATGCAGGGGACGGCTGTGACCGTTGAGGGCTCCAGCCCTGGGGACTCTTCTCTCTGTCCTCTCTTCTGTGGCCGTCACTTCTGATATACTTTTTCAAGTATCCCCGACCAATCAGTAGCTCGATTTCTTCCTTGAGCTGCCAGCACTCGTTTGTGTCGTGCCCATGGTCCCTGTGGAACCGACAGTACTTCGATTTGTCTCTCTTAGTTCTCTTGGAGATCATTCTGGTCGGCCACCTTACGAACTCTTCTCCTCTGATTGGGTCAGTATGTGTCTTCGGGAGGTGTTGAGAGGGGTAAAGTTCTCTTCCCTTTTCTAGGGGGACCTCTCTCTTTTGGGGGTCTTATCATCCCTACGCTGCTTGGTAGGGTTCTTGTCTTCAGAGGTTCTCCTCCGATTTGAGTCCAGGGCCGCCAGCGTCTCTTCCGCTGCTATATATTCCTCCGCTCCTGCCATCAGATCCGCCAGTGAGTATGGGTTTTGGCGAGCCACTGACCGGCGAAAATCGTTGGATCTAGAGCCTCAGAGGAGCGCGTTCATGGCGGCTGAGGGATCCAAATTCGGCACTTGGAGTGCCTCCCTGTTGAAACGGCTGACGAACACCTTCATAGGTTCGTTATCCTCCTGCCACAAAGCCATCAAGGATGCTGTTGTTTTCCTTGGCCTTCGGCTGCTCATAAAATGGCAGACCAGATTGTCCCCAAAGTCTTCAAAGTTGCTGATGGAGTTCGGTTTAATCTTTGAGTACTAGTCCTGGGCCGCACCAGTCAGTGTGGTCGGGAATGCTCTACAGAGGAAGCCATCGGACGCGTCGTGGAGGAGCATCATTGTTCTGAAGGTTTCCAAATGGTTCACAGGGTCAGAGGTTCCGTCATACTGTGGGACGGTCGGCATTTTAAACCCCCGGGCGCCGGCGCGTTCATAACATTGTCGGTGAACGGCGTTCTGCTTGAGAACGCCCTCGCAGCAGGCCGGCCCTAATCTTTTGCTAGCTCTTCTATACGGTGGTCTATTTCTTCTATCCTCCGTAGCATCGGATCAGCTCTACGGTCTGGTCGGTCCAACGACCTGTTTCTCTCCACCGATGGGCTCGCCGCAGAGCCGGACTGACTTTCCGGACTCCTTCGATGAGGCCCAGATTTTTCCTGCGGTGCGCGGTCTTCCTGGGCTCGGTGCTTTCGCACGGAGCGGGACCGCGACCTCCGACGGTGGTGAGGTTCTGTATGGGCATGCCTGGTTCCGGAGTGATGGACTCATCTTGTGGAGTGGTGGGTCCGGTCTCCACTGGCGCGCTGGCTCTCCCCTGTCGGCATTCGACCTTTCCTGTACAGGTCGTGGAGCTTCCGGAGGATGTTGGAGAGGCGCTTGGATCAGGTGTTGGGACTGACCGACAAGAGCCGTCATCTGTTGAAAGAGAGCCTGAACTTGATCCGGAGTGGGCGTGGGATTGAGATGTTCCGAACGAGCTGGGTTCTGCTCTGCTGTAGCAGAGGGACCACCACCTGCGAGGCGATTCCTTCGCTACGGGTCCTGCGAGGTAGTACGGCTCGGGTAGTTCGTGCAGTTGGTACCCGAGCACTCTTCCGCCCTGCCATTTTGTATAGGGGATTCGAACAACTTTTAGTTCGCGGTCCCACGGATGGCGCCAATCTGTTAGGCCTAAAATCGGTAACAGATATGGCAGTGGCGTCAGAGCTAAGCTGGAGGACCCGAGGAGCCGAAGTGAAGGAGCTGAGCCTTGCACAAGAGCAAACGAGGTCAGAAGACCAACCCGGAGTCGTTACTCCGGACAGGCCCTTCGACACTCAAGTCAGTACGAGCAGGAGTACAGAGCGAGTGTTTAAGAGTGTTAGTTGAGAAGTTATTACCCTTTGATCTGAGCCTTGAAAGGCATTTTATAGAAGGGGACCTGGGGTGGTTGGATTACCTACCCCAGGACAGGTGTCGGATCCTCTGTGGGTTTAGGTTCACCCACTATTTAGGCAATTACCAGATTACCCCTGCGCAGCAGTTTGGGCTTGTGGTGGGCCCTTTCGGGGCTACGTGTCGACAGCTCATTAGTTGCTGTTTTGTGTACCCCATCACTCAGGGACTTGCAACAAGAGCCTACTGACTTGGCAATTGTTCAGTTTTCTCCGAAAGATTCAATGAGCTTAAACACAACCAAAATTGTGCTATCTGGGCTGCCACCTGCTTACAGATACTAATAAAACTGTTACCTTTAAAAAAAGAATACAGAAACATAAGGAAGAGGCCACACCCTATTTTGTGACACTTAGAATCACACGAATTGAAGTTCCTTGGTGGACTACAATTTGGAATGTCCTCTACCACCACATCTTTATGGTTCTTGTGTAAAATGAACAAAGACACATGGCGCATTTCTATTGTGCAGTTGTTTAATCTTAGATGCTATTAGGGTCACACTAAAAAAACGTTTTCTTTCGCCCATCAGTTGTGCCTGGCAGGAATGAGCCAAAGAAAAATCTCCCTTCCATTACTAAATAAACAGATTGAATTCGAGTGGTGTTGTGAGGATCTTGCCAAAAACAGGCACCTCTCCATGGACTTTATCCCTCCTCCAGTCCCTTTCTAAACGTATACAATGACGTCGAACCTCAGAAAATATCATCAGTTCCTGTTTTCTTCTCCTTCATAGTTCATCTTGCTTCACGTAAAAGGCTAGGTAGAGAGGGAGAGGGAGAGGGAGAGAGTGAGAGATTTTCTTTGTTTGACTTGTAAAACTGAAGCAGCACTGTAGGATATCATTATCATGGTTCAAAGCGCAAGTGAAGAATCAGAAAATTACTTTGGCCATATCTCTAGTACTCTTACAAATCAAACATAATTTTAGCCACTAACAAATGAAAGGCAAATCAACTTTGAAATGGAGCTAGTGTACTGGTCCTATTAGGGAATCTTACTATTCTCTCCATTCCTATAAAGGACTCCTACCCTGTACTCTCACAATCCATGCACAAATATCTAAGAGCTTTGATAAGTTGGGCTTAAAGAAATGGAGAAGAAAGAGCGAGGTTCTAGAGTCACCCATGTTCTTCTCCTCCCCTATCCATCTCAAGGTCACATAAACCCAATACTCCAATTTGCCAAGCGCTTAGTCTCCAAAGGAATCAAAGCCACACTAGCCACAACCCTCTTCATCACCAAGTCTCTGCAACCTCAAGAAAGCTTGGTCACAATCGAGTCGATATCCGATGGGTATGATGTAGGTGGTTTCATGGAAGCAAAAGGCATCGAAGCCTACCTTGAGCGGTTTGAAACCGTAGGTTCCCAAACCTTAGCAGAGCTTATTGAGAAACTAAATGTGTCTGGGCACCCAATTAACTGCCTTGTGTACGATGCCTTTCTTCCATGGGCTCTAGACGTTGCAAAGGGGTTCAATTTACCTGGAGCTGCATTCTTTACCCAGGCATGCGCTGTTGATGTCATTTACTACCATGCTCACAAAAGGAAGCTTAGTGACCCAGTTGCAATTTTGACTGTTCCCATGCCAGGATTGCCTTCTCTTGAAGTTCTGGACTTGCCGTCTTTCTTCGCCGTACCAGGATCATACCCAGCTTACATGGAGCTTCTTTTGAACCAGTTCTCCAACTTGGAGAAAGCAGATTGGGTTCTGATTAACACGTTTGACAAGTTAGAAATTGAGGTGGGTCTAGTATTTTTTTATTTTTTTTCTTTTTGAATGGCAAAGAATTATATTGATGAAAAAAAAAACGGAAAAACACATGGAAACCCTTGACGATCGAGATGATCTAAGCAATACGGGGCTGGGAACAAAACCACAAGAAAATAACACCTCAACGGGGAAGGAAATCAATGGCTTCCAAATCTGACCTAGAGCAACCTTCCCTCGCTAACCTATCGGCCTCAAATTTTGCCGACCTCCTTACATGAGGATATGAGATAGAGAAACGCACCACCCGGTCAGATTCATCAATCCACCAAGAAAATCGTCAAGGAGGTGATGAACTACGCTGTAACTATTTCATCACATTTAAAGAGTCTCCCTCTATTGTTACTTTGTATAATCGATCTTGCCCCTACATTATTATTCCTTGGTGCACCGCCATCATCTCAGCTTCATTGGAATCGGCGACCCCAGTAGGGCCCAGAACGCCCAAATAGTATTACCTTCCTCATCACTAAGAATTCCTCGTATTCCTTCGGGTCCAGGGTTGCCGAAACTTGATCGTCAAATTTCAACTTTAAGAATCCGCTGTGAGGAGGCTCTCAAATCTTGTTTTAAAAAATATCACTAGACCCAGAGCCTGTTTAATTTAGGTATTTGGCTGATCTATGGCAGGGCACACTGAGGAGGCCAATCTCCAGGCTACCCAACTGTAAATTCAGTTTTTCTTTTTCAATGTTCATCTTTGCTGGTATTAAAAAAGTGCTAAATTCTATCCCGTGTATACTCCTAAAGCCTTATAGGATTATGATTCTGTCCGAAGGGTTGAAGGAATCTCTTAGATTACCACACCCGTTAACAGCCACATGAAGTGATGAAACACACATATCTCTTGGGTCATTGGTTTTTGCTTTTGTCTTATTTCTCTGTTTCTTTGAGTTTCCATCAAAATCTAGATGTGTGGTTTTCTCACTCTTCAAGTCCTACACTTAGGCCCTGTTCTTTTGGATTTTGAGAAGCGGTTTTGTGTTCAAAACTGATCATTGGACTCATAATTTTTCTCAAACCAATTCTCAAAATACAAAACGAACAGTACCTCAATACCTGCGTGTGTCTAAGTTTAGAAATAGCATAGGATGTTTTAAGATTACTATTATTCTGGTCTTGATTCCTTTAAGATTTATATATTTTATAACTAGGTTACAATGTCTCAAAATTCATACAAGGTGGTGAACTGGATGGAAAATGGGCATAAAATTTGTCTTAAACCCATTTTACATTCAAAGAAAGAAAGAAACAGAGCCTTTTTTAATCTTCATCTTGATTTTCAATTAGATTTATAATTTTATAACTAGCTTACCATGTCTCGAATTTCATACTAGGTGGTGAATTGGATGGATGGGTTATTTCCAGTGAAGACTATCGGACCGACGTTGCCATCTATGTACCTAGACAAGCGGATAAAAGGCGAAAATGCTTACGATATCAATCTCTGGAAGCCCGATAATGGCACCTGCATGAAGTGGCTAGACTCAAGGGCAATCGGGTCAGTCGTCTATATGTCGTTCGGTAGCATGGCAGCACTAGGAGCAGAACAAATGGAGGAACTAGCATGGGGGCTTAAGGGGAGTAACAACTATTTCTTGTGGGTGGTGAGGGACACAGAGAAGGAGAAGCTCCCTAGCAAGTTTGTAGAGGAGACAAGAGAGAAGGGTTTGTTGTTGAATTGGAGCCCCCAATTGGAAGTGTTGGCTCACAAAGCAGTGGGAATCTTTTTCACACACGGTGGGTGGAATTCCACATTGGAGGCATTGAGCTTGGGAGTGCCATTGGTGGCAATGCCACAGTGGACCGACCAACCCACTAATGCCAAGTATGTGGAGGATGTTTGGAGGGTGGGTGTGAGAGTTAAGGTGAATGAGAAGGGGATTGTGAGCAGGGATGAAGTGGAGCTGAGAATAAAGGAAGTAATGGAAGGAGAAAAGAGGGAAGAACTGAAGAGGAATGCTAGTAAATGGAAAGAGTTGGCTAAAGAGGCTGTAGATGAAGGTGGGAGTACAGATAAGAACATTGACGAATTTGTAGCTGCAATTCTAAGTAAAGAAAGTATATGACTTTTCTTTTGTTGCCCAGTGATCGGAATTTGTAGCTGCAATTCTAAGTAAAGAAAGTACCACTTGTGCAAAACAACAGAAAGGCCCTCGATTGAAATTCAGCCTATTTGTTGTATGCATTTAAAATACCCATTCTCCAGGGTAGCAACACTAGTATTCAAGGATAAAATTTAGGGTGCCGCCCCGGGTTCCTAGATAAATTCCGGGTTAAAAAAGAAAAAAAGAAACTACTTGGATTCATGGGAAATTTATTATCTGGCTAATATGCAGGAACCTCAATGTCCCTAAATGATGAGGTGGCAATTGGTTAAATAAGTAACCGATTACCTCTTGCTATCTTTTCCTTTTTCTCCCTTTCTTTCGACTTAAAATGGGCGTAAAACAAATTTTACACCCATTTTTTAGTGGAAAATGGTCGTAATATTTGCTTTACGCCCGGCCTTCATAACTTGTCTGCATTTAATATAGCTATTAGGTTTCCTAAACATATTTTCTCCTTCTCCTAATTCTTAGGAAACATTTGGCTACCACGATTTCTTTTCCAAGAATATTAGCTTACCCAATGATGAGGGATGGCTAGAGAGGGATGGATACTAAAGGACAGAGTGAGAAAGAAGGCAAGAAAATCCTGAAAATCCTGAAACAAAAAACTCCACTCAAAATATTATCAACTTTTTTCCTGACATTTTAGCCACTTTCGACCCTCAACACAGTCGTGCCCTCTCAAATCTCTACTTCTCCCACCCGCCCGACCTCTCTCTCACCACTTGGAGACCCTAATTTATCATGAAGAAAACATCTTGGCTGCCATACATGGCATTAGCTTCATGGAGAAAGCATTAATGTGATTTAAGTATTTATCTACACATGGTCCTATATGTCCAAGGTTCGGACTTGGGACAGACCAAAGAACGGAACAAGTGTGAGTTAGATGAACAAAACTTGGCTCCAAACCGGTCTGGAGGAACTTCCTCCAACCCCTCTAATAGCAAGGGGTGTGAAAATATCAATTCCATGCTTACTTTTCATTTTCAGAAGAAATTGATATTTCCACACACCTTGCAGTTACACTATTAGCAAGGGGTTGGAGGAAAGTTCCTGCAGACCGGTCTGGAGCCAAGTTTTCTTCGAGTTAGATCATACTAAGACAAAAAAACGCAAGGTCTTAAGGTGTTTGAGCATGAAATTAAGATACAAACTAAATAAATGTTCACTAATGCAAATCCAATACAGACAAAAAGAGACTATCAATGGAAAACAATAGGAAAGTCATGCACATTCTTTTCTTCGAATTGCAGCTACAAATTCCTCAATGTTCTTATGTGAGCTCCCACCATCATCTACAGCCTCTTTAGCCAACTCCTTCCATTTACTAGCTTTCTTCTTCAGTTCTCCCCCCTTTTCTCCTTCCATTACCTCCTTTATGCGAAGCTCCACTTCTTCCCTGCTCACAATACCCTTCTCATTTACCTTAGCTCTCACACCCCCCCCAAACCTCCTCCACATACTTAGCATTAGTGGGTTGGTCTGCCCACTGTGGCATTGCCACCAATGGCACTCCCAAGCTCATTGCCTCCAATGTAGAGTTCCACCCACAGTGTGTCAAAAAGCATCCCACTGCTTTGTGAGCCAGCACTTCCAATTGGGGGCTCCAATTTAACAACAAACCCTTATCTCTTGTCTCCTCTACAAAGTTGCTAGGGACCTTCTCCTTCTCTAAGTTCCTCATCACCCACAAGAAGTAGGTGTTACTCCTCTTCAGCCCCCATGCTACCTCCTCCATTTGCTCTACTCCTAGTGACCCCATACTCCCGAACGACACATAGACGACGGAACCGATTGCCCTTGCGTCTAGCCACTCCATGCAGGTTGCCATCATTGGGCTTCCAAAGATTGAGTTCGTAAGCATTTTCACCTTCCACCCTCTTGTCCAGGTACATGGATGGCAACGTTGGTCCGATAGTATTCATTGGCCATATACCCTCCATCCAATTCACCACCTAGTATGAAATTCGAGACATGGTAAGCTAATTAGAAAATATATAACTCGAAAAGGAAATCAATACTAGAACAATAGAAACCTCAAGACATCTTTATGCTATTTAGAAACTTAGATACACTCAGTTATTAAGGTCCTGTTTGTTTTGGGTTTTGAGAATTGATTTAAGTGGAAAACTGTCAATATACTAGCAAGAATGAATACTCAAAAAAGAAAAAAAAAAGAATTTATAGTGGGTTAGCTTGGAGATTGGCCTTTGAGTATGCCCTGCCACAGATCACCCAAATATTTCAATTAAACGAGCTTTGAGTCAACCAAAGTAAAAGTCAACAAAAAATAATTTATTTTTTAAAAATCACTAGACCCAGCTCCCTCTCCAACTTGTCAAAAGTGTTCAATTTAAAAACCTCAAAAATTACTGTACTTTTGAAAAATCACTAGACCAACCTCACTCTCCAACTTGTCAAAAGCGTTAATGAGAACCCATTCAGCTTTCTCCAAGTTGGAGAACTGGTTCAAAACCATCTCCATGTAAGCTGGGTAAAATCCTGGAACTGAGAAGAAAGTCGGCAAGTCAAGAACTTCAAGCAGAGGCAATCCAGGTATAGGAACATTCCTAATTGCCAGCGTCGTTAAGCTTCCCTTTGTGCATATGGTAGCAGATGGCAAGAACAGCACATGACTGAGTAAAGAATGCAGCTCCAAGTAAATGGAGCTTCTGTTAGAGGTAATTAGGTCAAGCAAGAGGTTGCTTGAAGCATTACACCCAAGGTATCTAGTTTGGAATACCATTGTTCGCTGCCCCCAGCCCCTATTTATGGCAAGCTATAAATATTGAAGGGATTATGAGGTTAGTGGGCTCCAGCCCATATGAGCCCACTACACCTGGTCCATTACCTATTAGTGTATATTAGAACATACTAGAGTTATACAATACACTTGTATACCCAACAATCTCCTCCTTATGTTCTACATATATCACAATGAATAGATAGATAGTGTGATGTTCAAAACAAATTGAATCACCCACATCACCATATGGTCCATATCATAAAAGATCTGTAATCTAATGAAAACACAAATCCTTTTATGAACAACCAAGAGTTTTAGATACAATCTAAACTCAACCAATAAAGGTAGTTTCACATACAAGTGAACCCCTACTGATCTTAGATGAATTCATTCATAGGTATGATTCTCATCGAGATCCCAAAATAAAGTTTCACACACAAGTTAACTTTCTACATATAAAGTTTCACATACAAGTGAACTCTGTACACATACTGAAATGAAACATTATAGTCTCCATGACTTTAGAAGATTTACTCATCTAGTAAGTCATCATTATCAAAGTCCAAATCAAGACAAACTCCTCCTTTTTTACCAATCCCTGTGAATTACCAGATATGGATTTCATGAAAATGAATCCAACCAATTGTGAAAAACATGAAAGTACCTAGTTCTACCTGAAGAAGAACTTAGTACAATTCCTTAATTCACGAAAGTATCTAGTTCTACCTAAAGAACTTAGTACAATTTTAAAATGGCTGAAAAAGTATCAGTATCACTCTCACCATAAGCATCATTGTCAAGTTTCAATAAAGAACAAGACCTAAACAACTTCTTTTGCAAAGAATCATTCATTATTGTCAAATTTCAATAAAGAATAAGACCAAACTAGGTTCTTTTACACATAACCATTTCATGTTTCCATTTGGAATGTCACAGTTATCTTATCCAAATTTGAGTTAAGCTGAATCATCTATATATGGAATGTCCAACCCTTCCGAAAAAGGATAACCAAATTTGAGTTAAGATGTATCGTCTATGTATGGAATGTACAACCTTTCCCAAAAAGCATGTCATCTATGTATGGAATGACACACAACAACCATAAACATCTAAGAAAACATATCAAGTGCCTATCTTGGCCAAAAGGGAGATTCGAAAATTCAAAATAACATGAATGTAGGTTAAGTCATGTCTATACAGACTTTAACCCCATCTCCCCCACAGTTTTGAATATTCGATCTTTGTTCAGTCCCTTTGCGAGAGCATCGGCCATATTATCCTTCGATCTCACATCAATCAAAGTGATAATCCCGTGTTCAATGAGATAATTCAGCATAACATGTTTCAGCCTAAGATATCTCCTCTTACTATTAAAGAGTGAGTTCTTCACAATTATAATTGTAGCGTGATTATCACAGAAAACACTTAAGGAATTAATCCTTAACCGAGTTAGTGGAATGTCCATAATTAGATTATTTATCCACTTTGCTTCATCCCCTGCAGAAGCTAGAGCATAAAGTTCTGATTCTATAGATGACAGAGCAATGCAAGTCTATCTCTTCAACTTCCACGCAACAGCAGCTCCACCCAGGATAAACACATAACCACTGATAGAGTTACTGTCTTTTAATTCTGAGCCCCATGATGCATCAGAATATCCTTCCAATACAGGAGGATGGCCACCATAACAAATAGCATAATTTTGAGTACCCTTACGGTATCTCATCAGCCTCATAAGGGCATCCTAGTGCTCATGGTCAGGATTATTAGTGAAACGACTCAGCATGTCAACTGTAAAGGCTATATTTAGCCTAGTACAACTCATAGCATACATGAGACTACCAATCAGTTTAGAATAATCTAACTGATTCACACTGTCTCCTTCATTAGAAATTAGCTTCTTGGTATAATCAAATGGTGTCTCAATCGGTTTGCACTCACTGTATCCACATATAGAAAGTAGTTTTTCAATATAATGGGCTTAGCTAAAGGAAATCCCTTTGCCTTCCAAAACTTACTTTCATACCAAGAATGGTGTCAACAACACCCATGTCTTTCATGTCGAATTATTTACTCAAGGTTAGTTTCACGTCACTCACTACAGAGAGATCGGAACCAAGAATCAACATGTCATCTACATACATGCAAATAATTGTGACCTTATTCGACACAGAACGATAATAAAGGCATTTATCTGAGTAACTCGTAAGAAACCCAAAGCTCCTTACTACTTTGTCAAATTTCTGATGCCACAATTTAGGTGCTTGTTTAAGACCATATAAAGATTTATTTAATTTACAAACTTTATTCTCAAAACCTTTCATGACAAACCCTTGAGGTTGATCCATGTAGATTTCCTCTGACAGTTCTCCATTGAGAAAAGCTCTCTTTACATCTATTGGATGCAGAACAAAATGCTCAATAGAATTCAAAGCAAGAAGAATTCTCATCGTAGCCAAATGACAGACCGGTGAGTAGACATCAAAGTAGTCTATCCCACTCACTTGAGTATAGCCCTTAGCTACTAAACGTGCTTTGTACCGAGCTATGGATCCATCAGGATTAAGTTTCTTCTTCAATAGCCACCTACAGCCCACGGTCTTAGCCCCTTTTAGCAAATCGACTAGCTGCCAAGTTAGATTTTGCAACAGAGAGCTCATTTGATCATCAATGGCTTCTGCCCACAACAAAGAGTCCCTAGATCTCATCGCTTTCTTATAGGATGATAGATCATTCTCTAAATGGTAGGTCACAAAGTCCTCATCAAAATATTTGGGTACTCTATCTCTTGTAGAAACTCTTACATGAACTGATTCAAAAATCAGATTGGGACAAGTGTCAGAAATAACTGGTTCAGACTCAACCGGCAATTCTGTAACCATCTTTGTATCGCCTGGTATGGTCAAACCCTGATCTCTGAGAAATTTATTCTCAAAGACAACTGCATCTCGAGATTCGATAACCATATTGGTTGATAGATCTAAAAATCGATCAGCAGCACTATCTTCTACACCTCCTAGATAAACACAAGTGTTTGTTCTAGTTCCCACTTTAGGTCTCCTAGGGTCTGGTATCCTTACATAAGCAATACAGCCTCAAGTCTTAAGAGTGTCATATCTACAAGGATGCTTAGGCCATAACTCATACGGAGTGGCACTCTATTCAGGATGTGATTTGCAGTCAAAACTGCTTCTCTCCAATAACAACCGGGCATGCCAGCTGTCAATAACATAGAGTTTAACATTTCTATTAACGTCATGTTCTTACATTCAGCTATACCATTAGATTGAGGCGAGTAAGGAGCAGTAGTTTCAAGGATTACACCCTGAGAGACACAGAATTCCTTGAACCCTGTCGTTGTGTATTCTTCTCCTCTATCACTCCTAAATCTCTTAATTTTCAAGTTCAACTGCAATTCAACTCGATCCTTAAAAACTTTAAACCTATCAAAAGCTTCATCTTTTGATTTTAACAAATAGATATGACAATATCTTGAAAAATCATCTATAAAAGTGATTAAATACTTTCGTCCACCTCTAGTAGTGAAACTTTTAAAGTCATAGAGGTCAGAATGTATTAACTCAAGAAGTTGTGTGCTCCTAGAAACTGAACGAAAAGGTTTTTTAGTGACCTTGGTTTGTGCACACACTTCACAACTGTCAAATCTAATCGATGTATCTAAAGGTATATTATAAGTTTTAGTAAGTTGAACCATTTTCCTATAGTTCACATGTCACAATCTATTGTGTAACAACTTAGGATCAATCAAAGCCGAACTAACCTGACTAATTGTATCATTTGCTAACCTCAATCTATACATACTATCGATCAAGAATGCACAGCCAAAATAAAAAAAGAGTTAATAGTTAAAGTTACTCTACCACCCAAAGAAAAAGAACACATGCTAGCATTGTCTAAAAGACAAAGAAATTAAATTCTTTTGAATAGCAAGAACTACTTTAACATTTTTTAAAGTTAATATTTTTCCTAAAGAAATGACCAAGTTCGCAGTACCAGTGTGAGTTACCTCTGCCTCTGCTCCACTAGCCACTATAACGGTCTCTTTCGAAAGCAAAAACATCAACTAAAAGTTTCTTGGAGTTGCAAACATGACACGTGGCTCCTGTATCTAACCACCAATCTGAAGAAGTATTGGCCTTACCGTGGCCCAACATAGCAACAAAACTCTCAAGCTCAGCGTTGCCCACCATCATATGAGCTTCCTTCTATGGTGTGTTAGATTTAGGCTTCTTAGGTAGCCTACAATCTGTTGCAAAGTGATCCAATTTTCCACAGTTGTGGCACTTGCCCTTCTTTTTCTGAAAGATAGTCTTTTTGGCCTCCAATTTGGGATTGTCACTTTTAGGTGACTTGGATTTCTTAGGAAATTTCTTAGGATTTATTACCGCATTAACAGCAGACTGTTGCTGTCTAACCAACTCCAAGTTATTCCTAGCGCGATTCTCATCTTCGATTCGAATGAATCGTCTGAGATCATCCAGTCTCACTTACACCTTTTTCCTATACATTTCATTTTTAAAAGAGTGCCATTTAGATTCATCAACTTCTTCATTCGAGTCAGCAAAGGTACTCAAAACGGTGTAAAAACAATTCATATATATATATATATATATATATATATATATATATATGAGAGAACATTTCCTACACACTTGTGTAGGTAAGTTACCTACACACTACCTTAAAATACAGTGGGGGGCCACATTGTTTGGGTGATCCAAACCATTCATTTGAATGATCCTCACATAGATAGGGTGTCCACAAAAAATCAGATCCATAGGATCATCCTAACCATTCAAACTATGGAGGGAAAAAATGGACTAAGTTGTGAAGGTTTATACACGTCCATTTTACCTCCACAAATCGTAGGGTTGGGATGATCCTATGGATCTGATTTTTTGTGGACACCCTATCTATGTGAGGACCATTCAAATGAATCATTTGGATCACCCAAACAATGTGGGCCCCCACTGTATTTTAAGGTAGTGTGTAGGTAACTTACCTACACAAGTGTGTAGGAAATGTTCTCTCTCTCTCTCTCTCTATATATATATATATATATTTATTTATTTATTTTATTATTTTATTTTTTTTTATTTTTTGAAAGTTAACAGAAATATTATTAAAAAGAAGAGAGGGGACAAGATGTCCCAGTACAAAGGTGTTTTAATCTATACAGCAGATCAACGCAAGGTCATAGCCTCTGTAAATATTACAATGACAGACATTAAGATGACACCCTCTTTTGCCAGCGTGTCTGCCGAGGAGTTGGCAGTTCTCCTACGATGTGTGAGAGTAGGGCGAATGGCCCTTACAAGGTCCCGGATTTCATCAAAGATATTATGTAATCTCCATGGCCCTCCACCGTTATTAGTTGCCCATGCTAAGACATTAGAGGAATCCCCCTCCACCATTAAAGGCCCAAAGTTATGAGAGAAGTACCATCTGAGTCCGAAAAGCAGACCCCTAGCCTCAGCTTCGTTCAAGTCGCAAATCCCTGCGGGTTCGGAATATGACATTATAGTTCTCCCAGATGAATCGCGAATCAAACCCCCAAAACCAGCAGGTCAAGGGTTGCCATAGGAACTGCCGTCAAAATTAAGTTTTAGCCATCCCTCCCCCGGTGCGACCCATATCGGTGTTATCTCCCTCCGAGGTAGCCTTTCATGTGCCATCACAAGCCAGTTTTTCAATGCCAGCCCAGTAGAGTAGGGAATGCTTCCGTTCGCCTTTGTTCAGGAGATAAGGGCTAATCTGATTTCCAGAGTTATGTGCCTCCAATGCCTCGCCTTGTCGTTGAATATGCGGTTGTTCCATTCCTTCCAAATGTACCAAGTAATGGCCATCGGAAGAGGTTTCCATAATGCTTCACCTATGCAATGTTGGAAGGCCCCTCCCCAATTAAGCAATACATCGGATATTGGCGGCTGCAAAACCCATTGAACTCCAAAAGCCCAAAAAATAGCATTCCATAATCTGGTTGAGAAAGAGCAGTGAATGAAGATATGATCGAGAGACTCCTCCTCCATACCGCATAAGACACATCTACTAGCGAGATGAAAGGAACGTCTTTTCAAGTGGTCACATGCAGTGTTTTAAAACTCGCTGACTCGGCCGAGTCGACGCGGATCTGTGGCGGCCGCATTTGGGAGCCCCTGACTCGGCGAGTTTTGGCCGAGTACTCTATGCCATCTGAAACACCAAGCTAACTTTCTGCCCATTTTTCGCACAAAAAACCTCCTGAAACCCTATCTCACGAAGAAGAAGATGGAGAAATGATATTTTCACCCTTCTTTTCTATAGGGACAGCCCCAGTAAAAGTATAAAATAATTATAGATACACTAGAAGGGGCTGTCCCGAGTAATATAAAGGGCAGTCTGGAATAAAACAAAGGGGATAATACTTAACTTACCCCTTTTAAATTTCTTGTGCAGAGTGATGTACAGTGAAAGGACAAGCAATGTAATACACGGTGGGTTTATCTTGTCATCACAGCCTAGCTTGAATGACAGGCTTAAACTCATCACTACTATGGCAGCCTACTTTGACTTGTTTTGCAGAATCGTCTTGTCTTTTAGTATTTAAATAAGTATAAAATGTTACTTTAGTTCCCATAAAGCTCTTACAAGTCAATTAAAAATAGAGGACAAGCTGAATTTGTGCAATTACTAAACATTGGTTGGGCTGATATCGTTCGCCTAAATCCAATGCCCAATTTGAAAGTGCATGAATTTTCTACAAAAGTTTAGTAAGAAAATTTATTTTTAAATCTTTTTATATTTTTAACACTTTAAAAAACATATAACTTGGCCGCGTCAACCGCGTCCGCGAGTCAACAAGGTTTCTCTTCGGCCGCGTTCCACGTCACATCCGCATTTTTAAACACATGTATTGAGACACCTATGGGTGACCGACCAGGCGAAAGCCAATATCCTAAGTGGAATTGATTGCTGCCAAAAGGTGTTATACTGAGATTCAGCCCCTACCTCATTGTTCATTTGTTGTAGGAATGAACGAACCGTGAACTCACCTTCCGATTCTGGCTGCCAGACAATTGAATCCTCAGCATTCCATGATATGTAACAGCCCTCCAATAATTGAAGGAGGGAGGTGTAATTATTGATCTCCTCTTCTTTCAGATTTCTCTGTAGCTTAACATCCCACACCAAGCTATCAGTCCCTGCCCTTCTATTGAAGTTGTCTTGCACAGATGCAAGATTGTTACGGGCCAACCTGAATAGGTCCGGGAATCTATCCATGAGCTTTTGTGTCCCAATCCAGAGATCTTGCCAGAATCAAACATTCGCGCCCTGACCCACCTTGAAACGAATGAGAGGCAGAAATTAGTTTTTCACAGAACATATTGATTTCCCGGCCCCCGATCCTTTGCCGCGCGATGAATCCCTACATATCCAGTCCCCCCATCCCTTACCGTACTTGCTCCCTATGATATTCCGCCACAGCGCATCTTTTTCCGATCCGAAACGCCACAGCCATTTTCCCAACAGTGATTTATTTCTTAATCGCAGCTTCCCAATCCCAAGTCCATCGTTACGTTTTGATCTGCAAACCGTATCCCAATTGAGAAGATGTTTGAGTTTCTTGTCGCTTTCCACACCTTCCCACAGGAAATCCCTTTGCATTTTCTCGATTTTTGCTGCAATTACAGCCGGAATCTTGAATAACGACATATAGTAAACCGGTATGTTTGCCAACGCAGCCTCGATCAAAGTAATCCTCCCGCCAAACGACAGATATTTCCTCTTCCACAATGCTAGTTTCTTTTCGATCCTCACCACCACTGGATCCCACTGTGATTTTGTCGGGATTCCGGATCCCAACGGCAGCCCCAGATGGGAAATTGGTAGTGAAGAAGCCGCACAACCCAGTACCACGGCAAGTCTCGATACACGGCCATAATCAACGTTGATCCCTGCTAATGTACTCTTGTACATGTTAATTTTCAAGCCTGTACAGATCTCAAACCATCTGAATATAAGTTTTGTATTGGAGACCTGCATTGTGTTATTCCGGATGAAGACCAGCGTGTCATCCGCAAATTGCAGATGAGATACACCTGGTGAGTTCTCAGCCACTTTTAGCCCCTCCACATACCCCTTTTCAACAGCCATTGCAAACAGACTATTCAGAACTTCAGCCACTATGATAAACAAATATGGCGAGAGTGGATCCCCTTGTCGAATGCCCCTATATGAATTGAAAAAACCTTCCGGTGATCCATTGATAAGAAAGGAGAAAGTGGCCGAAGATATGCAAGCATACATCCATTTCCTCCATTTTGAACCGAACCCCATACGCTCCATGATGTAATCAAGAACGCCCCAGTCCACATGGTCGCACGCCTTTTCAATATCCACCTTAAAGATAAGCCCGCTGCCTCCATCGCGCTTCGTTGAATCAAGGATTTCATTAGGTATAAGTACACCATCCAAAATTTGCCTCTTATTCACAAAGGCCCTTTGGAATCTTGATATAATCTCTCCCATCACCAGTTTAAGTCTTCCAGCCAACACTTTTGCTAGGATTTTGTAGACCACATGCACCAAACTGATTGGCCGGTAATCTTTAATCTCTACGGCTCCATCAATTTTCGGGATAAGTGAAATAAAGGTTGTGTTGATGGCACGGTTCAGAATCCCTCTTTCGTGGAACTCAGTGAAGAATGCCAGGATTTTCGTTTTGAAAGTTTCCCAATGTTGCTCATAAAAAGCCATAGCGAAGCCATCAGGGCCTGGCGCTTTGTCTTTCCTCATAGATTTCAACGCCGCTTCAATCTCCTCAGCAAATCATCCCCTCTTTCAATTGTGAATACCAAACACGCCCAAATCAAAAATCTGTAAGGAGAGGAGCGGATGTTTTCTTCGGCAAAGAGAGTTCTTCACGGCTGATAATTGCAGATCCGGCTATATTGAATATGGGGTATAACCAGCGGCTTTTAAGAGAAGAAGTTCACACCACCGATTCTTGTGTTGGTATATTTTCACGCCCAAAATTAGGGTTTAAACCTAATGCTTCAAGATTGTTAGAGGTAATTAGGTCATCCAAGAGGCTGCTCCCAGCCCCTATTTATAGCAAGCTATAAATATTGAAGGGATTATGAGGTTAATGGGTTCCAGCCCATATGGGCCCACTACACCTGGTCCATTACCTATTAGTGTATATTAGAACATACTGGAGTTATATAAGTCACTTGTATACCCAACACAACAGCTTCTTCGCAACGTCGAGAGCCCATGGAAGAAAGGGATCATACACAATATAGTTAATTGGTTGCCCAGACCCATCCATTTTCTCAATAAGCTCTGTTAATGTTTTCAAACCGACGCTTTTGAAGCGCTCAAGATAGGCCTTCATGCCTTCTGCTTCTGTGAAACCACCTACATCATACCCATCGATTGCGACCAAGCTGTCTTGAGATTCCACCTACTTGGTGATGAAGAGAGTGGTGGCTAGTGTGGCTTTGATGCCTTTGGAAACTAAGCGCTTGGCAAATTGGAGCATTGGGTTTATGTGACCTTGGGCAGGATAGAGGAGGACAAGAACATGGGGGACTCTAGAATCTATCTCTTTCTTCTCCATTTCTTTAAGCACAACTTCTCAAAATTATTAGATCTTTGTGCATAGATTATGGGAGTGTATGGTAGTAGTCCTTTATAGGAGTGTAACAAGATTACTTATCTGATCTTTGTGATGCCCGACTGTCAAGTAGCATAAAAAAGCTACCCCCCTTGATACTTGATCCAACAACTAGGGCCGTGCATTCGGTTTTAACCGAACCGTTTTCACCGAAATTAACCGAACTGAATTTTTTCAGTTACCAAAATGTTATAACCGAAACCGCAACCGAAATGTGTGCTAACCGGACCGAACCGAACCGAAACCGAATAATAATTTTGGTTGATCAGTTTGTTCGGTTAAAACCGAATTAAGCCATTTTCTCAAATTGAAAAGGGTAGAAAAATGGAGAACCCCCTCTTGGTTCCATTTTATTAAAAAAATATATAACCAAAATGAAGATGGGAGAGAGAGAAAACCAAAGATGGAGAGAGGGAGACAGAGTGAGAAACCCCATTCCGTACCTGCAAGTCTTCGGCCGTCGGGATCGAATGTCGCTGGAGTTAGAGTGGTGGCCAACGGCAATCGCCGGAGTTGGAGTGGTCCCATGGACGTGGAGGCACGGAGTTTTCTTCCTCTTCTACTTGTCAGTTCACATTCTCAGGAATGTGAATTTCGGTTCGGTTCGGTTCGGTTCGGTTAGCACACATGATTCACCTACCCAAAAAAACCTTAAAGTAGAACCCTAGTCTCTTGGTCATGATTCACCCTAGTCCCTAGGTCATGATTCACCTTGGAAGTTGGATCCTTATGAATGTCCTTTTGTCTTCTTCTTTGGACTTTTTTTTCTGCTTTATCAACTTTTTGTTTTTTATTTCTTTATTTTGAAAAGAAGGTGGAGAGGAGATTGGCCAAAACACAAAAAGCCAACACCTCAAATCGGCTGACAAGAAAACAGTACAGAAGGGAAAATGTGAAACCGGCCGAAAGCAAAAGCCAAATATGGCCTATCCTCCTATTAAATCGCTATATCTAGTGACTCACGCGGATATTTATACGTGTAATTTGGTTTTTCAGCTAAAACCGAATTTAATACCCTTAAAACCGAAACCGAAAACTAAAATTTCATTTGTATTAAAACCTAAACCGAACCAATAACCGAAATTTAATTCGGTTCGGTTCGGTTATTCGGTTAATACCAAATAATGCACAGCCCTACCAACAACAGCCCACTTTTTAAGATGCTGCTGTTAGATCATATATATCAAGGGTGGTACTTTTGAAGTACCACGTTGACGCTACTTTAAGGTCGGGCACCATATAATTTCTCGTTGAATTGTCTTTTCTTCTTTCATATTTGCACAAACCCTGCTGTCTTTTTCATTCTTTAATATTTCGTCCCTCTTTGACAGCTATTTTAAGACATGATGGGTTAGTGAAAATATGGTGGTCCTGATATCATTTTTACATAAGTGGACCTATAGCCTACCTCTATTTTGAGAATTTATAACATGCAACCCCAAAAAAAGTGGGGCCCAAATTATTTCAGTGATCCAAACCATTCACTTTCTGGACCCTAATGTAGATAGGGTGTGCCCAGTATATCTTCTCCGTAGGATAATCCTAACCCATAAATCTATGGAGTTTTCTATACTCTGCCGTCCATTTAAAACCTCTCTAAATCAAAGGATTAGGATTATCGTACGAAAAAAGATTTTCTGGGCACATCCTATCTATTTCAGGGCCCAACAAGTGAATGGTTTGGATCAGCCAAATAATGTGACCCCACTGTTTTTTTGGGCATATAATTTAGGGAAATGATATCAGCACTTCAATGTTTTGATATCCACCCTCTCCTTGCTTGTCTTTTGGTATTTAATGGGCTTGTGAAAGCTTTTTGGGAATCACCACTTGATCAGTGTAAGTAAACATATATCTAGAGAGATGGTAATTCCGTCTACGTTAAGCCAAAGATGCAATAAACACGGGCCATGTGTCCCGGGGATGAAGAAAAAGCCTTTTGCATCTTCACTCTCCTTCTCATCAACCATAGTGTTAGGATAATCCTAACCGTAAGTGTGGCCTTGGTAAAGATCAAGGGGTGAGATCATGTGGGTTAAAATTCATTAAAAAGATCATATAATTTCTCGTGATAAAGTTAGCTTTTTCTCCACCAATGAGAAACGATAAACACGTTGAAGAGAAAAGTTTTAGCGGAAGAGATTCGATGAGATTCTCTCTCTGAGGCTTTAAAAAAGCTGTCACTTATAAAGCTATAAAAAGTAAACCCGTGCATGAGCGAGACCCCATCTTAACTACAAGAAATATACATATTGTGGGTGGGGACCAATGCTAAGAAAGAGTCTTTTTTAGAGAGGGGTAACAGATCCATCACAGATGTTGGGAAAGTTGCCTTATTTCCCATGGTTTGTGGGAAGGCATGAATAATAAAAAAAATGTAAAGTTTCTTAGGGTTTGGGAAAACCCAAGTATAAGACGATATCGGTTTTCTCTCTTAGGGTGTGTGCGGCAAAACAAGAGAGGGACAGAGACAGAGAAAAAAGAGAGAAAGAGGGTGTGAAACAACCAATTACTCCCAAAGCTTAAGCGGTTGGAGATGGCATTATTTAATCTTTTATAATTTAACAATCCCCTCACGTGTGGCTCCTCTTTTTAGGGTTGACGTACTTGTGGAACATGTGGCCTCTCTTTTGGGTTGGCTATTACATGTGGATTTTTAATATCAAGGAGTTTTGAACCCAAGGCAATTGCTCTGATACCATGTGAAACAACACATTACTCCCAAAAGCTTAAGGTGTTGGAGATGGCGTTATTTAATCTTTTATAATTTAATAGAGGGAGAGAGAATGAGTATTTCTTCTTGGCTTCCTCTTAGGGTTTCTTCTCGAGTTTTCTGTTGGGAATTTTTTTTGAGTTCTCTCTCGGGTTTCTCTTGTGTATGGTCTTGGGTGAGAGAAGCAAGGAAAAGATTACGGGTTTGTAGATTTTGTTAAATCCAATGTAATCCTTGTATACTTGCATGTTGGAAGATCATGTTCTCACCTGTGGATGTAGGCTTGGCCGAACCATGTAAATCTTGGTGTTCATCTTATGGCTTATGTTTATTGCTTTATTTTTTTGTTTATTTGTGCACAATCGGATCGGATTTACCCTATAGATTTTCTCAACAATGGTATCAAATCTCAAGTTGGAGTGATCGTCAAGGACGGATGGAGTGATCGAGGGTGTTGTGGTTGGATCGCGTCTAGAGCGATCTTTGGGAGTAGAAATATTGTCAAAGAAATATTCTCGTTCGTGGTGGAGCACTACACTGAGAAGTATGGAGTAATAAGAGATGGCGGTAAAATCGAGTTTTGCCCAATTCAACATCGACAAGTTTGGCAGAAATGGCAATTTCACCCTACGGCGGATAAGGCTAAATTATATCCTAGTTCAACTGGAGTTGGCTGAGGCATTGAAGGTATGTGAAAACGGAGAAGATGACGGATGCCGAGTGGGAAGACATTAAGTCAAAGGCGGGTGTGGACCCCGAACCGAGAGAGGCGGGGGGACGGGCCCCACAGACGATCTCTAGATCATCCATGTGAAGGAGTGCTCCACCAAAGAACTCTCGAAAGAGTGCCGCTCACGATGTAAAGTGAGATACCTCTCGATTCGAGGACTAGCCCGGATTCGAGACGCACCTTAAACAAAGAAAGAGTTGCCATCCAAGGAAGTATGCCCTGGATCCCATGCTGTGCTCTGTCGCAACAGATAACCAGAGATACAAAAGTTCCGTGCCTGATGACAAATGGGGAAGGGGTTAGGCGCCCCCAATTCGCCCAAGTGCGAGCACCTGGTCTCTTATGCCATTTATTATTAACTTTGAAGAGTTTTGGGAGAAAATCATGCGAAATGGGAACGAATATCCCCGAGATAACGTCTAGCTAATCATGCATGTCTCGGAGATAAATAATAAGCATATACAAAAGAAAATGAAAGACATGCCACCTAAGAATAGCTAAGTTATGAGTATCATGCCTGATTAGTGTCTAAGTTCTGATGGACAAATACACGTATGCTACAGCTAAAGGTATAGGATCTGTACATGAAAGTAAGAAAACACAACAAAACATACAATATGACAACCCCTAGACTCTACTGCAATACTTAACTCGGACCAAGATGGCCATCCATCCTGGCTGCACTACGTATCCCGGCCTCGGGAAGAATCAGAGTCAACGTAGTTCGGCCACCTATGCTAAACTACAATGCCTAACCCTCTAGGACCGCTATCCTAGACTCGATCAACTAGAGTCGACTAGTTTTAAAGCTTCTTACTATTACTTAAGTTCAAGTGAATGGTAATTTTTAGGACTCTTTATATGCCCTAACTAATGCAAGTGGACCCTACACCCTATGTGTGACTAGGCTGTGCGTCCTAAGGAAAACCATGGGCTATCTAAGTGTGTTCTAGTCTAGCCATCGGATCAACTAAGTGTCTAGCCGACCACGACTCGAGGCCTCCTAACTCTGAGGACACTCATACGACAAGACTCAGCATATCAACACAAACAGGATAGACTCCTAACTCTAAGACACCCCAAACGCCTAGGACAGACTCTTAACTCTATGGGAAGATCTTTTGAAAATGGTTTGCAAGGTTATTTTGAAGAATTTTTGTATTTTGGGAAGATTTGAAAGGTTTTGAAGCTTATGGAAGTTATGACTGAACTCAGGATGCCAGCTGCACGCCTGAGCTGCCTACGTACCCCTCAGTTAGGGATCAAGCCATCCGTAGTTCGGACTTAGATTTTCCTAACTACACTCTTAAAGACTCAAGATTTTTGAGATTTTTGATGTTTTTAAGTGTTTTTGTTATTTTTGACACAAGATGACAGAATCCTATCATCATAAGGGTAGGACAGACTCCTGATATCCCGCAAAGGTTGGACGGCATCCTATGCTTTACGGGGGGATTGGACAGAATCACGACTCTGCAAAGGTTGGACAGCATCCTATACCCTGCAAGAGCGGATAAAAATCACATGACTTGATGAGAGGATGGATAGAATCCTAACCCCTATGATGATAGGACAGACTCCTGAAAGATTGACTCTCTAAGTAAGGACAAAATCCTAAACTCTATAAAGGTTGGACAGAATCCTATATTCTATAGAGGTAGGACAGACTGATGAATTTTAAAAGGGTAGGACAGACTCCTAAACTTTAAAAGGGGTAGGACAGACTCCTAAACTCTAGGGTGGAAGGACAGACTCCTAAACTCTAGGGTGGTAGGACAGACTCCTAAACTCTCTATGACAGACTCTAAAGAGGAAGAAATCCCTTAACCTGTGAAAACTCTAAGGCAGGAAGGGAAGGGGTTGGCTCAAGAAACATTCCGTCATAGCCTAACCCGAGGGAAAATTCTAAGGACTGATGAAGATTGAAACACCCATGAATGTCCCAATGCATAACAGTGTGAATATCAATTGACCGCGCTGAAATGGCATCATCACTACTTTGTTCTAATAATTGAAATAGCCCATCTTGCCCTTTGATATTAGAAGAACTCCAAAATACCCGGGCAATCACTTGAGAAGAAGCTCTCACGGATGACTTAGGAGGAATTTAAAAGGCAAGCTAATTTAAAAGGCAAGTTACCCATCCCTCTAATATGATGATCAAAGGAGATAAAGAGCTGGGCAAGAATTTCCACCACTGACATACTTAATATTCTAAATGCAGAGAAGGCTCGATTGGGCTCTCCATGAAGTGCCAGTGTGCAGGCGCTGTCACTTAAAGGAATTAATTTTCCAAGCCACGACAAAAGGGGAGTCAAAGCACCCCCAAGCAAATCGTGTATTTGAGTGACCTCATGGTTACCAATAACCCCAAAATAAGGAGTTTTGTCTTCTGGGTTAAACTTCAAGCTGAAATTCAACACTTGTCAACCTTTGCTAAATGGCACGCTCAAATCCGCCCCAAACCAAAATAAGATACAATTGATCACATCCTTAAGTATATGCTTTAATTTCAAGCTCCTGTGGCAAAAGGGCCTTCACACGCATCTGTACAAATATTTGGTGGTGCACACCATTTATCCTTCATCAAATCAAACACATGATGATACCCATATATCACATTCAATCAAATCTCTCGGTACACTACAGAAGATGTTAGTGCAATTAAGAAAGAAAGAAAGGAAGGAATTCTAACCGATATGGGCTCACAAATTAGAAAAAGGGAGCATATATATATCTGTCCCAAAGCAAGGAACTATATAGGGCCAAAGAACCACACGATACTAGCACCTATTCGCATTCGTAAAACAATCAGTGAAGAAGAATTCCATCAAAACGAAAATAACAAAAGAGCATGGTCCGAAGAGACAAATGTATCTATTCTACTTCTGAAATCTCATGGAAATCAAGTTCAAAAAAATTGTAGTAGGATGCCAGAAATAAAATTATGAGTAAAATTGGAATAAGCTTGTTTCTATTCTCCATGGCATTAAACCCATCATAATCCCATTTACAAGTTCTTAACTTGACCCAACAGAATTGCTAAGATCCAGCTACAATTCACCAAAACAACCCGATTAAACAAGATATGAATCAATTTTGAACAATCATATATGCAATGTAACATAAAAAAAATTAAGAGAAGATATTAGAGTTACCCGGGTAAAGAGCAAATGGTGGAGATGGGGTCAGGTTTGCCGAATGTGCGGTCGGAGAACGGGGCAATCGCCCGGAATTCGGGTCCGCTCAATCACAAGAAAATACAAAGGAGGTGGATCTGAAAATGAAAAATGGGTTGGATGAGGGTAAAGATCGGTGGATATAGAGGTGGGTTTCAGGTTATCCCAATGAGGAGATGAGGGTGTTGGTGGGAGTAATAAAAAAAAAGGGGTTGAGGGAAGAGATGAGATGGTAGGTAGGCGGGTTAGAAAAGGTGGCCGGCCGGCCGGAGCTCCGGCGATGGGCGAATTGCAGAGATGGTGGAGCCGAAGTAGAGGTGGAGATATGGGGTTTCGATAGTTGCTGTGATGGTGTGATAGTTTGGGGGAGAAAAGGGAAGGTAGAGGAATAAGATGGTGGTGGGGTGAAGATCGGCCGGCGGGAATGGAGTTGGCCGGAGAAGACGGCTCTTGATGGTGGCTGTGAAGTGGTCGGAGGTGGAGTTGTTGGTAGGGGTAGTAGAAAATGGTGGGAGAAGAGGTTGAAATGGAGGTGTGACCGGAGTTGGGGAGGTGGTGGATTGCAGAGAAAAAAAAAACGAAATGGGTTTTTGGAATGGGGTGAGGGATTTGGGGTTTAAAGGGGGTTATGTTGAAGATTTGAGATGGAGGTTGAAGATGGGTTTATGAGATTGGGGATTCGGCTAAGGAGATGGTGAGGATGGGTTATGGTGGTTAAGCGATGGTGGTTGGGCGATGGCCGGCCGGAGAAGATGATCGGCTTCTCTCCTTTCTCTCCCTCTCTCTCTGTAATTTTCTTCTTCAAGAATGGAGGGTTTGGGTTAACGAGTTTTAGATCTAGGAAATCAAGGAGATGGGTTTAATGGAGGTGGATTTATGGGGGGTGGTGGCTGAAATGGTGCTGCCGGATTCCGGCCGGTGGGTGGTCGGAGGTGGTGGTAACAGATTTGGGTTTTAGAGAGGGTGAAGATGAGAAGATTGAGATGGTTGTGGAGGTGGAGGCGGTCGGTGATGGTGGCTTGCCGGAGGTTGAAGATAATGGAGGAGAATGAGGTGGGTTTTGAGGGTGGCTGAGAGAGGGTTTGGATGGGGTTCGGTGGCGGATGGTGTGGATTTTGGGTTTTATCGAAGTGGGTTTGGAGAAGATGATGGGTTTTGGGGTAACAGAGAAGGTGGCTGGGTGGAGAAGAAATGGGGGTTGTGGATGGGGGTTTGGAGAAGATGATGGTTGTCTGGTGGAAGATGGTCGGAGATGGTGGGCGGCTGGCCGGAGGTGGGGTGGGTAGGTTGCAGAGATGGGTTTTTAATGGGGTTTTGATGGTGTAGGAGATGGGGATGGTGGCTGAGAAGGGAGTTTGATGGTGGCTTGCCCGTGGGAAGGTGGTGGCGAGGTGGATATGGGTTTGATGTAGATGGTGGCTGGCTAGTGGTGGTTGGCCGGAGGTGGAGACGATGAGCTCGAGCCTCTTTTTTCTTCTCTCTCTGTTTTCTCAGTTTTTTTTTTTTTTTTTGCAAAGAAAATGAGGCCTCTCACCCTTCAAAACCTAATTCGATGGCATATATAAGAAGGGAAATGATAATTTTACCCCCCCCCCCCATTTTCCATAGATAGCCACCACATAGTGTAGTTGTGATAAAAATTTTAACCAAAGGGGGGGGGGGCAAGTAGAAAACAGGGTGAGGATTCTCCTCTCTCTAAATGAACCTCACCCCTTGATTTGATCCAAGGGTCACTAAGGATTGCTTACACCTTAAGCAATATTAGAATTCCAAAATCACCCCTCTAAAGGTGGCAAATCACCATTTTACCAAACAAAATATCTTGTCTTTTATAAAAAAAAGGAGGGCGATATCTACACAACCAAGCTTTGATAATTCACCCTATCACAACCTAACCTTGATTATTGCACACACTTCGCCTGTCTTATTATACATTTCTCGCCCGATTGCCATGAAATTTTACCGGGGTATCCCCGAGAACACTAACAATCTTCTGGGGAATTCGTACCCACAAATGCGCACAACAAGATACCCAAAACTCGAGCCCTCTTCTCATTTTGGGCCCAGTCCTTCAGGAATTTTTTAGATTAATTTCGGGATATTTTGGGACTCAAAATTTGGAATTTCATTCGATTTTTTAAGCTCTTATTCGATTTTGGGGACTTTTAGGGTCCGGTCAAAATAAGGTGTCTACAGCGGGCGGCATGATTCGGCTATGTCTGGAAAAAAATGTTATGTTTAACATTGTGGAAGAAGACGCACCTAAATTATGGGAGAAATTGGAAAAGCTTTACATGTCAAAAAGCTTCGCCAACGGTTGTATCTGAAGCGATACTTGTACGCGTTATAGATGTAGGAAGGCTAAGATTTTCTGGAACAAATGATTGTGTTCAACAGGCTTCTGGATCAGCTCCCGACGGGTGATAAAAATATGAAGGAAGAAGACAAGGCCCTATTACTTCTTACTTCACTTCCATATTCGTATGACAACCTTGTGACGACTTTATTGTATGATAAAGATACAATAAAGTTAGAGAAGTCATGGCGTCGCTCTTGTCAAATGAGATGCGGAAGAAACAAGTTCTTGATGGAAGTCAAGAGCATGGGTTGGTTGTTCATGGTAGGAATCAAAGAGGAAGGTCATCTGACAGGAGATCAGGAAAGGCAGGTCAAGATCCAGGGTCAGCAGAAAGGGCATGCAATGTTACTGTTGCAAAGAATACGGTCACATCAAGTGGGATTGCCCAAAGTGAGCTGACCAAGAGGACAATGGTGCTACGAATACTTTGGTGGCGGTAACGGATTGTAGACACCCCATTTTGACCGTGCCCTAAACCTTCCAATTTTGTGCAAAACCCCATCAAACCAGTGAGGTAGGACCCCAAACTTCACCCTAGGCTAGCTCCCTGCAAAATTTTGTCTGAATCTGAACACGTTTGACTAGCAAACGGACTGAGATTGTGTCGTGGTGCAAGTTCAGAATGGGGGTGAATTTATCCTGAGAAGGGGACGAGTTTATCTTGGAGAGAGCCGAACTTGGCCATATAGGATGCGCTCGACGTGCGCTTATCTTTTTTTTCCATCAACCGCGCGCTAATCAAAAGTGGTAGTGCTGTTATCAACATCTTGTTGTGCCCTATAAATACCCACTAAAGCTGAACTCGCTGAAAATCAGGAAACCAAATCCCGGAACGGCTGTTGATGAGAAGTTGCTAAAAATCCGAAAAATGTTGATCTGGTTTTGAGCAGAGTTTTTCGTTTCTGATTTTTATCAACTTCTCATCATGGAAACAACTGTTTCCGGGATCTTGTTTCCTGATTTTCAGAGTCTTAAAACAAATTCATGGCAGCCAAACATGCGCAAAAAGTTTTAGCCTAGCCAGACAAGCTCTAGATGACCAGATGTAAGAATAGAGAAAAGTACAGAATGAGGGCTCATGTTTTGAGGAATTACGGATTTCGGGTGCCTTTTAAAACAAGAATGAAACACGGGCGATTCTTCAAAATCGGGTGGTAAAAAGACCCTGATACCCTTCTGACATCGACAGAGTCCTCCTTTTTCATTACTGCATATTAAATTGACAAGCTTCACGAGGCTTGTTTTGGTTCGTTTGAATGTGTATTTGAATAAATAGAACCTTGGGTCCGCTTCTATCTTGGCCGTTAGAAATAACTAGAGACGGATGGATGCTTGATACGTGTTGAAAAACTTTTTGGAACGCTGACAACCCAAAGTCAGTCATTATCTTTTCTCAATTCTCTTTTGGCTTAGAACGGTAACGTTATTGAATACGTCTCTTTTCGCTTAGAGTCTTTTCACTTCTCTTTTGGTCCTCACTTCTCTTTTGGCTTAAAACGGTAACGTTATTGAATACGTCTCTTTTGGCTTAGAATCTTTTCACTTCTCTTTTGGTCTTCACTTCTCTTTTTGCTTATAACGGTAACGTTATTGAATATGTCTCTTTTGGCTTAGAACGACGACGTTATTGAATATTTTATTATTTCTCACGTCTCTTTTGGCTAAGAACGCCGCCGGAATATCAAGTACGCAAAACACCCATCGTTCAAAGATATCAAGTACGCCACCGGAATATAGAGTACGTCGCCGGATTTTCTGGGTTCAAACATGTGTTCCAAACGTATCGAGTACGCCACCGGATTTTAGAGTACGCCGCCAGAATATTAAGGGGTACGCCGGTGGAAATAGGGTGTAAACGAAAATAGAGTGTACGCCGACGGAATTCAGGGGTACACCGGCGGAAATAATGGGTACGCCGGCAGATTCTAAAGTATGCCGCCGGAATATCGAGTATGCTGCCAGATTTTCAGGGTTCAAACATGTGTTCCAAACGTATCGAGTACGCCGTCGGATTAAGGAGTACGTCCTAGGAATATCAAGGGGGACGCCGGCGGAAATAGGGTGTAAGCGGAAATAATGGGCACGTTGGCGGAATCTCATACAAAAATGTGGTATTATTAGAAGACGCCACCGTTCCATATAAAGGTGCCATCGTTCCAAAAAGTTTTTCGACATGTGTCAAGCATCCACCCGTCTCTAGTTATTTCCGACGGCCAAGATAGAAACGAACCTAAGGTTCTGTCATTTGGACGAACCAAAAGAAGCCTTGTGAAGCACGCCAATTTAATGGGCAGTAATGAAAAAGGAGATTTCTGTTGATATCAGAAGTGTATCAGGGTTTTTTTTCCACCCGATTTTGAAGAATCACCCGTATTTGATGCTAGTTTTAAAAGGTCTGCTAAATCCTTAATTCGACGAAATTTGTACCCGCATTCCATACTTTTCTCGTAAGAATATCCTCCCGGGCTAAGTTAGCAAAAAAGTGATAACTTAACTTCCTAGATTTGGAAGACATTAGCATGAGGTGATGGATGGACAAAGTCAATTATATATACTAGTCACCATTAAATAATGAAGGAAAAATTGCCAATGGGGGACACCAAAATACAAGAATTGTGAAGGGGGACATACTTTTGTAAAATTGTCAGAGGGACGAAATGGGGGTTATCAACTCTCTAAAAGGGGATTATCAACCCTCTAAATGGGGTTATCAAACTCTCAAAAGGGAGTTGTCAACCCTCTTCAACAATTTTTCAAAATTGTGTCCCCCATTCACAATTCTTGTATTTTGGAGTCCCCCATTGGCAATTTCTCCAATAATGAACCAGCTATAGACGATCTTCCAAAACGAAATTCCGTTCTGAAAATAATGACGAAGGGTGATTTGATCGTGTGTTTTTGGCATTGTCACGATCTTGAACACCGTTTTTTTTTTTTACAAAACGGGAATAGCCGTTCTGCTAACAACCCTCTTTTCGAGCGGAATGATTTTTCTCTTTTTTTCTCTCCACTTTCGGATTCTCTGAACAGGGGACCCACACTTGAGAAAAAAAAAAAGTCTTAAGAACTAGGGAGATCATATTTTCACCCCTGCAGTACGCATTCACTCACTTTATAACGTGAACACTGAACAGTGAGCAACTTTAAGTCTTTAACTCTTTTTGACGTCAAATCACGTTAAACGGGGGGCGAATACGTACTGCAGAGGGGTCCCTGTTTAACGCACAAGAATTATCCATGTTTTTCTCTGATATGATATTGTGGGACATGATCCCGCGAGAGGGGCGTGGGGCGCGAGCCGCCGCGCGCTCTCTCTTGGTCTCTCGTACCCACGCGATTGGCGTGTGCATTTTAATATTGATTTGAATTCGTCTTTCCTGTGGACTTGGGATCACTAAGGCAATCCGAATTCCACACGAAAGAGACTGACAGAGTCGCCACCTAGATGTGGGATCTAGGACCCGTAATTAACCAGAAATCTAGACTCGCTACCTGGTTACGAGAATGGAAGGTATGGGGAGTTATCCACCACATGCACCATTCTTGTCCGATAATCGGTCTTCGATTCCAAAAGCTAACTCTTTTAAATTTATTTTAAATGGCTCATTCAACTCTATGTTAATGTGCGAACTAAGTGACATGCATCCTAGAATCTAATTTCAATGTGAATCCTAGATGTGTATCTTGATTTATTAATTTGTCTGGATTCATTCTACGTGAAAGTTCTCCTAGAATTCTAATTTCATGGAAAACCCTAACTGATTTGATTAAGTATTTACAAGAAAATTAATATACAAAACACCACAATTTGTTGTGGTGCCGACTCGCGGGTGGTATGCCGTCAGACATCCAAGCTGCCTACGTACCCAAGCCTCACTGGGATCAGAGTCGACGTAGTTCGGTGCACCTAAGCTAAGCTACATATGCCTAACTCAACTAGGACACCGACTTAGACGGATTTGACTGTTTCAACAGTTTTAAGAGGAATTATTTAATTCAAGTTGAGGATTTTATTATCTTAGGATTTCATCTAAGATGCTATATGATTCTTATCTGAATGCAAGTTGTCCCTTAGACTAATGCAGGTTTTGCCTACATCCTAGTTTACTAGGCTTGTCCTAGGAAAAGATCGGGTGACTAGTGTAACTGGACCTATGGTACGGTTGCTATTCATAGCAAGCGTCCGTGATGAGGCTGGACTCCTAACTCTAGGACTCCCTAAAACCTAGGACACGGCACGACACCAGTGTTCCTAAATTGGGCTCTAATGGTTCTTAGATTGGAAACCATAATCCAATGGTTCCGAAAGACACAAGATAAATCGATTTAAGTTCTCGAGGTTAATGAGTTTCAGATTTCGAAGATTTTCAGTTTCTAGACATTTAAGGATTACCAATGGTTCTAGGGTTCACCAATTTCGGCCTTGAATGGCATCCAAAGGAGGGAATCGTGCGCTCTTTCCTTGTGCAATTTAATACTTAGGTTATAGCATCTTATTGCCTGGCAGAATCTCAGGATTTCCGTGGACACTAACCTCGGAGCCAACAACATGCTATAACTTAAATATTCAAATTGTCAAAGATCAAGTTGCAATTGGGATACGATTATGGATGCACGGGCCATTTTTCCAGGAAAATCTAAAGATCCTAAAATTTCTGTTTCAATGGATTAAGGAGTGAACATGTGACAGAATTTTAAAGTTCTTTAGGAATTTTTATATGATTTTCAATTAATTTCGAATTTTCCATGGATTTTATCAATTTTAAGCATATGAGCGGTTTTACAAGTGAAATTGTTGCAAATAAATTCGAAAAGATTTGAAATTTCTACAGCAGCAAGATGAAAATGTATGTAGCTTACAGGATGAGTTTTGCATATTTTTACATTAAATTCACATTTAATCTTGATTAAACCATTAAATGTCCAGATTGCACAATTAACACATAAGCTAGTAGAAATATAACTCTAAATTCTATGAAATTTCTACAGAAATACTATATGAATCAAAATAGCATGCAGTGAGATTTTCATGAATTTTAGAAATTATTTACTACCAATTTCGGATTTTACAATTTCCAGACCAGATTATAAATTAACACTACATCCCATATTAAAACAGATTCAAATCACACGAAACGTTTACAGTAACAAGTAATATGGAAGATAAGACTACGGTAAAAATTTTATGAATTTTAATGATGATCTGATGTTAGTAAAAATTCTCCTAAAATCTGATAAGTTTCAAAGACAATATTAAATAATATACCAAATAAACTCCAAAATTCTTTACAAATTCATGGTAAAATGAATCAGTAACATATTATTTTCCCACGAAATTTCATTAATTTTAGAATCTGTTTGGTATATAATTTAATTTTTCTTCGTCAAAAGATGTTTTTTGAAGAGTTTTCCATTTTTAAAACACAATTTGCGGAAAAAATCAGAAAAATTCGGAAAAATACAGAAATATTTTGAGAACAATGCACCTACCTGTGGTGAAGATCTCCGCCCAATCCAAAAAAATATAAAAAATCCTGCTGCCGCCGATCCGCTCCGCCGTCTTTCGCTTTCTCTGGAGTGTTTAGAGGGAGTGATTGAGGGAGTGAAGAGATAATGGAAGAAGAATATTAGGGAGAGGGATGGAAGAATATATTGAGGAAAGGGATTGGAGGGAGTGATTAGAAGAGATAATGGAAGAGAAAGAGATAATGGAAGATAAATTTCTTTTTTTTTTTTTTTTTCCTCCCTCTTATGGATGGGAAGGGAGATATATATAGGGAGAGAAAGAGAGAGAGAGAGAGATATGTTGGTGGAGAGCTCATCATGTTGTCCCTCTTAGTGGAGAATCCATCATTATTGTTCTTAGTGGAGGGCCCATCATGTTTCTTAGTGGAGAGTCCATCATTATTGCTCTTAGTGGAGGGCCCATCATGTTTCTTAGTGGAGAGTCCATCATTATTGCTCTTAGTGGAGGGCCCATCATGTTTCTTAGTGGAGAGTCCATCATTATTGCTCTTAGTGGAGGGCCCATCATGTTTCTTAGTGGAGAGTCCATCATTATTGCTCTTAGTGGAGGGCCCATCATGTTGTCTTAGTGGAGAGCTACCATCATTGCTCTTCATAAGAGGCCTCACAAGAGGCCCCACTGAGGCCCCACAACGCGGGCCCCACAATGTGGGCCCTCGGTTGATTCGATTTTAAACAAATGTTCAATGCGAGTCCAAATTTAATCAAAATGCATCATGCGGCCCCACCAAATGGGTCCAACTTTCTCGATCCAAATTTAATCGAAGCACCCAATGCGGGCCCACCAAACGGGTCCCAATTCTCTCTGGTTTAGATTTTTCTGAATAATCCTTCTCAACATTTAGCGGGAAAATACGAAACACGACGGAAACGACCAAAAATATTTAGAAATGTAACAAACGGATGCGGGAAAGAAAGACATTGGAAAACCGACGGAAAACAAACCCTAATTTCTTTATCGATTAAGGTAGAGCAAAATGGGGTGTCTACAGATGCCCCTCTTTGGTAGAGATGACGAAGTCATCGAATACCAAAGTCAAAATGACAGAGTCATTTTGCGTAGCTTTAATCGACAAAAGACTCTACACAAACGGAACTTAGACGCAAACATTTACTACCTAATGCAAGGCCCTAAATGAAATCCTAGAATTAGAACATAATAAGAAATCCTGATGCGGTGCCGTTCACAAACGGGCAACGAGAGAATGAGATACCACTTTCGAATGGATTCCGAACAGAAAGAACAAAGATCGTTCTCAAGCGGTTTTTTTTTTTTTTTTTTTTTTTTTTTAAAAAAAAAAGAAAAAGAAAATGAGACATCTTTCACAAGCGGGCTCAAGGAGGATAAGAGACCATTCACAAATGGATTCAGAAAATGAGGTACCGTTCACAAACGGGCTCAAGGAGAAGACGAGACCATTCACAAATGGACTCGAAAATGAGGTACCGTTTACAAACGGGCTTAAAGAGAACACATGACCATTCACAAATGGACTCGAGAAACGAGGCACCGTTCACAAACGGGCTCAAGGAGAACATGAGACCATTCACAAATGGACTCAGAAAATGAGGTACCATTCACAAACGGGCTCAAGGAGAATAAAAGACCATTCACAAATGGGCTCAGAAAATGAGGTACCGTTCACCAACGGGCTCAAGGAGAAGACGAGACCATTCACAAATGGATTCGAGAAACGAGGCACCGTTCACAAACGGGCTCAAGGAAAACATGAGACCATTCACAAATAGACTCAGAAAATGAGGTACCGTTCACAAACGGGCTCAAGGAGAATAAAAAGACCATTCACAAATGGGCTCAGAAAATGAGGTACCGTTCACCAACGGGCTCAAGGAGAAGACGAGACCATTCACAAATGGATTCGAGAAACGAGGCACCCTTCACAAACGGGCTCAAGGAAAACATGAGACCATTCACAAATAGACTCAGAAAATGAGGTACCGTTCACAAACGGGCTTAAGGAGAAGACGAGACCATTCACAAATGGACTCGAGAAACGAGGCACCGTTCACAAACGGGCTCTTGGAGAACATGAGACCATTCATAAATGGACTCGAGAAATGAGGCACCGTTCACAAATGGGCTCAAAGAAACAAGATAGCTTCAACCACGAAGAATTTAGAGATTTTTCATAAACTTGAATTTGACGTATGATTGGATTTGATGAATTTTTGATTTTTCAGAAATAAGGCAGCGTCCACAAACGGGCTCAAGGAGGACATGAGACCATTCACAAATAGACTCAGAAAATGAAGTACCGTTCACAAACGAGCTTAAGGAGAAGACGGGACCATTTACAAATGGACTCGAGAAATGAGGCACCGTTCACAAACGGGCTCAAAGAAACAAGATAGCTTTGATTGATGAACTCAACAACGAAGAATTTAGAGTTTTTTCATGAACTTGAATTTGACATAGGATTGGATTTGATGAATTTTTGATTTTTCAGAAATAAGGCACCGTCCACAAACGGGCTCAAGGAGGACATGAGACCGTAAATTGACTCAGAAAAATGAGACACCGTTCACAAACGGGTTCAAGGAGAAGACGAGACCATTTACAAATGGACTCGAGAAAAGAGGCACCGTTCACAAACAGGCTCAAAGAAACAAGATAGCTTTGATTGATGAATTCAACAACGAAGAATTTAGAGTTTTTTCATGAACTTGAATTTGACATAGGATTGGATTTGATGAATTTTTGATTTTTCAGAAATAAGGCACCGTCCACAAACGGGCTCAAGGAGGACATGAGACCGTAAATGGACTCAGAAAAATGAGACACCGTTCACAAACGGGTTCAAGGAGAAGACGAGACCATTTACAAATGGACTCGAGAAAAGAGGCACCGTTCACAAACAGGCTCAAAGAAACAAGATAGCTTTGATTGATGAATTCAATAACGAAGAATTTAGAGATTTTTCATGAACTTGAATTTGACATAGGATTGGATTTGATGAATTTTTGATTTTTTTGAACTTAATGAAATCGAGGATGTTATAGATCGTGCCTGACAAAGATATCGGAAACTAGGACTTTGACGAATGATGAAACGGCAAACCGAAGAACCATTACTAACAAGAATGGATTAGAAACACTTTTATGAAACTTCAACAAGATTTTTCTCAAAGAGACTGCTGGTCTTGTCTTTGGGGATTTGGATGACTGAAACCTTGAACAAGACACTTGAAATTGGTAATCTAGAATAACGGCTCTCTTGGATATAATCATGGAAAAGTGGGACTTGCCTCTTGATAGGTGTTTAGATAAACATTTCTTGACCAGGAAAGTATTTAACTAACTGGAAGGAAATTCTGAATTTTAACGGTTCATCTTTCTGAGAAATTGGCTCGACCATCATTGCATCTGAGGCTCTTCCAAGCTTAAGATGCCTTCCTGGGGTATGATCTTTTTACGGAAGCTGGGCTTTCTGATGTTTCTACTTCTGAATTCTTCTGGGTTGATCATCTTTGAAATATAGCTGTTTGACTAGATTCTCGAACTTTTTCAGGTACAATCGCAGGGAGCTGACGAGGCCGGGCCTCCTTCACCGAGACAGTTGCATCATTTGGACATATGGATGACGATTGACTCTTTTTAAATAGAAAACTTAGATAAAAGGCACTACTCAAAGGATTGAGGAGCTCTAAAGGAGTGAACATAGAATAACAACGATTGATTAACTACACTGACAGACACAGTAATGCTTCTGACTTAGTTAACGTTTTATTTGGTAAGTCTATCCTTTCAAGGAATATTTTTTTCAATTGGTAAACACTGGACTTTTTCCTTAAAACAGTAATGCCTCAATGATTTAATTACAACTCCTAGGATTGCTTAGCTCCAATGCCCCCAGTTTTGAGGATGTCACTTGAATTTGTTTGAACTTCAATTGATCTTCAGTCCTGATACCGGCTGTAACCTTCTTATAAATTTGCTTGAACTTCAGTTGATCTTCAGTCTTGATACTGGCTGTAGCCTTCTTATAATGATTCTCTTACCGTGACCAAGTCACCTCTTCAGGGTTTTTAACTTGGCGGACCGTGGTAGCCTTAACTTTTGCCTGAACCGTCTTTCTAGGTTTTCGATTCAGCAGGCTATCCCCTTAGCTTTTGCCTAAGCCGCCCTTTCGGGTTTTCAACTTAACAGGGGAATGATCTTAAATTTTGCCTAAACCGCCCTTTCAGGTTTTCAGTCTAGCAGATCTTCAAACTCCATTTTTTTTTTTATTCATCATCATTTTTTTTTTTTTTTGTTTCGGGACCTAGATCATTAGTTCTGAACACCGGAAGGACTTTATAGGTAGGATAGGGCTTTTCAAAGAATGGCTTAAGGTTCAACAAAGATTTCGACCGAACCTGTGAATAGGTTGCCTACATATCCCAAGGTAGGAATCAGGTCGTGTATAGTTCAGGGCGAATGCCCCTAGTTTGAAGATAAATTGTTCGAAAGTTTATTGATTTTTCTTTTTTTTCTTCTTTCTGGAATAATTGACTTCTCTTCTTTAGGAACTTGTCCCCTTTTTTTTTCTGAAAGGATTGAATTTCTTTTTTTTTTTTGGATTGATTGAATTGCTTTTCTTTTTTGAATTGACCGAACTCAGTTTAACCGAGCTGCCTACGTACCCCAGTGTAGGGATCAGGTCTCGCGTAGTTCGGGGCGAATGCCCCTAGTTTGATGGGTTTTCAAGAAAATTTCATTTAGGCTCGAAGGGTTTGCAAACCAGTATTCTTTTGACGTTGGGTTCTGATTTTGGGATTTATTCGGCCAAAGGAGGCCTTCCGATGTTCAGATTGGGAGTCGATCTAGTTTACTAGAGTCCCTCTGGTACTGATTATTTATTTTTTTATTTTCTTTTTCTTTTTTTTTACGGAGTTTGACGGCATTTCCAGGTAAGAGATAATAAATCTTCTTCTTTCAAGATTCTAATACGTGCCTTCGACTTTCATAGAGCGAAACTTGTTCTTCGACATCCTCCATCTATGGATTTGTAACTCTTGATATCTGATGATCACTTTTCAATGCTTGCTCTTGAACTTCTTATCTCGAATTTGATGGCTTCATGTTATGAATTTGAGAACCAAGGTCATTGATTGGAAATATGAAAGTTGTTTCCACTCCATGCCCCTTGCATAGCATATGATATTCACTTCATTCTTTCTTGAACCTTCTATCTGGGTCTTTCTCTTGGCATTAATGGTAACACTTACCGGACCATCTTTTTATCCTCAAAATGGGTTTACCAATTCTTCACACTTTTCAGAGGGTAATGTATTTTCAATCGGCATTTACTGGATCAAGGTTTCAGTGCCAGTGTTTACCACTTTAATTTCATCTTTGAAAGGCTGAGATTGGCGCTCCTCCTCTTGTTCAAGTAATTGTTGTGACTCAAGTGGAGTTTCGTCAATTTTGTCCTCATTCGAGGAGGGAGTCTTATTTTAAGATCAGAAGCACACTTAAGAAACGGACACAAGTGAATTATTGGGACTTCCAATTTCATTTAAAGAGAAAGCTCTTACATCTGACAACCTATTCTGAACATGCTCAGGATTCACGACCCTAAAATAGAAAAATCAAAAGATAACTTGCCTGGACTAGGCATTGACCTTTAATTGTAAGACCGGACTCAACAATTGTACTGACCATGGTGACTGACTCAACATAAAATAATAAATGACTAAAACTTTAACTGCTGCAACTGTCTAGCTTCGGAGGCTCGGCGAAAGCTGGTTCACAAGTAGTTGGGACAATAGAATGAATCCTAAAGGACCAAGACATGACAATGATGACAGATTCGCATAGGGGAATGCCCTTAGTTCAAGGATTATGAGAGTAAACTCTGAAGGATTTAGCAGAAATATTCTTGAAAAAGGTTGCCCTTAGAGGAGGAAGAGACCAAGGGTACAGGCAAGATTGGATCATCAAGATTGCACGATCAAATGATTGAGACACAATTTCCGCCAATGAAGACACAATCGAATCCCACAAGAGACGAATGATAGACACATGATCAAAATGTGAGATTGCATAGGACTATTTTCAACGGATAGATCATGAATGACTAATCCTATGAGATCTTTGAAAATGATGGGATTTATATCCTAACCCCAAAGGGAAAATTTTTAATCTTCACACATTTTATCAGTGTTACCTGAAGGCATCAACCTTACTCCTAATCTAGCGGAGTGGAGAGAGGATCTCGACTCATGACTTTGTTCGTGTATCTAAGGACCGATCGTAGCCATTGGAAAATGGACTACGGCCTAATCTAGACACAAATGGGTAAGATATCCTAAACTAGGCTTACACACGTGATGCACATGTGTTCGTAGACTACATGCATGTGTGGGTTAATCTAGGGGTAAGGCCAAGAGTTCCCTTAGCGCGAATCCCTGTTCGATATACTGTACCAGTGTCCGGCGTATCAGTACGTGAACAAGAGATCCGTTTACGTACCATAAAGGTACTAGGCTAAGGGTGGAATGCTTCTCTAGCACAGAGGCACCAGGTGATGAAATCCCAGTCAACCATGCTAGATAACACTCCGGGTTCCTAAAATAGGACGTGTGTGCATGTGAAATGCAAGGGTTTAGATGCAAGTGATGTAAGTGTGTGCAATAAGTTCGCGCAATCTATGATGCCTTCAGGTTTTGTTAAATTAAGTTCGAGTAAAATGTGATGAGAAAATAAAACGAGACAAACTAATCTAACAAGTATAGAGTTTTTATGAGCCAGTTAAATTAAATTCAAATGAATTATCTTTTGAAATTTTAATGAAGTTAGGTGGTCCCCAGCAGAGTCGCCAGACTGTGGGACATGATCCCGCGAGAGGGGCGTGGGGCGCGAGCCGCCGCGCGCTCTCTCTTGGTCTCTCGTACCCACGCGATTGGCGTGTGCATTTTAATATTGATTTGAATTCGTCTTTCCTGTGGACTTGGGATCACTAAGGCAATCCGAATTCCACACGAAAGAGACTGACAGAGTCGCCACCTAGATGTGGGATCTAGGACCCGTAATTAACCAGAAATCTAGACTCGCTACCTGGTTACGAGAATGGAAGGTATGGGGAGTTATCCACCACATGCACCATTCTTGTCCGATAATCGGTCTTCGATTCCAAAAGCTAACTCTTTTAAATTTATTTTAAATGGCTCATTCAACTCTATGTTAATGTGCGAACTAAGTGACATGCATCCTAGAATCTAATTTCAATGTGAATCCTAGATGTGTATCTTGATTTATTAATTTGTCTGGATTCATTCTACGTGAAAGTTCTCCTAGAATTCTAATTTCATGGAAAACCCTAACTGATTTGATTAAGTATTTACAAGAAAATTAATATACAAAACACCACAATTTGTTGTGGTGCCGACTCGCGGGTGGTATGCCGTCAGACATCCAAGCTGCCTACGTACCCAAGCCTCACTGGGATCAGAGTCGACGTAGTTCGGTGCACCTAAGCTAAGCTACATATGCCTAACTCAACTAGGATACCGACTTAGACGGATTTGACTGTTTCAACAGTTTTAAGAGGAATTATTTAATTCAAGTTGAGGATTTTATTATCTTAGGATTTCATCTAAGATGCTATATGATTCTTATCTGAATGCAAGTTGTCCCTTAGACTAATGCAGGTTTTGCCTACATCCTAGTTTACTAGGCTTGTCCTAGGAAAAGATCGGGTGACTAGTGTAACTGGACCTATGGTACGGTTGCTATTCATAGCAAGCGTCCGTGATGAGGCTGGACTCCTAACTCTAGGACTCCCTAAAACCTAGGACACGGCACGACACCAGTGTTCCTAAATTGGGCTCTAATGGTTCTTAGATTGGAAACCATAATCCAATGGTTCCGAAAGACACAAGATAAATCGATTTAAGTTCTCGAGGTTAATGAGTTTCAGATTTCGAAGATTTTCAGTTTCTAGACATTTAAGGATTACCAATGGTTCTAGGGTTCACCAATTTCGGCCTTGAATGGCATCCAAAGGAGGGAATCGTGCGCTCTTTCCTTGTGCAATTTAATACTTAGGTTATAGCATCTTATTGCCTGGCAGAATCTCAGGATTTCCGTGGACACTAACCTCGGAGCCAACAACATGCTATAACTTAAATATTCAAATTGTCAAAGATCAAGTTGCAATTGGGATACGATTATGGATGCACGGGCCATTTTTCCAGGAAAATCTAAAGATCCTAAAATTTCTGTTTCAATGGATTAAGGAGTGAACATGTGACAGAATTTTAAAGTTCTTTAGGAATTTTTATATGATTTTCAATTAATTTCGAATTTTCCATGGATTTTATCAATTTTAAGCATATGAGCGGTTTTACAAGTGAAATTGTTGCAAATAAATTCGAAAAGATTTGAAATTTCTACAGCAGCAAGATGAAAATGTATGTAGCTTACAGGATGAGTTTTGCATATTTTTACATTAAATTCACATTTAATCTTGATTAAACCATTAAATGTCCAGATTGCACAATTAACACATAAGCTAGTAGAAATATAACTCTAAATTCTATGAAATTTCTACAGAAATACTATATGAATCAAAATAGCATGCAGTGAGATTTTCATGAATTTTAGAAATTATTTACTACCAATTTCGGATTTTACAATTTCCAGACCAGATTATAAATTAACACTACATCCCATATTAAAACAGATTCAAATCACACGAAACGTTTACAGTAACAAGTAATATGGAAGATAAGACTACTGTAAAAATTTTATGAATTTTAATGATGATCTGATGTTAGTAAAAATTCTCCTAAAATCTGATAAGTTTCAAAGAAAATATTAAATAATATACCAAATAAACTCCAAAATTCTTTACAAATTCATGGTAAAATGAATCAGTAACATATTATTTTCCCACGAAATTTCATTAATTTTAGAATCTGTTTGGTATATAATTTAATTTTTCTTCGTCAAAAGATGTTTTTTGAAGAGTTTTCCATTTTTAAAACACAATTTGCGGAAAAAATCAGAAAAATTCGGAAAAATACAGAAATATTTTGAGAACAATGCACCTACCTGTGGTGAAGATCTCCGCCCAATCCAAAAAAATATAAAAAATCCTGCTGCCGCCGATCCGCTCCGCCGTCTTTCGCTTTCTCTGGAGTGTTTAGAGGGAGTGATTGAGGGAGTGAAGAGATAATGGAAGAAGAATATTAGGGAGAGGGATGGAAGAATATATTGAGGAAAGGGATTGGAGGGAGTGATTAGAAGAGATAATGGAAGAGAAAGAGATAATGGAAGATAAATTTCTTTTTTTTTTTTTTTTTCCTCCCTCTTATGGATGGGAAGGGAGATATATATAGGGAGAGAAAGAGAGAGAGAGAGATATGTTGGTGGAGAGCTCATCATGTTGTCCCTCTTAGTGGAGAATCCATCATTATTGTTCTTAGTGGAGGGCCCATCATGTTTCTTAGTGGAGAGTCCATCATTATTGCTCTTAGTGGAGGGCCCATCATGTTTCTTAGTGGAGAGTCCATCATTATTGCTCTTAGTGGAGGGCCCATCATGTTTCTTAGTGGAGAGTCCATCATTATTGCTCTTAGTGGAGGGCCCATCATGTTGTCTTAGTGGAGAGCTACCATCATTGCTCTTCATAAGAGGCCTCACAAGAGGCCCCACTGAGGCCCCACAACGCGGGCCCCACAATGTGGGCCCTCGGTTGATTCGATTTTAAACAAATGTTCAATGCGAGTCCAAATTTAATCAAAATGCATCATGCGGCCCCACCAAATGGGTCCAACTTTCTCGATCCAAATTTAATCGAAGCACCCAATGCGGGCCCACCAAACGGGTCCCAATTCTCTCTGGTTTAGATTTTTCTGAATAATCCTTCTCAACATTTAGCGGGAAAATACGAAACACGACGGAAACGACCAAAAATATTTAGAAATGTAACAAACGGATGCGGGAAAGAAAGACATTGGAAAACCGACGGAAAACAAACCCTAATTTCTTTATCGATTAAGGTAGAGCAAAATGGGGTGTCTACAGATATTCCCAAAGCTGATTCTCTCTCTCTCTCTCTCTCTCTCTCTCTCTCTCTCTGTTCAATCATTCCAGAAGAAGAACCCTAGATTCGCTCCTTGGGAAAACCAATGGCAATCTCCGGCTTGTTTCGGAGCGTCGAGGAGATTTCTCTAACCCTAACCCTAATTCTGCTTCCAGGGGTTTCTTCCAAATCAGAAGGTGATGCTCTCTACACTCTGAGACAGAGCTTGTCCGATCCAGATCACGTACTTCAGAGCTCGGATCCAACTCTCATGAATCCCTGCACCTGGTTTCACACCACCTGCAATCAGGACAATCGAATCACTAGACTGTAAACATATCTTTCTATCTTTCCTTTTCTGTTTGTTTGATCTCATCTACTATTACATTAGCAAGGTTTTAAATTTCGGTTTATCAGTGGTAATTTTGTTTGAAATCTTGTAAAATTCTGTATTTTTTTAAATTTAAGTAGAAATGTATTAAATTTTAATGGAAATTTTGGCATTTTCGGTGGAAATCATTAAATTTTCGGTTGAAATCTTTAAATTTTCTGTTGATTTTTGTAAATATCAAATCAATCATTTCGGTGAAATTTCAAAATTTGGTGAAATCTTGTAAAAACTGATTCATTGTGTATTTCGTTTCACTCTCTTGGCCGAAACATGTCGTTTCGGCTGAAATTTTAAACCTTAGTTACATCCATGGTTTGAAATTTTGGTTTCGGCATATATTTCGGTCCTAGTCAAAACTGAAATTTTAGCCGAAATCCCGAAATTTCGGCTGAAATTAGGTAAAGATGCTCGAAATGTCATTTTTTGGGCCGAAATTTCGGTAATTTAGGCTGAAATTTTGTAAAGGAATAAAAAATTACCAAAATTTTGTACGTTTCAGATATTTCGGATTTCGGTCGTTTCGGTGTCGGTGTTGACCGAAATCCAAAATTTCGGATTTCAGTCGAAATTTCAAACTATTGTTATACATCTATCTCTCTGTTTCTCCTTTTTTTGTCCTTCTCTCGTGTGAATTTTGTGTGGGATTTAGGGTTTTCTCTGTCCGTTTGCAGAAGTTTTTCTCGTGTGATGATTCGGTTAATGACCAGTGTTATGCCCAAAATCGGTTAACAGATATGGCAGTGACATAAGAGCCGAGCTGGGGGGAAGTAGAGTCCGGATGAGCTGTGTGCTGCACAGGAGCAAACGAGGTCAGAATGACCGACCCGGAGTGCACTCCGGACAGGCCCTTCGACACTCAAGTCAATATGAGCCGGAGTGAAGAGGGTGTTTTTAAGAGTGGTGGGTGAGAATTTCAATACCCTCATTTATGAGCTTTGAAGGCCCCTTTTATAGGGAGAAATTGGGGTAGTTGGGGAGTTAATGCTCCAAGACAGGTGTCGACCAGCTATAGGTTCAAGCTCACCTACTCTGTGTAATTACCAAACTACCCCTGCTGACGCGGGGTCTGCGGTGGGCCCCTCTCGAGACATGTGTCGGCAGCTAATAGGCTGGTCCGCGGCGAGCCCTCCTCTAGCCACGTGTCGGCAGCTAATAGGCTGCTGTGTTTTTACACCCCATCAGTTGCCCCCCAAGTTCTCCAAGTTATTATGGTGACTTGGGGAAATGTGGTGAGTACATCTTCTGGTTGGTGGCGGTCGGGGTCCGGCCTGTGGGGCAGTCCGGAATTTGGAGCAGTCCGGAACTTATCAGTCCGGATTTTGTCAGTCCGGATTTTGGAGCAGTCCGGATTTTGTCAGTCCGGAGCTCAGAGCAATCCGGATTTTGGAGCAGTCCGGAGCTTATCAGTCCGGATTTTGTCAGTCCGGAGCTTGGAGCAGTCCGGATTTTGTCAATCCGGAGCTTGGAGCAGTCCGGATTTTGGAGCTCCGGAGCTTATCAGTCCGGATTTTGTCAATCCGGATTTTGGAGCAGTCCGGAGCTTATCAGTCCGGATTTTGTCAGTCCGGAGCTTGGAGCAGTCCGGATTTTGGAGCAGTCCGGAGCTTGGAGCAGTCCGGAGCTTATCAGTCCGGATTTTGTCAGTCCGGAGCTTGGAGCAGTCCGGATTTTGTCACTCCGGAGCTTGGAGCAGTCCGGACTTTGGAGCAGTCCGGAGCTTATCAGTCCGGATTTTGTCACTCCGGAGCTTGGAGCAGTCCGGATTTTGGAGCAGTCCGGAGCTTATCAGTCTGGATTTTGTCAGTCCGGATTTTGTCATTCCGGAGCTTGGAGCAGTCCGGATTTTGTCATTCCGGAGCTTGGAGCAGTCCGGATTTTGTCAATCCGGAGCTTGGAGCAGTCCGGATTTTGTCAATCCGGAGCTTAGAGCAGTCCGGATTTTGTCAATCTGGACCTTGGAGCAGTCCAGATTTTGGAGCAGTCCGGAGCTTATCAGTCCGGATTTTTTCAGTCCGGAGCTTGGAGCAGTCCGGATTTTGTCAATCCGGACCTTGGAGCAGTCCAGATTTTGGAGCAGTCCGGAGCTTATCAGTCCGGATTTTGTCAGTCCGGAGCTTATCAGTCCAGATTTTGTCACTCCGGAGCTTGGAGCAGTCCGGAGCTTATCAGTCCGGATTTTGTCACTCCGGAGCTTGGAGCAGTCCGGATTTTGTCATTCTGGAGCTTGGAGCAGTCCGGATTTTGTCATTCCGGAGCTTGGAGCAGTCCGGATTTTGTCAATCCGGAGCTTAGCGCAGTCCGGATTTTGTCAATCCGGAGCTTAGAGCAGTCCGGATTTTGTCAATCCGGAGTTGGAGCAGTCCGGATTTTGTCATTCCGGAGCTTGGAGCAGTCCGGATTTTGTCAATCCGGAGCTTAGAGCAGTCCGGATTTTGTCAATCCGGAGCTTAGAGCAGTCCGGATTTTGTCAATCCGGAGTTGGAGCAGTCCGGATTTTGTCATTCCGGAGCTTGGAGCAGTCCGGATTTTGTCAATCCGGAGCTTAGAGCAGTCCGGATTTTGTCAATCCGGAGCTTAGAGCAGTCCGGATTTTGTCAATCCGGAGTTAGAGCAGTCCGGATTTTGGAGCAGTCCGGACTGATTTTTGTCGTGTAGCGAGACGCGTCATATCCAGTCCGGCTTGGGCCGGACTGATTTTTGTCGTGTAGCGAGACGCGTCATATCCAGTCCGGATTTTGTCAGACCGGAGCTTGGAGCAGTCCGGATTTTGTCAATCCAGAGCTTGGAGCAGTCCGGATTTTGTCACTCCGGAGCTTGGAGCAGTCCGGATTTTTTCAATCCGGAGCTTAGAGCAGTCCGGATTTTGTCAATCCGGAGTTGGAGCAGTCCGGATTTTGGAGCAGTCCGGACTGATTTTTGTCGTGTAGCGAGACGCGTCATATCCAGTCCGGCTTGGGCCGGACTGATTTTTGTCGTGTAGCGAGACGCGTCATATCCAGTCCGGCTTGGGCCGGACTGATTTTTGTCGTGTAGCGAGACGCGTCATATCCAGTCCGGATTTTGTCAGACCGGAGCTTGGAGCAGTCCGGATTTTGTCAATCCAGAGCTTGGAGCAGTCCGGATTTTGTCACTCCGGAGCTTGGAGCAGTCCGGATTTTTTCAATCCGGAGCTTAGAGCAGTCCGGATTTTGTCAATCCGGAGTTGGAGCAGTCCGGATTTTGGAGCAGTCCGGACTGATTTTTGTCGTGTAGCGAGACGCGTCATATCCAGTCCGGCTTGGGCCGGACTGATTTTTGTCGTGTAGCGAGACGCGTCATATCCAGTCCGGCTTGGGCCGGACTGATTTTTGTCGTGTAGCGAGACGCGTCATATCCAGTCCGGATTTTGTCAGACCGGAGCTTGGAGCAGTCCGGATTTTGTCAATCCAGAGCTTGGAGCAGTCCGGATTTTGTCACTCCGGAGCTTGGAGCAGTCCGGATTTTTTCAATCCGGAGCTTAGAGCAGTCCGGATTTTGTCAATCCGGAGTTGGAGCAGTCCGGATTTTGGAGCAGTCCGGACTGATTTTTGTCGTGTAGCGAGACGCGTCATATCCAGTCCGGCTTGGGCCGGACTGATTTTTGTCGTGTAGCGAGACGCGTCATATCCAGTCCGGCTTGGGCCGGACTGATTTTTGTCGTGTAGCGAGACGCGTCATATCCAGTCCGGCTTGGGCCGGACTGATTTTTGTCTTCTAGCGAGACGCGTCGTATCCAGTCCGGCTTGGGCCGGACTGATTTTTGTCGTCTAGCGAGACGCGTCGTATCCAGTCCGGCTTCGGCCGGACTGATTTTTGTTGTCTAGCGAGACGCGTCGTATCCAGTCCGGCTGGAGATGACCAAGTTTTATTGAACTTGGGTTTTTGCAAGGGTTTGGTTTTCTGCCAGGGCCCGTTTCTGACTAGAAGTGCGCTTCCGATCTTTGTGGAGACGAGCCGTGGCGAACCAAGCAGCGAGTACCCTAGTTTTAGTGAACTGGGTTTCCAAGGAGCTTTGGTTTTTGCATCCGGACTGGTCCCGGACCAGGAGTGGGCTCCCGGTCTTTGCGGAGACGAGTCGTGGCGAACCAAGTGTCGAGTACCCTAGTTTTAGTGAACTGGGTTTCCAAGGAGCTTTGGTTTTTGCATCCGGACTGGTCCCGGACCAGGAGTGGGCTCCCGGTCTTTGCGGAGACGAGTCGTGGCGAACCAAGTGTCGAGTACCCTAGTTTTAGTGAACTTGGCGGCGGACTTGTCTGGTGGAGCGGTGAGTTCGGTGCTCACCATGGCGTCATGACCCCCCCCCCGGTGGACGTCTGGCCTCTCTTGGGCAGGTCGTGGAGCTTCTGGAGGCGGTTGGGGAGGTGCTTGGAGTAGATGCTGGTACTGCTCGACGAGAGTCGTCATTTGCTGGAAGAGAGCTTGAACTTGCTCTGGAGTGGGCAGGGGGTTCAGGTGCTCCGAGTGAGCAAGGCTCTGCTCGGCCGTAGCAGAGGCCGCCACTACTAGCGAGGCAATTCGCCCGCTCCGGGTCCTGCGGGGCAGCACGTCTTGGGTAGTCCGTGCAGTGGGGATGCGCGCGCTCTTGCGCCCTGCCATTTTTGTTTGTGAGGGATCTGAACAGCTTTTAGTTCTGGAGTCCCACGGATGGCGCCAATCTGTTATGCCCAAAATCGGTTAACAGATATGGCAGTGACGTAAGAGCCGAGCTGGGGGGAAGTAGAGTCCGGATGAGCTGTGTGCTGCACAGGAGCAAACGAGGTCAGAATGACCGACCCGGAGTGTACTCCGGACAGGCCCTTCGACACTCAAGTCAATATGAGCCGGAGTGAAGAGGGTGTTTTTAAGAGTGGTGGGTGAGAATTTCAATACCCTCATTTATGAGCTTTGAAGGCCCCTTTTATAGGGAGAAATTGGGGTAGTTGGGGAGTTAATGCTCCAAGACAGGTGTCGACCAGCTATAGGTTCAAGCTCACCTACTCTGTGTAATTACCAAACTACCCCTGCTGACGCGGGGTCTGCGGTGGGCCCCTCTCGAGACATGTGTCGGCAGCTAATAGGCTGGTCCGCGGCGAGCCCTCCTCTAGCCACGTGTCGGCAGCTAATAGGCTGCTGTGTTTTTACACCCCATCAGTTGCCCCCCAAGTTCTCCAAGTTATTATGGTGACTTGGGGAAATGTGGTGAGTACATCTTCTGGTTGGTGGCGGTCGGGGTCCGGCCTGTGGGGCAGTCCGGAATTTGGAGCAGTCCGGAACTTATCAGTCCGGATTTTGTCAGTCCGGATTTTGGAGCAGTCCGGATTTTGTCAGTCCGGAGCTTAGAGCAATCCGGACTCTTGAGTTATTTTGATTGATTGTATTATTCTTGTGATTTGGGATTTCGCTTCTGCATGTGGGTTTTGCCAATGCCAGTGCAGGAAGCCATTGCTTTCTAATATATGCATGTTAGTGGTGTATACGGGGTGAGTTAGTATGTATTTATTTTGTAGTTGGGGGTATATGTTTGAGTTATGGGTGTTAGTTATTTTTTGTATGTCATGTAAGTGGGTTAATAGGGTAGTGATGTGACAATCCTTGCTTGTATTTAAGAAGTTATATCCTAATGAAAAGGAGGAGAATTAGCAACCAATGAATGAAACTTTGTTTTCAGGAGAGTGATGGTTCCTCTCAAATTGAACCGTTAGGAGGTCCTATTGTCATGAATCAACCTTTTTGCCCATTTTTTCTATCTTTTTATTCGTTTATTTGTGTTATGGCCAATTAGGCACATAACACTTTCTATGTGAGGATGTCATGCAGAGTCATTTGCTTTTCGAATTCAAGGATAATTGATTGTACTTTTCTTGTAAGTGTGTGGATTTTAAGGTTTCGCTTGTCTCGGTGCAGAAAATCTTTTAAGTTTATTGCTAAGTTATAAATTTTGTTTCGTTTACCGTTTCGTTTTGGCGACCGAACAGAATGTTTCGGTGTTTCGTCCATTTCGTTTGGTGTTTCGTTCGAAACTTTTCGTTCCACTACGACGAGGGAAATTTTTCTTTAATAGTTAAAAATATGAAAAAATCCAAAAGAATCAGAAATTGTTAGAAAAATACAAGAAACAATTAATTTAACAAAATATGTAAACAATCCAACATTTACTTAAAGGACTTGAACTTGTGATGAAGAGACATGCTGTAGCTGTAATGCTGCATATCCATTTATGAGGACTTGAACTTGTGATCTTTTCTGTTAGTTATACAGGGCAGATAACTGTCTTTTTAGATGCCCATTTTGTCGTTATGATGTATCTTAGTTTTGTGGTTCAAATTGTATTTTTGTTTTTTGATCGTTATTTTTATTTTATTTTCTAACCATTGCCTTTTCTATAATTTTTTTAAACAGAGTCTCCTGTACACCTTTTTTTGCAATTCAAATGACACATAAGACAAAGGGCCTCCTGTAGCATTACCAATGCAATCGACTACTGGAATTTGTTCTAGAAAGATGTGGGAGTTTGGGTGTTTTAATCAAATAGTCATTTTTCTTTTCCTTTAGGCCCTTTTTGGTTTGCAGGAATTTATAATGATATCCCTAATCTTCATCATTTCTCTCTAAATTGTGGAAATAAAAAACTTTCCTAATAAAATTTTTCTTCAAGAAATATGTTTCCTGCAATCTAAACAGGGCATTAGTGAATCTACTATGTCATGAAGGTAGGAAGAGTTTGGTGGATTGAGAATCATCTGTAGTTTGTCAAATTCATCCAGAATAAAGGAATTTTTGCTATTTTAACAAAATAATGGCCTCTTCCACTTTTAGTGAGTTCTGGAGTTCGGGTGATATGTAAGAGACATGAAGTGATTGGCGATAGTTAGAGGTCATAATTTTGTTATTTTGTGTATTTTTCTCGTCCATTGTTCATTTTTCATGGTAAAAATAACGGGAGCAAATGGTGGTTCACTTTTAAGGAGGTTTATGATGTTTGGAGTTTGTGGGATCGACCTCCATAGGAATTCAACACGAGGCTTTGCCACTAATCTTATAAACACATTCTGTTCAGTTTTCTCAGTTGTTTATTGAAAGTATCATCAGCTTGGTTTTTTAGCAATTCACTTTTATTTTCGGTCTTAATAATGAAAGTATGTTAATGCATCTTTTTATTTATTATATAATGCTATTGTTCTGCAGGGACCTTGGGAATTCAAACCTATCTGGCCATCTGGTACCTGAAGTTGGAAAGCTTGAACAGTTACAATATTTGTAAGTATGTTCATTACTGTCCCTCTTATGCATACATATATGTGCCTCATGCAATGTGAAATATCTTTTCTGGCTTCTAGTTGCCATCACTCAATGCCAATAGGCAATTTTACAATGTCCATCTGATAATTTTTGTTTTGTTGAATTGCATTTGTTCATTCTTATTTTGATTCTTCATTTGTTCATGTATTTCATTTGCAATTTTAGACGTGCTAGGAAACATAATATTAAATTCTTATCTAGAATTCTATCTGTATGATATCTATTTAATATTTTCATGAAGCGTTGCACTGCAATCACATATTCCCCAGTGCTTGATAGAGTTTTCCTCTTTTTCAGGCTTGATATAATTTCTTTTCATTGATTTGGGCTAAACCTTAGAAAGAAGATGGTGTCTGTTTCTGCCAAATTATGTTCACAAATTTACTGATTGGGTGTTAAATTGATTTACTTGTTCCATATTGTTCTTAATTTATTTTTCCCTTATTTTGATCCAGAGAACTTTACAAAAATAACATTCAAGGGACGATCCCAGTTGAGCTTGGTAATTTGAATAGCTTAATCAGCTTGGACCTATACAGCAACAACATTTCTGGGATCATTCCCCCAGCATTGGGGAAGCTGAAGTCTCTAGTGTTCTTGTGAGTCAACAGCATATCTAATTCCTACTCTTCATTTGTTATATATTTTTGGTTTGCTTGATTCCGTTTGAGAGCTTTCCAGATTTGCCTTCTCATACTTAATTACGTATTGGTGACCTGACTTGCAGCTCACCCAAGCCGGTGCGTTCAGTCACTGGTCACTGAAATAGGCGCATTTAGGAAAAATAAAAAAAAAGGTTTTGGGTAGGCCATTGGTTGTAGTTGTTTTGCTGTACTAGCAGCACAATTATCTCCTGAAAAAATATAAAAAATGATGAATAATTTGCAATTTTTTTTTGCAAAAAAGAAATGTACAAGAAAAATTATGAATTCCTGGTGAGTTAAGATTAATACATAAATTCTTTCTGAATTGTTCCAATGCGACACATGCCTCACCATTAAAAAAAAACACAATACACAGCATACATACGGTAAATAAAAAAATGGTAGGATTTGCTAGATCTATTTATCAAATGATCATGTGGAAATTTTTAATGACTAAATTTATGTTAGTCTCGCCGTACTTCCTAAAATATCTCTCCACTAGATTTGCATTCTTTTTTTTTTTTTGAAGAAAGCAACAGAATATATATTTATATATATGAATAAGCAGAACCGAGATGGTCCTGTCGGAACAATGAGCAAATAAAATAGCAAGACAATGACTCAAGGGGGGAGATAGTCAAAACACTCCAATTCGGCCCGGGAAACACCACTCTTAGCCAGAGAGTCGGCTGCCACATTGGCCGATCTCCGGACATGCTGAAAGACCATGGAGTAGCCCTTTCCTCTATCCTCTATCTCCTCAAAGAAGTGCACAAATCTCCAAGGGGGAGAAGCGTCTCCCGAAAGCCAGCTAATAACATTTACGGAATCGCCTTCGACAATCAGACTGTCGCACTCCAAGCGAGGCATGGAAAACTAGATTTGCATTCTTAAGATACGCTACTCAAGTTGAACATTCTTTGCCAGGGTACTGTAAGACTTGCTAAACTCTCTATAAAATCTATCAACTAATCCCAGTTTAAAATGGCTATCCACTAGATAAATCTAAGAGACATGTTTTTACCCCAGTCAGATGGTTAGGATCTTCCATCTCCATGAGTTGGGCCATGGGCAATACATGTCGGGGGTCAACCTGATGGATGCTTTATTCTTAAATCTCGGCTATCCATATATTCATGCTTAGCAGTCCTAATTTATTATCATATGATTATGTAATTCTCACATGACACTATGTTGATGTCAGAATAACTATTATATTTTCAATAATTGCTTTGCCAATTTTTCCAACATCTAGAGTTGGTCATCGAAGTGGTTGTCTAATTCTTTAAACTATCTTCATATCTTCTTCTAGATGGTTACTGGACATTGGCTTAATGACAATCAGTTGAGTGGGCAAATCCCTAGAGAGCTTGTTGGTATTTCTACCCTCAAAGTTGTGTAAGTTCAAGGCTCCTGGATTCCTTTTATTTAGTAGTAATTTGGTCTATATTCACAGTAAGCTCTAATTTGATCTATATTCACGGTAAGCTCATGTCTCAAATATGCCACTTTTCTTGCAGAGATGTCTCAAAAAACAATCTGTGTGGAACTATCCCCACTTCAGGACCTTTTGAGCACATTTCCCTGAACAAGTAAGTTCTGTTTGTATTTTATGTTTCTTTCATTTCAGATGCCATGCCTTGAGTTTTTTTTTTTTTTGTTTCTATTATATATTAATGATCTTGGGAATTAGTTTCATTTACTGATTGAAACTAATAAAAATTTATTTGCGTCTTTTAAAGTTGAGCCTTTGATATAATTTATCATGACTCTACGGCCATAGAAATATAGTATCTGATCTTTTCTAAGTAAGAATTCAGTAGATCTGAGAAATATAGCACAGTATTATTTCGCTGGACACGTGACAAACTGTTCAGGGGATGACAAGAGTTCAATGATTAGTAAAATTAGGATTTTCAAATTTTAAATGAGCCACTAGCTTATGCAGAGGATCTGAATGTTATTGTAATTTAAATACAAGATCCTTCATAAATATTAGAGAACTGCTAGTAGGACACCAGGTCAGGACAGCTGACTGTGCAGGTAGTCTCGCCCACATGCAGGGCATGCAACCAGAGGCCTTTCCTGCCTGGCATCTCACGGTGGGGTCCCCAAATCATTTTCGTAAATATAATGAGGGTTCATAAAACAAAATTGCTATGCCTAAATAAATACAAATCCAACCATTCAAAAAAATAAAAAATAAAAAAATAATACTAATGCATGAATACCTAGAACTGTTATCTCCTTCTCCCAGGACCCCCTGCTTAGCAGTCAACTATGGCTTGGATATATTTCTTTAAATTGGTTGCATTCCAGTTATGAAAGTCATCTTTCGAAAAAAAAAAGTCATGGAAGTCTCATTTTCAGAGGGTAAGCATTGTTAAAAAATAAATATTTTTTAACTTCTGAGTGCCATTATAATTTATGCTTAACTGATCAATAAATTTAAGGTTTTCATAACAGTTCTGTACCACACCAACCATGTGACTGGACCCTTATAAACTATTATTGGTAGCTAAGTTTAATAGATACGTTAAGCTTCAGAATGACTGCGAGTTTGTTGGTTCACTATGTTCAGGGCTTTCATTTGTTTTCCGTGAAATTGAATAAGGGAACAGTGTATTAAATCTTTTATCTAGATCCGAAAAGCTGCGATAAAGAACTGATCGCTAGCTTTAAAATTATGACTTGAGGCCTGTTATCATGACTCACTCAAACAGGGTATCCGACACGGATTCGAGGTGTTGGATTCGGCAAACCCCAAACGGTAGGATTTGTGGATTCGGTAATTTTTGTTAAACGGCAGCCCAGTGCACGAGGCTCCCGCCATTGTGGGGTCTGGGGAGGGCTAGATGTACACAGCCTTACCCCTGCTTTGCAGAGAGGCTGTTTCCGTGACTTGAACCCGTGACCACAAGGTCACAATGGAGCAACCTTACCGTTGCGCCAAGGCTCACCCTCTAATTTTTGTTAAATAAAATAAAAAATTTAAAATGTAAGAAAGTTGAAAAATGAAAAATTACAAACAGAATTCCTATGGGAAGGGGGAGAGAGTAAGAGAAAGCTCAAACATGTAATGAACCGGAAGAAAGTAAGCAAGTTGAAAAGGTATGGTGGTGGGCTAAGTATTGGTAACATCAAATTGAGAAAGGGAGGATGAGACAACGTTTTGGGTATGTTAGGCCGAAAATCGGTAACAGGTACGGCAGTGACGTAAGAGCTGAGCTGGATGACCAGAGGAACTGAGTCCTGGGGGCGAGGAGGGAGGAAGGGTGGTTGTTGTCCTCTTCTAGGCTTAAACCTAAAAGACTTTGAAGTCCGTAACCTATCTGATGCAAATATTATGATTTATTTCCGCATTATTTAGTTTATAGTATATTTTTTTCAATGTTATTAGTTTTTAGGATTTTATTTTCCATGTTATTTTTAGGATTTTCTTATTTTAGTAGGTTTCTATTTTTAGGTTGTTTATTTGCCTCTTTACAGCTTTTTTGTTAACTTTGATTAATATTGAATAAAGATTTTTCTCCCTCTAATTCTAGTTTTTTTCTTCCTTCTTCTGATTTCTTTTCTTCTCTCCCTAAATTCGTCTATTCTTCTCTTCTTCTTCTAGTTCTCCCTAAATTCATCTTTTCTTTAGGTTATTTTCGTCTCTTCTTCCGCTATTCTTCTAATTCTATCTCCTTTCGTCTATTTCTCTCCATTTTCCTCAATTTCTCTTCAAGGTACTGCTTCAATTTGGTATCAAAGCAAAAGATCCAAGCACCTACGCGTAGCGAAAATCAGAGCTAAAGATCCAAGAACCTTTTGGTGAAATCAAGTCGCCCAAGATCAGCCCTGAAATCTCAAAGCCGGTTGTTCTGACCCCTATAGAAAGCGTGTTTGCTGCCCTGTCTCACGTAAGAACCACAGCAAATCTCCATCCTTTCCTAGCTGCAAACCAATCCCAACAACAACCCCAACTTGGACCCTCTACCCCCTCTGTTTCAGCCCAACCGGCGTTGCCACCATCATCCAAATCATATAAACACCTTTGAGGCCTTTCAACAAACACCTTAACCACATAAAAGCCTCAGGTTCGAATTTTGGTCTTTTTTTTATATAATCATCGTAAAGAGCAAAATTATTGGAGGAATTATTTATTAGGGATACTGGTTCTATCGGATTTCATATCTTGGTTCTTCATCTCGAATCTGGATTACCGAGTCGATTGGATTTGGATATTCCGTGTGTTGCTATGTATTTTTATTGAACAAAAACCAATCCAACTGAGTCACGATTGCCGGAAAATCTCCCCGCCAAATTGCCCCTATTTTCTACTCGTGCCCAGCAGCCACGATAGTCGATGTTACCGTTATAAAGTAACTTTGATTTTCCGTGTTTCTGTTAGCGTGTTTGATCTGCCCAGAAAGGAAAATCAGTGGATAGCGAGAAAGGAGATATTGGAACTACAGTTGAGAGGTTTTAGGAAAGGAAAGGTGGAGATACCACTCTGGCATAGAAGGAAAAGAGGAGGGCAAGTTTCCATTAATAACTTGCAGTGCAGGTTTCACCAAAGCAGATTTTTGGAGAAGGTTTCCCTGTTGTACATGCCCCAAAGCAGAAATTACTTTTTAATTGTGATGACAGAGGGCATATTTAATGGGTATGTTTGCACGTGTCATTAAAAGTCAAGTCACAAGCAGGTTTCCTTCCCAGATAAGCAAGAGACAAAAGGCAACCTTCTATATACCACCTTTTTTTTTCTTTTTTCTTTTTTCTTTTATTTTTTATTTTTTTGCCTGGAACACCTCTTTCTGTTTTACCCTTGTATAAAAGAGTATATTCACCCCATCTTTTCACTCGGCCACTTTAGTCACTTAAGACTTCACGTGACATTCAGTCACGTGAGTGCACTCAAGTTACAAAAAAATAAGGGGGTCTATTATTACCACCCCTTTTATTCCCTTGGACACCCCTTTTTCCATTTAGAAAGACTGATTAAACCCCTTGTTTTAGTTGGACAACCCGCTCTTTATATTACTTGTTTTGTAAACAGGTTCAATCTATTCCGTGAAATTTTCACGGGAGCGGGAAGAAAAAAATTAGAGATTAAAAAAAAATAAAGATAGAGAAATAGAATTTTCTTTTTCTCTCCCCTCTTCCATACTTTCTCTCTCTAGTTTTCTCTCTCTTCATTCAAGCTATTTTCGTTCAGAATTGGCTCTCGACCTCAACACAAAAGTTGTTCGTGACACCTTTTAGAGTGCATCCAGCCTATCTTCAGCAGCGGATAATAGTCTTTAGTACAGTTTCAGGAGCCATCTCAGCCGTTGATCGCGCTCCTTCTTCCGATCATCAGCTTTTACTCATCCGATTTCAAATCGGCGACGGACGTAGTGCTTCTTTCAACATGCCAGATAAATCAAACAGTTGATTTCAGTTTTTGACGCCGATCCCAATAGCTCCACCATATGCTCCATATTTTGATAGATATGATCCTCGATATTCTTCTGCACCACAGGTTCCATATTTATGTGGTTATGATGATTGCACCTATCCTTAGGGAGATGTTGAGAATGCGTCTCTAGACTAGATCCAGGCACTTAATGCATACCATAGGTACTGTAGTTATAATCATCAAATAACAATTCGCAAAGTCACGGATACAATGTACCGCAAAGCCAAGTCGACATGAAATTTTTTTATTAACGAGCGTCGTGAGTTTTGTAAGCCTCCATTTCGTCGATGGGAGGATGTTCGTTATGAGTTTACATACCACTATCAAAATCAACAGAGATTGAAACGTGAGCGAGCAACGTATGACCAAAGATTGATGCGTGAAGAAGCCGCTCGACGAGAAGTAGCAGCTCGTCGTGAATGACAAGCCGCAGCACTTAGTACACGAGACGCTGAAATTGCAGCCGAAAACCGATATTTCGAGCGTCGCAAGCGCGAGTCATATTTGCAGAGCCGCTTCACTACTTCATCCCTCCCACCTAACGTTGCTGCTATTCTTACGGAGCTCGATGCTAGTATTGATGAGATCATTGATGTTGAGCCTTTGATTCCATCAGATTCAGATTTAGAATCTGAGATGGACGATCCAGAGCCAGAGACTGTTAATTTCTGAGGTCGACATCATTGAGCATGACAATTCCGGGATTTCTGCCGCACCGATTGCCAGCATCCAGCGAGCCAGCTTCATTCTTCTGAGGCAGATACTGTGGTCGATTGACGTGAGGCTGATCTGTTGCCTGAGTCCGAGCCGAGTGACCAGATTGTTGAGGCATTACCAGAGCATACACAGCACGAGCTGATCATTGAGGATGCTGATTCCATATCATTACATGAGCACACTGATAGATTTGCTTCTCCAGTAGATGCCCCGATCGAGATGATTATGGAGGTCGCGCCCGTCGATTTCAGTGCACAAGATGACCATCTTGATGCTGATCATGGATTGATACTGCCCATAGCTATTTTGCCGATCCAAGAGGAGTACATTGCGATCTACCCAGCTAGTTTACTACTCCAGTGCAGATTCTGTTCGCATGAGTCTACATGGGCACTTTCTTCCCTCTTCTTCCACCGACCCTGCAAATACTTCTTTAGATTGTCTCGAGCGTTAGACTTCATGATTGCTTCCACCGGATTACGCGTTCTACTACTTCAGTGGATTGTTTACATCTTTGATCCAGGTGGACTAGAACTCGAGGGCGAGTTCTTTTTCAAGCAAGGGAGAATGATGCAAATATTAGGATTTATTTCCGCATTATTTAGTTTCTAGTATTTTTTTTTCATCTTATTAGTTTCTAGGATTTTATTTTCCATGTTATTTTTAGGAATTCTTATTTTAGTAGGTTTTTATCTTTTAGGTTGTTTATTTGCCTACATATAGGCCTCTTTATAGCTTTCTTGTTAACTTTGATTGATATTGAATAAAGATTTTTCTCCCTCTAATTCTAGTTTTCTTCTTCCCTCTTCTGATTTCTTCTCTTCTCTCCCTAAATTCATCTATTCTTCTCTTCTTCTTCTACTTCTTCCTAAATTTGTCTATTCTTCAGGTTATTTTCGTCTCTTCTTCCCCTATTCTTCTAATTTTATCTCCTTTCGTTTATTTCTCTCCCCTTTCCTCAATTTCTCTTCACGGTGTTGCATCAATCCCTACTTCGAACCTGCCTCTATTCTTGTTATTGCTCACCCTATTTTGAAGATGAGAGGGACTAGACTCTGGATTCCTCCGGTTCTTTTTCTGTGCGCTCTTTCTTCCGCAGGTTGGCATCACCGAATAGGGAGGTCTCCCTCTATTCAAGGATTAGTAAAGCGTTTGCACCGCCTAGGGTGGTGGCTTTCGTTTGGGCGGTAGCCAAGAAGAGAATAAATACTTGTGACAGGTTGAAAAGTAGGAAACTTCTTATGGCTAGTCAGTGTGTTTTCTGCTTGAGTAATGAAGAGTTGTTGGATCATTTTCTAGTCCATTGCCCATTCTCATATCAATTGGGTATGAGGATAATAAATAGCTTTGGCTTTCAGTGGACACTCCAAAAGGCAATTAAGACGATAATCCTTGAATGGAGTCTTGGGCCTTTTGGAGAATTTGGTAGAGCTATGTGGACACTAGCCCCTTATGCGGTAAATTGGGACCTTTGGAAGGAAAGAAACAACGTATTTTCCAAGATCTAAAGCGCAGATGGCAAAGAATTGCATTTGATGTGAAAGCGGACATTATAGCGTGGAGCAGTATTGTGAAGGATGCACCTAGTTACAGGCCAGGAGAAATCCTTAGGAATTGGAAGGCTGTCATCCAAGAAAAGAAGAAGCAAGTCGAAGAGCCAAAGTGGAGGCCCCCACCAAGCGGATGGAATACAATGAATTTTATTGAAACTCAAAAGGGGACCTAGGACAAGCAGGAATTGGAGGTTTATTCAAGGATTCTAGAGGAATCATAGTTCTATTTTACTGCGGACCGGCGGGGTATTGCGGTTCAAATGAAGCGGAAGCCCGGGCATTATTATGGGGATTGAGGTGGTCTGCAAATCATGGAAGTGGAATCTAATCATTGAAGGGGATTCAAATGCTACCAACAAGTCAATCGGTCCATGGGAGTTAGCGGATATCATCACGGAAATTAGGGACATAGTTACATCCATTTCCCCAAAATTTCAGCATAAGCGTTGTTCCGCCAACAAAGAAACAAATAAACTAGCAATAAAAGGTGCACAAAGAGAGGAGATAGTCATTTTCCAGGCGGTCCGATTAATGGAGAAGAGAAGGAATGAAGGGGCAGGTGAAGGGTTAAGAACCTAGTTTCTAGACGCCCATCAAGGTTGGGATCCAACATCGTGGCCAATTGTGGGCGGTGAAGAATATGATTGCTAGGGTAACTGTATTTGCTGTTACAATGGTGGGACTTCTTGTCCTCATAATGTGATTCGATTACAATTTATCAATACAATTGTTGCCATTAAAAAAAATAATCAGTATAATTGTTACGTTTCAAAAAAGAAATTTGAGGGTGGAGGGTTGAGAAGTTAAGGTTTCTATCAAGAGAAAGTGAAGGAAAAGGAGGAAGGCGGTCGATGTTCGAGGGTAAAAGGTCGTGTCACTAGGGTTTTTATTAAGAGAGGACAAGTTGTGCTTTCGGAAAAAAAATTATTAAGACGAATTTGTTTAAAAGAAAAATATACATGATTCTTATTTTTTAAAGAGACAACGATGTGTTGGATTTGACAGAAAAAAGAGGATTCATGCCTAACATGGCTACAACAAGAATCTAGATGTGTTATATGCGATTCCCCTGTCGAAACCTGTCAGCACGGATTTGGGGGGGGGGGGGGGGGGTCGCTGGGGAATCCATTCAATACAGTCTGGCTCACTTGCAGGGAGTGGCAATCCCTGGTACTCTTCCATCCCTGTCGTCCTACAAGCACTTCGTTAAAAAAAGGGCGGCCTAGTGCACGAGGCTCCCTCTCTGCAGAGATGCTGTTTCCGTGACTCAAACCCGTGACCTGGTACCAGGCCACAATGGAGCAACCTTACTGTTGCGCCAAGGCTCGCCCTCTTCCTACAAGCACTTCGTAAAGAAACAATAAATTAGAAAATTTTAAAACTAATGGAATAGGATCAGAAAAAATGAACTTGTTGAATCTATAAATTATGGTCAAAGGTTCAGTGCCAAGCATCCCAAATGTCTTGAACTTATGCTTAGTTACACCTTCAAATAAAAGGTCAGGATTTCCAGCTAATAGAGTAATTGATATCTTCCTAAATAATGCCAAGTTTTCACCCTATCCGCTTATGTGAATTTCCCATAAATTATTTGTTTCCTATATCTTGGGTTTTGCCCAATTGAGAAAAAGGTCAGGTGTAAAGAAATAAAGTGTGATAGAAGGCTTCAACATATCACAAGTTGAATTTGTTGTTGCAGTTTTTTCTGTTAGTATTCATTTCGTCCTAAAAGCCATATTGATATGCAAAGACCTGTTGAATGTTTAGCTTGTGATGTCAATCTGATTGGCCTAGAAGACTGATGGAGTACAGAAGTTTTCCCTATCTTATCTTCTTCTCCGTGATGCAATTGCTGTTCCTTCTCTTATGTACCAATGAAAACAAACATTAGGGTTTTTTTTTTTTTTTTTTGAATGGTGAGAGCAAAAGTTTTGTTCTTCCTATTCTTTCCATAGCATGTCAATTTAGATTTATGTACTGGCTAAACATCCATAATTAAATTAGTGAAGTGCATCGATTGCTTAAGTATGATAGGTGATGATATTTCAGAACATGACTGTCTTCATTTTGCACTTTTTTCTTAAAAAAAAACTAGATGTTAAATTCTGTTACAATTCCAAATAGGAATTACACTGGGTTTCGTCTTATTTATTTTATTCTCTCTCTACACGTTGAAGCTTCGAGAATAACCCCCGTATGGAAGGTCTAGAGCTCCAGGGACTTGCCGCATATGACTCAAACTGCTGAAAGGAAGATTAGAATTGATCAACAGTTTATGGCATTGATCTCCTCTGAAATTGATTTGCGAGGTTAGTTTTCTTATATTGGGTTATGGTATTATTGTAGATCATGATGTAACAGTAATATACAGCAATCTAACTGTTTGTATTTGTAATTGGTAGCATTGCCATAGGATGTATATGTTAAAGTGGATGTGTGAGGGGTCTCTGCCTCTGCCTTGTATCCCCGAAGAGCGCTGCACTATATAATTTTTTGTGGAAGACTCGAGACTGAATAAACAAAAGCGGTCTCATTCTAGTTACAGTAGCCATTGCATAAAATAAAAATTAACAATTTAATCGATTTTTGTTCAACGGGAACGCTTAAGTGAAGGGAGCCCATGCAAAAACATAGCATCAGGGCCGCTCCCCATTACAGGTATAGTGGTCGCTCAACCTAGCCTTCTATACTCTCGGCAGATCTACAAGGCCACAAGTATTAAAGCAGTCGATCCTGCACCATAGCTATACATATTGGACATTTTTTTGTTCCATTTACTGTTTTCTAGTAAATCGAAGTATTTTTTTCCGAAATTGATGGAAGAGCAAAAGATGATATATGGAGTGCTAAAACAAATTAAATTAACATAGCAGTTGTGTAAATGCACAAAGATTAAGTTGAATCTTCGAAATATTGATATTCAAGTAGAGAACAATACGAGAATAAATGGCAAATCATTTCCCATAATGTTAAAGTGGGGAGGGAATCATCTTGCTTTTATACCTTTAAAAAAATTTATCTGGCTCTTGTGACTATTGAATCCATTTCCTCACCACTTTCTGGGAAGAGCCAAAATCAGCAAACAGTTGGCAATGGTATCTAGTAAGTGCCAAAAACCAATTAAAGTAAAATGCCGAACAGGATTTCTCAATGATTGATCATTGAAATCCTAATTCATTCATTAATTAAAGATGGAAGAACGAACACCATTGTGCTATCAGAGCCTTGTTTAGATGTGAAATCAGGGAGAAAAATCAACGAAAATCGGTAAGAACAAGGTCTAGAGATATTTTCAAAAGTGACCGATGAACAGACACTGCCATTGATCGGCGTTTCATACCAATGATCATCCTCACCAATTGGTCGGATGATCGAACATCAAACTAAGAGCAAAAATATTGAAATTGATTTCAAATGAGGGCGACCATATTTTTCCTTTACTTTGGTTAATCATCATATTAATTTTCACAACACAGATAATAACAAGATTTTAAATTTGTTGGGCCAAAGGATCCTTTCTGTAAAACTAAAGAGTTATATGAAAAACAATTATTTTTATGGGAAATTGACAAACAGATCTACAATTACCCAAGACCAAAATCACACCGATAAAACAATTTTAGTAACGACACATCTAATGGGGCCCACTCAAAACAACAATTTAAAATAAGAATAGGGAGATGATAAATTTGCACCCTCTATAGAAGTATTTGCGCCCCTTTAACCTGAATTGACGTCAAAAAGGAAGGTCCTCACTGCATTGACGGTATTGCGTGATGATCACTGAACGTAGGTTGGCCTGCTTGCTTGCTTGACCCAATGAGTTAATCGAAACGAGCACGGTCTGCTTGATGTTCGACTAGTGGTAGCGCCATCTTTCATCTTAGTGCTTAGTGGTCCGGAATTGAACCTTTTCCCTTTCGGATGCAGGATTGGGCGGTGCCTAATTAATGACTGATTTTTTATGAGAGCTTTGAGTTCTTCGTGCATGGCTACTTTCCAACATGACTTAGATGCAGCTTCGGAATCAAAATTAGGCTTGGGAGATCGCAGAGGACGATCTCTTCGACTAATAGACTTGAACACAATTTTGACGTCAAATCACGTTACAAGGGTGCGAATAATCCTACATGGGGTGCGGATTTATCATCTCCCTAAAAAAGTTGATAAAAGATGATCATTATTAGGCTCTTTACTAACAAGCCTTTTTTTGGGCCCCACGTGAAGCATTGGTTCGGCCAGTGAGCATAATTCCATCCCAATTCCGCTTGCCCCACCTCTTTAAAGATGATCCTAGCTTCTTCATTGATTAATTGGTCCTGATCTTACTGAGGGGGTGAACATTCATCTTGATACCATTACCTTATCAATCGTTCGAGGTCTGCACCAAATGGAGTTCTCATTCGAAAGATTTCGAGTCATGTAAAAATCAATAGCTTGAAGACATCTTTATCAAAGGTTTCAAATCATCCAATGAGGTGGGGCCCAAGGAAATAAAACAAAATTTTAATAGCCAACAGTATTCATGGACTCGATCACCATCCGTCAATGTCTAAATGACATATGGTGAACATTTACTAAACGATGTTTAAGTAGGTCTTAAATGATGTTTCCCTTGTAACGTGGAATCCTCTTACTTTACGGGGAAATAATTAATTGTTTCTCAAAATTAGAAGAACATTATAACCTAAACGTAAACCTTTTTAAGTCCAAAATTAATATCATGGAAATCCGTTTTAAGATCTCTACCATCTTCACGGCATTCCAAACTCTATAAATAAACACCCTCCTTGTAGTTTTCAATCAACCAAGTCATTCCACAACCAATGACGAGAGGAATAGAATTCAGGCAAGATGAGGAAAGGGATTCAGTTGGCTGTGTTCCTGTTGATGCCTTTACTCATCACATGGGCAACACCGGGGCTCGCACGTGAGCTGTTCGAGAAAAATGAAGATGAAGAGTTTTTGTCAACTGCACCTAAAGCGGACATCGTAAGCACACTTCCACCATCACCACTTCCATTTTATCAGTACTACATTGATCCATGCTGGGCTGATTTTATGGCAGTAGCACCCGGTTGCACTACAGCGATCCTTTTCCCACTTGAATTCCATCTGCCCTACTTGTCATTTGAACCCCAATGTTGCCAGGCAATCCGAGAGTTTAGCAAGAAATCTTGCTGGAACAAGATGTTCCTCGGTGTCCACCAGACTATCTCATACGCAAATGAAGTCGCTAAGAGTTGCAGTTAGTTCTTATCTAGGTTATTGAATAATATGTACTCCTTCCCCACCAATTAGTAGAAAGAGGAAGGGTTTATTATGTATTAGCAGAAGATGGATCTAATTTAATGCCTCATAATAAAAATAAATTTGCTTCACAACACTTTTATACAACCAGTACTTAAATCTCTCTCATCCTATTCATGGCATGATCCAAACAATCCATTTGTTGATCCACAACGTAAATGGCTTGTGCCCGTGAAATTATTTAATGATTCTAACCCTACGATCTATATAGGGACTACACATTATGGACACCTCTATAGATTGTGAGGTCAGGATCATTATACCTGGGTCCACTTTATTCAAAATCCAAACCATCCATTTGTAGGGCCCAATGTAACTAGGCCTTGCCCAATAAATCATCTCCATCTAGAGGATAATCCTAACCCTCCAATTTATTGATGGACGACACCATATATAAAATCTCTCTCATCCTATTCTACCAGCTTATTTGTTTGGATATTACCATGTTTATCTTGACCTCTCTCTCTGTAACTCTCTCTCTCTCTCTCTAACTCTCTCTCTCTCTGTAACTCTCTCTCTCTCTCTCTAACTCTCTCTCTCTCTCTCTCTGTGTATAGAGAGAAGCCTGATTGGATTCGTATGTATACTTGGACTCTTGGAACCAATAGTTAGGCTTCGGAACCACAATTTAGTGGTTCCTCGGAGGTTAAATAGTGGTTTCATTACTGTAAATTATGGTTCCCAAGTGGTTGGTATATTGTAAGACTACTTTATTGGTTGTGAAAGGGATCATGACTGTATCATTAGTGTTTGGAACATATTGGAACCATTACGTAGGCCTTGGAACCACAATTTAGTGGTTTCGAGAGGTTACATAGTGGTTCCGAGACTCAAAATTGTAGTTCCAAGAGTCGAACTAGTGTTTGGTATATTATTACAGTATTTTAGTGGTTTTAAAAGTCATCATAGACGTATTATTGGTGTTTAAAACCTATTGGAACCATTACTTAGGCTTTGGAAACACAATTTAGTGGTTCAAAGACATTTTTTACCGCTGAAGATGTGGTTCCATAGTGGTTCCGGGGTATAAAATGTGGTTCCGTAGTGGTTATGAGGTATAAAATGTGGTTCCCTAGTGGTTATGGGGTATAAAATGTGGTTCTTTACTGATTCAGGGGTATAAAATGTTGTTCCGTAGTGGTTCCGGAGTATAAAATGTGGTTCCCTAGTGGTTCCGGGGTAGAAAATGTGGTTCCGTAGTGGTTCCAGGGTAGAAAATGTGGTTCCCTAGTGGTTCCGGGCTATAAAATTTGGTTCCCTAGTGGTTCCGAGGTATAAAATGTGGTTCCCTAATGGTTTCGGGGTATAAATGGTGGTTCCGGGGTGGAAAATGTGGTTCCGTAGTGGTTCCGAGCTATAAAATGTGGTTCCCTAGTGGTTCCGAGGTATAAAATGTCGTTCCGCAGTGGTTCCGGGGTATAAAATGTGGTTCCGTAGTGGTTCCGGGGTATAAAATGTGTTTCCCTAGTGGTTTTGACTTATAAAATGTGGTTTCGTAGTGGTTCCGGGGTAGAAAATATGGTTCCCTACTGGTTCCGAGGTATAAAATGTGGTTCCCTAATGGTTCCATGGCAGAAAATGTGGTTCCTTAGTGGTTCCGGGGTGAAAAATGTGGTTCTGCAATGGTTTTGAGCTATAAAATGTGGTTCTGTAATGGTTCTGCGGTAGAAAATGTTTTTCCGTAGTGGTTTCGGCTTATAAAATGTGGTTCCCTAGTGGTTCTGGGCTAGAAAATATGGTTCCCTAGTGGTTCCGATGTATAAAATGTGGTTCCATAGTGGTTCTGGGATATAAAATGTGGTTCCCTAGTGGTTCCGAGGTATGAAATGTGGTTCCTAATGGTTCCGGGGTTAAAAATGTGGTTCCCTAGTGGTTCCGGGGTGGAAAGTGTGGTTCCCTAGTGGTTCCGAGCTATAAAATGTGGTTCCCTAGTGGTTTCGAGGTATAAAATGTGATTCCGCAGTGGTTTCGATCTATAAAATGTGGTTCCGTAATGGTTCTGCGATAGAAAATGTGGTTCCGTAGTGGTTTCGACTTATAAAATGTGGTTCCCTTGTAGTTCCGGGCTAGAAAATATGGTTCCCTAGTGGTTCCGATGTATAAAATGTGGTTCCCTAGTAGTTCCATGGCAGAAAATGTGGTTCCCTAGTGGTTCCGAGGTATAAAATGTGGTTCCACAGTGGTTTCGAGCTATAAAATGTGGTTCCGTAATGGTTCCGCGGTAGAAAATGTGGTTCCGTAGTGGTTTCGGCTTATAAAATGTGGTTCCCTAGTGGTTCCGGGCTAGAAAGTATGGTTCCCTAGTGGTTCCGATGTATAAAATGTGGTTCCCTAGTGGTTCTGGGATATAAATGGTGGTTCCCTAGTGGTTCCGAGGTATAAAATGTGGTTCCGCAGTGGTTTCGAGCTATAAAATGTGGTTCCGTAATGGTTCCGCGGTAGAAAATGTGGTTCCGTAGTGGTTTCGGCTTATAAAATGTGGTTCCGTAGTGGTTCTGGGGTGAAAAATGTGGTTCCCTAATGGTTTCGAGATATAAAATGTGGTTCCCTAATGGTTCCTTGGTAGAAAATGTGGTTCCGTAGTGGTTCCGGGGTGAAAAATGTGGTTCCCTAATGGTTTCGAGCTATAAAATGTGGTTCCGTAATGGTTCCGCCGTAGAAAATGTGGTTCCGTAGTGGTTTCGGCTTATAAAATGTGGTTCCCTAGTGGTTCTGGGGTGAAAAATGTGGTTCCCTAATGGTTCCGAGATATAAAATGTGGTTCCCTAATGGTTCCTTGGTAGAGTCGGGTATGAATCGCAATGTACTCCGAGAAAATTCACCCATCCAAAGGCCACAAAAAGGGATCGAACATCATATGTGGCAAGATCTTCAAAGACGATTTTCCTACCTCGCAATATGCCCTTCTTTTCTATACGACAGACGGAGGATGCCGCCTTTACGGAGCCGACCTCGACATCCTCCTCTCCTTCGCCCATATATTCGGCTTCCTCGGAGGGAGGTGTGGGAGGGAAGGGCTCACGGACAGCCTTCCCAATCCGTTTGCGGCTGGAAGAGCCTTCGGGCACAGTGACAGTCTTCTTCGCGTTCTTCGTGCGCGGCATGATCTCTATATTGGGGTTTTGGCTTAGGTTTTTAGGGGGTTGCAAATACGAAAAAGGGAACCACTTCCACTTCTTCTCTGCAGAAACAAGGACAAGATACTTGAATGAAAAGAAACTTCAAACACACTATTATTCCATTCACAAAAGTACGATGCAGTATAACACACTTCAAACCACATTTAATTACTATTACACACATGGAACACTATATGGATACTTGAATTTAAAAACATTTACAAACTTCAAACAAAACCACTCTTTACAGACTCCGAACCACTTCAAACCACTGTCACAGTGTGGACCCCGATCCGAGGACCGCGAGGGAATGGGTCCCTAACACCCTCTGGATCTCCACAACGTGGTGGAGAGCTCTGCCAAGGAACTCTCGAAACGGATGCCACCCTCACAGCATAGCATGAGTGGCGATATAAAAAGAAAGAGATACATCAAGATCCAGAGCCAGGGCTCGAAACCAAGATATATCCGAAAATAACTCAGAGTCGCCATCCATGGACACGCCATGGAATCAAAACAAATGCTCTGTTTGCAATGGATAACCAGAGATACAAAAGGTCCGTGCCTGATGACGAATGGAGAAGGTTCGAAGAGCGCCCCCAATTCGCCCGAGTGCGAACACTTGGTCTCTTATGCCATTTATTATTAACCTCGAAGAGTTTTGAGCAAAAATCATGTGAAATGGGAACAAATATCCCCGAGTGAACGTCTACCTAATCATGCATGACTCGGGGGTGAAATAATAAACACACACAAAGTAAGATAAAAGATGTGTCACCTAATGACAACTAGGTTATGAGTGACATACCTAACTGGTGTCTAAGTTCTGATGTGCAAACACATGCAAGCTATAGCTAAAGGTATAGGATCAGTACAAGAAAGTAAGAAAACACATCAAAAGAAATACAATAATTACACAACAAATCCTAAGACTCTAAATAATTAGCCCGAGTCCTCGAATGGTCTGGTATTCATCCAAAGAAGCCTACGTATCCCCGCCTCCACGAGAATCAAGGCAACGTAGTTCTTCGCACTTATTCTAAACTATGATGCCTAAGACACCTAGACCTCTATCTTAGACTCGATCTAAAAGACCGGACTAGTTCTTAAAGCTTATTGTACGATTATTTAAATTCCAGTGAATTGTGAATTTTAGGACACCCTATATGCCCTAGCTAAATGCAGGTTAGCCCTAAGCTAATGCAGGTGGTTCCTACAACCTATGTGTAACTAGGTTGTATTTCCTAAGAAAAACCATGGGATCACTAACGCATCTTAGACCTAGTCATCAGTCGGCGATGTGAATCGCCAACTGACCGGACGGAGGCGCTCCTAGCTAGGACAAACTCCTAACTCTAATACAAACATACAACAAGCACACAACAAATCAAAGACAAACCCTAGCTCTAAAACCCTCTATCTAAGACAAAGTCCTAACTCTAGAGGAAGGTCTTGTTGAAAACAAGGTTTTGAAGGTTTTTGAAGAATGTTTAAAATATTATTTACAAAGTTTGGCTGGACTTGGGATATGGATCCCAAGCTGCACTACGTACCCCGTGGAAGAGGATCAAGCCAACGTAGTTCGAATCGAACTCTCCTACTACACTAAAAATTAACACTCCAAATGATTTTTGAACTTTTTTCAGTTTTCAAATGCTTTTGATATTTTTAAATTTCTAATGTTTTTGGATTTTAAAGCTTTTCCAATGCTCTGAATTTTTAAATGCTTTCAATCTTAAAGGGAACACGTAAGTAACATAACAAACTAGGGCAAAGCCCTAAAGCTAAAGGGGAAACCCGGAACAAGCAACCAGCATCTCAAAGAGACGAACCACAACACATAAAGAAGTGCCCCAAGAAAAGACAAAACAATCTAAGATCCCAAGCAGGGAAGGCTCTAATAAGACTGAGTTAGTCTTGAATGAAAATATTCCTAACTAATGACACCAGGGAGGGAGTACAAATGAGTTGGAGACTCTCTAATAACACTACCAAGTCAAAGACTAGCTCTAAAAGAGGAGGCCACTCTAACATGAGGCTAGGTAAGCCTCCTAAAGGGGAAACTCTCTATATGAGACAAGGCTTGTCTCCGAGACGCAAATGATGTAAACATCTGATAAGACTGGGCAAGTCTCCTATATACAAAGGAGGGGTATGCTACTTGGACTGAGCAAGTCCCCTAAGGATGGGCTTGGGCTAGCGCCTTCATCGCCCTTACTACCCTAAAACCAAGTATTCGCCTCTGCACTATTCAAATATCCTATGAATCGAAGGATTTCAATGGAAAAGAAATTATTCTCATCTAGAATTATCCTATGCAAGCAAAACTGGTGCTAAATACCAAACACTCTACTACCTTATTTAAGTATACATCTCAAGTAGTACCCCTAAAACAATCACGTACCCATGCCTATTCCATACGGGACCTACTATTCCTTCTGCAATAAAAATGGAAAGAAATAACCCTTCACAGAGTTCACCAATGACAAGCGTCCTGAATGCATCCTAACCATTGATAATGGAAAATTCAACCTTTAAACCCTGCTTGAAGATTTTACCATATGATCTCTGTTAATAAATGGTGCTACTCACATCAGCTACTCAGAAAACATCATTACACAAAGCATAAGGCCCATTAAAAACAGGTACATGATTTTATTTGGCCAACTAGAATCATCCAACAAAAAGCGAATATATATGGTTTTCTTTTTTTATCATACAGAGGATACTACTGACTTTGTTTCATGCTGGTTCCATTAAAACCACTTATATTCATTGCATTCTTTGCACATAAAATATTATCCATGGGACGAAAAGCAACATTTCTAAGGATAAATTCCCGCTCTAAAACTATAGCCACACAGACGCTCAAAAATTCTAAGAACTGCTCGTGCTAATTGATACACGAACCATTCCCCTGCTGCCACCGATTCTGATCATACCCACATTTCACACATATATACAATGATACAAGTTAATTGCACATGTACTAGCGGTAAAATAAACACTCTTAAAGCAGTAGCTTCCCTGCTAGCATGCAATCGAGCAATGAAATTAGTATTAGTACTTTATGGAATTCCAAATCAATGGATAACTATTGTACATTTTATTTTTTATTTTTATTTTTTTGGAACAAAAGAAATTTAAAGCAACTTCCCCCCCTTTTACGCCCATTTTGTTGTCTAAAGAGTTGCCAAAATTCCAGCAGTATTCACGAAGGCAGTTCTCAATACTCTTGGGTTTACTCAACAAACCAAAAGGTCATCCAGTTACAAGAAAAAACTGGGAGAATTTTAGCTATTCAAGGAAAACCGAAGTATATACATATATATATATATATATATATATATATATATATATATATATATATATATATATATTGCAAGAAATGCTATTCAAGGGGAACCAAACCATCTGAAAATTCATGACCTTAGAATGCATCTGATCAAAACATCAGCTATTTTATGAACTAAAAGGCAAAGAAACAAAAAAATAAAGTAAAATGAAATAAAATAAAATAAAAAAAGACCTCAAACTTCATTATTCTATAACCCAGATAATCACCAAGATCAAAACCAAAATTAGAACCTAGGATTCAACTGTATCATCCACTGAATGCCAATAGCGGAATAATACTGGCATTATCACCATTTTCTCTTTTGAAATGGAGACTTGCCATCACAGCACAGTAAACAAAAAGGAAATTTACTCACACTTGTTCAATTTCACCCAATGTAGCCTGGATATAGATTGGAATTAAAACATGTAAACCGAACCCACTGATTGAAATCTTATGAAATCAGCTCAAGGTAAGTTGAAGTAGAGAAGATAAGCGAGGCATATAATAGGAGGACATGATCATCTCTACGATTCTGAAATACAAACCCATAGTCTAAACATAACATGCATAGCAAAGTATTCTCGAGCAATTATGGAAACCATGTAATGCTAATTACCAGTAGCTAAAAAAAAATTACCCGAGCTTTTCTCTGTAATTCTCTGGGCCTTAGACCTTGAATTCCCGCTCCAAATTTCTCCGATGGAAACTTCTGCTTCGCGTAGTTGCTCGCAGCTGGTCGCCCCGAAGCTTGCCGGTCCGAGACCGGCTGTGATGGGTAGAAATTATGTGAAAATGGATTGGGTGATTGAAGGGTGAAATTGAATGAATAGGGAACCAAATGGGTTTTGGTCTTGCTGGAGCTAGTAGAAATGGTTTAAGGTTTGGAAAATGATGGGATGAAGAAAACAGGGGAAGAGTAATGGTGGTAGTGAGGATTGATGGAGGTGTAGATAAGGGGAGACGATTGGCTGGAGTTGGGGGTCGGTTGAAACAGAAATTGGAAGAAGAAGAGTACGAAGAAGATGAAGTGGATTCGGGTTTGTGTTAGAAACGGTAGAAATGGAGGTCGAGATGGGTTTGCAGAGAAATGAAAGAGGGTTTGGGTTTTGGGAGGTGGAGGCTGGTGGCTGTGATGCTGTCGGTGGATGGGGGATGACCGGGTTCCGTGGTGGATGGCCGGATTCCGACCGGAGTTGGGAATGGTATTGGGGACGGCGGCTGAGGCAGAGGAGATGAGAAAATGGTGGAGATGTTCAGAACTGGGTTGCAGAGGAGGTTGAAGTGGGAAAAATGGAGGTGGGTTTTGATGGGAAGGAGTGGGTTTGGCCGGTTGGTGGTGGGTTTGGGGGTAAGGATTAGGGGTCTGTGAAGAAGGAGGTGGAGATGGTCTGATGGTGGCAGAGGGTTTGGGTGTTGCAGAACCGGCCAGATTCCGGTGAAGTGGTCGGAATAAATGGGGTTGGCCGGCGGGAATGGGTTGGTGGAGAAGATGGCTGTGAAGTGGAGGTGGGATTGGTGGCTGGATCCCTCTTCTCTCTCACTCTCTCTGTTTTTGGTAGAAAATAAGAAACCCCAAAATACGAGAGGAAGAATAAATGGTGGCTGAGAAGCTTTGGTGGTTGATTCCGGTTGGAGGTGGCACGGCCGGAGTAGATGGAGGATTGGGGTTTTAGATCTAGGGCTGTGGTTAAGGAAAATGGGTTAGAGTTAATGGTGGTGGTGATTGGGTATGGGGTGGTTGTGGTAGTGGAGGAGAAAGATGATCGGCCGGAGTTGCAGAAACGGCCGGTGAGATGGTGGTGGATTTGGGGAAGAAGAAGAAGATGGGGAAGGATTCGGCCGGAGATGGTGGTGTAGACGGAGGTGATCGATCGGAGCTCCGGTAGTGATGCCGGAGAAGGAAGTTGAAACTCCTCTCTTCTCTCTCTGCTTCTTTGCAATTTTCTACGAAAATCCTCTTTTTCCTTCTTGCTTCGATGGCCTTCCTCTTTATACAAAGGAAAAATACATATTTAAGCCCGCCCCTTTTCTACCTGGACAGCCACCTCTAGTGCTCCTTTTTTGTAACTTCATTCTGCAAAGGGGTGGCCCAGGGAGAAAACGAGAAATGATATACTTGTACCCCCAAACCTTCCAGGACAGCCCCCTTGGCAAATTTAGGCCAACTATTATTCTATAAGAGGCGGCCCAGGTAGAAAACAAGGGGAAAAAAATTTGCAAAAATATCTTCTCTCTTTTTGATCTCGACCCTCCAAATTACCTTTTTCGTTCAAGGGCTGAGATCAAAATAAACATAACCAACTAAGATTCCCTCTAACTAATCCTAGTCCTAATCACTCACTAACCTAGTTTAGGGCTTAATGGTGACTTGGAGGAGAAGAAAAGCATCTTCGCAAATTACGAAATTGCTCTGGTTCAGGATAATACACCCCCTAATTACGTTACACATTAATCCGTATACCCCTATATCTTCCTGGACAACCCATTACGGAAAATTTGAACTGGATTTCTAAGCTCACGCGCACCCCTATTTCTGGCTAAGTCGCCACCCTTATTCCTACACTACACTACTCTACAAACATCGTCCGTTTGCTAGGCAAACCGCGACGGATTCGGACGAAAATTTACGGGGACCTAAATGGGACCCTAACCTATTCTAGGAACAAATTTGGGACATTAAAACACTAGTTTAATAAGGTTTCTACCCTAACGACTCTATTAGGGTTCGGTCAAAATGGGGGGTCTACAGATGCCCCTCTTTGGTAGAGCGTGTGTAACGCACGAATGCCAAAGCTGAACAGACAACACATTTTGGCTGACCCGAAAGCAAAACAAATTTTTGGGTTTTCGGGTTCTAAGGATGGTACTCACAAGGGCACACAACAAAGTAACATTAAGAGACTCATAGACAGCAAGCTAATGGGAGATAACCTCTCACCGACCCATAACTCGGCAAACACGAAATCTCAATGTGATGGCTTCTCTCTAATACTCACGACCCAAATATTTAAACCAATACGCAAAGACTTTATTAAAGCAGACACAAACACTCTTTTAAAACGAAGCTTTTAAGAAAATGAACCTAATGAAATTACCTCAAAGAAAGCAGACCATTATCGATGTAGACGTAAATCAATCCTTCAAAGAATATCAAACCAAATTACTCAAAGAGTATGTAACACTCATAGAGTCTCAAATCAAACACTCAGAGAGTCTGTAACACTCAGAGAGCTTCAAACACACACGTAAATCTTTATACTCAAAGAGCCTCAACTACCCGAAGAGTCTGTAACACTCGAAGGGTCTCAACTACTCAAAGAGTCTCAAATCAACACAAAAAACATTTATACTCAAAGAGTCTCAACTCAACACAAAAAAAACATTTATACTCAAAGAGCCTCAACTACCCGAAGAGTCTGTAACACTCGAAGGGTCTCAACTACTCAAAGAGTCTCAAATCAACACAAAAAATATTTATACTCAAAGAGCCTCGACTACCCGAAGAGTCTGTAACACTCGAAGGGTCTCAACTACTCAAAGAGTCTCAAATCAACACAAAAAACATTTATACTCATAGAGCCTCAACTACCCGAAGAGTCTGTAACACTCGAAGGGTCTCAACTACTCAAAGAGTCTCAAATCAACACAAAAAACATTTATACTCAAAGAGCCTCAACTACCCAAAGAGTCTGTAACACTCGAATGGTCTCAACTACTCAAAGAGTCTCAAATCAGCAAAGGAATTGATAAATTATCTCACAAGACCCCAGATTTATACGCCCGTGATGTAACACGGTTCTATATAAATCTAGGTTTGTATGCCCATCATGTAACATGGATCCATACAAACCTCCACGCAGATATGCCTGACTCCTAACTTGTTAGGAAGGGACACACTGCAGACACTTAAAAAGTCCCAAATGCCACGCTCAAAGAGTCACTCTTATTTTTATTTTATTTTTAGAGATTGAAGCTTTACCAAAGCAACACTAACCAAATACTCGACAGTAAGAATTAAACAAGTACGTTAATCACTCAAAAAGCTCTTTTTTGCTGAGGCTAAGATTTTTTTTTGAAAATCTTAATCTAAAAGAAAACAACTCGACGGGAGAGCTTGAACCAAAAGAGCATGCTCAAACTTCTCTGGTCTCTAATTGAGGAGAATGTCCATTTCAAATATCAATGTGTATTTGACATCTTTTATGACGTGAGTCATAAAAGATGCTCCTAGTATGATTACTTCCATAACAAAATTCATTTGGAGAGCAACACAAGAAAAACGGGCCAAAGGCTTTCATTAATGTACACTTGGGGTTACAAACTTTTCTGATGAATACTTGGGCTTATAAAGCTCCTAAAAAATACAAGAACATGGTTCTGCTCAAAATCTTGCTTCATCCCTGTCATCTGCTAACGCTGGAACTGGGCTAAAAGCCTATCAACCTCTGAATTCCGCTCTGCTTTGCACCTGTTCACAGGAGCCATAAATTCTCTGCTTCTCTGAGAGTTCTGCTTTCCACTTCTCTCCTTTTTTTTTTTTTTTGCCACCCCGGCTTGGGGAGGATTTTTAACCAAACAGGACTCCGAAGAATTGACCTCGACTCGACAAAGGAAAGACTTTGACGAACAACGAACGAGGACATTGACGGACACCTGACTCAAATACCAAGATAGACTGAAATCTGCTTCTTAGCCTGATAAGATTTTTTTTAAAATGTTAAAAGTCACCCACTCTTAGAGTCTTTTGAATACCGTGTTTAAAGGTGTTTCAACCCTCTTTTCAGGATTTCTGCCATGGTTATTATCCCTTCAGATTGCTCGATTTCAACTTCTCTAGCTCAAAGAGTACCGAAAGAAGTCTTGATGGCGCTTACTCAAGACTTTGAGAAGGTGCCAGAGAAAACTGAAAGTTTAGCCGGCTTTTTAAAGCCCCGCCCTCTCCTCATGAAGTCACTGCAATGACCAAATCGCCTTTTCAAGTTTTCGATTCGGTGGACCGCATGCCTTAATTTTTGCCTGGACTGTCTACCCTTGCAGATTTTCCATCCAGCAGGCTCAGCACCTTGATTTTTGCCTAAGCCGCCCTTTCGGGTTTTCAGCTTAGCGGGTGAATGACCCTAACTTTTGCCTAGACCGCCCTTGCGGGTTTTCAGTCTAGCGGGCCTAAGACTCCATCATTTTTCTTTATTTCTGTTTCTCTACAAACTGGGGCCTAAAATACACCAGAAGGACTTTCAGGTAGGCTTTGGTTCAAACCGGTTAGACTTTGGTATGTTAGCATGCATCTGGACCGAATCTGGATCCTCCAGACTGCCTACGTATCCCCAAAGAAATTGGGAATTAGGTCACGCGTAGTTCGGGTTTAAAATCTTTTATGACGAAAGTAATAAAAGATGCCCCTGGTTTAAGTTTAACAAAGAAATTTTGATTTTGCTTTCGGCTCAAAGGTTCTTTTAGCATAAAGGGGTTTCATCATTCATTCTTTTCTAGGCCCAAAGGGTTTGCAAATAGTTTAAAACATTTGGGTATTGGCTCGAAGCTCAAATCGTCCAAGGATGGCCTCCTGGTGTACTTAAGCATAATATTTCTTTAATTGATCCAGATTTGTAGGTTCATTTAATTTTTCTCCATTTTCATTGAGGAGTCTTACGGCTTTTCCAGGCAGGACTTCATCAACAATGTAAGGACCAGACCATTTTGGCCTGAACTTTCCTCTTGGGTCAAATACCGGTGACCTGTAGGACTTCAAAACAAGATCTCCAGGTTTCAAATCTCGGATACGAACTTTCTTGTTGAAAGCTCTCTCAATCCGCCTCTGATATCCCTGGATATGATACAAGGCTTTCAGTCTCCTCTCATCTATCATTTGCAGCTCATCATGCCTGGCCTTCGCCCATTCTGACTCTGGCAGGTTAGCCTCCACCATCACTCTTAAAGAGGGGATTCTTAACTCAACAGGGAGAACAACTTCCATTCCGTACACCAGGGAATACGGAGTTACGCCCGTTGAAGACCTGATCGATGTCCTATAAGCCCATAAGGCACAAGGGAGTTTGTTCGACCAGTCCTTATATGTCTCAGTCATCTTACTGATAATGACTTTGATGTTCTTATTTGCTGCTTCAACGGCTCCATTCGTCTACGGCCTGTAAGGAGACGACTTGTGGTGCCTTATCTTGAACTCTTCACACAGGTGTAACACCTCTTTCTTGAAATGTGATCCATTATCTGAAATCAACTCGTGAGGTACTCCGTATCTGCAAATTATATTGGTACGGATGAACTTTGCAACTGTGTTCGAAGTGATGGAAGCATAAGATGCAGCCTCTATCCACTTTGTGAAATAATCAATAGCCACCAGAATGTACTCATGTCCGCTCGAGGATCTCGGATAAATCTTCCCAATGATGTCTATTCCCCATAGTGAAAACGGCCATGGCGAAGTCAGGGAGTGCAACTCTGAAGGAGGAACATGAATAAGATTCGCATAGACTTGACACTTATGGCATTTCTTTACAAATGCGAAGCAGTCTGCTTCCATTGTGGGCCAATAGAATCCAAGTCTAAGGATCTTTCTAGATAGCATCTTCCCGTTCATATGAGGTCCACAAACACCCTCGTGAGTCTGCTCAATAAGCTTTGCAGCTTTATCTTCATCAACACAAAGGAGCTGTATGCCATCAAAGGATCTTCTATACAGCTCTTCACCGCAAATGATGAAATTAGCAGCTAACTTCTGAAGAGTTTTCCTTTCCTTGCTTGAAGCTTCTGGAGGATGACCCTTGCCCGAAATGAGGTTTCTGATATCTGTGTACCAAGGCTTCCCATCTGGACACCTAACTGAAATCTCTATAGCATTCACGTGCGCAGGAGCCCATTGGAGTCTGATGGCTAACGGTTGAACTTCTATTGTAGCGGAGATATCTAACATCGAGGCCAAAGTAGCCAAAGCATCAGCAAAATGATTTCTGGTCCTTGACAAGTGAGTAAATGTGACGCTCCTGAACTTCCTGACTAGATAATCCAAATACATATTATAAGGGATCAATCTATCTTCTCGAGTTTTCCATTGCCCATTAATCTGGTAAATGATCAGGATGGAATCCCCAAACACATCAATGTCTTGAATCTGCAAAGCTAAGGCTGCTTCGAGTCCGGCAATACAAGCTTCGTACTCTGCCATATTATTGGTGCACTCAAACTGCAACTTAATAGAGATAGGAATATATTCTTTCTTTGGAGATACCAAGACTGCACCCACTCCTTGACCACGACTGTTTACGGCTCCATCAAAGTACATTAACCACTTGGTGCTAGAGAGCCTCTTCTTCTTCGATATCCATAATCTCTTCATCAGGGAATTCCGCTTTTAGAACAGTATTCTCCTCAACTGGAGCATCAGCCAATTGTTCAGCTATAACCCGCCCCTTAACTGATTTCTGAGTGACATAAGTGATGTCGAACTCAGACAATAACAATAACCACTTTGCAGTCCTTCCTGTAAGGGCAGGTTTCTCAAACAAGTACTTTAGAGGGTCCATTCGCGAAAGCAGAAGAACCTTGTTTGAAAGCAAATAATGTCTAAGCCTCTGGGTTGCCCAAACTAATGCGAGACAAGTCTTCTCCAAAACAGTGTATTTTAATTCGTACTCTAGCATCTTCTTGCTGATGTAGTAAATGGGCCTTTCTTTTTTAGATTCTGAATCTTGCTGAGCAAGCATGCAACCCATCGCTGTATCCGTGATAGATAAGTACAACAACAACGGCTGGCCTGGAGTAACTGGCGATAGAACAGGGGGCAAGGATAGGCATTGCTTAACCTTTTCAAAAGCCTCCTGACACTCTTCATTCCATTTCTTCAAGGAATTCTTCTTCAGAAGCTTGAAAATGGGTTCACACGTCATTGTCAGATGTGCTATGAACCGTCTCAGATACTGAACTTTGCCAAGAAAACCTCGGATCTGCCTTTCTGTCTTCGGCGGCTGCATTTCTTGAATCGCCTTGATCTTTTGCGGGTCCACCTCGATCCCTCTTTCGCTAACCATAAACCCTAAGAGTTTTCCTGACGTAAAGCCAAATACATATTTACTCGGGTTCAGACGAAGCCGATACTTCCTGATCCGCTCAAAGAATTTTCTCAGGGCAACAGTGTGCTCAGGCCGAGTCTTCCCCTTTACGATCATGTCATCAACGTAAACCTCAACCTCTTTGTGAATCATATCATGAAGAAGAGTCGTGGCGGCTCTCTGATATGTAGCACCAGCATTTTTCAAACCAAACGGCATCACTCTGTAGCAATATGTACCCCACTGAGTGATGAACGCTGTCTTCAACATGTCTTCAGGCGCCATTTTAATCTGATTGTACCCCGAGAATCCGTCCATAAAGGATAAAAGAGCATGCCCGGCAGTGTTATCCACCAGGAGATCAATGTTTGGAAGAGGAAAGTCATATTTAGGACTTGCCTTGTTCAAATCTCTAAAATCAACACACATTCTGACTTTCCCGTCCTTTTTGGGCACCGGTACTATGTTCGCGAGCCATTCAGGATATTCCACCACTTGGATGAATTTAACTTCCAACAATTTCTTCACTTCCTCATAGACTTTCAACTCCCATTCTGTTTTGAGTTTTCAGAGTTTTTGCTTCTTTGGTTTAGCACCAAGGATTAAGGGTAATCTGTGTTGGACGATTTCCTCACTTAATCCTGGCATATCATCGTAAGACCAAGCAAAAACTTCTTTGAACTCTTTAAGCAGAGTGATCAATTTCTCGCGTTCTTCAGGAGATAAAGTTTTGCCAATCTTTATTTCCTGAATTGAGGTTTCATCACCAATGTTCACAGTTTCAACTTCCTCGTCAAGTGGTTTTGCTCGGCGACTCTCCTCCTGTTAGATCATATGTCTGATTTCAGGGGGAGTTTCATCGGCATCCTCATCAGAGGGGGAGTCTTGATTGTTATTATTAAGATTATCAGATTTTAAAGCAGATTCAGTAGATGAAATAGAGACAGGAATGTACTCAGAAGAAGAATCCTTTATTTCATTGAAATTTGAATCAAATACATCAACAGATGAATTACCCTCATCGGGGTTTACAATGAACTTTGGACTCACTTTTACAGACTCGATGGATATGTTGACACCTGCGTCAACTGACTCAGAACTATATGAGGAAACAACATCAGATGCTTTATTGGGAACAATCGTCAACTCAATCTTGCCAGAAAAAGAAGAACCACCACTGACCTTAGGAGAATAGTCCTCTATGGTACCTGCATCAAAAGACTTATTAGAAGAAATAGACTTTGAATCAAACTCGGAGATTGACACGTACTTACGGACGCTGACTCTTCTGAAGGGATTCGATTGTACTAGAAAATAACCTGGGGTAGGACTTGAGAAGTCCAGTTAGTCAGAGGTTCCTCAGCCGGGGTGATAAGACTAGTTGGGTCTAATATAAGCGGGCTCCTGCCAATCACGGCCACAGTCTGCGACCCTTCTTGGAAAAGTGAATTCAGAAGGCTCGGCTCTATGTGCTCTGCCCAATCAGTCTCAGATTCTGTCTCTACAATCTGCATACCCACTGGCTCATCTTCTAGCTCAAGATCGAAGAAAATCTCAAACCCCGGAAGCATCTGCCCTGCGCTCTCATCCAACCAAAACTCTGCAAAGCCACAGAAAGGAAAGGCTGCACCTTCTTTTCGGAATCGGCCGTTCATTTTCAAATCAATAGGCGCCATTGGTAATCCCAACCCACGGCGACGGTTTTCTGCCCATTTCAACATTAACTGCTTCATCTCTACAATTTCTTTCTTTGTAGGCTTGTACCCCAGCCCGAACAAACCATTGAACGCTTTGAACATCGGAAACTCAGTCAAACCCTGATGGTATTTGCCTAATCCAGCACCTGGTATATACCCCTGCCGGCGAATCATCCTGCCTCAGTTAAGTCTTGAGTGATCTGCCCTATCTCGAGATCAGGATCCCCCTTTACCGTTATCACTCTGTTCCTGCGAATGAACTTCAGTTTTTGGTGGAGAGTAGACGGAACAACACCGACCTTGTGCATCCACGGACGGCCAAGCAACAATAAGAATGAAGCCTTAATATCTAAGACTTGAAATTCTACCTCAAAGTCCTCTCCGCCAATCTGTATCTCAGTGACCAGAGTCCCGATTACATCTCGGCGAGTGCCATCATATGCTAGAATACCCTGCTCGGATGGAATAAAATTCTCAGGACTGAACCCCAGGGTTGCTGCGGTGCTTAACGGGCAAACATTTAGTGCAGAGCCGTTGTCAACCAACACCTCTGGCACATTCTTCTTGTTACAGATGACTGTGATTTTAAGAGGCTTAGTATGGTCTCGGCCCTCAGGAGGTAAATCGTCATCAGCGAATGACAATGTTTTCGCTGCTCTAGCCATGGCTACGAGACTGACAAGCTCATCGGGCGAGGTATTAACAGAAACTTGTGCTGTATTAAGCTCTTGAAGGACTAGCTTTCTGTGCTTTGATGAGGCCATGAGTAAACCCCATACTGAGATATTAGCCTGACTCTTCTTCAGTTGCTTTAACAGGCTCTCATCTTCTTCGTTTGTGTTCACTTTATTCTGCCTCTGATTCTCTGAGTTTCTTGCAACCTCTGCCGGATTTTCTACGCTCAACTCAGGAGGTTTGAATACACGCCCACCTCTGGTCATGTGACACATCTCGTCACACTGATCATCCAACAACAACAGTTCGTCTTCCTCCATTCTGAAAACATAAGGTGCATTACTGACATCCTCTTCAAAGTCCTCCATCCTTAGAACATAGGTGGCTTCCTTTGTTTTTTCCATATCAACACTCCGAAGCGCATACGAATGGGATGAAGATGACTCAGCGAGTTCAGCATCGTCAAACGACAGCACATAAGGTTCTTTTTCTCTAAATTCTCTGAGCTCTTCATCGTTGAACTTCAAAACATATGTTTTGTCAGATGTAATAGCGCAAATGAGAGCAGAGGGATCAAGGATGGGCTCATCTACAAAGATAGCGTTTGTAGTGGGAGGAGCAACAGCACGGTGGTTGGGGAAAGGGTTCTGAGTGATATTCGGCCTTTCAACTGCAAGCTCATCTTTATCGATCATGTTCTGAATCGCGTGCTTCAAGGCCAAACAGTTCTCAGTCATGTGCCCCGGGCCTCTGTGATATTCACAGTATTGATCCCTTCTCCAGTTTACAGGCAGTGGATTAGGTACAGGTTTGACATCGGGAAGTCTGATCTTCTTGTCTCTGATCAACTTCTTAAGTATCATGGGCAGTGGATACGGTAATGGGTCAAACTGTCTGAACTGCCTCCTTATCGCCGGTCCAGCAACTTCCGTAACAGGCTTGGCCACTGGTCTGGTATAACTGACTGCTTGTACTTCCTTTGGTTGGATCATAGGCCTCTTCCCGGTGACCCGGAAAGAAAAGAAATGGGATTTGGAGATTTTCTATCTCTCTTTCTCTATTTTCCAGATTTTTGAAGAGAAAAATCAAAAAATCCTTCTTAAAATCTAATTCCAGAACTTATAAAGACAGATACTGGCCGGAGTTTCGGCCGGAGTCTGAGCTGGAGAAACGGTCGGAGAAGAGAGATGATCAGAGAAGATGATCGGAGAGGCTTAGAAGGAAAGAAAATAGGGTAATCAAAGCGGAAATTCCGGCTAGGACATGGTCGGAATCCAGTGAGATTCCAATCGGAGAAGAGGAATCCGAGCTTGAGATTTGGGATTTCCCTTTTGTCAGATTTCTCTCTACCCCTTTCAAAATTTCGACGAAAATGAATACTCCTCTCCCTTTTTCTCTGATTTTTTTCTTATATATGTAAAAATAAAAGCTGATATCCGCACACCTATAATTGATAAGCGCACAAAATTTGTTAGGCGCACAAAATTTGATAAGCGCACGAATCGGTTCCCTCCCAGACGAGCTAATTCACCCCCCTTCTGTATACAAATGATATATTTACCTCCTTTTTTCGCGGACAACCCCCTTTTTAGATGTTTCACCCCCCTTCTGGTCTGCATGGCGCATATTCTCTCGCTCGTTCACTGTGCAAACGCGCTCGGATCTCGACGAAATTTTACGGAGACCTAAGGGAGACCTTAAGCTACCTCAGGGTTCAATTTGGGACCCCAGCTCACTGATTTGACGAGGCTTCGCACAAGCAACGCGAACTCGGGTCCGGTCAAAATGGGGTGTCTACAGATGCCCCTCTTTGGCAGAGCGTGCTTGTCACGCGAATGGCAAAGCTGAACAGACGACACATTTTGATCGACTCGAAAATAAAGCAAATTTTTGGGTTTTTAGTTTTAAAACGATATTCACAAAAGTAAGACTCAACTAACAATAGAGAGATAGCCTCTCACCGACTCTTAACTCAGCAACTACGACATCTCAAAGAGATGGCCTCTCCCTAATACTCACGACTCAACTATCTAAACTAGTTAGCAAAGATGAACGAACAATTGTAAAACACAAACACACTATTTTTCTCTTTTTCTTTTTTATCAGGTGAAACCAAAGTAAACATAACAATTGCTCAAAGAGCACCAACCAAACTAACAAACCAATCACTTTAATCACTCAAACAGTTTTCATTTTTTTTTTTTTTTAGAAACCACAACGTAACTTGTCTAAGACAAGCTTAAATCCAAACACTCAAAGAGTCATTTTCTTTTTATAACATGCCGATCAGTCTAAAACTTGACCAATTACTAGGGTACTCTAATAATTGAGCTAAACTCAAACATCTAATACCGAGGCGAAACTAAGTCTCAAGCCTGACGATAGATATACAGATCATTGTCGAAAATACATCTGTTTAGCTATCCGAGTAACTCTGACTCCTCTCTTTCAAGGTAGCGAATCACTCCGGATCACGCGGTTCTGTTAAACAGTTCCACATAAACCCAGATTCGTATGTCCTGCTAAACAGTCCCCTACAAACCTCTTCGCAGATATACATGACCCCTAACACGTTAGGAAGTTGCACATTGCGGAACGATGATTAGGCAAGTCACTACGCGACATTGCACTACTAATCATCGGGGTACTAAATACCCGGGCGAAGGAAGGAAAGACCAATCTGTGTAACGCTGGATCGGAAATATTTTCCTTATTGCAACCCTCAAAATGAACGAAGAAAAGAACGAACCGCGTAACACAGGTTCAACGAGTTATTCCATTAAAAATCTTTCAAAAAGACCAAACCGTGTAACACAGGTTCGGTAATTTCTATCTCTGTTAAAAACCTTTCAAAAAAGATCAAACCGTGTAACACAGGTTCAGTAACTTCCATTATTAAAAATCTTTTAAGAAGACCAAACCGTGTAACACAGGTTCGGTAATTTCCATTTTTGTTAAAAACCTTTCGAAAAGACCAAACCGTGTAACACAGGTTCGGTAACTTTCATTTTTGTTAAAACCTTTCAAAAAGACCAAACCGTGTAACACAGGTTCGGTAACTTCCATTAAAAAAACCTTTTAAGAAGACCAAACCGTGTAACACAGGTTCGGTAATTTCCATTTTTGTTAAAAACCTTTCGAAAAGACCAAACTGTGTAACACAGGTTCGGTAACTTTCATTATTTAAAATCTCTTTCAAAACAAAGATTGAAAAAAATAACCAGATAGTGTAACACTAAATCCGGCAATTTCTTACTCTATTAAAACTTTTCAAAATGAACGAAGAAAAAGATCAAACCGTGTAACACAGGTTTAATGAATTCTCTTTATTAAAAACCCCTTTCAAAGCGAAGATAAAAAAACAACCAGATAGTGCAACACTAAATCCGGCAATTTCTTATCCTATTAAAACCTTCAAAACAGCGAAAGAAAAGGCTAAACCATGGAATACGGAATCTGCCCACTTCTATCTTTATTAAAAACTTCCAAAACAACAGGAAACTGAGAAACTCATAATGACTGAAAGAAAAGATCAACTCTTAATGATTTCATTGATGAACCAGTCATCTCTTCGCAAAGAGTAACTAAGATGCATGATTTTGATCAAACACCGGACTCAAGTAACTTGAAAGAATTTTTGGAGGTCAAACCTTTTTCAAAGACGCAAAGCATTCTACTGAAGTTTAAAAATCGCTGGAGTAAATTCTAAACTCCTCTGGGATAAAGATTTTTCCAGGAAATTTAACTCCAAAGGAGAACAACCTGACTAAAAAGCTCAATACAAAGAGTGTTCGAACTTCTCTAGTCTCTATTTTATAAAGATATTTATCTCAAGTATCAATGATTACTTGACATCTTTTATGGCATAAGTCATAAAAGATGCCCCTAATATGATTACTTCCATGACAAAATTCATTAGAGAGCAACAAAAAGGGAATGGGCCAAAGGCTTTTATTACTGAACATTTGAGATTACAACAAATTTTCTGACAAACACTTGGGTTTACAAGGCTTTTCATCGGTACAAGAAACTTGTTCTATTCAAAATTTTCTCATTTCTGCCATTTGTTGATACCGGAACTGAGCTAAAAGCTTGTCGACATCTGAACACTGCTCAGCTTTACATTGTCCACAGGAACCACAAATTCTCTGCTTCTCCGAGTCTCTGCCTTTATCACCCCGGCTTTGGGAGGAGTACTGACTAAACAGGACTTTGAAAATTGACTTTGACTCGACAATTGACTGACTCTGATAGACAATGACCAAAGACTTTGACGAGTTCTAAACAAGACTCCAAAGGAGACTGAATCTGCTTCTTAAACTGATAAACATTTTAAAATGGTTAAAAGTCTACCACTCTTAGAGTCTTTTAAATACCATGTTTAAAGATGTTTCAAACTTTTTTCAAGATCTCCGTTATGGTTATTATCCTTTCAGATTGCTTAGTTTCAATCTACCTAACTCAAAGAGTAACAAAAGAAGCTTTGATGGCACTTACTCAGACATTAAAGTAGAGCCGAAGAGAAAATGAAAATTCAACCAGCTTTCAGAAAGCTCTGTCCTTCATGAAGTCCTGCCACTACTAAATCACCTTTTTGGGTTTTTGATTTAGCGGCCCGCATGCCTTAATTTGCCTGGACTGTCTGCCCTTGCAGATTTTCCATCCAGCAGGCTCAATGCCCTGATTTTTGCCTAAACTGCCCTTTCGGGTTTTCAGTTTAGCGGGTCTAAGACTCCATCATTTTTTTTTCTGTTTCTCTACAAACCTGGCCTAAATACATTAGAAGGACTTTCAGGTAGGCTTGGGTTCAAAAAGGCTACCCTAATGTGTTTGCATGTAATTGGACCGAATCTGGACCCTCCAGACTTCTTACATATCAGTGAAGAAAATGGGAATCAAGTCTGCATAGTTCACCCCATTTGGACTTGCAAAAGACGTGACCGAACCTGAATTGATCAGGCTACCTACGTACCCTTTAAAAGGGATCAGGTCATAACGTAGTTCAAACTACTTTTCTTTTATATATATATATATATATAAAATGCCCCTAGTTTGGGTTTATCAAAGAAAACAAATTGTTTTATAGGCCAAAAGGGTTTGCAAAACGGTTTAAAACATTTGGGTTGTTGGCTCAAAGCTCAAATCGATCAAAAACGGCCTCCTGGTGTATTTAAGCATAATACTTTTTTAACTGATCCAGGTTCGTAGGTTCATTTAATTTTTCTCCACTTTCATTGAGGAGTCTTACGGCTTTTCCAGGCAGGACTTCATCAACGATGTAAGGACCAGACCAGTTTGGCCTGAATTTACCTCTCGGATCAAATACTGGTGCCCTGTAGGACTTCAAAACAAGATCTCCAGGCTTCAAATCACAAACACGAACTTTCTTGTTGAAAGCTCTCTCAATCCGCCTCTGATATCCCTGAATATGGTTTAAGGCTCTCAACCTCTTCTCATCTATCATCTGCAGCTCATCATACCTGGCTCTAGCCCAATCAGACTCTGGCAAGTCAGCTTCCATCATCACTCTCAAAGAGGGAATCCTTAGCTCAACGGGGAGAACTGCCTCCATTCCGTACACCAAAGAATACAGAGTTACACCTGTTGAAGATCTGATCGATGTCTGATAAGCCCATAAGGCATATGGAAGCTTATTCGATCAATCCTTATAAGTCTCAGTCATCTTGCTAATAATGACTTTAACATTCTTATTCACAGCATCTACAGCCCTGTTTGTTTGAGGTCTGTAAGGAGATGACTTGTGATGTCTTATTTTGAACTCTTCACACAGGTGTAACACCTCTTTCTTGAAATGCGACCCATTATCTGAAATCAGCTCATGAGGCACTCCATATCTGCAAATAATGTTGGCATGGATGAACTTCGCAACTGTGCTTAAAGTTATGGAAGCATACGAAGCGGCTTCAATCCATTTCGTAAAATAATCAATTGCGATCAGAATGTACTCATGTCCGCTCGAAGACTTCGGATAAACCTTCCCAATTATATCAATTCCCCATACTGAAAACGGTCAGGGAGAAGTCATAGAGTGTAACTCCGAAGGAGGAACATGAATAAGATTTGCATAGACTTGACACTTATGGCATTTCTTCACAAATGCGAAGCAGTCTGCTTCCATTGTGGGCCAATAGAATCCAAGTCTCAAAATCTTTCTTGACAACATTTTTCCATTCATATGAGGACCACAAACTCCTTCATGAGTCTGCTCAATAAGCTCTGCGGCTTTGTCTTCATCAACACAGAGAAGCTGTATGCCATCAAATGACCTTCTGTACAGATCTTCACCACAAATAATAAAGTTGGCAGCCAACTTCTGAAGAGTCTTCCTCTCTTTGCTTGAAGCTTCTGGAGGATGCCCTTTACCAGCAATAAGATTCTTGATATCTGTATACCATGGCTTCCCATCTGGACACCTGGCTAAAATCTCTATTGCATTCACATGCGAAGGGGCCCACTGAAGTCTAACAACTAGCGGCTGAACCTCCATGTCTAACATCGAGGCCAAAGTAGCCAAAGCGTCAGCAAAATGATTTCTGGTCCTTGACAAGTGAGTGAATGTGATGTTCTTGAACTTTCTAACCAAAGATTCCAAATAAGTGTTATAAGGGATCAATTTGTCTTCTCGAGTTTTCCATTGCCCATTAATCTGGCAAATGATCAAGATAGAATCCCCAAACACATCAATATCCTGAATCTCCAAAGCTAAGGCTGCCTCTAACCCGGCGATGCAAGCTTCATATTCAGCCATATTGTTGGTACATTCAAACTGCAACTTGATAGAGACAGGAATATACTCCTTCCGAGGGGATATAAGCACAGCTCCTACTCCTTGTCCTCGATTGTTTACAGCTCCATCAAAGTACATAAGCCACTTAGTACTCGAAGCTTCTTCTTCAATATCCATGATCTCTTCGTCAGGAAATTCTGCCTTCAGAAAAGCATTCTCTTCAACAGGTGCATCAGCCAACTGTTCAGCAACGGCATGCCCTTTAATTGATTTCTGAGTGACATAGGTAATGTCAAACTCAGACAATAACAATAACCATCTTGCGGTTCTTCCTGTAAGGGCGGGCTTCTCAAACAAGTATTTTAGCGGATCCATCCGTGAAAGCAAAATGATTTTGCTTGAAAGCAAATAATGTCTAAGCCTCTGGGTAGCCCAAACTAATGCTAGACATGTTTTTTCCAAAACTGTGTACTTTAACTCGTACTCTAGCATCTTTTTACTGATGTAGTAAATTGACTTTTCCCTTTTAGACACTGAATCTTGCTGAGCAAGCATGCAACCCATCGTTGTATCTGTGATAGACAAGTACAACAATAACGGCTGACCTGGAATAACTGGCGATAGAACAGGGGGCAAGGATAGACACTGCTTAACCTTTTCAAAAGCCACTTGACACTCTTCATTCCATTTCTTCGAGGAATTCTTCTTCAAAAGCTTGAAAATGGGTTCACATGTCATCGTTAGATGTGATATGAACCGTCTCAGATACTAAACTTTGCCAAGGAAACCTCGGATCTGCCTTTCTATCTTTGGATGTTGCATTTCTTGAATCACCTTGATCTTTTGTGGGTCCACTTCGATCCCTCTTTCGCTGATCATAAACCCCAAGAGCTTTCCTAATGTAACACCAAAGACGCACTTACTCGGGTTTAGGCGAAGCTGATATTTCCTGATTCGCTTAAAGAACTTTCTCAGGGCGACAATGTGCTCAGGTCGAGTCTTGCCTTTTACAATCATGTCATCGACATATACTTCGACCTCTTTATGGATCATATCATGTAAAAGAGTTGTAGCAGCCCTCTGATACGTAGCACCAGCATTCTTCAAACCAAACGGCATCACTCTGTAGCAGTAAGTACCCCACTGAGTAATGAACGCTGTCTTCATCATGTCCTCGGGCGCCATCTTAATCTGATTGTAGCCTGAGAATCCATCCATAAAAGATAGAAGAGCATGACCAGCTGTATTATCTACCAGGAGATCAATGTTCGGAAGAGAAAAGTCATCCTTAGGACTTGCCTTGTTCAGGTCTCGAAAATCGACACACATTCGAACTTTCCCATCCTGTTTGGGCACCGGTACAATGTTCGCAAGCCATTATGGGTATTCAACCACTTGAATGAATTTTACTTCTAATAGCTTCTTTACTTCTTCGTAAACTTTCAACTCCCATTCAGTTTTGAGTTTTCGGAGCTTTTGCTTCTTTGGCTTAATACCAGGGATTAAGGGTAAGCGATGCTGAACAATTTCTTCGCTTATTTCCTGGCATGTCATCATATGACCAAGCAAAAACTTCCTTGAATTCTTTAAGTAAGGCGATTAATTTCTCGCGTTCTTTAGGAGATAAAATTTTGCCAATTCGAATCTCCCGAATCAAGGTTTCGTCACCTATATTCACAGTTTCAATTTCCTCTTCGAGTGGTTTTGCTCGGTGACTCTCATCCTGTTGAATCATGTATTTGATTTCAGGGGGAGTGTCGTCGGCATCCTCATCAGAGGGGGAGTCTTGATTATTATTATTAAGATTATCAGATTCTGAAGCAGAAACATTAGAAATAAAAGTACAGACAAGAATGTACACAGAAGAATCTTTTATTTCATTGAATGTTGAATCAAGTACATCAAATGATGAATTACCCACATCGGGCTTTACAATAGACTCTTGAAACAAATTTACAGACTCAACAGATATATTGACATCTGTGTCAATTGACTCTGAACTATGCATTGAAGGAATATCTGATTCAGCATCCGACTCAATCCCGCTGGAAGAAGGGGAATCACCATCGACTTTAGGAGACTCAACCTTTATAGTACCTGCATCAAAAGAATTATTAGAATAAACAGACTCCGAATCAGACTCAGAGACCGACGCATGCTGTGGTACCCTGATCCCGCGAGAGGGGTGTGGGGCGCGAGCCGCCGCTCTCTCTCTCTTGGTCTCTCGTATCCACGCGATTGGCGTGTGCATTTTATTATTGATTTGAATTAATCTTTCCTGTGAACTTGGGATCACTAAGGCAATCCGAATTCCACACGAAAGAGACTGACAGAGTCGCCACCTAGATGTGGGATCTAGGACCCGTAATTAACCAGAAATCTAGACTCGCTACCTGGTTACGAGAATGGAAGGTATGGGGAGTTATCCACCACATGCACCATTCTTGCCCGATAATCGGTCTTCGATTCCAAAAGCTAACTCTTTTAAATTTATTTTAAATGGCTCATTCAACTCTATGTTAATGTGCGAACTAAGTGACATGCATCCTATGATCTAATTTCAATGTGAATCCTAAATGTGTATCTTGATTTATTAATTTGTCTGGATTCAATCTAAGTGAAAGTTCTCCTAAAATTCTAATTTCATGGAAAGTCCTAAGTGATTTGATTAAGCATTTACAAGAAAATTAATATACAAAACACCACAATTTGTTTGTGGTGCCGACTCGCGGGTGGTATGCCATCAGACATCCAAGCTGCCTACGTACCCAAGCCTCACTGGGATCAGAGTCGACGTAGTTCGGTGCACCTAAGCTAAGCTACATATGCCTAACTCAACTAGGACACCGACTTAGACGGATTTGACTGTTTGAACAGTTTTAAGAGGAATTATTTAATTCAAGTTGAGGATTTTATTATCTTAGGATTTCATCTAAGATGCTATATGATTCTTATCTGAATGCAAGTTGTCCCTTAGACTAATGCAGGTTTGCCTTACATCCTAGTTTACTAGGCTTGTCCTAGGGAAAGATTGGGTGACTAGTGTAACTAGACCTATGGCACGGTTGCTATACATAGCAAACGTCCGTGATGAGGCTGGACTCCTGACTCTAGGACTCCCTAAAACCTAGGACTCCCTAAAACTTAGGACACGACACGACACGACACCAGTGTTCCTAAATTGGGCTCTAAGGGTTCCTAAAGGAATTTTGAATCCACCGGCTCTTGGGAATCTCGAATTCTTTTGGGTTTGTGGAAACTTTTAGAGTTTTCTTGAAGCTTTTATTATCTGAAGGTATTTAGTGTGTTTGGTAGCTTTTAAAGTTGTTTATTTAGAAGGTTTTAGTTTCATTTGAAATTTTTAGTGGTCTTTTGGTTAATGGCTTTTAACGGATTTTTATCAGTGGATTTTAAATGGGTGAATTTTAGTTTTGTTAATTTTAGGTTGGATGTACTTTAGATTAATGTCTTTCGATTTTGGTTTGGAAAATGACGTTAACACAACCAAGTTTTGACAATTGCACAAATTCGACAAACCATTGACCGTTAAAAGATCTGACAAATGCAGCCCACTAAAACTGTCGTAACTCTTTAACCGCTTGGCCAAATTCAACGTACAAACATGCGTTGGAAAGATCTTTTATAGGGCTACAACTTTGTAGTTCTCCATTGTTTGTAAATCTGTGATTTAGAGGTTCGAATTTGTGTTGCAAACAAAAGGACAGCAACATTAAACTGGAAATGCCTAAAGGTGTGCCGCAACCATTTTGGACTTAACTTTTTAACCGCTCGCTGTCTGATCTAGCACGAATACTCGTTGGAAACGGCACGAAAATATCTACTACTTTGTAGTTAACCATTTCCCACGATTCTGTTGTTTAGAGGTCGAAAAATCTGTTTAAAGTCTAACAGCTAGCACTATGACGGGAATGATATTGGCACCCCCATGTTTTCTTTTGATAGTTCTTATTTTTTTAGTGATTAAAAGACGGTGAATATGAAAAATGGCTTGAATGGGCCTGAGATTAGATTCAAATGGGATGTTTGAAAAAGGGGTTGTTTTTATCTACTTGGCAAGGTGGGGTATGGATATTGGGTTCTTGAGATTGAGTGGGGGCTGTTGTTATCAAATTGGAGTGGGGGCTGTTGTTATCAATTGAAAGATGGAGGTTTTGTAAGCCAAATTAAATGGGTTTTGATAATTCATGTAAAATTCAAGTTTTCTTTCTTGTAAATGTTCAAAATTTTTAATGAATTGTTTTCCCAAAAGAAATCTAAATTCCCTAACAAGCCAATGATTTCAACATCCCATCGCAAATAGGTTCTAATGACCCTAACACATTAATTATATTTAGCATAAGTGAGAACATGACCAAGGCCAAACTAGTACAAAATTAAACATGACATCAACCAAAATATACGCAAAACAACACTCAATCCTACAAATATAGAAAAGAAAATAAAATTCCAAAAGACATACCTTTTTGTAGACGATATTCCATGCAAACTTATGGAGAAGAGGGATTTGGTCTAGAGAGAGGGCTTGAATTTTCTAAGAGAGGGGTTCTCTCCTCTTTTCTTTTTTTTCCTCATTCTCTTTGGTGAGATGAGAGGGTATTTATAAGAGAATGGGATAGGAGGTTAGGTGAGGTTAGGTGAGGTTAGGTAAGGTTAGGTGAGGTTAGGTGATGTTAGGTGAGGTTAGGTGAGGTTAGGTGAGGTTTGGATGGTTATGATGGGAGGAGAGGTTAGGTGAGGTTAGGTGAGGTTTGAATGGTTAGGATGAGAGGAGAGGTTAGGTGGTTTTGGATGGTTAGACCCAGGTCATGATCTGCCATTGATCTAACGATTTACGGAAATCGGGTCTCGGAATGGAATCAGGGTCCGGGCTATGAAGTGACCCTAGCTTATTTTGTCCCGATTGATGATCCGTAAAGTCAGATCAAGATATTAATGACCTAAAACATATAAATCAATGATAGAGGGGGTTCTCACATGGATTTAACACACTAATTTATTTGTTGATTAAAACAAAACAAAATGGGGTGTCTACAGATGCCCCTCTTTGGTAGAGATGACGTAGTCATTGAATACCAAAGTTAAAAATGACAGAACCATTTTGCGTAGTTTTAATCGACAAAGGACTCTCTAGATACAACGCACCTTAACATAATGCAAAACCTTAGATGAAACCCTAGAACTTGAATAATAATAAAAACTCGATGCGGCGCCGTTCACAAACGGGCAATTAGAGAATGAGATATCATTTTCGAATGGATTCTGAAGGGAAAGGACAAAGATCGCTCTCAAACAGTTTTTAGAAGGAGATGAGACGCCGCTCACAAGCGGGTTCAACGAGGATAAGAAGCATTCCCAAATGGACTTGGATAATGAGGCACCGTTCACAAACGGCCTCAAGGAGGATAGAAAACCATTCACAAATGGACTCGAGAAAAGAGGCACCGTTCACAAACGGGCTCAAGGAGAAGACAAGACCATTCACAAATGGACTCGAGAAATGAGGCACCGTTCACAAACGGGCTCAAGGAGGAAGATACCATTCACAAATGGATTCGAGAAAAGAGGCACCGTTCACAAACGGGCTCAAGGAGAAGACAAGACCATTCACAAATGGACTCGAGAAATGAGGCACCGTTCACAAACGGGCTCAAGGAGGACGATACCATTCACAAATGGATTCGAGAAAAGAGGCACCATTCACAAACGGGCTCAAGGATAAGACAAGACCATTCACAAATGGACTCGAGAAATGAGGCACCATTCACAAACAGGCTCAAGGAGAAGACGAGACCATTCACAAATGGACTCGAGAAATGAGGCACCGTTCACAAACGGGCTCAAGGAGAAGACGAGACCATTCACAAATGGATTCGAGAAATGAGGCACCGTTCACAAACGGGCTCAAGGAGAAGACAAGACCATTCACAAATGGATTCGAGAAATGAGGCACCGTTCACAAACGGGCTCAAGGAGAAGACAAGACCATTCACAAATGGACTCGAGAAATGAGGCACCGTTCACAAACGGGCTCAAAGAGGACACGAGACCATTCACAAATGGACTCAGAAAATGAGGCACCGTTCACAAACGGGCTCAAGGAGAAGATGAGACCATTCACAAATGGACTCAGAGAATGAGACACCTGTTCACAAACGGGTTCGAAGAGAAGACGAGACCATTCACAAATGGACTCGAGAAATGAGGCACCGTTCACAAACGGGCTCGAAGAATTTAGGGATTTTTTTATGAACTTGAATTTGACGTAGGAATGGATTTTTATTTTTATTTTTTAATTAAGGATTTGGATTTGATAAATTTTTTTATTTTTGGAAAATGAGGTACCGTCCGCAAACGGGCTCAAGGAGAAGATGAGACCATTCACAAATGGCCTCGAGAAAAGAGGCACCGTTCACAAACGGGCTCAAAGAGGACATGAGACCATTCACAAATGGACTCAGAGAATGAGAAACCTGTTCACAAACGGGTTCAAGGAGAAGACGAGACCATCCCCAAATGGCCTCGAGAAAAGAGGCACCGTTCACAAACGGGCTCAAAGAGGGCATGAGATTTTTCATGAACTTGAATTTGACGTAAGATTGGATTTGTTTGAATCGGGGATTGGTTTTGATGAATTTTTTATTTTTGGGAAATGAGGTACCGTCCGCAAACGGGCTCAAGGAGAAGACGAGACCATTCACAAACGGCCTCGAGAAATGAGGCACCTTTCACAGAAGGGCTCAAAGAGGACATGAGATTTTTCATGAACTTGAATTTGACGTAAGATTGGATTTGTTTGAATCGGGGATTGGATTTGATGAATTTTTATTTTTGGGAAATGAGGTACCGTCCGCAAACGGGCTCAAGGAGAAGACGAGACCATTCACAAATGGGCTCGAGAAATGAGGCACCGTTCACAAACGGGCTCGACGACACAAGATAGCTTTGATTGATGAATTCAACAATGAAAAATTTAGAGATTTTTATGAATTTGAATTTGACGTAGGATTGGATTTTTTGAATTGGGGATTGGATTTGATGAATTTTTGATTTTTTGAGAAATGAGGCACCGTCCACAAACGGGCTCAAGGAGGACATGAGACCATTCATAAATGAACTCAGAAAATGAGGCACCGTTCACAAATGGGCTCAAGGAGAAGACGAAACCATTCACAAATGGACTCGAGAGATGAGGCACCGTTCACAAACGGGCTCAAGGAGAAGACGAGGCCATTTGCAAATGGGCTCGAGAAAAGAGGTACCGTTCACAAACGGGCTCGAAGAATTTAGAGATTTTCCATGAACTTGAATTTGACGTAAGATTGGATTTGATGAATTTTTTATTTTTTTGAACTCAATGAAATCGGGGATATTATGGATCGTGCCCGACAAAGATGTTGGAAACTAGGACTTTGACGAATGATGAAACGGCAAACCTTTAGAACGAAGAACCATTACTAGCAAGAATGGATTAGGAACATTTTTATGAAACTTCAACAAGATTTTTCTCAAAGAGACTGCTGGTCTTGTCTTCTGGGGATTTTGATAACTGAAACCTTGAACAAGACATTTGAGATTGGTAATTTAGAACAACGACTCTCTTGGATATTAACATGGAAAAGCGGGATCTGCTTCTTGACAGGTGTTTAGATAAACATTTCTTGACCAGGATAACTAACCGGAAGGGAATTATGAATTTGAATGGTTCATCTTTCTGAGAAATTGGCTCAACCACCATTGCATCTGAGGTTCTTCCAAGCTTAAGGTGCCTTCCTGGGGTATGATCTTTTTACGGAAGCTGGGCTTTCTGATGTTTCTACTTCTGAATTTTTCTGAGCTGATCTTCTTTGAAATGAAGTTGTTTGACTAAATTCTCGAGCTCTTTCAGGTATAATTGCAGGGAGCTGCCTAGGCCTGGCCTCCTTCACCAAGACAGTTACATCATTTGGACATAGGAACGACAATTGACTCTTTCTAAAGAGAAAACTTAGATGAAAGGCACTACTCAAAGGATTGAGCAGCCCTGAAGGAGTGAACTTAGAATAATAAAGATTGACTGACTATACTGACAAACATAGTGATGCTTCTGACTTAGTTAATGTTTTGTTTGGTAAGTCTATCCTTTCAAGGAATAGTTTTTCAATTGGTAAACACCGGACTTCTTCCTCGAAACAGTAATGCCTCAAGAATTTAATTACGACCCCTAAGATTGCTTAGCTTCAATGCCCCCAGTTTTGAGGATATCACTTGAATTTGCTTGAACTTCAGTTGATCTTCAGTCTTGATACCGGCTGTTGCCTTCTTATACTGATTCTCTTACCGTGACCAAGTCACCTCTTCAGGGTTTTTAACTTGGCGGACCGCGCTAGCCTTAACTTTTGCCTGAACCACCTTTCTAGGTTTTCGATCCAGCAGGCTATCCCCTTAGCTTTTGCCTAAGCCGCCCTTTCGGGTTTTCAACTTAGCAGGGGAATGATCTTAAATTTTGCCTAGACCGCCCTTTCAGGTTTTCAGTCTAGCAGATCTTCAAACTCCGTTATTTTTCTTATTCATCATCATTTCATTTTTTTATTGTATCTCAGGACCTAGCTCATTAGTTCTGAACACCAGAAGGACTTTTATAGGTAGGATAGGGCTTTTCAAAGAATGGCTTAAGGCTCAACAAAGATTTCGACCGAACCTGTGAACAGGTTGCCTACATATCCCAAGGTAGGAATTAGGTCGTGTGTAGTTCAGGACGAATGCCCCTAGTTTGAAGATAAATTGTTTGAAGGTTAATTGATTTTTTTCCTTTTTTCTTTTCTTTCTGGAATAATTATCTTCTCTTCTTTTGGAACTTGTCCCTCTTTTTTTTTGGAACGATTGATTTTTCTTTTTCTTTTTCTTTTGAATCGACCGAACTCGGTTTAACCGAGCTGCCTACGTACCCCAGTGTAGGGATCAGGTCTCGTGTAGTTCGGGGGAATGCCCCAAGTTTGATGGGTTTTCAAGAAAATTTGATTTAGGCTCGAAGGGTTTGTAAATCGGTATTCTTTTGACATTGGGTTTTGATTTTGGGATTTAATCGGCCAAAGGAGGCCTTTCGATGTTCAGATTGGGAATCGATCTAGGTTACTAGAGTCCCTCTGGTACTGATTATTTTTTTTTTCTCTTTTGTTTTTTTTTCGCGGAGTTTGACGGCATTTCCAGGTAAGAGATAATGGATCTTCTTCTTTCAAGATTCTAATACGTGCTTTTGACTTTCATAGAGCGAAACTTGTTCTTTGACATCCTCCATCTATGGATTCATACTCTCGATATCTGATGATCACTTTTCATTGTTTGCTCTTGAACTTTTCATCTTGAATTTGTTGGCTTTATGAATTTGAGAACCAGGGTCATTGATTGGAAATATGAAAGTTGTTTCCACTCTATGCCCCTTGTATAGCATATATCTTCTCACTTTCTTCATTTTCTTTGAGCTTTCCATCTATGTCTTGCCCCTGGTATCGGTTGTAGCTTTTCTAGACAATCTTCTTATTCTTGAAATAATTTTATCAATTCTTCACACTCTTTAGAGGGTAATGTATTTTCAATCGGCATTCACTGAATCAAAGTTTCAGTGCCAGTGTTTATCATTTCAATTTCATCTTTGAAAGGTTGGGATTGGCGCTCCTCCTCTCGTTCAAGTAATTGCTGTGACTCAAGTGGAGTTTCGTCAATTTTGTCCTCATTTGAGGAGGGAGTCTTATTTTAAGATCAGAAGCACACTTAAGAACAGACACAAGTGAACTTTTTGGAACTGACTGAAATTTTATTTAAAGAAAAGCTATTACATCAGATGACCTATCCTGAACATGCTCACGATTCACAACTCTAAATAAGAAAGAGAAACAGAAGATAACTTGCCTGGACTAGGCATTGACCTTTAACTGTAAGACCGGACTCAACAATTATACTGACCATGATGACTGACTCAACATAAAATAGTAAGTGACTAAAACTTTAACTGCTGCAACTGTTTGGCGTTGAAGGCTCGGCGAAGGCTGGTTCGTTCTGAACATCATCATGGCTGATACTTTCAATTTTGGACAATGATGACTGATTCGCATAGGGAAATGCCCCTAGCTCAATGATTCTGAGAGTGAACTCTGAAGGACTTAGCAAAATAATCTTGAAAAAGGTAGCCCCTAGAGGAGGAACAGACCAGGGGTACAAGCAAGATTGGATTATCTGGACCAGGCATGATCAGATCATGAGAACGCATAATCGAAAGATTGTGAGATTCTGCATCTGCCAGTTAGGGGATGGCATGAAGATACGATCGAATCGTATGACAGAAGAACGAAAGACGCACGATCAAAAGATTAGATGAGATAGCATAAGATTGCTTTCAACGGATAGATCATGAATGACTAATCCTATGAGATCTTTGAAAATTATGGGATTTATATCCTAACCCAAAGGGAAATTTTTTTTTTTTTTTTTTTTTTCACATTTTATCAGTGTTACCTGAAGGCATCAACCCTAATCCTAATCTATCGGAGTGGAGAGAGAATCTCGACTCATGACTTTGTTCGTGTATCTAAGGACCGATCGTGACCATTGGAAGATGGACCACGGCCTAATCTAGACACTAATGGGTAGGATATCCTAAACTAGGCTCACACACATGATGCACATGTGTTCGTATACTACATGCATGTGTGGGTTAATCTAGGGGTAAGGCCAAGAGTTCCCTTAGCGCGAATCCCTGTTCGATATACTGTACCAGTGTCCGGCGTATCAGTACGTGAACAAGAGATCCGTTTACGTACCATAAAGGTACTAGGCTAAGGGTGGAATGCTTCTCTAGCACAGAGGCACCAGGTGATGAAATCCCAGTCAACCATGCTAGATAACACTCCGGGTTCCTAAAATAGGACGTGTGTGCACGTGAGATGCAAGAGTTTAGATGCAAGTGATGTAAGTGTGTGCAATATGTTTGCGCAATCTATGATGCCCTCAGGTTTTGTTAGGTTAAGTTCGAGTAAAATGTGATGAGAAAATAAAACAAGACAAACTAATCTAACAAGTATAGAGTTTTTATGAGCCAGTTAAATTAAATTCAAATGAATTATCTTTTGAAATTTTAATGAAGTTAGGTGGTCCCCAGCAGAGTCGCCAAACTGTGGTACCCTGATCCCGCGAGAGGGGTGTGGGGCGCGAGCCGCCGCTCTCTCTCTCTTGGTCTCTCGTATCCACGCGATTGGCGTGTGCATTTTATTATTGATTTGAATTAATCTTTCCTGTGAACTTGGGATCACTAAGGCAATCCGAATTCCACACGAAAGAGACTGACAGAGTCGCCACCTAGATGTGGGATCTAGGACCCGTAATTAACCAGAAATCTAGACTCGCTACCTGGTTACGAGAATGGAAGGTATGGGGAGTTATCCACCACATGCACCATTCTTGCCCGATAATCGGTCTTCGATTCCAAAAGCTAACTCTTTTAAATTTATTTTAAATGGCTCATTCAACTCTATGTTAATGTGCGAACTAAGTGACATGCATCCTATGATCTAATTTCAATGTGAATCCTAAATGTGTATCTTGATTTATTAATTTGTCTGGATTCAATCTAAGTGAAAGTTCTCCTAAAATTCTAATTTCATGGAAAGTCCTAAGTGATTTGATTAAGCATTTACAAGAAAATTAATATACAAAACACCACAATTTGTTTGTGGTGCCGACTCGCGGGTGGTATGCCATCAGACATCCAAGCTGCCTACGTACCCAAGCCTCACTGGGATCAGAGTCGACGTAGTTCGGTGCACCTAAGCTAAGCTACATATGCCTAACTCAACTAGGACACCGACTTAGACGGATTTGACTGTTTGAACAGTTTTAAGAGGAATTATTTAATTCAAGTTGAGGATTTTATTATCTTAGGATTTCATCTAAGATGCTATATGATTCTTATCTGAATGCAAGTTGTCCCTTAGACTAATGCAGGTTTGCCTTACATCCTAGTTTACTAGGCTTGTCCTAGGGAAAGATTGGGTGACTAGTGTAACTAGACCTATGGCACGGTTGCTATACATAGCAAACGTCCGTGATGAGGCTGGACTCCTGACTCTAGGACTCCCTAAAACCTAGGACTCCCTAAAACTTAGGACACGACACGACACGACACCAGTGTTCCTAAATTGGGCTCTAAGGGTTCCTAAAGGAATTTTGAATCCACCGGCTCTTGGGAATCTCGAATTCTTTTGGGTTTGTGGAAACTTTTAGAGTTTTCTTGAAGCTTTTATTATCTGAAGGTATTTAGTGTGTTTGGTAGCTTTTAAAGTTGTTTATTTAGAAGGTTTTAGTTTCATTTGAAATTTTTAGTGGTCTTTTGGTTAATGGCTTTTAACGGATTTTTATCAGTGGATTTTAAATGGGTGAATTTTAGTTTTGTTAATTTTAGGTTGGATGTACTTTAGATTAATGTCTTTCGATTTTGGTTTGGAAAATGACGTTAACACAACCAAGTTTTGACAATTGCACAAATTCGACAAACCATTGACCGTTAAAAGATCTGACAAATGCAGCCCACTAAAACTGTCGTAACTCTTTAACCGCTTGGCCAAATTCAACGTACAAACATGCGTTGGAAAGATCTTTTATAGGGCTACAACTTTGTAGTTCTCCATTGTTTGTAAATCTGTGATTTAGAGGTTCGAATTTGTGTTGCAAACAAAAGGACAGCAACATTAAACTGGAAATGCCTAAAGGTGTGCCGCAACCATTTTGGACTTAACTTTTTAACCGCTCGCTGTCTGATCTAGCACGAATACTCGTTGGAAACGGCACGAAAATATCTACTACTTTGTAGTTAACCATTTCCCACGATTCTGTTGTTTAGAGGTCGAAAAATCTGTTTAAAGTCTAACAGCTAGCACTATGACGGGAATGATATTGGCACCCCCATGTTTTCTTTTGATAGTTCTTATTTTTTTAGTGATTAAAAGACGGTGAATATGAAAAATGGCTTGAATGGGCCTGAGATTAGATTCAAATGGGATGTTTGAAAAAGGGGTTGTTTTTATCTACTTGGCAAGGTGGGGTATGGATATTGGGTTCTTGAGATTGAGTGGGGGCTGTTGTTATCAAATTGGAGTGGGGGCTGTTGTTATCAATTGAAAGATGGAGGTTTTGTAAGCCAAATTAAATGGGTTTTGATAATTCATGTAAAATTCAAGTTTTCTTTCTTGTAAATGTTCAAAATTTTTAATGAATTGTTTTCCCAAAAGAAATCTAAATTCCCTAACAAGCCAATGATTTCAACATCCCATCGCAAATAGGTTCTAATGACCCTAACACATTAATTATATTTAGCATAAGTGAGAACATGACCAAGGCCAAACTAGTACAAAATTAAACATGACATCAACCAAAATATACGCAAAACAACACTCAATCCTACAAATATAGAAAAGAAAATAAAATTCCAAAAGACATACCTTTTTGTAGACGATATTCCATGCAAACTTATGGAGAAGAGGGATTTGGTCTAGAGAGAGGGCTTGAATTTTCTAAGAGAGGGGTTCTCTCCTCTTTTCTTTTTTTTCCTCATTCTCTTTGGTGAGATGAGAGGGTATTTATAAGAGAATGGGATAGGAGGTTAGGTGAGGTTAGGTGAGGTTAGGTAAGGTTAGGTGAGGTTAGGTGATGTTAGGTGAGGTTAGGTGAGGTTAGGTGAGGTTTGGATGGTTATGATGGGAGGAGAGGTTAGGTGAGGTTAGGTGAGGTTTGAATGGTTAGGATGAGAGGAGAGGTTAGGTGGTTTTGGATGGTTAGACCCAGGTCATGATCTGCCATTGATCTAACGATTTACGGAAATCGGGTCTCGGAATGGAATCAGGGTCCGGGCTATGAAGTGACCCTAGCTTATTTTGTCCCGATTGATGATCCGTAAAGTCAGATCAAGATATTAATGACCTAAAACATATAAATCAATGATAGAGGGGGTTCTCACATGGATTTAACACACTAATTTATTTGTTGATTAAAACAAAACAAAATGGGGTGTCTACACATGCTTACGGACAACCGACTCTTTTGAAGGGACATGACTATATAGGAAGGTAACCTGAGGTATGACCTGAAAGGTCCAGTTAGTCAATGGCTCCTCTGCCGGGGTGATTAAGTGAGTAGGGTTCAAAATCGAGGCCCTCTGATTAATCACAGCAACAGTCTGCAAATCTTCAAGAAACATTGAATTCAGCAGGCTTGGCTCTATATGTTCTGCCCAATCAGCTTCTGACTCAACTTCCGCGATCTGCACACCCGTCTGCTTATTTTCTAATTCAAGATCGAAGAAAATTTTGAAACCTGGCAACCTATGTCCTGAACTTCCGTCCAATCAAGTTTCGGCAAGGCCACAGAAAGGGACATCTGCGCCCTCTTGTCGGAATCGACCGTTCATTGTCAAATTAATCGGCGCCACTGGTAATTCCAACCCCCTGCGGCGACATTCAGCCCATTTCCGCATCAACTGCTTCATCTCTTTAACCTCTTTCTTTGAGGGCTTGTACCCCAGCCCAAGTAGACCATTGAAGGATTCGAACTCAGGGAACTCGGTCAAACCCTGATGGTATTTACCCAGCCCTGCACCTGGCACATATCCCTGTCGGCGAATCATCCTGACGACATTTGAGTTTGTACTGGTCAGGAAACAAATTTCCTCATTCATAGCTTCCTTAAAGGTGATGGTAGTCACCTCTAATGAAAATCCAGTCAAACTAATATCCTCAGTCTTCTCCACATTCAGATCCTGAGTAATCAGCCCTATTTCAAGGTCTGGGTCCCCTTTTACAGTTATCACTCCGTTTTTATGAAGAAACTTCAACTTTTGATGAAGAGAGGATGGCACAATCCCGAACTTGTGCAACCAAGGGCGGCCAAGCAATAGCAGAAACGAAGCTTTAATGTCCAGAACCTGGAACTCTATTTCAAAGTCTTCTCCTCCGATCTGTATTTCAGTGACCAGAGTTCCGATCACATCTCGGCGAGTGCCATCGTACGCCAGAATACCCTGTTCAGATGGGATGAAGTCCGCAGGACCAAATCCAAGGGTTGTCGCAGTACTCAACGGGCAAACATTCAGAGCAGAGCCGTTGTCAACAAACACCTCTGGTACTCTCTTCTTGTTACAAACAACTGTGATCTTCAGAGATTTCGTGTGGTCTCGGCCTTCAGAAGGCAAATCATCATCAGTGAAAGACAAGGTCTTAGACACTTTGGTCATGGCGACCAAACTCACCAACTCATCAGGAGTAGTGTCTACAGAGACTTGCGCGGAGTTAAGCTCTCGAAGGACCAACTTCCTGTGCTTGGATGAGGCCATGAGTAAACCTCATACTGAGATATTGGCCTGAGTCTTTTTCAACTGCTTCAGCAAGCTCTCTTCTTCTTCATCTATACTGACCTTATTCTGCCTCGGATTCTCTGCATTCCTTGCAACTTCTGCAGGATTTTCAACACACAATTCTTGAGGCTTGAATACACGTCCGCCGCGGGTCATATGACACATCTCATCACAATGGTCATTTAACAATAGTATCCCGTCTTCTTCCATTCGGACAAAATACGGCTCTCTACCATCCTTTTCTTCAAAGTCTTCAGCCCTTAAGACATACGGAGCTGTCCTTGTATTTCCGGCACTGTCAGTCTGAAATACACAAGACTGAGATGATGATGACTCAGCAACTTCGTCGTCATCGAAGGAAATCACGTAACGCTCTCTCCTTTCTGCCGCTTCCAGCTCCCTATCATCAAACTTCATGACATAGGTTTTTTCTGTGGTAATGGCACAAATAAGGGTTGATGGATCAAGCAGAGGCTCACTAGCAAAAATTGCATTGGTAGTAGGAGGAGGCATGGCATGATGGTTAGGAAGTGGGTTCTGAGTGACGTTTGGTCTCTCCACTGCCAATTCATTTTTGTCGATCATATTTTGAATGGCATGCTTCAAGGCCAAACAATTCTCAGTCAAATGCCCTGGACCTCTATGATATTCACAATATTGGTCCATCTTCCAGAATGCGGGTAAGGGATTGGGTGGAGGTTTGATATCCGGGAGCCGGATCTTCCTGTCTTTCATAAGCCTCTTGAATATCATTATTATAGGATATGGAAGAGGATCAAACTTTCTGTCAAAGGTACCTCTCCTTGGTGCCCTGGCAGCTTCTGCAGCAACTCTGGCCACATGCCTGGTGTAACTGACAGCATGAATTTCTTTGGGTTGGACCATAGGTCTTTTACCCTCTCGGATTTCAGAAGAAACCTTGGCTCTCAAGCCTTTTGCTATAGCATCTTCTGTCTGAGTACCAGTCTTGATCAAGTGGTCAAAACTCGGATAATGCTGAGGAGCAAGAAAATGAAAGTACCGAGGAGACAAACTTTTCAGAACCAGCTTTATCTGTTCTGCTTCAGACATTCTCTGGCTCAGCTGAGCAGATTTGAGTCTCCAACGCCTGATAAAGAAAGTAAAGGTCTCCTGAGGACCTTGCTTCAGCTGTTTAAGGTCTCTCTTCGTGACCTCAATGCCTTCTTCCATCGAGAACTGCTCTATCAGTTTCTCAGAAATGTCTTCCAAGGTTCTCACTTCCTCGGGCTTCAGCCTCAAGAACCACTTCTTGGCGATTCCTGTCAGAGAGATTGGAAATAACTGGGCCATTTGCTCGCGGCTCAGACCGTACTGCTGCGAGAGAATGATAAACCACCTCATGTGGTTACGCGGACACCCGATTCCGTCATATTTATCATAATCAGGAGCTTTGAAGTTAGGTGGCTGTGGACCCCGATCCGAGAGGGGCGGGGGGACGTGCCCCCACGCGAGTCTCCCAGGATCATCCACGTGAAGGAGAGCTCCACCAAGGAACTCTCGAAAGAGTGCCCCTCACAGCATGAGCGGCGATGTGAAGTGAGATACCTCTCGATTCGGGGACTAGCCCGGATTCGAGACGCACCTCGAACAAAGAAAGAGTTGCCATCCAAGGAAGTGGGCCCTGGATCCCATGCTGTGCTCTGTCGCAACAGATAACCAGAGATACAAAGGGTCCGTGCCTGATGACGAATGGGGAAGGGGTTAGGCGCCCCCAATTCGCCCAAGTGCAAGCACCTGGTCTCTTATGCCATTTATTATTAACTTTGAAGAGTTTTGGGCAAAAATCATGTGAAATGGGAACCATCATCCCCGAGATAACGTTTATCTAAGCATGCATGACCCGGGGATGGGCAAAGAAAGTGAACATCCAAATCCTAACTCATCGCATCTAATCCTAACTCATCACATCTAAGAAAGCAATAAACAATCGCATGCATAGCTACAGCTAAACAGATAATGACAGATATAATGAGATAAGGAAAGCAAATATCTAAGTTTAGACAAATAATCAAACTAAGACGAATGGATAAACGCTATAGGTAAGCAATCAAAACAGTAAGGTAAACACACTAGCATGCGAGCCTATGCAAGAGATAAGACTAAGAAAATGGCAATCGATCGCACGCTAGAAGAACAAACAAACTAGAATGCATAAGAAATCTAAGATAAGCGCACAGCAAGCTAAAAGGTGTAAGAAAAGAAAGAAATCGGAAAATCAACGGCACGTGAGAACCAAAATGCCAGGGGAAAGAAGATGGAACACACGATAGGCTCAGAGGGCGATTCAAAAGGAATCAAGCCCAGCGATCCTAATCTGCTGAAGATCGGACAAGTCTCGCGATCGTCATAACCTATCGTTGGGCCCAGCGAGGGCAATCCCTGTAAAGGGGCCACGCTACGTCATCGCCCGTCCCAAAACCCGATAAAACATCAGAAAACCGATGGAAACCGAAAATCAAGATGAAAATCGAAAATGGAATGAAAAGAGGGCTCCGAGTGACCGGGCAATCACCATCCTTGCCCATTTTTGCTTTTGTTTTGAAATGTTTGAAAATATTTATTAAAAATGTTTGACTGAACTTGGGTGGACGAAAAGATGAGAAATATTTGTAAAATGGTGATTTAAAAAATGGTGAAAGGGTGCAAAAATGGTGTGTGAAAATAGTGTAAAAAGATGATGTAAATAGTGTAAAAAAGAAATGGTGACTGGGCTCAGGATGCCAGCTGCACGCCTGAGCTGCCTACGTACCCCTCAGCTAGGGATCAAGCCATCCGTAGTTCAGACAGATTTTCCTAACTACACTCTAATGACTCGAGATTTTTGAGATTTTTGATTTTTCAGATGTTTTTGATTTTTCGACACAAGAGGACAGAATCCTATCATCACAAGGGGAGGACAGACTCCTGATATCCCGCAAAGGTTGGACAGCATCCTATGCTTTGCGGGGGGATTGGACAGAATCACGACTTTGCAAGGGTTGGACAGCATCCTAAACCTTGTAAGAGCGGATAAAATTTACGCGACTTGATGAGAGGATGGACAGAATCCTAACCCCTATGATGATTGGACAGACTCCTGAAAGACTGAAGGACTGACTCCTACGCTGAAAATGGACTCTGGAAGATGGAAAGGCGGAATCCCAAACTTTATGAAGGGATAGGACAGAATCCTAAACTCTACAAGGGTAGGACAGGCTCCCAAACCCTAGGACGATAGGACAGACCCCTAGACTCTCTACGACTGACTCTATAGAGAAAGGAATCCCTTAACCTGCGAAGACTCTAAAAACGAAAGGAAACTCTAGAAGACGAAACCCAAGCATCAACACAAACCCCAAAAGAATGAGTGAAAAGGGAAGGGCCGGCTCCGAGATTCCTACGATTCAATTAGAAGTACACAAAGAAAGCCCAATTAGCAGGGAGAAGAAAAATGGTCTTAGGGCCTCACCACACAACCGGCTAGTCAGACAAAATGACCAAGAATTACCGATGCCCTGAGTGAATATATCAATATTGGGCAAGAGCATCTGAAGGGAAGAATACCCCATAGGCCAACTGGATGGCCGAATCTATTGGGAATCACAAGCCTGATATCATTAACAGGTGGCAAGGATAATAAAAAAGTAATACAACTAAATTCGATTTGTAAGCACAGAGGTATCCAAAAAACAAGTTAGAATTGCAGAGTGCATTAAAAAACCCAGACCAACTTGCGAGGACCGAGCAGTCCCAAATTAGTTTGTAGTCAAAGTATAATACAACTGAAGTTTATTTGCAAACCCCAATCATAGCCCATTCCATCTGCAATTTCAGGGCATTCAAATACATATATCAAAGCCACAACTAAAGAGGACCGACGATCACAATCATTACCCGATGCTCAGGGCCAAAATAGATGCAATAGACACCATTCAATCGAAAGAAACGAAGCAAAGATAAACATCTAGTGCGATCAATATTAGCAATAAATGGAAATGTTACCCGAGCTGTTAGAGGAGGAGGAATGACATACCTGAAGATCGCTACGAACCCAGGTCTGATGGCGGGATGCCAAAACGGGATGATCGGTGGAAATGGGTGCCATTGGCAGAAGGGCAGAGGCCGGCTGGAGGAGACGAAGTTGGGGGTCGAGCTCCCCTCCTCTCACTCTCTCTCTCTCTCTCTCTCTCTCTCTCTCTCTCTCTCTTTTTCTTTTCCTTTCGCGACAGATATCGCAAAATCCGAGAGGGAGGTGTAGAGAAGACTTGAAAAAAAAAGAGGGTTTGGAGAGCTCCCTCTCTCTCTCTCTCTTTCTTTCTCTCTCTTTCTCTCTCTCTCTCTCTTTCTTTCTCTCTCTCTCTCTCTCTTTCTTTCTTTCTCTCTCTCTTTTTTTTTTATTTTGCGATAAATATCGCCAACAACAGAGAGGGAGGTGCGGCGTCTGTGGGGGGGGTAGAAGAAATTTGGGTTTTTGAAATGGGTTGGGGAAAAGGGCAGAGGGTGGCCGGTGGTGACGGTGGCCGATGGGGATGAGGGAGGAGAGGAAGGCCGGTGGGTCGGATTCCGGCAAAGTCGCCGGAATCGATGGAGATGGGGGTCGGAGCTTCGAAGAAGGTGGTTCGAGGGTGGTGGTGGTGGAGGTTTTGGTTCGGGTTCTGGGTGTAGTTGCAGAGGTGGTGGGGTACGATGGTGGAGATGGAAGAAATGGGGAAGAAAATGGGCGGGTTTTTTTGGGTTTTGTCCCCTTTTTTTTTGAATGGGTTTGGTCCGAAAATGGGTATTGGGGTGGTAGAGGATGGAAGAAGGATATGGTGGAGGAGGATGGAGGGGTGGAGATGGTTGCCGGTGGTGGCTGAGGGGGGAAATCTGCAGAGGAGGTGGTTGTGGGTGGATTGGAGGTGGAGGTGACAGAAAATGGGTTTGATGTGGTGGTTCGGTCGGATTCCGGAGGCTTGCCGGAGAAGGTGGGTATTGGCTGGCTGAGATGGTAGTGGCGGCAAGATGGAGATGGGTTTCGGGTTTCGGGTTCGAGGCCGGATTCCGGCAAGCTTGCCGGAATCAATGGAGATGGCGGTCTCTCCCTTGGTGGCTGCTGTTGGTGGGGGTGGAGGAGTTGCAGAGGGAGGGGAGGATGATCGGAGGTTGTAGAGGTGGTGGTGCGGATTTTGAAATGGGTTTTTGGGTTTTTTTTTTCACAGAGGGTTTGATGGCAGAGGAGGTGGGGATGAAAGAGGGTTTGGGGGTGTGGTGGTGGTGCCGGCGGGAGGAGGAGTGGAAATGGTGGTTTTGAGGGATGATGGAGGTGGCGGATAATGGTGGTGGTGGTGGTAGAAAAGAATGGAGGAGGAAGAAGGGGTTGTAGGCTCGCCGGATTCTGGCAAGCTCGCCGGAGAAGAAGGTGGCGGCAGTGGTGGGTTTGGGCAGGATGGTCGGTTTGGGTAGTGGTGGTTGGCTTGGGCTTTGCCAGATTTCGGCCGGAGGGGGAGGAAGGTGGTGGTGGCAGCAGCTCCTCCTCTCTTTTTTTTCTTTGTTTTTCCTTTGAAAATGGATGAGTTCTCCCTCCCTCATGCAAGAACTCCCCTTTGTTTTATATTTAGGGTTAAAACCCTAAGTCTAATCCTAGCCATCTATGTGGCATCCTTTTTTTCTTGGTTGCTCTCCACCCTTGATCTACTTCCTCCACAAAAATTCCATTTTAGAAACCCTAAAACCCTAAAGTGTTCTAACTAATCTAAACCCTACACCTCATCTCTTTAATCCAATGGCCCATGCATGTTGCTTGCAAAGGAAGTAATGCCCATTTTACTAAATACCCCAAGGAGAAGGCAATTTTACCCTCTTGCCACTATACCCTATTTGGCTTTTCTTCTCTTAAAGGTATATTGTTCCCTCTCTCTTCTCCAAGCAACCCCAAGCTGGCTAATTCACTCCCCCCTGCTTAACATGGGAAAGCGATTTAACACACGTACGCTTTGATAAATGCACTCCTAGGGATATTAGCAGCCTCTTAGGAATTTCGCACTGCAGTGGGTGGGTACCATTTCTTCAGGAATTTCGGGATCGGGATTTTATTCGATTTTGGGGATTTTAGGGCCTTGTCAAAATGGGGTGTCTACAGATGCCCCTCTTTGGCCGAGTGTGCTTGTCGCACGGAAGCCAAAGCCTAGCAGACAACACATTTTGACTGGCCCAAGATTTCGAACGGAAGGGATGCAAGGGGGTGACGAGATGGATCGACGAGACAGATTCTCATCGAGAGGGAATGATAAGATGAATTGACGAGACAGATTCTCGAAAAGACTACTGAGATGGACTCTCAAGGGGTAGTGAGACAGACTCTCACAAATTGCAGAATGGAATAATTAGACAGTCTCTAATTAAGTCACTCAGGGATTTGGAGATTATAAAGCGGAATGATTAGACAGCATCATGATCAAACCTGAATTAGGATCTGAGAAGACAGCATCTTGACAGATGAACAAATCGGAATGATTAGACAGCATCATGATCAAACCTGAATTAGGATCTGAGAAGACAGCATCTTGACAGATGAACAAAGCGGAATGATTAGACAGCATCATGATCAAACCTAAATTGGGATCTGAGAAGACATCATCTTGACAGATGAACAAAGCGGAATGATTAGACAGCATCATGATCAAACCTGAATTAGGATCTGAGAAGACAGCATCTTGACAGATGAACAAAGCGGATTGATTAGACAGCATCATGATCAAACCTGAATTGGGATCTGAGAAGACAGCATCTTGACAGATGAACAGAGTGGAATGATTAGACAGCATCATGATCAAACCTGAATTAGGATCTGAGAAGACAGCATCTTGACAGATGAACAAAGCGGAATGATTAGACAGCATCATGATCAAACCTGAATTAGGATCTGAGAAGACAGCATCTTGACAGATGAACAAAGCGGATTGATTAGACAGCATCATGATCAAACCTGAATTGGGATCTGAGAAGACAGCATCTTGACAGATGAACATAGCGGAATGATTAGACAGCATCATGATCAAACCTAAATTGGGATCTGAGAAGACAGCATCTTGACAGATGAACAGAGCGGAATGATTAGACAGCATCATGATCAAACCTAAATTAGAGTCCGAAAAGACAGCATCTTGATAGATTAACAAAGCGGAATGATTAGACAGCATCATGATCAAACCTGAATTGGGATCTGAGAAGACAGCATCTTGACAGATGAACAAAGCGGAATGATTAGACAGCATCATGATCAAACCTGCATTTAGGATCTGAGAAGACAGCATCTTGACAGATCAACGAAGCGGAATGATTAGACAGTTATCATGATCAAACCTAAAATGGGATCTGGGAAGATAGCATCTTGACAGATCAACACGGCGGAATGATTAGACAGTTATCATGATCAAACCTAAATTGGGATCTGAGAAGACAACATCTTGACAGATCGACAAGGCGGAATGATTAGACAGCATCATGATCAAACCTGATTGGGATCTGAGAAGACAGCATCTTGACAGATGAATAAAGCGGAATGATTAGACAGCATCATGATCATTCCTAAATTGGGATCTGAAAAGACAGCATCTTGACAGATGAACACAGCGGAATGATTAGACAGTATCATGATCAAACCTGAATTGGGATCTGAGAAGACAGCATCTTGACAGATGAACACGGCGGAATGGTAGACAGCATCATGATCAAACCTAAATTTGGATCTGAGAAGACAGCATCTTGACAGATGAACACAGCGGAATGATGAGACAGCATCATCATCAAACCACTCTAGGAATCAAGAACACGAAACTCAAGAAGGAACAATTTTGATTCAAGAAATCGAGATTTCGATCGATTCCATTACAGGATTGATTGTCTCTTGCCGAGAACTTTTAGGAGTGCGCGATCTCTGTTGAGAACCAGACACAGGTGACTTGCTGAGGTTTTGAGTATTGACCATTTTTTCTGAGAGAACTGAATTTTGCCGGGGATTGAAGGCTACGCGAGCAAATTCTAGACTCCGCTAGGGAAGCTGATTTTCTTGGAGAATTGACTCTTCTGAAGAGTGGACTCAACTGAGGAGTTTAGAGGTTTGGCTTGAGATGTGCTCGTACCCCTCTTACCTTAACTTGCTGGAAACATTGTTACTGATTGCTTTTGTTCTCTTGACATCTTTTATGACGCAAGTCATAAAAGATGCCCCTAGTATATTGTGTTTCCATGACAAGAGTTTTAAGGAGGCAGGACAATGATGGTTGAAGAAAAGATGCTTCATTTCATGAAGGCTTGAGGTTGCACAGTTTTTTTTTTGTATGGAGAGAGTAGGACAATCACCATGATGGCTGAGTCTGAGAATCCTTTCTTTCGCATTGCTCACTCTTGGAGGCTTAAGGTCTCTGGTAGGTTTGAACAAGATGTCTCTCGCCCCTTCTGATACCTAAACCAGGATTTACTCTGAATTTTCTTTGCATTTTGGAGGACACACTCCCATTCTTCCAGCACCCGACAGTTTGGACTTTGCAAGGAAAGGGAACACAAATATGGAGGAGGAACAGATTTCCAAGGACTCAATCAAAGAAGATTCTTGTTGTTCGAAGGACTCGACTCGCTTTCGACTCACTCTTGGATCTGATGTGTTATTTTTCAAGGGTATGGCTTAGCCACTGTAGACACCCCATTTTGACCGGACCCAAGTTCGCTATGCTTGGGCGTGTAGACACCCCATTTTGCTCTGCCTTAAGAAATTAGGGTTTTTCCATCGGTTTTCCAATGTCTTTCCTTCCCGCGTCCGTTTGTTACATTTCTAAATATTTTTAGTCGTTTCCGCCATGTTTCGTATTTTTCCGTTGAGTATTGAGAAGGGTTATTCATGAGAATCCGAGCAAAAGAGAATGTAGGACCCGCTGGTGTGGGACCCGTTTGTGTGGGACCCGCTAGCGTGGGACCCGTTTGTGTGGGACCCGCTGATGTGGGACCCGCTGGTGTAGGACGCATTTGTGTGGGACCCGTTTGTGTGGGACCCGCTGATGTGGGACCCGCTTGTGTGGGGCCCGCTGATGTGGGACTCGTTTGTGCGGAACCCACAAAGTGGGACTCACCATTAGCATGACTTAACTTTCTCTACCATTTCCACTAACTTCATTTTTCCCTTTAAAATAACACCATTATCTCCATTACCATTATATATTCCATTATTCCCACCACCATTCCCACCATTACTATTATATATTCCATTATTCCCATCACCATTCCCACCATTACCATTATATATTCCATTATCCCCACCACCATTCCCACCATTACCATTATATATTCCATTATCCCCACCACCATTCCCACCATTACCATTATATATTCCATTATCCCCACCACCATTCCCACCATTACCATTATATATTCCATTATCCCCACCACCATTCCCACCATTACCATTATATATTCCATTATTCCCACCACCATTCCCACCATTACCATTATATATTCCATTATTCCCACCACCATTCCCACCATTACCATTATATATTCCATTATTCTCCACCACACCCACCATTCTCATTATTTATTTCCACCTCTCCACTAAGTTTTTCACTATATAAAGAGAAGTGATGAGAAGGAAAAGGAAGGAGAAAAAAAAGGAGAGAAGGGGAGAAAGAAAATAAGGAGGAGAGAAGGAGAAAAAAAAGGAGAGAAGGGGAGAAAGAAAATAAGGAGGAGAGAAGGAGAGAAAAAAAAAGAGAAGGGGAGAAAGAAAATAAGAGAGGGAGCGATCGCACATAGGCGAGATTTTCGAGTCTGTTTTCGGCTTTTGGATTCGGCGAGGAACTCATCACAGGTAGGTACACTGTTTTCGGAATTTTTTAGAATTATTTGGTATATTTTCGGATTTTTGCATGATTTTTAACGAAGAAAACTAAAAGATATACTAAACAGATTCCAAAAATAATGAAATTTCGTGGGAAAATAATATGATAATGATACATTCTACCATGAATTTTTAAAGATTTTTGGATTTCGTTTGGTATATTATTTTATTCTTTCTTTGAAAATTATCAGATTTTGGGAGAATTGTTACTGACGTCAAATCACAGATACAATTCTCCAAATTTTTACAGTAGTCTTAAATTCTAAACTTCTTGCTTCTGTAAAATTTTCAAGTGATTTTGATCTTGTTTCATATGAGCTGTAGTGTTAATTCATAATCTGGTTTGAAATTTGAAAAATCCGAAACTGATAGTAAATAGTTTTCTAAATTCATGGAAATCTCACAGCATGCTATTTTCTCTTATATCTTACTACTGTAGAAATTTCATGGAATTTAGATTTCTATTTCTAGTAGTTTCTGTCTTATTTTTGCAATCTGGTCAATTAATTTTTAAATCCAAATTAAAAATGAGTTTAATGTAATAATCTGTAAAAATATTCCAGTAAGTTACATCTCATCATATCTTGTTGCTGGAGAAGTTTCAACTCATTTCGAGTTCGTTTGCAACAACTTCACTTTTAAAATCACTCATATGATTAAAATTGATAAAATTCATTGAAAATCCGAAATTAATTGAAAATCATCTTAAAATCTCTAAAGGACCTTAAATTCTGTCACATCTTAATTCCTTAAGAAGGTCTGCTTTGCCTCATTTGTAGAATCCTCTCTGAGGTTGCACCTCAATTTGTGCCTCTGTTAATTAGAGACCAATTTGGTCAATTAGTTGTCTTAGCCTTGCTTCCCCCTTGCAAGGGCAATGATAAGGTTACTTGGAGCCCATCTTTGTGTGTGTTTGGGAGACTCGCCCGGTCTCATTCTCTCGTTAGTCCTCTTTGTGCGCCGTTTGGTTTTGGGAGAACACCCTACTCGGCTTGGCTTCATACCCCTACCCTTATGGGTATTGGGTTGCACATTTGTTGCACCCTTAGGGCTAGGTAGCTGTCCGGCCCGGCTGGGTGTTTTACCTCTGCTAAATGTTCAAATTCGTGTTTCCTTTTCTTTTAGAGAGTCTTTGACTCATTTATCTTTAGTTGGTGTTAGTGGAGTCTTTGACTCATGTTTCCATTTCTTTTAGAGAGTCTTTGACTCATCTATCCTTTAGTGGGTGTTAGTGGAGTCTCTGACTCGTGTTTCCTTTTCTTTTAGAGAGTCTTTGATTCACTTCGTTTTCTTAGTCGGTATTATTAGAGAGTCTTTGACTCATTCGTTCTCTTGTTGGCGTTATTTGGGAGTCTTTGACTCATTCCTCCCCTAAGTTGTAGTATTAGAGAGTCTCTGACTCATTTGTTCCCCTCTTTAGTGTTGTTAGTTCGAATTTTTCTCCTTTAGAGTTGTTGATTACTTCGCTTTGATTAGAGGCTAACTCAGTCTTATTAGAGCTTTGCTTGCTTGGGATCTTGGATCGTTTTCTCTCTTCTTGGGACGCTATCTTTCTTGTTGTGGTTCGTCTCTTTGAGGCGTTAGTTGCTTGTTTGGGGTTTCCCCTTTTTGCTTTAGGGCTTTGCCCTAGTTTATGGTTATGCTTGTTTGTTCTCTGTAAGAGTGAATTCATCTAAAGATCCTGAGCATTGGAAAAGCTTTAAAATCCAAAAACATTAGAAATTTAAAACTCAAAAACATTTGAAAACTTTAAAAATATCAAAAACATTTGAAAATATTAAAAACCTTAAAAAATCTGAAGTATGAGTGTTTCTTTTAGAAGCGTAGTTTGAGAGTTCGTTTCGAACTACGTTGGCTTGATCCTCTTCCACGAGGTACGTAGTGCAGCTTGGGATTTACATCCCAAGTCCAGCCAAACTTTTTTGTAAATAAACATTTTAAACCTTCTTCAAAAACCTTTAAAATCTTATTTTCAAAAGATCTTCCTCTAGAGTTAGGAGTTTCTCCTAGATAGAGAGTTTTAGAGTTAGGTTTTTCTTTTGATAGGTTGTTTGATTGTTTGTTTGCTGTGTGCTCGTTTTAGAGTTAGGGGTCTGTCCTAGAGTTATAGGAGCGCCTCCGTCCGGTCAGTCGGCGATCCACATCGCCGAGTGATGACTAGAGTAGGATACGCTAGTCCACCCTTGGTTTTCCTTAGGAAATACAGCCTAGTCACACATAGGTTGTAAGAACCACCTGCATTAGCCTAGGGCTAATCTGCATTTAGTTAGGGCATATAGGGTGTCCTAAAATTCACAATTCACTGGAATTTAAATAATCGTACAATAAACTTTAATAATTGGTCCGGTCTTTTAGATCGAGTTTAGGATAGAGGGCTAGGTGTCTTAGGCATCATAGCTTAGAATAGGCGCGAAGAACTACGTTGCCTTGATTCTCGTGGAGGCGGGGATACGTAGGCTTCTTTGGATGAATGCCAGACCATCTGAGGACTCGGGCTAATCACTTTTAAAACTGTTGAAACGATCAAATCACTTAGGATTTTTCATAAAATTAGAATTTTAGGAGAACTTTCACTTAGATTGAATCCAAACCAATTAAGAAATCAAGATACACATTTAGGATTCACATTGAAATTAGATCATAGGATGCATGTCACATAGATAGCACATTAACAGAGAGTTGGATGAGCCATTTAAAATGAATTTAAAAGAGTTAACTTTTGGAATTGAAGACCGATTATCGGGCAGGAATGGTGCATGTGGTGGATAAATCCCCATACCTTCCATTCTTGTAACCAGGTAGCGAGTCTAGATTTCTGGTTAATTATGGGTCCTAGATCCCACATCTAGGTGGCGACTCTGTCAGTCTCTTTTGTGTGGAATTCGGATTGCCTTAGTGATCCCAAGTTCACATAAAAGACGAATTAAAATTAGTAATAAAAGGCACACGCCAATCGCGTGGGTGCGAGAGACCAAAAGAGATAGTGCGTGGCGGCTCGCGCGCCACCGCCCCTCTCGCGGGATCGGGTCCCACAGCCACTCTTAGAGTATTTGGAAGACCGTGTCAAGAGGCACTACTCTCCTCTTTCGGTGTTTATGTCATGGTTATTATCCCTTTCGGATTGCTCGGTTTCAATGCCCCCAGTTTAGAGGAATGTTAAAGTAAGCTTGCTGGCACTACTCGGACTCCGAGATTTTGCTCTGACAGAAGACTGTTTCTCCATCTCAATGATTCGCTTTTTCGTTGGAAGTCATTGCCATTGACCAGATTGCCTTTTCAGGTTTTCAATCTTACGGACCGCTTGCCCTAACTTTTGCCTGGTTCGCCCTTTCGGGTTTTCAATCCAGCAGGCTTGATACCCTAACTTTTGCCTAAGCCGACTTTTCAGTTGTCAACTTAGCGGGTGAATGACCCTAAATTTTGCCTAGACCACCCTCTCGGGTTTTCAGCCTAGCAGGTCTTCAGACTCCATCGTTTTTTTTTTTTGACTTTGAACCTCTACTTGTTCACCAGAAGGACTTTCTAGGTGGGCTTGGGTTCAAATGGGTTGGATATTTCTTTTGGATTTCAGAGTTTCGACCAAACCTGGATTGGTCAGGTTGCTTAAGGTACCCCAAAAATGGAGGATCAGGTCCTCGTAGTTCGCTGGGGTTTGGAACAGAATGATTTGGCTTTAAGCTCAAAAGTTGAAAGGGAATATTTTGATTTTTATTCCAAAGGTTGACAGGGAATAATTTGACTTTTATTCCAAAGGTTGACAGGGAATAATTTGACTTTTATTCCAAAGGTTGACCGAACCTGAATTGATCAGGTTGCCTACGTACCCTGTAGAAAGGGATCAGGTCAGACGTAGTTCGGACTAAATGCCCCCGGTTTGAGGGTGTTTGAAAAGAATGTTTGATTTTGTTGAGGCTCGAAGGTGTTTGCAAAATGATTTTTTTTTTTTTTAAACTTGGGATTTTGGCATTTAAGGCTCAGGCATCCAAGGATGGCCTTCTGATGTTTTGGCATACAAGCTTCTTGAATGGCTAAGGTTCAATGGCTTTGTACTTTTTCTCTTTCTCCTTCTTCTTTTTTTTTTTTTTAGGAGTCTGGCGGCATTTCCTGGCAAGACTTCATCTGCACTGTGTAAGCTAGACTGATTGAATTCCCACTTTGTCTTTGAGATCTCGCACTGATATTCGGGATTCTACGACTCTGGGTCTTCTCTAAATGCTGAAGATGATTTTGAAAATTTCAATCTATTTATCAGCTCTGCTTTTTGAGATTCTGACGTTCTTGAGGAGTTGACGTGGGGCATGCTCCCCTCTCCTTTCTTCTCTGGATTCTATCCTTCTTTTTTATTGGATGTCGGGGAGGCCCCTACTCCTTGAATGTTCTAACTTGAAATTCCATCGGAATGTATAGCCCAAGTATTCTTTTTGGGGTTCATGTTCTATGCTGATGACTTTGTTGTCCGAAAGTCTTCTCTCAATTTTTCATTAACTTCACTTGATGTCTGGTATTCTTCGTTTGAAATTTTTGCTTTTTCGACCCGATGTCTGAAGCTGAGGGTGACTCACGTTGAACAGTGTCAAGATACGCTTCCGGTTTATCCTCATAGGACCAAGCAACACTTATTTGAACCCTCTAAATAGGTTTATCGATTCTTTGCGCTCTTCGGGAGATTTTGCCAATCCTTATTTCCCGAGTTTCGGATTTGGATACCACTATCCACGGTATCGATTTCATCTTCAAGTGGCTTTGCTCGACGCTCTTCCTCTCGTCTGATCATCTTTCAAATCTCGAGGAGAATTTCATCGGCATCCTCGTCCGAGGAGGGTGTCTTAATTTGTTTATTAACATTAGATCCAAGAGTGAACATATACGAGAATATTGACGACACTGGAATCAAATGTTCGTTGCATTGAATGTTTGAAGTACATACATTGATTTTTGACGCGCCACGATAGGCTCTCCATCAAATTCAACAAAAGATTGGACATTGGTTCACAATGAGAGAGACCAATAAACACAACATAGTTAGAATTGATATTGACATGGTTAGGCTTACCAACTTTGACAGGAGGGTCGGTATACACTCTTTCAAACAAATTTCAAAGATGAGACACTTCATCGGAGGCAACGGATTGGCGCTGAAAGGTCAAGGACAACGTGCCTTCATTGATGATGATGATTGGAGAGAGCAATCCTGGAGTTAGAATCTCAGAAGGGAGGGCCTCTCAAATTGTTCTTTAGCACCTGACAATGGCAAGGCTTTCTCTGGTATGATATTTTCAAGGAGTTCAAGCTCTGACATTTTTCTTTTTCCTTCCCAATTATTTTTCAGCCCAGAAGTGGTACAGGTAAAGGTGGTGAGATCTATGAAGGGTTGAAAGGGTAGAGTGGTTCCCATGGTGGGTGAAAGAGGTGCAACATGGTTATGTGCAGGGTTCTCAGAAGCATTTGAGTTCAAGAAGAATGAGGGGATCCCTGTCTATCAGGTCATGGATGTCATCACCATCTCTCTCATTTCTCTCAAGACGAGACTTTCAGCATACTCAGCCATCTGGGCAATGTGAGAGGAAAAATGTATAGCGGGCTAGACCAAGCGAGTTTAGAGATGAAAGCTTTTTGGGGTTGATGGTAGACGAGTGACTGAGACTCCTGTCATGGACATCATAAACACTAGGCAGGCTCAATGAGAATTAATCACATAGCAATGTAATGTGCAAGTTGAGACAAAAGGCAGCACAAAGACATCCTCCCCTTGGATAAAAATCCGACAGCATAACAACTGTACATGAAGATGTGGTACGGCAAGTACATGGTTCGTCAACAAGCCTAAAAGGATGATGACCACACTCAAGGTATTTGGAAAAAATTCGGCAGCATAACGGCTATACCAGGAGATGTGGTAAGGTAAGCACATGGTTTGTCAACGAACCCAAAAGGATAATGATTACGCTCAAGGGTTCCGAAAAGAAATCGGCAGCATGACGGCTGTACTAGGAGGGTCTCAGCAATTAAACATGAAGAGTATGCCGTCATGGTCAAGATAAAGCAGGGCTCTCAGCAAGAACACACTCCGATAATGATAATGGCAAGATAGACTCATAATCGACATGCGGAGTACATCTGATCAGGATTAATCAAATGATCAAGCACATGGGAGATAGATCATGGCTAAAAGAGCCAAGCATCTGATGATAATCCACAGAATGGATAGAGAAGAATAATTGATTAGATTACGAGGGAAAACTTAACTAGGAAGTAAACCCTAATCTAATAACAAATATGTACATATATATATACATCCTAACCAGGGACACCAACCCTAGTTTAATCTAGCGGAGCCAAGGAGGTCTCGACTCGAAAATGTCTGTGAGTGTACTAGACAACGCGGCGGGTAATCACAGTGTGACTTACCCTTCTACACTACATGGGTAGGCTGACTTCTATCCTAGGCTCACATATGCTGGTCGCACATGTTCGTCCTATATGAGTACATATATATAGTGTCCTAGCAAGGGTTCCCTAATTTTGGTTCTAAAGGGAGCAACTAATATATATACATAATATAATGAAATGAAAGTAGGGCCCAGGCATTTCTGCAGGGTACTATGCCTATGACCATACCCTTGATGTATAACGCCAGCACACCCAGCATTATACAGAGTATGTTCATTGCTCATCGGCTGCTGTAGAACACCAGCACACCCAGTGTCTACGTCTGCAGCTCCGGCGCATAGCTAGGAAATAGATACAACGGCTCCCAGCTGGTGCGCGTCATATCTATTCCCTGAGGCCAATAAGGAAAATAATGAAAGAAATAAAGAATATGACAATGCATGATGTGCAGTGTGTGAATCCCTTGTTTTATTTACGCACCTACTTGGTGCCCCTGGATTTCTAACGATAAAGTTCCCATTTAACTTGGTTTTGACCCAAATTTCTTCAAAATTAGTAAAAATGGCATTTTTACAGAGTTAGGCAATGTTTCAAGAACTCCCCAGCAGAGTCGCCAATCTGTGGACCCCGATCCGAGAGGGGCGGGGGGACGTGCCCCCACGCGAGTCTCCCAGGATCATCCACGTGAAGGAGAGCTCCACCAAGGAACTCTCGAAAGAGTGCCCCTCACAGCATGAGCGGCGATGTGAAGTGAGATACCTCTCGATTCGGGGACTAGCCCGGATTCGAGACGCACCTCGAACAAAGAAAGAGTCGCCATCCAAGGAAGTGGGCCCTGGATCCCATGCTGTGCTCTGTCGCAACAGATAACCAGAGATACAAAGGGTCCGTGCCTGATGACGAATGGGGAAGGGGTTAGGCGCCCCCAATTCGCCCAAGTGCAAGCACCTGGTCTCTTATGCCATTTATTATTAACTTTGAAGAGTTTTGGGCAAAAATAATGTGAAATGGGAACCATCATCCCCGAGATAACGTTTATCTAAGCATGCATGACCCGGGGATGGGCAAAGAAAGTGAACATCCAAATCCTAACTCATCGCATCTAATCCTAACTCATCACATCTAAGAAAGCAATAAACAATCGCATGCATAGCTACAGCTAAACAGATAATGACAGATATAATGAGATAAGGAAAGCAAATATCTAAGTTTAGACAGATAATCAAACTAAGACGAATGGATAAACGCTATAGGTAAGAAATCAAAACAGTAAGGTAAACACACTAGCATGCGAGCCTATGCAAGAGATAAGACTAAGAAAATGGCAATCGATCGCACGCTAGAAGAACAAACAAACTAGAATGCATAAGAAATCTAAGATAAGCGCACAGCAAGCTAAAAGGTGTAAGAAAAGAAAGAAATCGGAAAATCAACGGCACGTGAGAACCAAAATGCCAGGGGAAAGAAGATGGAACACACGATAGGCTCAGAGGGCGATTCAAAAGGAATCAAGCCCAGCGATCCTAATCTGCTGAAGATCGGACAAGTCTCGCGATCGTCATAACCTATCGTTGGGCCCAGCGAGGGCAATCCCTGTAAAGGGGCCACGCTACGTCATCGCCCGTCCCAAAACCCGATAAAACATCAGAAAACAGATGGAAACCGAAAATCAAGATGAAAACCGAAAATGGAATGAAAAGAGGGCTCCGAGTGACCGGGCAATCACCATCCTTGCCCATTTTTGCTTTTGTTTTGAAATGTTTGAAAATATTTATTAAAAATGTTTGACTGAACTTGGGTGGACGAAAAGATGAGAAATATTTGTAAAATGGTGATTTAAAAAATGGTGAAAGGGTGCAAAAATGGTGTGTGAAAATAGTGTAAAAAGATGATGTAAATAGTGTAAAAAAGAAATGGTGACTGGGCTCAGGATGCCAGCTGCACGCCTGAGCTGCCTACGTACCCCTCAGCTAGGGATCAAGCCATCCGTAGTTCAGACAGATTTTCCTAACTACACTCTAATGACTCGAGATTTTTGAGATTTTTGATTTTTCAGATGTTTTTGATTTTTCGACATAAGAGGACAGAATCCTATCATCACAAGGGGAGGACAGACTCCTGATATCCCGCAAAGGTTGGACAGCATCCTATGCTTTGCGGGGGGATTGGACAGAATCACGACTTTGCAAGGGTTGGACAGCATCCTATACCTTGTAAGAGCGGATAAAATTTACGCGACTTGATGAGAGGATGGACAGAATCCTAACCCCTATGATGATTGGACAGACTCCTGAAAGACTGAAGGACTGACTCCTACGCTGAAAATGGACTCTGGAAGATGGAAAGGCGGAATCCCAAACTTTATGAAGGGATAGGACAGAATCCTAAACTCTACAAGGGTAGGACAGGCTCCCAAACCCTAGGACGATAGGACAGACCCCTAGACTCTCTACGACTGACTCTATAGAGAAAGGAATCCCTTAACCTGCGAAGACTCTAAAAACGAAAGGAAACTCTAGAAGACGAAACCCAAGCATCAACACAAACCCCAAAAGAATGAGTGAAAAGGGAAGGGCAGGCTCCGAGATTCCTACGATTCAATTAGAAGTACACAAAGAAAGCCCAATTAGCAGGGAGAAGAAAAATGGTCTTAGGGCCTCACCACACAACCGGCTAGTCAGACAAAATGACCAAGAATTACCGATGCCCTGAGTGAATATATCAATATTGGCCAAGAGCATCTGAAGGGAAGAATACCCCATAGGCCAACTGGATGGCCGAATCTATTGGGAATCACAAGCCTGATGTCATTAACAGGTGGCAAGGATAATAAAAAAGTAATACAACTAAATTCGATTTGTAAGCACAGAGGTATCCAAAAAACAAGTTAGAATTGCAGAGTGCATTAAAAAACCCAGACCAACTTGCGAGGACCGAGCAGTCCCAAATTAGTTTGTAGTCAAAGTATAATACAACTGAAGTTTATTTGCAAACCCCAATCATAGCCCATTCCATCTGCAATTTCAGGGCGGCATTCAAATACATATATCAAAGCCACAACTAAAGAGGACCGACGATCACAATCATTACCCGATGCTCAGGGCCAAAATAGATGCAATAGACACCATTCAATCGAAAGAAACGAAGCAAAGATAAACATCTAGTGCGATCAATATTAGCAATAAATGGAAATGTTACCCGAGCTGTTAGAGGAGGAGGAATGACATACCTGAAGATCGCTACGAACCCAGGTCTGATGGCGGGATGCCAAAACGGGATGATCGGTGGAAATGGGTGCCATTGGCGGACGGGCAGAGGCCGGCTGGAGGAGACGAAGTTGGGGGTCGAGCTCCCCTCCTCTCACTCTCTCTCTCTCTCTCTCTTTTTCTTTTCCTTTCGCGACAGATATCGCAAAATCCGAGAGGGAGGTGCGGAGAAGACTTGAAAAAAAAAAAGGGTTTGGAGAGCTCCCTCTCTCTCTCTCTCTTTCTTTCTCTCTCTTTCTCTCTCTCTCTCTCTTTCTTTCTCTCTCTCTCTCTCTCTTTCTTTCTTTCTCTCTCTCTCTTTTTTTTTTGCGATAAATATCGCCAACAACAGAGAGGGAGGTGCGGCGTCTGTGGGGGGGGTAGAAGAAATTTGGGTTTTTGAAATGGGTTGGGGAAAAGGGCAGAGGGTGGCCGGTGGTGACGGTGGCCGATGGGGATGAGGGAGGAGAGGAAGGCCGGTGGGTCGGATTCCGGCAAAGTCGCCGGAATCGATGGAGATGGGGGTCGGAGCTTCGAAGAAGGTGGTTCGAGGGTGGTGGTGGTGGAGGTTTTGGTTCGGGTTCTGGGTGTAGTTGCAGAGGTGGTGGGGTACGATGGTGGAGATGGAAGAAATGGGGAAGAAAATGGGCGGGTTTTTTTGGGTTTTGTCCCCTTTTTTTTTGAATGGGTTTGGTCCGAAAATGGGTATTGGGGTGGTAGAGGATGGAAGAAGGATATGGTGGAGGAGGATGGAGGGGTGGAGATGGTTGCCGGTGGTGGCTGAGGGGGGAAATCTGCAGAGGAGGTGGTTGTGGGTGGATTGGAGGTGGAGGTGACAGAAAATGGGTTTGATGTGGTGGTTCGGTCGGATTCCGGAGGCTTGCCGGAGAAGGTGGGTATTGGCTGGCTGAGATGGTAGTGGCGGCAAGATGGAGATGGGTTTCGGGTTTCGGGTTCGAGGCCGGATTTCGGCAAGCTTGCCGGAATCAATGGAGATGGCGGTCTCTCCCTTGGTGGCTGCTGTTGGTGGGGGTGGAGGAGTTGCAGAGGGAGGGGAGGATGATCGGAGGTTGTAGAGGTGGTGGTGCGGATTTTGAAATGGGTTTTTGGGTTTTTTTTTTCACAGAGGGTTTGATGGCAGAGGAGGTGGGGATGAAAGAGGGTTTGGGGGTGTGGTGGTGGTGCCGGCGGGAGGAGGAGTGGAAATGGTGGTTTTGAGGGATGATGGAGGTGGCGGATAATGGTGGTGGTGGTGGTAGAAAAGAATGGAGGAGGAAGAAGGGGTTGTAGGCTCGCCGGATTCCGGCAAGCTCGCCGGAGAAGAAGGTGGCGGCAGTGGTGGGTTTGGGCAGGATGGTCGGTTTGGGTAGTGGTGGTTGGCTTGGGCTTTGCCGGATTTCGGCCGGAGGGGGAGGAAGGTGGTGGTGGCAGCAGCTCCTCCTCTCTTTTTTTTTTCTTTGTTTTTCCTTTGAAAATGGATGAGTTCTCCCTCCCTCATGCAAGAACTCCCCTTTGTTTTATATTTAGGGTTAAAACCCTAAGTCTAATCCTAGCCATCTATGTGGCATCCTTTTTTTCTTGGTTGCTCTCCACCCTTGATCTACTTCCTCCACAAAAATTCCATTTTAGAAACCCTAAAACCCTAAAGTGTTCTAACTAATCTAAACCCTACACCTCATCTCTTTAATCCAATGGCCCATGCATGTTGCTTGCAAAGGAAGTAATGCCCATTTTACTAAATACCCCAAGGAGAAGGCAATTTTACCCTCTTGCCACTATACCCTATTTGGCTTTTCTTCTCTTAAAGGTATATTGTTCCCTCTCTCTTCTCCAAGCAACCCCAAGCTGGCTAATTCACTCCCCCCTGCTTAACATGGGAAAGCGATTTAACACACGTACGCTTTGATAAATGCACTCCTAGGGATATTAGCAGCCTCTTAGGAATTTCGCACTGCAGTGGGTGGGTACCATTTCTTCAGGAATTTCGGGATCGGGATTTTATTCGATTTTGGGGATTTTAGGGCCTTGTCAAAATCGGGTGTCTACAGTGGCAAAGATACTGTCGAAGACAGTATTAATTCAGAGACATCAAATTTCTTTGCCCCTGTACCTTCATTTGCTCCATCTCTTGGGCCATCTTGCTAAACTTCTCAGACATTTCCTTCTCAAATCTTTCAAACTTTTCCCTTTCTCTATCAACCCCCGGACACAATACTCTGCAGCATATTGGTCATCATCTATATCAACCTCAAAGGGCGAGATAGCAGGTCTATGCGCTTCCGGAGATGTAGCACGAGTAGGCTGAAGTATAGGTCTAGAGGTGGAAGTCTTATCACTTATCTGGGTCTTCATGTTTGCCATCTCTTCTTTCATACCCGCCATGTCTCGGGTGAGATTCTTCATCATCTCTTGCATACTGAGCAGAAGGTCAGTTGGGTCGGCCATTTGGTTTAATTCAAAGGAATTTGAAGACTCTGGTGAAGAAGGTAAATGTATGGTAGATGACACATGTGAATCAAAGTGACGAACGAGTCTAGACACTGAAGTAGGTCTAGACCAGGCGGGTTTAGCTTGGGAGTCCTTTTTGGGAGCGATGGTTGCTATCTTTCAGAATCCTGATTGGAAGTTAACAAACTAGATTAAATGATTGACAAATGAAATGAGATAGTTTGCACCAATAGAGAAAAAAGAAAAACAAACATCCTTTGTATTGACTATAATGACAGGTTACAATGCCAGCGATTGATTACGTGTAAAATGATGAAACTATGAATCACTGACTGTCTATAACATGTATCAAGTAAAATTTCCTTCTTTGAATTTTCATCTATAATGAAAACAGATTTACAATCTTTGATTCTGATTATATTCAAGTAAAACAAATGAAGACAATAAAAAAAATGATAGTCTCATGCCGAAGATTCTCAATCATCTTTTTCCTCCAATCTAGCCCTCTTAGGCTTACGATTTTCGATGTCCTCCGATAACTACTGATAATACCCTTCGGATACTCCACAATATGTCTTGCCTCGCAAAATCCACGATGATCGCATTATTTTATGATCCCAATCTCTACAGATTTCTTCGGCAATATGACGATTGAATTGTACAAGAGAACAATCAGGTACCGGGAGATAAAACTCAGTTCGAAAATCTCCATGCGAACATTCAGTTTGAAGTCCTCCGAACTGACGGAAGATATGGTCCGGGATATAGAATGAGGTTTTCTCTAGACCAAGAAATTGAACAATTCTATTAGCCCGGGTCTGGGTTACAAACTGATGATAAACAGGGAACCACCACGCAATTTGATCAGCTTGACGGGAAGCTAACCACTCAATCCATTCATCCTTAGTATAGGAAAACGTTTTGTGTTCCAATTGGTCAAACCTGGACAAGGTAAAGTCTTTGTTTTGCAAAGGTACATAAATTTCAAGTTTTAAACAGAGCCAAATGTACAGAAGGACTGGGGATCCAGCAAAAGTGGTACGGACTCCATTGACAATGTCATCCAATCCATTTAGGGTTTCTGCAAGCGTGGTGGGGATTGGATTACTCCCTTTGGAAATTTGATACACCAAGTCTAAAAGTTTAGGGGAAGCATAATGGATATCTGTGGTACCCTGATCCCGCGAGAGGGGTGGGGCGCGAGCCGCCGCGCTCTCTCTCTTGGTCTCCCGTACCCACGCGATTGGCGTGTGCATTTAATTATTGATTTGAATTCGTCTTTTATGTGAACTTGGGATCACTAAGGCAATCCGAATTCCACACGAAAGAGACTGACAGAGTCGCCACCTAGATGTGGGATCTAGGACCCGTAATTAACCAGAAATCTAGACTCGCTACCTGGTTACGAGAATGGAAGGTATGGGGAGTTATCCACCACATGCACCATTCTTGCCCGATAATCGGTCTTCGATTCCAAAAGCTAACTCTTTTAAATTTATTTTAAATGGCTCATTCAACTCTATGTTAATGTGCGAACTAAGTGACATGCATCCTATGATCTAATTTCAATGTGAATCCTAAATGTGTATCTTGATTTATTAATTTGTCTGGATTCAATCTAAGTGAAAGTTCTCCTAAAATTCTAATTTCATGGAAAGTCCTAAGTGATTTGATTAAGCATTTACAAGAAAATTAATATACAAAACACCACAATTTGTTTGTGGTGCCGACTCGCGGGTGGTATGCCATCAGACATCCAAGCTGCCTACGTACCCAAGCCTCACTGGGATCAGAGTCGACGTAGTTCGGTGCACCTAAGCTAAGTTACATATGCCTAACTCAACTAAGACACCGACCTAGACGGGATTGACTGTTTCAACAGTTTTAGGAGAAGTTATTTAATTCAAGTTGAAGATTTTATTATCTTAGGATTTCATCTAAGATGCTATATGATTCTCATCTAAATGCAAATGGTCCCTTAGACTAATGCAGGTTTGCCTTACATCCTAGTTTACTAGGCTTGTCCTAGGGAAAGATTGGGTGACTAGTGTAACTAGACCTATGGCACGGTTGCTATACATAGCAAGCGTCCGTGATGAGGCCGGACTCCTGACTCTAGGACTCCCTAAAACCTAAGACTCCCTAAAACTTAGGACACGACACGACACGACACCAGTGTTCCTAAATTGGGCTCTAAGGGTTCCTAAAGGAATTTTGAATCCACCGGCTCTTGGGAATCTCGAATTCTTTTGGGTTTGTGGAAACTTTTAGAGTTTTCTTGAAGCTTTTATTATCTGAAGGTATTTAGTGTGTTTGGTAGCTTTTAAAGTTGTTTATTTAGAAGGTTTTAGTTTCATTTGAAATTTTTAGTGGTCTTTTGGTTAATGGCTTTTAACGGATTTTTATCAGTGGATTTTAAATGGGTGAATTTTAGTTTTGTTAATTTTAGGTTGGATGTACTTTAGATTAATGTCTTTCGATTTTGGTTTGGAAAATGACGTTAACACAACCAAGTTTTGACAATTGCACAAATTCGACAAACCATTGACCATTAAATGATCTGACAAATGCAGCCCACTAAAACTGTCGTAACTCTTTAACCGCTTGGCCAAATTCAACGTACAAACATGCGTTGGAAAGATCTTTTATAGGGCTACAACTTTGTAGTTCTCCATTGTTTGTAAATCTGTGATTTAGAGGTTCGAATTTGTGTTGCAAACAAAAGGACAGCAACATTAAACTGGAAATGCCTAAAGGTGTGCCGCAACCATTTTGGACTTAACTTTTTAACCGCTCGCTGTCTGATCTAGCACGAATACTCGTTGGAAACGGCACGAAAATATCTACGACTTTGTAGTTAACCATTTCCCACGATTCTGTTGTTTAGAGGTCGAAAAATCTGTTTAAAGTCTAACAGCTAGCACTATGACGGGAATGATATTGGCACCCCCATGTTTTCTTTTGATAGTTCTTATTTTTTTAGTGATTAAAAGACGGTGAATATGAAAAATGGCTTGAATGGGCCTGAGATTAGATTCAAATGGGATGTTTGAAAAAGGGGTTGTTTTTATCTACTTGGCAAGGTGGGGTATGGATATTGGGTTCTTGAGATTGAGTGGGGGCTGTTGTTATCAAATTGGAGTGGGGGCTGTTGTTATCAATTGAAAGATGGAGGTTTTGTAAGCCAAATTAAATGGGTTTTGATAATTCATGTAAAATTCAAGTTTTCTTTCTTGTAAATGTTCCAAATTTTTAATGAATTGTTTTCCCAAAAGAAATCTAAATTCCCTAACAAGCCAATGATTTCAACATCCCATTGCAAATAGGTTCTAATGACCCTGACACATTAATTATATTTAGCATAAGTGAGAACATGACCAAGGCCAAACTAGTACAAAATTAAACATGACATCAACCAAAATATACGCAAAACAACACTCAATCCTACAAATATAGAAAAGAAAATAAAATTCCAAAAGACATACCTTTTTGTAGACGATATTCCATGCAAACTTATGGAGAAGAGGGATTTGGTCTAGAGAGAGGGCTTGAATTTTCTAAGAGAGGGGTTCTCTCCTCTTTTCTTTTTTTTCCTTCTTTTCTTTGGTGAGATGAGAGGGTATTTATAGGAGAATAGGATAGGAGGTTAGGTGAGGTTAGGTGAGGTTAGGTAAGGTTAGGTGAGGTTAGGTGATGTTAGGTGAGGTTAGGTGAGGTTAGGTGAGGTTTGGATGGTTATGATGGGAGGAGAGGTTAGGTGAGGTTAGGTGAGGTTTGAATGGTTAGGATGAGAGGAGAGGTTAGGTGGTTTTGGATGGTTAGACCCAGGTCATGATCTGCCATTGATCTAACGATTTACGGAAATCGGGTCTCGGAATGGAATCAGGGTCCGGGCTATGAAGTGACCCTAGCTTATTTTGTCCCGATTGATGATCCGTAAAGTCAGATCAAGATATTAATGACCTAAAACATATAAATCAATGATAGAGGGGGTTCTCACATGGATTTAACACACTAATTTATTTGTTGATTAAAACAAAACAAAATGGGGTGTCTACAGATGCCCCTCTTTGGTAGAGATGACGTAGTCATTGAATACCAAAGTTAAAAATGACAGAACCATTTTGCGTAGTTTTAATCGACAAAGGACTCTCTAGACACAACGCACCTTAACATAATGCAAAACCTTAGATGAAACCCTAGAACTTGAATAATAATAAAAACTCGATGCGGCGCCGTTCACAAACGGGCAATTAGAGAATGAGATATCATTTTCGAATGGATTCTGAAGGGAAAGGACAAAGATCGCTCTCAAACAGTTTTTAGAAGGAGATGAGACGCCGCTCACAAGCGGGTTCAACGAGGATAAGAAGCATTCCCAAATGGACTTGGATAATGAGGCACCGTTCACAAACGGCCTCAAGGAGGATAGAAAACCATTCACAAATGGACTCGAGAAAAGAGGCACCGTTCACAAACGGGCTCAAGGAGAAGACAAGACCATTCACAAATGGACTCGAGAAATGAGGCACCGTTCACAAACGGGCTCAAGGAGGACGATACCATTCACAAATGGATTCGAGAAAAGAGGCACCGTTCACAAACGGGCTCAAGGAGAAGACAAGACCATTCACAAATGGACTCGAGAAATGAGGCACCGTTCACAAACGGGCTCAAGGAGGACGATACCATTCACAAATGGATTCGAGAAAAGAGGCACCATTCACAAACGGGCTCAAGGATAAGACAAGACCATTCACAAATGGACTCGAGAAATGAGGCACCATTCACAAACAGGCTCAAGGAGAAGACGAGACCATTCACAAATGGATTCGAGAAATGAGGCACCGTTCACAAACGGGCTCAAGGAGAAGACAAGACCATTCACAAATGGACTCGAGAAATGAGGCACCGTTCACAAACGGGCTCAAAGAGGACACGAGACCATTCACAAATGGACTCAGAAAATGAGGCACCGTTCACAAACGGGCTCAAGGAGAAGATGAGACCATTCACAAATGGACTCAGAGAATGAGACACCTGTTCACAAACGGGTTCGAAGAGAAGACGAGACCATTCACAAATGGACTCGAGAAATGAGGCACCGTTCACAAACGGGCTCGAAGAATTTAGGGATTTTTTTATGAACTTGAATTTGACGTAGGAATGGATTTTTATTTTTATTTTTTAATTAAGGATTTGGATTTGATAAATTTTTTTATTTTTGGAAAATGAGGTACCGTCCGCAAACGGGCTCAAGGAGAAGATGAGACCATTCACAAATGGCCTCGAGAAAAGAGGCACCGTTCACAAACGGGCTCAAAGAGGACATGAGACCATTCACAAATGGACTCAGAGAATGAGAAACATGTTCACAAACGGGTTCAAGGAGAAGACGAGACCATCCCCAAATGGCCTCGAGAAAAGAGGCACCGTTCACAAACGGGCTCAAAGAGGGCATGAGATTTTTCATGAACTTGAATTTGACGTAAGATTGGGTTTGTTTGAATCGGGGATTGGTTTTGATGAATTTTTTATTTTTGGGAAATGAGGTACCGTCCGCAAACGGGCTCAAGGAGAAGACGAGACCATTCACAAACGGCCTCGAGAAATGAGGCACCTTTCACAGAAGGGCTCAAAGAGGACATGAGATTTTTCATGAACTTGAATTTGACGTAAGATTGGATTTGTTTGAATCGGGGATTGGATTTGATGAATTTTTATTTTTGGGAAATGAGGTACCGTCCGCAAACGGGCTCAAGGAGAAGACGAGACCATTCACAAATGGGCTCGAGAAATGAGGCACCGTTCACAAACGGGCTCGACGACACAAGATAGCTTTGATTGATGAATTCAACAATGAAAAATTTAGAGATTTTTATGAATTTGAATTTGACGTAGGATTGGATTTTTTGAATTGGGGATTGGATTTGATGAATTTTTGATTTTTTGAGAAATGAGGCACCGTCCACAAACGGGCTCAAGGAGGACATGAGACCATTCATAAATGAACTCAGAAAATGAGGCACCGTTCACAAATGGGCTCAAGGAGAAGACGAAACCATTCACAAATGGACTCGAGAGATGAGGCACCGTTCACAAACGGGCTCAAGGAGAAGACGAGGCCATTTGCAAATGGGCTCGAGAAAAGAGGTACCGTTCACAAACGGGCTCGAAGAATTTAGAGATTTTCCATGAACTTGAATTTGACGTAAGATTGGATTTGATGAATTTTTTATTTTTTTGAACTCAATGAAATCGGGGATATTATGGATCGTGCCCGACAAAGATGTTGGAAACTAGGACTTTGACGAATGATGAAACGGCAAACCTTTGGAACGAAGAACCATTACTAGCAAGAATGGATTAGGAACATTTTTATGAAACTTCAACAAGATTTTTCTCAAAGAGACTGCTGGTCTTGTCTTCTGGGGATTTTGATAACTGAAACCTTGAACAAGACATTTGAGATTGGTAATTTAGAACAACGACTCTCTTGGATATTAACATGGAAAAGCGGGATCTGCTTCTTGACAGGTGTTTAGATAAACATTTCTTGACCAGGATAACTAACCGGAAGGGAATTATGAATTTGAATGGTTCATCTTTCTGAGAAATTGGCTCAACCACCATTGCATCTGAGGTTCTTCCAAGCTTAAGGTGCCTTCCTGGGGTATGATCTTTTTACGGAAGCTGGGCTTTCTGATGTTTCTACTTCTGAATTTTTCTGAGCTGATCTTCTTTGAAATGAAGTTGTTTGACTAAATTCTCGAGCTCTTTCAGGTATAATTGCAGGGAGCTGCCTAGGCCTGGCCTCCTTCACCAAGACAGTTACATCATTTGGACATAGGAACGACAATTGACTCTTTCTAAAGAGAAAACTTAGATGAAAGGCACTACTCAAAGGATTGAGCAGCCCTGAAGGAGTGAACTTAGAATAATAAAGATTGACTGACTATACTGACAAACATAGTGATGCTTCTGACTTAGTTAATGTTTTGTTTGGTAAGTCTATCCTTTCAAGGAATAGTTTTTCAATTGGTAAACACCGGACTTCTTACTCGAAACAGTAATGCCTCAAGAATTTAATTACGACCCCTAAGATTGCTTAGCTTCAATGCCCCCAGTTTTGAGGATATCACTTGAATTTGCTTGAACTTCAGTTGATCTTCAGTCTTGATACCGGCTGTTGCCTTCTTATACTGATTCTCTTACCGTGACCAAGTCACCTCTTCAGGGTTTTTAACTTGGCGGACCGCGCTAGCCTTAACTTTTGCCTGAACCACCTTTCTAGGTTTTCGATCCAGCAGGCTATCCCCTTAGCTTTTGCCTAAGCCGCCCTTTCGGGTTTTCAACTTAGCAGGGGAATGATCTTAAATTTTGCCTAGACCGCCCTTTCAGGTTTTCAGTCTAGCAGATCTTCAAACTCCGTTATTTTTCTTATTCATCATCATTTCATTTTTTTATTGTATCTCAGGACCTAGCTCATTAGTTCTGAACACCAGAAGGACTTTTATAGGTAGGATAGGGCTTTTCAAAGAATGGCTTAAGGCTCAACAAAGATTTCGACCGAACCTGTGAACAGGTCGCCTACATATCCCAAGGTAGGAATCAGGTCGTGTGTAGTTCAGGGCGAATGCCCCTAGTTTGAAGATAAATTGTTTGATTTTTTTTTTCTTTTTTCTTTTCTTTCTGGAACAATTAACTTCTCTTCTTTTGGAACTTGTCCCTCTCTTTTTTTTTTTTGAAAGGATTGAATTTCTTTTCCTTTTTGAATCGACCGAACTCGGTTCAACCGAGTTGCCTACGTACCCCAGTATAGGGATCAGGTCTCGCGTAGTTCGGGGGAATGCCCCAAGTTTGATGGGTTTTCAAGAAAATTTGATTTAGGCTCGAAGGGTTTGCAAATCGGTATTCTTTTGACATTGGGTTTTGATTTTGGGATTTAATCGGCCAAAGGAGGCCTTTCGATGTTCAGATTGGGAATCGATCTAGGTTACTAGAGTCCCTCTGGTACTGATTATTTTTTTTTCTCTTTTGTTTTTTTTTTTTTCGCGGAGTTTGACGGCATTTCCAGGTAAGAGATAATGGATCTTCTTCTTTCAAGATTCTAATACGTGCTTTTGACTTTCATAGAGCGAAACTTGTTCTTTGACATCCTCCATCTATGGATTCGTACTCTCGATATCTGATGATCACTTTTCATTGTTTGCTTTTGAACTTTTCATCTTGAATTTGTTGGCTTTATGAATTTGAGAACCAAGGTCATTGATTGGAAATATGAAAGTTGTTTCCACTCTATGCCCCTTGTATAGCATATATCTTCTCACTTTCTTCATTTTCTTTGAGCTTTCCATCTATGTCTTGCCCCTGGTATCGGTTGTAGCTTTTCTAGACAATCTTCTTATTCTTGAAATAATTTTATCAATTCTTCACACTCTTTAGAGGGTAATGTATTTTCAATCGGCATTCACTGAATCAAAGTTTCAGTGCCAGTGTTTATCATTTCAATTTCATCTTTGAAAGGTTGGGATTGGCGCTCCTCCTCTCGTTCAAGTAATTGCTGTGACTCAAGTGGAGTTTCGTCAATTTTGTCCTCATTTGATGAGGGAGTCTTATTTTAAGATCAGAAGCACACTTAAGAACAGACACAAGTGAACTTTTTGGAACTGACTGAAATTTTATTTAAAGAAAAGCTATTACATCAGACGACCTATCCTGAACATGCTCACGATTCACAACTCTAAATAAGAAAGAGAAACAGAAGATAACTTGCCTGGACTAGGCATTGACCTTTAACTGTAAGACCGGACTCAACAATTATACTGACCATGATGACTGACTCAACATAAAATAGTAAGTGACTAAAACTTTAACTGCTGCAACTGTTTGGCGTTGAAGGCTCGGCGAAGGCTGGTTCGTTCTGAACATCATCATGGCTGATACTTTCAATTTTGGACAATGATGACTGATTCGCATAGGGAAATGCCCCTAGCTCAATGATTCTGAGAGTGAACTCTGAAGGACTTAGCAAAATAATCTTGAAAAAGGTAGCCCCTAGAGGAGGAACAGACCAGGGGTACAAGCAAGATTGGATTATCTGGACCAGGCATGATCAGATCATGAGAACGCATAATCGAAAGATTGTGAGATTCTGCATCTGCCAGTTAGGGGATGGCATGAAGATACGATCGAATCGTATGACAGAAGAACGAAAGACGCACGATCAAAAGATTAGATGAGATAGCATAAGATTGCTTTCAACGGATAGATCATGAATGACTAATCCTATGAGATCTTTGAAAATTATGGGATTTATATCCTAACCCAAAGGGAAATTTTTTTTTTTTTTTTTTCACATTTTATCAGTGTTACCTGAAGGCATCAACCCTAATCCTAATCTATCGGAGTGGAGAGAGAATCTCGACTCATGACTTTGTTCGTGTATCTAAGGACCGATCGTGACCATTGGAAGATGGACCACGGCCTAATCTAGACACCAATGGGTAGGATATCCTAAACTAGGCTCACACACATGATGCACATGTGTTCGTATACTACATGCATGTGTGGGTTAATCTAGGGGTAAGGCCAAGAGTTCCCTTAGCGCGAATCCCTGTTCGATATACTGTACCAGTGTCCGGCGTATCAGTACGTGAACAAGAGATCCGTTTACGTACCATAAAGGTACTAGGCTAAGGGTGGAATGCTTCTCTAGCACAGAGGCACCAGGTGATGAAATCCCAGTCAACCATGCTAGATAACACTCCGGGTTCCTAAAATAGGACGTGTGTGCACGTGAGATGCAAGAGTTTAGATGCAAGTGATGTAAGTGTGTGCAATATGTTTGCGCAATCTATGATGCCCTCAGGTTTTGTTAGGTTAAGTTCGAGTAAAATGTGATGAGAAAATAAAACAAGACAAACTAATCTAACAAGTATAGAGTTTTTATGAGCCAGTTAAATTAAATTCAAATGAATTATCTTTTGAAATTTTAATGAAGTTAGGTGGTCCCCAGCAGAGTCGCCAGACTGTGGTACCCTGATCCCGCGAGAGGGGTGGGGCGCGAGCCGCCGCGCTCTCTCTCTTGGTCTCCCGTACCCACGCGATTGGCGTGTGCATTTAATTATTGATTTGAATTCGTCTTTTATGTGAACTTGGGATCACTAAGGCAATCCGAATTCCACACGAAAGAGACTGACAGAGTCGCCACCTAGATGTGGGATCTAGGACCCGTAATTAACCAGAAATCTAGACTCGCTACCTGGTTACGAGAATGGAAGGTATGGGGAGTTATCCACCACATGCACCATTCTTGCCCGATAATCGGTCTTCGATTCCAAAAGCTAACTCTTTTAAATTTATTTTAAATGGCTCATTCAACTCTATGTTAATGTGCGAACTAAGTGACATGCATCCTATGATCTAATTTCAATGTGAATCCTAAATGTGTATCTTGATTTATTAATTTGTCTGGATTCAATCTAAGTGAAAGTTCTCCTAAAATTCTAATTTCATGGAAAGTCCTAAGTGATTTGATTAAGCATTTACAAGAAAATTAATATACAAAACACCACAATTTGTTTGTGGTGCCGACTCGCGGGTGGTATGCCATCAGACATCCAAGCTGCCTACGTACCCAAGCCTCACTGGGATCAGAGTCGACGTAGTTCGGTGCACCTAAGCTAAGTTACATATGCCTAACTCAACTAAGACACCGACCTAGACGGGATTGACTGTTTCAACAGTTTTAGGAGAAGTTATTTAATTCAAGTTGAAGATTTTATTATCTTAGGATTTCATCTAAGATGCTATATGATTCTCATCTAAATGCAAATGGTCCCTTAGACTAATGCAGGTTTGCCTTACATCCTAGTTTACTAGGCTTGTCCTAGGGAAAGATTGGGTGACTAGTGTAACTAGACCTATGGCACGGTTGCTATACATAGCAAGCGTCCGTGATGAGGCCGGACTCCTGACTCTAGGACTCCCTAAAACCTAAGACTCCCTAAAACTTAGGACACGACACGACACGACACCAGTGTTCCTAAATTGGGCTCTAAGGGTTCCTAAAGGAATTTTGAATCCACCGGCTCTTGGGAATCTCGAATTCTTTTGGGTTTGTGGAAACTTTTAGAGTTTTCTTGAAGCTTTTATTATCTGAAGGTATTTAGTGTGTTTGGTAGCTTTTAAAGTTGTTTATTTAGAAGGTTTTAGTTTCATTTGAAATTTTTAGTGGTCTTTTGGTTAATGGCTTTTAACGGATTTTTATCAGTGGATTTTAAATGGGTGAATTTTAGTTTTGTTAATTTTAGGTTGGATGTACTTTAGATTAATGTCTTTCGATTTTGGTTTGGAAAATGACGTTAACACAACCAAGTTTTGACAATTGCACAAATTCGACAAACCATTGACCATTAAATGATCTGACAAATGCAGCCCACTAAAACTGTCGTAACTCTTTAACCGCTTGGCCAAATTCAACGTACAAACATGCGTTGGAAAGATCTTTTATAGGGCTACAACTTTGTAGTTCTCCATTGTTTGTAAATCTGTGATTTAGAGGTTCGAATTTGTGTTGCAAACAAAAGGACAGCAACATTAAACTGGAAATGCCTAAAGGTGTGCCGCAACCATTTTGGACTTAACTTTTTAACCGCTCGCTGTCTGATCTAGCACGAATACTCGTTGGAAACGGCACGAAAATATCTACGACTTTGTAGTTAACCATTTCCCACGATTCTGTTGTTTAGAGGTCGAAAAATCTGTTTAAAGTCTAACAGCTAGCACTATGACGGGAATGATATTGGCACCCCCATGTTTTCTTTTGATAGTTCTTATTTTTTTAGTGATTAAAAGACGGTGAATATGAAAAATGGCTTGAATGGGCCTGAGATTAGATTCAAATGGGATGTTTGAAAAAGGGGTTGTTTTTATCTACTTGGCAAGGTGGGGTATGGATATTGGGTTCTTGAGATTGAGTGGGGGCTGTTGTTATCAAATTGGAGTGGGGGCTGTTGTTATCAATTGAAAGATGGAGGTTTTGTAAGCCAAATTAAATGGGTTTTGATAATTCATGTAAAATTCAAGTTTTCTTTCTTGTAAATGTTCCAAATTTTTAATGAATTGTTTTCCCAAAAGAAATCTAAATTCCCTAACAAGCCAATGATTTCAACATCCCATTGCAAATAGGTTCTAATGACCCTGACACATTAATTATATTTAGCATAAGTGAGAACATGACCAAGGCCAAACTAGTACAAAATTAAACATGACATCAACCAAAATATACGCAAAACAACACTCAATCCTACAAATATAGAAAAGAAAATAAAATTCCAAAAGACATACCTTTTTGTAGACGATATTCCATGCAAACTTATGGAGAAGAGGGATTTGGTCTAGAGAGAGGGCTTGAATTTTCTAAGAGAGGGGTTCTCTCCTCTTTTCTTTTTTTTCCTTCTTTTCTTTGGTGAGATGAGAGGGTATTTATAGGAGAATAGGATAGGAGGTTAGGTGAGGTTAGGTGAGGTTAGGTAAGGTTAGGTGAGGTTAGGTGATGTTAGGTGAGGTTAGGTGAGGTTAGGTGAGGTTTGGATGGTTATGATGGGAGGAGAGGTTAGGTGAGGTTAGGTGAGGTTTGAATGGTTAGGATGAGAGGAGAGGTTAGGTGGTTTTGGATGGTTAGACCCAGGTCATGATCTGCCATTGATCTAACGATTTACGGAAATCGGGTCTCGGAATGGAATCAGGGTCCGGGCTATGAAGTGACCCTAGCTTATTTTGTCCCGATTGATGATCCGTAAAGTCAGATCAAGATATTAATGACCTAAAACATATAAATCAATGATAGAGGGGGTTCTCACATGGATTTAACACACTAATTTATTTGTTGATTAAAACAAAACAAAATGGGGTGTCTACAATATCTTGGGAAAGTAACCATTTGGAGTAGGCACACAAAACCAAGGCATGACTACGGCTGGTTTGGAATTCTTTGGTTAGTTTACCGGGCAAGGCAAAAAATTTGACCAATTGCTTAATGGACACACCCTTCTCCCCTAAGATGGATTTAACTGGAACAATTTGAGCAGAGATAAGTTGCTCAAAAACATGATTATAACCTAACTTTGTATCAATTTTGACCAAGGGGCCAGAGCGATCGCGGTCCATCAAATAACACCATTCGTAAAAAATGGGGCAGACCTCTTGCATGCCGAATCGAAACACATGGACATCAGGTTGCCAAAAGGTGGCTGCTGCCTTAAGGAGGTTCCAATCAATCTTATGAGTAGCAAGACTGTAGAAATGGGAAAAGTCATGACCAGAGAAGCTAAGGCGATCACGTCTACGATCAGAAATCCACTCTTTTAACACCTCATTAGACATGATAAATCACCTGATAATCAAGAAAGGTAAATAAGATGAGAATAAGATCAACTCTGAATATTGAATTACAAAAGCAAAGGTATTGACAATAAATCATATACTCAAAGGATACTGGTAGGATACACGCGGGATCAAACTTTTTCATCAATGATCTCGATATGATCCAAGGGTAAAGAGATAAATGATAAATATGAATCAAATGGATAGTCACTGGATGATAGATCATGGCCATAAGAATGACAAAGTAGGGTCAAGGACCAGATCCAAAATCTGCACGGTGGATGGATATATTTGATCAACTTAGACAAGAAATTCCTACTAAGAAATAGATCCTGGTCTAAGAATCAAGAAATACCAAGATTGAATTTATCATCAATGAAACAAGATGGCGACCATGGCCATAATAGTGTCAAAAATAAAATCCACTGACCAGGTCCAAATATGAAAGATGAACTGATACCAATGATAGACTTAGACAAGGAAACCTCACAAGATGAGTTGGCCCAAAACCGAGATGTACCTAAAAATAACTCAGAGTCGCCATCCATGGATATGCCATGGAACTCTAAAATCAAATCCTCTGTGCAATGGATAACCAGAAATGTATATGGGTTCGTGCCTGGTTACGAATGGAGAAGGTCTGAGAGCACCCCCAATTCGTCTGAGTGCAAGCACTTGGTCTCTTATGCCATTTATTATTAACTCTAAAGAAGTTTGAGTAAAAATCATGTGAAATGGGAACAATCCTCAGGAGTCGTCTACCCAAGCATGCATTTCCTGAGGATAAAGATAATAAGCACACATAAAATAAAATGAAAGATGTGCCACCTAAGCATAGCTAGGTTATGAGTGACATGCCTGATGGTGTCTAAGTTCTGATGTGCAAACACATGCAAGCTATAGCTAAAGGTATAGGATCTGTACAAGAAAGTAAGAAAATACATCAAAAAAATGCAATAACTACACAACAAATCCTAAGACTCTAAATGATTAGCCCGAGTCCTCGGATGATCTGATATTCATCCAAAGAAGCCTACGTATCCCCGCCTCCACGAGAATCAAGGCAACGTGGTTCTTCGCGCCTATTCTAAGCTAGGATGCCTAAGACACCTAGGCCTCTATCCTAGACTCGATCTAAAAGACCGGACTAGTTATTAAAGTTTATTGTACGATTATTTAAATTCCAGTGAATGGTGGATTTTAGGATACCCTATATGCCCTAACTAAATGCAGATTAGCCATAAGCTAATACAGGTGGTTCCTATAACCTATGTGTAACTAGGCTGCGTTTCCTAAGGAAAACAAAGGGTGGACTAACATATCCTATTCTAGTCATCACTCGGCGATGTGGATCGCCGACTGACCGGACGAAGGCGTTCCTATATCTCTAGGACAGACCCCTAACTCTAAAACTAGCACACAACAAACAATCAATCAAACAACCTATCAAAAGGAAAACCTAACTCTAAAAACTCTCTTTCTAGGAGAAACTCCTAACTCTAGAGGAAGATCTTTTGAAAACAAGGTTTTAAAGGTTGCTTATTCAAAAAGGTTTAAAAAAATTGCTATTTACAAAAGTTTGGCTGGACTTGGGATATAAATCCGAAGCTGCCCTACGTACCTCGGAAGAGGATCAAGCCAACGTAGTTCGAAACGAACTCTCCTAATTGCTAATTCTAAAACACTCAACACTTTAGGCTTCTTTAAGTTTTTTTCAAATATTTTTGATATTTTTTAAAGTTTTCAAATGTTTTTGAGTTTTAAAATATTCAATGTTTTTTTGGATTTTAAAACTTTTCCAATGTTTTTGGATTTTGAATTTCTGATATTTTTGGGTCTTTTAAAATGTTTAACTGTTCTTAGATTTTTAAATGCTTTCCCCTTTTGGTCAAAGACCTAAGGGAAAACACAAAGCAACACCCTAGGGCCAAACCCTAAGGCCAACAGGGGAAACCCCTAAACCAGGTAAGCTAACTAACAAAGATGACAAAAGGATCTAAGACCCCAGAAGGCAAAACTCCAATGAGACTGGGCAAGTCTTTAACAAATAAAATCGACGACCACACTAAGGAGAAGCTCCTAAAAACCACTAAAGAAAAGGGGGGAAATGAGTCAAAGACTCTCTAATAACACTACTAATGTAAGGAGGAATGAGTCAAAGACTCTTTAATAAAAACATACTAAAGAAGACAAATGAGCCAAAGGCTCTCTAATACTACAACTTAAAGGATAAATGGGTCGAAGACTCTCTAAGACTCTATAAAGGGGGACAAATAAGGTATATCTGTCTTTTAGCTCAAAAGAGAGATAAACAGGGGAGGTTCTATAAATGAGGCACTGTATGCCTCCAATGAGAAAAGGCGGGCTCTAAGCAACGAGGCTTGCTCGCAGAGGAGAGCTGCCTAACGAGACAAAGCGTATCTCCTAGAATGGAACTCGCTAATAAGACTACATGGTCTCCTAAATGAAGAAGAGAAACTACCACCTAATGGTTTCTAAAAGACTAGAGAAATCTACTAAATAGAGAGCGGAACACTACTTGGACTAAGCAAGTCCTCTGAGGCTGGGCCTTTTCTATAGAGACACAACTTGTCTCTCTAAAGGGGAGGCTCCGACTATCGCCATCATTGCCTCCTGCACGCGAATGACAAATCAATCAAATAAAGACACGCAACAAGGAGGCTTAGATTGCACATGCAGCAAGACTATCGTCCATCACGATTCCCTATAGTTGAACCGGAGAGGTGCAATCTGAGGAACTGCAAATTTACGCCGACATGATAGCCAGAGAAAACAAAACAGGCCTTTAGAAATTAGTCTCCAATGTGAATCACCATAGAAGCTCACTCTACCCAAATAGATTGTGAATACAACTGCCTTTATCATAGGATGCTGGTTTATAGGCCATAAATGTGCAAAGGTATTTAAGCAAGAACTGAGTGGACCGATCACTTAATGGAGAAATACGCAAATAAGATTGATAGCAGAATGAAGAGCACAATAATCAGCAGTGAGTTGTATGTCGGTCTGCTCTCGGCTAAATATGACCTCCTCCTATGTAGCGATCCAGAGTCTCTGCACGCTTTTTGTATTGTTTCAATCTGGTTCACTGTTTTTAAGGCATTGGGATCATTCTTGTCGATCTTGGACTTCAGCATGCAAGAAAAATCAAAGAAAGGTCCATAGACATCCGACATTGTTCTTGTTTGGTCAATAATTTTGGCAGTAAGACTGCGTCTCATTTTCACTATTCCTCTAAAGACTTTAACATTGCTATAGCATAGAGCTAGTGTTCCAATCGCCATAATCAGAGGAATAGCACAAAATCTGAAGACAGAAGGATCTCGCAAAGCAGACATGTACTTCAGGGAATCTTCCACATGCATCAATTCATTGGTGACCATTTCATTCAAGCACTGCACTGCTTTGACTGAATTCTCCTCGTATTTCAACTCCTCTAGTTTATTGGCGTATCTGCTCCAGATTTGACGAGGCCATAACATGTGCGACTTAGGCATCTCATTTATATCTTCTAGATAGTCTCGAATAATATTGGTTTTCTGTAAAAATAAACCCATTGAATTGGACAGAGAGTTTGGAGCCAGTTCCTCCAATGCAGACGCATGAAAGAGCTTGGACAGTCCTAATCCAACAAGCCCCGCTACATAGTGGCAATACTCATCATAGTCATCCATACATTTAGCTACAAACATATTCAACACTCATTTTCAAACATATCACTGCCCTTACAGTCCATGTTATACCATATGATACACTATGATATGAAACAGCAACACTATCTCCTTGCCCATATAAAACATTAACTAACAATCCTCCCCCTATACCTGAGTTTAATCAGGGAAGGTCCAACTCATCTAATCATTAGGCATAAAGATGCAGGATCTGCCATCTTAAAATGATCTTACTAGCTAAACTCCTAGTAAAACAATTTTTAAGGGAAAAATAATTTCCGAACAAATAATTCTTTCATCCACTCTACAATACCATTCTACTTATCATTTAAACAAATATCTTCCAAAAAGAAAGCACAAATGAGACACAAGGTTAAATTAAACCATGATGACTACTAAAATCTCTTTCTAATGAGAATACTAATCAGTTCTAAAAGAGAAAAGAGGATACAGATCTAAATCTTTGAGATGGACTTGAAGGTAACAAACAGTAAAACTGAAAATGAATATATGCAGGGGCTAATAATAAGATGAAATAATGGAATTAATTAGATGACTTTACTATTCTAATTTGACCTGTGAGGCTAACACCATTCTACCTGTAAATAAAAAAATAAAAAATTGATACCATATAAACCATATGCCAACAGACTTAGAACCTGAGTGATTAAACAAAGCCAACAAAGATGGGAAAATCAAAAGAATATAAACATCAGTGCCTTTACAAAATTCAATGAAAGCAAGACCACATCATGCATTTCTCAAGGCAAAACACATCCTTCATTAAAACCCTTCTTCTTCCTTTTTTTATCCTTAAGAACTATGAGAAAATCTATAGAAAAGCTTTACTGAATATAATTAGACATCATCAAAAAGGCTCTCAAAGAGAAATCCTTCGAGATCTTTAAGCATGTTCAGATCAAGGTATGATATTAGCTCTTAAACCTAAATCCATCATGATCTAAATAGGAAATGAATTAAAACAAGCTAATCGAACACTCAGATTATGAACAGAGATTATAGTCTACACCTTAAGCACAAATTAAAACTGAAATAAATTATTAAAGTTTCTAATCAACTTTCCTTAGAGATCAAAGTAATCATGAAATATTGAGATTCAAAACACAACCGAAGCTAAAGAAATCATGTTCAAATTAGATTTACAAAGGAACTACATCCTAAATAATCAACACAAATCCATAAATTAAGAAGGAAAACGAATCATATCTTAAATTTAACTTACCTCTAAAGATCCAAGCCTTTTTCCTTCTTCTGCAAAGGTATTATGCCAAGATCTGCTTGCAAATGATGTATTAAGCTCAGATCTTCAAAGAGCAGCTACAGATCTTTCAAAAATGGTTTGAATCTCAGATTTGCAGAGGCCTGAGCACTAGAATCCAAGCATAATTGCCGGAGGCTGGACGGAAGCCGGCAGATCTGATCTGAGAAGGTGACCGGAAAGAAAAGAAATGGGATTCGGGGATTTTCTATCTCTCTTTCTCTCTTTTCCAGATTTTTGAAGAGAAAAATCAAAAAATCCTTCTTAAAATCTAATTCCAGAACTTATAAGGATAGATACTGGCCGGAGTTTCGGCCGGAGTCTGAGCTGGAGAAACGGTCGGAGAAGAGAGATGATCAGAGAAGATGATCGGAGAGGCTTAGAAGGAAAGAAAATAGGGTAATCAAAGCGGAAATTCCGGCTAGGACATGGCCGGAATCCAGTGAGATTCCAATCGGAGAGGAGGAATCCGAGCTTGAGATTTAGGATTTCCCTTTTCTCAGATTTCTCTCTACCCCTTTCAAAATTTCGACGAAAATGAATACTCCCCTCCCTTTTTCTCTGATTTTTTTCTTATATATGTAAAAATAAAAGCTGATATCCGCACACCTATAATTGATAAGCGCACAAAATTTGTTAGGCGCACAAAATTTGATAAGCGCACGAATCGGTTCCCTCCCAGACGAGCTAATTCACCCCCCTTCTGTATACAAATGATATATTTACCTCCTTTTTTCGCGGACAACCCCCTTTTTAGATGTTTCACCCCCCTTCTGGTCTGCATGGCGCATATTTTCTCGGCTCGTTCACTGTGCAAACGCGCTCGGATCTCGACGAAATTTTACGGAGACCTAAGGGAGACCTTAAGCTACCCCAGGGTTCAATTTGGGACCCCAGCTCACTGATTTGACGAGGCTTCGCACAAGCAACGCGAACTCGGGTCCGGTCAAAATGGGGTGTCTACAACAGGTACTGCAGTGACGTTAGAGCCGAGCTGGAGGACCCGAGGAGCTGATGTGAAGGAGCTAAGGAGCTGAGTCCTGCACAAGGAGCAAACGAGGTCAGAAGACCAACCCGGGGTGTTACTCCGGACAGGCCCTTCGACACTCAAGTCAGTATGTGCAAGAATGCAGAGCCGAATTTTAAGAGTGGGAGAGAAGAGGGTATTACATTACCCATTGGTTTGAACATTGAATCCCCTTTTATAGGGGAAAATTTGTGACGTTGGATTACCCACCTGTGGACAGGTGGCGGCCTGCTATAGGTTTGAGTTCACCTACTCCAGGACAGGTGGCGGCCTGCTATAGGTTTGAGTTCACCTACTCCAGGACAGGTGTCGACCTGCCATAGGTTTGAGTTCACCTACTCTGAGGTAATTACAATAATACCCCTGGACAGGTGTCAACCTGTTACAGGTGGCTGTTTTTATACCCCATCAGTTGCCCCCTAGTTCTCCAAGTCATTGTAATGATTTGGGGAAGTGTGGTGAGTCACATTCCTGATCGGGAGGAGTCTGTTCGGCGAAGCCGTTTGTCCGGCCTGGAAATCAGTCCTGAAATTTGTCAGTCCGGCCTGTGAATCAGTCCGGAAATTTGTCAGTCCGGCCTGGGAATCAGTGCGGAAATTTGTCACTCCGGCCTGGGAATCAGTCCGGAAATTTGTCACTCCGGCTTGGGCCGGACTCATTTTTGTCGCGTAGTGGACGCGTTATATCCTGTCCGGCTTGGGCCGGACTCATTTTTGTCGTGTAGCGGACGTGTTATATCATGTTCGGCTTGGGCCGGACTCATTTTTGTCGCATAACGAACGCGCCATATCCTATCCGGCTTGGGCCGGACTCATTTTTGTCGCGTAACGAACGCGCCATATCCTATCCGGCTTGGGCCGGACTCATTTTTGTGATGGACTCAATCGCTTTTGAGAGCTATCCTTCATGCGGGCATTTCATGGAAGCCCTTAGTCTCTTGGAGATACGTGCGTACGTCTCGTGACCTTGCCTCGAAGTTCGTGCCCCTCATTAATGAAAGACACGTGGCACCACGCAGGCGCCCTCGACGCGCGTGCCCTTCATTAAATGCAGACCCCCATCGCCAAAGTTTATAAAAGGAGGGTTTTCACCCTTCATTTCTTACCTTTACTTTCCTTCAGCTTTTTGCTCTGCCAGTTCGGCTTAAGCCAGTTCGGCTCGCGTAGTTCGTGGTTGTGAAGGGCTGCGGATTTGGGAGCTTTCAGTTCTAAATCGGGAGATTTCAGTTCTGACCGGTAATCTTCTTGAGCGGGCCTTTTATTAGTTTCTTTTTCTGCGTCAGCTCTAGCTCTGAGTCCGGTTCGGGGTCCGGTTCAGGGGAGTCTTCCAATAGCTCAGTGTCTAGTTCATCGGAGAGGACTCAAAATAATCCGACCAGAACTCCGGAGCAAATAATGGCGAGTCCCGATGTTAGAGTATAGATCGTAGATAGTGAGGAGGAGGAGGAGGTAATCTTGGACTTGAATGCCATTCCTCTCCCAACGGATAGTTATCACCGAACAGAGGCGAGTGTTGGTAGTGACGCCGCCGAGGCGTCCACAACATTCCTCCCTGGCCGGGCCGTTGAGGTCGTAGCTAGGGCCCGGATGGACGCCAACCCACAACACAACATACGGGCTCTTTGCGAGAAAAATATCCTTGATGAGTTCATGATGAGGGACATTAGGGATAGGTACTGTGTTCCCTCAAGGTTCGGGCTGAGGCCAGCGATAGAGGGAGATAGGGCTTGCAACGAGAGCTCTGATATATGTATATACGACGAGTCGTTAAGGGCTGGACTCAGGTTCCCTCTGCACCCATTCTTCATCGCGGTCCTTCGACATTATGGGCTGGCTCCGGCCCAAGTTGCGCCGAACTCATGGAGGGTGCTGATTGGGTTCATGTACCTCATCCATGGCTGCTTCGAAAGAAACATATCTGTGTCGTTATTCCGCGCTTGTGCACACTTGAAGAGGCATAAGGAAGGGGGCTGGATTTATATTAGCCAGCGCCCTAAGGTGAAAATGATCACTGGCACTCCCTCTTCCATCCAGTTATGGAAGAACAGGTTCTTCTATATCGAGGACAGGGAGTCCACCCAACCTTGGCCGGTTCCTCTAAGATGGGACGTCCCGGACACAGTTACGCTGAGCCGCAAGCCGGTCCTTGAGGAAGAGGATATGAGGACGTTCGCCCTAATCCGTGAGGAGGTGGAACGAGGGGGCCCCATTCATTGCGGAAAATTCTCGGGTGAAGCGGCTCTGGTCGGGCTGGGCCTTAGTACTGCGACCCCGGCACGTATGTAGCGAGTCTTACTCAACTCTTTTTCATCCTCTTTTTCCTTTGCCGACTGGTTTGTTCGTCTATGTTGACTTTCAGAGATGCGGGCACAGTCGAAGATTGAGAAAGTGAGATCAGGGGCATTCGGGAGGGTGCAGCAGGGAAAGGCCCAGCAGGGCCAGAAAAGAAAAGCCGTAGAGATGGCGAGCCCGGACCAAACCCAGGACGCGCCGCCGCCTCCCAAAGCCAAGACTACAGTGAGGGTGGTGGGCGCCTATGGCCAGGGAGCGGGGTCCTCAAAGCCAGGAGGGACATCTGCTGAAGCCCGTCCTCCCCTGGCGAAGACCGGAGACAATGTTTTTCGGCCCAACTGGGCCGTTCAGAAGAATGACACCGGCCTTGGTGAGAGCCGGGTGGCTAAGGAGCTCCTCACCAAAGTTCTCCTCAGCAACGACAAGCTCCAAGTTCTCAACGAACCTCCAGCGGCGGCTGACGAGGCTATATTCTCTTCCCTTTACCAGGTGAGGCGGCCTATGAGTTTTTGTTTGTCTTTTTCTTTGAGTTGCTTTCTTGTGTTAACAACACTTGCTGGCCTGTAGATCTCATTGTACTACAATGACCTCCGGGAGAAGAGCAAAAAGTTCTCTGCGGCAATAACAGAGTCTGAGGAGGAGAGTGGGAAGCTGATGAAGGAGGCTGAAGAGCTTCAAAGGTCCATTGGACGGACGGAGGCGGAGAACAAGCAGCTCAAAGAAAACTTGGCCGCTCAGAAGCAGAAAGCTGCTGAGGCTCTCAACGCACAGAGGGAGAGAGCCCGGGAGAGATAGATAGCCGCCGTTGCGGAGGCCGTCGCGGAGGCCACTCAGAAGAAGGAGGACGAGCTTTTCAACCTGTCCAGCGAGTCCTACAAGGTGGGATTCTTTGACTGTCTTGAGCAGGTTAAAGAATCCAACCCAGCCGTGACCCTGACGGGACTAGTCCTCCCTCATCCAGTGACGCTTGGCGATGATGAGCCAGGCACCCCCGCTGCTCCAGTAGTTCCGGAGACGGACCCTTCGCGGGGTGGTGGCCAGGGGGTGCCTTGAGCTCCTCTTCTTCTCTTTTTGATCTGATTTTTTTGTAATGGTCCTTGGGAGGCCCAACTTTTGTAACAGCCCTTCGAGGCCTTATTTTTTTGTAATGGCCCTTAGAGGCCTAACCTTTTTATGAATAGAAATTACATCTTGTCGTCCATCCTCTACTTGTCTGTCCCTGGTCAATACCGTTTGGTTCTAATATTGTGGGCCAGAAATACCACGGGCGGACGTTCGAGGCGAACTAACCGGTGAGGACCCAAGTTTTAATAAACTGGGTTTCTAGGCGGCAAATACCCGAGTTTTAGTGAACTGGGTTTCCAGAGTACCGAAGTTTTAGTGAACTGGGTTTCCAAGCGGCGTTGGTTTTTGCATCCGGGCTGGTTCCGGACCAGGAGTGGGCTCCCGATCTTTGCGGAGACGAGCCGTGGCGAACCAAGCAGCGAGTACCCAAGTTTTAGGGAACTGGGTTTCCAAATAGCAAGTACCCGAGTTTTAGTGAACTGGGTTTCCAGAGCACCCAAGTTTTAGCGAACTGGGTTTCCAAGCGGCGTTGGTTTTTGCATCCGGGCTGGTTCCGGACCAGGAGTGGGCTCCCGATCTTTGCGGAGACGAGCCGTGGCGAACCAAGCAGCGAGTACCCAAGTTTTAGCGAACTGGGTTTCTAAATAGCAAGTGCCCGAGTTTTAGTGAACTGGGTTTCCAGAGTACCCAAGTTTTAGCGAACTGGGTTTCCAAGCGGCGTTGGTTTTTGCATCTGGGCTGGTTCCGGACCAGGAGTGGGCTCCCGATCTTTGCGGAGACGAGCCGTGGCGAACCAAGCAGTGAGTACCCAAGTTTTAGCGAACTGGGTTTCCAAATAGCAAGTACCCGAGTTTTAGTGAACTGGGTTTCCAAGCGGCGTTGGTTTTTGCATCCGGGCTGGTTCCGGACCAGGAGTGGGCTCCCGATCTTTGCGGAGATGAGCCGTGGCGAACCAAGCAGCGAGTACCCAAGTTTTAGCGAACTGGGTTTCCAAACAGTCTTGCGAGGAGATTTGCAAAGGAGTTTCTATCATTCACATTCGGTAGATATTTACAAAGTCACTTCCACGCCTGGTGGTTTACTACTGATAGTACTTTCGGAGGTTCTTTGAGTTCCAGGCATGGGGTAACAGATGCTCCTCCAATGTCTGCAGCTTATAACTTCCCGGGCGGATCACTTCTTTTACTCGATAAGGGCCCTCCCAGGTAGGGGAGAGTTTTCTGACTTTCTTTGGTTGGGAGACAGCAGCTTTTCTTAGGACCAGATCTCCCGCTCTGAGTTCTCTGGGGCGTATCTTCAAATCATGATAGTTGAAAACTTTCTGCTTGTAGGCGGCGACCCTGATTCGAGACTCTTCTCGGGCTTCTTCCAGTAAGTCCAGATTTGCACGGAGCCCCTCTCCATTGAGTTTCTCATTGAATTTGGTGACTCTTGGAGACGGGGTGCCCACATCGACGGGAATTACGGCCTTCATCCCAAAGGACAAGTTGAATGGCGACTCCCCCGTGGATGTGCGCGGGGTGGTACGATATGCCCAGAGGACATGATAAAGTTCATCCGCCCATCGGCCAGCTTTCTCGTCCAGCCTCTTTTTAATTCCCTGAAACAGGATCCTGTTCGTTACTTCTGTTTGCCCATTTGTCTGAGGGTGTGCCACCGTTACTTCGGAACAAAATTTTTGAAATTTCCTACAGTCGAATTGTCTGCCGCTGTCCGTTATCAATACGCTGGGGATCCCGAATCTGCAAACCACTGATTTCCAGAAGAAGTTCTGCACGTTTTGCTCTGTGATCTGGGCCAGAGGTTCAGCCTCCACCCACTTGGTGAAATAGTCAATTACAACAACTACGAACGCGCGTCTTCCGGAGGCCGGTGGAAAGGGGCCCAGGATGTCCATCCCCCATATTGCAAAGGGGAGCGGGCTGATGATCGGGGCCATGGATACAGCAGGCTGGTGGATGGTGGGAGAGAATTTTTGGCATCTCTCGCACCTTCTAACCAGATTCAGTGCGTCTTGTCTTAAGGTAGGCCAGTACAGGCCTCTCAGTAGCACTTTGATTGCCAGGGCCTTGCCCCCCAGATGTTCTCCACAAATCCCTTCGTGCGTCTCCTGTAGGGCGTATGCGGCGTTACTTGGCCGGAGACACTTTAGGTACGGGAGGGTATATGACCTTTTGTACAGGTTCTCACCATCAAGGGAAAACTGAGCTGCTCTCTGTGTCACTTTGCGGGCGTCCTTCTTCGCCTCGGGGAGCTTCCCGCTACGTAGATACTCAATGATTTCATCCATCCAGCAGGATTCGTGCTCTACCTGCATTATTCCGGCGGCCTTACCTTCGATACTGGACTTCTGTAGAAACTCCATGCATATGCTCCCGAGAGTGGTGTATCCGGATGCGGCCAGCTTAGACAGCACATCTGCTTTTGTATTTTCTGCTCTGAGGATTCTAATGACCTCGAAACTTTTGAACTTGCTGGCTAGCTGGCGGACCTGGGAGAGGTACTTGACCATACGCTTGTCGCGGGCCTCATAGACCCCTTGAATCTGGTTTGCAACCAGCTGGGAGTCACAGTATGCATTAAGCCTCTGGGCGCTGGTCTGGGCTGCAAGATTCATTCCGGCGAGGAGGGCTTCATACTCTGCCTCATTGTTTGACGCGCGGAATCCAAACCTTAGGGCGTAATCTGCAGTGAAGTTGTCAGGTCAGGTGAGAATCAAACCAGCTCCACAGCCACCCTTATTCGAAGATCCGTCCGCGTGCACTTCCCAGATTGGTTCGGCGGTTGATGGATCCTGATTCGCTGGTGCGGGGATGATTTTCGTTTCAGTCTCATCTCCTGTTCGCTCCTCAGTTGTGGTTTCTATCTCCACAGCCGGGGTTTGAACAATTCCAGGTTCGGTGCTCGGCTGGGGGATGGTGCATTCAGCCACAAAGTCTGCCAGGACTTGAGCCTTTATCGCAGGCCTAGGCACGTACTGGATGTCGAATTCGCTCAGCTCCACGGCCCATTTTACAAGACGCCCCGAGGTGTCTGGTCGGTGGAGAACTTGCCTGAGCGGCTGATCGGTCAGGACCTTTATTGAGTGGGCTTGAAAATACGGCCTCAACTTCCTGGCTGCCATCACCAGCGCGTAAGCCAATTTCTCGACCCGCTGGTACCTGATTTCGGCTTCTTGGAGAACTTTGCTGACATAATAGACAGGCTTTTGCTAGCGGTGCTCTTCACGAACTTGGACTGCTGCTAGAGCTGTGGGGCTCACGGACAGCTACAGGAGTAGCTCCTCACCTGGTTCCGGCTTTGCCAACAGTGGCGGAGAGGACAAGTACTGCTTCAACTCCTCGAATGCGGTCTGGCACTCCTCTGTCCAGGGCGCAGTCTTGAGTCCTTTGACGGCGTTGAAGAAGGGCAGGCACCTCTCTGCGGATTTTGAAATGAAGCGCCCCAGAGCGGCCACCATTCCTGTGAGCCGTTGTACTTCTCTGATGGTTTTTGGTGGAGTGAGCTCCACCACGGCCTTAATCTTTTCTGGATTGGCCTCTATCCCTCTTTAGCTTACCATAAATCCCAAGAACCAAAGTGGAGGCCCCCACCAAGCGGATGGAATAAAATGAATTTTACTAAAACTCAAAAGGGGACCTAGGACAAGGAGGAATTGGAGGTTTATTCAAGGATTCTAGAAGAATCATAGTTCTATTTTACTACGGACCGGTGGTGTATTGCGGTTCAAATGAAGCGGAAGCCCGGGCATTATTATGGGGATTGAGGTGGTCTGCAAATCATGGAAGTGGAATCTAATCATCGAAGGGGATTCAAATGCTACCAACAAGTCAGTAGGCCCATGGGAGTTAGCGGATATCAACAGGGAAATTAGGATATAGTTACATCCTAATTATGCGGTAATTTGGGACCTTTTGAAGGAAAGAAACAACAGTATTTTCCAAGATCTAAAGCGCAGATGGCAAAGAATTGCATTTGATGTGAAAGCGGGCATTATAGCGGGGAGCAGTATTGTGAAGGACGCACCTAGTTATAGCCCAAGAGAAATCCTTCGGAATTGGAAGGCTGTCATCCAAGAAAAGAAGAAGCAAGTCGCAGAGCCAAAGTGGAGGCCCCCACTAAGCGGATGGAATAAAATGAATTTTACTGAAATATAAAAGGGGACCTAGGACAAGCGGAAATTGAAGGTTTATTCAGGGATTCTAGAGGAATTATAGTTCTATTTTACTGCGGACCGGCGGGGTATTGCGGTTGAAATGAAGTGGAAGCCCGGGCAATATTATGGGGATTGAGGTGGTCCGCAAATCATGGAAGTGGAATCTAATCATTGAAGGGGATTCAAATGCTACCAACAAGTCAGTAGGTCCATGGGAGTTAGCGGATATCAACAGGGAAATTAGGATATAGTTACATCCATTTCCCCAAAATATCAGCATAAGCATTGTTCCGCCAACAAAGAAACAAATAAACTTGCAATAAAAGGTGCACAAAGAGAGGAGATGGTCATTCTCCAGGCGGTCCGATTAATGGAGAAGAGAAGGAATGAAGGGGCAGGTGAAGGGTTAAGAACCTAGTTTCTAGACGCCCATCAAGGTTGGGATCCAACATCTTGGCCAATTGTGGGCGGTGAAGAATATGATTGCTAGGGTAACTGTATCTGCTATTACAATGGTGGGACTTCTTGTCCTCATAATGTGATTCGATTACAATTTATCAGTACAATTGTTGCCATTAAAAATAATAATCAGTATAATTGTTACCTTTCAAAAAAGAAATTTGAGGGTGGAGGGTTGAGAAGTTAAGGTTTCTATCAAGAGAAAGTGAAGGAAAAGGAGGAAGGCGGTCGATGTTCGAGGGTAAAAGGTCGTGTCACTAGGGTTTTTATTAAGAGAGGACAAGTTGTGCTTTCGAAAAAAAAATTATTAAGACGAGTTTGTTTAAAAGAAAAATATACATGATTCTTATTTTTTAAAGAGACAACGATGTGTTGGATTTGACAGAAAAAAGAGGATTCATGCCTAACATGGCTACAACAAGAATCTAGATGTGTTATATGCGATTCCCCTGTCGAAACCTGTCAGCACGGATTTGGGGGGGGGGGGGGTCACGGCACAATCCATGGAATACAGTCTGGCTCACTTGCAGGGAGTGGCAATCCCTGGTACTCTTCCATCCCTGTCGTCCTACAAGCAGTTCATTAAAAAAAGGGACGGCCTAGTGCACGAGGCTCCCGCTTTGCCGAGATGCTGTTTCCGTGACTTGAACCCGTGACCACCAGGTCACAATGGAGCAACCTTACCGTTGCGCCAAGGCTCACCCTCTTCCTACAAGCACTTCGTAAAGAAACAATAAATTAGAAAATTTTAAAAATAATGGAATAGGTTAAGAAAAAATGAACTTGCTGAATCTATCAATTATGGTCAAAGGTTCAATGCCAAGCATCCCAAATGTCTTGACCTTATGCTTAGTTACACCTTCAAATAAAAGGTCAGGATTTCCAGCAAATAGAGTAATTGATATCTTCCTAAATAATACCAAGTTTTCACCGTATCCGCTTATGTGAATTTCCCATAAATTATCTGTTTCCTATATCTTGGGTTTTGCCCAATTGAGAAAAAGGTCAGGTGTTAATAAATAAAGTGTGATAGAAGGCTTCAACATATCACAAGTTGAATTTGTTGTTGCCGTTTTTTCTGTTAGTATTCATTTCATCCTAAAAGCCATATTGATATCCAAAGACCCGTTGAATGTTTAGCTTGTGATGTTAATCTGATTGGCCTGGAAGACGGATGGAGTACATAAGTTTTCCCTATTTTATCTTCTTCTCCGTGATGCAATTGCTGGGTGGGGCACAAGCCGCCACACTCTCTCTTGGTCTCTCGTACCCACACGATTGGCGTGTGCATTTTAATATTGATTTTAATTTGTCTTTTATGTGAACTTGGGATCACTAAGGCAATCCGAATTCCACACAAAAGAGACTGACAGAGTCGCCACCTAGATGTGGGATCTAGGACCCATGATTAACCAGAAATCTAGACTCGCTACCTGGTTACAAGAATGGAAGGTATGGGGAGTTATCCACCACATGCACCATTCCTGCCCGATAATCGGTCTTCGATTCCAAAAGCTAACTCTTTTAAATTTATTTTAAATGGCTCATTCAACTCTTTGTTAATGTGCGAACTATGTGACATGCATGCTATGATCTAATTTCAATGTAGATCCTAAATGTGTATCTTGATTTCTTAATTTGTTTGAATTCAATCTAAGTGAAAGTTCTCCTAAAATTCTAATTTCATGGAAAAATCCTAAGTGATTTAATTAAGCATTTACAAGAAAATTAATATACAAAACCCCACAATTTGTTGTGGAGCCGACTCGCGGTTGGTATGCCATCAGGCATCTAAGCTGCCTACGTACCCAAGCCTCACTGGGATTAGAGTCGACGTAGTTCGGTGCACCTAAGCTAAGCTACATATGCCTAACTCAACTAAGACACCGACCTAGACGGATTTGACTGTTTCAACAGTTTTAAGAGGAGTTATTTAATTCAAGTTGAGGATTTTATTATCCTAGGATTTTATCTAAGATACTATATGATTCTTATCTTAATGCAAGTTGTTCCTTAGACTAATGCAGGTTAGCCTACATCCTAGCTTACTAGGCTTGTCCCAGGGAAAGAGTGGGTGACTAGTGTAACTAGACCTATGGCACGGTTGCTATCCATAGCAAACGTCCGTGATGAGGCTGGACTCCTAACTCTAGGACTCCCTAAAACCTAAGACTCCATAAAACCTAAGACTCCCTAAAACCTAGGACACGACCTGACACCAGTGTTCCTAAATTGGGCTCTAATGGTTCTTATATCGGAAACCATAATCCAATGGTTCCGAAAGACTCGAGACAAATCGATTCAAGTTCTTGAAGTTAATGAATTTCAGATTTCAAGGATTTTCAGTTTCTGGACATTTAAGGATTACCAATGGCTCTAGGGTTCACCAATTTCAGCCTAGAATAACATCCAAGGAAGGGAATCGTGCGCTCTTTCCTTGTGCAATTTAATACTTAAGTTATAGCATCTTATTGCCTGGCATATCTCAGGATTTCCGTGGACAGTAACCTCGGAGCCAACAACATGCTATAGCTTAAATGTTCAAATTGTCAATGATCGAGTGCAATAGGGATACGATTATGGATGCACTGGCCATTTTTCCAGGGAAATCTAAAGATCCTAAAATTTTTGTTTCAATGGATTTAGGAATTAATATGTGACAAAAATTCAAGGTTCTTTAGAAACTTTATGATGATTTTTAATTAATTTCGAATTTTCAATGGATTTTATCAATTTTAAACCATATGAGTGATTTTACAAGTGAAATTATTGCAAATGAATTCAAAATGGATTGAAACTTCTACAGAAGCAAGACATGATGGGATGTAGCTTACTGAAAGATTTTTGCAGATTTTTACATTCAGCTCATATTTAATTTTGATTTAACAATAACGAGACTAGATTGCAAAAATAACACAGAAACTACTAGAAATAGAAATCTAAATTCATTGAAATTTCTACAGAAAGAAGATATGAGTACAAATAGCATGCTGTGAAAATTTAATGAATTTTAGAGACTATTTATTACCAATTCCGGATTTTCCAATTTTTAGACCAGATTATGAATTAACACTACATCTCATATGAAACAAGATCTAAATTACTTGAAACTTTTACAAAAACTAGAAATATGGAATATAACACTACTGTAAAAGTTTTGGGAATTTTATTTGTGATATGATGTCTGGAAAAATTCCCCCAAAATCTGATAATTTTCAAAGAAAGTATAAAATAATATACCAAACAAATTCTACAAATCTTTAAAAATTCATGGTAGAATGCATCAGTATCATATTATTTTCCCACGAAATTTTATTAATTTTGGAATTCATTTAGTATATATTTTGTTTTTCTTCGTCGAAAAGATATTTTTGAAGAGTTTTCTATTTTTAAAACACGATTTTCGAGAAAATTACGATCCGGAAAACATCCTCCAACCTTGTTCTGATGTGACGAACACAAGAAAAATTTAAAATTCTAAAAAATAGATCATCCTGAGATGGCTATTTTTTCGAATTTCGTAATTACTCAGCCATTAATTTAAATAAAATACCACTCTTCACTCAAATTTTCGAAAACTTTTGATCCAATGTCCGATCCGATCCGATAGTTACTTTACTCTACTTAGATAGAACATTGTATAAAATTTCGGGACGAAACGGATTTGAAACGCTCATGCAGATCATGATTTTAAGCACACACATTTAATATTAAATTAAATTCATTTAAATGCTTAAAAATCATGCAAAAATCTAAAAAAATACCAAATAATTCTGAAAAAATCCGAGAACAGTGTACCAACCTGTGGTGGAGATCCTCGCCCAATCTAAGAGCCGAAAAATCGGAAAAATCCCACCGACGCTCGGTCCGATAATTTTTCTTCTCTTTCTTTCTTTGTCTTTTCTTCTTTGTTTTCCTTACTGCTCTTCCGTGACGATTGGTGTCGATCCTCTTTCCGATGTTACCTTCGTCTTTATGTGCACGCCGATTATCATGGATGCCAGAATTAGGACGAAATTGAATTAATGGAGTTTAGGCCTATTGTATCATGAGCTTCGGCAAGGGTAGGTTGAGGTGGGTTTTGGGATTTTCGACTATCAAATTGAGGGTACTTGGTCATGAGAGGGTGGGGATAGGAGATGGTGTTGTGGTTTGGGCCATGGCATGGATGGCTAGGATGTAATAGGTTGAGTTGACTGGGTATCAGTTCAGGTGGGATGTGGTTTGGTTAGCAAGGCATGGTCGAATGAATTAAAGAAGGGATGTATGCACTGTTTGGGATAGGTGATATGGTATGGGGACGTCCAGATGGTTATGGTTGCATGGCCATGGGATAAGGCTACGGTATTGGGGCCGAGAGAGTTTGATGGGATATACGATCTATGATGGGGTAGAAGGTGAGAGAGATTGTGAGAGGGAGAGAGATAGAGAAACAGACAGCGAGATGGAGAAAGAGAGTGACTAACAGAGAGAAGTAGAGAGGGAGAGGGAGTAACACAGAGGGTGGTGAGAGGAGGAGAGAAAAAGAGAGAGAGAGAGAGAGAGAGAGAGAGAGAGAGAGAGAGAGAGAGAATGTGGAAAAGAAAAACAGAGCACACGATGCTCTGTTTTTTTCTTTCACGTTTTTTTTTTTTATATTTTTTTTTTAAAAAAAAGAGGGAAGGTTAGAGGGAGAGGAGGTCGAGATGGGAGAAGGAGAATACCGAGGCAGATGGAGTAGAGTTCGAGAGCTCTTCTCCTTTTTGAGGAAAAACCAGAGCCTCCGCTCTTGTTTCAGAAGTTTTTTTTTTTTCTCTTTTCTTTTTTGTAATAACAGAGCTCTAGTTTTGGAAAGGTGTAGAGGGATGGGAAGTTGAGGAAGATGTAGAGATGACGGAGAAGGAATGAGAGGAAAGCAGAGGTGGAGGGAAAACATGACCTTGGAGTGGGGAAGATGAATAAAACCAGAAAAAGCTCCGGTTGGCTGCCGTGGTATCCTTTTTTTTTTTTTTTTCTTTTTCTTTAGCCCCCCATATCTCCTCCCTCGAATACATGATATCCTTCTCTCTTAATTCCAAAAAATCTCTCTTTTATTTTGTGCAACTTTCTTCAATTCCATATTCTTCCTTTTGAATCAAAAGAGAAAGATTGCTAAATTGATTCCAATCTCAGCTACTTGCCTTCTTTCCACCGAACCTTTATTATTATTATTTTTTAATTCCCTACGTGAACACACCTTCCAAATAGCTTTATGAGCCCATAATTTTTAAAATTCAAGCCCTTTTATTAGGGGTGGACCCACTATTCGGCCGAACAAATGTTCCTTAAAGAAATTTGATCTTTTAAACCTCGACCAATCCCATCAACTTGGATACATCCCTAACGCTGGGCGATTGCATATTGAATATTTTACGGGCCCCACCTTCCAACTTGGCCGAATATGCACAGAAATCATCAAGAAATGGTGGGCCTTTTTGTTTGCTGAAAGGCGATCTAAAACCGTCCATTTATTGGGTCACTTCTCAAATTAATCACTTCTCATAAGTTATCTTTATAGGATGACTTTTAAAGAAAAGGTGGGCCCCCCCTTACACCGGATCGAAATCGGCTTGAAACTCATTTTTCATTAAAACAACATGCGGGCCCCTTGGTTGATCCAAATTTAAACAAATATCCAATACGGGCCCACCGAACGGGTCCAAATTCTCCCTTGCTTTAATTCTTGCGAACAACCCTTCTCAATCGCTTAGCGGGAACATGCAAAACACGACGAAAACGACCAAAATATTTAGAAATGTAACAGACGAACGTGGAAAGGAAAGACATCGGAAAACCGATAGAAAAACACTAATTTCTTTATCGATTAAGCAAAGCAAAATGGGGGTGTCTACATTGCCGCATATGACTCAAACTGCTGAAAGGAAGATCAGAATTGATCAACAGTTTATGGCATTGCTCTCCTCTGAAATTGATTCGCGAGGTTAGTTTTCTTATATTGGGTTATGGTATTATTGTAGATCATGATGTAACAGTAACATACAGCAATCTAACTGTTTGTATTTGTAATTGGTAGCATTGCCATACGATGTATATGTTAAAGTGGATGTGTGAGGGGTCTCTGCCTCGTATCCCCGAAGAGCGCTGCACCATATAATTTTTTGTGGAAGACTCGAGACTGAATAAACAAAAGCGGTGTCATTCTAGTTACAGTAGCCATTGCATAAAATAAAAATTAACAATTTAATTGATTTTTGTTCAACGGGAATGCTTAAGTGAAGGGAGCCCATGCAAAAACTTAGCGTTACGGCCGCTCCCCATTAGAGGTATAGTGGTCGCTCAACCTAGCCTTCTATACTCTCGGCACATCTACAAGGCCACAAGTATTAAAGCAGTCGATCCTGCACCATGGCTATACATATTAGACTTTTTTTTTCCGTTTAGTGATTTCTAGTAAATCGAAGTATTTTTTTTCGAAATTGATGGAAGAGCAAAAGATGATAAATGGAGTGCTATAACAAAATTAACATAGCAGTTGTGTAAATGAACAAAGATGAAGTTGAATCTTCGAAATACTGATGTTCGAATAGAGAACAATACGTGAATTAATGGCAAATCATTGCCCACAGTGTTAAAGTGAGGAGGGAATCATCTTGCTTTTATACCTTTAAAAAAAAGTATCTTGCTCTTGAGACTATTGAATCCATTTCCTCACCATTTTATGGGAAGAGCCAAAATCAGCAAACAGTTGGCAATGGTATCTAGTAAGTGCCAAAAACCAATTGAAGTAAAATGCCGAACAGGATTTCTCAATGATCGATCATTGAAATCGTAATTCATTCATAAATCAAAGATGGAAGAACGAACACCATTGTGGTATCAGAGCCTTGTTTAGATGTGAAATCAGGGAGAAAAATCAACGAAAATCGATAAGAACAAGGTCTAGAGATATTTTCAAAAGTGACCGATCAACAGACACTGCCATTGATCGGCGTTTCATACCAATGATCATCCTCACCCAATGGTCGGATGATCGAACATCAAACTAAGAGCAAAAATACTGAAATTGATTTCAAATGAGGGCCACCATATTTTGCCTTTACTTTGGTTAATCATCATATTAATTTTCACAACACAGATAATAACAAGATTTTAAATTTGTTGGGCCATAGGATCCTTTATGTAAAACTAAAGCTGAGATATATGACAAAAAATTATTTTTACGGAAAATTGACAAACAGATCTACAATTACCCAAGACCAAAATCACACCGATAAAACAATTTTAGTAACGACACATCTAAAGGGGCCCACTCAAAACAACAATTTAAAATAAGAATAGGGAGATGATAAATTCGCACCCTCTATAGAATTATTTGCGCCCCTTTAACCTGAATTGACGTAAAAAAAGAAGGTCCTCACTGCATTGACGGTATTGCTTGATGATCACTGAACATAGGTTGGCCTGCTTGCTTGCTTGACCCAATGAGTTAATCGAAATGAGCACGGTTTGCTTGATGTTCGACTAGTGGTAGCGCCATCTTTCATCTTAGTGCTTAGTGGTCCGGAATTGAGCCTTTTCCCTTTCGGATGCAGCATTGGGCGGTGCCTAATTAATGACTGATTTTTTATGAGAGCTTTGAGTTCTTCCTGCATGGCTACTTTCCAACATGACTTAGATGCAGCTTCAGAATCAAAATTAGGCTTGGGAGATCGCAGATGACAATCTCTTCGACTAATAGACTTTAACACATTTTTGACGTCAATTCACGTTACAAGGGTGCGAATAATCCTACATGGGGTGCGGATTTATCATCTCCCTAAAAAAGTGGATAAAAGATGATCATTATTAGGCTCTTTACTAACAAGCCTTTTTTTGGGCCCCACGTGAAGCATTGGTTCGGCCAGTGAGCATGATTCCATCCCAATTCCGCTTGCCCCACCTCTTTAAAGATGATCCTAGCTTCTTCATTGATTAATTGGTCCTGATCTTACAGAGGGGGTGAACATTCATCTTGAAACCATTACCTTATCAATTGTTCGAGGTCTGCACCAAATGGAGTTCTCACTCGAAAGATTTGAGTCATGTAAAAATCAATTGCTTGAAGACATCTTAAAGAACTTATGTATCATAATGCTTTATCAAAGGTTTCAAATCATCCAATGAGGTGGGGCCCAGGGAAATAAAACAAAATTTTAATAGCCAACAGTATTCATGGACTCGATCACCATCCGTCAATGTCTAAATGACATATGGTAAACATTTACTAAACGATGTTTAAGTAGGTCTTAAATGATGTTTCCCTTGTAACGTGGAATCTTCTTACTTTAAGGTGAAATAATTAATTGTTTCTCAAAATTAGAAGAACATTATAACCTAAACGTAAACCTTTTTAAGTCCAAAATTAATATCATGGAAATCCGTTTTAAGATCTCTACCATCTTCACGCCATTCCAAACTCTATAAATAAACACCCTCCTTGTAGTTTTCAATCAACCAAGTCATTCCACAACCAAGGAGGAGAGGAATAAAATTCAGGCAAGATGAGGAAAGGGATTCAGTTGGCTGTGTTCCTATTGATGCCTTTACTCATCACATGGGCAACACCGGGGCTCGCACGTGAGCTGTTCGAGAAAAATGAAGATGAAGATTTTTTGTCAACTGCACCTAAATCGGAGATCGTAAGCACACTTCCACCATCACCACTTCCATATTATCAGTACTACATTGATCCATGCTGGGCTGATTTTATGGCAGCAGCACCCGGTTGCACTACGGCGATCCTTTTCCCACTTGAATTCCATCTGCCCTACTTGTCATTTGAACCCCAATGTTGCCAGGCAATCCGAGAGTTTAGCAAGAAATCTTGCTGGAACAAGATGTTCCTTGGTGTCCACCAGACTATCTCATATGCAAATGAAGTCGCTAAGAGTTGCAGTTAGTTCTTATCTAGGTTATTGAATAATATGTACTCCTTCCCCATCAATTAGTAGAAAGAGGAAGGGTTTATTATGTATTAGCAGAAGATGGATCTAATTTAATGCCTCATAATATAAATAAATTTGCTTCACAACCGGTACAACACTTTTATAGAACCAGTACTTAAATCTCTCTCATCCTATTCATGGCATGATCCAAACAATCCATTTGTTGATCTACAACGTAAATGGGTTGTGCCCGTGAAATTATTTCATGTTTCTAACCCTTCGATCTATTTAGGGACTACACATTATGGACACCTCTATAGATTGTGGGGTCAGGATCATTAAACCTGGGCCCACTTTATTCAAAATCCAAACCATCCGTTTGTAGGGCCCAATGTAACTAGGCCTTGCCCATTAAATCATCTCCATCTAGAGATTAATCCTAACCCTCCAATTTATTGATGGACGACAACATATATAAATTAAACCTCTCTACTAGGATCACCCCATGGAGATGATTTCATCGAAAGGTTTATTTCACCGAGGCCTAACAAATGAACATTTGGATCTTCCAACATGGCGGGTCCCAAAGAATTTTATAATAAATACACATCATGGGATGATCATATTACTTTACACCTAAAAACTTCTATTAAAAAAAGGGAAAATTGTTACAATAATGCAAAGTTTTCATGATATTGTGAAGTAAGGGTAGTCTTTTCAAAATTATAGAAAAGGGGCTGTCAGGGTATGAAATTAGGCCTTTAGGACAAATATACCCCTTGGTTTTTCCCACCCTTTTTAGAAGCTCGTTTCCCTATGCTATCTCACCTACCACCTTCTCTTTTTCTTTCTTCTTCCCCAACCAACATCCAACATGAAAAACCACCATTGTTGGATACCTTGGTAGCTCATCCAACGTGAATAACAGCCATAGTCGTTTGGGAAGAAAACACCATTACTTGTTTCTTCTTGGTTGATAAACATAGTTCCAAGTATGGCCATTCTCCTCTACTTGAAAAGGGTTTACATATTCTTTTCATGTTTTCATGTTTTCATGATTTCTTGGGTTTTCATATTTTTCATGTTATTTGTGCGTTGTTTTTATGTTTTCATGGTCTACCAGCTTATTTGTTTGGATATTACCATGTTTATCTTGACCTCTCTCTCTGTAACTCTCTCTCTCTCTCTGTAACTCTCTCTCTCTCTCTGTGTATAGAGAGAAGCCTGATTGGATTCGTATGTATACTTGGACTCTTGGAACCAATAGTTAGGCTTCAGAACCACAATTTAGTGGTTCCTCGGAGGTTAAATAGTGGTTTCATTACTGTAAATTATGGTTTCCAAGTGGTTGGTATATTGTAAGACTACTTTATTGGTTGTGAAAGGGATCATGACTGTATCATTAGTGTTTGGAAGATATTGGAACCATTACGTAGGCCTTAGAACCACAATTTAGTGGTTTCGAGAGGTTATATAGTGGTTCCAAGACTCAAAATTGTAGTTCAAAGAGTCGAACTAGTGTTTGGTATATTATTACAGTATTTTAGTGGTTTTAAAAGTCATCATAGACGTATTATTGGTGTTTAAAACCTATTGGAATCATTACTTAGGCCTTGGAAACACAATTTAGTGGTTCAAAGACATTTTTTACCGCTGAGATGTGGTTCCATAGTGGTTCCGGGGTATAAAATGTGGTTCCGTAGTGGTTATGATGTTTAAAATGTGGTTCCCTAGTGGTTATGGGGTATAAAATGTGGTTCTTTACTGATTCAGGGGTATAAAATGTTGTTCCGTAGTGGTTCCGGAGTATAAAATGTGGTTCCCTAGTGCTTCCGGCGTAGAAAATGTGGTTCCGTAGTGGTTCCAGGGTAGAAAATGGGGTTCCCTAGTCGTTCCGGGCTATAAAATTTGGTTCCCTAGTGGTTCCGAGGTATAAAATGTGGTTCCCTAGTGGTTCCGGGGTATAAATGGTGGTTCCGGGGTGGAAAATGTGGTTCCGTAGTGGTTCCGAGGTATAAAATGTGGTTCCGCAGTGGTTCGGGGTATAAAATGTGGTTCCGTAGTGGTTCCGGGGTATAAAATGTGTTTCCCTAGTGGCTTTGACTTAAAAAATGTGGTTCCGTAGTGGTTCCGGGGTAGAAAATATGGTTCCCTACTGGTTCCGAGGTATAAAATGTGGTTCCCTAGTGGTTCCATGGCAGAAAATGTGGTTCCGTAGTGGTTCCGGGGTGAAAAATGTGGTTCTGTAATGGTTTCGAGCTATAAAATGTGGTTCCGTAATGGTTCCGCGGTAGAAAATGTTTTTCCGTAGTAGTTTCGGCTTATAAAATGTGGTTCCCTAGTGGTTCTGGGCTAGAAAATATGGTTCCCTAGTGGTTCCGATGTATAAAATGTGGTTCCCTAGTGGTTTTGGGATATAAAATGTGGTTCCCTAGTGGTTCTGAGGTATGAAATGTGGTTCCTAATGGTTCCGGGGTTAAAAATGTGGTTCCCTAGTGGTTCCGGGGTGGAAAGTGTGGTTCCCTAGTGGTTCCGAGCTATAAAATGTGGTTCCCTAGTGGTTTCGAGGTATAAAATGTGATTCCGCAGTGGTTTCGATCTATAAAATGTGGTTCCGTAATGGTTCTGCGGTAGAAAATGTTGTTCCGTAGTGGTTTCGGCTTATAAAATGTGGTTCCCTAGTGGTTCCGGGCTAGAAAATATGGTTCCCTAGTGGTTCCGATGTATAAAATGTGGTTCCCTAGTGGTTCCATGGCAGAAAATGTGGTTCCCTAGTGGTTCCGAGGTATAAAATGTGGTTCCGCAGTGGTTTCGAGCTATTAAATGTGGTTCCGTAATGGTTCCGCGGTAGAAAATGTGGTTCCGTAGTGGTTTCGGGTTATAAAATGTGGTTTCCTAGTGGTTCCGAGCTAGAAAATATGGTTCCCTAGTGGTTCCGATGTAGAAAATGTGGTTCCCTAGTGGTTCTGGGATATAAATGGTGGTTCCGGGGTGGAAAATGTGGTTCCCTAGTGGTTCCGAGGTATAAAATGTGGTTCCGCAGTGGTTTCGAGCTATAAAATGTGGTTCCGTAATGGTTCCGCGGTAGAAAATGTTGTTCCGTAGTGGTTTCGGCTTATAAAATGTGGTTCCCTAGTGGTTCCGGGGTGAAAAATGTGGTTCCCTAATGGTTCCGAGATATAAAATGTGGTTCCCTAATGGTTCCTTGGTAGAAAATGTGGTTCCAGGGTGAAAAATGTGGTTCCCTAATGGTTTCGAGCTATAAAATGTGGTTCCGTAATGGTTCCGCCGTAGAAAATGTGGTTCCGTAGTGGTTTCGGCTTATAAAATGTGGTTCCCTAGTGGTTCCGGGGTGAAAAATGTGATTCCCTAATGGTTCCGAGATATAAAATGTGGTTCCCTAATGGTTCCTTGGTAGAGTCGGGTATGAATCGCAATGTACTCCGAGAAAATTGACCCATCCAAAGGCCACAAAAAGGGATCGAACATCATATGCGGCAAGATCTTCAAAGACGATTTTCCTACCTCGCAATATGCCCTTCCTTTCTATACGACGGACGGAGGATGCCGCCTTTACGGAGCCGACCTCGACATCCTCCTCTCCTTCGCCCATATATTCGGCTTCCTCGGAGGGAGGTGTGGGAGGGGAGGGCTCACGGACAGCCTTCCCAAGCCGTTTGCGGCTGGAAGAGCCTTCGGGCACAGTGGCAGTCTTCTTCGCGTTCTTTGTGCGCGACATGATCTCTATATTGGGGTTTTGGCTTAGGTTTTTAAGGAGTTGCAAATACGAAAAAGGGAACCACTTCCACTTCTTCTCTGCAGAAACAAGGACAAGATATTTGAACGAAAAGAAACTTCAAACACACTATTATTCCATTCACAAAAGTACGATGCAGTATAACACACTTCAAACCACATTTAATTACTATTACACACATGGAACACTATATAGATACTTGAATTTAAAAATATTTACAAACTTCAAACAAAACCACTCTTTACAGACTCCGAACCACTTCAAACCACTGTCACAGGATCCTCCGAACCACTAAAACAACAATTCGAATCACATATTACGAAATTGGAATTAGTATTTACCGCAGAGAGGATCCATTCATACCATTGAAACCACTCAAAACCATTGAAACCCCAAGTGAAAGCCTTCAACGCATTGAATGAAACCCTTTCACACTGAAAATGAAAAATGCTGAAATACCAACTCAAATGAAACCCTTTCGAACAACAACTTCGACAGTTGGAACCACATATTAGACTGTTGGAACAGATTACTGATTAGAGGATCCAGGGAACCTTAAATTAGACAGTTGGAACCAATATTACTAGATAGAGGATCCATCGAATACTGCTTCCAACTTTCTAATATTTGGTTCCATGGATCCAACTTCCATGGAATACTGGTTCCAATTTCCTAAGCCCTAAATAAAACCCTTTCAAACCCCAATGCAACCATTGAAACTCTAAATGAATCCTTCAAACCATTAAATCCATTAAAACCACCATAAACCATTGAAACCTTTTCAAACTTTAAATGAAACCCTATGAACTAGAGTGAAATCCAACATGAAATATGCCGAAACCATTGAAAACCTAAATGAAACCTTTTGAAACCATTGAAACCCATTGAAACCCCTTAAACCATTGCAAGCATTGAAACCCTAAATGAAAGAATTGAAACCCCAACTAAAAACCTAACTCAAACCATTGACAACTATTGAAATCCTAAATAAACCCTAAATTAAACCCTAAACCATTGAAATACTTTGAAACCCTAAATGAAAATAATGAAACCCTTTCAATCCCAAAATGTTGTTTCAAACCCTAAATAAAACTATTGAAACCCTAAATGAAACCCTTTGAAACCATTGAAACCATTGAAACCAAACCCTAAATTAACCCATTCAAACCACTGAAACCATTGAAACCCTAAATTAAAGCATTGAAAAACCCTACATCAAACCCTAAACCATTCAAACCCATTGAAACCCTAAATGAGATCATTGAAACCATTTAAAGCCCTAAATGAAACCCTTTCAAACCAAAAATCAATGCCCAACCATTGAAAACCTAGAAACCCTATATCAAAATATTTTGTTCCTAACAATTAATAGTTCCAGCCCATTGAAACCCTAAAAATTCCAAAACCATCCAAATGAAACCCCTTCGAAACCATTTCAAAGCCTTAAAAATTACATACTAATGCAAATCCGTTTCACACACTAGTCAAGAGGCACTTAAAAGAGCTTCAGAGAGCAACAGACATTGTTGGAAGTGTGTGAGATCCAACCCCTCAAGAAAAAAACCCAAAATAAACAAAACCCTAGATGAAATCTTTGAAAATTACCTTCGTATAGGGGTGGAAACTGATTTCCGGCGAGAGGGGGTGGTTTCCGCCGACTATGTCTTGCTTCCGGCGAGTAGAACGGGCTTCGGGAGAGACATACGAGGTCGACGGCGAGTTTCTCCGGCGAGATCAAACCCTCGTTTGGGAAGAGAGAATGGTAGAAGTGAACGGTGAAAATTTATGGGTCTCCTGCTTCCGGCGAGTAGAACGGCCTTTGGGAGCGACGTACCAGACGAGGTCGACGGCGAGTTTCTCCGGCGAGATGAAAATCTCGTTTGGGAAGAGAGAAAGTAAGAAAAGTTAAAAGTAAAAAATAATGGGTTAAAAGTTTAAAGTAAAAACTAAAGAGGGGTATTTTCATCTTTTTCAAACCTGACAACCCCTCTTTTACAAATTCTCCAACTCTACCCTTACTTCACAATATAATAATAACTTTGCATTTTCCTAACAAATTTTCCTTAAAAAAATATGCGTAGGTGCACATATTTAAAAAAATATATATTTTAAATATATCCGAGGGACTAGACTCTGGATTCCTTTGGTTCTTTTTCTGTGCGCTCTTTCTTCCGCAGGTTGGCATCACCGAATAGGGAGGTCCCTCTGTTCAAGGATTTGTAAAGCGTTTGCACCGCCTAGGGTGGTGGCTTTCGTTTGGACGGTAGCCAAGAAGAGAATAAATACTTATGACAGGTTGAAAAGTAGGAAACTTCTTATGGCTAGTCAGTGTGTTTTCTGCTGCAGTAATGAAGGGTCGTTGGATCATTTTCTAGTCCATTGCCCATTCTCATATCAATTGGGTATGGGGATAATAAATAGCTTTGGCTTTCAGTGGACGCTCCAAAAGGCAATTAAAACGATAATCCTTGAATGGAGTCATGGGCCTTTTGGAGAAGTTGGTAGAGCTATGTGGAAACTAGCCCCTTATGCGGTAATTTGGGACCTTTGGAAGGAAAGGAACAACCGTATTTCCCAAGATCTAAAGCGCAGATGGCAAAGAATTGCATTTGATGTGAAAGCGGACATTATAGCAGGGAGCAGTATTGTGAAGGATGCACCTAGTTATAGGCCAGGAGAAATCCTTAGGAATTGGAAGGCTGTCATCCATGAAAAGAAGAAGCAAGTCGCAGAGCCAAAGTGGAGGCCCTCACCAAGCGGATGGAATAAAATGAATTTTACTGAAATATAAAAGGGGACCTAGGACAAGCGGAAATTGAAGGATTATTCAAGGATTCTAGAGGAATCATAGTTCTATTTTACTGCGGACCGGCGGGGTATTGCGGTTGAAATGAAGTGGAAGCCCGGGCATTATTATGGGGATTGAAGTGGTCCGCAAATCATGGAAGTGGAATCTAATCATTGAAGGGGATTCAAATGCTACCAACAAGTCAGTAGGTCCATGGGAGTTAGCGGATATCAACAGGGAAATTAGGATATAGTTACATCCATTTCCCCAAAATATCAGCATAAGCCTTGTTCCGCCAACAAACAAACAAATAAACTAGCAATAAAAGGTGCACAAAGAGAGGAGATGGTCGTTTTCCAGGCGGTCCGATTAATGGAGAAGAGGAGGAATGAAGGGGCAGGTGAAGGGTTAAGAACCTAGTTTCTAGACGTCCATCAAGGTTGGGATCCAACATCTTGGCCAATTGTGGGCAGTGAAGAATATGATTGCTAGGGTAACTGTATTTGCTGTTATAATGGTGGGATATCTTGTAATCATAATGTGATTCGATTACAATTTATCAATACAATTGTTGCCATTAAAAAAAATAATCAGTATAATTGTTACCTTTCAAGAAAGAAATTTGAGGGTGGAGGGTTGAGAAGTTAAGGTTTTTATCAAGAGAAAGTGAAGGAAAAGGAGGAAGGCGGTCGATGTTCGAGGGTAAAAGGTCGTGTCACTAGGGTTTTTATTAAGAGAGGACAAGTTGTGCTTTCGTAAAAAAAATTATTAAGACGAATTTGTTTAAAAGAAAAATATACATGATTCTTATTTTTTAAAGAGACAACGATGTGTTGGATTTGATAGAAAAAAGAGGATTCATGCCTAACATGGCTACAACAAGAATCTAGATGTGTTATATGCGATTCCCCTGTCGAAACCTGTCAGCACGGATTTGGGGGGGGGGGGGGGGGGTCACTGCGGAATCCATGCAATACAGTCTGGCTCACTTGCAGGGAGTGGCAATCCCTGGTACTCTTCCATCCCTGTCGTCCTACAAGCAGTTCATTAAAAAAAAGGGCGGCCTAGTGCACGAGGCTCCCACTTTGCAGAGATGCTGTTCCCGTGACTTGAACCCGTGACCACCAGGTCACAATGGAGCAACCTTACCGTTGCGCCAAGGCTCGCCCACTTCCTACAAGCACTTCGTAAAGAAACAATAAATTAGAAAATTTTAAAAATAATGGAATACGATAAGAAAAAATGAACTTGCTGAATGTATCAATTATGGTCAAAGTTTCAATGCCAAGCATCCCGAATGTCTTGAACTTATACTTAGTTACACCTTCAAATAAAAGGTCAGGATTTCCAGCAAATAGAGTAATTGATATCTTCCTAAATAATGCCAAGTTTTCACCGTATCCGCTTATGTGAATTTCCCATAAATTATCTGTTTCCTATATGTTGGGTTTTGTCCAATTGAGAAAAAAGTCAGGTGGTAAGAAATAAAGTGTGATAGAAGACTTCAACATATCACAAGTTGAATTTGTTGTTGCTGTTTTTTCTGTTAGTATTCATTTCATCCTAAAAGCCATACTGATATCCAAAGACCCGTTGAATGTTTAGCTTGTGATGTCAATCTGATTGGCCTAGAAGACGGATGGAGTACATAAGTTTTCCCAATTTTATCTTCTTTTCCGTGCTGCAATTGCTGTTCCTTGTCTTATGTACTAATGAAAACAAACATTAGGGTTTTTTTTTTTTTTTTTGAATGGTGAAAACGAAAGTTTCATTCTGCCTATTCTTTCCATAACATGTCAATTTAGATTTATGTACTGGCTAAACATTCGTAATTAAATTAGTGAAGTGCAGCGATTGATTAAGTATGATAGGTGAAGATATTTCAGAACATGACACTTCTGTCTTCATTTTGCACTTTTTTCTTAAAAAAAAAATAGAGGTTAAATGCTGTTACAATTCCAAATAGGAATTACACTGGGTTTTGTCTTATTTATTTTATTCTCTCTTTGCAGGCTGAAGCTTCGAGAATAACCCCGGGAAGGTCCAGAGCTGCAGGGACTTGCCGCATATGACTCAAACTGCTGAAAGGAAGATCAGAATTGATCAACAGTTTATGGCATTGGTCTCCTCTGAAATTGATTCGCGAGGTTAGTTTTCTTATATTGGGTTATGGTATTATTGTAGATCATGATGTAACAGTAATATACAGCAATCTAACTGTTTGTATTTGTAATTGGTAGCATTGCCATACGATGTATATGTTAAAGTGGATGTGTGAGGGGTCTCTGCCTCGTATCCCCGAAGAGCGCTGCACCATATAATTTTTTGTGCAAGACTCGAGACTGAATAAACAAAAGCGGTGTCATTCTAGTTACAACAGCCATTGCATAAAATAAAAATTAACAATTTAATCGATTTTTGTTCAACGGGAATGCTTAAGTGAAGGGAGCCCATGCAAAAACTTAGCGTCACGGCCGCTCCCCATTACAGGTATAGTGGTCGCTCAACCTAGCCTTCTATACTCGGCACATCTACAAGGCCACAAGTATTAAAGCAGTCGATCCTGCACCATGGCTATACATATTTGACATTTTTCGTTCAGTTTAGTGATTTCTAGTAAATCGAAGTATTTTTTTTCGAAATTGATGGAAGAGCAAAAGATGATATATGGAGTGCTATAGCAAAATTAACATAGCAGTTGTGTAAATGCACAAAGATGATGTTGAATCTTCGAAATATTGATATTCGAGTAGAGAACAATACGTGAATTAATGGCAAATCATTGCCCACAATGTTAAAGTGAGGAGGGAATCATTTTGCTTTTATACCTTTAAAAAAAAGTATCTTGCTCTTGTGACTATTGAATCCATTTCCTCACCATTTTCTGGGAAGAGCCAAAATCAGCAAACAGTTGGCAATGGTATCTAGTAAGTGCCAAAACCCAATTAAAGTAAAATTCCGAACAGGATTTCTCAATGATCGATCATTGAAATCGTAATTCTTTCAAAACTCAAAGATGGAAGAACGAACACCATTGTGGTATCAGAGCCTTTTTTAGATGTGAAATCAGGGAGAAAAATCAATGAAAATCGATAAGAACAAGGTCTAGAGATATTTTCAAAAGTGACCGATCAACAGACACTGCCATTGATCAGCGTTTCATACCAATGATCATCCTCACCCAATTGTCGGATGATCGAACATCAAACTAAGAGGCAAAATACTGAAATTGATTTCAAATGAGGGCCACCATATTTTTCTTTTACTTTGGTTAATCATCATATTAATTTTCACAACACAGATAATAACAAGATTTTAAATTTGTTGGGCCATAGGATCCTTTCTGTAAAACTAAAGCTGAGTTATATGAAAAAAATGTTGTTTACGGAAAATTGACAAACAGATCTACAATTACCCAAGACCAAATCACACCGATAGCACAAGACTGAGATGATGATGACTCAGCAACTTCGTCGTCATCGAAGGAAATCACATAACGCTCTCTCCTTTATGCTGCTTCCAGCTCCCTATCATCAAACTTCATGACATAGGTTTTTTCTGGGGTAATGGCACAAATACGGGTTGATGGATCAAGCAGAGGCTCACTAGCAAAAATTGCATTGGTAGTAGGAGGAGGCATGGCATGATGGTTAGGAAGTGGGTTCTGAGTGACGTTTGGTCTCTCCACTGCCAATTCATTTTTGTCGATCATATTTTGAATGGCATGCTTCAAGGCCAAACAATTCTCAGTCAAATGCCCTGGACCTCTATGATATTCACAATATTGGTCCATCTTCCAGAATGCGGGTAAGGGATTGGGTGGAGGTTTGATATCCGGGAGCCGGATCTTCCTGTTTTTCATAAGCCTCTTGAATATCATTATTATAGGATATGGGAGAGGATCAAACTTTCTGTCAAAGGTACCTCTCCTTGGTGCCCTGGCAGCTTCTGTAGCAACTCTGGCCACAGGCCTGGTGTAACTGACAGCATGAATTTCTTTGGGTTGGACCATAGGTCTTTTACCCTCTCGGATTTCAGAAGAAACCTTGGCTTTCAAGCCTTTTGCTATAGCATCTTCTGTCTGAGTACCAGTCTTGATCAAGCAGTCAAAACTCGGATAATGCTGAGGAGCAAGAAAATGAAAGTACTGAGGAGACAAACTTTTCAGAACCAGCTTTATCTGTTCTGCTTCAGACATTCTCTGGCGCAACTGAGCAGATTTGCGTCTCCAACGCCTGATAAAGAAAGTAAAGGTCTCCTGAGGACCTTGCTTCAGCTGTTTAAGGTTTCTCTTCGTGACCTCAATGCCTTCTTCCATCGAGAACTGCTCTATCAGTTTCTCAGAAATGTCTTCCAAGGTTCTCACTTCCTCGGGCTTCAGCCTCAAGAACCACTTCTTGGCGATTCCTGTCAGAGAGATTGGAAATAACTGGGCCATTTGCTCGCGGCTCAGACCGTACTGCTGCGAGAGAATGATAAACCACCTCATGTGGTTACGCGGACACCCAGTTCCGTCATATTTATCATAATCAGGAGCTTTGAAGTTAGGTGGCAAAGATACTGTCGAAGACAGTATTAATTTAGAGACATCAAATTTCTTTGGCCCCTGTACCTTCATTTGCTCCATCTCTTGGGCCATCTTGCTAAACTTCTCAGATATTTTCTTCTTAAATCTTTCAAAATTTTCCCTTTCTCTATCAACCCCCGGAGCACAATACTCTGCAGCATATTGGTCATCATCTATATCAACCTCAAAGGGCGAGATAGCAGGTCTACGCGCTTCCGGAGATGTAGCACGAGTAGGTTGAAGTATAGGTCTAGAGGTGGAAGTCTTATCACTTATCTGGGTCTTCATGTTTGCCATCTCTTCTTTCATACCCGCCATGTCTCGGGTGAGATTCTTCATCATCTCTTGCATACTGAGCAGAAGGTCAGTTGGGTCGGCCATTTGGTTTACTTCAAAGGAATTTGAAGACTCTGGTGAAGGAGGTAAATGCATGGTAGATGGCTCAGGGGAATCAAAGTGACGAACGAGTCTAGACACTGAAGTAGGTCTAGACCAGGCGGGTTTAGCTTGGGAGTCCTTTTTGGGAGCGATGGTTGCTATCTTTCAGAATCCTGAATGGAAGTTAAGAAACTAGATTAAATGATTGACAAATGAAATGAGATAGTTTGCACCAATAGAGAAAAAAGAAAAACAAACATCCTTTGTATTGACTATAATGATAGGTTACAATGCCAGCGATTGATTACATGTAAAATGATGAAACTATGAATCACTGACTGTCTATAACATGTATCAAGTAAAATTTCCTTCTTTGAAGTTTCATCTATAATGAAAACAGATTTACAATATTTGATTCTGATTATATTCAAGTAAAACAAATGAAGACAATAAAAGAAATGATAGTCTCATGCCGAAGATTCTCAATCATCTTTTTCCTCCAATCTAGCCCTCTTAGGCTTACGATTTTCGATGTCCTCCGATAACCACTGATAATACCCTTCGGATACTCCACAATATGTCTTGCCTCGCAAAATCCACGATGATCGCATTATTTTATGATCCCAATCTCTACAGATTTCTTCGGCAATATGACGATTGAATTGTACAAGAGAACAATCAGGTACCGGGAGATAAAACTCAGTTCGAAAATCTCCATGCGAACATTCAGTTTGAAATCCTCCGAACTGACGGAAGATACGGTCCAGGATATAGAATGAGGTTTTCTCTAGACCAAGAAATTCAACAATTCTATTAGCCCGGGTCTGGGTTACAAACTGATGATAAACAGGGAACCACCACGCAATTTGATCAGCTTGACGAGAAGCTAACCACTCAATCCATTAATCCGTAGCATAGGAAAACGTTTTGTGTTCCCATTGGTCAAACTTGGACAAGGTAAAGTCTTTGTTTTGCAAAGGTACATAAATTTCAAGTTTTAAACAGAGCCAAATGTATAGAAGGACTGGGGATCCAGCAAAAGTGGTACGGACTCCATTGACAATGTCATCCAATCCATTTAGGATTTCTGCAAGCATGGTGGGGATTGGATTACTCCCTTTGGAAATTTGATACACCAAGTCTAAAAGTTTAGGGAAAGCATAATGGATATCTTGGGAAAGTAACCATTTGGAGTAGACACTCAAAACCAAGGCATGACTACGGCTGGTTTGGAATTCTTTGGTTAGCTTACTGGGCTGAGCAAAAAATTTGACCAATTGCTTAATGGACACACCCTTCTCCCCTAAGATGGATTTAACTGGAACAATTTGAGCGGATATAAGTTGCTCAAAAACATGATTATAATCTAACTTTGTATCAATTTTGACCAAGGGGCCAGAGCGATCGCGGTCCATCAAATAACACCATTCGTCAAAAATGGGGCAGACCTCTTGCATGCCGAATCGAAACACATGGACATCAGGTTGCCAAAAGGTGGCGGCTGCCTTAAGGAGGTTCCAATCAATCTTATGAGTAGCAAGACTGTAGAAATGGGAAAAGTCATGACCAGAGAAGCTAAGGCGACCACCTCTACGATCAGAAATCCACTCTTTTAACACCTCATTAGACATGATAAATCACCTGATAATCAAGAAAGGTAAATAAGATGAGAATAAGATCAACTCTGAATATTGAATTACAAAAGCAAAGGTATTGACAATAAATCATATACTCAAAGGATACAGGTAGGATACACGCGGGATCAAACTTTTCCATAAATGATCTCGATATGATCCAAGGGTAAAGAGATAAATGATAAACATGGATCAAATGGATAGTCACTGGATGATAGATCATGGCCATAAGAATGACAAAGTAGGGTCAAGGACCAGATCCAAAATCTGCACGATGGATGGATATATTTGATCAACTTAGACAAGAAATTCGTACTAAGAAATAGATCCTGGTCTAAGAATCAAGAAATACCAAGATTGAATTTATCATCAATGAAACAAGATGGAGACCATGGCCATAATAGTGTCAAAAATAAAATCCACTGACCAGGTCCAAATATGAAAGATGAACTGATACCAATGATAGACTTAGACAAGGAAACCTCACAAAATGAGTAGGCCCGAGTCTATAAGGATCGACTTTACCATGAATGAATCAAAAGATAGACCATAGCCACAAGAGCGATAGGGAAAGAGCCACATGGCTAGGTCTAAATCTGAAAAATTGATTGATATGATTGATTGGATTAAATAAGGAACCTCACTAAATAAGTAGGCCCTAATCTAATAATCAAGAAATATAGGTATATAAACATATATAAACCCTAACCAGGGACACCATCTTTAGTCTAATTTAACAGAGTCAAGAAAATCTTGACTCTTGACAGACTGATGAGTGTACTAGGACTGCGTCTGTAGCGACATGAAGTGAGCTACCATAATCTATAGATAGGATAAGGCCCCTAACTTTAGGCTCCACAAGTGTAAGTAACACATGTTCGTCCTTATATGCAAACAAGAGGACAATGCAATATATAAAAGGGGTACCGTTGTGAGGTCCACCTGGCCGGGTGCATAGTTACTTGTACACTGTGACATAGAGTCCAGTGTACGAACTATGTCCGTTTTACACATGAAGTGTCCAGGTGCTGAGTATACTACTGGTGCGGTGGCACTAGAAGGCGGGTATAGCCCTCACGGCTCATACTCATAGTATCTCGATTAGGTCATCTGATAGTATATCCACAGCAAACCATAACAGAAAGTAACCACAAAATAGATAATAAAATGAAAGATGTGCCACCTAAGCATAGCTAGGTTATGAGTGACATGCCTGATGGGTGTCTAAGTTCTGATGTGCAAACACATGCAAGCTATAGCTAAAGGTATATGATCTGTACAAGAAAGTAAGAAAGCACATCAAAAAAATACAATAACTACACAACAAATCCTAAGACTCTAAATGATTAGCCCGAGTCCTCGGATGATCTGATATTCATCCAAAGAAGCCTACGTATCCCCGCCTCCACGAGAATCAAGGCAACGCCGTTCTTCGCGCCTATTCTAAGCTAGGATGCCTAAGACACCTAGACCTCTATCCTAGACTCGATCTAAAAGACCGGACTAGTTATTAAAGTTTCTTGTACGATTATTTAAATTCCAGTGAATGGTGGATTTTAGGATACCCTATATGCCCTAACTAAATGCAGATTAGCCCTAAGCTAATGCAGGTGGTTCCTACAACCTATGTGTAACTAGGCTGCGTTTCCTAAGAAAAACAAAGGGTGGACTAACGTATCCTATTCTAGTCATCAGTCGACGATGTGGATCGCCGACTGACCGGACGGAGGCGTTCCTATAACTCTAGGACAGGCCCCTAACTCTAAAACAAGCACACAACAATCAATCAATCAAACAACCTATCAAAAGAAAAACCTAACTCTAAAAACTCTCTTTCTAGGAGAAACTCCTAACTCTAGAGGAAGATCTTTTGAAAACAGGGTTTTAAAGGTTGCTTATTCAAAAAGGTTTAAAAAAATTGCTATTTACAAAAGTTTGGCTGGACTTGGGATATAAATCCCAAGCTGCGCTACGTACCTCGGAAGAGGATCAAGCCAACGTAGTTCGAAATGAACTCTCGTAATTGCTAATTCTAAAACACTCAACACTTTAGGCTTCTTTAAGTTTTTTTCAAATATTTTTGATATTTTTTAAAGTTTTCAAATGTTTTTGAGTTTTAAAATATTCAATGTTTTTTTGGATTTTAAAACTTTTTCAATATTTTTGGATTTTGAATTTCTGATATTTTTGGGTCTTTTAAAATGTTTAAGTGTTGTTGGATTTTTAAATGCTTTCCCCTTTTGGTCAAAGACTTAAGGGAAAACACAAAGCAACACCCTAGGGCCAAACCCTAGGGCCAACAGGGGAAACCCCTAAACCAGGTAAGCTAACTAACAAAGATGACAAAAGGATCTAAGACCCCAGAAGGCAAAACTCCAATGAGACTGGGCAAGTCTTTAACAAATAAAATCGACGACCACACTAAGGAGAAGCTCCTAAAAACCACTAAAGAAAAGGGGGGAAATGAGTCAAAGACTCTCTAATAATACTACTAATGTAAGGAGGAATGAGTCAAAGACTCTTTAATAAAAATATACTAAAGAAGACAAATGAGCCAAAGGCTCTCTAATACTACAACTTAAAGGATAAATGGGTCGAAGACTCTCTAAGACTCTATAAAGGGGGACAAATAAGACATATCTGTCTTTTAGCTCAAAAGAGAGATAAACAGGGGAGGTTCTATAAATGAGGCACTGTATGCCTCCAATGAGAAAAGGCGGGCTCTAAGCAACGAGGCTTGCTCGCAGAGGAGAGCTGCCTAACGAGACAAAGCGTATCTCCTAGAATGGAACTCGCTAATAAGACTACATGGTCTCCTAAATGAAGAAGAGAAACTACCACCTAATGGTTTCTAAAAGACTAGAGAAATCTACTAAATAGAGAGCGGAACACTACTTGGACTAAGCAAGTCCTCTGAGGCTGGGCCTTTTCTATAGAGACACAACTTGTCTCTCTAAAGGGGAGGCTCCGACTATCGCCATCATTGCCTCCTGCACGCGAATGACAAATCAATCAAATAAAGACACGCAACAAGGAGGCTTAGATTGCACATGCAGCAAGACTATCGTCCATCACGATTCCCTATAGTTGAACCGGAGAGGTGCAATCTGAGGAACTGCAAATTTACGCCGACATGATAGCCAGAGAAAACAAAACAGGCCTTTAGAAATTAGTCTCCAATGTGAATCACCATAGAAGCTCACTCTACCCAAATAGATTGTGAATACAGCTGCCTTTATCATAGGATGCTGGTTTATAGGCCATAAATGTGCAAAGGTATTTAAGCAAGAACTGAGTGGACCGATCACTTAATGGAGAAATACGCAAATAAGATTGATAGCAGAATGAAGAGCACAATAATCAGCAGTGAGTTGTATGTCGGTCTGCTCTCGGCTAAATATGATCTCCTCCTATGTAGCGATCCAGAGTCTCTGCACGCTTTTTGTATTGTTTCAATCTGGTTCACTGTTTTTAAGGCATTGGGATCATTCTTGTCGATCTTGGACTTCAGCATGCAAGAAAAATCAAAGAAAGGTCCATAGACATCCGACATTGTTCTTGTTTGGTCAATAATTTTGGCAGTAAGACTGGGTCTCATTTTCACTATTCCTCTAAAGACTTTAACATTGCTATAGCATAGAGCTAGTGTTCCAATCGCCATAATCAGAGGAATAGCACAAAATCTGAAGACAGAAGGATCTCGCAAAGCAGACATGTACTTCAGGGAATCTTCCACATGCATCAATTCATTGGTGACCATTTCATTCAAGCACTGCACTGCTTTGACTGAATTCTCCTCGTATTTCAACTCCTCTAGTTTATTGGCGTATCTGCTCCAGATTTGACGAGGCCATAACATGTGCGACTTAGGCATCTCATTTATATCTTCTAGATAGTCTCGAATAATATTGGTTTTCTATAAAAATAAACCCATTGAATTGGACAGAGAGTTTGGAGCCAGTTCCTCCAATGCAGACGCATGAAAGAGCTTGGACAGTCCTAATCCAACAAGCCCCGCTACATAGTGGCAATACTCATCATAGTCATCCATACATTTAGCTACAAACATATTCAACACTCATTTTCAAACATATCACTGCCCTTACAGTCCATGTTATACCATATGATACACTATGATATGAAACAGCAACACTATCTCCTTGCCCATATAAAACATTAACTAACAATCCTCCCCCTATACCTGAGTTTAATCAGGGAAGGTCCAACTCATCTAATCATTAGGCATAAAGATGCAGGATCTGCCATCTTAAAACGATCTTACTAGCTAAACTCCTAGTAAAACAATTTTTCAGGGAAAAATAATTTCCGAACAAATAATTCTTTCATCCACTCTACAATACCATTCTACTTATCATTTAAACAAATATCTTCCAAAAAGAAAGCACAAATGAGACACAAGGTTAAATTAAACCATGATGACTACTAAAATCTCTTTCTAATGAGAATACTAATCAGTTCTAAAAGAGAAAAGAGGATACAGATCTAAATCTTTGAGATGGACTTGAAGGTAACAAACAGTAAAACTGAAAATGAATATATGCAGGGGCTAATAATAAGATGAAATAATGGAATTAATTAGATGACTTTACTATTCTAATTTGACCTGTGAGGCTAACACCATTCTACCTGTAAATAAAAAAATAAAAAATTGATACCATATAAACCATATGCCAACAGACTTAGAACCTGAGTGATTAAACAAAGCCAACAAAGATGGGAAAATCAAAAGAATATAAACATCAGTGCCTTTACAAAATTCAATGAAAGCAAGACAACATCATGCATTTCTCAAGGCAAAACACATCCTTCATTAAAACCCTTCTTCTTCCTTTTTTTATCCTTAAGAACTATGAGAAAATCTATAGAAAAGCTTTACTGAATATAATTAGACATCATCAAAAAGGCTCTCAAACAGAAATCCTTCGAGATCTTTAAGCATGTTCAGATCAAGGTATGATATTAGCTCTTAAACCTAAATCCATCATGATCTAAATAGGAAATGAATTAAAACAAGCTAATCGAACACTCAGATTATGAACAGAGATTATAGTCTACACCTTAAGCACAAATTAAAACTGAAATAAATTATTAAAGTTTCTAATCAACTTTCCTTAGAGATCAAAGTAATCATGAAATATTGAGATTCAAAACACAACCGAAGCTAAAGAAATCATGTTCAAATTAGATTTACAAAGGAACTACATCCTAAATAATCAACACAAATCCATAAATTAAGAAGGAAAACGAATCATATCTTAAATTTAACTTACCTCTAAAGATCCAAGCCTTTTTCCTTCTTCTGCAAAGGTATTATGCCAAGATCTGCTTGCAAATGATGTATTAAGCTCAGATCTTCAAAGAGCAGCTACAGATCTTTCAAAAATGGTTTGAATCTCAGATTTGCAGAGGCCTGAGCACTAGCATCCAAGCATAATTGCCGGAGGCTGGACGGAAGCCGGCAGATCTGATCTGAGAAGGTGACCGGAAAGAAAAGAAATGGGATTCGGGGATTTTCTATCTCTCTTTCTCTCTTTTCCAGATTTTTGAAGAGAAAAATCAAAAAATCCTTCTTAAAATCTAATTCCAGAACTTATAAAGATAGATACTGGCCGGAGTTTCGGCCGGAGTCTGAGCTGGAGAAACGGTCGGAGAAGAGAGATGATCAGAGAAGATGATCGGAGAGGCTTAGAAGGAAAGAAAATAGGGTAATCAAAGCGGAAATTCCGGCTAGGACATGGCCGGAATCCAGTGAGATTCCAATCGGAGAGGAGGAATCCGAGCTTGAGATTTAGGATTTCCCTTTTCTCAGATTTCTCTCTACCCCTTTCAAAATTTCGACGAAAATGAATACTCCCCTCCCTTTTTCTCTGATTTTTTTCTTATATATGTAAAAATAAAAGCTGATATCCGCACACCTATAATTGATAAGCGCACAAAATTTGTTAGGCGCACAAAATTTGATAAGCGCACGAATCGGTTCCCTCCCAGACGAGCTAATTCACCCCCCTTCTGCATACAAATGATATATTTACCTCCTTTTTTCGCGGACAACCCCCTTTTTAGATGTTTCACCCCCCTTCTGGTCTGCATGGCGCATATTTTCTCGGCTCGTTCACTGTGCAAACGCGCTCGGATCTCGACGAAATTTTACGGAGACCTAAGGGAGACCTTAAGCTACCCCAGGGTTCAATTTGGGACCCCAGCTCACTGATTTGACGAGGCTTCGCACAAGCAACGCGAACTCGGGTCCGGTCAAAATGGGGTGTCTACAACAGGTACTGCAGTGACGTTAGAGCCGAGCTGGAGGACCCGAGGAGCTGATGTGAAGGAGCTAAGGAGCTGAGTCCTGCGTAAGGAGCAAACGAGGTCAGAAGACCAACCCGGGGTGTTACTCCGGACAGGCCCTTCGACACTCAAGTCAGTATGTGCAAGAGTGCAGAGCCGAATTTTAAGAGTGGGAGAGAAGAGGGTATTACATTACCCATTGGTTTGAACATTGAATCCCCTTTTATAGGGGAAAATTTGTGACGTTGGATTACCCACCTGTGGACAGGTGGCGGCCTGCTATAGGTTTGAGTTCACCTACTCCAGGACAGGTGTCGACCTGCCATAGGTTTGAGTTCACCTACTCTGAGGTAATTACAATAATACCCCTGGACAGGTGTCAACCTGTTACAGGTGGCTGTTTTTATACCCCATCAGTTGCCCCCTAGTTCTCCAAGTCATTGTAATGATTTGGGGAAGTGTGGTGAGTCACATTCCTGATCGGGAGGAGTCTGTTCGGCGAAGCCGTTTGTCCGGCCTGGAAATCAGTCCTGAAATTTGTCAGTCCGGCCTGTGAATCAGTCCGGAAATTTGTCAGTCCGGCCTGGGAATCAGTGCGGAATTTTGTCACTCCGGCCTGGGAATCAGTCCGGAAATTTGTCACTCCGGCTTGGGCCGGACTCATTTTTGTCGCGTAGTGGACGCGTTATATCCTGTCCGGCTTGGGCCGGACTCATTTTTGTCGTGTAGCGGACGTGTTATATCATGTTCGGCTTGGGCCGGACTCATTTTTGTCGCGTAACGAACGCACCATATCCTATCCGGCTTGGGCCGGACTCATTTTTGTGATTGACTCAATCGCTTTTGAGAGCTATCCTTCATGCGGGCATTTCATGGAAGCCCTTAGTCTCTTGGAGATACGCGCGTACGTCTCGTGACCTTGCCTCGAAGTTCGTGCCCCTCATTAATGAAAGACACGTGGCACCACGCAGGCGCCCTCGACGCGCGTGCCCTTCATTAAATGCAGACCCCCATCGCCAAAGTTTATAAAAGGAGGGTTTTCACCCTTCATTTCTTACCTTTACTTTCCTTCAGCTTTTTGCTCTGCCAGTTCGGCTTAAGCCAGTTCGGCTCGCGTAGTTCGTGGTTGTGAAGGGCTGCGGATTTGGGAGCTTTCAGTTCTAAATCGGGAGATTTCAGTTCTGACCGGTAATCTTCTTGAGCGGGCCTTTTATTAGTTTCTTTTTCTGCGTTCATGTCCTGTAGTAGCTCTAGCTCTAAGTCCGGTTCGGGGTCCGGTTCAGGGGAGTCTTCCAATAGCTCAGTGTCTAGTTCATCGGAGAGGACTCAAAATAATCCGACCAGAACTCCGGAGCAAATAATGGCGAGTCCCGATGTTAGAGTAGAGATCGTAGATAGTGAGGAGGAGGAGGAGGTAATCTTGGACTTGAATGCCATTCCTCTCCCAACGGATAGTTATCACCGAACAGAGGCGAGTGTTGGTAGTGACGCCGCCGAGGCGTCCACAACATTCCTCCCTGGCCGGGCCGTTGAGGTCGTAGCTAGGGCCCGGATGGACGCCAACCCACAATACAACATACGGGCTCTTTGCGAGAAAAATATCCTTGATGAGTTCATGATGAGGGACATTAGGGATAGGTACTGTGTTCCCTCAAGGTTCGGGCTGAGGCCAGCGATAGAGGGAGATAGGGCTTGCAACGAGAGCTCTGATATATGTATATATGACGAGTCGTTAAGGGCTGGACTCAGGTTCCCTCTGCACCCATTCTTCATCGCGGTCCTTCGACATTATGGGCTGGCTCCGGCCCAAGTTGCGCCGAACTCATGGAGGGTGCTGACTGGGTTCATGTACCTCGTCCATGGCTGCTTCGAAAGAAACATATCTGTGTCGTTATTCCGCGCTTGTACACACTTGAAGAGGCATAAGGAAGGGGGCTGGATTTATATTAGCCAGCGCCCTAAGGTGAAAATGATCACTGGCACTCCCTCTTCCATCCAGTTATGGAAGAACAGGTTCTTCTATATCGAGGACAAGGAGTCCACCCAACCTTGGCCGGTTCCTCTAAGATGGGACGTCCCGGACACAGTTACGCTGAGCCGCAAGCCGGTCCTTGAGGAAGAGGATATGAGGACGTTCTCCCTAATCCGTGAGGAGGTGGAACGAGGGGGCCCCATTCATTGCGGAAAATTCTCGGGTGAAGCGGCTCTGGTCGGGCTGGGCCTTAGTACTGCGACCCCGGCACGTATGTAGCGAGTCTTACTCAACTCTTTTTCATCCTCTTTTTCCTTTGCCGACTGGTTTGTTCGTCTATGTTGACTTTCAGAGATGCGGGCACAGTCGAAGATTGAGAAAGTGAGATCAGGGGCATTCGGGAGGGTGCAGCAGGGAAAGGCCCAGCAAGGCCAGAAAAGAAAAGCCGTAGAGATGGCGAGCCCGGCCCAAACCCAGGACGCGCCGCCGCCTCCCAAAGCCAAGACTACAGTGAGGGTGGTGGGCGCCTATGGCCGGGGAGCGGGGTCCTCAAAGCCAGGAGGGACATCTGCTGAAGCCCGTCCTCCCCTGGCGAAGACCGGAGACAATGTTTTTCGGCCTAACTGGGCCGTTCAGAAGAATGACACCTGCCTTGGTGAGAGCTGGGTGGCTAAGGAGCTCCTCACCAAAGTTCTCCTCAGCAACGACAAGCTCCAAGTTCTCAACGAACCTCCAGCGGCGGCTGACGAGGCTATATTCTCTTCCCTTTACCAGGTGAGGCGGCCTATGAGTTTTTGTTTGTCTTTTTCTTTGAGTTGCTTTCTTGTGTTAACAACACTTGCTGGCCTGTAGATCTCATTGTACTACAAAGACCTCCGGGAGAAGAGCAAAAAGTTCTCTGCGGAAATAACAAAGTCTGAGGAGGAGAGTGGGAAGCAGATGAAGGAGGCTGAAGAGCTTCAAAGGTCAGCTCAAAGAAGACTTGGCCGCTCAGAAGCAGAAAGCTGCTGAGGCTCTCAACGCACAGAGGGAGAGAGCCCGGGAGAGACAGATAGCCGCCGTTGCGGAGGCCGTCACGGAGGCCACTCAGAAGAAGGAGGACGAGCTTTTCAACCTGTCCAGCGAGTCCTACAAGGTGGGATTCTTTGACTGTCTTCAGCAGGTTAAAGAATCCAACCCAGCCGTGACCCTGACGGGACTAGTCCTCCCTCATCCAGTGACGCTTGGCGATGATGAGCCAGGCACCCCCGCTGCTCCAGTAGTTCCGGAGACGGACCCTTCGCGGGGTGGTGGCCAGGGGGTGCCTTGAGCTCCTCTTCTTCTCTTTTTGATCTGATTTTTTTGTAATGGTCCTTGGGAGGCCCAACTTTTGTAACAGCCCTTCGAGGCCTTATTTTTTTGTAATGGCCCTTAGAGGCCCAACCTTTCTATGAATAGAAATTACATCTTGTCGTCCATCCTCTACTTGTCTGTCCCTGGTCAATATCGTTTGGTTCTAATATTGTGGGCCAGAAATACCACGGGCGGACGTTCGAGGCGAACTAACCGGTGAGGACCCAAGTTTTAATAAACTGGGTTTCTAGGCGGCTAAATCCCCGAGTTTTAGTGAACTGGGTTTCCAGAGTACCGAAGTTTTAGCGAACTGGGTTTCCAAGCGGCGTTGGTTTTTGCATCCGGGTTGGTTCCGGACCAGGAGTGGGCTCCCGATCTTTGCGGAGACGACCTGTGGCGAACCAAGCAGCGAGTACCCAAGTTTTAGCGAACTGGGTTTCCAAATAGCAAGTACCCGAGTTTTAGTGAACTAGGTTTCCAGAGCACCCAAGTTTTAGCGAACTGGGTTTCCAAGCGGCGTTGGTTTTTGCATCCGGGCTGGTTCCGGACCAGGAGTGGGCTCCCGATCTTTGCGGAGACGAGCCATGGTGAACCAAGCAGCGAGTACCCAAGTTTTAGCGAACTGGGTTTCCAAGCGGCGTTGGTTTTTGCATCTGGGCTGGTTCCGGACCAGGAGTGGGCTCCCGATCTTTGCAGAGACGAGCCGTGGCGAACCAAGCAGTGAGTACCCAAGTTTTAGCGAACTGGGTTTCCAAATAGCAAGTACCCGAGTTTTAGTGAACTGGGTTTCCAAGCGGCGTTGGTTTTTGCATCCGGGCTGGTTCCGGACCAGGAGTGGGCTCCCGATCTTTGCGGAGACGAGCCGTGGTGAACCAAGCAGCGAGTACCCAAGTTTTAGCGAACTGGGTTTCCAAACAGTCTTGCGAGGAGATTTGCAAAGGAGTTTCTATCATTCACATTCGGTAGATATTTACAAAGTCACTTCCACGCCTGGTGGTTTACTACTGATAGTACTTTCGGAGGTTCTTTGAGTTCCAGGCATGGGGTAACAGATGCTCCTCCAATGTCTGCAGCTTATAACTTCCCGGGCGGATCACTTCTTTTACTCGATAAGGGCCCTCCCAGGTAGGGGAGAGTTTTCCGACTTTCTTTGGTTGGGAGACAGCAGCTTTTCTTAGGACCAGATCTCCCGCTCTGAATTCTCTAGGGCGTATCTTCAAATCATGATAGTTGAAAACTTTCTGCTTGTAGGCGGCGACCCTGATTCGAGACTCTTCTCGGGCTTCTTCCAGTAAGTCCAGATTTGCACGGAGCCCCTCTCCATTGAGTTTCTCATTGAAGTTGGTGACTCTTGGAGACGGGGTGCCCACATCGACGGGAATTACGGCCTTCATCCCAAAGGACAAGTTGAATGGCGACTCCCCCGTGGATGTGCGCGGGGTGGTACGATATGCCCAGAGGACATGATAAAGTTCATCCGCCCATCGGCCAGCTTTCTCGTCCAGCCTCTTTTTAATTCCCTGAAGCAGGATCCTGTTCGTTACTTCTGTTTGCCCATTTGTCTGAGGGTGTGCCACCGTTACTTCGGAACAGAATTTTTGAAAGTTCCTACAGTCGAATTGTCTGCCGCTGTCCGTTATCAATACGCTGGGGATCCCGAATCTGCAAACCACTGATTTCCAGAAGAAGTTCTGCACGTTTTGCTCTGTGATCTGGGCCAGAGGTTCAGCCTCCACCCACTTGGTGAAATAGTCAATTACAACAACTACGAACGCGCGTCTTCCGGAGGCCGGTGGAAAGGGGCCCAGGATGTCCATCCCCCATATTGCAAAGGGGAGCGGGCTGATGATCGGGGCCATGGATACAGCAGGCTGGTGGATGGTGGGAGAGAATTTTTGGCATCTCTCGCACCTTCTAACCAGATTCAGTGCGTCTTGTCTTAAGGTAGGCCAGTACAGGCCTCTCAGTAGCACTTTGATTGCCGGGCCTTGCCCCCCAGATGTTCTCCACAAATCCCTTCGTGCGTCTCCTGTAGGGCGTATGCGGCGTTACTTGGCCGGAGACACTTTAGGTACGGGAGGGTATATGACCTTTTGTACAGGTTCTCACCATCAAGGGAAAACTGAGCTGCTCTCTGTGTCACTTTGCGGGCGTCCTTCTTCGCCTCGGGGAGCTTCCCGCTACGTAGATACTCAATGATTTCATCCATCCAGCAGGATTCGTGCTCTACCTGCATTATTCCGGCGGCCTTACCTTCGATACTGGACTTCTGTAGAAACTCCATGCATATGCTCCCGAGAGTGGTGTATCCGGACGCGGCTAGCTTAGACAGCACATCTGCTTTTGTATTTTCTGCTCTGGGGATTCTAATGACCTCGAAACTTTTGAACTTGCTGGCTAGCTGGCAGACCTGGGAGAGGTACTTGACCATACGCTCGTTGCAGGCCTCATAGACCCCTTGAATCTGGTTTGCAACCAGCTGGGAGTCACAGTATGCTTTAAGCCTCTGGGCGCTGGTCTGGGCTGCAAGATTCATTCCGGCGAGGAGGGCTTCATACTCTGCCTCATTGTTTGACGCGCGGAATCCAAACCTTAGGGCGTAATCTGCAGTGAAGTTGTCAGGTCCGGTGAGAATCAAACCGGCTCCATAGCCACCCTTATTAGAAGATCCGTCCGCGTGCACTTCCCAGATTGGTTCGGCGGTTGATGGATCCTGATTCGCTGGTGCGGGGATGATTTTCGTTTCAGTCTCATCTCATGTTCGCTCCTCAGTCGTGGTTTCTATCTCCACAGCCGGGGTTTGAACAATTCCAGGTTCGGTGCTCGGCTGGGGGATGGTGCATTCAGCCACAAAGTCTGCCAGGACTTGAGCCTTTATCGCAGGCCTAGGCACGTACTGGATGTCGAATTCGCTCAGCTCCACGGCCCATTTTACAAGATGCCCCGAGGTGTCTGGTCGGTGGAGAACTTGCCTGAGCGGCTGATCGGTCAGGACCTTTATTGTGTGGGCTTGAAAATACGGCCTCAACTTCCTGGCTGCCATCACCAGCAGGTAAGCCAATTTCTCAACCCGCTGGTACCTGATTTCGGCTTCTTGGAGAACTTTGCTGACATAGTAGACAGGCTTTTGCTGGCGGTGCTCTTCACAAACTAGGACTGCTGCTACAGCTGTGGGGCTCACGGACAGATACATGAGTAGCTCCTCACCTGGTTCCGGCTTTGCCAACAGTGGCGGAGAGGAAAAGTACTGCTTCAACTCCTCGAATGCGGTCTGGCACTCCTCTGTCCAGGGCGCAGTCTTGAGTCCTTTGACGGCGTTGAAGAAGGGCAGGCACCTCTCTGCGGATTTTGAAATGAAGCGCCCCAGAGCGGCCACCATTCCTGTGAGCCGTTGTACTTCTCTGATGGTTTTTGGTGGAGTGAGCTCCACCACGGCCTTAATCTTTTCTGGATTGGCCTATATCCCTCTTCGGCTTACCATAAATCCCAAGAACCAAAGTGGAGGCCCCCACTAAGCGGATGGAATAAAATGAATTTTACTGAAATATAAAAGGGGACCTAGGACAAGCGGAAATTGAAGGTTTATTCAGGGATTCTAGAGGAATCATAGTTCTATTTTACTGCGGACCGGCGGGGTATTGCGGTTGAAATGAAGTGGAAGCCCGGGCATTATTATGGGGATTGAGGTGGTCCGCAAATCATGGAAGTGGAATCTAATCATTGAAGGGGATTCAAATGCTATCAACAAGTCAGTAGGTCCATGGGAGTTAGCGGATATCAACAGGGAAATTAGGATATAGTTACATCCATTTCCCCAAAATATCAGCATAAGCGTTGTTCCGCCAACAAAGAAACAAATAAACTTGCAATAAAAGGTGCACAAAGAGAGGAGATGGTCATTTTCCAGGCGGTCCGATTAATGGAGAAGAGAAGGAATGAAGGGGCAGATGAAGGGTTAAGAACCTAGTTTCTAGACGCCCATCAAGGTTGGGATCCAACATCTTGGCCAATTGTGGGCGGTGAAGAATATGATTGCTAGGGTAACTGTATTTGCTGTTACAATGGTGGGACATCTTGTCCTCATAATGTGATTCGATTACAATTTATCAATACAATTGTTGCCATTAAAAAAAATAATAAGTATAATTGTTACCTTTCAAAAAAGAAATTTGAGGGTGGAGGGTTGAGAAGTTAAGGTTTCTATCAAGAGAAAGTGAAGGAAAGGGAGGAAAGCGGTCGATGTTCGAGGGTAAAAGGCCGTATCACTAGGGTTTTTATTAAGAGAGGACAAGTTGTGCTTTCGGAAAAAAAATTATTAAGACGAATTTGTTTAAAAGAAAAATATACATGATTCTTATTTTTTAAAGAGACAACGATGTGTTGGATTTGACAGAAAAAAGAGGATTCATGCCTAACATGGCTACAACAAGAATCTAGATGTGTTATATGCGATTCCCCTGTCGAAACCTGCCAGCACGGATTTGGGGGGGCGGGGGGGCAGGGGGTCACTGCACAATCCATGCAATACAGTCTGGCTCACTTGCAGGGAGTGGCAATCCCTGGTACTCTTCCATCCCTGTCGTCCTACAAGCAGTTCATTAAAAAAAAGGGCAGCCTAGTGCATGAGGCTCCCGCTTTGCCGAGATGCTGTTTCCGTGACTTGAACCCGTGACCACCAGGTCACAATGGAGCAACCTTACCGTTGCGCCAAAGCTCGCCCTCTTCCTACAAGCAGTTCGTAAAGAAACAGTAAATTAGAAAATTTTAAAAATAATGGAATAGGTTAAGAAAAATGAACTTGCTGAATCTATCAATTATGGTCAAAGGTTCAACGCCAAGCATCCCAAATGTCTTGAACTTATGCTTAGTTACACCTTCAAATAAAAGGTCAGGATTTCCAGCAAATAGAGTAATTGATATTTTCCTAAATAATACCAAATTTTCACCGTATCCGCTTATGTGAATTTCCCATAAATTATCTGTTTCCTATATCTTGGGTTTTGCCCAATTGAGAAAAAGGTCAGGTGTTAAGAAATAAAGTGTGATAGAAGGCTTCAACATATCACAAGTTGAATTTGTTGTTGCCGTTTTTTCTGTTAGTATTCATTTCATCCTAAAAGCCATATTGATATCCAAAGACCCGTTGAATGTTTAGCTTGTGATGTTCATCTGATTGGCCTAGAAGACGGATGGAGTACATAAGTTTTCCCTATTTTATCTTCTTCTCCGTGATGCAATTGTTGTTCCTTCTCTTATGTACCAATGAAAACAAACATTAGGGTTTTTTTTTTTTTGAATGGTGAAAACGAAAGTTTCATTCTGCCTATTCTTTCCATAACATGTCAATTTAGATTTATGTACCGGCTAAACATTAGTAATTAAATTAGTGAAATGCATTGATTGCTTAAGTATGATAGGTGATGATATTTCAGAACATGACACTTCTGTCTTCATTTTGCACTTTTTTCTTAAAACAAAAACTACAGGTTAAATGCTGTTACAATTCCAAATAGGAATTACACTGGGTTTCGTCTTATTTATTTTATTCTCTGTTTGGACGCTGAAGCTTCGAGAATAACCCCGGGAAGGTCCAGAGCTGCAGGGACTTGCCGCATATGACTCAAACTGCTGAAAGGAAGATTAGAATTGATCAACAGTTTATGGCATTGCTCTTCTCTAAAATTGATTCGCGAGGTTAGTTTTCTTATATTGGGTTATGGTATTATTGTAGATCATGATGTAACAGTAATATACAGCAATCTAACTGTTTGTATTTGTAATTGGTAGCATTGCCATACGATGTATATGTTAAAGTGGATGCATGAGGGGTCTCTGCCTCGTATCCCCGAAGAGCGCTGCACCATATAATTTTTTGTGGAAGACTCGAGACTGAATAAACAAAAGCGGTGTCATTCTAGTTACAGTAGCCATTGCATTAAATAAAAATTAACAATTTAATCGATTTTTGTTCAACGGGAATGCTTAAGTGAAGGGAGCCCATGCAAAAATAGCGTCACGGCCGCTCCCCATTACAGGTATAGTGGTCGCTCAACCTAGCCTTCTATACTCTCGGCACATCTACAAGGCCACAAGTATTAAAGCAGTCGATCCTGCACCATGGCTATACATAGCAGTTGTGTAAATGATGGAAGAGCAAAAGATGATAAATGGAGTGCTATAACAAAATTAACATAGCAGTTGTGTAAATGAACAATGATGAAGTTGAATCTTCGAAATACTGATCTTCGAGTAGAGAACAATACGTGAATTAATGGCAAATCATTGCCCACAATGTTAAAGTGAGGACGGAATCATCTTGCTTTTATACCTTTAAAAAAAAGTATCTTGGTCTTGTGACTATTGAATCCATTTCCTCACCATTTTCTGGGAAGAGCCAAAATCAGCAAACAGTTGGCAATGGTATCTAGTAAGTGCCAAAAACCAATTGATCTAAAATGCCGAATAGGATTTCTCAATGATCGATCATTGAAATCGTAATTCATTCATAAATCAAAGATGGAAGAACGAACACCATTGTGGTATCAGAGCCTTGTTTAGATGTGAAATCAGGGAGAAAAATCAACGAAAATCGATAAGAACAAGGTCTAGAGATATTTTCAAAAGTGACCGATCAACAGACACTGCCATTGATCGGCGTTTCATACCAATGATCATCCTCACCCAATGGTCGGATGATCGAACATCAAACTAAGACCAAAAATACTGAAATTGATTTCAAATGAGGGCCACCATATTTTGCCTTTACTTTGGTTAATCATCATATTAATTTTCACAACACAGATAATAACAAGATTTTAAATTTGTTGGGCCATAGGATCTTTTTTGTAAAACTAAAGCTGAGTTATATGAAAAAAAATTATTTTTACGGAAAATTGACAAACAGATCTACAATTACCCAAGACCAAAATCACACCGATAAAACAATTTTAGTAACGACACATCTAATGGGGCCCACTCAAAACAACAATTTAAAATAAGAATAGGGAGATGATAAATTCGCACCCTCTATAGAATTATTTGAGCCCCTTTAACCTGAATTGACGTAAAAAAGGAAGGTCCTCACTGCATTGACGGTATTGCGTGATGATCACTGAACGTAGGTTGGCCTGCTTGCTTGCTTGACCCAATGAGTTAATCGAAACGAGCACGGTCTGCTTGATGTTCGACTAGTGGTAGCGCCATCTTTCATCTTAGTGCTTAGTGGTCCGGAATTGAACATTTTCCCTTTCGGATGCAGGATTGGGCGGTGCCTAATTAATGACTGATTTTTTATGAGAGCTTTGAGTTCTTCGTGCATGGCTACTTTCCAACATGACTTAGATGCAGCTTCGGAATCAAAATTAGGCTTGGGAGATCGCAGAGGACGATCTCTTCGACTAATAGACTTGAACACAATTTTGACGTCAAATCACGTTACAAGGGTGCGAATAATCCTACATGGGGTGCGGATTTATCATCTCCCTAAAAAAGTTGATAAAAGATGATCATTTTTAGGCTCTTTACTAACAAGCCTTTTTTTGGGCCCCACGTGAAGCATTGGTTCGGCCAGTGAGCATAATTCCATCCCAATTCCGCTTGCCCCACCTCTTTAAAGATGATCCTAGCTTCTTCATTGATTAATTGGTCCTGATCTTACTGAGGGGGTGAACATTCATCTTGATACCATTACCTTATCAATCGTTCGAGGTCTGCACCAAATGGAGTTCTCATTCGAAAGATTTCGAGTCATGTAAAAATCAATAGCTTGAAGACATCTTTATCAAAGGTTTCAAATCATCCAATGAGGTGGGGCCCAAGGAAATAAAACAAAATTTTAATAGCCAACAGTATTCATGGACTCGATCACCATCCGTCAATGTCTAAATGACATATGGTGAACATTTACTAAACGATGTTTAAGTAGGTCTTAAATGATGTTTCCCTTGTAACGTGGAATCCTCTTACTTTACGGGGAAATAATTAATTGTTTCTCAAAATTAGAAGAACATTATAACCTAAACGTAAACCTTTTTAAGTCCAAAATTAATATCATGGAAATCCGTTTTAAGATCTCTACCATCTTCACGCCATTCCAAACTCTATAAATAAACACCCTCCTTGTAGTTTTCAATCAACCAAGTCATTCCACAACCAAGGACGAGAGGAATAGAATTCAGGCAAGGAAAGGGATTCAGTTGGCTGTGTTCCTGTTGATGCCTTTACTCATCACATGGGCAACACCGGGGCTCGCACGTGAGCTGTTCGAGAAAAATGAAGATGAAGAGTTTTTGTCAACTGCACCTAAAGCGGACATCGTAAGCACACTTCCCCCATCACCACTTCCATTTTATCAGTACTACATTGATCCATGCTGGGCTGATTTTATGGCAGCAGCACCCGGTTGCACTACAGCGATCCTTTTCCCACTTGAATTCCATCTGCCCTACTTGTCATTTGAACCCCAATGTTGCCAGGCAATCCGAGAGTTTAGCAAGAAATCTTGCTGGAACAAGATGTTCCTCGGTGTCCACCAGACTATCTCATACGCAAATGAAGTCGCTAAGAGTTGCAGTTAGTTCTTATCTAGGTTATTGAATAATATGTACTCCTTCCCCACCAATTAGTAGAAAGAGGAAGGGTTTATTATGTATTAGCAGAAGATGGATCTAATTTAATGCCTCATAATAAAAATAAATTTGCTTCACAACACTTTTATACAACCGGTACTTAAATCTCTCTCATCCTATTCATGGCATGATCCAAACAATCCATTTGTTGATCCACAACGTAAATGGCTTGTGCCCGTGAAATTATTTAATGATTCTAACCCTACGATCTATATAGGGACTACACATTATGGACACCTCTATAGATTGTGAGGTCAGGATCATTATACCTGGGTCCACTTTATTCAAAATCCAAACCATCCATTTGTAGGGCCCAATGTAACTAGGCCTTGCCCAATAAATCATCTCCATCTAGAGGATAATCCTAACCCTCCAATTTATTGATGGACGACACCATATATAAACCTCTCTACTAGGATCATCCCATGGAGATGATTTCATCGGAAAGGCATACTTTCATCGAGGCCTAACAAATGAACATTTGGATCTTCCAACATGGTGGGTCCCAAAGAATTTTATAATAAATACACATTATGGGATGATCATATTACTTTACACTTAAAAACTTCTATCAAACAAATATGCCTAGGTGCACATATTTTTTTTAAAATATATTTTAAATATATCCGAGGGACTAGACCCTGGATTCCTCCGGTTCTTTTTCTATGCGCTCTTTCTTCCGCAAGTTGACATCACCGAATTGGGCGGTCTCCCTCTGTTCAAGGATTTGTAAAGCGTTGCACCGCCTAGGGTGGTGGCTTTCGTTTGGACGGTAGCCAAGAAGAGAATAAATACTTATGACAGGTTGAAAAGTAGGAAACTTCTTATGGCTAGTCAGTGTGTTTTCTGCCGCAGTAATGAAGGGTCGTTGGATCATTTTCTAGTCCATTGCCCATTCTCATATCAATTGGGTATGGGGATAATAAATAGCTTTGGCTTTCAGTGGACGCTCCAAAAGGCAATTAAAACTATAATCCTTGGATGGAGTCTTGGGCCTTTTGGAGAAGTTGGCAGAGCTATGTGGAAACTAGCCCCTTAAGCGCAGATGGCAAAGAATTGCATTTGATGTGAAAGCGGGCATTATAGCGGGGAGCAGTATTGTGAAGGACGCACCTAGTTATAGCCCAGGAGAAATCCTTCGGAATTGGAAGGCTGTCATCCAAGAAAAGAAGAAGCAAGTCGCAGAGCCAAAGTGGAGGCCCCCACTAAGCGGATGGAATAAAATGAATTTTACTGAAATATAAAAGGGGACCTAGGACAAGCGGAAATTGAAGGTTTATTCAGGGATTCTAGAGGAATCATAGTTCTATTTTACTGCGGACCGGCGGGGTATTGCTGTTGAAATGAAGTGGAAGCCCGGGCATTATTATGGGGATTGAGGTGGTCCGCAAATCATGGAAGTGGAATCTAATCATTGAAGGAGATTCAAATGCTACCAACAAGCCAGTAGGTCCATGGGAGTTAGCGGATATCAACAGGGAAATTAGGATATAGTTACATCCATTTCCCCAAAATATCAGCATAAGCGTTGTTCCGCCAACACAGAATCAAATAAACTTGCAATAAAAGGTGCACAAAGAGAGGAGATGGTCATTTTCCAGGCGGTCCGATTAATGGAGAAGAGGAGGAATGAAGGGGCAGGTGAAGGGTTAAGAACCTAGTTTCTAGACGTCCATCAAGGTTGGGATCCAACATCTTGGCCAATTGTGGGCCGTGAAGAATATGATTGCTAGGGTAACTGTATTTGCTGTTACAATGGTGGGACATCTTGTCCTCATAATGTGATTCGATTACAATTTATCAATACAATTGTTGCCATTAAAAAAAAGAATCAGTATAATTGTTACCTTTCAAAAAAGAAATTTGAGGGTGGAGGGTTGAGAAGTTGAGGTTTCTATCAAGAGAAAGTGAAGGAAAAGGAGGAACGCGGTCGATGTTCGAGGGTAAAAGGTCGTGTCACTAGGGTTTTTATTAAGAGAGGACAAGTTGTGCTTTCGGGAAAAAAATTATTAAGACGAATTTGTTTAAAAGAAAAATATACATGATTCTTAGTTTTTAAAGAGACAACGATGTGTTGGATTTGACAAAAATAAGAGGATTCATGCCTCACATGGCTACAACAAGAATCTAGATGTGTTATATGCGATTCCCCTGTCGAAACCTGTCAGCACGGATTTGGGGGGGGGGGGGGGTCACTGCGCAATCCATGCAATACAGTCTGGCTCACTTGCAGGGAGTGGCAATCCCTGGTACTCTTCCATCCCTGTCGTCCTACAAGCACTTCATTAAAAAAAAGGACGGCCTAGTGCACGAGGCTCCCGCTTTGCAGAGATGCTGTTTCCGTGACTTGAACCCGTGACCACCAGGTCACAATCGAGCAACCTTACCGTTGCGCCAAGGCTCGCCCTCTTCCTACAAGCACTTCTTAAAGAAACAATAAATTAGAAAATTTTAAAAATAATGGAATAGAATCAGAAAAAATGAACTTGCTGAATCTATCAATTATGGTCAAAGGTTCACTGCCAAGCATCCCAAATGTCTTGAACTTATGCTTAGTTACACCTTCAAATAAAAGGTCAGGATTTCCAGCTAATAGAGTAATTGATATCTTCCTAAATAATGCCAAGTTTTCACCGTATCCGCTTATGTGAATTTCCCATAAATTATCTGTTTCCTATATCTTGGGTTTTGCCCAATTGAGAAAAAGGTCAGGTGTTAAGAAATAAAGTGTGATAGAAGGCTTCAACATATCACAAGTTGAATTTGTTGTTGCCGTTTTTTCTGTTAGTATTCATTTCATCCAAAAAGCCATACTGATATCCAAAGACCCGTTGAATGTTTAGCTTGTGATGTCAATCTGATTGGCGTAGAAGACGGATGGAGTACATAAGTTTTTCCTATTCTATCTTCTTCTCTGTGATGCAATTGCTGTTCCTTCTCTTATGTACCAATGAAAACAAACATTAGAGTTTTTTTTTTTTTTTTTGAATGGTGAAAATGAAAGTTTCATTCTGCCCATTCTTTCCATAACATGTCAATTTAGATATTTCTGTACTGGCTAAACATTCGTAATTAAATTAGTGAAGTGCATCGATTGCTTAAGTACGATAGGTGATGATATTTCAGAACATGACACTTCTGTCTTCATTTTGCACTTTTTCCTTAAAAAAAAACTTAGAGGTTAAATGCTGTTATAATTCCAAATAGGAATTACACTGGGTTTCGTCTTATTTATTTCGTGGAAGACACGAGACTAAATACACAAAAGCGGTCTCATTCTGGTGGTCTCATTCTAGTTACAGTAGCCATTGCATAAAATAAAAATTAACAATTTAATCGATTTTTGTTCAACGGGAATGCTTAAGTGAAGGGAGCCCATGCAAAAACTTAGCGTCACGGCCGCTCCCCATTACAGGTATAGTGGTCGCTCAACCTAGCCTTCTATACTCCTGGGACATCTACAAGGCCACAAGTATTAAAGCAGTCGATCCTGCACCATGGCTATACATATTAGACATTTTTTGTTCCGTTTAGTGATTTCTAGTAAATCAAATTACTTTTTTTCGAAATTGATGGAAGAGCAAAAGATGATATATGGAGTGCTATAACAAAATTAACATAGCAGTTGTGTAAATGAACAAAGATGAAGTTGAATCTTCGAAATACTGATGTTCGAGTAGAGAACAATATGTGAATTAATGGCAAATCATTGCCCACAATGTTAAAGTGAGGAGGGAATCATCTTGCCTTTATACCTTTAAAAAAAAGTATCTGGCTCTTGAGACTATTGAATCCATTTCCTCACCATTTTCTGGGAAGAGCCAAAATCAGCAAACAGTTGGCAATGGTATCTAGTAAGTGCCAAAAACCAATTGAAGTAAAATGCCGAACAGGATTTCTCAATGATTGATCATTGAAATCATAATTCATTCATAAATCAAAGATGGAAGAACGAACACCATTGTGGTATCAGAGCCTTGTTTAGATGTGAAATCAGGGAGAAAAATCAATGAAAATCGATAAGAACAAGGTCTAGAGATATTTTCAAAAGTGACCGATCAACAGACACTGCCATTGATCGGCGTTTCATACCAATGATCATCCTCACCCAATGGTCGGATGATCGAACATCAAACTAAGAGCAAAAACACTGAAATTGATTTCAAATGAGGGCCACCATATTTTACCTTTACTTTGGTTAATCATCATATTAATTTTCACAACACAAATAATAACAAGATTTTAAATTTGTTGGGCCATAGGATCCTTTCTGTAAAACTAAAGCTGAGTTATATGAAAAAAAATTATTTTTACGGAAAATTGACAAACAGATCTACAATTACCCAAGACCAAAATCACACCGATAAAACAATTTTAGTAACGACACATCTAATGGGGCCCACTCAAAACAACAATTTAAAATAAGAATAGGGAGATGATAAATTCGCACCCTCTATAGAATTATTTGCGCCCCTTTAACCTGAATTGACGTAAAAAAGGAAGGTCCTCACTGCATTGACGGTATTGCGTGATGATCACTGAACGTAGGTTGGCCTGCTTGCTTGCTTGACCCAATGAGTTAATCGAAACGAGCACGGTTTGCTCGATGTTCGACTAGTGCTAGCGCCATCTTTCATCTTAGTGCTTAGTGGTCCGGAATTGAACCTTTTTCCCTTTCGGAAGCAGGATTGGGCGGTGCCTAATTAATGACTGATTTTTTATGAGAGCTTTGAGTTCTTCCTGCATGGCTACTGTCCAACATGACTTAGATGCAGCTTCAGAATCAAAATTAGGCTTGGGAGATCGCAGATGACGATCTCTTCGACTAATAGACTTCAACACATTTTTTACGTCAATTCACGTTACAAGGGTGCGAATAATCCTACATGGGGTGCGGATTTATCATCTCCCTAAAAAAGTGGATAAAAGATGATCATTATTAGGCTCTTTACTAACAAGCCTTTTTTTGGGCCCCACGTGAAGCATTGGTTCGGCCAGTGAGCATGATTCCATCCCAATTCCGCTTGCCCCACCTCTTTAAAGATGATCCTAGCTTCTTCATTGATTAAAGTGTCCTCATCTTACAGAGGGGGTGAACATTCATCTTGAAACCATTACCTTATCAATTGTTCGAGGTCTGCACCAAATGGAGTTCTCACTCGAAAGATTTGAGTCATGTAAAAATCAATAGCTTGAAGACATCTTAAAGAACTTATGTATCATAATGCTTTATCAAAGGTTTCAAATCATCCAATGAGGTGGGGCCCAAGGAAATAAAACAAAATTTTAATAGCCAACAGTATTCATGGACTCGATCACCATCCGTCAATGTCTAAATGACATATGGTGAACATTTAGTAAACGATGTTTAAGTAGGTCTTAAATGATGTTTCCCTTGTAACGTGGAATCCTCTTACTTTAAGGTGAAATAATTAATTGTTTCTCAAAATTAGAAGATCATTATAACCTAAACGTAAACCTTTTTAAGTCCAAAATTAATATCATGGAAATCCGTTTTAAGATCTCTACCATCTTCACGCCATTCCAAACTCTATAAATAAACACCCTCCTTGTAGTTTTCAATCAACCAAGTCATTCCACAACCAAGGACGAGAGGAATAGAATTCAGGCAAGATGAGGAAAGGGATTCAGTTGGCTGTTTTCCTGTTGATGCCTTTACTCATCACATGGGCAACACCGGGGCTCGCACGTGAGATGTTCGAGAAAAATGAAGATGGAGATTTTTTGTCAACTGCACCTAAATCGGAGATCGTAAGCACACTTCCACCATCACCACTTCCATATTATCAGTACTACATTGATCCATGCTGGGCTGATTTTATGGCAGCAGCACCCGGTTGCACTACGGCGATCCTTTTCCCACTTGAATTCCATCTGCCCTACTTGTCATTTGAACCCCAATGTTGCCAGGCAATCCGAGAGTTTAGCAAGATATCTTGCTGGAACAAGATGTTCCTTGGTGTCCACCAGACTATCTCATACGCAAATGAAGTCGCTAAGAGTTGCAGTTAGTTCTTATCTAGGTTATTGAATAATATGTACTCCTTCCCCATCAATTAGTAGAAAGAGGAAGAGTTTATTATGTATTAGCCGAAGATGGATCTAATTTTAGTGCCTCATAATATAAATAAATTTGCTTCACAACCGGCACAACACTTTTGTACAACCAGTACTTAAATCTCTCTGATCCTACTCATGGCATGATCCAAACAATCCATTTGTTGATCCCATGAAATTATTTCATGATTCTAACCCTACGATCTATATACGGACTCCACATTATGGGCACCTCTATAGATTGTGGGGTCAGGATCATTATACCTGGGCCCACTTTATTCAAAATCCAAACCATCCGTTTGTAGGGCCCAATGTAACTAGGCCTTGCCCAATAAATCATCTCCATCTAGAGGATAATCCTAACCCTCCAATTTATTGATGGACGACACCATATATAAACCTCTCTACTAGGATAATCCCATGGAGATGATTTCATCGGAAAGGCATATTTTCACCGAGGCCTAACAAATGAACATTTGGATCTTCCAACATGCTGGGTCCCAAAGAAATTTATAATAAATACACATTATGGGATGATCATATTACTTTACACTTAAAAACTTCTATAAAAAAAATATGTGTAGGTGCACATATTTTTTTTAAAATATATTTTAAATATATCCGAGGGACTAGACTCTGGATTCCTCCGGTTCTTTTTCTGTGCGCTCTTTCTTCCGCAGGTTGGCATCACCGAATAGGGAGGTCCCCCTCTGTTCAAGGATTTGTAAAGTGTTGCACCGCCTAGGGTGGTGGCTTTCGTTTGGGCGGTACCCAAGAAGAGAATAAATACTTATGACAGGTTGAAAAGTAGGAAACTTCTTATGGCTAGTCAGTGTGTTTTTTGCGGCAGTAATGAAGGGTCGTTGGATCATTTTCTAGTCCATTGCCCATTTTCATATCAATTGGGTATGGGGATAATAAATAGCTTTGGCTTTCAGTGGACGCTCCAAAAGGCAATTAAAACGATAATCCTTGAATGGAGTCTTGGGCCTTTCGGAGAAGTTGGCAGAGCTATGTGGAAACTAGCCCCTTATGCGGTAATTTGGGACCTTTGGAAGGAAAGAAACAACGGTATTTTCCAAGATCTAAAGCGCAAATGGCGAAGAATTGCATTTGATGTGAAAGCGGCATTATAGCGGGAGCAATATTGTGAAGGATGCACCTAGTTATAGGCCAGGAGAAATCCTTAGGAATTGGAAGGCTGTCATCCAAGAAAAGAAGAAGCAAGTCGCAGAGCCAAAGTGGAGGCCCCCACTAAGCGGATGGAATAAAATGAATTTTACTGAAATATAAAAGGGGACCTAGGACAAGCGGAAATTGAAGGTTTATTCAGGGATTCTAGAGGAATCATAGTTCTATTTTACTGCGGACCGGAGGGGTATTGCGGTTGAAATGAAGTGGAAGCCCGGGCATTATTATGGGGATTGAGGTGGTCCGCAAATCATGGAAGTGGATTCTAATCATGGAAGGGGATTCAAATGCTACCAACAAGTCAGTAGGTCCATGGGAGTTAGCGGATATCAACAGGGAAATTAGGATATAGTTACATCCATTTCCCCAAAATATCAGCATAAGCGTTGTTCCGCCAACAAAGAAACAAATAAACTAGCAATAAAAGGTGCACAAAGAGAGGAGATGGTCATTTTCCAGGCGGTCCGATTAATGGAGAAGAGGAGGAATGAAGGGGCAGGTGAAGGGTTAAGAACCTAGTTTCTAGACGTCCATCAGGGTTGGGATCCAACATCTTGGCCAATTGTGGGTGGTGAAGAATATGATTGCTAGGGTAACTGTATTTGCCGTTACAATGGTGGAACATCTTGTCATCATAATGTGATTCGATTACAATTTATCAATACAATTGTTGCCATTAAAAAAAATAATCAGTATAATTGTTACCTTTCAAAAAAGGAATTTGAGGGTGGAGGGTTGAGAAGTTAAGGTTTCTATCAAGAGAAAGTGAAGGAAAAGGAGGAAGGTGATCGATGATCGAGGGTAAATGGTCGTGTCACTAGGGTTTTTATTAAGAGGACAAGTTGTGTTTTCGGAAAAAAAATTATTAAGACGAATTTGTTTAAAAGAAAAATATACATGATTCTTATTTTTTAAAGAGACAACGATGTGTTGGATTTGACAAAAAAAAGAGGATTCATGCCTAACATGGCTACAACAAGAATCTAGATGTGTTATATGCGATTCCCCTGTCGAAACCTGTCAGCACGGATTTTGGGGCGGAGGGGGGGGGGGTCACTGCACAATCCATGCAATACAGTCTGGCTCACTTGCAGGGAGTGGCAATCCCTGGTACTCTTCCATCCCTGTCGTCCTACAAGCAGTTCATTAAAAAAAAGGGCGGCCTAGTGCACGAGGCTCCCGCTTTGCCGAGATGCTGTTTTCGTGACTTGAACCCGTGACCACCAGGTCACAATGGAGGAACCTTACCGTTGCGCCAAGGCTCGCCCTCTTCCTACAAGCACTTCGTAAAGAAACAATAAATTAGAAAATTTTAAAAATAATGGAATAGGTTAAGAAAAAATGAACTTGCTGAATCTATCAATTATGGTCAAAGGTTCAATGCCAAGCATCCCAAATGTCTTGAACTTATGCTTAGTTACACCTTCAAATAAAAGGTCAGGATTTCCAGCAAATAGAGTAATTGATATCTTCCTAAATAATACCAAGTTTTCACCGTATCCGCTTATGTGAATTTCCCATAAATTATCTGTTTCCTATATTTTGGGTTTTGCCCAATTGAGAAAAAGGTCAGGTGTTAAGAAATAAATTGTGATAGAAGGCTTCAACATATCACAAGTTGAATTTGTTGTTGCCGTTTTTTCTGTTAGTATTCATTTCATCCTAAAAGCCATATTGATATCCAAAGACCCGTTGAATGTTTAGCTTGTGATGTTAATCTGATTGGCCTAGAAGACGGATGGAGTACATAAGTTTTCCCTATTTTATCTTCATTCTGCCTATTCTTTCCATAACATGTCAATTTAGATTTATGTACTGGCTAAACATTCGTAATTAAGTTAGTGAAGTGCATCGATTGCTTACGTATGATAGGTGATGATATTTCAGAACATGACACTTCTGTCTTCATTTTGCACTTTTTCCTTAAAAAAAAAACTAGAGGTTAAATGCTGTTACAATTCCAAATAGGAATTACACTGGGTTTCGTCTTATTTATTTTATTCTCTGTTTGCTCGCTGAAGCTTCGAGAATAACCCCGGGAAGGTCCAGAGCTGCAGGGACTTGCCGCATATTACTCAAACTGCTGAAAGGAAGATCAGAATTGATCAACAGTTTATGGCATTGCTCTCCTCTGAAATTGATTAGCGAGGTTAGTTTTCTTATATTGGGTTATGGTATTATTGTATATCATGATGTAACAGTAATATACAGCAATCTAACGGTTTGTATTTGTAATTGGTAGCATTGCCATACGATGTATATGTTAAAGTGGATGTGTGAGGGGTCTCTGCCTTGTATCCCCGAAGAGCGCTGCACCATATAATTTTTTGTGGAAGACTCCAGACTGAATAAACAAAAGCGGTGTCATTCTAGTTACAGTAGCCATTGCATAAAATAAAAATTAAAAATTTAATCGATTTTTGTTCAATGGGAATGCTTAAGTGAAGGGAGCCCATGCAAAAACTTAGCGTCACGGCCGCTCCCCATTACAGGTATAGTGGTCGCTCAACCTAGCCTTCTATACTCTCGGCACATCTACAAGGCCACAAGTGTTAAAGCAGTCGATCCTGCACCATGGCTATACATATTAGACATTTTTTGTTCCGTTTAGTGATTTCTAGTAAATAGAAGTATTTTTTTTCGAAATTGATGGAAGAGCAAAAGATGATATATGGAGTGCTATAACAAAATTAACATAGCAGTTGTGTAAATGCACAAAGATGAAGTTGAATCTTTGAAATATTGATATTTGAGTAGAGAACAATACGTGAATTAATGGCAAATCATTGCCCAATATGTTAAAGTGAGGAGGGAATCATCTTGCTTTTATACCTTTAAAAAAAAGTTTCTTGCTCTTCTGACTATTGAATCCATTTCCTCACCATTTTCTGGGAAGAGCCAAAATCAGCAAACAGTTGGCAATGGTATCTAGTAAGTGCCAAAACCCAATTAAAGTAAAATTCCGAACAGGATTTCTCAATGATCGATCATTGAAATCGTAATTCATTCAAAAATCAAATATGGAAGAACAAACACCATTGTGGTATCAGAGCCTTGTTTAGATGTGAAATCAGGGAGAAAAATCAATGAAAATCGATAAGAACAAGGTCTAGAGATATTTTCAAAAGTGACCGATCAACAGACACTGCCATTGATCGGCGTTTCATACCAATGATCATCCTCACCCAATGGTCGGATGATCGAACATCAAACTAAGAGCAAAAATACTGAAATTGATTTCAAATGAGGGCCACCATATTTTGCCTTTACTTTGGTTAATCATCATATTAATTTTCACAACACAGATAATAACAAGATTTTAAATTTGTTGGGCCATAGGATCCTTTCTGTAAAACTAAAGCTGAGTTATATGAAAAAAAATATTTTTACGGAAAATTGACAAACAGATCTACAATTACCCAAGACCAAAATCACACCGATAAAACAATTTTAGTAACAACACATCTAATGGGGCCCACTCAAAACAACAATTTAAAATAAGAATAGGGAGATGATAAATTCGCACCCTCTATAAACTTATTTGCGCACCTTTAACCTGAATTGACGTAAAAACGGAAGGTCCTCACTGCATTGACGGTGTTGCGTGATGATCACTGAACGTAGGTCGGCCTCCTTGCTTGCTTGACCCAATGAGTTAATCGAAACGAGCGCGGTTTGCTTGATGTTCGACTAGTGGAAGCGCCATCTTTCATCTTAGTGCTTAGTGGTCTGGAATTGAACCTTTTCCCTTTCGGATGCAGGATTGGGCAGTGCCTAATGACTGATTTTTTCTGAGAGCTTTGAGTTCTTCCTGCATGGCTACTTTCCAACATGACTTAGATGCAGCTTCAGAATCAAAATTAGGCTTGGGAGATCGCAGATGACGATCTCTTCGACTAATAGACTTTAACACATTTTTGACGTCAATTCACGTTACAAGGGTGCGAATAATCCTACATGGGGTGCGGATTTATCATCTCCCTAAAAAAGTGGATAAAAGATGATCATTATTAGGCTCTTTACTAACAAGCCTTTTTTTGGGCCCCACGTGAAGCATTGGTTCGGCCAGTGAGCATGATTCCATCCCAATTCCGCTTGCCCCACCTCTTTAAAGATGATCCTAGCTTCTTCATTGATTAATTGGTCCTGATCTTACAGAGGGGGTGAACATTCATCTTGAAACCATTACCTTATCAATCGTTCGAGGTCTGCACCAAATGGAGTTCTCACTCGAAAGATTTGAGTCATGTAAAAATCAATAGCTTGAAGACATCTTAAAGAACTTATGTATCATAATGCTTTATCAAAGGTTTCAAATCATCCAATGAGGTGGGGCCCAAGGAAATAAAACAAAATTTTAATAGCCAACAGTATTCATGGACTCGATCACCATCCGTCAATGTCTAAATGACATATGGTGAACATTTACTAAACGATGTTTAAGTAGGTCTTAAATGATGTTTCGCTTGTAATGTGGAATCCTCTTACTTTAAGGTGAAATAATTAATTGTTTCTCAAAATTAGAAGAACATTATAACCTAAACGTAAACCTTTTTAAGTCCGAAATTAATATCATGGAAATCCGTTTTAAGATCTCTACCATCTTCACGCCATTCCAAACTCTATAAATCAACACCCTCCCTGTACTTTTCAATCAACCAAGTCATTCCACAACCATGGCGGAGAGGAATAGAATTCAGGCAAGATGAGGAAAGGGATTCAGTTGGCTGTGTTCCTGTTGATGCCTTTACTCATCACATGGGCAACACCGGGGCTCGCACGTAAGCTGTTCGAGAAAAATGAAGATGAAGATTTTTTGTCAACTGCACCTAAATCGGAGATCGTAAGCACACTTCCACCATCACCACTTCCATATTGTTGGACCGAAAATCGGTAACAGGTACTGTAGTGACATCAGAGCTGAGCTGGAGGACCCGAGGAGCTGATGTGAAGGAGCTAAGGAGCTGAGTCCTGCGCAAGGAGCAAACGAGGTCAGAAGACCAACCCGGGGTGTTACTCCGGACAGGCCCTTTGACACTCAAGTCAGTATGTGCAAGAGTGCAGAGCGAATATTAAGAGTGGGAGAGAAGAGGGTATTACATTACCCATTGGTTTGAACATTGAATCCCCTTTTATAGGAAAAATTAGTGACGTGGGATTACCCACCCCTGGACAAGTGGCGGCCTGCTATAGGTTTGAGTTCACCTACTCCAGGACAGGTGTCGACCTGCCATAGGTTTGAGTTCACCTACTCCAGGACAGGTGTCGACCTGCCATAGGTTTGAGTTCACCTACTCTGAGGTAATTACAATAATACCCCTGGACAGGTGTCAACCTGTTACAGGTGGCTGTTTTTATACCCCATCAGTTGCCCCCAGTTCTCCAAGTCATTGTAATGATTTGGGGAAGTGTGGTGAGTCACATTCCTGATCGGGAGGAGTCTGTTCGGCGAAGCCGTTTGTCCGGCCTGAAAATCAGTCCGGAAATTTGTCAGTCCGGCCTGGGAATCAGTCTGAAAATTTGTCAGTCCGGCCTGGGAATCAGTTCGGAAATTTGTCAGTCCGGCCTGGGAATCAGTCCCGAAATTTGTCAGTCCGGCCTGGGAATCAGTTCGGAAATTTGTCAGTCCGGCTTGGGCCAGATTCATTTTTTTTCGTGTAGCGGACGCGTCATATCCTGTCCAGCTTGGGCCGGACTAATTTTTGTCGCGTAGCGGACGCGTTATATCCTGTCCGGCTTGGGCCGGACTCATTTTTGTCTCGTAGCGGACGCGTTATATCCTGTCCGGCTTGGGCCGGACTCATTTTTGTCGGGTAGCGGACGCGCCATATCCTGTCTGGCTTGGGCCGGACTCATTTTTGTCGCGTAGTGGATGCGCCATATCCTGTCCGGCATGGGCCAGACTCATTTTTGTGATGTACTCAATCGCTTTTGAGAGCTATCCTTCATGCGGGCATTTCATGGAAGCCCTTAGTCTCTTGGAGATACGGACGTACGTCTCGTGACCTTGCCTCGAAGTTCGTGCCCCTCATTAATGAAAGACACGTGGCACCACGCAGGCGCCCTCGACGCGCGTGCCCTTCATTAAATGTAGACCCCCATCACCAAAGTTTATAAAAGGAGGGTTTTCACCCTTCATTTCTTACCTTTACTTTTTACTTTCCTTTTGCTTTTTGCTCTGCTAGTTCGGCTTAAGCCAGTTCGGCTCGCGTAGTTCGTGGTTGTGAAGGGCTGCGGATTTGGGAGCTTTCAGTTCTAAATCGGGAGATTTCAGTTCTGACCGGTAATCTTCTTGAGCGCGCCTTTTATTAGTTTCTTTTTCTGCGTTCATGTCCTGTAGTAGCTCTAGCTCTAAGTCCGGTTCGGGGTCCGGTTCAAGAGAGTCTTCCAGTAGCTCAGTGTCTAGTTCATCGGAGAGAACTCAAAATAATCCGACCAGATGTAGACACCCCATTTTGACCGGACCCTAAAGTCCCCAAAATTGAATAAGAACTCCAAAAATCAAATAAAATTCCCAAATTCCGAGTCCCAAAATATCCCGAAATTAATCTCAAAAATTCCTGAAGGACTGGGCCCAAAATGAGAAGAAGGCTTGAGTTTTGAGCATCTTATTGTGCGTATTCCCGGGTACAAATTCCCCAGGAGATTGTTAGTGTTCTCAAGGATACCCCTGCAAAATTTCATGGTAATCGGGCGAGAAATGTAGAATAAGACAGGCGAAGTGTGTGCAATAATCAAAGTTGGGTTGTGATAGGGTGAATTATCAAAGCTTGGTTGTGTAGATATCGCCCTCCTTTTTTTTATAAAAGGCAAGATATTTTGTTGGTAAAATGGTGATTTGCCACCTTTAGAGGGGTAATTTTGGAATTCTAATATTGCTTAAGGTGTAAGCAATCCTTAGTGACCCTTGGATCAAATCAGAGGGTGAGGATCACTTAGAGAGACGAGAATCTTTCGCCCTATTTTCTACATGAGGCCCCCCCTGGTAGTATAAAAGGAGTAGTCAAAATGCATTAGGAGGGGCTGTCCAAGTAAAGATGGGGGGGAGAAAAAGTTTACCATTTCCCTTTTTATATCCTCTAGAGCTAGGGTTCTAGGGGAGGGGTCTTCTTTATCTTCGTCGGAGAAAAGGAAGCAGAGAGAGAGAGAGAGAGAGAGAGCTCATCCTCCGACCACCCTCCAACCTCCGGCCGAGCCGCCTCCATCTCCTCCCTCATCTCTCCTCTTCAACCACCATCTCCATCCCTTACCAGCAACCCAACCACCAAACCCACATCCGGCCAGCAACCCCTTTTCTTTAAAAAAAAAAAACCTCCGGCCGCCTCTCCCAACTCCGGTCAATCCACCTACCACCACCTCCTCTGTTCATCTCCCTCTTCAACCTCAAAACCCATTTCTGCAAAACCAAAACCCCACCTTCATCAACCTCCTCTGTCTTCATCTTCTCCGGCAAGCTTGCTGGATTCCGGCCAACACTACCCCACCACCGCCACCATCTTCATCCTCCAACCTCATTCCCGCCGGCCGGCCGGCCATCTTCTTCCTCCTCTGCTGCTATCCCATTCAAACCCATTTCAAACCCCCATGGAATCTGACCCAGCTAACCCACTTCATCTCCCCAAAACCCATTATCTCAAACCCATCTCCCATCCATACCCCCTTCATCTCTGCCCGAACCCTCCTCATTTTTCTTCCACCCACCTCCTTCTCCCGCCGGCCATCCATCCATCTCCGGCCAGCCCAAGCTCGATCCCTTTCAATTTCATCTCCTTCGGCCAACCACCACCAGCCGCCGCCACCATCATCTTCCCCCCTTTGTTCCCTTCACCCATCCGGTCAAAACCCACCTCACCGATCTCCACCATCTCTGCAACTTCCAAAATCCAAACCTATCCCCTGTTCTCTGCAAAAGCCACATTAAAACCATCCAAACCCTCTTCATTTCGTTTTTCACCCCAACTCCGACCATCTTCCCACCCCATCTCCGATCCAACCCAGCAACTACTGAGATTACCTTCATCGATTCCGGCAATTTTGCCGGAATCCGACCGTTTCCTCTCCTCTGATCTCGGATCTTTCATCATCGCCATCGCTGTTATTGCATTCAACCCAAAAACAGGGTTTTAAAGGTTGCTTATTCAAAAAGATTTAAAATGCAATTTACAAAAGTTTGGCTGGACTTGGGATATGGATCTCAAGCTGCACTACGTACCTCGTGAGAGAGGATCAAGCCAACGTAGTTCGAAAATCGAACTCTCCTAACTAAAACCTAACACTCCAAATGGTTTAACGGTTTTAATGTTTTTCAAATGTTTTTGATATTTTTAAAGTTTTCAAATGTTTTTGAATTTCAAATTTCTAATATTTTTGGATTTTAAAGCTTTTCCAATGCTCTGAACCTTTAAATGTTTCCAATCTTAAAGGGAACACGCAAGTAACACCACAAACTAGGGCAAAGCCCTAAATCTAAAGGGGAAACCCCGACTAAGCAACTGACGCCTCAAAGAGATGAATCACAACAAGAAACTGGCGTCCCAAGAACAGAGAAAACGAATCTAAGATCTCAAACAAGCAAAGCTCTAATAAGACTGAGTTAGTCTCTAATCAAAGAAACTCCTAACTAATAACACTAAAGAGGGGTGCAAATGAGTCAGGGACTCTTTAATAACACTACCGAGTCAAAGACTCGCTCTAAAAGAGGAGGCCACTCTAACATGAGGCTAGGTAAGCCTTCTAAAAGGGAAACTCTCTATATGAGACAAGGCTTGTCTCTGAGACACAAATGACGTAAACAAGGGTTCTGATGAGACTGGGCAAGTCTCCTATATACAAACGAGGGGTATGCTACTTGGATTGAGCAAGTCCCCTAAGGATGGGCTTGGGCTAGCGCCTTCATCTCCCACTTTTGCAATGAAAAGAGAACCAACATCTGAAGGTACCAAAAGAAATAGACAATTACTCCATATACTCATAGCACGCAAGGAGTGGGTTCTACTCAAAGACAAAATCTCATAACAGGCGAACTTAACCAAATTACAATTACAAAGCTTATAAACTGTAGGACCGTAATTATGCATTGATGGACAGTAGATAAGTGCATCTTAACTTAACCTATCCTTTGGTATTCAAATGACACACCCAATGACACAGAATGTGACCAGGGCTCAAGCATGCCATTCAACATAAAAAGAAATTGATTGAATTTAAACTATCACCAGGACATGACTAATCAAAGTAATAATGCGCGGGCATCTTGCGGCAACAGAACTTGAACCCACGATCAACACATAACCATGAAACATATGATGAATGCCTTAAATTTGAATGGCAAAAGAACTAAAACAATACAGCTTCTCTATCCTTCAAAGCAAAATAAATACTGGGCCATGACTAATCTCACAAGACACTTTAATGAGAAAAGACAAACTGCATCAAAATGCTTTCTTGGATACAAGATCTTAATCTTTTGAATCCATTACTATATAACCAAGAATTGCGATCTAGAGTGAATCAAAAGGATTCTTCCTGTAACAGTGACTCAAGCCTTTGGTAATTTAATTCAAAGATCAACAGTATAAGGGCCAATGCTAGAGTTAAATTGAGATCTGAATCACAACCGAAGCTAAAGAAATCATGCTCAAATCAGATCTACAAATGAAATACATCATAAATCTGCAAATCGAGAAGAAAAACGAATTGTACCTGAAATTTCTGTTACCTCTGTGAAGATCCAAGCATTTTTTTTTCTTCTTCTGCAAAGGAATTATGCCAAGATCTGCTTCTATCCCGTAGATCTGAGTAATAGCACTCCTAATCTTCTTTTTCTACACAATCCGAATTGTTGATGCTAAAGATCAAAGAAACTTGCAAAAATAGATCGGAGATTTAAGATACAGCCGGAACCCGGTGAAAATACGACCGGAGAAGAAATTTTGAAATGGAATTCGGAGGTAGAGGAGGTCGGATTTTAAAAAAATGGCCAGAGCTCCGGTGAAGTGACCGGAATGGCCGATCGGAGAAGACAATCGGAGAGAAAAAGAAAAGCAAGATCTCTCGCTCTCTCTCTTCAGCTATCTCTCTAATTCTCTCCCTCTCAGATATGAGATTTCTCTGCTGGCTGGAGCTCCGGGGGGCGAGGTCGGAGAAGAAAACCCCCTAATCCCTCTTTCTCCCTCTTTCTAATTTTCACGAGAAAAATCCTCCTTTATTTCTGAAAATCTGAGATCCAGATCTGAGATTTTCTCTCAAAATTTTCCTTCCAAATCTCCCTCTTCTTCTTAAAATCGGTGGTGGGATAGGGGATTTGAGGAATCCGGTGGGTAGTGACCAGGGAAGACGACCGGAGATGGTGAAGAAAATGGTGGATTTGCAAAGATCAGAAATAGAATGGGTTTGAGATTGGTGATTAAGAGAGAGGGGTTCCCATGGGGATCAAAATAGCAAAGGTTTGAGGGTTAAATGGGGTTTGGTAGTAAAAATAGAAGAAGAAGAAGAAGTGGAGGTGGTAGTGGCCGATCGGAGCTGAGATTCCTCAGATAAATGGCTGTGGCAGAGAGGGTTTAGAATGATGGCTAGGGAGAAGACGAAGATTGGAGGTGGTGGAAGAAGGAGAATGATGATGGGAGGGTTCTGCGGAGGGGAATGACCGGATTCCGGCAAGGCCACCGGAATCCATGGAGGTTGGAAGTGAATGGGGGAGATGACAAGGGGTATTGACGATGGGGATGGGGACAAAAAGATGAAGATCTTGGGGGAGGGTGTTGGTGTTAGACTTTGGAGGTCAAAGCTCCGGTGAAGGTGGACGGAAATGGTGGTCTGCAACCTTCTTCCCAAAAATCGAAAACCTTCTTTGCAAAAGAACATGAGAAAAAGTCCTCTCCTCCCCTCTCTGCGATTTTCACGAGAAAATGAATAAAAATCCTTTGATTCTTTTTATATATACCCTTATGAAGGCCGCTGATATTAGCACTAACAAATTGATGGGCGCACAAAATTGATTGGCGCGCCCGTCAATTTGTCCTATTATTGCTTGGGTTGGCCCGCTGCAGGATAAATAACCCCCCTTTTGGGAGCGTACTACATTCATTGCAGAGGTCTGTTCGCCGGGCAAATTGGCTCTGATTTCGATGAAAATTTGCAGGGACCCCGGTAGGATCCCAACCTAGCTTAGGATGAAATTTTGGGGCCCTAATTTGGTGATTGGATGGGGTTTCGCACAAACACAGCGAACTTGGGTCCAGTCAAAATGGGGTGTCTACAGATGCCCCTCTTTGGCAGAGCGTGCTTGTCACGCGAATGGCAAAGCTGAACAGACGACACATTTTGACTGACCCGAAAGCAAAACAATTTTGTTTTGAATTTTCTTGGTTCTAAGAATAGCATTCACAAAGGTAAGACTCTACCAATAATAGGGAGATAGCCTCTCACCGACTCTTAACTCGGCAACTAAGATATCTCAAAGAGGTAGCCTCTCTCTAACGCTCACGACTCAACTATTTAAACTAGCTAGCAAAGATGAACGAACAGTTATAAAACTCAAACACACATTTTTTTTTATCAGGCTAAGCCAAAGTAAACATAACAATTGCTCAAAGAGCACCAACCAAACAAACAAACAAATCATTTCAATCACTCAAAGAGTTTTCATTTTATTTTAATTTTTTTAGAAATCACATTGCGACTTGTTCAGGACAAGCACAAATCCAAACATTCAAAGAGTTTTTTTTTTCTTTTTAGAAACTTGCAAAATAAGCCAAAGACCACTGTATTGAAATTCGTCCAAAAGAAATTCAAAACTAAACACTCAAAGAGTTTTTTTTTATATCATGCGGATCAGTCTAAAACTTGACCAATTATTAGGGTACTCGAATATTTGAGCCAAACTCAAACATCTAATACCGAGGCGAAACTAAGTCTCAAGCCTGACGATAGATATACAGATCATTGCTGAAAATAAATCTGTTTAGCTATCCGAGTAACTCTGACTCCTCTCTTTCAAGGTAGCGAATCACTCCGGATCATGTGGTTCTGTTAAACAGTTCCACATAAACCCAAATTCGTATGTCTTGCTAAACAGTCCCATACAAACCTTTTCGCAGATACACATGACTCCTAACTCGTTAGGAAGCTGCACATTGCGGAACGATGATTAGGCAAGTCACTACTTGACATTGCACTACTAATCATCAGGGTACTAAATACCCGGGGGAAGGAAGGAAAGACCAATCTGTGTAACGCTGGATCGAAAATATTTTCCTTATTGCAACCGTCAAAATGACCGAAGAAAATTCTAAACCGTGTAACACAGGTTTGATAATTTTCCCCTTTTAAAATGAACGAAGAAAAGAACGAACCGCGTAACACAGGTTCAGCGAGTTCTTCCATTAAAAACCTTTCAAAAAGACCAAACCGTGTAAGACAGGTTCGGTAATTTCTATTTCTGCTAAAATCTTTCAAAAAGACCAAACCGTGTAACACAGGTTCGGTAATTTACATTTCTATTAAAATCTTTCAAAAAGACCAAACTGTGTTACACAAGTTCGGTAATTTCTATTTCATCGATTGGTCTAAAACTTACTCGACCACTTTTTAGGGTACTCGAATATTTGAGCTAGACTCAAACATCTAATACAGAGGCGAAACTAAGTCTCAAGCCTGGCGATAGATATACAGATCATTGCTGAAAATAAATCTGTTTAACTATCCGAGTAACTCTGACTCCTCTCTTTCAAGGTAGCGAATCACTCCGGGTCACGCGGTTCTGTTAAACAGTTCCACATAAACCCAAATTTGTATGTCCTACTAAACAGTCCCATACAAACCTCTTCGCAGATACACATGACTCCTAACTTGTTAGGAAGCTGCACATTGCGGAACGATGATTAGCAAGTCACTACTTGACATTGCACTACTAATCATCAGGGTACTAAATACCCGGGCGAAGGAAGGAAAGACCAATCTGCGTAACGCTGGATCTGAAATATTTTCCTTATTGCAACCCACAAAATGATCGAAGAAAATTCCAAACCGCGCAACGCATGTTTGATAATTTTTCCTTTTTTTAAAAACGAACGAAGAAAAGACCAAAACCGTGTAACACAGGTTTGGATAATTTCCACCTCTGTTAAAAACCTTTCAAAATGATCGAAGAAAAGATGAAACCGTGTAACACAGGTTCGGTGATTCCCCCTATTAAAACTTTTCAAAATGATTGAAGAAAAGACCTAACCGTGTAACACAGGTTCGGTGATTCCCCATATTAAAACTTTTCAAAAATGATTGAAGAAAAGACCAAACCGTGTAACACAGAATATAGTAATTTCTTCCTTTATTGAAAACTTTCTAAAACCATGGAAGAAAAACCAAACCGTGGAACACGGAACCATCAATTTCTATCCTTATTAAAAACCTTCAAAAGGAATGAAGAATTTACCATCTTTAATCGATTTCACTATTGGGTCAGTCATCTCTTACCAAGAATAACTACGAGCGCATGATCTTTGCTGAAAGCAAAACTCAAGTAGATTGATGAGATTTTCAGGTGCTGACTTTCTTTAACAGGTGAAAAGCATTCTGACGAGATTTGAAGGATGCAGGAGTAGATTCTATACTCCGCTGGGAATTGAAGTTTCTGAAACTGACTCCAAAAGAAATAATTTGATCAAGGAATTCAACTCAAAGAGTATGTTCAAGCTTCTCTGGTTTCTATTTGCTAAGAATAGATATCCCAGTTATCAATGTGTAATATCTTTTATGACGCAAGTCATAAAAGATGCCCCTAGTATGATGTGCTTCCATGACAAGGTCTTAAGAAAGCAGAACCAAGGTAAGTAGGAAAAATTTGTGTTTGCATGGGTTCTTTCTTTGGTATAGTGGTAAGACCATCTCCACAAAGGCTGAACCCAAGAATTCTTCATTTTACTCATTGCTTGAGGCTTTGGTATTTCAGGCAGGTCTGAATAACAAATATCTTGCCCTTCTTTGATTCTTAAACCAGGATCTAATCTAGATTTTTCTTTACATTTCGGAAGGTGTACACCTATTCTCTCCAGTGCCAAACACTTTTGATTCTAAAAGAAAACAATGATAAACAAGGAACAAACTCCTGAGGACTCTTTCAAGCAAGACTTACAATATTCAAGGGACTTGACTAAATTTTGATTCACTCTTAAATCAAATGTATCATTTTTTAAATGGTAAGGTCAGCCACTCTCAGAGTAGTCTCAAAAACTATGTCAAGATGACCTAATTTCCTTCATCGAGATCTCCGTCATGGTTATACCACCTTCGGATTGCTCAGTTTCAATGCCCTTAGTTTAAAAAGATGTCAAAGTAAGTCTCGTCGACACTACTCGGATTCCAGGATCCTGCCCTGCGTAGAGGTTGCTTCTCCGTCTCTTTGATTTCTCTTTTTGGAAGAAGTCAAAATTAATGTCTTCCAAGTTTTCAGTCTAAAAGACCACTTATCTCAACTTTTGCTTTCCAAGCTTTCAGTCTAAAAGACTATTTATCTCAACCTTTGCTTTCCAAGCTTTCAGTCTAAAAGACTACATATCTCAACTTTTATTTTCCAAGCTTTCAGTCTAAAAGACTACTTATCTCAACTTTTGCTTTCCAAGCTTTCAGTCTAAAAGACTACTTATCTCAACTTTTGTTTGCACTCAAACTTGGGAATTCTACGTAACAGAGGAACTCCTTCTGCTTCTATTCAACTCAACTTTTCATGGGAAGTATTTGCCTCTGACTAGATTGTCTCTTCAAGTTTTCAATCCAGCAGACCGCTACACTTACTTTACATAAGCCAATCACTTTGGTTATTGACTTAGCAAGAAAATGACTTTATCTAGGCCGCCCTTTCGGGTTTTCAACCTAGCGGGTCTTCAAACTCTCATTCTTTTTTTTTTGTTTTTCTTTTCATTCGCCTCGAACCTTTGCTTGTTTCACCAGAAGGACTTTCTAGGTGGGCTCGGGTTCAAAAGGGTCGAATCCCTAAGGTTCTAAGGATTTGGACCGAATCTGGTCTAGCCAGACTACCTACGTATCCCAAAAATGGAGGATCAGATCCGCGTAGTTCGCTTTGGGATTTTTCAAAGAATAGTTTAGCATTTAGCTTCAAAATTTTTAAAAGGGACTTTATCCCAAGGTTTGACCGAACTTGAATTAATCAAGTTGCCTACTTACCCCTGAAGAAATGGGGATCAGGTCCGACGTAGTTCGGGTGCATAAATGCCCCGGGTTTATAATGTGTTTGAAAAGAAATTGTTTAATTTTACTTTTGGCCCAAAGGGTTTATAGAAGGATTTTTAAACGTTGGGATTTTAACTATAAAGGCTCAAACGTCCAAGGATGGCCTCCTGATGTATTTGGCGTACAAGCTCTTTTGCTTAAGGTTCAAAGACTTTGATTTATTTTTATTTTTTCGAGGAGTCTGACGGCATGTTAGGCAAAACTTCAACCACTGTGCTCCGCTCCCATCTCAAAGATCTTGAATTTATGCTCAAGATTCCACAACTCCTTGTCTGAAAATCTTCTCTCAGTATCTCATCAGCTCCACAGGATGTCTGATGCTTATCTCTTTAAAATTTTACTCTTCAACTGGATGTCTAAAGCAGATGAAGTCTTGCTTTGCTCAACGACAGGGCATTCCCCTAGTTTATCCTTATAGGATCAAGCAATACCACCTTAAACCCCTATAAACAGGTTTATCAATTCTTTGCGCTCCTTGGGAGATAAAGTTTTGCCAATCCATCTTTCCCGAGTTTCGGATTTCGATACCACTATCGATAGCTTCGATTTCTTCTTTAAGTGGCTATGTGTGGGACCCCGATCCCGCGAGAGGGGTGGGGCGCGAGCTGCCACACTCTCTCTTGGTCTCTCGTACCCACGCGATTGGCGTGTGCTCTTTTATTATTGATTTTAATTCATCTTTTATGTGAACTTGGGACCACTAAGGTAATCCGAATTTCACACAAAAGAGAGTGACAGAGTCGCCACCTAGATGTGGGATCTAGGACCCATAATTAACCAGAAATCTAGACTCGTTACCTGGTTATAAGAATGGAAGGTATGTGGAGTTATCCACCACATGCACCATTCCTGCCCGATAATCGGTCTTCAATTCCAAAAGTTAACTCTTTTGAATTTCGTTTAAATGGCTCATTTAACTCTATGTTAGTGTGCTAACTATGTGACATGCATCCTATGATCTAATTTCAATGTAGATCCTAAATGTGTATCTTGATTTCTTTATTTGTTTGAATTCAATCTAAGTGAATGTTCTCCTAAAATTCTAATTTCATGGAAAGTCCTAAGTGATTTAATTAAGAATTTACAAGAAAATTAATATACAAAACCCCACAATTTGTTGTGGAGCCGACTCGTGATTGGTATGCCATCAGACATCCAAGCTGCCTACGTACCCAAGCCTCACTGGGATCAGAGTCGACGTAGTTCGGTGCACCTAAGCTAAGCTACTTATGCCTAACTCAACTAAGACACCGACCTAGACTGGATTAACTGTTTCAACAGTTTTAAGAGAAGTTATTTAATTCGAGTTGAGGATTTTATTATCCTAGGATTTCATCTAAGATGCTATATGATCCTATCTAAATGCAAATTGTCCCTTAGAGTAATGCAGGTTAACCTACATCCTAGGTAACTAGGCTTGTCCTAGGGAAAGATTGGGTGACTAGTGTGACTAGACCTATGGCACGGTTGCTATCCATAGCAAACGTCCGTGATGAGGCTGAACTCCCAACTCTAGGACTCCCTAAAACCTAGGACACGACATGACGTAAGTATTCCTAAATAGGGCTCTGATGGTTCTTATGACAGAAACCGTAATCCAACGGTTTCGAGAGACATGAGGTAAATCGATTCAAGTTCTTGAAGTTAATGAATTTCAGATTTCATTGGTTTCTGGACATTTAAGGAATACCAAAGGTTCTATGGTTCACCAATTTCGGCCTCGAATAGCATCCACGGAAGGGAATCGTGCGCTCTTTCCTTGTGCAATCTAATACTTAAGTTATAGCACCTTATTGCCTGGCATATCTCAGGATTTCCGTGGACAGTAAACCTCGGAGCCAATAACATGCTATAGCTTAAATATTCAAATTGTCAAAGATCGATTGCAATTGAGATACGATTATGGATGCACTGGCCATTTTATCAGAGAAATCTAAGGATCCTAATATTTATGTTTCGATGGATTAAGGAATGAACATGTGACAGAAATTTAAGGTTCTTTAAAAATTTTCATAATGATTTTTGATTAATTTCAATTTTTAATGGATTTTATCAATTTCAGACCGCTTGAGTGATTTTAGAAATGAACTCATTGCAAAAAAATTCGAAATGAACTGAAATTTCTACAGTAACAAGATAGGAATGAATGTAGCTTACTAGAAATTTTTTACTGATTTTTATATTAAGCTCCTATTAATTTTTGATTTAATAACAATACGACCAGATTGTTAAATTTACACAGAAACTCTTAGAAATAGAAATCTAAATTCATTGAAATTTCTACCGTAATAAGATATGAGTGAGCATAGTACGCTGTGAAAGTTTCATGAATTTTAGATACTATTTACTATCAATTTCGGATTTTTTAATTTGCAGACCAGGTTATGAATTTAGACTACATCTCTTAGGAAACAAATTCCGAAGCAATTGAAAATTTTACAGCAGCATGAAATATGGAATATAAGACTACTGTAAAAATTTTAATTATGATTTGATGTTAAGAAAAAATCTCACAAAATCTGATTGTTTTCAAAGAACATATCAAATAATATATCAAATAAAATCATAAAATCATTTAAAATTCATGGTAGAATATATCAGCATCATATTATTTTTCCACTAAATTTCATTAATTTTAAAATCTATTTGGTATATTTTTCATTTTTCTTCTTCAAAAAGATATTTTTGAAGAGTTTTCTATTTTTAAAATATGATTTTTGAGAAAATTACGACTTTGAAAAATGTCCTTTAACATTGTTCTGATGTGATGAATATAAAATTTTTTTAATATCCCACAAAATAGATCATCCTGAGATAGCTATTTTTTCCAATTTCTTAATTTCTCAGTCATTATTTTAAATGAAATTCCGTTCTTCACTCGAATTCTCAAAATCCTTTGATCCAATGTCCGATCCGATCCGATGGTTCTTTTAGTCTACTTAAACAGATCATTGTATTAAACTTCGAGACGAATCAGACTTGAAACACTCATGTAAAACATGATTTTGAGCATACCCATATAATATTGAATTAAATACAATTTAATGCTAGAATCATGCGAAAATATATAACAAAATACAGAACAATTCTGGAAAAATCTGAGAATAGTGCACCTACCTTTGGTCGAGATCCTCGCCGAATCCAAGAGCCGAAGAATCCGAAAAAAACTCGCCGACGTGCAATCCGATCCGACTTCTTTCTCTTTTTCTTCCTTTGTTTTCACCACTTTGATTCGCTAATCCAACGGCTCAAAATCCTCGCTCAAGAAATCCTTTGATGACGTTGTTGTCGATAAGCTTGCTCTCAAGAAACCAATTCCACCGATCTTGAAGATAAAGAATTCGACAATATGGATGTGATCCAAAGGGGATTCGGCTTCAAGACTAGAATGAAGGATGCCCTCGGCCACTAAGAATGTAATCCAAACGAATTTCGACCACCACCTCCAGAGAGTGTGATTTGTGTGTTGTCTTAGAAAGAGGGAGAGAGAGCTTTACACCTCTAAAAAAAAAAACCTCCTTTCTGGTAAAAACCTCCCATTTTTATCAGAGGATTGCCAATGACATGCTTGCCTTTTTTGCAAAAATAGCAGGTTGATATGTTTGGAAACAATCGAAAGCAAGCTTGGGTGTATTTCCCAAGTAAGAAAACACGTTTCCCTTTTTCAAATTTTTGTAGCTATTTTTAGAAAACCAATTTAGATAGAAGCTAATGTTGGGCAGCCATCCCTCGCTTGCCATCTCCTTCCTTTCTTATCAGGTGAAAATCTCCAAATTACCAAATAGGTGCGAGAGAGAAAGTAGCAACTTTCCCTAAAGTAGCTGCACATGTCTTTCTAACAAAAATCAAAATCCACTACATGCATATCTTTGTGAAATATTTATAGAATTTTACCATCAAAGTCCTTTTACATGTCAATCTCTTTATTCCCAATTGAGGTTCGAATAAAGCAAGACCACCCACACAATTCTATTCACATAGGATCGATTCCCTGTGGGGCCCACATTAGATTGAGGAGTTTTTAAATTGGGGAAAGAAAGTTGGATCTGTTTCCCATGGCTAAGTCAGTTATGCTTGTTTTGCAAGTGGGTCCTATCAAATTAATGCAAATTTTCCTCTCTTTCGAAAGAGATATATCCCCTCATTCATAGCATGATCTAAACAGTCCAAGTGACGGGCCATTGCTTTAAATGGGATGCGCCCTTTAAATCATTCCCTTGAGATGATCCAAGCCATCCAATTGATATGCCACAATGTAAATTGGTTGTCCTTCCAAAGCCATTTTCATAGGCTCATCCGAGCCGTCCATTTGACAGGCCACGACTTGAATTGGTCATGCCCTGCGAATCATCTCCATAGCATGATCCGAACTATCCATTTGTTGAGGCCACATTTCACGGTCCAAATCAATTTGATGGGGTAATTTGAACCACTCAATTGATGGGTCACAGTGGGAATGGGTCGCTTACTTAAAACGACCTCCAGAGAATGATCCGAACCATTCAATTGATAGGCTACACCGCAAATTGGTCGTGCTCCGCAAATCATTTCTATAGGATCATCCGAACCACACAGATCATGGGCCACAATGTGAATATGTTGTACCCCATATCATCTTCATAGGGTGATCCAACCGTTCAAGTTACGAGTCATCAATACAAATTAGTCCCGCCCCCTAAATCCTTTCCATTGCTTTCTAAAACTGCCACTTGGTGGACCCCATTGCATATTGACCGAAACATATATGTACCCCCCATGGAAAGCGATTTCATTTATTGGATCCAAATAAGTTCAAAACAATGTAGGGCACACTTGCTTGATCCAAATCTAATCAAAATGTTCAATGCGGGCCTACCAAATGGGTCCAAATTCTCTCTTGTTTGGATTCTTGTGAGCACTCCCCTTCTCATCACTTAGCAAGACAACACGAAGCATGACGGAAATGACCGAAAAGATTTAAAAATGTAGGAGACGGACGCGGAAAGGAAAGACATTAGAAAACCGATAGAAGAACACTAACTTCTTTGTTGATTAAAGCGGAGCAAAATGGGGGTGTCTACACTATGCTAGACGCTCTTCTTCTCGTTTGACCTTTTCAGATCTCGAGGGGAATTTCGTCTGCAATCTCATCCGAGAAGGGGGTCTTTAGTTATTTAAACATTAGACCTAAGAGTGAATCATAGAGTATCAAAGATACGAAATCAATCATTTTATTGAATTGAAGACTGTAAGTACATTGATGATTTTTGACACACCTCAATGGGCTTCTACATTAGACTTAACAGAAGACTGGACATTGACTCGATAAGACAACTGACAAACACTATATATTCTGAATTGTTAATGACACAGCTAAACTTACCAACTTTGAAGCAAGAGTTGGCATATACTCAACAAAAAGACAGACTTTAAAAATTGGACGCGTCTTCATGAACAAGAAACTGGCACTGAAAGCTAATGGGTAACCCGCCTTCCTCCATGACAATGATAGCTACAGAATTCAATCCCGGAGTAGGAATCTAAAAAAAAAGCAACTCCACAAGGTCTAGGTTAAATGAAGTAACCAAAGGCTACTGTTGAGAATGTGGGTAAAACAATAGATTGCCTGGATCAAATATGATTGGAAATGGTCAGTCTTTAGAAAGAATGGTCTTTCGCTAAACATAGACTCTTGACTTGGAAGCACACACACTAGATCAATAGTCATGGGATAAAGATTCTGAACAAATAGAGAAAAGAGTAATCTTGAAACACACCAAAGGGTATTTTATTCTGAAAATCAAAGAAATACTGTCTATGAAGGTTAAAGAAAAATAGACAGTGATAATATGACCTACATCAACAGGGTCTCAATGAATTCTCAATTCACTCCTTTAAGTCTCATTTGAGTATAACTGCTCTTCTTTTGAGAATGAAAGAGTCAGGAACGATAAACATCCCTAATCAAAATAAGTTTCGATCTCAGCAATGATCATGCACTCAAAGAATACAGGTAAGATCAAACTTTTGCATCAATGATTTCGATATGATCCAAGGGTAAAAGATATATGATAGGTAAACACGGATCAATGAAAAATCGATGGCCCAGATAATAGACCATGGCCATAAGAATGACAAAAGTAGGGTCAAAGACCAGATCTAAAATCTGAATGATGGATATCAACAACTGTACGATCAATATGATCAGAAATGATAGATCATGGTCATAAGGACAGCAAACGAGCTATCGGCCAGATCTCAAGTTAAAACAGGTACGGATCTAATCCTACTGAACAATGTATATATGGGAATCAAGACAAAGTAGACTGACTCCAAAGGATAACAATAATGCTTAACATGTTTTGGATAAAATCCAGCAGCACAACGGCTATACGAGGAGGTCAAGGTAAGGTAAACTCATGGTTTAACTAACTTTAAAAATAGCAGTCATGCTCGAAAATATTCTGGATAAAATCTGGCAGCATAACGGCGCTAAACAAGGAAGTAAGGTAAGGTAAACTCATGGCTTTCCTAACTCTAAGAGATAGCGGTCATGCTAAAAATATTCTCGATAAAATCCAACAGCATAACAGCTATACAAAGGATTCCCACAGCTCAACCACAGGTATGTGAATAACGGTTACCAGAGAAAGGTAATCAATTGATGGACTAACCAAAGGTGAGAATATACAACAACGGGTCAAACCCTATAATCAACAGATCAAGGACTAAACCTGGCCAAGGTAATGGCGGTCAAAAGTCACTGACTAGATCTAGATTTGAATAACGAAATGGATATAACTGATTGAAAAGAATAAGGAACTCTAACTAAGAAGAGAACCCTAATGTACATAATCAGTATATATATGTATATACACATACACACAAATCCTAACCAGGGGCACCAGCCCTAATTCTAATCTAGCTGAGTCAAGAAAATCTCGACTCAAGACAGACTGATAAGTGTACTAGGACCGTGTTGTAGCCATATAAAATGAGCTACCCTAGTCTACAAATGGGTCAAAGATCTTAACTCTAGGCTCCACATGTGTGAGCAACACATGTTCGACCCTATATGGATGCAATATACTTTATATAAACACGGGTACTTCCTAGTTGGATTTCACTAAGTCAGTAAGTATATACATATATATAAAACAAAGTAGGGCTCCGGACTCAATCTATCGGGTACTATGCGTATGAAACATACTTAATATGTATAACACAAGTACACCTAGTGTTATACATAGTATGCTTCATTGCTCATCGGCTGCTGTAAACAGAAGTACACCTAGTGTTTACGGCTGCAGCACCGGCGCATAAATTGGAAATAGATACAACAGCGCCATCAGGGTAATGACATCCCAGTCGGGCGCGCATTGTATCTATCCCGTGGAGCCAATAATAAAGAAAGACAATTAAAGAAATAAAAAATAAACTAATATGATAACATATGATGTGCTGTGTGTGAATCCCTTGTTTTAATTATGCACCAATCTGGTGCCCCTGGATTCTAACGATAGAATTCCCATTTAAAATGCTTTTAGCCCAAATTTCTCCAAAGTTAGTAAAAATGGCATTTTTATAGAGTTAGGCAATGTTTCAAGAACTCCCTAGCAGAGTCGCCAGCCTGTGGACCCCGATTCGAGATAGGCGGTGAGGGAACGAGTCCCTAACACCCTCTGGATCATCCACGTGTGAAGGAGAGCTCTGCTAAGGAACTCTCAAAACGGATGCCACCCTCATAGCATAGCACGAGTGGCGATATAAAAAGAAAGAGATATGTCTCGATCCGGAGCCAAGGCTCGAAACCGAGACATACCTGAAATAAACTCAGAGTCGCCATCCATGGATATGCCATGAAACCCTAAAATCAAATCCTCTGTGCAATGGATAACCAGAAATATATATGGGTTCGTGCCTGGTTACGAATGGAGAAGGTCTGAGAGCACCCCCAATTCGTCCGAGTGCAAGCACTTGGTCTCTTATGCCATTTTCATTTAACTCCAAAGAAGTTTGGGTAAAAATCATGTGAAATTGGAACAATCCTCAGGAGTCTTCTACCTAAGCATGCATTTCCTGAGAATACAAATAATAAACACACATAAAATAAAATGAAAGATGTGTCACCTAAGCATAGCTAGGTTATGAGTGACATGTCTAATGGGTGTCTAAGTTCTGATGTGCAAACACATGCAAGCTATAGCTAAAGGTATAGGATCAGTACGAGAAAATAAGAAAACACATCAAAACATATAATAACAACACAATAAATCCTAAGACTTTAAATGATTAGCCCGAGTCTTCGGATGGTCTGGTATTCATCCAAAGAAGCATACGTATCCCCGCCTCCACGAGAATCAAGGCAACGTAGTTCTTCGCGCCTATTCTAAACTAGGATGCCTAAGACACCTAGACCTCTATCTTAGACTCGATCTAAAAGACCAGACTAGTTATTAAAGTTTCTTGTACAATTATTTAAATTCTAATGAATTGTGGATTTTAGGACACCTTATATGCCCTAACTAAATGCAGATTAGCCCTAAGCTAATGCAGGTGGCTCCTACAACCTATGTGTAACTAGGCTGTGTTTCCTAAGAAAAACAAAGGGCAGACTAGCGTATCCTATTCTAGTCATCACTCGGCGATGTGGATCGCCGAGTGACCGGACGGAGGCGCTCCTATAACTCTAGGACAGACCCCTAACTCTAAAACAAGCACACAACAAACAAACAAACAAACAACTTATCAAAAGAAACTCCTAATTCTGAAACTCTCTATCTAGGAGAAACTCCTAACTCTAGAGGAAGGTCTTTTGAAAACAGGGTTTTAAAGGTTGCTTATTCAAAAAGATTTAAAATGCTATTTACAAAAGTTTGGCTGGACTTGGGATATGGATCCCAAGCTGCACTACGTACCTCGTGAGAGAGGATCAAGCCAACGTAGTTCGACAATCGAACTCTCCTAACTAAAACCTAACATTCCAAATGATTTAACGGTTTTAATGTTTTTCAAATATTTTTGATATTTTTAAAGTTTTCAAATGTTTTTGAATTTCAAATTTCTAATATTTTTGGATTTTAAAGCTTTTCCAATGCACTGAACCTTTAAATGTTTCCAAGCTTAAAGGGAACACGCAAGTAACACCACAAACTAGGGTAAAGCCCTAAATCTAAAGGGGAAACCCCGACTAAGCAACTGACGCCTCAAAGAGACGAATCACAACAAGAAACTGGCGTCCCAAGAACAGAGAAAACGAATCTAAGATCTCAAACAAGCAAAGCTCTAATAAGACTGAGTTAGTCTCTAATCAAAGAAACTCCTAACTAATAACACTAAAGAGGGGTGCAAATGAGTCAGGGACTCTTTAATAACACTACCGAGTCAAAGACTCGCTCTAAAAGAGGAGGCCACTCTAACATGAGGCTAGGTAAGCCTTTTAAAAGGGAAACCCTCTATATGAGACAAGGCTTGTCTCTGAGACACAAATGACGTAAACAAGGGTTCTGATGAGACTGGGCAAGTCTCCTATATACAAACGAGGGGTATGCTACTTGGACTGAGCAAGTCCCCTAAGGATGGGCTTGGGCTAGCGCCTTCATCGCCCGCTTTTGCAATGAAAAGAGAACCAACATCTGAAGGTACCAAAAGAAATAGACAATTACTCCAAATACTCATAGCATGCAAAGGAGTGGGTTCTACTCAAAGACAAAATCTCATAATAGGCGAACTTAACCAAATTACAATTACAAAGCTTATAAACTGCAGGACGGTAATTATGCATTGATGGACAGTAGATAAGTGCATCTTAACTTAACCTATCCTTTGGTATTCAAATGACACACCCAATGACAGAGAATGTGACCAGGGCTCAAGCATGCCATTCAACATAAAAAGAAATTGATTGAATTTAAACTATCACCAGGACATGACTAATCAAAGTAATAATGCGCGGGCATCTTGCGGCAACAGAACTTGAACCCACGATCAACACATAACCATGAAACAGATGATGAATGCCTTAAATTTGAATGGCAAAAGAACTAAAACAATACAGCTTCTCTATCCTTCACAGCAAAATAAATACTGGGCCATGACTAATCTCACAAGACACTTTAATGAGAAAAGACAAACTGCATCAAAATGCTTTCTTGGATACAAGATCTTAATCTTTTGAATCCATTACTATCATAACCAAGAATTGTGATCTAGAGTGAATCAAAAGGATTCTTCCTGTAACAGTGACTCAAGCCTTTGGAAATTTAATTCAAAGATCAACAGTATAAGGGCCAATGCTAGAGTTAAATTGAGATCTGAATCACAACCGAAGCTAAAGAAATCATGCTCAAATCCGATCTACAAATGAAATACATCATAAATTTGCAAATCGAGAAGAAAAACGAATTGTACCTGAAATTTCTGTTACCTCTGTGAAGATCCAAGCATTTTTTTTCTTCTTCTGCAAAGGGATTATGCCAAGATCTGCTTCTATCCCGTAGATCTGAGTAATAGCACTCCTAATCTTCTTTTTCTACACAATCCGAATTGTTGATGCTAAAGATCAAAGAAACTTGCAAAAATAGATAGGAGATTTAAGATACAGCCGGAATCCGGTGAAAATACGACCGGAGAAGAAATTTTGAAATGGAATTCGGAGGTAGACGAGGTCGGATTTAAAAAAGTAGCCGGAGCTCCGGTGAAGTGACCGGAATGGCCGATCGGAGAAGACAATCGGAGAGAAAAAGAAAAGCAAGATCTCTCGCTCTCTCTCTTCAGCTATCTCTCTAATTCTCTCCCTCTCAGATCTGAGATTTCTCTGCTGGTCGGAGCTCCGGGGGGCGAGGTCGGAGAAGAAAACCCCCTAATCCCTCTTTCTCCCTCTTTCTAATTTTCACGAGAAAAATCCTCCTTTATTTCTGAAAATCTCATATCCAAATATGAGATTTTCCTTCCAAATCTCCCTCTTCTTCTTAAAATCGGTGGTGGGATAGGGGATTTGAGGAATCCGGTGGGTAGTGGCCGGGGAAGACGACCGGAGATGGTGAAGAAAATGGTGGATTTGCAAAGATCAGAAATAGAATGGGTTTGAGATTGGTGATTAAGAGAGAGGGGTTCCCATGGGGATCAAAATAGCAAAGGTTTGAGGGTTAAATGGGGTTTGGTAGTAAAAATAGAAGAAGAAGAAGAAGTGGAGGTGGTAGTGGCCGATCGGAGCTGAGATTCCTCAGATAAATGGCTGTGGCAGAGAGGGTTTAGAATGATGGCTAGGGAGAAGACGAAGATTGGAGGCGGTGGAAGAAGGTGGCGATTGGGGTGGAGTAGAAGAAGGAGAATGATGATGGGAGGGTTCTGCGGAGGGGAATGACCGGATTCCGGCAAGGCCACCGGAATCCATGGAGGTTGGAAGTGAATGGGGGAGATGACAAGGGGTATTGACGATGGGGATGGGGACAAAAAGATGAAGATCTTGGGGGAGGGTGTTGGTGTTAGACTTTGGAGGTCAAAGCTCCGGCAAAGGTGGACGGAAATGGTGGTCTGCAACCTTCTTCCCAAAAATCAAAAACCTTCTTTGCAAAAGAACATGAGAAAAAGTCCTCTCCTCCCCCTCTCTGCGATTTTCACGAGAAAATGAATAAAAATCCTTTGATTTTCTTTGATTCTTTTTATATATATCCTTATGAAGGCCGCTGATATTAGCACTAACAAATTGATGGGCGCACAAAATTGATTGGCGCGCCCGTCAATTTGTCCTATTATTGCTTGGGTTGGCCCGCTGCAGGATAAATCACCCCCTTTTGGGAGCGTACTACATTCATTGCCCAGGTCTGTTCGCCGGGCAAATTGGCTTCGATTTCGATGAAAATTTGCAGGGACCCCGGTAGGATCCCAACCTAGCTTAGGATGAAATTTTGGGGCCCTAATTTGGTGATTGGATGGGGTTTCACACAAACACAGCGAACTTGGGTCCAGTCAAAATGGGTTGTCTACACGTTGCCTTCGATGAAGTGTCTCATCTTTGAAATTTGTTTTGAAGTGTGTATACCAACCCTCCTGTCAAAGTTGGTAAGTCTAACCATGTCAATATCAAGTCTAAGTATGTTGTGTTTATTGGTCGCTCTCATTGTGAGCCAATGTCCAATCTTTTGTTGAATTTGATGGAGAGCCTATCGTGGCGCGTCAAAAATTATTGTATGTATTTCAAACATTCAATGTAATGAACATTTGATTCCAGTGTCGTCAATATTCTTGTATATGTTCACTCTTGGATCTAATGTTAATAAACAAATTAAGACACCCTCCTCGGACGAGGATGCCGATGAAATTCTCCTCGAGATTTGAAAGATGATTAAACGAGAGGAAGAGTGTCGAGCAAAGCCACTTGAAGATGAAATCGATACCGTGGATAGTGGTATCGAAATCCGAAACTCGAAAAATAAGGATTGGCAAAATTTTATCTCCCGAAGAGCGCAAAAAAATGATAAACCTATTGAGAGGGTTCAAAGAAATGTTGCTTGGTCCTATGAGGATAAATCGGAAGCGTGCCTTGGCACTGTTCAACGTAAGTCACCCTCAGCTTCAGACAACAGGTCGAAAAAGCAAAAATTTCAAATGAAGAATACCAGACATGAAATGAAGTTAATGAAAAATTGAGAGAAGACTTTCGGACAACAAAGTCATGAGCATAGAACATGAACCCCAAAAAGAATACTTGGGCTATACATTCCGATGGAATTTTAAGTCAAAGTAATCAAAGAGTAAGGGCATTCCCGCATTTCAAGTGAAAAAAAAGATAGAATACAGAGAAGAAAGGAGAAGGGAGCATGCCCCACGTGAACTCCTCAAGAACGTCAGAATCGCAGGAAGCGGAGTCGATAAACAGATTGAAAATTTTAAAATCATCTTCAGCATTCAGAGAAGACCCAGAGTCGTAAAATCCTGAATATCATTGCAAGATCCCAAAGACAAAGTGGGAATTCAATCAGTCTAGCTTGCACAGTGCAGATGAAGTCTTGCCAGGAAATGGCGCCAGACTCCTCAAAAAAAAAAAAAGGGGAGAGAAAGAGAAAAAGTTCGAAGCCATTGAACCTTAGCGATTCAAGAAGCTTGTATGCCAAAACATCAGAAGGCCATCTTTGGACGCCTGAGCCTTAAACGCCAAAAATCCCAAGTTTGAAAAATCCTTTTGCAAACACCTTCGAGCCTCAACAAAATCAAACATTCTTTTCAAACACCCGCAAACCAGGGGCATTTCGGTCCGAACTACGTCTGACCTGATCCCTTTCTACAGGGTACGTAGGCAACCTGATCAATTCAGGTTCGGTCAACCTTTGGAATAAAAGTCAAATTATTCCCTTTAAACCTTTGAGCTTAAAAGCCAAATCATTCTGTTCCAAACCCCAACGAACTGCGCAGACCTAATCCTTCATTTTTGGAGTACTTAAGCAACCTGACCAATCCAGGTTCGGTTGAAACTTTGAAATTCAAAAGAAATATCCAACCCTTTTGAACCCAAGCCCGCCTAGAAAGTCCTTCTGGTGAACAAGCAGAGGTTCAAAGTCAAGGAGAAAAAAATGATGGAGTCTGAAGACCCGCTAGGCTGAAAACCCGAGAGGGCAGTCTAGGCAATATTTAGGGTCATTCACCCGCTAAGTTGACAACTGAAAAGTCAGCTTAGGCAAAAATTAGGGTATCAAACCCGCTGGATTGAAAACCCGAAAGGGCTAACCAGGCAAAAGTTAGGGCAAGTGGTCCGTCAGATTGAAAACCTGAAAAGGCAATCTGGTCAATGGCAATGACTTCCAACAAAAAAGCGAATCATTGAGATGGAGAAACAGTCTTCAACCAGGGTAAAATCTCAGGGTCCAAGTAGTGCCAGTAAGCTTACTTTAACATTGGCATTGAAACCGAGCAATCCGAAAGGGATAATAACCATGACATAAACACCGAAAGAGGAGAGTAGTGCCTCTTGACACGGTCTTCGAAATACTCTAAGAGTGGCTAAGCCAAACCCTTAAAAAATGACACATCAGATCCAAGAATGAGTCGAAAGTGAGTCGAGTCCTTCGAACAATAAGAATCTTCTTTGATTGAGTCCTTGAAAATTTGTTCCTCCTTAATATTTGTGTTCTCTTTCCTTGCAAAGTCCAAACTGTCGGGTGCTGGAAGAATGGGAGTGTGTCCTCTGAAATGCGAAGAAAATTCAGAGTAAATCCTGGTTTAGGTATCAGAAGGGGCGAGAGACATCTTGTTCGAACCTACCAGAGACCTTAAGCCTCCAAAAGTGAGCAATGCGACAGAAGGGATTCTCAGACTCAGCCATCATGGTGATTGTCCTACTTTCTCCATACAAAAACAAAAACTGTGCAACCTCAAGCCTTCATGAAACGAAGCATCTTTTCTTCAACCATCATTGTCCTGCCTCCTTAGAACTCTTGTCATGGAAACACAATATACTAGGGGCATCTTTTATTACTTGCGTCATAAAAGATGTTAAGCACACAAAGGCAATCAGTAAACAATGTCTCCAACAAGTTAAGATAAGAAGGGTACGAGCACATCTCAAGCCAAACCTCTAAACTCCTCAGTTGAGTCCACTCTTCAGAAGAGTCAATTCTCCAAGAAAATCAGTTTCCCTAGCGGAGTCTAGAATTTGCTCGCGCAGCCTTCAATCTCCAGTAGAATTCAGTTCTCTCTGAAAAAATGGTCAATACTCAAAACCTCAGCAAGTTGCTAGTGTCTGGTTCTCAATAGAGATCGCGCACTCCTAAAGTTCTCGGCAAGAGACAATCAATCCTGTAATGGAATCGATCAAAATCTCAATTTCTGGAATCAAAAGTGTTCCTTCTTGAGTTTCGTGTTATTTATTTGTTTAGTGAGAGACTGTCTCACAATTGTAGTGTGTGCTTGGTGAGAGACTGTCTCGCAAACTTGAGTGGTTGTGTGATGAGCAACTGTCTTATCATTGCAATTTATGGTATGGTAAAAAACTAGCAAAACCTTGATCAACTTAAAAAGTATTATGCCTAGAACGCCAGGAGGCCGTCCTTGGTCGATCTGAGCTTCAAATCCAAAAAGCTAAATGAAAAAAACAGTTGCAAATCTTTCAAAGCTGTTGAAAAGAAAAAGAAAAAACTTTCAAAAAAAAAATCATTGTAACCCAAATTTCATAAAAGAAAGCTTGAATTTCTTCGAGTTTTGTTAAGACTCCTGTACTGGATGCGAAATTATATTAGGGGCAACTTCTATGTCCTGATGAAAGTCGGGCCATAAAAGATACCTAGCACGCGATGATAGTTGAGATAGCAGTCTTAACAAATCAAGATTTGAGAAACTTCAACGCGATTTTCAAGTCAAATTTTCAAATTGGGTATGATCATGATAACTGTCTAATCATTCCGCTTTGTTGATCTGTCAAGATGCTGTCTTCTCAGATCCTAGAGTGGTTTGATCATGATAACTGTCTAATCATTCCGCTTTGTTGACTTGTCAAGATGCTGTCTTCTCAGATCCTAGAGTGGCTTGATCATTATGATTGTCTAATCATTCCGCTTTGTTGATCTGTCAAGATGCCCTCTTCTCAGATCCTAATTTAGGTATGATCATGATGATTGTCTAATCATTCCGCTTTGTTGATCTGTCAAGATGCCGTCTTCTCAGATCCTAATTTAGGTATGATCATGATGATCGTCTAATCATTCCGCTTTGTTGATCTGTCAAGATGCCGTCTTCTCAGATCCTAATTTAGGTATGATCATGATAACTGTCTAATCATTTCGCTTTGTTGATCTGTCAAGATGCTGTCCTCTCAGATCCTAATTAAGAAATGATCATGATAACTGTCTAATCATTCCGCTTTGTTGATCTGTCAAGATGCCGTCTTCTCAGATCCTAATTTAGGTTTGATCATGATAACTGTCTAATCATTCCGTTTTGTCGATCTGTCAAGATGCCGTCTTCTCAGATCCTAATTTAGGTTTGATCATGATAACTGTCTAATCATTCCGTTTTGTCGATCTATCAAGATGCCGTCTTCTCAGATCCTAATTTAGGAATGATCATGATAACTGTCTAATCTTTCCGCTTTGCCGATCTGTCAAGATGCTGTCTTCTCAGATCCTAATTTAGGTTTGATCATGATAACTGTCTAATCATTCCGCTTTGTCGATCTGTCAAGATGCTGTCTTCTCAGATCCTAATTTCGGTGTTGTCATGATGATTGTCTAATCATTCCGCTTTGTCGATCTGTCAAGATGCTGTCTTCTCAGATCCTAATTTAGGTTTAATCATGATAATTGTCTAATCATTCCGCTTTGTCGATCTATCAAGATGTTGTCTTCTCAGATCCTAATTTAGGTTTGATCATGATAATTGTCTAATCATTCCGCTTTGTGGGTCTGTCAAGATGCTGTCTTCACAGATCCTAATTTAGGTTTGATCATGATAACTGTCTAATCATTCCGCTTTGTTGATCTGTCAAGATGCCGTCCTCTCAAATCCTACTTTGGGAATGATCATGATGACTGTCTAATCATTCCGCTTTGTAATCTCCAAATCGCTGAGTGGCTTCATTAGAGGCTGTCTAATCATTCCATTCTGCAATTTGTGAGAGTCTTTCTCATTATCCCTTGAGAGTCCATCTCAGTTTCCTTTACGAGAATCTGTCTCGTCAATTCACCTTATCATTCCTTCTTGGTGGGAATCTGTCTCGTCACCCCCTTGCATCCCTTTTGTTTAAAGACTTGGGCCAGTCAAAATGTGTTATTTGTTCGGCTTTGACTTTCGTGCGACAAGCACACTCTGCCAAAGAGGGGCATCTGTAGATACCCCACTTTGACCGGACCCTAAAGTCTCCAAAATTGAATAAGAACTCCAAAAATCAAATAAAATTCCGAAATTCCGAGTCCCAAAATATCCCGAAATTAATTTCAAAAATTCCTGAAGGACTGGGCCCAAAATGAGAAGAAGGCTTGAGTTTTGAGCATCTTATTGTGCGTATTCCCGGGTACAAATTCTCCAGGAGATTGTTAGTGTTCTCAAGGATACCCCTGCAAAATTTCATGGCAATCGGGTGAGAAATGTAGAATAAGACAGGTGAAGTGTGTGCAATAATCAAAGTTGGGTTGTGATAGGGTGAATTATCAAAGCTTGGTTGTGTAGATATCGCCCTCCTTTTTTTATAAAAGGCAAGATATTTTATTTGGTAAAATGGTGATTTGCCACCTTTAGAGGGGTAATTTTGGAATTCTAATATTGCTTAAGGTGTAACCAATCCTTAGTGACCCTTGGATCAAATCAGAGGGTGAGGATCACTTAGAGAGAGGAGAATCTTTCGCCCTATTTTCTACATGAGGCCCCCCCTGGTAGTATAAAAGGAGTAGTCAAAATGCATTAGGAGGGGCTGTCCAAGTAAAGATGGGGGGGAGAAAAAGTTTACCATTTCCCTTTTTATATCCTCTCGAGCTAGGGTTGCAGAGGAGGGGTCTTCTTCATCTTCGACGGAGAAAAGGAAGCAAAGAGAGAGAGAGAGCCCATCCTCTGGCCACCCTCCAACCTCCAGCCGAGCCGCCTCCATCTCCTCCCCCATCTCTCCTCTTCAACCACCATCTCCATCCCTTACCAGCAACCCAACCACCAAACCCACATCCGGCCAGCAACCCCTTTTCTTAAAAAAAAAAAAACCTCCGGCCGCCTCTCCCAACTCCGGCCAATCCACCCACCACCACCTCCTCTGTTCATCTCCCTCTTCAACCTCAAAACCCATTTCTGCAAAACCAAAACCCCACCTTCATCAACCATCTTCTCCGGCAAGCTTGCCGGATTCCGGCCAAGACTACCCCACCACCGCCACCATCTTCATCCTCCAACCTCATTCCCGCCGGCAGGCCGGCCATCTTCTTCCTCCTCTGCTGCTATCCCATTCAAACCCATTTCAAACCCCCATGGAATCTGACCCAGCTAACCCACTTCATCTCCCCAAAACCCATTATCTCAAACCCATCTCCCATCCATACCCCTATCATCTCTGCCCGAACCCTCCTCATTTTTCTTCGACCCACCTCCTTCTCCCGCCAGCCATCCATCCATCTCCGGCCAGCCCAAGCTCGACTCCTTTCAACTTCATCTCCTTCGGCCACCCGCCACCACCATCATCTTCTCCCCTTTGTTCCCTTCACCCATCCGGTCAAAACCCGCCTGTGGACCCCGATCCGAGATAGAGGTGAGAGAACGGGTCCCTAACGCCCTCTGGATCATGCACGTGTGAAGGAGAGCTCTGCCAAGGAACTCTCGAAACGGATGCCACCCTCATAGCATAGCACGAGTGGCGATATAAAAAAGAAAGAGATATGTCTTGATCTGGAACCAAGGTTCGAAACCGAGACATACCTAAAATAAACTCAGAGTCGCCATCCATGGATATGCCATGGAACCCTAAAATCAAATCCTCTATGCAATGGATAACCAGAAATATATATGGGTTCGTGCCTGGTTACGAATGGGGAAGGTCTGAAGAGCACCCCCGATTCGTCCGAGTGCAAGCACTTGGTCTCTTATGCCATTTATTATTAACTCCAAAGAAGTTTGGGTAAAAATCATGTGAAATGGGAACAATCCTCAGGAGTCGTCTACCTAAGCATGCATTTCCTGAGGATAAAATAATAAGCACACATAAAATAAAATGAAAGATGTGTCACCTAAGCATAGCTAGGTTATGAGTGACATGCCTAATGGGTGTATAAGTTCTGATGTGCATACACATACAAGCTACAACTAAAGGTATAGTATCAGTACAAGAAAGTAAGAAAATACATCAAAACATAAAACACAAATCAATCATATATATATGACAGGACAAAACAAATCCTAACTCTAATGCGACTTGACTCAGACCAAGATGGTTGTCCATCCCAGCTGCTCTACGTATCCCGGCCTCGGGAAGAATCGGAGTCAACGTAGTTCGATGACCTTTTCTAACTACGATGCCTAACCATCTAGAACCACTAACCTAGACTCGATCCACTAGACTCGACTGATTTTTAAAGCTTTTTGTATAACTGTTTAAATTCATGTTAATTGTAATTTTTAGGACTCTCTATATGTCCTAACTAATTCAAGTTGATTAGCCTTAATCTAATGCAGGTGGGTCCTATAACCTATGTGTATCTAGGCTGTGCAACCTAATAAAAATCATGGGCTGAGTATATGCTTCCTAGTCTAGCCATCGGTTCGACTAAATGTCTAATCGATCGACTCGAGGCCTCCTAACTCTAGGGACACTCACATGACAGGACACACCATATCAAACAAATCAGGACAGACTCTTAACTCTAAAACAAACCAAACGGCTAGGACAGACTCTTAACTCTAGGGGAAGATCTCTTTGAAAAAGGTTTTGAAGAAGTTTTTGCATTTTTGGAAGGTTTGACAAATTTATTTTTAAAGGTTTGGCTGGACTTGGGATAAAGATCCCAAGCTGCACTACGTACCTCGTGAAAGAAGATCAAGCCAACGTAGTTCGAAAATGAACTCTCCTAATCACTACTTCTAAAACACTCAACACTTTAGGCTTTTTTAAGGTTTTTCAAATATTTTTGATGTTTTAAAATTTTAATGTTTTTGAGTTTTAAATGTATTCAATTTTTTTTTGGTTTTTAAAGATGTTTTAAATGCTTTTGGATTTCGAATTTCTGATGTTTTTTTAGATTTTTAATTTCTGATTTCACCCTTTTGGTCAAAGACCTAAGGGAACATACAAAGCAAATCCCTAGGGCTAAACCCTAGGGCAAATAGGAGAAACCCCTAAACATGGCAAACTAATGATCAAAGATAAAGAACTGATCTAAGATCCTACAAGGTAAAGCTCTAATGAGACTGTGCTAGTCCCTAACAAATAAGAGCGATGACAACACTAAGGAGAAGCTCCTAAAAATAACTAAAGAAATGGGGGAAAGGAGTCAAAGATTCTCTAATACCACTATCAAAGAACGAGCGAGTCAAAGACTCTCTGATGAAGACAAATGAGTCAAAGACTCCCTAATAATACTACCTAAAGGAGGAATGAGTCAAGGACTCTCTAATAACAACATAAAAGAGGACAAACGAGTCAAAGACTCTCCACTAACACTATCAAAAGAAAGAAGGGCAAATGAGTTAAAGACTCGCTAGAGGGAGCCGCTCTAACATAAGGCTGGATAAGCCTCCTAAAAGGGGAACTCCTTAAAATGAGACAAAACTTGTCTCCAAATAGGACTATATAAATGAGGCAAGGCATGCCTCCTATACACACAAAGGATGTAAACAAGAGTGCTAGACTACTATCAGACCGAAATGGTCCTCTACTAGCAGGAGGGACAAGTTGGGGAGGTTCTATAAATGAGGCACTGTATGCCTCCTATGGGGGACTCTTCTAATGAGACGAAGGTTGACTCCCTAAAGGGGGAGGCTCTAAGCAAAGAAACTTATCCCCAGGGGAAAGCTGCCTAGCGAGACAAATCATGTCTCCTAAAACAGAGGGATTAAAGAATAAGGGTGTCTAAAAGACTAAACAAGTCTACTAGTTGAAAGAAGGGAGTGCTACTCAGACTAAACAAGTCCCCTAAAATAATGGGCTTGGGCTAGCGCCTTCATCGCCCTGCAATGAAGGAACGAAAGTCTAAAACTTCTACAATTCTCTACTTGTAATCAGAGGGAAACCAAAAGAGATAAGCTACAATAGCTACCCCATTTAAAACAAGCTAAATATTAAGTATCATAATATAATACTTATATAATGCATAACACTAGAGAACATGTAACAGATCAAATACTACAAATCACAATATTAAGATGATTTCCATCTTTCTCAAGGGACAATTAGCAAAAATACATAATTACTATAGAATTTTTTTATGTAGAGAGCATGCAATACTAATACAAAAGATTTCGAAGTTATAAAGCATAGCATGTACAGGCATACCAATGACTATCAGAATAGACAAAATAGAATAAGATAGACAACCTATGATATACAGTGAATAATTCAACTCAATCCAAATTGCAATTATAAAAACCTATAAAATGTAGGACAGCAGCTATGCAACAGATATGTACTTTTTCAAATCAACCTAAAATCACAATTATACAACAAAAGACCAATGGACAACAGTTATGCACACTTTAGCCCAAACAAAATGACAACAATAGAGCAGGCAACCTATGGGACAATAGCTATGCATTGCAGGACAGCAATCATATAGTTCTTAATACAACTAAAATGACAACAATAGAGCTAACAACCTATAGGATAGCAGCTATGCATTGCAAGACAATAGTCATATACTTTTTTAACCCAACTAAAAAGACAACAATATAGCTGACAACCTATAGGACAGCAATGATGTGCTTTCGAGTCAAGTAAAAATCACAAATGTGAATACATAATCAGTGTAACAGCAATGGGACAGCAGTGATCAAGTAATAATTACAAATACGATCGTATACCCTATGGGACAGCAGTTATAGATTAATGGGCAGCAGATATGTCCCCTTTTGGTTCAACCAAACTCACAATTATAAAGTATAGCAATTATAGGACAGCAGACATGTAAAAATCACAAATGCGATCATATAACCTATGGGACAGATTTGTGCCAAAATCTGGGGCTAAACGATGGACAGAATTGTGTGCATGAACCTGTGCCAAACAGAGACAGACTTGTGTACGTGCACTGTGTTAAACAGGGACAGATCACTGTGCATGAATTCGTGCTAAACAAAGACAGATTTGTGTGCATGCACTGTGTAAACAGGGACATATTTCTGAGCATGAATTCGTGCTAAACAGAGACAAATTTGTGTATTTGAGCCATACAAAACAGGGGCTGACTTCAGCCATCATACAAAAATTACCTCAATTTGCATCATCCAATGAACTCAAAATTATGAACAGGCCCTAATGAGAATCAGATTCTATAAATTTCAACTATAATTCCAAAGACCTTATAATCCATTCAGGCTGGACTTCAAAATGAGCAAGTGAACACAGAGCTAAAAAAAAATAATATGATTATCATATACCATAGTACCCATCATTTTCAACCTATGCAAAGAGATAAAACATCTATGATAACCATTTGGCATGCGAGAGCAGTTAAGTAACAAAAACAACCACTATTACCTCAATCAAGTGAGACTACCTTGGTGTATTGATCAGTCTATCTAATGAAATCTTGGAGCATTTTTAACACTGATTCTCATTCTAATAGAAACCAGAACTACAAAACATGAGTGCTCACAATAACAGTCGCCTTCAAAATTTGTGATTACACCCAGAAGAAATCCAAACAGAGGCCCTGTTTCAACTAAAATGTTCAGATCAAATAGAAATTATCCTAAACAAAATAACCATCTCTTCTCAGGTATTTACAAAAAATCCATGATGATAAATAAATCAAGGTATCTGAAAATCAGTCATACTCACATTAAACAACAGGAGACTAGCACTTATTTCTTGAGGAATAATATCATCAGGTGCATTGATAACATAATAACTATGCATTTGACACCAGTAATGTGAAAACTTTTCATATGCAGAAAACCTCAGTGAAAAAGATACTAGCATTTCTATCATCAGTGACTGCCTTTCTTAAAAACGGGACAAAACCGCCAAAGAAATCTCAGAATTCTCTAGTCCTAGCATCAACCATTAATTTCCCATCTTCAACAGTAACTATCTCATATTTCCCATCACTTCTTTAATGAAATAATTCCCTTATACTCACACTGTGGCCTGAAAGTGTGCCACTACTAATATGTACAGCGTTACTAGTGATAAGGTGAACACTATTATTCTAGCAATCTTTTATAAGCATACTCGAAGGGGAACCATGAGATGGTCAATCCTAGACAATAATATTACACGATTATGAATTTTGAGTGTAGAAAAGAATGACTAGAGAATAGCTTTGATAATCAAAGTAATTTTATCATGTCAAAACTAGAATAAAGCTAGCCATCAACAGGACATCACTTCCACATTATTACAGGTTCACCAAATAAAGATTAATATAAATTATGAGATGATTGTCATAAACCCCTGATAAAATTACAACAGAATGCTGCCAAACGATCATGGAAGAAAATCTGCCTCTCATACATACAACTCACAGTCATAAAACCAAAAACTGGATTGAAGATTCTACTATAGTCAATCCCTCCCATTAACCGAGAGCTCAATCCCTTCCACTTCTTATAAATATTGATAGTTAATCATCAGATAAGACCAGAATTAAATTATCAAAACTCAAGTGAAACCGTTTATATATGAAGAATAATTTATAACGAATCATCACCACACATCAAGATATAAAAATAAAATAAAATAAATAAATAAAAACAAAATCAGACATAGTAGGGGGAAAAGAAAGAAACATTACTTCTTAGGATAATTTCAGAATACCTTCAGATCTTCACTTTTTCTTAGAATCTTAACTCTGATCTTGCTTCTTGCTCGGAATTGTAAAAAATTGGGTTAAGAATAACCAGATCTGATCTCTTATGAAGATCCTCACCTCCTTCCTTTTAGCGAGGCCTTGAAAACAAGATCTTAGGTTTTGAAATTAACAGATCTGAGATCTAAAGCTACAAACTAAGGTTTCCGAAGAAGCAGACGACAGACCTGAAGTTTAGGGTTTAGAAATTTGATTTAGGGTTTGGATCAGAAAATATAGGTTTAATGAAGATCGGAACCTAGAACAACGACCAAAATCCGATTAAATTCTAGTCAGAGAAGAAGAAGAAGAAGGAGCTAAGGTAGATCTTGACCGGAGATAAAGATCGAAGAAGGGATCTAATTGTCGGATTCTGGCAAGACATGCCGGAGAAGATGATCGGATGGTAGAAGCTTTCTCACAAATCCTCTCTTTTCTCTGAGAAAAAGAAAAAATGAGATCTATACAAACTTGAGAATAGAAATCAACCGGAATAAAATCGGGATCTGGCCGGAAATGCTCAGATCTCGATCGGAAAAGATGAATAAACGAAAAAACAAGCTTTGAGATCTGGATTTCTCTCTCTCTCTCTCTCTCTCTCTCTCTCTCTCTCTCTCTCTCTCTCTCTCTCTCTCTTTCTGCTTCAGATCGGAGGTTGGATCTCCGACAACGATCGGAGAAAATGATCGGCGAGAGAAGAAAATGAAAAGGGAAAAACCCAAATCTCGCTCTCTTTTCTCGCTCTCTCTTTTCTCTGCTTCGAACGAGAATGAACAGTGCCTCCTTTGATTTTTTTTTGGCTTATATACAGAAAACACGGCTATTGATATTAGCACTCCCCATTTTGATGGGCGCACGACTTTTGATAAGCGCGCGAAAAGGCTACGACAAGAGCATTTTAATTCACCCCCCTTTGCATATAAATGATATCTTTACCTCCTTTTCCCCCATGGACAGCCCCCTTTTCAAATGAATCACCCTCCTTTTGGTCTGTACCGCGCACCTTCTCTCGGCTCGTTCACTGAGCAAACGCGCTCAAATCTCGACGAAATTTTACGGAGACCTATGGGAGACCTTAAGCTACCTCAGGGTTTAATTTGGGACCCCAGCTCACTGATTTGACGAGGCTTGGCACAAGCAATGCGAACCCGGGTCCGGTCAAAATGGGGTGTCTACACCACCTCACGGATCTCCACCATCTCTGCAACTCCCAAAATCCAAACCTATCCCCTGTTCTCTGCAAAACCCACATGAAAACCATCCAAACCCTCTTCATTTCGTTTTTCACCCCAACTCCGACCATCTTCCCACCCCATCTCCGATTCAACCCAGCAACTACCGAGATTACCTTCATCGATTCCGACAATTTTGCCGGAATCCGACCGTTTCCTCTCCTCTGATCTCGGATCTTTCATCATCGTCATCGTTGTTATTGCATTCAACCCAAGAGAGGTTCTGTGCATGCATTGCGTCCTCGCGGCGCGGGGATCGTCTCCGGATTGGCAACTTTGTGCGGCACCGGCAATGGAAAATTAAAGAGTAACTAGCCCAACTCGGGTAATTTCTCATCCTCTTAGGCATTTTGGTCTTATGATCTCTGAAAATTCTTTTGGCTTATTTCTCGAAATTCAGTTCTCAGGTTTTCTTTTTGTCACATCTATTCTCAGTGCTTTATGATCCAATGCACCTTGATTCGTAAGCTTGAGCTTATGGTAGTCATCTTCAGATGGTGATTTTCTTTATTTTTAGTTGGAAATCTATCAAATGGCTCATCTCAGGGCATTCCTTTTCTCTGCATTCCTGATGATCAACCTTTATCTTCATGTTTCCAATCTAATGAATTTCAGCATTTTAGTAGTCTTCGCGATTCAGTTGAATATTTTGATTAAGCCCAAACACGTTCTGTTCGTGGTTCAGATCGCACATTAACAAAGGTCTCAATTGAATTGTTATGTTTTTTTTTTTTATTGCAAAAGAGAAAATTCCTTGTACAGTGGCAACATGAATCAGTCTTTTTCGGGGTTTTAGAACTCTTTGCCTCTAGGAATTTGTCTTTTTCGGGCGCAGGCTATGACGGAATGTTTCTTGAGCCAACCCCTTCCCTTCCTGCCTTAGAGTTTCATCAGATTAAGGGATTTCTTCCTCTTTAGAGTCTGTCATAGAGAGTTTAGGAGTCAGTCCTTTCGTATATGAGTCAGTCTTCAGCATAGGAGTCAGTCTTTCAGGAGTCTGTCCTATCATCATAGGGGTTAGGATTCTGTCCATCCTCTCATCAAGTCATGTGATTCTTATCCGCTCTTTCAAGGTATAGGATGCTGTCCAACCCTTGCAGAGTCGTGATTCTGTCCAATTCTCCCGCAAAGCATAGGATGCTGTCCAACCTTTGCGGGATATCAGGAGTCTGTCCTACCCTTATGATGATAAGATTTTGTCCTCTCGAGTCAAAAGCATTAAAAAACATCTGAAAAACCAAAAAATCTCAAAAATCAAGAGTCATTAGGAGTGGTTAGAAAATCTGGTCCGAACTACGGATGGCTTGATCCTTAGCTGAGGGGTACGTAGGCAGCTCAGGCGTGCAGCTGGCATCCTGAGTTCAGTCACAACTTTCACAACTTCAAAAACTTCCACAAGCTTCAAAACCTTTCAAACCTTCCAAAACTACAAAAATTCTTCAAAATAACCTTATCAGCAATTTTCAAAAGATCTTCCCATAGAGTTAGGAGTCTGTCCTAGGCGTTTGGGGTGTCTTAGAGTTAGGAGTATGTCTTGTTTGTGTTGATATGCTGAGTCTTGCAGTGTGAGTGTCCTCAGAGTTAGGAGGCATCGAGTCGTGGTCGGCTAGACACTTAATCGATCCGATGGCTAGACTAGAACGCGCTTAGATAGCCCATGGTTTTCCTTAGGACGCACAGCCTAGTCACACATAGAGTATAGGGTCCGCTTGCATTAGTTAGGGCATATAGGGAGTCCTAAAAATTACCATTCACTTGAACTTAAGTAATGGCGCAAGAAGCTTTAAAAACTAGTCAGGTCTAGTTGATCGAGTCTAGGATAGCGGTCCTAGATGGTTAGGCATTGTAGTTTAGCATAGGTCGCCGAACTACGTTGACTCTGATTCTTCCCGAGGCCGGGATACGTAGTGCAGCCAGGATGGATGGCCATCCTGGTCCGAGTCAAGTATCGAATTAGAGTCTAGGGTTTGTCATATTGTGTGTTTTGCTGTATTTTCTTACTTTCATGTACAGACTCTATACCTTTAGCTTTAGCATGCATGTGTTTGCCCATCAGAACTTAGACACCAATTAGGCAAGACACTCATAACCTAGCTATTCTTAGGTGCCATGTCTTTCATTTCTTTTGTGTGTGCTTTGTATTCATCTCCGAGACATGCATGATTAGCTAGACGTTATCTCGGGGATATTAGTTCCCATTTCGCATGATTTTTGCCCAAAACTTTTCAAAGTTAATAATAAATGGCATAACCCCTTCCCCATTCGTCATCAGGCACGGACCTTTTGTATCTCTGGTTATTTATTGTGACAGAGCACATCATGGGATCCTGTAGACACCCCATTTTGCTCTACCTTAATCGATAAATAAATTAGGGTTTGTTTTCCGTCGGTTTTCCAATGTCTTTCTTTCCCGCATCCGTTTGTTACATTTCTAAATATTTTTGGTCTTTTCCGTCGTGTTTCGTATTTTCCCGCTAAATGTTGAGAAGGATTATTCAGAAAAATCTAAACCAGAGAGAATTGGGACCCGTTTGGTGGGCCCGCATTGGGTGCTTCGATTAAATTTGGATCGAGAAAGTTGGACCCATTTGGTGGGGCCGCATGATGCATTTTGATTAAATTTGGACTCGTTTGGTGGGCCCGCATTGAACATTTGTTTAAAATCGAATCAACCGAGGGCCCACATTGTGGGGCCCGCGTTGTGGGGCCTCAGTGGGGCCTCTTGTGAGGCCTCTTATGAAGAGCAATGATGGTAGCTCTCCACTAAGAAACATGATGGGCCCTCCACTAAGAGCAATAATGATGGACTCTCCACTAAGAAACATGATGGGCCCTCCACTAAGAGCAATAATGATGGACTCTCCACTAAGAAACATGATGGGCCCTCCACTAAGAGCAATAATGATGGACTCTCCACTAAGAAACATGATGGGCCCTCCACTAAGAGCAATAATGATGGACTCTCCACTAAGAAACATGATGGGCCCTCCACTAAGAACAATAATGATGGATTCTCCACTAAGAGGGACAACATGATGAGCTCTCCACCAACATATCTCTCTCTCTCTCTTTCTCTCCCTATATATATCTCCCTTCCCATCCATAAGAGAGAGGAAAAAAAGAAAGAAATTTATCTTCCATTATCTCTTTCTCTTCCATTATCTCTTCTAATCACTCCCTCCAATCCCTTTCCTCAATATATTCTTCCATCCCTCTCCCTAATATTCTTCTTCCATTATCTCTTCACTCCCTCAATCACTCCCTCTAAACACTCCAGAGAAAGCGAAAGACGGCGGAGCGGATCGGCGGCGGCAGGATTTTTTATATTTTTTTGGATTGGGCGGAGATCTTCACCACAGGTAGGTGCATTGTTCTCAAAATATTTCTGTATTTTTCCGAATTTTTCTGATTTTTTCCGCAAATTGTGTTTTAAAAATGGAAAACTCTTCAAAAAACATCTTTTGAAGAAGAAAAATTAAATTATATACCAAACAGATTCTAAAATTAATGAAATTTCGTGGGAAAATAATATGTTACTTATTCATTTTACCATGAATTTATAAAGATTTTTGGAGTTTATTTGGTATATTATTTAATATTTTCTTTGAAACTTATCAGATTTTAGGAGAATTTTTACTAACATCACATCATCATTAAAATTCATAAAATTTTTACAGTAGTCTTATCTTCCATATTACTTGTTACTGTAAAAGTTTCGTGTGATTTGGATCTGTTTTAATATGGGATGTAGTGTTAATTTATAATCTGGTCTGGAAATTGTAAAATCCGAAATTGGTAGTAAATAATTTCTAAAATTCATGAAAATCTCACTGCATGCTATTTTGATTCATATAGTATTTCTGTAGAAATTGCATAGAATTTAGAGTTACATTTCTACTAGTTTATGTGTTAATTGTGCAATCTGGACATTTAATGGTTTAATCAAGATTAAATGTGAATTTAATGTAAAAATATGCAAAACTCATCCTGTAAGCTACATACATTTTCATCTTGCTGTTGTAGAAATTTCAAATCATTTCGAATTTATTTGCAACAATTTCACTTGTAAAACCGCTCATATGCTTAAAATTGATAAAATCCATTGAAAATTCGAAATTAATTGAAAATCATATAAAAATTCCTAAAGAACTTTAAAATTCTGTCACATGTTCACTCCTTAATTCATTGAAACAGAAATTTTAGGATCTTTAGATTTTCCTGGAAAAATGGCCAGTGCATCCATAATCGTATCCCAATTGCAACTTGATCTTTGACAATTTGAATATTTAAGTTATAGCATGTTGTTGGCTCCGAGGTTGGTGTCCACGGAAATCCTGAGATTCTGCCAGGCAATAAGATGCTATAACCTAAGTATTAAATTGCACAAGGAAAGAGCGCACGATTCCCTCCTTTGGATGCCATTCAAGGCCGAAATTGGTGAACCCTAGAACCATTGGTAATCCTTAAATGTCTAGAAACTGAAAATCTTCGAAATCTGAAACTCATTAACCTCGAGAACTTAAATCGATTTATCTTGTGTCTTTCGGAACCATTGGATTATGGTTTCCAATCTAAGAACCATTAGAGCCCAATTTAGGAACACTGGTGTCGTGCCGTGTCCTAGGTTTTAGGGAGTCCTAGAGTTAGGAGTCCAGCCTCATCACGGACGCTTGCTATGAATAGCAACCGTACCATAGGTCTAGTTACACTAGTCACCCGATCTTTCCCTAGGACAAGCCTAGTAAACTAGGATGTAGGCAAAACCTGCATTAGTCTAAGGGACAACTTGCATTCAGATAAGAATCATATAGCATCTTAGATGAAATCCTAAGATAATAAAATCCTCAACTTGAATTAAATAATTTCTCTTAAAACTGTTGAAACAGTCAAATCCGTCTAAGTCGGTGTCCTAGTTGAGTTAGGCATATGTAGCTTAGCTTAGGTGCACCGAACTACGTCGACTCTGATCCCAGTGAGGCTTGGGTACGTAGGCAGCTTGGATGTCTGACGGCATACCACCCGCGAGTCGGCACCACAACAAATTGTGGTGTTTTGTATATTAATTTTCTTGTAAATACTTAATCAAATCAGTTAGGGTTTTCCATGAAATTAGAATTCTAGGAGAACTTTCACTTAGAATGAATCCAGACAAATTAATAAATCAAGATACACATCTAGGATTCACATTGAAATTAGATTCTAGGATGCATGTCACTTAGTTCGCACATTAACATAGAGTTGAATGAGCCATTTAAAATAAATTTAAAAGAGTTAGCTTTTGGAATCGAAGACCGATTATCGGACAAGAATGGTGCATGTGGTGGATAACTCCCCATACCTTCCATTCTCGTAACCAGGTAGCGAGTCTAGATTTCTGGTTAATTATGGGTCCTAGATCCCACATCTAGGTGGCGACTCTGTCAATCTCTTTCGTGTGGAATTCGGATTGCCTTAGTGATCCCAAGTTCACAGGAAAGACGAATTCAAATCAACAAATAAAATGCACACGCCAATCGCGTGGGAACGAGAGACCAAAGAGAGAGCGCGCGGCGGCTCGCGCCCCACGCCCCTCTCGCGGGATCATGTCCCACAGTCTGGCGACTCTGCTGGGGACCACCTAACTTCATTAAAATTTCAAAAGATAATTCATTTGAATTTAATTTAACTGGCTCATAAAAACTCTATACTTGTTAGATTAGTTTGTCTCGTTTTATTTTCTCATCATATTTTACTCGAACTTAATTTAACAAAACCTGAAGGCATCATAGATTGCGCGAACTTATTGCACACACTTACATCACTTGCATCTAAACCCTTGCATTTCACATGCACACACGTCCTATTTTAGGAACCCGGAGTGTTATCTAGCATGGTTGACTGGGATTTCATCACCTGGTGCCTCTGTGCTAGAGAAGCATTCCACCCTTAGCCTAGTACCTTTATGGTGCGTAAACGGATCTCTTGTTCACGTACTGATACGCCGGACACTGGTACAGTATATCGAACATGGATTCGCGCTAAGGGGACTCTTGGCCTTACCCCTAGATTAACCCACACATGCATGCAGTATACGAACACATGTGCACCACATGTGTGAGCCTAGTTTAGGATATCTTACCCATTTGTGTCTAGATTAGGCCGTAGTCCATCTTCCAATGGCTACGATCGGTCCTAGGTACACAAACAAAGTCATGAGTCGAGATCCTCTCTCCACTCCGCTAGATTAGGATTAGGGTTGATGCCTTCAGGTAACACTGTTAAAATGTGCGAAGACTAAAAACTTTTCCTTTGGGGTTAGGATATAAATCCCATCATTTCCAAAGATCTCATAGGATTAGTTATTCTTGATCTACCCGTTGAAAGTAATCCTATGCAATCTCACATTTTGATCATGTGTCTATCATTCGTCTCTTGTGGGATTCGATTGTGTCTTCATTGGCGGAAATTGTGTCTCAATCATTTGATCATGCAATCTTGATGATCCAATCTTGCCTGTACCCTTGGTCTCTTCCTCCTCTAGGGGATACCTTTTTTAAGAATATTTCTGCTGAATCCTTCAGAGTTTACTCTCATAATCCTTGAACGAGGGGCATTCCCCGCGTGCTGTCATGTCATCATTGCTGTGTGTATTTGTTTTGAGGAACCATCATTTTACCTCTCGTTCCTTATCTAGTCGTATCATAATTATCATGTCAATCATAGAAAGGAGAAATTCCCTGAATTTCAAGCTCGCATCTCGTGTTTATTGTTCCTATGTCAGGATTGCTCACTGCTGAAAATCCAGGAAAGCTTCTTGGGTTTGAATCTATTCGTGGCCAGTGAAGAAGCTAATTCCCCATTTTCTTTGGAAGTCTCTCTATCCACTTTTTCCTACCGATGGCCGATTCTATGGAAAATTTTCAGCTCTTTCATGTCACAGAAACCCTGGCCCAGCTCGTCCAACTGATGAAGGAATTGAAGGAAGAAAATCAATTCATCAAAGCTCAACTTACTGAGAAATTTGGTCCAACCACTATTGTCTCTAAGGGCAAAAATCCGAGCCTCTCCATGGTTATGGGTTTGGAAGAACTAATTGTGAATCTCTCTAGACAAATGGCTGCGCTAACAGAAGAAGTTCATCAGATGAAGCAACAAATGCAAACCTGGTATTGTCAGTCCCAAAGTTCGAAGCATTTCGCTGACAAAAATACCAAAGTCCAAGGTGTTGTTACCAGAAACTCTATCTCTCAGCACCAGCAGGATTTTATTGGGCCCTTAATTCTTGAATATAACCAAGAGCCACCATCTGAGACTACTAAAAGAGAATTCACTGACTTGCCGATCTCGCGACCTGATGCTTTGAAATGGTTGCTCAAGGAAAGAATGATAACACTATTGGAATCAGAGCCTGTTCCTAATCCTCTTCCCAGTCCTGGGACCTTCCAAATGAAAGAATTTTGTGATTATCATTTACGTCATGGTCATGCAACTGATAAATGCCTCAGCTTGAAATATGATATTCAAGACCTTATAGACATGGGGCTCCTCGACCCTCAAAATCTTTTGTCAAGCGGCGAAGCTTCATCCTTTCCTGATGACCACAAACCGTGGTTTGAGCAAATGAAGAGAAAGTCTCACGATAATCACGACCAGCAATGTACAGTGATGAGCCCGGTCTCCATAGGTCAGGAAATCAAAGTGGCCACAATACATGGGGTTTATAACAGAGGCAATTTTACTTCGAAAAAAATCAAGGAGTTACAAAACCCTATGGTATTCAAATACAATCAGTTAACGGCAACACCTAAGCAAGCGCTCAAGAAGGAATTTACCCCTCTCCCATTTCCACCATCAGTCATTTTGCAGCAAGGGTTAGCTTCAGGTCACATTACCCTACCCGGCATTAGGGCTCCTCCTAATCCTTTACCAGCAAATTGGAGAATGGACCAGTATTGTGAATACCATAGAGGCCCTGGCCACCTTACTGATAATTGCATTGCCTTAAAACTCAGGATCCAAAAGTTGATTGATGAAAAAAAAATTAGCCTACCCGAATCATGCAGTACTGCCGCCAGCCGATCGCAATGCTTAGATAACTGAGGGTTCAAAGAAGCACAGGCCCGGTTGCCATGAAAAGAATCAGAAGTTGAAAGTACCACTTATGAGCCAGCTTTCGCCGAGCCTCCGGAGCTAGACAGTTGCGGCAGTTAAAGTTTTAGTCGTTTACTATTTTATGTTGAGTCAGTCATCATGGTCAGTGCAATTGTTGAGTCCGGTTTTACAGTTCAAGGTTAATGCCTAGTCCAGGCAAGTTATCGTTTGCTTTTCTCTTTATTCAGAGTTGTGAATCCTGAGCATGTTCAGGATAGGTCGTCAGATGTAACAGCCTTTCCTTTAAATAAAATTTCAAGTTTCAATAGTCCACTTGTGTCTGTTTCTTAAGTATGCTTCTGATCTTAAAGTAAGACTCCCTCCTCAAATGAGGACAAAATTGACGAAACTCCACTTGAGTCACAGCAATTACTTGAACAAGAGGAGGAGCGCCAATCTCAGCCTTTCAAAGATGAAATTGAAGTGGTAAACACTGGCACTAAAACCTTGATCCAGTAAATGCCGATTGAAAATACATTACCCTCTGAAGAGTGTGAAGAATTGGTAAACCCATTTTGAGGATAAAAAGATGGTCCGGTAAGCGTTACCATTAATGCCAAGAGAAAGACCCAGATAGAAGGTTCAAGAAAGAATGAAGTGAATATCATATGCTATGCAAGGGGCATGGAGTGGAAACAACTTTCATATTTCCAATCGATGACCTTGGTTCTCAAATTCATAACATGAAGCCATCAAATTCGAGATAAGAAGTTCAAGAGCAAGCATTGAAAAGTGATCATCAGATATCAAGAGTTACAAATCCATAGATGGAGGATGTCGAAGAACAAGTTTTGCTCTATGAAAGTCGAAGGCGCGTATTAGAATCTTGAAAGAAGAAGATATATTATCTCTTACCTGGAAATGCCGTCAAACTCCATAAAAAAAAAAAAAGAAGAAAAAAATAATAATAATAATAATCAGCACCAGAAGGACTCTAGTAACCTAGATCGATTCCCAATCTGAACATCGGAAGGCCTCCTTTGGCCGAATAAATCCCAAAATCAGAACCCAATGTCAAAACAAATACCTGTTTGCAAACCCTTCGAGCCTGAATAAAATTTTCTTGAAAACCCGTCAAACTAGGGGCATTCGCCCCGAACTACGCGATACCTGATCCCTACACTGGGGTACGTAGGCAGCTCGGTTAAACTGAGTTCGGTCAATTCAAAAAAGAAAAGCAATTCAATCAATCCAAAAAAAAAAAGAAATTCAATCCTTTCAGAAAAAAAAAAGGGGACAAGTTCCTAAAGAAGAGAAGTCAATTATTCCAGAAAGAAGAAAAAAAAAAGAAAAATCAATAAACTTTCGAACAATTTATCTTCAAACTAGGGGCATTCGCCCTGAACTATACACGACCTGATTCCTACCTTGGGATATGTAGGCAACCTATTCACAGGTTCGGTCGAAATCTTTGTTGAACCTTAAGCCATTCTTTGAAAAGCCCTATCCTACCTATAAAGTCCTTCCGGTGTTCAGAACTAATGATCTAGGTCCCGAAACAAAAAAAAAATGATGATGAATAAAAAAAAATGGAGTTTGAAGATCTGCTAGACTGAAAACCTGAAAGGGCGGTTTAGGCAAAATTTAAGATCATTCCCCTGTTAAGTTGAAAACCCGAAAGGGCGGCTTAGGCAAAAGCTAAGGGGATAGCCTGCTGAATCGAAAACCTAGAAAGACGGTTCAGGCAAAAGTTAAGGCTACCACGGTCCGCCAAGTTAAAAACCCTGAAGAGGTGACTTGGTCACGGTAAGAGAATCATTATAAGAAGGCTACAGCCAGTATCAAGACTGAAGATCAACTGAAGTTCAAGCAAATTTATAAGAAGGTTACAGCCGGTATCAGGACTGAAGATCAATTGAAGTTCAAACAAATTCAAGTGACATCCTCAAAACTGGGGGCATTAGAGCTAAGCAATCCTAGGAGTTGTAATTAAATCATTGAGGCATTACTGTTTTAAGGAAAAAGTCCAGTGTTTACCAATTGAAAAAAATATTCCTTGAAAGGATAGACTTACCAAATAAAACGTTAACTAAGTCAGAAGCATTACTGTGTCTGTCAGTGTAGTTAATCAATCGTTGTTATTCTATGTTCACTCCTTTAGAGCTCCTCAATCCTTTGAGTAGTGCCTTTTATCTAAGTTTTCTATTTAAAAAGAGTCAATCGTCATCCATATGTCCAAATGATGCAACTGTCTCGGTGAAGGAGGCCCGGCCTCGTCAGCTCCCTGCGATTGTACCTGAAAAAGTTCGAGAATCCAGTCAAACAGCTTCATTTCAAAGATATCAACCCAGAAGAATTCAGAAGTAGAAACATCAGAAAGCCCAGCTTCCGTAAAAAGATCATACCCCAGGAAGGCATCTTAAGCTTGGAAGAGCCTCAGATGCAATGATGGTCGAGCCAATTTCTCAGAAAGATGAACCGTTAAAATTCAGAATTTCCTTCCAGTTAGTTAAATACTTTCCTGGTCAAGAAATGTTTATCTAAACACCTATCAAGAGGCAAGTCCCACTTTTCCATGATTATATCCAAGAGAGCCGTTGTTCTAGATTACCAATTTCAAGTGTCTTGTTCAAGGTTTCAGTCATCCAAATCCCCAAAGACAAGACCAGCAGTCTCTTTGAGAAAAATCTTGTTGAAGTTTCATAAAAGTGTTTCTAATCCATTCTTGTTAGTAATGGTTCTTCGGTTTGCCGTTTCATCATTCGTCAAAGTCCTAGTTTCCGATATCTTTGTCAGGCACGATCTATAACATCCTCGATTTCATTAAATTCAAAAAAATCAAAAATTCATCAAATCCAATCCTATGTCAAATTCAAGTTCATGAAAAATCTCTAAATTCTTCGTTATTGAATTCATCAATCAAAGCTATCTTGTTTCTTTGAGCCCGTTTGTGAACGGTGCCTCATTTCTCGAGTCCATTTGTAAATGGTCCCGTCTTCTCCTTAAGCCCGTTTGTGAACGGTACTTCATTTTCTGAGTCTATTTGTGAATGGTCTCATGTCCTCCTTGAGCCCGTTTGTGGACGCTGCCTTATTTCTGAAAAATCAAAAATTCATCAAATCCAATCCTACGTCAAATTCAAGTTTATGAAAAATCTCTAAATTCTTCGTGGTTGAAGCTATCTTGTTTCTTTGAGCCCATTTGTGAACGGTGCCTCATTTCTCGAGTCCATTTATGAATGGTCTCATGTTCTCCTAGAGCCCGTTTGTGAACGGTGCCTCGTTTCTCGAGTCCATTTGTAAATGGTCTCGTCTTCTCCTTGAACCCGTTTGTGAACGGTGTCTCATTTTTCTGAGTCCATTTACGGTCTCATGTCCTCCTTGAGCCCGTTTGTGGACGGTGCCTTATTTCTGAAAAATCAAAAATTCATCAAATCCAATCCTATGTCAAATTCAAGTTCATGAAAAAACTCTAAATTCTTCGTTGTTGAGTTCATCAATCAAAGCTATCTTGTTTCTTTGAGCCCGTTTGTGAACGGTGCCTCATTTCTCGAGTCCATTTGTAAATGGTCCCGTCTTCTCCTTAAGCCCGTTTGTGAACGGTACTTCATTTTCTGAGTCTATTTGTGAATGGTCTCATGTCCTCCTTGAGCCCGTTTGTGGACGCTGCCTTATTTCTGAAAAATCAAAAATTCATCAAATCCAATCCTACGTCAAATTCAAGTTTATGAAAAATCTCTAAATTCTTCGTGGTTGAAGCTATCTTGTTTCTTTGAGCCCATTTGTGAACGGTGCCTCATTTCTCGAGTCCATTTATGAATGGTCTCATGTTCTCCTAGAGCCCGTTTGTGAACGGTGCCTCGTTTCTCGAGTCCATTTGTGAATGGTCTCGTCTTCTCCTTAAGCCCGTTTGTGAACGGTACCTCATTTTCTGAGTCTATTTGTGAATGGTCTCATGTTTTCCTTGAGCCCGTTTGTGAACGGTGCCTCGTTTCTCGAATCCATTTGTGAATGGTCTCGTCTTCTCCTTGAGCCCGTTGGTGAACGGTACCTCATTTTCTGAGCCCATTTGTGAATGGTCTTTTATTCTCCTTGAGCCCGTTTGTGAACGGTACCTCATTTTCTGAGTCTATTTGTGAATGGTCTCATGTTTTCCTTGAGCCCGTTTGTGAACGGTGCCTCGTTTCTCGAATCCATTTGTGAATGGTCTCGTCTTCTCCTTGAGCCCGTTGGTGAACGGTACCTCATTTTCTGAGCCCATTTGTGAATGGTCTTTTATTCTCCTTGAGCCCGTTTGTGAATGGTACCTCATTTTCTGAGTCCATTTGTGAATGGTCTCATGTTCTCCTTGAGCCCGTTTGTGAAAGGTGCCTCGTTTCTCGAGTCCATTTGTGAATGGTCATGTGTTCTCTTTAAGCCCGTTTGTAAACGGAACCTCATTTTCGAGTCCATTTGTGAATGGTCTCGTCTTCTCCTTGAGCCCGTTTGTGAACGGTACCTCATTTTCTGAATCCATTTGTGAATGGTCTCTTATCCTCCTTGAGCCCGCTTGTGAAAGATGTCTCATTTTCTTTTTTTTTAAAAAAAAAAAAAAAAAAAACCGCTTGAGAACGATCTTTGTTCTTTCTGTTCGGAATCCATTCGAAAGTGGTATCTCATTCTCTCGTTGCCCGTTTGTGAACGGCACCGCATCAGGATTTCTTATTATGTTCTAATTCTAGGATTTCATTTAGGGCCTTGCATTAGGTAGTAAATGTTTGCGTCTAAGTTCCGTTTGTGTAGAGTCTTTTGTCGATTAAAGCTACGCAAAATGGCTCTGTCATTTTGACTTTGGTATTCGATGACTACGTCATCTCTACCAAAGAGGGGCATCTGTAGACACCCCATTTTGCTCTACCTTAATCGATAAATAAATTAGGGTTTGTTTTCCGTCGGTTTTCCAATGTCTTTCTTTCCCGCATCCGTTTGTTACATTTCTAAATATTTTTGGTCTTTTCCGTCGTGTTTCGTATTTTCCCGCTAAATGTTGAGAAGGATTATTCAGAAAAATCTAAACCAGAGAGAATTGGGACCCGTTTGGTGGGCCCGCATTGGGTGCTTCGATTAAATTTGGATCGAGAAAGTTGGACCCATTTGGTGGGGCCGCATGATGCATTTTGATTAAATTTGGACTCGTTTGGTGGGCCCGCATTGAACATTTGTTTAAAATCGAATCAACCGAGGGCCCACATTGTGGGGCCCGCGTTGTGGGGCCTCAGTGGGGCCTCTTGTGAGGCCTCTTATGAAGAGCAATGATGGTAGCTCTCCACTAAGAAACATGATGGGCCCTCCACTAAGAGCAATAATGATGGACTCTCCACTAAGAAACATGATGGGCCCTCCACTAAGAGCAATAATGATGGACTCTCCACTAAGAAACATGATGGGCCCTCCACTAAGAGCAATAATGATGGACTCTCCACTAAGAAACATGATGGGCCCTCCACTAAGAGCAATAATGATGGACTCTCCACTAAGAAACATGATGGGCCCTCCACTAAGAACAATAATGATGGATTCTCCACTAAGAGGGACAACATGATGAGCTCTCCACCAACATATCTCTCTCTCTCTCTTTCTCTCCCTATATATATCTCCCTTCCCATCCATAAGAGAGAGGAAAAAAAGAAAGAAATTTATCTTCCATTATCTCTTTCTCTTCCATTATCTCTTCTAATCACTCCCTCCAATCCCTTTCCTCAATATATTCTTCCATCCCTCTCCCTAATATTCTTCTTCCATTATCTCTTCACTCCCTCAATCACTCCCTCTAAACACTCCAGAGAAAGCGAAAGACGGCGGAGCGGATCGGCGGCGGCAGGATTTTTTATATTTTTTTGGATTGGGCGGAGATCTTCACCACAGGTAGGTGCATTGTTCTCAAAATATTTCTGTATTTTTCCGAATTTTTCTGATTTTTTCCGCAAATTGTGTTTTAAAAATGGAAAACTCTTCAAAAAACATCTTTTGAAGAAGAAAAATTAAATTATATACCAAACAGATTCTAAAATTAATGAAATTTCGTGGGAAAATAATATGTTACTTATTCATTTTACCATGAATTTATAAAGATTTTTGGAGTTTATTTGGTATATTATTTAATATTTTCTTTGAAACTTATCAGATTTTAGGAGAATTTTTACTAACATCACATCATCATTAAAATTCATAAAATTTTTACAGTAGTCTTATCTTCCATATTACTTGTTACTGTAAAAGTTTCGTGTGATTTGGATCTGTTTTAATATGGGATGTAGTGTTAATTTATAATCTGGTCTGGAAATTGTAAAATCCGAAATTGGTAGTAAATAATTTCTAAAATTCATGAAAATCTCACTGCATGCTATTTTGATTCATATAGTATTTCTGTAGAAATTGCATAGAATTTAGAGTTACATTTCTACTAGTTTATGTGTTAATTGTGCAATCTGGACATTTAATGGTTTAATCAAGATTAAATGTGAATTTAATGTAAAAATATGCAAAACTCATCCTGTAAGCTACATACATTTTCATCTTGCTGTTGTAGAAATTTCAAATCATTTCGAATTTATTTGCAACAATTTCACTTGTAAAACCGCTCATATGCTTAAAATTGATAAAATCCATTGAAAATTCGAAATTAATTGAAAATCATATAAAAATTCCTAAAGAACTTTAAAATTCTGTCACATGTTCACTCCTTAATTCATTGAAACAGAAATTTTAGGATCTTTAGATTTTCCTGGAAAAATGGCCAGTGCATCCATAATCGTATCCCAATTGCAACTTGATCTTTGACAATTTGAATATTTAAGTTATAGCATGTTGTTGGCTCCGAGGTTGGTGTCCACGGAAATCCTGAGATTCTGCCAGGCAATAAGATGCTATAACCTAAGTATTAAATTGCACAAGGAAAGAGCGCACGATTCCCTCCTTTGGATGCCATTCAAGGCCGAAATTGGTGAACCCTAGAACCATTGGTAATCCTTAAATGTCTAGAAACTGAAAATCTTCGAAATCTGAAACTCATTAACCTCGAGAACTTAAATCGATTTATCTTGTGTCTTTCGGAACCATTGGATTATGGTTTCCAATCTAAGAACCATTAGAGCCCAATTTAGGAACACTGGTGTCGTGCCGTGTCCTAGGTTTTAGGGAGTCCTAGAGTTAGGAGTCCAGCCTCATCACGGACGCTTGCTATGAATAGCAACCGTACCATAGGTCTAGTTACACTAGTCACCCGATCTTTCCCTAGGACAAGCCTAGTAAACTAGGATGTAGGCAAAACCTGCATTAGTCTAAGGGACAACTTGCATTCAGATAAGAATCATATAGCATCTTAGATGAAATCCTAAGATAATAAAATCCTCAACTTGAATTAAATAATTTCTCTTAAAACTGTTGAAACAGTCAAATCCGTCTAAGTCGGTGTCCTAGTTGAGTTAGGCATATGTAGCTTAGCTTAGGTGCACCGAACTACGTCGACTCTGATCCCAGTGAGGCTTGGGTACGTAGGCAGCTTGGATGTCTGACGGCATACCACCCGCGAGTCGGCACCACAACAAATTGTGGTGTTTTGTATATTAATTTTCTTGTAAATACTTAATCAAATCAGTTAGGGTTTTCCATGAAATTAGAATTCTAGGAGAACTTTCACTTAGAATGAATCCAGACAAATTAATAAATCAAGATACACATCTAGGATTCACATTGAAATTAGATTCTAGGATGCATGTCACTTAGTTCGCACATTAACATAGAGTTGAATGAGCCATTTAAAATAAATTTAAAAGAGTTAGCTTTTGGAATCGAAGACCGATTATCGGACAAGAATGGTGCATGTGGTGGATAACTCCCCATACCTTCCATTCTCGTAACCAGGTAGCGAGTCTAGATTTCTGGTTAATTATGGGTCCTAGATCCCACATCTAGGTGGCGACTCTGTCAATCTCTTTCGTGTGGAATTCGGATTGCCTTAGTGATCCCAAGTTCACAGGAAAGACGAATTCAAATCAACAAATAAAATGCACACGCCAATCGCGTGGGAACGAGAGACCAAAGAGAGAGCGCGCGGCGGCTCGCGCCCCACGCCCCTCTCGCGGGATCATGTCCCACAGATCCAGGGCCTACTTCCTTGGATGGCGACTCTTTCTTTGTTTAAGGTACGCCTCGAATCCGGGCTAGTCCCCGAATCGAGAGGTATCTCACTTTACATCGCCACTCATGCTGTGAGTGGCACTCTTTCGAGAGTTCTTGGCGGAGCTCTCCTTCATGTGGATGATCCTGAGACTCGTCTGGGGGCACGTCCCCCCGCCTTCTCTCGGATCGGGGTCCACACCAGAACTCCGGAGCAAATAATGGCGAGTCCCGATGTTAGAGTAGAGATCGTAGATAGTGAGGAGGAGGAGGAGGTAATCTTAGACTTGAATGCAATTCCTCTCCCAACGGATAGTTATCACCTAACAGAGGCGAGTGTTGGTAGTGACGCCGCCGAGGCGTCCACAACATTCCTCCCTGGCCGGGCCGTTGACGTCGTAGCTGGGCCAGGATGGACGCCAACCCACAATACATCATACGGGCTCTTCGCGAGGAAAATATCCTTGATGAGTTCATGATGAGGGACATTAGGGATAGGTACTGTGTTCCCTCAAGGTTCGGGCTGAGGCCAGCGATAGAGGGAGATAGGGCTTGCAACGAGAGCTCTGATATATGTATATACGATGAGTCGTTAAGGGCTGGACTCAGGTTCCCTCTGCACCCATTCTTCATCGCGGTCCTTCGACATTTTGGGCTGGCTCCGGTCCAAGTTGCGCCGAACTCATGGAGGGTGCTGACTGGGTTCATGTACCTCGTGCATGGCCGGCTCAAAAGAAACATATCTGTGTCGTTATTCCGCGCTTGTGCACACTTGAAGAGGCATAAGGAAGGGGGCTGGATTTATATTAGTCAGCGCCCTGAGGTGAAAATGATCACTGGCACTCCCTCTGCCATCCACTTATGGAAGAACAGGTTCTTCTATGTCGAGGACAGGGAGTCCACCCAGTCTTGGCCGGTTCCTCTAAGATGGGATGTCCCGGACACAGTTGCGCTGAGCCGCAAGCCGGTCCTTGAGGAAGAGGATATGAGGATGTTCGCCCTAATCCGTGAGGAGGTGGAACGGGGGCCCCATTCATTGCGGAGAATTCTCGGGTGAAGCGGCGGCCCAAACCCAGGACGCGCCGCCGCCTCCCAAAGCCAAGACTACAGTGAGGGTGGTGGGCGCAGCGGGGTCCTCGAAGCCAGGAGGGACATCTGCTGAAGCCCGTCCTCCCCTGGCGAGGACCGGAGACAATGTTTTTCGGCCTAACTGGGCCGTTCAGAAGAATGACACCGGCCTTGGTGAGAGCCGGGTGGCTAAGGAGCTCCTCACCAAAGTTCTCCTCAGCAACGACAAGCTCCAGGTTCTCAAGGAACCTCCAGCGGCGGCTGACGAGGCTATATTCTCTTCCCTTTACCAGGTGAGGCGGCCTGTGAGTTTTTGTTTGTCTTTTTCTTTGAGTTGCTTTCTTGTGTTAACAACACTTGCTGGCTTGTAGATCTCATTGTACTACAACGACCTCCGGGAGAAGAGCAAGAAGTTCTCTGTGGCAATAACAAAGTCTGAGGAGGAGAGTGGGAAGCTGATGAAGGAGGCTGAAGAGCTTCAAAGGTCCATTGGGCGGACGTTGATGAAGGAGGAGAGTGGGAAGCTGATGAAGGAGGCTCAAAGAAGACTTGGCTGCTCAGAAGCAGAAAGCTGCTGAGGCTCTCAACGCACAGAGGGAGAGAGCCCGGGAGAGACAGATAGCCGCCGTTGCGGAGGCCGTCGTGGAGGCCACTCAGAAGGAGGACGAGCTTTTCAACCTGTCCAGCGAGTCCTACAAGGTGGGATTCTTTGACTATCTTGAGCAGGTTAAAGAATCCAACCCAGCCGTGACCCTAACAGGACTAGTCCTCCCTGATCCAGTGACGCTTGGCGACGATGAGCCAGGCACCCCCGCTGCTCCAGTAGTTCCGGAGACGGACCCTTCGCGGGGTGGTGGCCAGGGGGTGCCTTGAGCTCCTCTTCTTCTCTTTTTGATCTGATTTTTTTGTAATGGTCCTTGGGAGGCCCAACTTTTGTAACAGCCCTTCGAGGCCTTATTTTTTTGTAATGGCCCTTAGAGGCCCAACCATTTTATGAATAGAAATTACATCTTGTCGTCCATCCTCTAGTTGTCTGTCCCTGGTCAATACCGTTTGGTTCTAATATTGTGGGCCAGGAATACCACGGGCGGACATTCGAGGCGAACTAACCGGTGAGGACCCAAGTTTTAATAAACTGGGTTTCTAGGCGGCAAATACCCGAGTTTTAGTGAACTAGGTTTCCAGAGTACCCAAGTTTTAGCGAAGTGGGTTTCCAAGCGGCGTTGGTTTTTGCATCCGGGCTGGTTCCGGACCAGGAGTGGGCTCCCGATCTTTACGGAGACGAGCCATGGCGAACCAAGCAGCGAGTACCCAAGTTTTAGCGAACTGGGTTTCCAAATAGCAAGTACCCAAGTTTTAGCGAAGTGGGTTTCCAAGCGGCGTTGGTTTTTGCATCCGGGCTGGTTCCGGACCAGGAGTGGGCTCCCGATCTTTACGGAGACGAGCCATGGCGAACCAAGCAGCGAGTACCCAAGTTTTAGCGAACTGGGTTTCCAAATAGCAAGTACCCGAGTTTTAGTGAACTGGGTTTCCAAGCGGCGTTGGTTTTTGCATCCGGGCTGGTTCCGGACCAAGAGTGGGCTCCCGATCTTTGCGGAGACGAGCCATGGCGAACCAAGCAGCGAGTACCCAAGTTTTAGCGAACTGGGTTTCCAAATAGTCTTGCGAGGAGATTTGCAAAAGAGTTTCTATCATTCACATTCGGTAGATATTTACAAAGTCACTTCCACGCCGGGTGGTTTACTACTGATAGTACTTTCGGAGGTTCTTTGAGTTCCAGGCATGGGGTAACAGATGCTCCTCCAATGTCTGCTGCTTATAACTTCCCGGGCTGATCACTTCTTTTACTCGATAAGGGCCCTCCCAGGTCGGGGAGAGTTTTCCGACTTTCTTTGGTTGGGAGACAACAGCTTTTCTTAGGACCAGATCTCCCGCTCTGAATTCTCTGGAGCGTATCTTCAAATCATGATAGTTGAAACTTTCTGCTTGTAGGCGGCGACCCTGATTTGAGACTCTTCTCGGGCTTCTTCCAGTAAGTCCAGATTTGCCCGGAGCCCCTCTCCATTGAGTTTCTCATTGAAGTTGGTGACTCTTGGAGACGGGGCGCCCACATCGACGGGAATTACGGCCTCCGTCCCAAAGGCCAAGTTGAATGGCGACTCCCCCGTGGATGTACGCGGGGTGGTACGATATGCCCAGAGGACATGATAAAGTTCATCCGCCCATCGGCCAGCTTTCTCGTCCAGCCTCTTTTTAATTCCCTGAAGCAGGATCCTGTTCGTTACTTCTGTCTGCCCATTTGTCTGAGGGTGTGCCACCGAAGTAAATCTCTGTTCGATCTTTAAGTCGGAACATAATTTTCGAAAGTTCCTGCAGTCGAATTGTCTGCCGTTGTCCGTTATCAATACGCGGGGGATCCCGAATCTGCAAACCACTGATTTCCAGAAGAAGTTTTGCACGTTTTGCTCTGTGATCTGGGCCAGAGGTTCAGCCTCCACCCACTTGGTGAAATAGTCAATTGCAACTACTACGAACGCGCGTCTTCCGGAGGCCGGTGGAAAGGGGCCCAGGATGTCCATCCCCCATATTGCAAAGGGGAGCGGGCTGATGATCGGGGCCTGTAGACACCCCATTTTGACCGGACCCAAGTTCGCTATGCTTGGACGTGTAGACACCCCATTTTGCTCTGCCTTAAGAAATTAGGGTTTTTCCATCGGTTTTCCAATGTCTTTCCTTTCCGCGTCCGTTTGTTACATTTCTAAATATTTTTGGTCGTTTCCGCCATGTTTCGTATTTTTCTGTTGAATATTGAGAAGGGTTATTCATGAGAATCCGAGCAAAAGAGAATGTGGGACCCACTGGTGTGGGACCCGTTTGTGTGGGACCCGCTAGTGTGGGACCCGTTTGTGTGGGACCCGCTGATATGGGACCCGCTGGTGTGGGACCCGTTTGTGTGGGACCCGCTTGTGTGGGACCCGCTGATGTGGGACCCGCTTGTGCGGAACCCACAAAGTGGGACTCACCATTAGCATGACTTAACTTTCTCTACCATTTCCACCAACTTCATTTTTCCCTTTAAAATAACACCATTATCTCCATTACCATTATATATTCCATTATTCCCACCACCATTCCCACCATTACCATTATATATTCCATTATTCCCACCACCATTCCCACCATTACCATTATATATTCCATTATCCCCACCACCATTCCCACCATTACCATTATACATTCCATTATCCCCACCACCATTCCCACCATTACCATTATATATTCCATTATCCCCACCACCATTCTCACCATTACCATTATATATTCCATTATTCCCACCACCATTCCCACCATTACCATTATATATTCCATTATCCCCACCACCATTCCCACCATTACCATTATATATTCCATTATTCCCACCACCATTCCCACCATTACCATTATATATTCCATTATTCTCCACCACACCCACCATTCTCATTATTTATTTCCACCTCTCCACTAAGTTTTTCACTATATAAAGAGAGGTGATGAGAGAAAAAAAAAGGAGGAGAGAAGGAAGAGGAAAAAAAAAAGAAGAGAAAAAAAAAGAGGAGAAGGAAAAAAAAAAAAAAAGAAGAGAGGGAGAGAAAATAAGAGAGAAAGAGAGAGAGGAAAATATAAAAACAAAGAAGGAAGCGGAGCGGATCGCACGTCGGCCGGATTTTTGGATTTCTTTGGCTCTTGGATTCGGCGAGGAACTCATCACAGGTAGGTACACTGTTTTCGGAATTTTTTAGAATTATTTGGTATATTTTCGGATTTTTGCATGATTTTTAACAAAGAAAACTAAAAGATATACTAAACAGATTCCACAAATAATGAAATTTCGTGGGAAAATAATATGATAATGATACATTCTACCATGAATTTGTGAGAATTTTTGGATTTTGTTTGGTATATTATTTTATGCATTCTTTGAAAATTATCAGATTTTGGGAGAATTGTTACTGATGTCAAATCACAGATACAATTCTCCAAATTTATACAGTAGTCTTAAATTCTATACTTCTTGCTTCTGTAAAATTTTCAAGTGATTTTGATCTTGTTTTATATGAGCTGTAGTGTTAATTCATAATCTGGTTTGAAATTTAAAAAATCCGAAACTGATAGTAAATAGTTTTCTAAATTCATGGAAATCTTACAGCATGCTATTTTCACTTATATCTTACTAATGTAGAAATTTCATGGAATTTAGATTTCTATTTCTAGTAGTTTCTGTGTTATTTTTGCAATCTGGTCTTATTGTTGTTAAATCAAAATTAAATATGAGCTTAATGTACAAATCCACAAAATTCATCCCGTAAGCTGCATGGATACCCATCTTACTGCTGTAGAAATTTTGATTCATTTCGAATTCGTTTGCTACAGTTTCACTTGTAAAAACACTCATATGTTTAAAATTGATAAAATCCATTGAAAATCCGAAATTAATTGAAAATCATCTGAAAATTTCTAAAGAACCTTAAATCTCTGTCACATGTTAACTCATTAATCCATTGAAACAGAAATCTTAGGGTCTTTAGATTTCCCTCGAAAAATGGCCAGTGCATCCATAATCGTATCCCAATTGCAACCAATCTTTGACAATTTAGATATTTAAGCTATAACATGTTATTGGCTCCGAGGTTACTGTCCACGGAAATCCTGAGATCTGCCAGGCAATAAGATGCTATAACCTAAGTATTAAATTGCGCAAGGAAAGAGCGCACGATTCCCTCCCTTGGATGCCATTCTGGGCCGAAATTGGTGTACCCATAGGAGGCATGCTTTGCCTCATATAAGAGTCTTTGACTCATTTGTTTGTGTGATGTTGTTGTCAGTGAGTCTTTGACTTGTGTTTCCATCTCTTTTAGGGAGTCTTTGACTCGTCTATCCTTTAGTTGTTATCAGTGGAGTCTTTGACTCGTTTTTCCACCGCTATTAGAGAGTCATTGACTCATTTGCTCATTTGTACCCTTCTTTAATATTTTTAGTTAGGAGTTTCTCCTTTAGAGTTGTTGATTACTTCGTTTTAATTAGAGGCTAACTCAGTCTTATTAGAGCTTTGCTTGCTTGGGATCTTGGATCGTTTTCTCTCTTCTTGGGACGCTATCTTTCTTGTTATGGTTCGTCTCTTTGAGACGTTAGTTGTTTGTTCGGGGTTTCCCCTTTTGGATTTAGGGCTTTGCCCTAGTTTGTGGTTGTTCTTGCGTGTTCCCTTTAAGATTGAAAACATCTAAAGGTCCTGAGCATTGAAAAAGCTTTAAAATCCAAAAACATTAGAAATTTAAAACTCAAAAACATTTGAAAACTTTAAAAATATCAAAAACATTTGAAAATATAAAAAAACCTTAAAAAATCTGAAGTGTGAGTGTTTCTTTTAGAAGCGTAGTTTGAGAGTTCGTTTTCGAACTACGTTGGCTTGATCCTCTTCCGAGGTACGTAGTGCAGCTTGGGATTTACATCCCAAGTCCAGCCAAACCTTTTTTGTAAATAATATCTTAAACTTTCTTCAAAAACCTTTAAAATCTTATTTTCAAAAGATCTTCCTCTAGAGTTAGGAGTTTCTCCTAGATAGAGAGTTTTAGAGTTAGGGTTTTTTCTTTTGATAGGTTGTTTGATTGTTTGTTTGTTGTGTGCTTGTTTTTAGAGTTAGGGGTCTGTCCTAGAGTTATAGGAGCGCCTCCGTCCGGTCAGTCGGCGATCCATATCGCCGAGTGATGACTAGAGTAGGATACGCTAGTCCACCCTTGGTTTTCCTTAGGAAATACAGCCTAGTCACACATAGGTTGTAAGAACCACCTGCATTAGCTTAGGGCTAATCTGCATTTAGTTAGGGCATATAGGGTGTCATAAAATCCACAATTCACTGAAATTTAAATAATCGTACAAGAAACTTTAATAACCGGTTCGGTCTTTTAGATCGAGTCTAGGATAGAAGTCTAGGTGTCTTAGGCATCCTAGCTTAGAATAGGCGCGGAGAACTACGTTGCCTTGATTCTCGTGGAGGCGGGGATACGTAGGCTTCTTTGGATGAATACCAGATCATCTGAGGACTCGGGCTAGTCACTTTTAAAACTGTTGAAACAATCAAATCACTTAGGATTTTCCATGAAATTAGAATTTTAGGAGAACTTTCACTTAGATTGAATCCAAACCAATTAAGAAATCAAGATACACATTTAGGATTCACATTGAAATTAGATCATAGGATGCATGTCACATAGATAGCACATTAACAGAGAGTTGAATGAGCCATTAAAAATGAATTTAAAAGAGTTAACTTTTGGAATTGAAGACCGATTATCGGGCAGGAATGGTGCATGTGGTGGATAAATCCCCATACCTTCCATTCTTGTAACCAGATAGCGAGTCTAGATTTCTGGTTAATTATGGGTCCTAGATCCCACATCTAGGTGGCGACTCTGTCAGTCTCTTTTGTGTGGAATTCGGATTGCCTTAGTGATCCCAAGTTCACATAAAAGATGAATTAAAATTAATAATAAAAGGCACACGCCAATCGCGTGGGTACGAGAGACCAAGAGATAGTGCGTGGCGGCTCTCGCGCCACCACCCCCCTCTCGCGGGATCGGGTCCCACAGACTGGCGACTCTGCTGGGGACCACCTAACTTCATTACAATTCCAAAGGATAACTCATTTGAATCTATTTCAACTGGCTCATGAAAACTCTATCTCTTTTATGCTTGTTAGATTAGTTTGTATGCTTTATTTTCTCATCACATTTACTCAAACTTAATCTAACAAAACCTGAAGGCATCATAGATTGCGCGAACTTATTGCACACACTTACATCACTTTCATCTAAACCCCTGCATCTCACATGCACACACGTCCTATTTTAGGAACCCGGAGTGTTATCTAGCATGGTTGACTGGGATTTCATCACCTGGTGCCTCTGTGCTAGAGAAGCATTCCACCCTTAGCCTAGTACCTTTATGGTACGTAAACAGATCTCTTGTTCACGTACTGATACGCCGGACACTGGTACAGTATATCGAACATGGATTCGCGCTAAGGGAACTCTTGGCCTTACCCCTAGATTAACCCACACATGCATGTAGTATACGAACACATGTGCATCACGTGTGTGAGCCTAGTTTAGGATATCTTACCCAATTGTGTGTGTGAGCCTAGTTTAGGATATCCTACCCATTTGTGTCTAGATTAGGCCGTAGTCCATCTTTCAATGGCTACGATCGGTCCTAGGTACACAAACAAAGTCATGAGTCGAGATCCTCTCTCCACTCCGCTAGATTAGGGTTAGGGTTGATGCCTTCAGGTAACACTGATAAAATGTGCGAAAATTAAAAAACTTTTCCTTTGGGGTTAGGATGTAAATCCCATTCATTTCCAAAGATCTCATAGGATTAGTCATTCATGATCCATCTGTTGAAAGCAATCTTATGCTATCTCATCTCATCTTGATCTCATCTTGTTGTTGATATCCATCATTCAGATTTTAGATCTGGTCCTTGACCCGACTTTTGTCATTCTTATGGCCATGGTCTATTATCTGAGCCATTGATTTTTCATTGATCAATGTTTACCTATCATATATCTTTTACCTCTGGATCATATCGAAATCATTGATGAAAAAGTTTGATCTCACCTGTATTCTTTGAGTGCATGATCGTTGCTGAGATCGAAACTTATTTTGATTAGGGATGTTTATCGTTCCTGACTCTTTCATTCCCAAAAGAAGAACGGTTATACCCTTAAGGAATAGATTGAGGATTCTTTCCAAATTAACATACCCGTTGATGTATTTCAAGATTACTCTTTTCTCTATTTGTTCAGAATCTTTATCTCATGATTATTGATCTAGTATGTTAACTTCCAATCAGGATTCTGAAAGATAGCAACCATCGCTTCAAAAAAGGGCACCCAAGCTAAACCTACCTGGTCTAGACCTACCTCAATATCTAGACTTGTTCGTCACTTTGATCCCACTGTGTCACCAACAGCACCTTTACCATCTTCACCAGAGTTGTCAGGTTCTTTTGAAGTCAACCAAATGGCTAATGATCCAGTGGACCCCATGATAACTATACAGGAAATGTTGAGAAATATGTGTCGAGATATAGCAGGGTTGAAAGATGAGGTGACTCATCTAAAAGACCAGAGTACTCAAAAGGTCTCTACTTCTAAAGATCCCGCCATTCAGCCTCCTCCGGCCACATCTCCTAACCTCACCAGACCAGTCATCTCTCCCGTAGAGATCGATCTAAAAGATGAGCAATATGCTGGGGAATACTTTGTCCCTCCGGTTAACAAGGAGAATGAGTTGTTCGATAAGTATGAGAAGATGGCTCGTGACATTGAGAGCATGAAGGTTCAAGCGTCCAAGGGATTCGATATTTCTGAATTTCTGATGTCCCCTAATGCCATATTCCCGCCTAAGTTCAAGGCACCAGACTATGACAAATATGATGGAACTGGGTGTCCGAGAAACCACGTCAGATGGTTCATCACTCTTTCCCAGCAGCATGGCTTAAGTCGAGAGCAGATGGCTCATTTGTTTCCTATGTCTCTTATAGGGGTAGCCAAAAGATGGTTTTTGAGGTTGAAACCAGAAGAGATTAGGACATTAGAAGAAATCTCTAACCGATTCGTAGAACAATTCTCCATGGAGGAAGGGATCGAGGTCACTAAAAGAGATCTGAAGCTGTTGAAGCAGAATCCTCAGGAGACATTCACATCTTTCATTAGGCGCTGGAGGCGCAAGTCTGCCCAACTGAGCCATAGAATGTCAGAGGAAGACCAGATAAAGTTGGTCCTCAAGAGCTTGTCCCCGCAGTACTTTCACTTCATGGCGCCGCAGCACTATCAGAATTTCGATCATTTGATTAAGACCGGCACCCAGATCGAGGATGCTATTGCTAAGGGCCTCCGAGCCAAAACGCTATCTGATGTCCGAGAGGTGAAGAGGCCTATGATCCAACCGAAGGAAGTACAAGCAGTCAGTTATACCAGACCAGTGACCAAGCCTGTTGATGAAGTTGTTAGACCAATGGTGACGAAGCAGTTCAGGCAGTTTGACCCATTACCATTTCCACTGCCCATGATACTTAAGAAGTTGATCAGAGACAAGAAGATCAGACTTCCGGATGTCAAACCTGTACCTAATCCGCTGCCCGGAAACTGGAGAAGGGATCAATACTGTGAATATCACAGGGGCCCGGGACACATGACTGAGAACTGTTTGGCCTTGAAGCACGCGATTCAGAACATGATCGATAAAGATGAGCTTGCAGTTGAAAGGCCGAATATCACTCAGAATCCTCTCCCCAACCACCGTGCTGTTGCTCCTCCCACTACAAACGCTATCTTTGTAGATGAGCCCATCCTTGATCCCTCTGCTCTCATTTGCGCTATTACATCTGATAAAACATATGTTTTGAACTTTGACGATGAAGAGCTCAGAGAATTCAGAGAAAAAGAACCTTATGTGCTGTCGTTTGACGATGCTGAACTCGCTGAGTCATCTTCAGCCCAGTCATATGCGCTTCAGAATGTTGGTCTGGAAGAAGCAAAGGAAGCCACCTATGTTCTAAGGATGGAGGACTTTGAAGAGGATGTCAGTAATGCACCTTATGTTTTCAGAACGGACGAAGACGAACTGCTATTGCTGGATGATCAGTGTAACGAGATGCGTCACATGACCCGAGGTGGGCGAGTGTTCAAACCACCAGAATTGAGTGTAGAAAACCCGGCAGGGGTTGCAAGAAACTCAGAAAATCAGAGGCAGAATAAAGTGAGCGCAGATGAAGAAGATGAGAGCCTGTTAAAGCAGCTGAAGAAGACTCAGGCTAATATCTCGGTATGGGGTTTACTAATGGCCTCATCGAAGCACAGAAAGCTAGTCCTTCAAGAGCTTAATGCAGCACAAGTTTCTGTTAATACCTCACCTGACGAGCTTGTCAGTCTCGTAGCCATGGCCAGAGCTGCGAAAACATTGTCATTCGCTGATGACGATTTACCTCCTGAGGGCCGAGACCATACTAAGCCTCTTAAAATCACAGTCTTCTGTAACAAGAAGAAGGTGCCAGAGGTGTTGGTTGACAACGGCTCTGCACTGAATGTTTGCCCATTAAGCACCGCAGCAACCCTGGGGTTCAGTCCTGAGAATTTTATTCCATCCGAGCAGGGTATTCTAGCATATGATGGCACTCGCCGAGATGTAATCGGGACTTTGGTCACTGAGATACAGATTGGCGGAGAAGACTTTGAGGTAGAATTTCAAGTCTTAGATATTAAGGCTTCATTCTTACTGTTGCTTGGCCGTCCTTGGATGCACAAGGTCGGGGTTGTTCCGTCTACTCTCCACCAAAAACTGAAGTTCATTCGCAGGAACAGAGTGATAACAGTAAAGGGGGATCCTGATCTCGAGATAGGGCAGATCACTCCGGACATAACTGGGGAAAGATCCAAAGATGTCAATTTGACGGGGTTTTCACTAGAGGTAACTACGATCACTTTCAAAGAGGCTTTGAATGAGGAAATTTGTTTCCTGACCAGTACAAATTCGAATGTCATCAGAATGATTCGCCGACAGGGCTATATGCCAGGCGCCGGGTTAGGCAAATATCATCAAGGTTTGACCGAGTTTCCTGTGTTCAAAACATTCAATGGTTTGTTCGGACTGGGTTACAAGCCTACAAAGAAGGAAATTGTAGAGATGAAGCAGTTGATGCTGAAATGGGCAGAAAACCGTCGTCGGGGCTTGGGGCTACCAATGGCACCCATTGATTTGAAAATGAACGGTCGATTCCGAAAAGAAGGCGCAGCCTTTCCTTTCTGTGGCTTTGCAGAGTTTTGGTTGGATGAGAGCACAGGTCAGATGCTTCCGGGGTTTGAGATTTTCTTCGATCTTGAGCTAGAAGATGAGCCAGTGGGTATGCAGATTGTAGAGACAGAGTCTGAGGCTGATTGGACAGAGCACATAGAGCCGAGTCTTCTGAATTCACTTTTCCAAGAAGGGTCACAGACTGTGGCCGTGATTGGCAGGAGCCCGCTGATACTTGACCCAACTCGTCTTATCACCCCGGCTGAGGAACCTCTGACTAACTGGACTTCTCAAGTCCTACCCCAGGTTATTTTCCAGTACAAACGAATCCCTTCAGAAGAGTCAGTCGTCCATAAATACGTGTCAGTCTCCGGGTTTGATTCAGAGTCTATATCTTCTAATGAGTCTTTTGATGCAGGTACCATAGAGGACCATTCACCTAAGATCGGCGACGTTTCTTCCTTTTCAAGCGAGATTGAGTTGGAGTCTGTTCATAATAAAGCATCTGTTGCTGTTTCCTTTTATAGTTCTGAGTCAGTTGACGCAGGTGTCAACATTTCCATCGAGTCTGTAAAAATGAGTCCAAAGTTCATTGTACCCCCCGATGAGGGTAATTCGTCTGTTGATGTATATGATTCAAATTTCAATGAAATGAAGGATTCTTCTTTTGAGTACATTCCTGTCTCTATTTCATCTGCTGAATCTGCTATAAAATCTGATAATCTTAATAATAACAATCAAGACTCCCCCTCTGATGAGGATGCCGACAAAACTCCCCCTGAAATCAGACATATGATCCAACAGGAGGAGAGTCGCCGAGCAAAACCACTTGATGAGGAAGTTGAAACTGTGAATATTGGTGATGAAACCTCAATTAAGGAAATAAAGATTGGCAAAACTTTATCCCCTGAAGAACGCAAGGAATTGATCACCCTGCTTAAAGAGTTCAAAGAAGTTTTTGCTTGGTCTTACGATGATATGCCAGGATTAAGTGAGGAAATCGTCCAGCACAGATTACCCTTAATCCTTGGTGCTAAGCCAAAGAAGCAAAAACTCCGAAAGCTCAAAACAGAATGGGAGTTGAAAGTCTATGAAGAAGTGAAGAAATTGTTAGAAGTAAAATTCATCCAGGTGGTGGAATATCCTGAATGGCTCGCTAACATAGTACCGGTGCCCAAAAAGGACGGGAAAGTCAGAATGTGTGTTGATTTTAGAGATTTAAACAAAGCAAGTCCTAAAGATGACTTTCCTCTTCCAAGCATTGATCTCCTGGTGGATAACACTGCTGGGCATGCTCTTTTATCCTTTATGGATGGATTCTCAGGGTACAATCAGATTAAAATGGCACCTGAAGACATGTTGAAGACAGCGTTCATCACTCAGTGGGGTACATATTGCTACAGAGTGATGCCGTTTGGCTTGAAAAATGCTGGTGCTACATATCAGAGAGCCGCCACGACTCTTCTTCATGATATGATTCACAAAGAGGTTGAAGTTTACGTTGATGACATGATCGTAAAGGGGAAGACTCGGCCTGAGCACACTGTTGCCCTGAGAAAGTTTTTTGAGCGGATCAGGAAGTATCAGCTTCGTCTGAACCCGAGTAAATGTGTATTTGGCGTTACGTCAGGGAAACTCTTGGGGTTTATGGTCAGCGAAAGAGGGATCGAAGTGGACCCGCAGAAGATCAAGGCGATTCAAGAAATGCAGCCGCCGAAGACAGAAAGGCAGATCAGAGGTTTCCTTGGCAAAGTTCAGTATCTGAGACGGTTCATAGCACATCTGACGATGACATGTGAACCCATTTTCAAGCTTCTGAAGAAGAATTCCTCGAAGAAGTGGAATGAAGAGTGTCAGGAGGCTTTTGAAAAGGTTAAGCAATGCCTATCCTTGCCCCCTGTTCTTTCACCAGTTATTCCAGGCCAGCCGTTGCTGTTGTACTTATCTATCACGGATACAGCGATGGGTTGCATGCTTGCTCAGCAGGATCTTGAGTCTAAGAAAGAAAGACCCATTTACTACATCAGCAAGAAGATGCTAGAGTATGAATTAAAATACACTGTTTTGGAGAAGACTTGTCTCGCATTAGTTTGGGCAACCCAGAGGCTTAGACATTATTTGCTTTCAAACAAGGTTCTTCTGCTTTCACGAATGGACCCTCTAAAGTACTTGTTTGAGAAACCTGCCCTTACAGGAAGGACTGCAAGGTGGTTATTGTTATTGTCTGAGATCGACATCAGTTATGTCACTCAGAAATCAGTTAAGGGGCGGGTTATAGCTGAACAATTGGCCGATGCTCCAGTTGAGGAGAATGCTGTTCTAAGAGCCGAATTCCCTGATGAAGAAATTATGGATATCGAAGAAGAAGAGGTTCTCAGTACCAAGTGGTTAATGTACTTTGATGGAGCCGTAAACAGTCGTGGGCAAGGAGTAGGTGCAGTCTTGGTCTCTCCGAAGAAAGAATACATTCCTATCTCCATCAAGTTGCAGTTCGAGTGCACCAACAACATGGCAGAGTACGAAGCCTGTATTGCCGGACTTGAAGCAGCCTTAGCATTGCAGATTCAAGATATTGATGTGTTCGGGGATTCCATCCTGATCATTTACCAGATTAATGGGCAATGGAAAACTCGAGAAGATAGATTGATCCCTTATAATATGTATTTGGAATCTCTAGTCCAAAAATTCAAGAGCGTCACATTTACTCACTTATCAAGGACCAGAAATCATTTTGCTGATGCTTTGGCCACTTTGGCCTCGATGTTAGATATCTCCGCTACAATGGAAGTTCAACCGTTAGCCATCAGACTGCAATGGGCCCCTGCGCACGTAAATGCTATAGAGATTTCAGCTAGATGTCCAGATGGGAAGCCTTGGTACACAGATATCAGAAACCTCATTTCAGGCAAGGGTCATCCTCCGGAAGCTTCAAGCAAGGAAAGGAAAACTCTCCAGAAGTTATCTGCGAATTTCATCATTTGCGGTGAAGAGCTATATAGAAGGTCATTTGATGGCATACAACTCCTTTGTGTTGATGAAGATAAAGCTGCAGAACTTATTGAGCAGACTCATGAGGGTGTTTGTGGACCTCATATGAACGGGAAGATGCTATCTAGAAAGATCCTTAGACTTGGATTCTATTGGCCTACAATGGAAACAGACTGCTTCGCATTTGTAAGAAAATGCCATAAGTGTCAAGTCTATGCGAATCTTATTCATGTTCCTCCTTCGGAGTTGCACTCCCTGACTTCGCCGTGGCCGTTTTCGGTATGGGGAATAGACATCATTGGGAAGATTTATCCGAGATCCTCGAGCGGACATGAGTACATTCTGGTGGCTATTGATTATTTCACAAAGTGGATAGAGGCTGCATCTTATGCTTCCATCACTTCGAACACAGTTGCGAAGTTCATCCGTACCAATATAATTTGCAGATACGGAGTACCTCACGAGTTGATTTCAGATAATGGATCACATTTCAAGAAAGAAGTGTTACACCTGTGTGAAGAGTTCAGGATAAGGCATCACAAGTCGTCTCCTTACAGGCCGCAGACGAATGGGGCCGTTGAAGCAGCAAATAAGAACATCAAAGTCATTATCAGTAAGATGACTGAGACATATAAGGACTGGTCGAACAAACTTCCTTATGCCTTATGGGCTTATAGAACATCGATCAGGTCTTCAACAGGCGTGACTCCGTATTCTTTGGTGTACGGAATGGAGGCTGTTCTCCCTGTTGAGTTAAGAATCCCCTCTTTGAGAGTGATGGTGGAGGCCGATCTGCCAGAGTCAGAATGGGCGAAGGCCAGACACAATGAGCTACAGATGATAGATGAGAAGAGGCTGAGAGCCTTATATCATATCCAAGGATATCAGAGACGGATTGAGAGAGCTTTCAATAAGAAGGTTCGTGTCCGAGATTTGAAGCCTGGAGATCTTGTATTGAAGTCCTACAGGGCACCGGTATTTGACCCAAGAGGAAAGTTCAGGCCAAACTGGTCTGGTCCTTACATTGTTGATGAAGTCCTGCCTGGAAAAGCCGTAAGACTGCTCAATGAAAATGGAGAAAAATTAAATGAACCTACAAACCTGGATCAATTAAAAAAATATTATGCTTAAGTACACCAGGAGGCCATCCTTGGACGATTTGAGCTTCAAGCCAATACCCAAATGTTTTAAACTATTTGCAAACCCGTTGGGCCTAGAAAAAAATGAATAATGAAACCCCTTTCCGCTAAAAGAACCTGTGAGCCAAAAGCAAAATCAAAATTTCTTTGTTAAACTTAAACCAGGGGCATCTTTTATGACTTTCGTCATAAAAGATTTTAAACCCGAACTACGCGTGACCTGATTCCCAATTTCTTTAAGGATACGTAGGCAGTCTGGAGGATCCAGATTCGGTCCAGATACATGCAAACATACCAAAGTCTAACCGGTTTGAACCTAAGCCCACCCGAAAGTCCTTCTGGTGTACTCAGGCCCAGGTTTGTAGAGAAACAAAAAGAAAGAAAAATGATGGAGTCTTAGACCCGCTAGACTGAAAACCCGCAAGGGCTGTCTAGGCAAAAGTTAGGGTCATTCACCCGCTAAGCTGAAAACCCGAAAGGGCGGCTTAGGCAAAAATCAGGGTGCTGAGCCTGCTGGATGGAAAATCTGCAAGGGCAGACAGTCCAGGCAAAAATTAAGGCATATGGTCCGCCGAATCGAAAACCTGAAAAGGCGATTTGGTCATGGCAGTGACTTCATGGAGAGAGGACAAGGCTTTAAAAAGCCAGCTAAACTTTCGATTTTCTCTGGCACCTTCTCAAAGTCTAAGTAAGCACCATCAAGACTTCTTTTGGTACTCTTTGAGCCAGAGAAGTTGAAATCGAGCAATCTGAAGGGAGGATAACCATGGCAGAAATCCTGAAAAGAGGGTTGAAACACCTTTAAACACGGTATTCAAAAGACTCTAAGAGAGTGGCTTTTACCATTTTTTTTGTTTAAAAAAAAAAAAAAAAAAAAAAACCCTATCAGACTAAGAAGCAGATTTCAGTCTATCTTGGTATTTGAGTCAGGTGTCCGTCAATGTCCTCGTTCGTTGTTTGTCAAAGTCTTTCCTTTGTCAAGTCGAGTTCAATTCTTCAGAGTCCTGTTCCTCCCCAAGCCGGGGTGGCAAAAAAAAAAAAAAAAAAAAAGAGAGAGGAGGGAAAGCAGAACTCTCAGAGAAGCAGAGAATTTATGGCCCCTGTGAACAAGTGCAAAGCAGAGCAATTCAGAGGTTGATAGGCTTTCAGCCCAATTCCAGCATTAGCAGATGGTAGTGATGAAGCAGGATTTTGAGCAGAACCATGTTCTTGTATTTTTAAGAGCCTTATAAGCCCAAGTGTTCATCAGAAAAGTTTGTAACCCCAAGTGTACATTAATGAAAGCCTTTGGCCCATTTTTCTTGTGTTGCTCTCCAAATGAATTTTGTTATGGAAGTAATCATACTAGGGACATCTTTTATGACTCACGTCATAAAAGATGTCAAATACACATTGATATTTGAAATGGACATTCTCCTCAAATAAGACTAGAGAGTTTGAACACGCTCTTTTTGTTCAAGCTCTCCTGTCGAGTATTTGGCTCGTGTTGCTTTGGTAAAGCTTCAATCTCTAAAAATAAAAAATAAAATAAAAATAATAAAAAAAATAATAATAAGAATGACTCTTTGAGTGTGGCATTTGGGACTTTTTAAGTGTCCGCAGCGTGTCCCTACCTAACAAGTTGGGAGTCAGGCATACCTGCGAGGGGGTTTGTATGGATCCGTGTTGCATGACGGGCATACAAATCTGGATTTATATGGAACCGTGTTACACCACGGGCATATAAATCTGGGGTCTTATGAGATAATTTAGCAATTCCTTTGTTGATGTGAGACTCTTTGAGTAGTTGAGACCCTTCGAGTGTTACAGACTCTTCGGGTAGTTGAGACTCTTTGAGTATAAATGTTTTGGTGTATTTAAGACTCTTTGAGTAGTTGAGACCCTTTGAGTGTTACAGACTCTTCGGGTAGTTGAGACTCTTTGAGTATAAATGTTTTTGTGTTGGTTTGAGACTCTTTGAGTAGTTGAGACCCTTTGAGTGTTACAGACTCTTCGGGTAGTTGAGACTCTTTGAGTATAAATATTTTCGTGTCGGTTTGAGACTCTTTGAGTAGTTAAGACCCTTTGAGTGTTACAGACTCTTCGGGTAGTTGAGACTTTTTGAGTATAAAGGTTTTTTGTGTGTATTTGAGACTCTTTGAGTAGTTGAGACCCTTTGAGTGTTACAGACTCTTCGGGTAGTTGAGACTCTTTGAGTATAAATGTTTTTGTGTTGATTTGAGACTCTTTGAGTAGTTGAGACCCTTTGAGTGTTATAGACTCTTCGGGTAGTTGAGACTCCTTGAGTATAAATGTTTTGTGTTGGTTTGAGACTCTTTGAGTAGTTGAGACCCTTTGAGTGTTACAGACTCTTCGGGTAGTTGAGACTCTTTGAGTATAAATAGTTTCTTTGATGTGTTTGAGACTCTTTGAGTAGTTGAGACCCTTTGAGTGTTACAGACTCTTCGGGTAGTTGAGGCTCTTTGAGTATAAAGGTTTCTCTATGTAGTTGAGACTCTTTCGAGTATAAAGGTTTTTGCATGTGTTTGAGACTCTTTGAGTAGTTGAGACCCTTTGAGTGTTACAGACTCTTCGGGTGGTTGAGGCTCTTTGAGTATAAAGATTTCTATGTGTTTGAAGCTCTCTGAGTGTTTGATTTGAGACTCTATGAGTGTTACATACTCTTTGAGTAATTTGATTTGATATTCTTTGAAGGGTTGATTTACGTCTGCATCGATAGTGGTCTGCTTTCTTTGAGGTAATTTTATTGGGTTCGTTTTCTTAAAAGCTTTGTTTTAACAGAGTATGTTTGTGTTTGCTTTAATAGAGTCTTTGCGTATTGATTTAAACAGTTGAGTCATGAGTATTAGGGAGAGACTATCTCTTTGAGTTGTCGTTGCCGAGTTAAGAGTCGGTGAGAGGCTATCTCCCTATTGTTGGTAGAGTTTTATCTCTGTGAATATCGTTTTAAAACTAAAAACCCAAAAATTTGCTTTGCTTTCGGGTCAGTCAAAATGTGTCGTCTGTTCAGCTTTGCCATTCGCGTGTTACACACGCTTTGCCAAAGAGGGGCATCTGTAGACACCCCATTTTGACCGGACCCAAGTTCGCTATGCTTGGACGTGTAGACACCCCATTTTGCTCTGCCTTAAGAAATTAGGGTTTTTCCATCGGTTTTCCAATGTCTTTCCTTTCCGCGTCCGTTTGTTACATTTCTAAATATTTTTGGTCGTTTCCGCCATGTTTCGTATTTTTCTGTTGAATATTGAGAAGGGTTATTCATGAGAATCCGAGCAAAAGAGAATGTGGGACCCACTGGTGTGGGACCCGTTTGTGTGGGACCCGCTAGTGTGGGACCCGTTTGTGTGGGACCCGCTGATATGGGACCCGCTGGTGTGGGACCCGTTTGTGTGGGACCCGCTTGTGTGGGACCCGCTGATGTGGGACCCGCTTGTGCGGAACCCACAAAGTGGGACTCACCATTAGCATGACTTAACTTTCTCTACCATTTCCACCAACTTCATTTTTCCCTTTAAAATAACACCATTATCTCCATTACCATTATATATTCCATTATTCCCACCACCATTCCCACCATTACCATTATATATTCCATTATTCCCACCACCATTCCCACCATTACCATTATATATTCCATTATCCCCACCACCATTCCCACCATTACCATTATACATTCCATTATCCCCACCACCATTCCCACCATTACCATTATATATTCCATTATCCCCACCACCATTCTCACCATTACCATTATATATTCCATTATTCCCACCACCATTCCCACCATTACCATTATATATTCCATTATCCCCACCACCATTCCCACCATTACCATTATATATTCCATTATTCCCACCACCATTCCCACCATTACCATTATATATTCCATTATTCTCCACCACACCCACCATTCTCATTATTTATTTCCACCTCTCCACTAAGTTTTTCACTATATAAAGAGAGGTGATGAGAGAAAAAAAAAGGAGGAGAGAAGGAAGAGGAAAAAAAAAAGAAGAGAAAAAAAAAGAGGAGAAGGAAAAAAAAAAAAAAAGAAGAGAGGGAGAGAAAATAAGAGAGAAAGAGAGAGAGGAAAATATAAAAACAAAGAAGGAAGCGGAGCGGATCGCACGTCGGCCGGATTTTTGGATTTCTTTGGCTCTTGGATTCGGCGAGGAACTCATCACAGGTAGGTACACTGTTTTCGGAATTTTTTAGAATTATTTGGTATATTTTCGGATTTTTGCATGATTTTTAACAAAGAAAACTAAAAGATATACTAAACAGATTCCACAAATAATGAAATTTCGTGGGAAAATAATATGATAATGATACATTCTACCATGAATTTGTGAGAATTTTTGGATTTTGTTTGGTATATTATTTTATGCATTCTTTGAAAATTATCAGATTTTGGGAGAATTGTTACTGATGTCAAATCACAGATACAATTCTCCAAATTTATACAGTAGTCTTAAATTCTATACTTCTTGCTTCTGTAAAATTTTCAAGTGATTTTGATCTTGTTTTATATGAGCTGTAGTGTTAATTCATAATCTGGTTTGAAATTTAAAAAATCCGAAACTGATAGTAAATAGTTTTCTAAATTCATGGAAATCTTACAGCATGCTATTTTCACTTATATCTTACTAATGTAGAAATTTCATGGAATTTAGATTTCTATTTCTAGTAGTTTCTGTGTTATTTTTGCAATCTGGTCTTATTGTTGTTAAATCAAAATTAAATATGAGCTTAATGTACAAATCCACAAAATTCATCCCGTAAGCTGCATGGATACCCATCTTACTGCTGTAGAAATTTTGATTCATTTCGAATTCGTTTGCTACAGTTTCACTTGTAAAAACACTCATATGTTTAAAATTGATAAAATCCATTGAAAATCCGAAATTAATTGAAAATCATCTGAAAATTTCTAAAGAACCTTAAATCTCTGTCACATGTTAACTCATTAATCCATTGAAACAGAAATCTTAGGGTCTTTAGATTTCCCTCGAAAAATGGCCAGTGCATCCATAATCGTATCCCAATTGCAACCAATCTTTGACAATTTAGATATTTAAGCTATAACATGTTATTGGCTCCGAGGTTACTGTCCACGGAAATCCTGAGATCTGCCAGGCAATAAGATGCTATAACCTAAGTATTAAATTGCGCAAGGAAAGAGCGCACGATTCCCTCCCTTGGATGCCATTCTGGGCCGAAATTGGTGTACCCATAGGAGGCATGCTTTGCCTCATATAAGAGTCTTTGACTCATTTGTTTGTGTGATGTTGTTGTCAGTGAGTCTTTGACTTGTGTTTCCATCTCTTTTAGGGAGTCTTTGACTCGTCTATCCTTTAGTTGTTATCAGTGGAGTCTTTGACTCGTTTTTCCACCGCTATTAGAGAGTCATTGACTCATTTGCTCATTTGTACCCTTCTTTAATATTTTTAGTTAGGAGTTTCTCCTTTAGAGTTGTTGATTACTTCGTTTTAATTAGAGGCTAACTCAGTCTTATTAGAGCTTTGCTTGCTTGGGATCTTGGATCGTTTTCTCTCTTCTTGGGACGCTATCTTTCTTGTTATGGTTCGTCTCTTTGAGACGTTAGTTGTTTGTTCGGGGTTTCCCCTTTTGGATTTAGGGCTTTGCCCTAGTTTGTGGTTGTTCTTGCGTGTTCCCTTTAAGATTGAAAACATCTAAAGGTCCTGAGCATTGAAAAAGCTTTAAAATCCAAAAACATTAGAAATTTAAAACTCAAAAACATTTGAAAACTTTAAAAATATCAAAAACATTTGAAAATATAAAAAAACCTTAAAAAATCTGAAGTGTGAGTGTTTCTTTTAGAAGCGTAGTTTGAGAGTTCGTTTTCGAACTACGTTGGCTTGATCCTCTTCCGAGGTACGTAGTGCAGCTTGGGATTTACATCCCAAGTCCAGCCAAACCTTTTTTGTAAATAATATCTTAAACTTTCTTCAAAAACCTTTAAAATCTTATTTTCAAAAGATCTTCCTCTAGAGTTAGGAGTTTCTCCTAGATAGAGAGTTTTAGAGTTAGGGTTTTTTCTTTTGATAGGTTGTTTGATTGTTTGTTTGTTGTGTGCTTGTTTTTAGAGTTAGGGGTCTGTCCTAGAGTTATAGGAGCGCCTCCGTCCGGTCAGTCGGCGATCCATATCGCCGAGTGATGACTAGAGTAGGATACGCTAGTCCACCCTTGGTTTTCCTTAGGAAATACAGCCTAGTCACACATAGGTTGTAAGAACCACCTGCATTAGCTTAGGGCTAATCTGCATTTAGTTAGGGCATATAGGGTGTCATAAAATCCACAATTCACTGAAATTTAAATAATCGTACAAGAAACTTTAATAACCGGTTCGGTCTTTTAGATCGAGTCTAGGATAGAAGTCTAGGTGTCTTAGGCATCCTAGCTTAGAATAGGCGCGGAGAACTACGTTGCCTTGATTCTCGTGGAGGCGGGGATACGTAGGCTTCTTTGGATGAATACCAGATCATCTGAGGACTCGGGCTAGTCACTTTTAAAACTGTTGAAACAATCAAATCACTTAGGATTTTCCATGAAATTAGAATTTTAGGAGAACTTTCACTTAGATTGAATCCAAACCAATTAAGAAATCAAGATACACATTTAGGATTCACATTGAAATTAGATCATAGGATGCATGTCACATAGATAGCACATTAACAGAGAGTTGAATGAGCCATTAAAAATGAATTTAAAAGAGTTAACTTTTGGAATTGAAGACCGATTATCGGGCAGGAATGGTGCATGTGGTGGATAAATCCCCATACCTTCCATTCTTGTAACCAGATAGCGAGTCTAGATTTCTGGTTAATTATGGGTCCTAGATCCCACATCTAGGTGGCGACTCTGTCAGTCTCTTTTGTGTGGAATTCGGATTGCCTTAGTGATCCCAAGTTCACATAAAAGATGAATTAAAATTAATAATAAAAGGCACACGCCAATCGCGTGGGTACGAGAGACCAAGAGATAGTGCGTGGCGGCTCTCGCGCCACCACCCCCCTCTCGCGGGATCGGGTCCCACAGGGCCATGGATACAGCAGGCTGGTGGATGGTGGGAGAGAATTTTTGGCATCTCTCGCACCTTCTAACCAGATTCAGTGCGTCTTGTCTTAAGGTAGGCGAGTACAGGCCTCTCAGCAGCACTTTGATTGCTAGGGCCTTGCCCCCCAGATGTTCTCCACAAATCCCTTCGTGCGTCTCCTGTAGGGCGTATGCGGCGTTACTTGGCCGGAGACACTTTAGGTACGGGAGGGTATATGACCTTTTGTACAGGTTCTCACCATCAAGGGAAAACCGAGCTGCTCTTTGTGTCACTTTGCGGGCGTCCTTCTTCGCCTCGGGGAGCTTCCCGCTACGTAGATACTCAATGATTTCATTCATCCAGCAGGATTTGTGCTCTACCTGCATTATTCCGGCGGCCTTACCTTCGATACTGGACTTCTGTAGAAACTCCATGCATATGCTCCCGAGAGTGGTGTATCCGGATGCGGCCAGCTTAGACAGCACATCTGCTTTTGTATTTTCTGCTCTGGGGATTCTAATGACCTCGAAACTTTTGAACTTGCTGGCTAGCTGGCAGACCTAGGAGAGGTACTTGACCATACGCTCGTCGCAGGCCTCATAGACCCCTTGAATCTGGTTTGCAACCAGCTGGGAGTCACAGTATGCTTTAAGCCTCTGGGCGCTGGTCTGGGCTGCAAGATTCATTCCGGCGAGGAGGGCTTCATACTCTGCCTCATTGTTTGACGCACGGAATCCAAACCTTAGGGCGTAATCTACAGTGAAGTTGTCAGGTCCGGTGAGAATCAAACCGGCTCCACAGCCACCCTTATTCGAAGATCCGTCGACGTGCACTTCCCAGATTGGTTCGACGGTTGATGGATCCTGATTCGCTGATGCAGGGATGATTTCCGTTTCAGTCTCATCTCCTGTTTGCTCCTCAGTCGTGGTTTCTATCTCCACAGTCGGGGTTTGAACAATTCCAGGTTCGGTGCTCGGCTGGGGGATGGTGCATTCAGCCACAAAGTCTGCCAGGACTTGACCCTTTATCGCAGGACCTTTATTGTGTGGGCTTAAAAATACGGCCTCAACTTCCTAGCTGCCATCACCAGCGCGTAAGCCAATTTCTTGACCCGCTGGTACCTGATTTTGGCTTCTTAGAGAACTTTGCTGACATAGTAGACAGGCTTTTGCTGGCGGTGCTCTTCATGAACTAGGACTGCTGCTAGAGCTGTGGGGCTCACGGATAGATACAGGAGTAGCTCCTCACCTGGTTCCGGCTTTGCCAACAGTGGCGGAGAGGACAAGTACTGCTTCAACTCCTCGAATGCGGTCTGGCAGTCCTTTGTCCACGGCACAGTCTTGAGTCCTTTGACAGTGTTGAAGAAGGGCAGGCACCTCTCTGCAGATTTTGAAATGAAGCGCCCCAGAGCGGCCACCATTCTTGTGAGCCGTTGTACTTCTCTGATGGTTTTTGGTGGAGTGAGCTCCACCACGGCCTTAATCTTTTCTGGATTGGCCTCTATCCCTCTTCGGCTTACCATAAATCCCAAGAACTTTCCCGAGTTGACGCCGAAAGTGCACTTGGTGGGGTTGAGCTTCATGTTGTGCCTTCTTAGGACTTGGAATGTTTCTCCCAAGTCGGACACATGATTTTGTGAGCTCCTGCTTTTAACTAGCATGTCGTCGACATAAACTTCCATGTTGCGGCCGATCTGATTTCGGAAGAGCTTGTTCACGAGCCTCTGATACGTGGCTCCGGCATTTTTTAGACCGAAGGGCATGACACGGTAACAGTAGGTCCCTTGATCTGTCACAAAGGAAGTCTTCGGTATATCTGACTCATACATTCGGATCTGGTTGTATCCGGAGAAAGCGTCCATGAAGCTTAGTAATTCGTGACCTGTGGTGGCGTCAATGAGCTGATCAATTTTTTGGAGCGGATAGTTGTCCTTGGGACAGGCCTTGTTCAGATCAGTGAAATCAACACAGGTCCTCCATTTTCCATTAGTCTTCTTTACCAGGACCACGTTTGCCAACCAGTCTGGGTGTTGGATTTCTCGAATGAAGTCAGCCCTTAAGAGCCTCTCCACTTCTTCTTTTATCGCCTGTCGCCTTTCAAAGACGAAATGCCTTCTTTTCTGTTTCACCGGCCTGCAGGTTGGGTCAACACCGAGTCTGTGCGTGCTGACCTCCGGGTCTATGCCGGGCATGTCAACGGGAGCCCATGCAAAGACATCTACATTGTCTTGAAGAAACTGGGTGAGGTGGTGCTGGATGCTGCTGCTTAGAGAGGAGCCGCAAATCATGGAAGTGGAATCTAATCATGGAAGGGGATTCAAATGCTACCAACAAGTCAGTAGGTCCATGGGAGTTAGCGGATATCAACAGGGAAATTAGGATATAGTTACATCCATTTCCCCAAAATATCAGCATAAGCGTTGTTCCGCCAACAAAGAAACAAATAAACTAGCAATAAAAGGTGCACAAAGAGAGGAGATGGTCATTTTCCAGGCGGTCCGATTAATGGAGAAGAGGAGGAATGAAGGGGCAGGTGAAGGGTTAAGAACCTAGTTTCTAGACGTCCATCAGGGTTGGGATCCAACATCTTGGCCAATTGTGGGTGGTGAAGAATATGATTGCTAGGGTAACTGTATTTGCCGTTACAATGGTGGAACATCTTGTCATCATAATGTGATTCGATTACAATTTATCAATACAATTGTTGCCATTAAAAAAAATAATCAGTATAATTGTTACCTTTCAAAAAAGGAATTTGAGGGTGGAGGGTTGAGAAGTTAAGGTTTCTATCAAGAGAAAGTGAAGGAAAAGGAGGAAGGCGATCGATGATCGAGGGTAAATGGTCGTGTCACTAGGGTTTTTATTAAGAGGACAAGTTGTGTTTTCGGAAAAAAAATTATTAAGACAAATTTGTTTAAAAGAAAAATATACATGATTCTTATTTTTTAAAGAGACAACGATGTGTTGGATTTGACAAAAAAAAGAGGATTCATGCCTAACATGGCTACAACAAGAATCTAGATGTGTTATATGCGATTCCCCTGTCGAAACCTGTCAGCACGGATTTTGGGGCGGAGGGGGGGGGGTCACTGCACAATCCATGCAATACAGTCTGGCTCACTTGCAGGGAGTGGCAATCCCTGGTACTCTTCCATCCCTGTCGTCCTACAAGCAGTTCATTAAAAAAAAGGGCGGCCTAGTGCACGAGGCTCCCGCTTTGCCGAGATGCTGTTTTCGTGACTTGAACCCGTGACCACCAGGTCACAATGGAGGAACCTTACCGTTGCGCCAAGGCTCGCCCTCTTCCTACAAGCACTTCGTAAAGAAACAATAAATTAGAAAATTTTAAAAATAATGGAATAGGTTAAGAAAAAATGAACTTGCTGAATCTATCAATTATGGTCAAAGGTTCAATGCCAAGCATCCCAAATGTCTTGAACTTATGCTTAGTTACACCTTCAAATAAAAGGTCAGGATTTCCAGCAAATAGAGTAATTGATATCTTCCTAAATAATACCAAGTTTTCACCGTATCCGCTTATGTGAATTTCCCATAAATTATTTGTTTCCTATATCTTGGGTTTTGCCCAATTGAGAAAAAGGTCAGGTGTTAAGAAATAAATTGTGATAGAAGGCTTCAACATATCACAAGTTGAATTTGTTGTTGCCGTTTTTTCTGTTAGTATTCATTTCATCCTAAAAGCCATATTGATATCCAAAGACCCGTTGAATGTTTAGCTTGTGATCTTAATCTGATTGGCCTAGAAGACGGATGGAGTACATAAGTTTTCCCTATTTTATCTTCATTCTGCCTATTCTTTCCATAACATGTCAATTTAGATTTATGTACTGGCTAAACATTCGTAATTAAATTAGTGAAGTGCATCGATTGCTTAAGTATGATAGGTGATGATATTTCAGAACATGACACTTCTGTCTTCATTTTGTACTTTTTTCTTAAAAAAAAAACTAGAGGTTAAATGCTGTTACAATTCCAAATAGGAATTACACTGGGTTTCGTCTTATTTATTTTATTCTCTGTTTGCTCGCTGAAGCTTCGAGAATAACCCCGGGAAGGTCCAGAGCTGCAGGGACTTGCCGCATATTACTCAAACTGCTGAAAGGAAGATCAGAATTGATCAACAGTTTATGGCATTGCTCTCCTCTGAAATTGATTAGCGAGGTTAGTTTTCTTATATTGGGTTATGGTATTATTGTATATCATGATGTAACAGTAATATACAGCAATCTAACGGTTTGTATTTGTAATTGGTAGCATTGCCATACGATGTATATGTTAAAGTGGATGTGTGAGGGGTCTCTGCCTTGTATCCCCGAAGAGCGCTGCACCATATAATTTTTTGTGGAAGACTCCAGACTGAATAAACAAAAGCGGTGTCATTCTAGTTACAGTAGCCATTGCATAAAATAAAAATTAAAAATTTAATCGATTTTTGTTCAATGGGAATGCTTAAGTGAAGGGAGCCCATGCAAAAACTTAGCGTCACGGCCGCTCCCCATTACAGGTATAGTGGTCGCTCAACCTAGCCTTCTATACTCTCGGCACATCTACAAGGCCACAAGTGTTAAAGCAGTCGATCCTGCACCATGGCTATACATATTAGACATTTTTTGTTCCGTTTAGTGATTTCTAGTAAATAGAAGTATTTTTTTTCGAAATTGATGGAAGAGCAAAAGATGATATATGGAGTGCTATAACAAAATTAACATAGCAGTTGTGTAAATGCACAAAGATGAAGTTGAATCTTTGAAATATTGATATTTGAGTAGAGAACAATACGTGAATTAATGGCAAATCATTGCCCAATATGTTAAAGTGAGGAGGGAATCATCTTGCTTTTATACCTTTAAAAAAAAGTTTCTTGCTCTTCTGACTATTGAATCCATTTCCTCACCATTTTCTGGGAAGAGCCAAAATCAGCAAACAGTTGGCAATGGTATCTAGTAAGTGCCAAAACCCAATTAAAGTAAAATTCCGAACAGGATTTCTCAATTATCGATCATTGAAATCGTAATTCATTCAAAAATCAAATATGGAAGAACAAACACCATTGTGGTATCAGAGCCTTGTTTAGATGTGAAATCAGGGAGAAAAATCAATGAAAATCGATAAGAACAAGGTCTAGAGATATTTTCAAAAGTGACCGATCAACAGACACTGCCATTGATCGGCGTTTCATACCAATGATCATCCTCACCCAATGGTCGGATGATCGAACATCAAACTAAGAGCAAAAATACTGAAATTGATTTCAAATGAGGGCCACCATATTTTGCCTTTACTTTGGTTAATCATCATATTAATTTTCACAACACAGATAATAACAAGATTTTAAATTTGTTGGGCCATAGGATCCTTTCTGTAAAACTAAAGCTGAGTTATATGAAAAAAAATTTTTTTACGGATAATTGACAAACAGATCTACAATTACCCAAGACCAAAATCACACCGATAAAACAATTTTAGTAACAACACATCTAATGGGGCCCACTCAAAACAACAATTTAAAATAAGAATAGGGAGATGATAAATTCGCACTCTCTATAAACTTATTTGCGCACCTTTAACCTGAATTGACGTAAAAACGGAAGGTCCTCACTGCATTGACGATGTTGCGTGATGATCACTGAACGTAGGTCGGCCTCCTTGCTTGCTTGACCCAATGAGTTAATCGAAACGAGCGCGGTTTGCTTGATGTTCGACTAGTGGAAGCGCCATCTTTCATCTTAGTGCTTAGTGGTCTGGAATTGAACCTTTTCCCTTTCGGATGCAGGATTGGGCAGTGCCTAATGACTGATTTTTTCTGAGAGCTTTGAGTTCTTCCTGCATGGCTACTTTCCAACATGACTTAGATGCAGCTTCAGAATCAAAATTAGGCTTGGGAGATCGCAGATGACGATCTCTTCGACTAATAGACTTTAACACATTTTTGACGTCAATTCACGTTACAAGGGTGCGAATAATCCTACATGGGGTGCGGATTTATCATCTCCCTAAAAAAGTGGATAAAAGATGATCATTATTAGGCTCTTTACTAACAAGCCTTTTTTTGGGCCCCACGTGAAGCATTGGTTCGGCCAGTGAGCATGATTCCATCCCAATTCCGCTTGCCCCACCTCTTTAAAGATGATCCTAGCTTCTTCATTGATTAATTGGTCCTGATCTTACAGAGGGGGTGAACATTCATCTTGAAACCATTACCTTATCAATCGTTCGAGGTCTGCACCAAATGGAGTTCTCACTCGAAAGATTTGAGTCATGTAAAAATCAATAGCTTGAAGACATCTTAAAGAACTTATGTATCATAATGCTTTATGAAAGGTTTCAAATCATCCAATGAGGTGGGGCCCAAGGAAATAAAACAAAATTTTAATAGCCAACAGTATTCATGGACTCGATCACCATCCGTCAATGTCTAAATGACATATGGTGAACATTTACTAAACGATGTTTAAGTAGGTCTTAAATGATGTTTCGCTTGTAATGTGGAATCCTCTTACTTTAAGGTGAAATAATTAATTGTTTCTCAAAATTAGAAGAACATTATAACCTAAACGTAAACCTTTTTAAGTCCAAAATTAATATCATGGAAATCCGTTTTAAGATCTCTACCATCTTCACGCCATTCCAAACTCTATAAATCAACACCCTCCCTGTACTTTTCAATCAACCAAGTCATTCCACAACCATGGCGGAGAGGAATAGAATTCAGGCAAGATGAGGAAAGGGATTCAGTTGGCTGTGTTCCTGTTGATGCCTTTACTCATCACATGGGCAACACCGGGGCTCGCACGTAAGCTGTTCGAGAAAAATAAAGATGAAGATTTTTTGTCAACTGCACCTAAATCGGAGATCGTAAGCACACTTCCACCATCACCACTTCCATATTGTTGGACCGAAAATCGGTAACAGGTACTGCAGTGACATCAGAGCTGAGCTGGAGGACCCGAGGAGCTGATGTGAAGGAGCTAAGGAGCTGAGTCCTGCGCAAGGAGCAAACGAGGTCAGAAGACCAACCCGGGGTGTTACTCCGGACAGGCCCTTTGACACTCAAGTCAGTATGTGCAAGAGTGCAGAGCGAATATTAAGAGTGGGAGAGAAGAGGGTATTACATTACCCATTGGTTTGAACATTGAATCCCCTTTTATAGGAAAAATTAGTGACGTGGGATTACCCACGCCTGGACAAGTGGCGGCCTGCTATAGGTTTGAGTTCACCTACTCCAGGACAGGTGTCGACCTGCCATAGGTTTGAGTTCACCTACTCCAGGACAGGTGTCGACCTGCCATAGGTTTGAGTTCACCTACTCTGAGGTAATTACAATAATACCCCTGGACAGGTGTCAACCTGTTACAGGTGGCTGTTTTTATACCCCATCAGTTGCCCCCAGTTCTCCAAGTCATTGTAATGATTTGGGGAAGTGTGGTGAGTCACATTCCTGATCGGGAGGAGTCTGTTCGGCGAAGCCGTTTGTCCGGCCTGAAAATCAGTCCGGAAATTTGTCAGTCTGGCCTGGGAATCAGTCTGAAAATTTGTCAGTCCGGCCTGGGAATCAGTTCGGAAATTTGTCAGTCCGGCCTGGGAATCAGTCCCGAAATTTGTCAGTCCGGCCTGGGAATCAGTTCGGAAATTTGTCAGTCCGGCTTGGGCCGGATTCATTTTTTTTCGTGTAGCGGACGCGTCATATCCTGTCCAGCTTGGGCCGGACTCATTTTTGTCGCGTAGCGGACGCGTTATATCCTGTCCGGCTTGGGCCGGACTCATTTTTGTCTCGTAGCGGACGCATTATATCCTGTCCGGCTTGGGCCGGACTCATTTTTGTCGGGTAGCGGACGCGCCATATCCTGTCTGGCTTGGGCCGGACTCATTTTTGTCGCGTAGTGGATGCGCCATATCCTGTCCGGCATGGGCCAGACTCATTTTTGTGATGTACTCAATCGCTTTTGAGAGCTATCCTTCATGCGGGCATTTCATGGAAGCCCTTAGTCTCTTGGAGATACGCACGTACGTCTCGTGACCTTGCCTCGAAGTTCGTGCCCTCATTAATGAAAGACACGTGGCACCACGCAGGCGCCCTCGACGCGCGTGCCCTTCATTAAATGTAGACCCCCATCACCAAAGTTTATAAAAGGAGGGTTTTCACCCTTCATTTCTTACCTTTACTTTTTACTTTCCTTTTGCTTTTTGCTCTGCCAGTTCGGCTTAAGCCAGTTCGGCTCGCGTAGTTCGTGGTTGTGAAGGGCTGCGGATTTGGGAGCTTTCAGTTCTAAATCGGGAGATTTCAGTTCTGACCGGTAATCTTCTTGAGTGCGCCTTTTATTAGTTTCTTTTTCTACGTTCATGACCTGTAGTAGCTCTAGCTCTAAGTCCGGTTCGGGGTCCGGTTCAAGGGAGTCTTCCAGTAGCTCAGTGTCTAGTTCATCGGAGAGGACTCAAAATAATCCGACCAGATGTAGACACCCCATTTTGACCGGACCCTAAAGTCCCCAAAATTGAATAAGAACTCCAAAAATCAAATAAAATTCCCAAATTTCGAGTCCCAAAATATCCCGAAATTAATCTCAAAAATTCCTGAAGGACTGGGCCCAAAATGAGAAGAAGGCTTGAGTTTTGAGCATCTTATTGTGCGTATTCCCGGGTACAAATTCCTCAGGAGATTGTTAGTGTTCTCAAGGATAGCCCTGCAAAATTTCATGGTAATCGGGCGAGAAATGTAGAATAAGACAGGCGAAGTGTGTGCAATAATCAAAGTTGGGTTGTGATAGGGTGAATTATCAAAGCTTGGTTGTGTAGATATCGCCCTCCTTTTTTTTATAAAAGGCAAGATATTTTGTTTGGTAAAATGGTGATTTGCCACCTTTAGAGGGGTAATTTTGGAATTCTAATATTGCTTAAGGTGTAAGCAATCCTTAGTGACCCTTGGATCAAATCAGAGGGTGAGGATCACTTAGAGAGAGGAGAATCTTTCGCCCTATTTTCTACATGAGGCCCCCCCTGGTAGTATAAAAGGAGTACTCAAAATGCATTAGGAGGGGCTGTCCAAGTAAAGATGGGGGGGAGAAAAAGTTTACCATTTCCCTTTTTATATCCTCTAGAGCTAGGGTTCTAGGGGAGGGGTCTTCTTTATCTTTGTCGGAGAAAAGGAAGCAGAGAGAGAGAGAGAGAGAGCTCATCCTCCGGCCACCCTCCAACCTCCGGCCGAGCCGCCTCCATCTCCTCCCTCATCTCTCCTCTTCAACCACCATCTCCATCCCTTACCAGCAACCCAACCACCAAACCCACATCCGGCCAGCAACCCCTTTTCTTTAAAAAAAAAAAACCTCCGGCCGCCTCTCCCAACTCCGGTCAATCCACCCACCACCACCTCCTCTGTTCATCTCCCTCTTCAACCTCAAAACCCATTTCTGCAAAACCAAAACCCCACCTTCATCAACCTCCTCTGTCTTCATCTTCTCCGGCAAGCTTGCCGGATTCCGGCCAAGACTACCCCACCACCGCCACCATCTTCATCCTCCAACCTCATTCCCGCCGGCCGGCCGGCCATCTTCTTCCTCCTCTGCTGCTATCCCATTCAAACCCATTTCAAACCCCCATGGAATCTGACCCAGCTAACCCACTTCATCTCCCCAAAACCCATTATCTCAAACCCATCTCCCATCCATACCCCCTTCATCTCTGCCCGAACCCTCCTCATTTTTCTTCCACCCACCTCCTTCTCCCGCCGGCCATCCATCCATCTCCGGCCAGCCCAAGCTCGATCCCTTTCAATTTCATCTCCTTCGGCCAACCACCACCAGCCGCCGCCACCATCATCTTCCCCCCTTTGTTCCCTTCACCCATCCGGTCAAAACCCACCTCACCGATCTCCACCATCTCTGCAACTTCCAAAATCCAAACCTATCCCCTATTCTCTGCAAAACCCACATTAAAACCATCCAAACCCTCTTCATTTCGTTTTTCACCCCAACTCCGACCATCTTCCCACCCCATCTCCGATCCAACCCAGCAACTACTGAGATTACCTTCATCGATTCCGGCAATTTTGCCGGAATCCGACCGTTTCCTCTCCTCTGATCTCGGATCTTTCATCATCGCCATCGCTGTTATTGCATTCAACCCAAGAGAGGTTCTCTGCATGCATTGCGTCCTCGCGGCGCGGGGATCGTCTCCGGATCGGCAACTTTGTGCGGCACCGGCAATGGAAAATTAAAGTGTAACTAGCCCAACTCGGGTAATTTCTCATCCTCTTAGGCATTTTGGTCTTATGATCTCTGAAAATTCTTTTGGCTTATTTCTCGAAATTCAGTTCTCAGGTTTTCTTTTTGTCACATCTATTCTCAGTGCTTTATGATCCAATGCACCTTGATTCGTAAGCTTGAGCTTATGGTAGTCATCTTCAGATGGTGATTTTCTTTATTTTTAGTTGGAAATATATCAAATGGCTCATCTCAGGGCATTCCTTTTCTCTGCATTCCTGATGATCAACCTTTATCTTCATGTTTCCTATCTAATGAATTTCAGCATTTTAATAGTCTTCGCGATTCAGTTGAATATTTTGATTAAGCCCAAACAGGTTCTGTTCGTGGTTCAGATCGCACATTAACAAAGGTCTCAATTGAATTGTTATGTTTTTTTTTTTTATTGCAAAAGAGAAAATTCCTTGTACAGTGGCAACATGAATCAGTCTTTTTCGGGGTTTTAGAACTCTTTGCCTCTAGGAATTTGTCTTTTTCGGGCGCAGGCTATGACGGAATGTTTCTTGAGCCAACCCCTTCCCTTCCTGCCTTAGAGTTTCATCAGATTAAGGGATTTCTTCCTCTTTAGAGTCTGTCATAGAGAGTTTAGGAGTCAGTCCTTTCGTATATGAGTCAGTCTTCAGCATAGGGGTCAATCTTTCAGGAGTCTGTCCTATCATCATAGGGGTTAGGATTCTGTCAATCCTCTCATCAAGTCATGTGATTCTTATCCGCTCTTGCAAGGTATAGGATGCTGTCCAACCCTTGCAGAGTCGTGATTCTGTTCAATTCCCCCGCAAAGCATAGGATGTTGTCCAACCTTTGCGGGATATCAGGAGTCTGTCCTACCCTTATGATGATAAGATTTTATCCTCTCGAGTCAAAAGCATTAAAAAACATCTGAAAAACCAAAAAATCTCAAAAATCAAGAGTCATTAGGAGTGGTTAGGAAATCTGGTCTGAACTACGGATGGCTTGATCCCTAGCTGAGGGGTACGTAGGCAGCTCAGGCGTGCAGCTGGCATCCTGAGTTCAGTCACAACTTTCACAACTTTCACAACTTTCTCAACTTCAAAAACTTCCACAAGCTTCAAAACCTTTCAAACCTTCCAAAACTACAAAAATTCTTCAAAATAACCTTATCAGCAATTTTCAAAAGATCTTCCCATAGAGTTAGGAGTCAGTCCTAGGCGTTTGGGGTGTCTTAGAGTTAGGAGTCTGTCCTGTTTGTGTTGATATGCTGAGTCTTGTCGTGTGAGTGTCCTCAGAGTTAGGAGGCCTCGAGTCGTGGTCGGCTAGACACTTAGTCGATCCGATGGCTAGACTAGAACGCGCTTAGATAGCCCATGGTTTTCCTTAGGACGCACAGCCTAGTCACACATAGGGTGTAGGGTCCGCTTGCATTAGTTAGGGCATATAGGGAGTCCTAAAAATTACCATTCACTTGAACTTAAGTAATGGTGCAAGAAGCTTTAAAAACTAGTCAGGTCTAGTTGATCGAGTCTAGGATAGCGGTCCTAGATGGTTAGGTATTGTAGTTTAGCATAGGTCGCCGAACTACCTTGACTCTAATTCTTCATGGGATCCAGGGCCTACTTCCTTGGATGGCGACTCTTTCTTTGTTTAAGGTACGCCGAACTAATCGAGAGGTATCTCACTTTACATCGCCACTCATGCTGTGAGGGGCACTCTTTCGAGAGTTCCTTGGCGGAGCTCTCCTTCATGTGGATGATCCTGAGACTCGTCTGGGGCACGTCCCCCCGCCTTCTCTCGGATCGGGGTCCACAGGATGGCGACTCTGCTGGGGAATTTTTGAAACATTGCCTAACTCTGTAAAAATGCCATTGTAATTAATTTTGAAGAAATTTGGGTCAAAACTAAGTTAAATGGAAACTTTATCGTTAGAAATCCAGGGGCACCAAGGAGATGCGTAAATAAAATGAGGGATTCACACACTGGACATCATACATTGTCATATTCTTTATTTCTTTCATTGTTTTTGTTATTGGCTCTACGAAAATAGATACAGTGCATACCAGACTGGGAGGCCTTTACCCTGAAGGAATTGCTGGATCTATTTTCAAGCTATGCGCCGGTGCTGCAGCCGTAGACATTGGGCGTACTTTTGTCTACAGCAGCCGATGAGCAATGAAGTATACTATGTATAACATGGGGCGTACTTGTGTTATACATATTAAGTATGGTTCATACGCATAGTACCCGATAGATTGAGTCCGGAGCCCTACTTTGTTTTATATATTATGTATATACTTACTGACTTAGTGAAACTCAACTAGGAAGTACCTGTGTTTATATACATCTATATTGCATTCATATAGGGTCGAACATGTGTTTCTTACACATGTAAAGCTTAGAGTCAGGAGCCTTGTCCCCTTTGTAGACTAGCCTAGCTCATTTTATATGGCTACAGTACGGTCCTAGTACACTCATCGGTCTGTCTTGAGTCGAGACTTCCTTGACTCCGCTAGGTTAGACTACGGATGGTGCCCCTGGTTAGGATCTATGTATATCTGTGTATGTATATATATATATATATATATATTTATATGTATACATATTTGTTATTAGATTAGGGTTTACTTCCTAGTTAAGTTTTCCTTCATAATCTAATCAATTATTCATCTCTATCAATTCTGTGGATTATCATCAGATGCTTGGCTCTTTTAGCCATGATCTATCTCTCACGAGCTTGATCATTTGATTGATCCTGATCAGATGTACTCCGCATGTCGATTATGAGTCTATCTTGCCATTATCATTACCGGAGTGTGTGTTCTTGCTGAGAGCCCTGCTTTATCTTGACCATGACGGCATACTCTTCATGTTTAGTTGCTGAGACCCTCCTAGTATAACTGTCATGCTGTCGATTTTTTTCAGAACCCTTGAGCGTAATCATTATCCTTTTGGGTTCGTTGACAAATCATGTACTTACCTTACCACATCTCCTAGTATAGCCGTTATGCTGCCAAATTTTCTCTAAATACCTTGAGTGTGGTCATCATCCTTTTAGGCTTGTTGACAAACCATGTACTTGCCGTACCACATCTTCATGTACAGCTGTTATGCTGTCGGATTTTATCCAAGGGAATGATGGGTTTGTGCTACCTTTTGTTTCAACTTGCACATTACATTGTCATGCGATTAATTCTCATTGAGCCTAGTGTTTATGGTGTCCATGACAAGAGTCTTAGTCACTCGTCTACCATCAACCCCAAAAGAGCTTTCATCTCTGAACTCGCTTGGTCTAGCTAGTCTGTTGTACCTATTTCCTCTCACATTGCCCAGATGGCTGAGTACACTGAAAATCTCGTCTTGAAAGAAATGAGAGAGATGATGATGATATCCATGACCTGATAGATAGGGATCCCCTCATTATTCTTGAACTCAAGTGCTTCCAAGAACCCTACACCTAACCGTGTTGCACCTCCTACACCCACCATGGGAACCATTTCACCCATTCAACCCTTCATATATCTTACCACCTTTACCTGTACCACCTTGGGGCTAGGAAGTAGATTGATTGCATAGGAAAAATGAAAGATGTCAGAGTTTGAAATTCAGGAGATATCACCATGCCAGAGAAAATCCCACCAATTCCATGGGTCAGTTGAGCCAAGTTAATAGGATATTCTAGGATTGCCCCTTCTGAGATTCTAACTCCAGGGTCGATCTCTCCAATCATTATCATCATTAAGGAAGGCCCGTTGCCCTTGAACTTTCAGCGCCAATCCGTTGTGTGGACCTCGATCCGAGGACGGTAAGAGGGAACAGATCCCTAACACCCTCTCTGGATCATCCACGCGTGAAGGAGAGCTCTGCCAAGGAACTCTCGAAACGGATGCCACCCTCATAGCATAGCACGAGTGGCGATATAAAAAGAAAGAGATATGTCTCGATCCCGAGCAAAGGCTCGAAACCGAGACATACCTGAAATAAACTCAGAGTCGCCATCCATGGATATGCCATGGAACCCTAAAATCAAATCCTCTGTGCAATGGATAACCAGAAATATATATGGGTTCGTGCCTGGTTACGAATGGAGAAGGTCTGAGAGCACCCCCAATTCGTCCGAGTGCAAGCACTTGGTCTCTTATGCCATTTTCATTTAACTTCAAAGAAGTTTGGGTAAAAATCATGTGAAATGGGAACAATCCTCAGGAGTCGTCTACCTAAGCATGCATTTCCTGAGAATACAAATAATAAACACACATAAAATAAAATGAAAGATGTGTCACCTAAGCATAGCTAGGTTATGAGTGACATGCCTAATGGGTGTCTAAGTTCTGATATGCAAACACATGCAAGCTATAGCTAAAGGTATAGGATCAGTACGAGAAAATAAGAAAACACATCAAAACATATAATAATAACACAATAAATCATAAGATTCTAAATGATTAGCCCGAGTCTTCGGATGGTCTGGTATTCATCCAAAGAAACCTACGTATCCCCGCCTCCACGAGAATCAAGGCAACGTAGTTCTTCGCGCCTATTCTAAACTAGGATGCCTAAGACACCTAGACCTCTATCCTAGACTCGATCTAAAAGACCGGACTAGTTATTAAAGTTTCTTGTACAATTATTTAAATTCTAATGAATTGTGGATTTTAGGACACCCTATATGCCCTAACTAAATGCAGATTAGCCCTAAGCTAATGCAGGTGGTTCCTACAACCTATGTATAACTAGGCTGTGTTTTCTAAGGAAAACAAAGGGTACACTAGCGTATCATATTCTAGTCATCACTCGGCGATGTGGATCGCCGAGTGACCGGACGGAGGCGCTCCTATAACTCTAGGACAGACCCCTAACTCTAAAACAAGCACACAACAAACAAACAAACAAACAACTTATCAAAAGAAACTCCTAACTCTGAAACTCTCTATCTAAGAGAAACTCCTAACTCTAGAGGAAGATCTTTTGAAAACAGGGTTTTAAAGGTTGCTTATTCAAAAAGATTTAAAATGCTATTTACAAAAGTTTGGCTGGACTTGGGATATGGATCTCAAGCTGCACTACGTACCTCGTGAGAGAGGATCAAGCCAACGTAGTTCGAAAATCGAACTCTCCTAACTAAAACCTAACACTCCAAATGATTTAACGGTTTTAATGTTTTTCAAATGTTTTTGATATTTTTAAAGTTTTCAAATGTTTTTGAATTTCGAATTTCTAATATTTTTGGATTTTAAAGCTTTTCCAATGCTCTGAACCTTTAAATGTTTCCAATCTTAAAGGGAACACGCAAGTAACACCACAAACTAGGGCAAAGCCCTAAATCTAAAGGGGAAACCCCGACTAAGCAACTGACGCCTCAAAGAGATAAGTCACAACAAGAAACTGGTGTCCCAAGAACAGAGAAAACGAATCTAAGATCTCAAACAAGCAAAGCTCTAATAAGACTGAGTTAGTCTCTAATCAAAGAAACTCCTAACTAATAACACTAAAGAGGGGTGCAAATGAGTCAGGGACTCTTTAATAACACTACCGAGTCAAAGACTCGCTCTAAAAGAGGAGGCCACTCTAACATGAGGCTAGGTAAGCCTTCTAAAAGGGAAACCCTCTATATGAGACAAGGCTTGTCTCTGAGACACAAATGACGTAAACAAGGGTTCTGATGAGACTGGGCAAGTCTCCTATATACAAATGAGGGGTATGCTACTTGGACTGAGCAAGTCCCCTAAGGATGGGCTTGGGCTAGCGCCTTCATCGCCCACTTTTGCAATGAAAAGAGAACCAACATCTGAAGGTACCAAAAGAAATAGACAATTACTCCATATACTCATAGCATGCAAGGAGTGGGTTCTACTCAAAGACAAAATCTCATAACAGGCGAACTTAACCAAATTACAATTACAAAGCTTATAAACTGTAGGACCGTAATTATGCATTGATGGACAGTAGATAAGTGCATCTTAACTTAACCTATCCTTTGGTATTCAAATGACACACCCAATGACACAGAATGTGACCAGGGCTCAAGCATGCCATTCAACATAAAAAGAAATTGATTGAATTTAAACTATCACCAGGACATGACTAATCAAAGTAATAATGCGCGGGCATCTTGCGGCAACAGAACTTGAACCCACGATCAACACATAACCATGAAACAGATGATGAATGCCTTCAATTTGAATGGCAAAAGAACTAAAACAATACAGCTTCTCTATCCTTCACAGCAAAATAAAGACTGGGCCATGACTAATCTCACAAGACACTTTAATGAGAAAAGACAAATTGCATCAAAATGCTTTCTTGGATACAAATCTTAATCTTTTGAATCCATTACTATCATAACCAAGAATTGCGATCTAGAGTGACTCAAAAGGATTCTTCCTGTAACAGTGACTCAAGCCTTTGGAAATTTAATTCAAAGATCAACAGTATAAGGGCCAATGCTAGAGTTAAATTGAAATCTGAATCACAAACGAAGCTAAAGAAATCATTCTCAAATCAGATCTACAAATGAAATACATCATAAATCTGCAAATCGAGAAGAAAAACGAATTGTACCTGAAATTTCTGTTACCTCTGTGAAGATCCAAGCATTTTTTTTTCTTCTTCTGCAAAGGAATTATGCCAAGATCTGCTTCTATCCCGTAGATCTGAGTAATAGCACTCCTAATCTTCTTTTTCTACACAATCCGAATTGTTGATGCTAAAGATCAAAGAAACTTGCAAAAATAGATCGGAGATTTAAGATACAGCCGGAATCCGGTGAAAATACGACCGGAGAAGAAATTTTGAAATGGAATTCGGAGGTAGAGGAGGTCGGATTTTAAAAAAATGGCCGGAGCTCCGGTGAAGTGACCGGAATGGCCGATCGGAGAAGACAATCGGAGAGAAAAAGAAAAGCAAGATCTCTCGCTCTCTCTCTTCAGCTATCTCTCTAATTCTCTCCCTCTCAGATCTGAGATTTCTCTGCTAGCCGGAGCTCCGGGGGGCGAGGTCGGAGAAGAAAACCCCCTAATCCCTCTTTCTCCCTCTTTCTAATTTTCACGAGAAAAATCCTCCTTTATTTCTGAAAATCTGAGATCCAGATCTGAGATTTTCTCTCAAAATTTTCCTTCCAAATCTCCCTCTTCTTCTTAAAATCGGTGGTGGGATAGGGGATTTGAGGAATCCGGTGGGTAGTGGCCAGGGAAGACGACCGGAGATGGTGAAGAAAATGGTGGATTTGCAAAGATCAGAAATAGAATGGGTTTGAGATTGGTGATTAAGAGAGAGGGGTTCCCATGGGGATCAAAATAGCAAAGGTTTGAGGGTTAAATGGGGTTTGGTAGTAAAAATAGAAGAAGAAGAAGAAGTGGAGGTGGTAGTGGCCGATCGGAGCTGAGATTCCCCAGATAAATGGCTGTGGCAGAGAGGGTTTAGAATGATGGCTAGGGAGAAGACGAAGATTGGAGGTGGTGGAAGAAGGTGGCGATTGGGGTGGAGTAGAAGAAGGAGAATGATGATGGGAGGGTTCTGCGGAGGGGAATGACCGGATTCCGGCAAGGCCACCAGAATCCATGGAGGTTGGAAGTGAATGGGGGAGATGACAAGGGGTATTGACGATGGGGATGGGGACAAAAAGATGAAGATCTTGGGGGAGGGTGTTGGTGTTAGACTTTGGAGGTCAAAGCTCCGGTGAAGGTGGACGGAAATGGTGGTCTGCAACCTTCTTCCCAAAAATCGAAAACCTTCTTTGCAAAAGAACATGAGAAAAAGTCCTCTCCTCCCCTCTCTGCGATTTTCACGAGAAAATGAATAAAAATCCTTTGATTCTTTTTATATATACCCTTATGAAGGCCGCTGATATTAGCACTAACAAATTGATGGGCGCACAAAATTGATTGGCGCGCCCGTCAATTTGTCCTATTATTGCTTGGGTTGGCCCGCTGCAGGATAAATAACCCCCCTTTTGGGAGCGTACTACATTCATTGCAGAGGTCTGTTCGCCGGGCAAATTGGCTCTGATTTCGATGAAAATTTGCAGGGCCCTAATTTGGTGATTGGATGGGGTTTCGCACAAACACAGCGAACTTGGGTCCAGTCAAAATGGGGTGTCTACAGATGCCCCTCTTTGGCAGAGCGTGCTTGTCACGCGAATGGCAAAGCTGAACAGACGACACATTTTGACTGACCCGAAAGCAAAACAATTTTGTTTTGAATTTTCTTGGTTCTAAGAATAGCATTCACAAAGGTAAGACTCTACCAATAATAGGGAGATAGCCTCTCACCGACTCTTAACTCGGCAACTAAGATATCTCAAAGAGGTAGCCTCTCTCTAACGCTCACGACTCAACTATTTAAACTAGCTAGCAAAGATGAACGAACAGTTATAAAACTCAAACACACATTTTTTTTTATCAGGCTAAGCCAAAGTAAACATAACAATTGCTCAAAGAGCACCAACCAAACAAACAAACAAATCATTTCAATCACTCAAAGAGTTTTCATTTTATTTTAATTTTTTTAGAAATCACATTGCGACTTGTTCAGGACAAGCACAAATCCAAACATTCAAAGAGTTTTTTTTTCTTTTTAGAAACTTGCAAAATAAGCCAAAGACCACTGTATTGAAATTCGTCCAAAAGAAATTCAAAACTAAACACTCAAAGAGTTTTTTTTTATATCATGCGGATCAGTCTAAAACTTGACCAATTATTAGGGTACTCGAATATTTGAGCCAAACTCAAACATCTAATACCGAGGCGAAACTAAGTCTCAAGCCTGACGATAGATATACAGATCATTGCTGAAAATAAATCTGTTTAGCTATCCGAGTAACTCTGACTCCTCTCTTTCAAGGTAGCGAATCACTCCGGATCATGTGGTTCTGTTAAACAGTTCCACATAAACCCAAATTCGTATGTCTTGCTAAACAGTCCCATACAAACCTTTTCGCAGATACACATGACTCCTAACTCGTTAGGAAGCTGCACATTGCGGAACGATGATTAGGCAAGTCACTACTTGACATTGCACTACTAATCATCAGGGTACTAAATACCCGGGGGAAGGAAGGAAAGACCAATTTGTGTAACGCTGGATCGAAAATATTTTCCTTATTGCAACCGTCAAAATGACCGAAGAAAATTCTAAACCGTGTAACACAGGTTTGATAATTTTCCCCTTTTAAAATGAATGAAGAAAAGAACGAACCGCGTAACACAGGTTCAGCGAGTTCTTCCATTAAAAACCTTTCAAAAAGACCAAACCGTGTAAGACAGGTTCGGTAATTTCTATTTCTGCTAAAATCTTTCAAAAAGACCAAACCGTGTAACACAGGTTCGGTAATTTACATTTCTATTAAAATCTTTCAAAAAGACCAAACTGTGTTACACAAGTTCGGTAATTTCTATTTCATCGATTGGTCTAAAACTTACTCGACCACTTTTTAGGGTACTCGAATATTTGAGCTAGACTCAAACATCTAATACCGAGGCGAAACTAAGTCTCAAGCCTGGCGATAGATATAAAGATCATTGCTGAAAATAAATCTGTTTAACTATCCGAGTAACTCTGACTCCTCTCTTTCAAGGTAGCGAATCACTCCGGGTCACGCGGTTCTGTTAAACAGTTCCACATAAACCCAAATTTGTATGTCCTGCTAAACAGTCCCATACAAACCTCTTCGCAGATACACATGACTCCTAACTTGTTAGGAAGCTGCACATTGCGGAACGATGATTAGCAAGTCACTACTTGACATTGCACTACTAATCATCAGGGTACTAAATACCCGGGCGAAGGAAGGAAAGACCAATCTGCGTAACGCTGGATCGGAAATATTTTCCTTATTGCAACCCACAAAATGATCGAAGAAAATTCCAAACCGCGCAACGCAGGTTTGATAATTTTTCCTTTTTTTAAAAACGAACGAAGAAAAGACCAAAACCGTGTAACACAGGTTTGGATAATTTCCACCTCTGTTAAAAACCTTTCAAAATGATCGAAGAAAAGATGAAACCGTGTAACACAGGTTCGGTGATTCCCCCTATTAAAACTTTTCAAAATGATTGAAGAAAAGACCTAACCGTGTAACACAGGTTCGGTGATTCCCCATATTAAAACTTTTCAAAAATGATTGAAGAAAAGACCAAACCGTGTAACACAGAATATAGTAATTTCTTCCTTTATTGAAAACTTTCTAAAACCATGGAAGAAAAACCAAACCGTGGAACACGGAACCATCAATTTATATCCTTATTAAAAACCTTCAAAAGGAATGAAGAATTTACCATCTTTAATCGATTTCACTATTGGGTCAGTCATCTCTTACCAAGAATAACTACGAGCGCATGATCTTTGCTGAAAGCAAAACTCAAGTAGATTGATGAGATTTTCAGGTGCTGACTTTCTTTAACAGGTGAAAAGCATTCTGACGAGATTTGAAGGATGCAGGAGTAGATTCTATACTCCGCTGGGAATTGAAGTTTCTGAAACTGACTCCAAAAGAAATAATTTGATCAAGGAATTCAACTCAAAGAGTATGTTCAAGCTTCTCTGGTTTCTATTTGCTAAGAATAGATATCCCAGTTATCAATGTGTAATATCTTTTATGACGCAAGTCATAAAAGATGCCCCTAGTATGATGTGCTTCCATGACAAGGTCTTAAGAAAGCAGAACCAAGGTGTAGACACCCCATTTTGACCGGACCCAAGTTCGCTATGCTTGGGAGAAACCCCATCCGATCATTTCCGCCATGTTTCGCATTTTTCCGTGAGAGGTTGAGAGAGATTATTCATAAGAATCCAAGCGAGGGAGAATTTGGACCCGTTTGGTGGGCCCGCATTGAACATTTGTTTAAAATTCGAATCAACCGAGGGCCCACATTGTGGGGCCCACGTTGTGGGGCCCGCGTTGTGGGGCCCACATTGTGGGGCCCACATTGTGGGGCCTCAGTAGGGCCTCTTGTGAGGCCTCTTATGAAGAACAATAATGATGGATTCTCCACTAAAGAAACATGATGGGCCCTCCACTAAGAACAATAATGATGGATTCTCCACTAAGAAACATGATGGGCCCTCCACTAAGAACAATAATGATGGATTCTCCACTAAGAAACATGATGGGCCCTCCACTAAGAAGAATGATGATGGATTCTCCACTAAGAAACATGATGGGCCCTCCACTAAGAAGAATGATGATGGATTCTCCACTAAGAAACATGATGGGCCCTCCACTAAGAAGAATGATGATGGATTCTCCACTAAGAAACATGATGGGCCCTCCACTAAGAAGAATGATGATGGATTCTCCACTAAGAAACATGATGGGCCCTCCACTAAGAAGAATGATGATGGATTCTCCACTAAGAGGGACAACATGATGAGCTCTCCACCAACACATCTCTCTCTCTCTCTTTCTCTCCCTATATATATCTTCCTTCCCATCCATAAAAAAGGAGGAGAAAAAAAGGAGATTTACCTTCCATTATCTCTTTCTCTTCCATTATCTCTTCCAATCACTCCCTCAAATCCCTTTCCCTATATTCTTCTTCCATTATCTCTCCCAATCACCTCCCAATCCTTCCCTCTAAGAGAAAGCGAAAGACGGCGGATCGGATCGGCGGCGGCAAGATCTTCACCACAGGTAGGTGCATTTTTCTCAAAATATTTCTGTATTTTTCCGAATTTTTCTGATTTTTTCCGCAAATTGTGTTTTAAAAATAGAAAACTCTTCAAAAAAACATCTTTTGACGAAGAAAAATTAAATTATATACCAAACAGATTCCAAATTTAATGCAATTTCGTGGGAAATTAATATGGTACTGATTCATTTTACCATGAATTTTTAAGGATTTTTGGAGTTTATTTGGTATATTATTTAATGCTTTCTTTGAAAATTATCAGATTTTGTGAGACTTGTTACTGACATCAAATCACCCTTAAAATTCTTAAAATTTTTACAGTAGTCTTATCTTCCATATTTCTTGTTACTGTAAAATTTTCGAGTGATTTGGATCTGTTTTCATATGGGATGTAGTGTTAATTCTTAATCTGGTCTGAAAATTGTAAAATCCGAAATCGGTAGTAAATAGTCTTTATAATTTATGAAATTCTCACCGCATGCTCATTTTATTGATATCTTATTTCTGTAGAAATTTCATAGAATTTATATGTCTATTTCTTGTAGTTTCTGTGTTAATTTGGCAATCTGGTCATTTAATTGTTAAATCAAGATTAAATATGAATTTAATGTAAAAATCTGCAAAACTCATCTATTAAGCTACATACATTCCCATCTTGCTGCTGTAGAAATTTCAACTCATTTCGAATTCGTTTGCAATAATTTCACTTGTAAAATCATTCATATGCTTAAAATTGATACAATCCATTGAAAATTTGAAATTAATTACTACCAAGTGATTTTCAACATTCGAAATTCGAAATTAAAATTGATAAAATCCATTGATAAAATCACATTTACTCAAACTTAATCTAACAAAACCTGAAGGTATCATAGATTGCGCGAACTTATTGCACACACTTACATCACTTGCATCTAAACCCCTGCATCTCACATGCACACACGTCCTATTTTAGGAACCCGGAGTGTTATCTAGCATGGTTGACTGGGATTTCATCACCTGGTGCCTCTGTGCTAGAGAAGCATTCCACCCTTAGCCTAGTACCTTTATGGTACGTAAACGGATCTCTTGTTCACGTACTGATACGCCGGACACTGGTACAGTATATCGAACATGGATTCGCGCTAAGGGAACTCTTGGCCTTACCCCTAGATTAACCCACACATGCATGTAGTATACGAACACATGTGCATCACGTGTGTGAGCCTAGTTTAGGATATCCTACCCATTTGTGTCTAGATTAGGCCGTAGTCCATCTTCCAATGGCTACGATCGGTCCTAGGTACACAAACAAAGTCATGAGTCGAGATCCTTTCTCCACTCCGCTAGATTAGGGTTAGGGTTGATGCCTTCAGGTAACACTGATAAAATGTGCGAAGATTAAAAAACTTTTCCTTTGGGGTTAGGATGTAAATCCCATTCATTTCCAAAGATCTCATAGGATTAGTCATTCATGATCCATCCGTTGAAAGCAATCTTATGCTATCTCATTTCATCTTGATCACAGATTTTCAATCTTATATTATCTGATTTGACTCGTGTTTTCATCTCTTTTAGAGAGTCTTTGACTCATTTATCCTTTAGTTGGTGTTAGTGGAGTCTTTGACTCGTGTTTCTTTTCCTTTAGAGAGTCTTTGACTCATATATCCTTTAGTTGGTGTTAGTAGAGTCTTTGACTCGTGTTTTCATCTCTTTTAGAGAGTCTTTGACTCATTTATCCTTTAGTTGGTGTTAGTAGAGTCTTTGACTCATGTTTCTTTTCCTTTAGAGAGTCTTTGACTCATTTAGCCTTTAGTTGGTGTTAGTAGAGTCTTTGACTGTGTTTCTTTTCCTTTAGAGAGTCTTTGACTCATATATCCTTTAGTTGGTGTTAGTGGAGTCTTTGACTCGTATTTTCATCTCTTTTAGAGAGTCTTTGACTCATTTATCCTTTAGTTGGTGTTAGTGGAGTCTTTGACTCGTATTTCTTTTCCTTTAGAGAGTCTTTGACTCATATATCCTTTAGTTGGTGTTAGTGGAGTCTTTGACTCGTATTTTCATCTCTTTTAGAGAGTCTTTGACTCATTTATCCTTTAGTTGGTGTTAGTGGAGTCTTTGACTCGTATTTCTTTTCCTTTAGAGAGTCTTTGACTCATATATCCTTTAGTTGGTGTTAGTGGAGTCTTTGACTCGTGTTTTTCATCTCTTTTAGAGAGTCTTTACTCATTAATCCTTTAGTTAATGTTAGTGGAGTCTTTGACTCGTGTTTCTTTTCCTTTAGAGAGTCTTTGACTCATTTATCTTTTAGTTGGTGTCATTGGAGTCTTTGACTCGTGTTTCCGTTTTTAGAGAGTCTTTGACTCATCTGTTTCATTTGCAGTATTATTAGAGAGTCTTTGACTTCGTTATCTCATTTCAGTGTTATCAGTTGCTCTTATTAGAGAGTCTTTGACTCGTTTATCCTTTAGTCGCTTTTATTAGAGAGTCTTTGACTCATTTATTCTCCAGTTACTGTCATTAGAGAGTCTTTGACTCATTTGCTCTTATAATAGTATTATTAGAGCATAGTTGATTTGCCGTAAGTGTTTGATAGGTAGAGAGTTTGTTTCGAACTACGTTGGCTTGATCCTCTTCCACGAGGTACGTAGTGCAGCTTGGGATCCACATCCCAAGTCCAGCCAAACTTTTAAAAATAAACATTTTAAACCTTTGAAAATTACAAAAATATTCAAACCATTTTCGAAAAGATCTTCCTTTAGAGTTAGGAGTGTGTCCTAGCTGTTTAGGTTGTGTTCTAGAGTTAGGAGTTTGTCTTGATTTGTATTGATATGGTATGTCCTGTCGTGTGAGTGTCCCTAGAGTTAGGAGGCCTCGAGTCGATCGGTTAGACATTTAGTCGAACCGATGGCTAGACTAGGCATATAGTCAGCCCGTGGTTTTCATTAGGTTGCACAGCCTAGTTACACATAGGATTGTAGGAACCACCTGCATTAGCCTAAGGCTAATCAACTTGCATTAGTTAGGGCATATAGGGTGTCCTAAAATCCACAATTCACTGGAATTTTAATAATCATACAAGAAGCTTTAATAACTGGTTCGGTCTTTTAGATCGAGTCTAGGATAGATGGCTAGATGTCTTAGGCATCATAATTTAGAATAGGGCATCGAACTACGTGGGCTCCGATTCTTCCCGAGGCCGGGATACGTAGCGCAGCTAGGATGGATGGCCATTCTGGTCCGAGTCCAGTCCTGCATTAGAGTTAGGACTTGTCTTGTCCCGTCATACATAGCATAGATTTGTGTCTCATGTTTTGATATGTTTTCTTACTTTCTTGTACTGATACTATACCTTTGGTTGTAGCTTGCATGTGCGTGTCCACCAGAAACTTAGACACCCATTAGGCATGTCACTCATAACCTAGCTTTGCTTAGGTGACACATTTTTCATTTCATTTTACGTGTTTATTTCTCCATTCTCAGGAAATGCATGCTTAGGTAGACGATTCCTGAGGATTGTTCCCATTTCACATGATTTTTACTCAAACTTCTTTGGAATTAATGAAAATGGCATAAGAGACCAAGTGCTTGCACTCGGGCGAATTGGGGGTGCTCTCAGACCTTCCCCATTCGTAACCAGGCACGAACCCATATATATTTCTGGTTATCCATTGCACAGAGGATTTGATTTTAGGGTTCCATGGCCTATCCATGGATGGCGACTCTGAGTTCTTTTTAGGTACATCTCGGTTTCGAGCCCTGGCTCCTGATCAGGATGTATCTCATTCGTTTTGTATCGCCACTCGTGCTATGCTGTGAGGGTGGCATCCGTTTCGAGAGTTCCTTGGCAGAGCTCTCCTTCACATTGTGGAGATCTTAGAGGATTGCTGTGGGGACCTCGCGTCCCTCGCCGCACTCGTCCTCTCAGGATCGGGGTCCACAGGCTGGCGACTCTGCTGGGGAGTTCTTGAAACATTGCCTAACTCTTTAAAAATGCCATTTTTATTAACTTTGGAGAAATTTGAGCTAAAATCATTTTAAATGGGAACTCTATCGTTAGAATCCAGGGGCACCAGGTAGGTGCGTAATTAAAACAAAGGATTCACACACTGCACATCATGCATTGTCATATTTTTTATTTTTATTTTTTTTTTTATTATTTTTCATTGTTTTTCATTATTGGCTCCATGGGATAGATTCAATGCGTGCCTGACTGGGATGTTATTACATCCTGATGGTACTGTTGAATCTATTTCCAAGCTATGCGCCAGCGCTGCAGCATATTAAGTATGTTTCATACGCATAGTACCCATTAGATTGAGTCCGGAGCCCTACTTTGTTTTATATATATTATATATATACTTACTGACCTAGTGAAGCCCAACTAGGGAGTACCCGTGTGTATATTGCATTCATATAGGGTCGAACATCTGTTGCTTACACATGTGGAGCCTAGAGGAGCTTTGCCCCATTTGTAGACTAGGGTAGCTCATTTTTACATTGCTACAACACTGTCCTAGTACACTCACCAGTCTGTCTTGAGTCGAGACTTCCTTGACTCCGTTAGATTAGAATTAGGGCTGGTGCCCCTGGTTAGGATTTGTGTGTATGTGTATTTACTTATATATACTGATTATGTATATTATGGTTCTCCTCTTAGTCAGAGATTCCTTATTCCTTTCAGTCGGTTATATCCATTCCGAATTTAGATCTAGATCTAGTCAGTGGATTTTGACCGTCATTACCTTGGCCGAGTTTAGCCCTTGATCTGTTGATTATAGGGTTTGACCCATTGTTGTATATTCTCACCTTTGGTTAGTCCATCTGTTGATCACCCTTCTCTAGTAACCGTTATTCATACCTTTCGATTGAGCTAGGGTGATCCCTTGTATAGTCGTTATACTGCCGGATTTTATCCAGAACATTTTGAGCATGACGGCTACTCTTTAGAGTCTGTTTACTTAGTCTGGACCTTGACCTCCTCGTATAGCCGTTATGCTGCTGGATTTTATCCAAAAGCATGTTAAGCATGATTGTTATCCTTTGGAGTCAGTCTGCCTTGTCTTGATTTTCATGTATACATCATTCAGTAGGATTAAATCCTTACCCGTTTTGTCTTGAGATCTGGCCGATAGCTCGTTTGCTGTCCTTATGACCATGATCTACCATTTCTGATCATATTGATCGTACAGTTGTTGATATCCATCATTCAGATTTTAGATCTGGTCTTTGGCCCTACTTTTGTCATTCTTATGGCCATGGTCTATTATCTGAGCCATTGATTTTTCATTGATCCATGTTTACCTATCATATATCTTTTACCCTTGGATCATATCGAAATCATTAATGGAAAAGTTTGATCTTACCTGTATTCTTTGAGTGCATGATCATTGCTGAGATCGAAATTTATTTTGATTAGGGATGTTTATCGTTCCTGACTCTTTCATTCCCAAAAAGAAGAGCAGTTATACTCAAATGAGACTTCAAGGTGTGGATTGAGAATTCATTGAAACCCTGTTGATGTATGTCATATTATCACTGTCTATTTTTCCTTGACCTTTATAGACAGTATTTCTTTGATTTTCAGAATAAAATACCCTTTGGTGTATTTCAAGATTACTCTTTTCTCTATTTGTTCAGAATCTTTATCCCATGACTATTGATCTAGTGTGTGTGCTTCCAAGTCAAGAGTCTGTGTTTAGCGAAAGACCATTCTTTCTAAAGACTGACCATTTCCAATCATACTTGATCCAGGCAGTCTATTGTTTTACCCACATTGTCAACATAAGCCTTTTGTTGCCCCATTTAACCTAGACCTTGTGGAGTTGCTTTTTCTGGGATTTCTACTCCGGGATTGAACTTTATAGTTATCATTATCATGAGGAAAGGTGTATCACCTATAAGCTTTCAGTGTCAGTTCACTACCTTTGAAGAAGTGTCCTGTATCTTTAGATTTGTCTTTTATTGAGCGTACATCAACTTTCTTCTCTCTAAGTTGAAAAAGTTCAGTTACGTAGATGTTAAAAGAAAAAAAAAATGAAGTCATGTCTGTCAGTCTTTCTTATACAGAGTCAGTGTTCTGTTTTCTGTCAGAACTGATGAAGAGCCCATCGAGGCGCGTCAAAAATCATCAATGTACTTACAGTCTTCAATTCCATAAAATGGTTGATTTCGTATCTTTGATACTCTATGATTCACTCTTAGATCTAATGTTTAAATAACTAAAGACCCCCTTCTCGGATGAGAATGCAGACGAAATTCACCTCGAGATCTGAAAGATGGTCAAACGAGAGGAAGAGCGTCGAGCATAGCCACTTAAAGAAGAAATCGAAGCCATTGATAGAGGTATCGAAATCCGAAACTCGGGATGGATGTATTGGAAAAACTTTATCTCCTAAGGAGCGCAAAGAATTGATAAACCTGTTTAGAGGGGTTTGAGGTAGTTTTGCTTGATCCTATAAGGATAAACCAGGGGAATGCCCTGTCGTTGATCAAAGCAAGACTTCATCTGCTTTAGACATCCAGTTGAGGAATAAAATTTTAAAGAGATAAGCGTCAGGCATCCTGTGGAGCTGATGAGATATTGAGAGAAGATTTTCAGACAGAGTTATGGAATCTTGAGCATAAATTCAAGATCTTTGAGACGGGAGTGGAGCACAGTGGTTGAAGTTTTGCCAGAAAACCACCAGACTCCTCAAAAAAAAAAAAAAATTCAAAGGCTTTGAACCTTAAACAAAAGGGCTTGTACATCAAATACATCAGGAGGCCATCCTTGATCGTTTGAGCTTTTATAGCCAAAATCCTAATGTTTTAAAATCCATTTGTAAACCCTTTGGGCCAAAAGCAAAATTAAAACAACTTCTTTTCAAACACATTATAAACCCGGGGCATTTATGCACCCGAACTACGTCGGACCTGATCCCCACCTCTTCAGGGGTACGTAGGCAACTTGATTAATTCAAGTTCGGTCAAACCTTGGGATAAAATCTCTTTCAAATTTTGAAGCTAAATGCTAAACCATTCTTTGAAAAATCCCAAAGCGAACTACGCGGATCTGATCCTCCATCTTTGGGGTACGTAGGTAGTCTGGCTAGACCAGATTCGGTTCAAATCTTTAGAACCTTAGGTATTCAACCCTTTCGAACCCAAGCCCACCTAGAAAGTCCTTCTGGTGAAACAAGCAAAGGTTCGAGGCGAATGAAAAGAAAAACAGAAAGAAAAGAATGAGAGTCTGAAGACCCACTAGGTTGAAAACCCGAAAGGGCGGCCTAGAGATATACATTTGCTAAGTTAACAGCCAAAAGAGTTAGCTTATGCAAAAAGTCAGGGTAGTGGTCTGCTGGATTGAAAACTTGAAGAGGTAATCCAGTCAAGGGCAAAGACTTCCCATGAACAGTTGAGTTGAATAGAAGCAGAAGGAGTTCCTCAGTTACGTAGAATTCCCAAGTTTGAGTACAAGCAAAAGTTGAGATAAGTGGTCTTTCAGACTGAAAGCTTGGAAAGCAAAAGTTATGACTTCTTTTGAAGAGAGAAATCAGGGAGACGGAGAAGCCACCTCTGCACAGGGCAGAATCCTGGAATCCGAGTAGTGTCAGCGAGACTTATTTTGACACCTTTTTAAACTAGGGGCATTAAGACCGAGCAATCCGAAAGGGGTAATAACCATGACGGAGAACCCGATGGAGGAAATTAGGCCATCTTGACATAGTTTTTTAGACTACTCTGAGAGTGGCTGACCTTACCATTAAAAAATGATACATTTGATTTAAGAGTGAATCAAAATTTAGTCAAATCATTTGAATATTGTAAGTCTTCTTTGAAAGAGTCTTCAGGAGTCTGTTCCTTGTTTATCATTGTTTTCTTTTAGAATCAAAAGTGTTTGGCACTGGAGAGAATGGGTGTATACCTTCCAAAGTGAAAAGAAAATTCAAAGTAGATCCTGGTTTAAGAATCAAAGAAGGGCAAGAGATTTTTTATTCTGACCTGCCTGAAACATCAAAGCCTCAAACACTGAGCAAAATGAAGAATTCTTACGTTCAGCCTTTGTAGAGTTGGTTTTACCACTATACCAAAGAAAGAACCCATGCAAACTCAAATTTTTTCTACTTACCTTGGTTCTGCCTTCTTAAGACTTTGTCATGGAAGCACATCATACTAGGGGCATCTTTTATGACTTGCGTCATAAAAGATATTACACAATGATAACTGGGATATCTATTCTTAGCAAATAGAAACCAGAGAAGCTTGAACATACTCTTTGAGTTGAATTCCTTGATCCAATTGTTTCTTTTAGAGTCAGTTTCAGAAACTTAAATTCCCAGCGGAGTATAAAATCTACTCCTGCATACTTCAAACCTCATCAGAATGCTTCTCACCTGTTAAAGAGAGTCAGCACCTGAAAATCTCATCAATCTATTTGAGTTTTGCTTTCAGAAAAGATCATGCGCTCCTAGTTATTCTTGGTAAGAGATGACTGGCCCATTAGTGAAATTGATCAAAGATGGTAAATTCTTCATTCCTTTTGAAAGATTTTAACAGAGTTTGAAATTACCGAACTTGCGTTACGCGGTTTGGTCTTTTTGAAAGATTTTAACAGAGTTTGAAATTACCGAACATGTGTTACACAGTTTGGTCGTTTTGAAAGTTTTTAACAGAGATAGAAATTACTGAACCTGTGTTACACGGTTTGGTCCTTTTGAAAGATTTTAATAGAGATGGAAATTATCGAACCTGTGTTACACGGTTTGGTCTTTTTGAAATGTTTTAATAAGGAAAATATTTCCGATCCTGTGTTACACGGATTGGTCTTTTCTTCCTTCTCCCGGGTATTTAGTACCCCGATGATTAGTAGTGTAATGTCAAGTAGTGACTTACCTAATCATCGTTCCGCAATGTGCAGCTTCTTAACGAGTTAGGAGTCATGTGTATCTGCGAAGAGGTTTGTAGGGGACTGTTTAGCAGGACCTACGAATTTGGGTTTATGTGGAACTGTTTAGCAGAACCGCGTGATCCAGAGTGATTCGCTACCTTGAAAGAGAGGAGTCAGAGTTACTCGGATAGTTAAACAGATTTATTTTCAGTAATGATCTGTATAACTATCGCTAGGCTTGAGACTTAGTCTCGCCTCTGGTACTTAGTACCCAGATGATTAGTAGTGTAATGTCAAGTGGTGACTTACCTAATCATCGTCCCGCAATGTGCAGCTTCCTAACGTGTTAGGAGTCATGTGTATCTGCGAAGAGGTTTGTAGGGGACTGTTTAGCAGGACCTACGAATTTGGATTTACGTGGAACTGTTTAGCAGAACCGCATGATCCGGAGTGATTCGCTACCTTGAAAGAGAGGAGTCAGAGTTACTCGGATAGTTACACAGATTTATTTTCAGCAATGATCTGTATAACTATCGCTGGGCTTGAGACTTAGTCTCGCCTCGGGTATTAGAAGTTTGAGTTTAGCTTGAATATTCGATTACCCTAATAATTGGTCGAGTCTTTGACTGATCGGCATGATTTAAAAAAAAAAAAAAAAAAAAAAACTCTTTGAGTGTTTGGTTTTGAACTTGTTTTGGACGAGTTTCAATACATTGGTCTTTGGCCTATTTTTGTAGGTTTCTAAAAAGAAAAAAAACTCTTTGAGTGTTTGGTTTTGAACTTGTTTTGGACGAGTTTCAATACATTGGTCTTTGGCCTATTTTTGCAGGTTTCTAAAAAGGAAAAACTCTTTGAGTGTTTGGTTTTGAACTTGTTTTGGACGAGTTTCAATACATTGGTCTTTGGCCTATTTTTGCAGGTTTCTAAAAAGGAAAAACTCTTTGAGTGTTTGGTTTTGAACTTGTTTTGGACGAGTTTCAATACATTGGTCTTTGGCCTATTTTTGCAGGTTTCTAAAAAGGAAAAACTCTTTAAGTGTTTGAGTTTGTGCTTGTCTTAGACAAATTGCAACGTGGTTTCTAAGAAAAAAAAATGAAAGCTCTTTGAGTAATTGAAGTGATTGGTTTGTTTGTTTGGTTTGTGCTCTTTGAGCAATTGTTATGTGTACTTTGGCTTAGCCTGATATATAAAAAAAAAAAGAAAAAGAAAAAATGTTTGTGTTTTTGTAATCGTTCGTTCGTTTTTTATTAATTAGTCGAGTCATGAGTATTAGGGAGAGACTATCTCTTTGAGATGTCTTAGTTGCCGAGTTAAGAGTCGGTGAGAGACTATCTCCCTATTGTTAGTAGAGTTTTATCTTTGTGAATATCGTTTTAAAACTGAAAACCCAAAAATTTGCTTTGTTTTGGTTTCGGGTCAGTCAAAATGTGTCGTCTGTTCAGCTTTGCCATTCGCGTGTTACACACGCTCTGCCAAAGAGGGGCATCTGTAGACACCCCATTTTGACCGGACCCAAGTTCGCTATGCTTGGGAGAAACCCCATCCGATCATTTCCGCCATGTTTCGCATTTTTCCGTGAGAGGTTGAGAGAGATTATTCATAAGAATCCAAGCGAGGGAGAATTTGGACCTGTTTGGTGGGCCCGCATTGAACATTTGTTTAAAATTCGAATCAACCGAGGGCCCACATTGTGGGGCCCACGTTGTGGGGCCCGCGTTGTGGGGCCCACATTGTGGGGCCCACATTGTGGGGCCTCAGTAGGGCCTCTTGTGAGGCCTCTTATGAAGAACAATAATGATGGATTCTCCACTAAAGAAACATGATGGGCCCTCCACTAAGAACAATAATGATGGATTCTCCACTAAGAAACATGATGGGCCCTCCACTAAGAACAATAATGATGGATTCTCCACTAAGAAACATGATGGGCCCTCCACTAAGAAGAATGATGATGGATTCTCCACTAAGAAACATGATGGGCCCTCCACTAAGAAGAATGATGATGGATTCTCCACTAAGAAACATGATGGGCCCTCCACTAAGAAGAATGATGATGGATTCTCCACTAAGAAACATGATGGGCCCTCCACTAAGAAGAATGATGATGGATTCTCCACTAAGAAACATGATGGGCCCTCCACTAAGAAGAATGATGATGGATTCTCCACTAAGAGGGACAACATGATGAGCTCTCCACCAACACATCTCTCTCTCTCTCTTTCTCTCCCTATATATATCTTCCTTCCCATCCATAAAAAAGGAGGAGAAAAAAAGGAGATTTACCTTCCATTATCTCTTTCTCTTCCATTATCTCTTCCAATCACTCCCTCAAATCCCTTTCCCTATATTCTTCTTCCATTATCTCTCCCAATCACCTCCCAATCCTTCCCTCTAAGAGAAAGCGAAAGACGGCGGATCGGATCGGCGGCGGCAAGATCTTCACCACAGGTAGGTGCATTTTTCTCAAAATATTTCTGTATTTTTCCGAATTTTTCTGATTTTTTCCGCAAATTGTGTTTTAAAAATAGAAAACTCTTCAAAAAAACATCTTTTGACGAAGAAAAATTAAATTATATACCAACCAGATTCCAAATTTAATTCAATTTCGTGGGAAATTAATATGGTACTGATTCATTTTACCATGAATTTTTAAGGATTTTTGGAGTTTATTTGGTATATTATTTAATGCTTTCTTTGAAAATTATCAGATTTTGTGAGACTTGTTACTGACATCAAATCACCCTTAAAATTCTTAAAACTTTTACAGTAGTCTTATCTTCCATATTTCTTGTTACTGTAAAATTTTCGAGTGATTTGGATCTGTTTTCATATGGGATGTAGTGTTAATTCTTATTCTGGTCTGAAAATTGTAAAATCCGAAATCGGTAGTAAATAGTCTTTATAATTTATGAAATTCTCACCGCATGCTCATTTTATTGATATCTTATTTCTGTAGAAATTTCATAGAATTTATATGTCTATTTCTTGTAGTTTCTGTGTTAATTTGGCAATCTGGTCATTTAATTGTTAAATCAAGATTAAATATGAATTTAATGTAAAAATCTGCAAAACTCATCTATTAAGCTACATACATTCCCATCTTGCTGCTGTAGAAATTTCAACTCATTTCGAATTCGTTTGCAATAATTTCACTTGTAAAATCATTCATATGCTTAAAATTGATACAATCCATTGAAAATTTGAAATTAATTACTACCAAGTGATTTTCAACATTCGAAATTCGAAATTAAAATTGATAAAATCCATTGATAAAATCACATTTACTCAAACTTAATCTAACAAAACCTGAAGGTATCATAGATTGCGCGAACTTATTGCACACACTTACATCACTTGCATCTAAACCCCTGCATCTCACATGCACACACGTCCTATTTTAGGAACCCGGAGTGTTATCTAGCATGGTTGACTGGGATTTCATCACCTGGTGCCTCTGTGCTAGAGAAGCATTCCACCCTTAGCCTAGTACCTTTATGGTACGTAAACGGATCTCTTGTTCACGTACTGATACGCCGGACACTGGTACAGTATATCGAACATGGATTCGCGCTAAGGGAACTCTTGGCCTTACCCCTAGATTAACCCACACATGCATGTAGTATACGAACACATGTGCATCACGTGTGTGAGCCTAGTTTAGGATATCCTACCCATTTGTGTCTAGATTAGGCCGTAGTCCATCTTCCAATGGCTACGATCGGTCCTAGGTACACAAACAAAGTCATGAGTCGAGATCCTTTCTCCACTCCGCTAGATTAGGGTTAGGGTTGATGCCTTCAGGTAACACTGATAAAATGTGCGAAGATTAAAAAACTTTTCCTTTGGGGTTAGGATGTAAATCCCATTCATTTCCAAAGATCTCATAGGATTAGTCATTCATGATCCATCCGTTGAAAGCAATCTTATGCTATCTCATTTCAACTTGATCACAGATTTTCAATCTTATATTATCTGATTTGACTCGTGTTTTCATCTCTTTTAGAGAGTCTTTGACTCATTTATCCTTTAGTTGGTGTTAGTGGAGTCTTTGACTCGTGTTTCTTTTCCTTTAGAGAGTCTTTGACTCATATATCCTTTAGTTGGTGTTAGTAGAGTCTTTGACTCGTGTTTTCATCTCTTTTAGAGAGTCTTTGACTCATTTATCCTTTAGTTGGTGTTAGTAGAGTCTTTGACTCATGTTTCTTTTCCTTTAGAGAGTCTTTGACTCATTTAGCCTTTAGTTGGTGTTAGTAGAGTCTTTGACTGTGTTTCTTTTCCTTTAGAGAGTCTTTGACTCATATATCCTTTAGTTGGTGTTAGTGGAGTCTTTGACTCGTATTTTCATCTCTTTTAGAGAGTCTTTGACTCATTTATCCTTTAGTTGGTGTTAGTGGAGTCTTTGACTCGTATTTCTTTTCCTTTAGAGAGTCTTTGACTCATATATCCTTTAGTTGGTGTTAGTGGAGTCTTTGACTCGTATTTTCATCTCTTTTAGAGAGTCTTTGACTCATTTATCCTTTAGTTGGTGTTAGTGGAGTCTTTGACTCGTATTTCTTTTCCTTTAGAGAGTCTTTGACTCATATATCCTTTAGTTGGTGTTAGTGGAGTCTTTGACTCGTGTTTTTCATCTCTTTTAGAGAGTCTTTACTCATTAATCCTTTAGTTAATGTTAGTGGAGTCTTTGACTCGTGTTTCTTTTCCTTTAGAGAGTCTTTGACTCATTTATCTTTTAGTTGGTGTCATTGGAGTCTTTGACTCGTGTTTCCGTTTTTAGAGAGTCTTTGACTCATCTGTTTCATTTGCAGTATTATTAGAGAGTCTTTGACTTCGTTATCTCATTTCAGTGTTATCAGTTGCTCTTATTAGAGAGTCTTTGACTCGTTTATCCTTTAGTCGCTTTTATTAGAGAGTCTTTGACTCATTTATTCTCCAGTTACTGTCATTAGAGAGTCTTTGACTCATTTGCTCTTATAATAGTATTATTAGAGCATAATTGATTTGCCGTAAGTGTTTGATAGGTAGAGAGTTCGTTTCGAACTACGTTGGCTTGATCCTCTTCCACGAGGTACGTAGTGCAGCTTGGGATCCACATCCCAAGTCCAGCCAAACTTTTAAAAATAAACATTTTAAACCTTTGAAAATTACAAAAATATTCAAACCATTTTCGAAAAGATCTTCCTTTAGAGTTAGGAGTGTGTCCTAGCTGTTTAGGTTGTGTTCTAGAGTTAGGAGTTTGTCTTGATTTGTATTGATATGGTATGTCCTGTCGTGTGAGTGTCCCTAGAGTTAGGAGGCCTCGAGTCGATCGGTTAGACATTTAGTCGAACCGATGGCTAGACTAGGCATATAGTCAGCCCGTGGTTTTCATTAGGTTGCACAGCCTAGTTACACATAGGATTGTAGGAACCACCTGCATTAGCCTAAGGCTAATCAACTTGCATTAGTTAGGGCATATAGGGTGTCCTAAAATCCACAATTCACTGGAATTTTAATAATCATACAAGAAGCTTTAATAACTGGTTCGGTCTTTTAGATCGAGTCTAGGATAGAGGGCTAGATGTCTTAGGCATCATAATTTAGAATAGGGCATCGAACTACGTGGGCTCCGATTCTTCCCGAGGCCGGGATACGTAGCGCAGCTAGGATGGATGGCCATTCTGGTCCGAGTCCAGTCCTGCATTAGAGTTAGGACTTGTCTTGTCCCGTCATACATAGCATAGATTTGTGTCTCATGTTTTGATATGTTTTCTTACTTTCTTGTACTGATACTATACCTTTGGTTGTAGCTTGCATGTGCGTGTCCACCAGAAACTTAGACACCCATTAGGCATGTCACTCATAACCTAGCTTTGCTTAGGTGACACATTTTTCATTTCATTTTACGTGTTTATTTCTCCATTCTCAGGAAATGCATGCTTAGGTAGACGATTCCTGAGGATTGTTCCCATTTCACATGATTTTTACTCAAACTTCTTTGGAATTAATGAAAATGGCATAAGAGACCAAGTGCTTGCACTCGGGCGAATTGGGGGTGCTCTCAGACCTTCCCCATTCGTAACCAGGCACGAACCCATATATATTTCTGGTTATCCATTGCACAGAGGATTTGATTTTAGGGTTCCATGGCCTATCCATGGATGGCGACTCTGAGTTCTTTTTAGGTACATCTCGGTTTCGAGCCCTGGCTCCTGATCAGGATGTATCTCATTCGTTTTGTATCGCCACTCGTGCTATGCTGTGAGGGTGGCATCCGTTTCGAGAGTTCCTTGGCAGGGCTCTCATTCACACGTGGATGATCCAGAGGACGGTGTGGGGGCCTGTCCCCTCACCTCATCGTATCCTCTCCGGATCGGGGTCCACACAAGGTAAGTAGGAAAAATTTGTGTTTGCATGGGTTCTTTCTTTGGTATAGTGGTAAGACCATCTCCACAAAGGCTGAACCCAAGAATTCTTCATTTTACTCATTGCTTGAGGCTTTGGTATTTCAGGCAGGTCTGAATAACAAATATCTTGCCCTTCTTTGATTCTTAAACCAGGATCTAATCTAGATTTTTCTTTACATTTCGGAAGGTGTACACCTATTCTCTCCAGTGCCAAACACTTTTGATTCTAAAAGAAAACAATGATAAACAAGGAACAAACTCCTGAGGACTCTTTCAAGCAAGACTTACAATATTCAAGGGACTTGACTAAATTTTGATTCACTCTTAAATCAAATGTATCATTTTTTAAATGGTAAGGTCAGCCACTCTCAGAGTAGTCTCAAAAACTATGTCAAGATGACCTAATTTCCTTCATCGAAATCTCCGTCATGGTTATACCACCTTCGGATTGCTCAGTTTCAATGCCCTTAGTTTAAAAAGATGTCAAAGTAAGTCTCGTCGACACTACTCGGATTCCAGGATCCTGCCCTGCGTAGAGGTTGCTTCTCCGTCTCTTTGATTTCTCTTTTCGGAAGAAGTCAAAATTAATGTCTTCCAAGTTTTCAGTCTAAAAGACCACTTATCTCAACTTTTGCTTTCCAAGCTTTCAGTCTAAAAGACTACTTATCTCAACCTTTGCTTTCCAAGCTTTCAGTCTAAAAGACTACATATCTCAACTTTTATTTTCCAAGCTTTCAGTCTAAAAGACTACTTATCTCAACTTTTGCTTTCCAAGCTTTCAGTCTAAAAGACTACTTATCTCAACTTTTGTTTGCACTCAAACTTGGGAATTCTACGTAACAGAGGAACTCCTTCTGCTTCTATTCAACTCAACTTTTCATGGGAAGTATTTGCCTCTGACTAGATTGTCTCTTCAAGTTTTCAATCCAGCAGACCGCTACCCTTACTTTACATAAGCCAATCACTTTGGTTATTGACTTAGCAAGAAAATGACTTTATCTAGGCCGCCCTTTCGGGTTTTCAACCTAGCGGGTCTTCAAACTCTCATTCTTTTTTTTTTGTTTTTCTTTTCATTCGCCTCGAACCTTTGCTTGTTTCACCAGAAGGACTTTCTAGGTGGGCTCGGGTTCAAAAGGGTCGAATCCCTAAGGTTCTAAGGATTTGGACCGAATCTGGTCTAGCCAGACTACCTACGTATCCCAAAAATGGAGGATCAGATCCGCGTAGTTCGCTTTGGGATTTTTCAAAGAATAGTTTAGCATTTAGCTTCAAAATTTTTAAAAGGGACTTTATCCCTAGGTTTGACTGAACTTGAATTAATCAAGTTGCCTACTTACCCCTGAAGAAATGGGGATCAGGTCCGACGTAGTTCGGGTGCATAAATGCCCCGGGTTTATAATGTGTTTGAAAAGAAATTGTTTAATTTTACTTTTGGCCCAAAGGGTTTATAGAAGGATTTTTAAACGTTGGGATTTTAGCTATAAAGGCTCAAACGTCCAAGGATGGCCTCCTGATGTATTTGGCGTACAAGCTCTTTTGCTTAAGGTTCAAAGACTTTGATTTATTTTTATTTTTTCGAGGAGTCTGACGGCATGTTAGGCAAAACTTCAACCACTGTGCTCCGCTCCCATCTCAAAGATCTTGAATTTATGCTCAAGATTCCACAACTCCTTGTCTGAAAATCTTCTCTCAGTATCTCATCAGCTCCACAGGATGTCTGATGCTTATCTCTTTAAAATTTTACTCTTCAACTGGATGTCTAAAGCAGATGAAGTCTTGCTTTGCTCAACGACAGGGCATTCCCCTAGTTTATCCTTATAGGATCAAGCAATACCACCTTAAACCCCTATAAACAGGTTTATCAATTCTTTGCGCTCCTTGGGAGATAAAGTTTTGCCAATCCATCTTTCCCGAGTTTCGGATTTCGATACCACTATCGATAGCTTCGATTTCTTCTTCAAGTGGCTATGTGTGGGACCCCAATCCCGCGAGAGGGGTGGGGCGCGAGCTGCCACACTCTCTCTTGGTCTCTCGTACCCACGTGATTGGCGTGTGCTCTTTTATTATTGATTTTAATTCGTCTTTTATGTGAACTTGGGACCACTAAGGTAATCCGAATTTCACACAAAAGAGAGTGACAGAGTCGCCACCTAGATGTGGGATCTAGGACCCATAATTAACCAGAAATCTAGACTCGTTACCTGGTTATAAGAATGGAAGGTATGTGGAGTTATCCACCACATGCACCATTCCTGCCCGATAATCGGTCTTCAATTCCAAAAGTTAACTCTTTTGAATTTCGTTTAAATGGCTCATTTAACTCTATGTTAGTGTGCTAACTATGTGACATGCATCCTATGATCTAATTTCAATGTAGATCCTAAATGTGTATCTTGATTTCTTTATTTGTTTGAATTCAATCTAAGTGAATGTTCTCCTAAAATTCTAATTTCATGGAAAGTCATAAGTGATTTAATTAAGAATTTACAAGAAAATTAATATACAAAACCCCACAATTTGTTGTGGAGCCGACTCGTGATTGGTATGCCATCAGACATCCAAGCTGCTTACGTACCCAAGCCTCACTGGGATCAGAGTCGACGTAGTTCGGTGCACCTAAGCTAAGCTACTTATGCCTAACTCAACTAAGACACCGACCTAGACTGGATTAACTGTTTCAACAGTTTTAAGAGAAGTTATTTAATTCGAGTTGAGGATTTTATTATCCTAGGATTTCATCTAAGATGCTATATGATCCTATCTAAATGCAAATTGTCCCTTAGAGTAATGCAGGTTAACCTACATCCTAGGTAACTAGGCTTGTCCTAGGGAAAGATTGGGTGACTAGTGTGACTAGACCTATGGCACGGTTGCTATCCATAGCAAACGTCCGTGATGAGGCTGAACTCCCAACTCTAGGACTCCTTAAAACCTAGGACACGACATGACGTAAGTATTCCTAAATAGGGCTCTGATGGTTCTTATGACAGAAACCGTAATCCAACGGTTCCGAGAGACATGAGGTAAATCGATTCAAGTTCTTGAAGTTAATGAATTTCAGATTTCAAGGATTTTTGGTTTCTGGACATTTAAAGAATACCAAAGGTTCTATGGTTCACCAATTTCGGCCTCGAATAGCATCCACGGAAGGGAATCGTGCGCTCTTTCCTTGTGCAATCTAATACTTAAGTTATAGCACCTTATTGCCTGGCATATCTCAGGATTTCCGTGGACAGTAAACCTCGGAGCCAATAACATGCTATAGCTTAAATATTCAAATTGTCAAAGATCGATTGCAATTGAGATACGATTATGGATGCACTGGCCATTTTATCAGAGAAATCTAAGGATCCTAATATTTATGTTTCGATGGATTAAGGAATGAACATGTGACAGAAATTTAAGGTTCTTTAAAAATTTTCATAATGATTTTTGATTAATTTCAATTTTTAATGGATTTTATCAATTTCAGACCGCTTGAGTGATTTTACAAATGAACTCATTGCAAAAAAATTCGAAATGAACTGAAATTTCTACAGTAACAAGATAGGAATGAATGTAGCTTACTAGAAAATTTTTACTGATTTTTATATTAAGCTCCTATTAATTTTTGATTTAATAACAATACGACCAGATTGTTAAATTTACACAGAAACTCTTAGAAATAGAAATCTAAATTCATTGAAATTTCTACCGTAATAAGATATGAGTGAGCATAGTACGCTGTGAAAGTTTCATGAATTTTAGATACTATTTACTATCAATTTCGGATTTTTTAATTTGCAGACCAGGTTATGAATTTAGACTACATCTCTTAGGAAACAAATTCCGAAGCAATTGAAAATTTTACAGCAGCATGAAATATGGAATATAAGACTACTGTAAAAATTTTAATTATGATTTGATGTTAAGAAAAAATCTCACAAAATCTGATTGTTTTCAAAGAACATATCAAATAATATATCAAATAAAATCATAAAATCATTAAAAATTCATGGTAGAATATATCAGCATCATATTATTTTTCCACTAAATTTCATTAATTTTAAAATCTATTTGGTATATTTTTCATTTTTCTTCTTCAAAAAGATATTTTTGAAGGGTTTTCTATTTTTAAAATATGATTTTTGAGAAAATTACGACTTCGAAAAATGTCCTTTAACATTGTTCTGATGTGATGAATATAAAATTTTTTTAATATCCCACAAAATAGATCATCCTGAGATAGCTATTTTTTCCAATTTCTTAATTTCTCAGTCATTATTTTAAATGAAATTCCGTTCTTCACTCGAATTCTCAAAATCCTTTGATCCAATGTCCGATCCGATCCGATGGTTCTTTTAGTCTACTTAAACAGATCATTGTATTAAACTTCGAGACGAATCAGACTTGAAACACTCATGTAAAACATGATTTTGAGCATACCCATATAATATTGAATTAAATACAATTTAATGCTAGAATCATGCGAAAATATATAACAAAATACAGAACAATTCTGGAAAAATCTGAGAATAGTGCACCTACCTTTGGTCGAGATCCTCGCCGAATCCAAGAGCAGAAGAATCCGAAAAAAACTCGCCGACGTGCAATCCGATCCGACTTCTTTCTCTTTTTCTTCCTTTGTTTTCACCACTTTGATTCGCTAATCCAACGGCTCAAAATCCTCGCTCAAGAAATCCTTTGATGACGTTGTTGTCGATAAGCTTGCTCTCAAGAAACCAATTCCACCGATCTTGAAGATAAAGAATTCGACAATATGGATGTGATCCAAAGGGGATTCGGCTTCAAGACTAGAATGAAGGATGCCCTCGGCCACTAAGAATGTAATCCAAACGAATTTCGACCACCACCTCCAGAGAGTGTGATTTGTGTGTTGTCTTAGAAAGAGGGAGAGAGAGCTTTACACCTCTAAAAAAAAAAACCTCCTTTCTGGTAAAAACCTCCCATTTTTATCAGAGGATTGCCAATGACATGCTTGCCTTTTTTGCAAAAATAGCAGGTTGATATGTTTGGAAACAATCGAAAGCAAGCTTGGGTGTATTTCCCAAGTAAGAAAACACGTTTCCCTTTTTCCAATTTTTGTAGCTATTTTTAGAAAACCAATTTAGATAGAAGCTAATGTTGGGCAGCCATCCCTCGCTTGCCATCTCCTTCTTTTCTTATCAGGTGAAAATCTCCAAATTACCAAATAGGTGCGAGAGAGAAAGTAGCAACTTTCCCTAAAGTAGCTGCACATGTCTTTCTAACAAAAATCAAAATCCACTACATGCATATCTTTGTGAAATATTTATAGAATTTTACCATCAAAGTCCTTTTACATGTCAATCTCTTTATTCCCAATTGAGGTTCGAATAAAGCAAGACCACCCACACAATTCTATTCACATAGGATCGATTCCCTGTGGGGCCCACATTAGATTGAGGAGTTTTTAAATTGGGGAAAGAAAGTTGGATCTGTTTCCCATGGCTAAGTCAGTTATGCTTGTTTTGCAAGTGGGTCCTATCAAATTAATGCAAATTTTCCTCTCTTTCGAAAGAGATATATCCCCTCATTCATAGCATGATCTAAACAGTCCAAGTGACGGGCCATTGCTTTAAATGGGATGCGCCCTTTAAATCATTCCCTTGAGATGATCCAAGCCATCCAATTGATATGCCACAATGTAAATTGGTTGTCCTTCCAAAGCCATTTTCATAGGCTCATCCGAGCCGTCCATTTGACAGGCCACGACTTGAATTGGTCATGCCCTGCGAATCATCTCCATAGCATGATCCGAACTATCCATTTGTTGAGGCCACATTTCACGGTCCAAATCAATTTGATGGGGTAATTTGAACCACTCAATTGATGGGTCACAGTGGGAATGGGTCGCTTACTTAAAACGACCTCCAGAGAATGATCCGAACCATTCAATTGATAGGCTACACCGCAAATTGGTCGTGCTCCGCAAATCATTTCTATAGGATCATCCGAACCACACAGATCATGGGCCACAATGTGAATATGTTGTACCCCATATCATCTTCATAGGGTGATCCAACCGTTCAAGTTACGAGTCATCAATACAAATTAGTCCCGCCCCCTAAATCCTTTCCATTGCTTTCTAAAACTGCCACTTGGTGGACCCCATTGCATATTGACCGAAACATATATGTACCCCCCATGGAAAGCGATTTCATTTATTGGATCCAAATAAGTTCAAAACAATGTAGGGCACACTTGCTTGATCCAAATCTAATCAAAATGTTCAATGCGGGCCTACCAAATGGGTCCAAATTCTCTCTTGTTTGGATTCTTGTGAGCACTCCCCTTCTCATCACTTAGCAAGACAACACGAAGCATGACGGAAATGACCGAAAAGATTTAAAAATGTAGGAGACGGACGCGGAAAGGAAAGACATTAGAAAACCGATAGAAGAACACTAACTTCTTTGTTGATTAAAGCGGAGCAAAATGGGGGTGTCTACACTATGCTAGACGCTCTTCTTCTCGTTTGACCTTTTCAGATCTCGAGGGGAATTTCGTCTGCAATCTCATCCGAGAAGGGGGTCTTTAGTTATTTAAACATTAGACCTAAGAGTGAATCATAGAGTATCAAAGATACGAAATCAATCATTTTATTGAATTGAAGACTGTAAGTACATTGATGATTTTTGACACACCTCAATGGGCTTCTACATTAGACTTAACAGAAGACTGGACATTGACTCGATAAGACAACTGACAAACACTATATATTCTGAATTGTTAATGACACAGCTAAACTTACCAACTTTGAAGCAAGAGTTGGCATATACTCAACAAAAAGACAGACTTTAAAAATTGGACGCGTCTTCATGAACAAGAAACTGGCACTGAAAGCTTATGGGTAACCCGCCTTCCTCCATGACAATGATAGCTACAGAATTCAATCCCGGAGTAGGAATCTAAAAAAAAAGCAACTCCACAAGGTCTAGGTTAAATGAAGTAACCAAAGGCTACTGTTGACAATGTGGGTAAAACAATAGATTGCCTGGATCAAATATGATTGGAAATGGTCACTCTTTAGAAAGAATGGTCTTTCGCTAAACATAGACTCTTGACTTGGAAGCACACACACTAGATCAATAGTCATGGGATAAAGATTCTGAACAAATAGAGAAAAGAGTAATCTTGAAACACACCAAAGGGTATTTTATTCTGAAAATCAAAGAAATACTGTCTATGAAGGTTAAAGAAAAATAGACAGTGATAATATGACCTACATCAACAGGGTCTCAATGAATTCTCAATCCACTCCTTTAAGTCTCATTTGAGTATAACTGCTCTTCTTTTGAGAATGAAAGAGTCAGGAACGATAAACATCCCTAATCAAAATAAGTTTCGATCTCAGCAATGATCATGCACTCAAAGAATACAGGTAAGATCAAACTTTTGCATCAATGATTTCGATATGATCCAAGGGTAAAAGATATATGATAGGTAAACACGGATCAATGAAAAATCGATGGCCCAGATAATAGACCATGGCCATAAGAATGACAAAAGTAGGGTCAAAGACCAGATCTAAAATCTAAATGATGGATATCAACAACTGTACGATCAATATGATCAGAAATGATAGATCATGGTCATAAGGACAGCAAACGAGCTATCGGCCAGATCTCAAGTTAAAACAGGTACGGATCTAATCCTACTGAACAATGTATATATGGGAATCAAGACAAAGTAGACTGACTCCAAAGGATAACAATAATGCTTAACATGTTTTGGATAAAATCCAGCAGCACAACGGCTATACGAGGAGGTCAAGGTAAGGTAAACTCATGGTTTAACTAACTTTAAAAATAGCAGTCATGCTCGAAAATATTCTGGATAAAATCTGGCAGCATAACGGCGCTAAACAAGGAAGTAAGGTAAGGTAAACTCATGGCTTTCCTAACTCTAAGAGATAGCGGTCATGCTAAAAATATTCTCGATAAAATCCAACAGCATAACAGCTATACAAAGGATTCCCACAGCTCAACCACAGGTATGTGAATAACGGTTACCAGAGAAAGGTAATCAATTGATGGACTAACCAAAGGTGAGAATATACAACAACGGGTCAAACCCTATAATCAACAGATCAAGGACTAAACCTGGCCAAGGTAATGGCGGTCAAAAGTCACTGACTAGATCTAGATTTGAATAACGAAATGGATATAACTGATTGAAAAGAATAAGGAACTCTAACTAAGAAGAGAACCCTAATGTACATAATCAGTATATATATGTATATACACATACACACAAATCCTAACCAGGGGCACCAGCCCTAATTCTAATCTAGCTGAGTCAAGAAAATCTCGACTCAAGACAGACTGATAAGTGTACTAGGACCGTGTTGTAGCCATATAAAATGAGCTACCCTAGTCTACAAATGGGTCAAAGATCTTAACTCTAGGCTCCACATGTGTGAGCAACACATGTTCGACCCTATATGGATGCAATATACTTTATATAAACACGGGTACTTCCTAGTTGGATTTCACTAAGTCAGTAAGTATATACATATATATAAAACAAAGTAGGGCTCCGGACTCAATCTATCGGGTACTATGCGTATGAAACATACTTAATATGTATAACACAAGTACACCTAGTGTTATACATAGTATGCTTCATTGCTCATCGGCTGCTGTAAACAGAAGTACACCTAGTGTTTACGGCTGCAGCACCGGCGCATAAATTGGAAATAGATACAACAGCGCCATCAGGGTAATGACATCCCAGTCGGGCGCGCATTGTATCTATCCCGTGGAGCCAATAATAAAGAAAGACAATTAAAGAAATAAAAAATAAACTAATATGATAACATATGATGTGCTGTGTGTGAATCCCTTGTTTTAATTATGCACCAATCTGGTGCCCCTGGATTCTAACGATAGAATTCCCATTTAAAATGCTTTTAGCCCAAATTTCTCCAAAGTTAGTAAAAATGGCATTTTTATAGAGTTAGGCAATGTTTCAAGAACTCCCTAGCAGAGTCGCCAGCCTGTGGACCCCGATCCGAGATAGGCGGTGAGGGAACGAGTCCCTAACACCCTCTGGATCATCCACGTGTGAAGGAGAGCTCTGCCAAGGAACTCTCAAAACGGATGCCACCCTCATAGCATAGCACGAGTGGCGATATAAAAAGAAAGAGATATGTCTCGATCCGGAGCCAAGGCTCGAAACCGAGACATACTTGAAATAAACTCAGAGTCGCCATCCATGGATATGCCATGAAACCCTAAAATCAAATCCTCTGTGCAATGGATAACCAGAAATATATATGGGTTCGTGCCTGGCTACGAATGGAGAAGGTTTGAGAGCACCCCCAATTCGTCCGAGTGCAAGCACTTGGTCTCTTATGCCATTTTCATTTAACTCCAAAGATGTTTGGGTAAAAATCATGTGAAATAGGAACAATCCTCAGGAGTCTTCTACCTAAGCATGCATTTCCTGAGAATACAAATAATAAACACACATAAAATAAAATGAAAGATGTGTCACCTAAGCATAGCTAGGTTATGAGTGACATGTCTAATGGGTGTCTAAGTTCTGATGTGCAAACACATGCAAGCTATAGCTAAAGGTATAGGATCAGTACGAGAAAATAAGAAAACACATCAAAACATATAATAACAACACAATAAATCCTAAGACTCTAAATGATTAGCCCGAGTCTTCGGATGGTCTGGTATTCATCCAAAGAAGCATACGTATCCCTGTGGGACACGATCCCGCGAGAGGGGTGGGGCGCGAGCCGCCAGGCACTCTCTTGGTCTCTAGTACCCACGCGATTGGCGTGTGCTTCTTAGTGTTGATTTAGATTCGTCTTTTATGTGAACTTGGGATCACTAAGGCAATCCGAATTCCACATAAAAGAGACTGACAGAGTCGCCACCTAGATGTGGGATCTAGGACCCGTAATTAACCAGAAATCTAGACTCGCTACCTGGTTACAAGAATGGAAGGTATGGGGATTTATCCACCACATGCACCATTCCTGCCCGATAATCGGTCTTCGATTCCAAAAGCTAACTCTTTTAAATTTATTTTAAATGGCTCATTCAACTCTATGTTAATATGTTATCTACGGGACATGCATCCTATGATCTAATTGCAATGTGAATCCTAAATGTGTATCTTGATTTCTTAATTTGTCTGGATTCAATCTAGGTGAAAGTTCTCCTAAAATTCTAATTTCATGAAAAATCCTAAGTGATTTGATTAAGCATTTACAAGAAAATTAATATACAAAACACCACAATTTGTTGTGGTGCCGACTCGCGGGTGGTATGCCATCAGACATCCAAGCTGCCTACGTACCCAAGCCTCACTGGGATCAGAGTCGACGTAGTTCGGTGCACCTAAGCTAAGCTACATATGCCTAACTCAACTAGGACACCGACTTAGACGGATTTGACTGTTTCAACAGTTTTAAGAGGAATTATTTAATTCAAGTTGAGGATTTTATTATCTTAGGATTTCATCTAAGATGCTATATGATTCTTATCTGAATGCAAGTTGTCCCTTAGACTAATGCAGGTTTGCCTACATCCTAGTTTACTAGGCTTGTCTTAAGGAAAGATTGGGTGACTAGTGTAACTAGACCTATGGTACGGTTGCTATACATAGCAAGCGTCCGTGATGAGGCTGGACTCCTAACTCTAGGACTCCCTAAAACTTAGGACACGACACAACACTAGTGTTCCTAAATTGGGCTCTAATGGTTCTTAGATTGGAAACCATAATCCAATGGTTCCGAAAGACTCGAGACAAATCAATTCAAATTCTTGAAGTTAATTAATTTCAGATTTCATGGATTTTCGATTTATGGACACTTGAGGATTACCAATGGTTCTAGGGTTCACCAATTTCGGCCCAGAATAGCATCCAAGGAAGGGAATCGTGCGTTCTTTCCTTGCGCAATTTAATACTTAGGTTATAACATCTTATTGCCTGGCATATCTCAGGATTTCCGTGGACAGTAACCTCGGAGCCAACAACATGCTATAGCTTAAGTATTCAAATTGTCAAAGATCGGTTGCAATTGGGATACGATTATGGATGCACTGGCCATTTTTCCAGGAAAATCTAAAGATCCTAAAATTTCTGTTTCAATGGATTAAGGAGTGAACATGTGACAAAATTTAAGGTTCTTTGGAAATTTTCACAATGATTTTTAATTAATTTCGAATTTTCAATGGATTTTATCAATTTTAAGCATATGAGCGGTTTTACAAGTGAAATTGTTGCAAATAAATTCGAAATGATTTGAAATTTCTACAGCAGCAAGATGAAAATGTATGTAGCTTACAGGATGAGTTTTGCATATTTTTACATTAAATTCACATTTAATCTTGATTAAACCATTAAATGTCCAGATTGCACAATTAACACATAAACTAGTAGAAATATAACTCTAAATTCTATGAAATTTCTACAGAAATACTATATGAATCAAAATAGCATGCAGTGAGATTTTCATGAATTTTAGAAATTATTTACTACCAATTTCGGATTTTACAATTTCCAGACCAGATTATAAATTAACACTACATCCCATATTAAAACAGATCCAAATCACACGAAAATTTTACAGTAGGAAGTAATATGGAAGATAAGACTACTGTAAAAATTTTATGAATTTTAATGATGATCTGATGTTAGTAAAAAGTCTCCTAAAATCTGATAAGTTTCAAAGAAAATATTAAATAATATACCAAATAAACTCCAAAAATCTTTACAAATTCATGGTAAAATGAATCAGTAACATATTATTTTCCCACGAAATTTCATTAATTTTAGAATCTGTTTGGTATATAATTTAATTTTTCTTCGTCAAAAGATGTTTTTTGAAGAGTTTTCATTTTTAAAACACGATTTTTGATAAAATTACGATTCTGGAAAACATCTTCCAACCTTGTTCTGATGTGATGAACACAAGAAAAATTTAAAATTCCGAAAAATAGATCATCCCGAGATGGCTATTTTTTCGAATTTCATAATTTCTCAGCCCATATTTTAAATAAAATACCACTCTTCACTTCAAATTCTAAAGAACCGTTGATCCAATGTCCGATCCGATCCGATAGTTATTTTACTCTATTGAAGTAGAACATCGTATTAAATTTCGGGGCTAAACGGATTTGAAACACTTATACAGATCGTGAGTTTTAGCACAAACAATTAATATTGAATTTAAGTCATTTAAATGCTAAAAAACCATGCAAAAATCTAGAAAAATACCAAATAATTTCAAAAAAAATTCAAGAACAGTAGACTTACCTATGGTGGAGTTCCTCGACGAATCTGAGAGCAAAAAAAAATTCCAAAATATCGCCTATGTGCGATCCGCTTTTGCTTTCCTCTTCTTCTTCTTTTTTTTACTGTTTTCTCAAGTGGATATGAAGAGAGGTTGAAAGGGAAAATATGAGAGTGAAAATGATTGAGAGAGAAAGATAGAGAGAGTGGGAGTTAAAAGGATAGAGAGAGAGAGAGAGAGAGAGAGATATCGAGGCTTCTCCCTTTCTTTTCTTTTTTTTTTTTTGAGAGAGAGCTTGCTCTCTTTTTTATAAGCCTTGTTTTGAGGAATCCACCTCAAATACCCATCTTGGAGTTTCTTTAATAGAATAGGAATTCTAAATGATCAATATTTCTAATCAAAAGGGAATCCAAGAATAGATTAATGTGAACCCTTCCAATAACAACCGAAACCCATTTGAATGCATTCAATGGTGTTCTCCTTTATTTGTAGCAACAATGATGCCTTTTATATAAAAATTCTAATAATTGAGCAACAACATCACCACCTTTCCATAATAAAAACCATGTGGGGTCCTTATTAAGATGCCTTGTTCAAAATATGAGAAAAATTCAACCTTGCATGCCTTTTAGCATCTTTTTTGAATAATGGTAAGAGCATCTTTTTTTTTTTTTTTGAATAATGGTAAGAGATAATCCCAAGTGGGTCCCATGTGTATTTCTCACAAATTTTCTTCAACACCAACCGAATCATATGTATGGATTTTTCATTTTTATAGAAACCACTCATGGTTTGGAATCATTACCATACATAAAACCAAAACACCTCCTCAAAAAGTAAGCAATTTTTATTCTCAACAACCCAACGAATATAATTTTTGTAGCTTTGAAGGACCCACTTATTCCCATGTGCATATATGTTTTTCCCTATGAATTCCCAAAAGCTAATGCTTACCTCACAACATGCACACTAAGCATTAATAAGCTCATTTCAAATCAACCGAATTTCCATCTTGTATTATGGCTTAAAAAAATGAATGGGGTCTACACCATAGGATGATCTAAACCATCCAATTTCCCAGCCACATCGTATATTGGTTGTCCCCCTTGCATAATACCCATAAGATGATCCCAACCGTCCAAATAATAGCCACAATGTAAATCGGTTGTGTGACCAAAATACAATTTCTGCAGATTAATCCAAACCATCCATTAAGTTGTGCCTAAAAATCATTTTCGAGAATTATCCGAATAATTCATCTTGATGATCGCAACAAAATTTGTTTGTTAAGGTAACCTCCCTGAACTCCTGGATTCTCATGAATAACTCAACATTTTAGCAGAAAAATCAGAACATTACAGAAATGACCAGAAAGATTTGAGAAAGTGTAAGGGACGAACACGGGAATGGAAAATACTGAAAAATTGACAGCGAAACCCTAATTTCTTTGTTGATCAAAGCAGAGCAAAATGGGGGTGTCTACAGATGCCCCTCTTTGGTAAAGATGACGTAGTCATCAAATACCAAAGTTAAAATGACAGAACCATTTTGCGTAGCTTTAATCGACAAAAGACTCTACACAAAACGGAACTTAGACGCAAACATTTACTACCTAATGCAAGACCCTAAACGAAGTCCTAGAATTGGAATGCAATAATAATAAAAAACAAAATCCCGCTGCGGTGCCGCTCGACATCACATTTATATGATGTTCAAAGAGAAAAGACCATTTTTGAATGGACTCAGAATGAAATACCATATTTTTACGGTTTCCAAGGAAATGAAACATCACATTTGTATGATGCTCAAAGAGAGTAAGAAACCATAGTTGTATGGATTTGAAGAGAATGGAATACCGTATTTTTACGGAGTTCCAAGCAAATGAGGTATCATATTTGTATGATGCTCAAAGAGAATAAGAGAACGTAGTTGTATGGACTCGAAGAGAATGGAACACCGTATTTTTACGGAGTTCCAAGGAAATGAGGTATCATATTTGTATGATGCTCAAAGGGAATAAGAGAACATTTTTGAATGGACTCAGAATGAAATACCGTATTTTTACGGCTTCAATCTTCGGTTGAGATGAATTAATGAATTTGACAATGAAGAATTTGGAGATTTTTTCATGAATTTGAATTTGACGTAGAATTGGATTTGATGAATTTGGGGAATTTGAATTTGACGTAGAATTGGATTTGATGAATTACGGGATTTTGAATTTTGACGTAGAATTGGACTTGATGAATTTTGGGAATTTGAATTTGACGTAGAATTGGACTTGATGAATTTTGGGAATTTGAATTTAACGTAGAATTGGATTTGATGAATTACGGAATTCCAAGGAAATGAGGTATCATATTTGTATGATGCTCAAAGAGAACATTTTTGAATGGACTCAGAAGGGAATGGAATACCGTATTTTTATGGAGTTCCAAGGAAATGAGGTATCATATTTGTATGATGCTCAAAGAGAATAAGAGAACATTTTTGAATGGACTCAGAAGATAATGGAATACCGTATTTTTACGGAGTTCCAAGGAAATGAGGTATCTTATTTGTATGATGCTCAAAGAGAATAAGAGAACATTTTTGAATGGACTCAGAAGAGAATGGAATACCGTAATTTTATGGAGTTCCAAGGAAATGAGGTATCATATTTGTATGATGCTCAAAGAATAAGAGAACATTTTGGAATGAACTCAGAATGAAATACCGTATTTTTACGGTTCTCGAGGAAATGAGATATCACATTTGTATGATGCTCAAAGAGAATAAGAGGACATTTTTGAATGGACTCAGAATGAATGAAATAACGTATTTATACGGATTTCAAACAAATGAGACACCATATTTATATGATGCTCAAAGTTAACTCAAGGACAATGGACTATCGTATTTATATGAATTCCAAGAAATGAGACATCACATTTATATGATGCTTAAAGAGAAGAGACCATTTTCAAATGAATTCAGAGATAATTTGAGCTTTGACATAGATTATCAGAGAAAAGGAACTGAAATCTCTAATTAACAACTTTGGAAGCAAATGATTCCATACCACCATGCAGCAAAGGTCTTTCAAGGCTTGAACATGAGATGCCACTTCATTAGCAACCTGCCCCAGTTTAAGGCCTTCTAACCTTCTTCTATTCATTGACCAGAGATCATTCTTGCAACGATTTTTCACCATTCATGACAGTCGCACCTTTTCCAAGTTTCTCGGAATTTGTTAATGAACCTGCCTTCAGAGTGATTGCACCCTACAACAATTCTTTAAAATAGCATTTGTAAATTTTTCTAAAAATAGAACCACAGACATTGGTAATAAAAAGACAAAATAAGAAAGATTACTCAAGTGATCTCGTGATGCTTCTGACTTATCAGTATTTTCTTTTGGGTTAGGTTAGCCTCTTTTAAAGAATGTTTCTCCACTGATAAACATCTTAACTTATTTTTTAAGACAGTGATACTTCATATATCCTTCTATCAACTTTCGGATTGTTTTGAAATTAATGCCCTTAGTTTCGGGAATCATTGTTATTTTTGCCTGACCTACTGAGAGTTTAGAGGTCGATGTAATTCTTCTGGCGTGAACCCCATCTTACCACGACCAAGTATTCCTTTTTAGATTTTCAACTTGGCGGACCGTTCAACCTTAACTTTTGCCTGAATCGCCTTTTCAGGTTTTTGACTCAGCAGGCTACCCCCTTAACTTTTGCCTAAGCTGCCTTTTCAGGTTTTCAACTTAGCAGGGGAATGATCCTAAATTTTGCCTAGATCGCCTTTTCAGGTTTTCAATCTAGCGGATCTTCAAGCTCCATTCTCTTTTTTTTTTTTTTTTTTTTTTTTTTTTTTTTTTTTTTTTTACTTGAACACCAGAAGGACTTTACAGGTGAAGTAGAGCTTTTCAAAAAATGGCTTAAGGTTTTGCAAGAGTTTCAACCGAACCTGTGAACAGGTTGCCTACGTATCCCAGTGTAGGAATCAGGTCATGCGTAGTTCAGGGGAATGCCCCTAGTACATTGGGTTTTGAAGGAAAATTTTATGTAGGCTCAAAAGGGTTTGCAAAAGGTTATATATTTTTTGATTTTGGGTTATGAATTTGGGTTTTATTCGGCCAAAAGACGGCCTTCTGGTGTTCAAACATAGAACCTCTTGAGTTGATCAAGATTTGTTGGTTCCGGCAATATTTCTCCATTTAAATTACGGAGCTTGACGGCTTTTCCAGGTAAGATTTGGTCCACGATGTATGGCCCTGACCAATTAGGCTTGAATTTGCCTCTTGGGTCAAACACTGGTGCTCGGTTTTCTTTTAGAACAAGGTTGCCTTCTTCGAGATCTCTGATTTTAACCTTTTTATTAAAAGCCCGGGCTATTCTGCGCTGATAACCCTGCACATGGTAAAGCGCTTTTAACCTCTTTTCATCTAGCATATTCAGCTCTTTATATCTGGCGTCTGCCCATTCATTTTCTAGCAACTTGACTTCAGCCAATACTCGGAGCGAAGGTACACGAATCTCTACAGGTAGCACTGCTTCCATACCATAAACAAGAGAGTAAGGGGTTGCCCCAGTTGAAGCTCTAATTGATGTTCTGTAAGCCCACAAGGCGTACGGCAACTTATTCGACCAATCCTTATAAGTTTCTGACATCTTGCTAATGATAGTCTTGACATTTTTGTTTGCAGCTTCCACTGCTCCATTTGTCTGCGGCCGATAAGGTGAGGATTTGTGATGCTTAATCTTGAACTCTTCGCAAAGAATGATAACTTCTTTCTTGAAATGAGATCCGTTATCTGAGATAAGTTCATGGGGAATCCCATATCTGCATATGATGTTGGTTCGTATGAATTTAGCAACTGATGCGGATGTAAGCTTTGCATAAGAAGCGGCCTCAACCCACTTAGTGAAGTAGTCAATTGCAACGAGTATGTACTCGTGACCACTGGATGACTTAGGGGAAATTTTGCCAATAATGTCAATTCCCCAAACCGAAAACGGCCAAGGAGAAGTAAGAGAATGCAATTCGGTAGGTGGTACATGGATGAGATTCGCATGTATCTGACATTTATAGCATTTCTTCACAAATGTGTGACAATCTGCTTCCAATGTTGGCCAATAGTACCCCAGACGTAGGATCTTCTTAGACAACATCTTCCCATTCATATGAGGTCCACACACCCCTTCATGAACATCTGCGAGAATTTCTTCTGCCTGATCTTCAGTGACACATAAGAGTTGAATTCCGTCGAAGGACCGTCGATACAGCTCTCCTCCACAAATGACAAAGTTAGCCGCCAATCTCTGCAAAGTCCTTATCTCCTTATTCGACGCCTCATTGGGATGCCCCTGGCCCGAGATGTAGTTCTTTATGTCCGTATACCATGGTTTACCATCGGGACATCTTGCAGCTATCTCTATAGCATCAACATATGCAGGAGCCCATTGCTCTTGAACCGTGATGGGCCTCATTTTCATATTGTGAGGTATGTCAATCATAGAAGCTAACGTCGCTAAGGCATCGGCGAATCTATTCTTCAACCTTGGCAAATAACTGAAAGTGATGTGCTGGAATTGCTTAGCGAGAATATCCAAGTATTCATGATATGGCAGCAACTTTTCTTCTTTGGTTCTCCATTCTCCTTGGGTTTGGCAAATGATTAACATTGAATCTCCATATACGTCAAGATTCTCTATGCCTAAGGCCAATGCTGCCTCAAGCCCAACAATGCATGCTTCATACTCTGCCATATTGTTGGTGCAATTGAATTGTAACTTAACTGCAAGGGGAACATGCTCATTTCGGGGTGACACAAGCAATGCCCCTACTCCTTGCCCTGTTTGGTTTGCTGCTCCATCAAAATAGAGGGTCCAACCAGTTTCTGGATATTCATCTTCTACCATCATGATCTCTTCATCTGGGAACATCGTCTTGAAAGGCTGATTTTCTTCTCGGGGTGCTTCTGCCAATTGTTCAGCAATGGCTCGGCCCTTTACTGATTTTTGGGTTACATGAGTGATGTCAAATTCAGACAACAACAATAACCATCTGGCAGTCCTGCCTGTTAGGGCTGGTTTTTCAAATAGATACTTCAAAGGATCCATCCTTGACAAAAGCAAGACCTTATGTGATAAAAGGTAATGCCTGAGTCGTTGAGTAGCCCAAACCAAGGCTAAGCAGGTTTTTTCCAGGACAGTGTACTTCTGTTCATACTCCAACATTTTCTTACTAAGATAATACACAGCCTTTTCATGCTTAGTTTCTGGGTCTTGTTGCGCTAGCATACACCCCATGGTGGTTTCTGTTACTGACAAGTAAAGCAGCAATGGATGCCCCGGTATCACTGGTGCTACTATCGGTGGTTCAGACAAACTTTGCTTTATCTTTTCAAAGGCCTGCTGACATTCCTCTGTCCATTCTTTGGAAGAGTTCTTCTTTAAGAGCTTAAAGATAGGTTCACAAGTTGATGTCAGATGAGCGATGAATCGCCTTAGGAACTGTATCCTTCCTAGGAATCCCCGAATTTCCTTCTCGGTTCTAGGCGGCGGCATCTCCTGGATAGCCTTAATTTTCTGAGGATCCACCTCTATGCCCCTTTGACTCACCATGAATCCAAGCAACTTACCAGAGGTAACCCCGAATACACACTTGCTAGGATTCAAGCGAAGCTGGTATTTGAGTATTCTTTCAAAGAACTTCTTGAGGTTCGGGATGTGATCTCTCCTTTCCTTAGCTTTTACAATCATATCATCGACATAAACTTCGACTTCTCTATGTATCATGTCATGGAGTAAGGCTGTAGCTGCTCTTTGATACGTCGCACCAGCATTCTTAAGACCAAATGGCATTACCCGATAGCAATATGTCCCCCATTGTGTAATGAACGAGGTCTTAGCCATGTCCTCGGGTGCCATCTTAATTTGATTGTAGCCCGAGAAACCATCCATGAAAGATAGTAATTCATGCCCGGCCGTATTGTCCACCAAGATATCGATATGTGGTAGAGGGAAATCATCTTTTGGACTTGCCTTGTTCAAATCCCTAAAATCTACACACATTCTCACCTTTCCATCTTTCTTCGGTACAGGTACTATATTTGCGAGCCATTCTGGATATTCCACCACTTGCAGAAATCCAGCATTCAACTGCTTAGTAACCTCTTCTTCTACTTTCAGGACCCACTCAGGCTTCATTCTCCTTAGCTTCTGCTTTTTAGGTTTAATCCCAGGCAACAAAGGTAGCTTGTGTTGAACAATGTCTTCGCTCAACCCGGGCATATCTTTGTAGGACCAGGCAAAAACTTCTTTATGTTCCTTAAGTAGGTTTATTAATTCATCGCGCTCTTCAGATGATAGAGTATTTCCAATTCGTATTTCCTGTATTAAATCTTCTGTTCCGATGTTTATAATTTCGATTTCATCTTTAAGAGGCTGGGCTCGGCGCTCCTCCTCTTGTTTGAGCATATGCTGTAATTCAAAGGGAGTTTCGTCGATCCCCTCTTCCTCGTCTGAGGAGGGAGTGTTATCATTATTATTAAAGTCAGAAGCAAACACAGAGACATACTGAGAATCAGATTTCATTGAATTGAAAGAAGTTACATCATTATCATTGGACTCATCCTGAACAGGCTCAGGATTCACATAGTAAATAAACTCAGAAAATGACTCGCCTGGACTAGGCACTGACACCGATTCACTCGACTTGACTAGACTTGACTTAGCAATATAATAAGGTGGAAAAACATCAGAACTCCAGTTTGAAAGATTTTCTGTTGCAGGTGCAATCTGACTCTGAGGTTCAGTAAAGGTATCATTACTCTGAATAACTGCCACCAGCACATCTTCACAATCTGTCTCTTCTTGTTCTTCAGAATAGTAATCAACATCAGGCACATTTTCTTCAAACAAAGATTCCAGCACATCTGGCTCAAGGTAGACTAACCAGTCCTCAACAGCTTTCTCAACATAATATATCGGCGGTTCTGTTTCTGGGAGAGCAAGGCCACTGAATATTTCAAAACCGGGTATCATGATCCCTGTCACTGAGTCATACCATGGTTCAGAAAACCCATAGTATGGAAAGGTCTCACCTTCTTTGATAAAATGACCATTCATTGATAAGGGATATGGAGCCATTAGGAGTACCCTTCCGGTGCGGCGGATTTCTTCCTTCAATTTCAACAATTCTTCCATGGCTTCCTCCTCCTCCTCAGTAGGTACATATCCAAGACCGAAAATTCCATGGTTTGCTTTGATTGGGCGCCAATGAGATGCCTTGCTTGGATCACGGCCCAAATTCATACCAGGGAAGTAGTTCATTTTTCTCATCATCTTGGCCACCACAGGACTGATGGCAAAAGGCAAATACAACTCCTCCCGAGAGGCATCTTCATAGGAAATAGCAGTAACATCGAATGCGAAACCATTCAAGTTGTAATCATCTGCTTTTGTAACTGGAAGAATCCGAGTTTCTCCTGTTATCTGCCCTATTTCTGGCTCTTCGTCGCCTCTGACAGTGATCAATTTTCCTTCTTTAATGAACTTCAGTTTTTGATGAAGGGTTGAGGCAACAACACCTTCCTTATGCAACCAGGGTCGTCCTAGAAGTATATTGAACGAGGCCTTGATATCAATAACTTGAAATTCCACCTCAAATTCTTGACCGCCTATAACGATCCTGGTGGTAAGGACTCCGACCACATTTCTGCGGGTATTGTCATATGCGAGGATACCAAGGGTTGATTCGGCAAAATCAGTGGGACCGAAACCCAAGGTAATGGCAGTTCTTAATGGACATACATTCAACGCGGATCCATTATCTACCAGCACAGACGGTACTTTCTTGCCTTCGCAAACAACAGTGACATGAAGAGCTCTAGCATGATTCCGACCTTGAGGAGGCAGCTCCTGGTCTGAGAAACTAATGGCCCTGGTGGCGTGTGTCAGAGCAACAACTTCAGCTAGTTGCTCTGGAGATATTTCTGAGGACACCTGTGTGGTATTCAATTCTTTCAACACAGCCTCTCTGTGTTTCTTCGATGCTATCAACAACCCCCAAACAGATATAACAGCCTGTGTTTTCTTCAATTGCTGCACAACTTCATCGTCCGGGTCTTTCACATATTCCGGCTCCTCTCCTCGAGCCAATGCCCCTGGATTTTCGACTCTTAATTCAACAGGTTTGAAAATTCTTCCGCCCCTTGTCACATGTCTGACTTCATCCAATTCAGGCTCATCATAAGTGATAATTTGAGGAACTTGTGGCTCATAGGTGATTACCAAGGGAGGTACAGACTCCCTCAGGTATGATTCATCACAGAAGATGATTTCGGGTTCAGAAATGGGTTCTAAAGCACATATGAGGGTGAGAGGGTCAAACTCAGGATCTCCTATGGTTATGGCATTAACGGCAGCGGGAGGATTAGCATGACCGGGTAGCGGGTTTTGGGTAATATTGGGTCTTGGTTGGAATGCAATGACTTTCTCATCAATGAGTTTTTGGATTCTAAATTTCAAAGCGATGCAATTGTCTGTAAGATGACCAGGACCCCTGTGATACTCACAGTGTAGGTCGGCTCGCCAATTGGCAGGTAAAGGATTGGGGGGAGGCCGAGTGGCAGGTAGGGTTATGCGACCTGAAGCCAGACACTGCTTAAGCACCTCCGAAGATGGAATGGGAAGAGGAGTAAATTCTACCCGGGCTTGTTGCCGAGGTGCGGTCGCAGGTTGAGCATAGTCCATTACTAGAGGTTCCTGGGATTTAGAGGATTGAGCATTGGAATGGGAGATACTACTGACTTGGGCTGGTGGGGATTTTTTGAAATCTCTAGGATTTGGGTTGCTACGGTTGAATACACCTTGAGCCATAGCCTCCTCTATCTGGGTGCCAGCCACAATGAAGTGTTTGAAGTCTGGATAGTATTGCAATGACATGTGATACTGGAGCTGGGGGGAAATATTTTTCATGATTATCTGGACTTGCTCCTCCTCAGACGGGCGCTCCATCATCTGAGCTGCTATTCTCCTCCATCTTTTCACAAAAATCAGAAAGGATTCTCTCGAGTCTTGTTTTGTTCTCTCTAAATCCTTTCTGGTGATTTCTGTCCCATCATCATATTTGAACTGCCTGATGAATTGCTCGCCGATATCCTTCCATGTCCTGTAACGAGTCTTGTCCAAGACCATGAACCATCTCCTAGCAACCTTGGTTAGGGAAACTGGGAACAATTGAGCCATTTGCTCAGGAGATAAGCCTTGAGGCTGACACATGATGGTGAACATTTGTAAATGTGTGATTGGACAACCCACACCATCATATTTGTCGAAATCGGGCATTTGAAAATTAGCAGGAAGGCGGATTTCGGGAAATAGAGTAAGATCACTGGGATTGAAACTACCCTGGTCTTGAAACTGAATGTCTTGAACTTTTCTGGTAAGAGTCTCTAATTTCTCCATAACAGACTTATCAACCATGGACTGAGAAGGTCTACTGCGATTCTCGCTATACTGCTCTTTTTCCAAATCTTCTTCGGTTTTATCATGGATATTGATGAACACTGGCTGGACAGGTGCTGCTGAAGTAGCTGCTTGGTGCACAGGCCCTTTATCCTTGGACAACGATTGTCCGAACTTCTCAGAAAGTTGAGCCTTGATAACTTGGTTCTCTTCCTTGAGTTCTTGAAGCTGCCGGAGAATCAAGGTAAGAGTATCGGTGATAGCAGCGAGTGGAGGACTGTCCTGGTTTTCTGCCATTGGTGAGGATGAGGACGGGAAAGAATGAGATGCTGGGGTTCTCAGAGAAGGTGGCGGGGATACAGATTTCCTCTGTAATCGAGAAGAGACCCGAACCCAAGGAGTATTAGGGTTAGCTATGGTGTCTACGGCCCTGTAATATTTGAAAGACATATTTAAAATCAGAAAGAAGTAGACACTGATGTATGCATAGACGAAGATACTGAAAGAAAAAGGTGAACTTTTATTGATAGATCATTAAAGCTTGAGTACATGGTTCGATCTTTCAAAGATAGACTGATAAGAGAAAACATGACATTAAGCACTCTTTCTAGACTTCTTCTTTGGACGACTATCTTCCTCAACTGACTCCTTGAAAGATTTGATGACTCGAACATCCCAAGCAGATGAAACGGCTTTGACAATCTTGGGCTTGAGATCCTCAGGCGGATAGAAATGACGAAGGGGAGGCACAATGGATTGCTCCCTTCCATACTGACGCTGAATCCTGGCAGGAATATAAAAGGAAGTCTTTTTGAGGCCAAGAAGGCGAACGTAGTTAGCTTCTCCAGTATTGAAGACAGCTTCTTGGATTCCAGGGATTTGCCAATAAATCTGATCTTCATGGCGAGAACTCAACCACTCAGCCCAATCGCCTTTATGATTGAAAGAAACATCATGACGCCATTCACTGAAGGTGTATAACGTATGATCAAAATGCACAGGAGCTGCAATTTTTAGCTTGTGGCATAACCACACGTGAAGTAATGCAGGACATCCTGAGAAGGACCCAACAAAAGATCGAACATAAGAGCCTGGACCTGAGCTGGCACGAAGACGAGCCATCTCATCCAATCCATTGAAGGTTTCTGCAAGCATAGTAGGAATTGGATTGGCGCCACGATCCATCTGATCAACGAGGTCCAAGAGAACAGCTGACGCACAGCGAGAAGGCTGGACAGTGAGGAACCTAGCAAAGGAGCAGAATCTCAGAGCGCGACCTCGGGCTTTTTGAATATCAACAACACCAATATGCCCAACAGGAGGGTAAATGTCAATCAGTTGTTGCATGGACACTTCCTGGTCTTTGATGAAAGAGTTCATGGATTCATCTGGATTATTCATCAAGCGAAGGAACAAAGGACGATAATCCGACACGTAAGATGGCTTCACCAGAGGGCCATCTACAGGATATTCCAATAAGGCACACCATTCTTCAAAGGTGGGACACATTTCTTGGTTGCCAAAACGGAAGACATGATGATCGGGATCCCAACACTCTGATGCAGCATAGAGTAATCCCCAATCGAGCTTGATGGTGGCCACGTAACCGAAGAGATTTTTCTCTTGCTCACTTATGGCATAGATATGGGATTCTCTTAATGTACCACGGATCCAATCAAGAATTGTACGAGTAGACATGGTGTCTGTAAGCCAGGAGAAAGGATACAGGGATAATCAGGATTACATGAACATGAGATTAGGATGAGTTCCTACCAATATAAAGGAAGTATGGATACTCGATCGAATCAGATAATATAAGATTAAAAATCGTACGATCGAGATGAGATGAGATAGCATAAGATTGCTTTCAACGGATGGATCATGAATGACTAATCCTATGAGATCTTTGGAAATGAATGGGATTTAAATCCTAACCCCAAAGGGAAATTTTTTTAATCTTTGCACATTTTATCAGTGTTACCTGAAGGCATCAACCCTAATCCTAATCTAGCGGAGTGGAGAGAGGATCTCGACTCATGACTTTGTTTGTGTACCTAGGACCGATCGTAGCCATTGGAAGATGGACTACGGCCTAATCTAGACACAAATGGGTAGGATATCCTAAACTAGGCTTACACACGTGATACACATGTGTTCGTATACTACATGCATGTGTGGGTTAATCTAGGGGTAAGGCCAAGAGTTCCCTTAGCGCGAATCCATGTTCGATATACTGTACCAGTGTCCGGCGTATCAGTACGTGAACAAGAGATCCGTTTACGCACCATAAAGGTACTAGGCTAAGGGTGGAATGCTTCTCTAGCACAGAGGCACCAGGTGATGAAATCCCAGTCAACCATGCTAGATAACACTCCGGGTTCCTAAAATAGGACGTGTGTGCATGTGAGATGCAAGGGTTTAGATGCAAGTGATGTAAGTGTGTGCAATAAGTTCGCGCAATCTATGATGCCTTCAGGTTTTGTTAAATTAAGTTCGAGTAAAATGTGATGAGAAAATAAAACGAGACAAACTAATCTAACAAGTATAGAGTTTTTATGAGCCAGTTAAATTAAATTCAAATGAATTATCTTTTGATATTTTAATGAAGTTAGGTGGTCCCCAGCAGAGTCGCCAGACTGTGGGACACGATCCCGCGAGAGGGGTGGGGCGCGAGCCGCCAGGCACTCTCTTGGTCTCTAGTACCCACGCGATTGGCGTGTGCTTCTTAGTGTTGATTTAGATTCGTCTTTTATGTGAACTTGGGATCACTAAGGCAATCCGAATTCCACATAAAAGAGACTGACAGAGTCGCCACCTAGATGTGGGATCTAGGACCCGTAATTAACCAGAAATCTAGACTCGCTACCTGGTTACAAGAATGGAAGGTATGGGGATTTATCCACCACATGCACCATTCCTGCCCGATAATCGGTCTTCGATTCCAAAAGCTAACTCTTTTAAATTTATTTTAAATGGCTCATTCAACTCTATGTTAATATGTTATCTACGGGACATGCATCCTATGATCTAATTGCAATGTGAATCCTAAATGTGTATCTTGATTTCTTAATTTGTCTGGATTCAATCTAGGTGAAAGTTCTCCTAAAATTCTAATTTCATGAAAAATCCTAAGTGATTTGATTAAGCATTTACAAGAAAATTAATATACAAAACACCACAATTTGTTGTGGTGCCGACTCGCGGGTGGTATGCCATCAGACATCCAAGCTGCCTACGTACCCAAGCCTCACTGGGATCAGAGTCGACGTAGTTCGGTGCACCTAAGCTAAGCTACATATGCCTAACTCAACTAGGACACCGACTTAGACGGATTTGACTGTTTCAACAGTTTTAAGAGGAATTATTTAATTCAAGTTGAGGATTTTATTATCTTAGGATTTCATCTAAGATGCTATATGATTCTTATCTGAATGCAAGTTGTCCCTTAGACTAATGCAGGTTTGCCTACATCCTAGTTTACTAGGCTTGTCTTAAGGAAAGATTGGGTGACTAGTGTAACTAGACCTATGGTACGGTTGCTATACATAGCAAGCGTCCGTGATGAGGCTGGACTCCTAACTCTAGGACTCCCTAAAACTTAGGACACGACACAACACTAGTGTTCCTAAATTGGGCTCTAATGGTTCTTAGATTGGAAACCATAATCCAATGGTTCCGAAAGACTCGAGACAAATCAATTCAAATTCTTGAAGTTAATTAATTTCAGATTTCATGGATTTTCGATTTATGGACACTTGAGGATTACCAATGGTTCTAGGGTTCACCAATTTCGGCCCAGAATAGCATCCAAGGAAGGGAATCGTGCGTTCTTTCCTTGCGCAATTTAATACTTAGGTTATAACATCTTATTGCCTGGCATATCTCAGGATTTCCGTGGACAGTAACCTCGGAGCCAACAACATGCTATAGCTTAAGTATTCAAATTGTCAAAGATCGGTTGCAATTGGGATACGATTATGGATGCACTGGCCATTTTTCCAGGAAAATCTAAAGATCCTAAAATTTCTGTTTCAATGGATTAAGGAGTGAACATGTGACAAAATTTAAGGTTCTTTGGAAATTTTCACAATGATTTTTAATTAATTTCGAATTTTCAATGGATTTTATCAATTTTAAGCATATGAGCGGTTTTACAAGTGAAATTGTTGCAAATAAATTCGAAATGATTTGAAATTTCTACAGCAGCAAGATGAAAATGTATGTAGCTTACAGGATGAGTTTTGCATATTTTTACATTAAATTCACATTTAATCTTGATTAAACCATTAAATGTCCAGATTGCACAATTAACACATAAACTAGTAGAAATATAACTCTAAATTCTATGAAATTTCTACAGAAATACTATATGAATCAAAATAGCATGCAGTGAGATTTTCATGAATTTTAGAAATTATTTACTACCAATTTCGGATTTTACAATTTCCAGACCAGATTATAAATTAACACTACATCCCATATTAAAACAGATCCAAATCACACGAAAATTTTACAGTAGGAAGTAATATGGAAGATAAGACTACTGTAAAAATTTTATGAATTTTAATGATGATCTGATGTTAGTAAAAAGTCTCCTAAAATCTGATAAGTTTCAAAGAAAATATTAAATAATATACCAAATAAACTCCAAAAATCTTTACAAATTCATGGTAAAATGAATCAGTAACATATTATTTTCCCACGAAATTTCATTAATTTTAGAATCTGTTTGGTATATAATTTAATTTTTCTTCGTCAAAAGATGTTTTTTGAAGAGTTTTCATTTTTAAAACACGATTTTTGATAAAATTACGATTCTGGAAAACATCTTCCAACCTTGTTCTGATGTGATGAACACAAGAAAAATTTAAAATTCCGAAAAATAGATCATCCCGAGATGGCTATTTTTTCGAATTTCATAATTTCTCAGCCCATATTTTAAATAAAATACCACTCTTCACTTCAAATTCTAAAGAACCGTTGATCCAATGTCCGATCCGATCCGATAGTTATTTTACTCTATTGAAGTAGAACATCGTATTAAATTTCGGGGCTAAACGGATTTGAAACACTTATACAGATCGTGAGTTTTAGCACAAACAATTAATATTGAATTTAAGTCATTTAAATGCTAAAAAACCATGCAAAAATCTAGAAAAATACCAAATAATTTCAAAAAAAATTCAAGAACAGTAGACTTACCTATGGTGGAGTTCCTCGACGAATCTGAGAGCAAAAAAAATTCCAAAATATCGCCTATGTGCGATCCGCTTTTGCTTTCCTCTTCTTCTTCTTTTTTTTACTGTTTTCTCAAGTGGATATGAAGAGAGGTTGAAAGGGAAAATATGAGAGTGAAAATGATTGAGAGAGAAAGATAGAGAGAGTGGGAGTTAAAAGGATAGAGAGAGAGAGAGAGAGAGAGAGAGATCGAGGCTTCTCCCTTTCTTTTCTTTTTTTTTTTTTGAGAGAGAGCTTGCTCTCTTTTTTATAAGCCTTGTTTTGAGGAATCCACCTCAAATACCCATCTTGGAGTTTCTTTAATAGAATAGGAATTCTAAATGATCAATATTTCTAATCAAAAGGGAATCCAAGAATAGATTAATGTGAACCCTTCCAATAACAACCGAAACCCATTTGAATGCATTCAATGGTGTTCTCCTTTATTTGTAGCAACAATGATGCCTTTTATATAAAAATTCTAATAATTGAGCAACAACATCACCACCTTTCCATAATAAAAACCATGTGGGGTCCTTATTAAGATGCCTTGTTCAAAATATGAGAAAAATTCAACCTTGCATGCCTTTTAGCATCTTTTTTGAATAATGGTAAGAGCATCTTTTTTTTTTTTTTTGAATAATGGTAAGAGATAATCCCAAGTGGGTCCCATGTGTATTTCTCACAAATTTTCTTCAACACCAACCGAATCATATGTATGGATTTTTCATTTTTATAGAAACCACTCATGGTTTGGAATCATTACCATACATAAAACCAAAACACCTCCTCAAAAAGTAAGCAATTTTTATTCTCAACAACCCAACGAATATAATTTTTGTAGCTTTGAAGGACCCACTTATTCCCATGTGCATATATGTTTTTCCCTATGAATTCCCAAAAGCTAATGCTTACCTCACAACATGCACACTAAGCATTAATAAGCTCATTTCAAATCAACCGAATTTCCATCTTGTATTATGGCTTAAAAAAATGAATGGGGTCTACACCATAGGATGATCTAAACCATCCAATTTCCCAGCCACATCGTATATTGGTTGTCCCCCTTGCATAATACCCATAAGATGATCCCAACCGTCCAAATAATAGCCACAATGTAAATCGGTTGTGTGACCAAAATACAATTTCTGCAGATTAATCCAAACCATCCATTAAGTTGTGCCTAAAAATCATTTTCGAGAATTATCCGAATAATTCATCTTGATGATCGCAACAAAATTTGTTTGTTAAGGTAACCTCCCTGAACTCCTGGATTCTCATGAATAACTCAACATTTTAGCAGAAAAATCAGAACATTACAGAAATGACCAGAAAGATTTGAGAAAGTGTAAGGGACGAACACGGGAATGGAAAATACTGAAAAATTGACAGCGAAACCCTAATTTCTTTGTTGATCAAAGCAGAGCAAAATGGGGGTGTCTACAATCCCCGCCTCCACGAGAATCAAGGCAACGTAGTTCTTCGCGCCTATTCTAAACTAGGATGCCTAAGACACCTAGACCTCTATCTTAGACTCGATCTAAAAGACCAGACTAGTTATTAAAGTTTCTTGTACAATTATTTAAATTCTAATGAATTATGGATTTTAGGACACCTTATATGCCCTAACTAAATGCAGATTAGCCCTAAGCTAATGCAGGTGGCTCCTACAACCTATGTGTAACTAGGCTGTGTTTCCTAAGAAAAACAAAGGGCAGACTAGCGTATCCTATTCTAGTCATCACTCGGCGATGTGGATCGCCGAGTGACCGGACGGAGGCGCTCCTATAAATCTAGGACAGACTCCTAACTCTAAAACAAGCACACAACAAACAAACAAACAAACAACTTATCAAAAGAAACTCCTAATTCTGAAACTCTCTATCTAGGAGAAACTCCTAACTCTAGAGGAAGGTCTTTTGAAAACAGGGTTTTAAAGGTTGCTTATTCAAAAAGATTTAAAATGCTATTTACAAAAGTTTGGCTGGACTTGGGATATGGATCCCAAGCTGCACTACGTACCTCGTGAGAGAGGATCAAGCCAACGTAGTTCGACAATCGAACTCTCCTAACTAAAACCTAACATTCCAAATGATTTAACGGTTTTAGTGTTTTTCAAATATTTTTGATATTTTTAAAGTTTTCAAATGTTTTTGAATTTCAAATTTCTAATATTTTTGGATTTTAAAGCTTTTCCAATGCACTGAACCTTTAAATGTTTCCAAGCTTAAAGGGAACACGCAAGTAACACCACAAACTAGGGTAAAGCCCTAAATCTAAAGGGGAAACCCCGACTAAGCAACTGACGCCTCAAAGAGACGAATCACAACAAGAAATTGGCGTCCCAAGAACAGAGAAAACGAATCTAAGATCTCAAACAAGCAAAGCTCTAATAAGACTGAGTTAGTCTCTAATCAAAGAAACTCCTAACTAATAACACTAAAGATGGGTGCAAATGAGTCAGGGACTCTTTAATAACACTACCGAGTCAAAGACTCGCTCTAAAAGAGGAGGCCACTCTAACATGAGGCTAGGTAAGCCTTTTAAAAGGGAAACCCTCTATATGAGACAAGGCTTGTCTCTGAGACACAAATGACGTAAATAAGGGTTCTGATGAGACTGGGCAAGTCTCCTATATACAAACGAGGGGTATGCTACTTGGACTGAGCAAGTCCCCTAAGGATGGGCTTGGGCTAGCGCCTTCATCGCCCGCTTTTGCAATGAAAAGAGAACCAACATCTGAAGGTACCAAAAGAAATAGACAATTACTCCAAATACTCATAGCATGCAAAGGAGTGGGTTCTACTCAAAGACAAAATCTTATAACAGGCGAACTTAACCAAATTACAATTACAAAGCTTATAAACTGCAGGACGGTAATTATGCATTGATGGACAGTAGATAAGTGCATCTTAACTTAACCTATCCTTTGGTATTCAAATGACACACCCAATGACACAGAATGTGACCAGGGCTCAAGCATGCCATTCAACATAAAAAGAAATTGATTGAATTTAAACTATCACCAGGACATGACTAATCAAAGTAATAATGCGCGGGCATCTTGCGGCAACAGAACTTGAACCCACGATCAACACATAACCATGAAACATATGATGAATGCCTTAAATTTGAATGGCAAAAGAACTAAAACAATACAGCTTCTCTATCCTTCAAAGCAAAATAAATACTGGGCCATGACTAATCTCACAAGACACTTTAATGAGAAAAGACAAACTGCATCAAAATGCTTTCTTGGATACAAGATCTTAATCTTTTGAATCCATTACTATATAACCAAGAATTGCGATCTAGAGTGAATCAAAAGGATTCTTCCTGTAACAGTGACTCAAGCCTTTGGTAATTTAATTCAAAGATCAACAGTATAAGGGCCAATGCTAGAGTTAAATTGAGATCTGAATCACAACCGAAGCTAAAGAAATCATGCTCAAATCAGATCTACAAATGAAATACATCATAAATCTGCAAATCGAGAAGAAAAACGAATTGTACCTGAAATTTCTGTTACCTCTGTGAAGATCCAAGCATTTTTTTTCTTCTTCTGCAAAGGGATTATGCCAAGATCTGCTTCTATCCCGTAGATCTGAGTAATAGCACTCCTAATCTTCTTTTTCTACACAATCCGAATTGTTGATGCTAAAGATCAAAGAAACTTGCAAAAATAGATAGGAGATTTAAGATACAGCCGGAATCCGGTGAAAATACGACCGGAGAAGAAATTTTGAAATGGAATTCGGAGGTAGACGAGGTCGGATTTAAAAAAATAGCCGGAGCTCCGGTGAAGTGACCGGAATGGCCGATCGGAGAAGACAATCGGAGAGAAAAAGAAAAGCAAGATCTCTCGCTCTCTCTCTCTTCAGCTATCTCTCTAATTCTCTCCCTCTCAAATCTGAGATTTCTCTACTGGTCGGAGCTCCGGGGGGCGAGGTCGGAGAAGAAAACCCCCTAATCCCTCTTTCTCCCTCTTTCTAATTTTCACGAGAAAAATCCTCCTTTATTTCTGAAAATCTCATATCCAAATATGAGATTTTCCTTCCAAATCTCCCTCTTCTTCTTAAAATCGGTGGTGGGATAGGGGATTTGAGGAATCCGGTGGGTAGTGGCCGGGGAAGACGACCGGAGATGGTGAAGAAAATGGTGGATTTGCAAAGATCAGAAATAGAATGGGTTTGAGATTGGTGATTAAGAGAGAGGGGTTCCCATGGGGATCAAAATAGCAAAGGTTTGAGGGTTAAATGGGGTTTGGTAGTAAAAATAGAAGAAGAAGAAGAAGTGGAGGTGGTAGTGGCCGATCGGAGCTAAGATTCCTCAGATAAATGGCTGTGGCAGAGAGGGTTTAGAATGATGGCTAGGGAGAAGACGAAGATTGGAGGCGGTGGAAGAAGGTGGCGATTGGGGTGGAGTAGAAGAAGGAGAATGATGATGGGAGGGTTCTGCGGAGGGGAATGACCGGATTCCGGCAAGGCCACCGGAATCCATGGAGGTTGGAAGTGAATGGGGGAGATGACAAGGGGTATTGACGATGGGGATGGGGACAAAAAGATGAAGATCTTGGGGGAGGGTGTTGGTGTTAGACTTTGGAGGTCAAAGCTCCGGCAAAGGTGGACGGAAATGGTGGTCTGCAACCTTCTTCCCAAAAATCAAAAACCTTCTTTGCAAAAGAACATGAGAAAAAGTCCTCTCCTCCCCCTCTCTGCGATTTTCACGAGAAAATGAATAAAAATCCTTTGATTTTCTTTGATTCTTTTTATATATATCCTTATGAAGGCCGCTGATATTAGCACTAACAAATTGATGGGCGCACAAAATTGATTGGCGCGCCCGTCAATTTGTCCTATTATTGCTTGGGTTGGCCCGCTGCAGGATAAATCACCCCCTTTTGGGAGCGTACTACATTCATTGCCCAGGTCTGTTCGCCTGGCAAATTGGCTTCGATTTTGATGAAAATTTGCAGGGACCCCGGTAGGATCCCAACCTAGCTTAGGATGAAATTTTGGGGCCCTAATTTGGTGATTGGATGGGGTTTCGCACAAACACAGCGAACTTGGGTCCAGTCAAAATGGGTTGTCTACACGTTGCCTTCGATGAAGTGTCTCATCTTTGAAATTTGTTTTGAAGTGTGTATACCAACCCTCCTGTCAAAGTTGGTAAGTCTAACCATGTCAATATCAAGTCTAAGTATGTTGTGTTTATTGGTCGCTCTCATTGTGAGCCAATGTCCAATCTTTTGTTGAATTTGATGGAGAGCCTATCGTGGCGCGTCAAAAATTATTGTATGTACTTCAAACATTCAATGTAATGAACATTTGATTCCAGTGTCGTCAATATTCTTGTATATGTTCACTCTTGGATCTAATGTTAATAAACAAATTAAGACACCCTCCTCGGACGAGGATGCCGATGAAATTCTCCTCGAGATTTGAAAGATGATTAAACGAGAGGAAGAGTGTCGAGCAAAGCCACTTGAAGATGAAATCGATACCGTGGATAGTGGTATCGAAATCCGAAACTCGAAAAATAAGGATTGGCAAAATTTTATCTCCCGAAGAGCGCAAAAAAATGATAAACCTATTGAGAGGGTTCAAAGAAATGTTGCTTGGTCCTATGAGGATAAATCGGAAGCGTGCCTTGGCACTGTTCAACGTAAGTCACCCTCAGCTTCAGACATCAGGTCGAAAAAGCAAAAATTTCAAATGAAGAATACCAGACATGAAATGAAGTTAATGAAAAATTGAGAGAAGACTTTCGGACAACAAAGTCATGAGCATAGAACATGAACCCCAAAAAGAATACTTGGGCTATACATTCCGATGGAATTTTAAGTCAAAGTAATCAAAGAGTAAGGGCATTCCCACATTTCAAGTGAAAAAAAAGATAGAATACAGAGAAGAAAGGAGAAGGGAGCATGCCCCACGTGAACTCCTTAAGAACGTCAGAATCGCAGGAAGCGGAGTCGATAAACAGATTGAAAATTTTAAAATCATCTTCAGCATTCAGAGAAGACCCAGAGTCGTAAAATCCTGAATATCAGTGCAAGATCCCAAAGACAAAGTGGGAATTCAATCAGTCTAGCTTGCACAGTGCAGATGAAGTCTTGCCAAGAAATGGCGCCAGACTCCTCAAAAAAAAAAAAGGGGAGAGAAAGAGAAAAAGTTCGAAGCCATTGAACCTTAGCGATTCGAGAAGCTTGTATGCCAAAACATCAGAAGGCCATCCTTGGACGCCTGAGCCTTAAACGCCAAAAATCCCAAGTTTGAAAAATCCTTTTGCAAACACCTTCGAGCCTCAACAAAATCAAACATTCTTTTCAAACACCCGCAAACCAGGGGCATTTCGGTCCGAACTACGTCTGACCTGATCCCTTTCTACAGGGTACGTAGGCAACCTGATCAATTCAGGTTCGGTCAACCTTTGGAATAAAAGTCAAATTATTCCCTTTAAACCTTTGAGCTTAAAAGCCAAATCATTCTGTTCCAAACCCCAACGAACTGCGCAGACCTAATCCTTCATTTTTGGAGTACTTAAGCAACCTGACCAATCCAGGTTCAGTTGAAACTTTGAAATTCAAAAGAAATATCCAACCCTTTTGAACCCAAGCCCGCCTAGAAAGTCCTTCTGGTGAACAAGCAGAGGTTCAAAGTCAAGGAGAAAAAAATGATGGAGTCTGAAGACCCGCTAGGCTGAAAACCCGAGAGGGCAGTCTAGGCAATATTTAGGGTCATTCACCCGCTAAGTTGACAACTGAAAAGTCAGCTTAGGCAAAAATTAGGGTATCAAGCCCGCTGGATTGAAAACCCGAAAGGGCTAACCAGGCAAAAGTTAGGGCAAGCGGTCCGTCAGATTGAAAACCTGAAAAGGCAATCTGGTCAATGGCAATGACTTCCAACAAAAAAGCGAATCATTGAGATGGAGAAACAGTCTTCAACCAGGGTAAAATCTCAGGGTCCAAGTAGTGCCAGTAAGCTTACTTTAACATTCCTCTAAACTAGGGGCATTGAAACCGAGCAATCCGAAAGGGATAATAACCATGACATAAACACCGAAAGAGGAGAGTAGTGCCTCTTGACACGGTCTTCGAAATACTCTAAGAGTGGCTAAACCAAACCCTTAAAAAATGACACATCAGATCCAAGAATGAGTCGAAAGTGAGTCGAGTCCTTCGAACAATAAGAATCTTCTTTGATTGAGTCCTTGAAAATTTGTTCCTCCTTAATATTTGTGTTCTCTTTCCTTGCAAAGTCCAAACTGTCGGGTGCTGGAAGAATGGGAGTGTGTCCTCTGAAATGCGAAGAAAATTCAGAGTAAATCCTGGTTTAGGTATCAGAAGGGGCGAGAGACATCTTGTTCGAACCTACCAGAGACCTTAAGCCTCCAAAAGTGAGCAATGCGACAGAAGGGATTCTCAGACTCAGCCATCATGGTGATTGTCCTACTTTCTCCATACAAAAACAAAAACTGTGCAACCTCAAGCCTTCATGAAACGAAGCATCTTTTCTTCAACCATCATTGTCCTGCCTCCTTAGAACTCTTGTCATGGAAACACAATATACTAGGGGCATCTTTTATTACTTGCGTCATAAAAGATGTTAAGCACACAAAGGCAATCAGTAAACAATGTCTCCAACAAGTTAAGATAAGAAGGGTACGAGCACATCTCAAGCCAAACCTCTAAACTCCTCAGTTGAGTCCACTCTTCAGAAGAGTCAATTCTCCAAGAAAATCAGTTTCCCTAGCGGAGTCTAGAATTTGCTCGCGCAGCCTTCAATCTCCAGTAGAATTCAGTTCTCTCTGAAAAAATGGTCAATACTCAAAACCTCAGCAAGTTGCTAGTGTCTGGTTCTCAATAGAGATCGCGCACTCCCAAAGTTCTCGGCAAGAGACAATCAATCCTGTAATGGAATCGATCAAAATCTCAATTTCTGGAATCAAAATTGTTCCTTCTTGAGTTTCGTGTTATTTATTTGTTTAGTGAGAGACTGTCTCACAATTGTAGTGTGTGCTTGGTGAGAGACTGTCTCGCAAACTTGAGTGGTTGTGTGATGAGCAACTGTCTTATCATTGCAATTTATGGTATGGTAAAAAACTAGCAAAACCTTGATCAACTTAAAAAGTATTATGCCTAGAACGCCAGGAGGCCGTCCTTGGTCGATCTGAGCTTCAAATCCAAAAAGCCAAATGAAAAAAACAGTTGCAAATCTTTCAAAGCTGTTGAAAAGAAAAAGAAAAAACTTTCAAAAAAAAAATCATTGTAACCCAAATTTCATGAAAGAAAGCTTGAATTTCTTCGAGTTTTGTTAAGACTCCTGTACTGGATGCAAAATTATATTAGGGGCAACTTCTATGTCCTGATGAAAGTCGGGCCATAAAAGATACCTAGCACGCGATGATAGTTGAGATAGCAGTCTTAACAAATCAAGATTTGAGAAACTTCAACGCGATTTTCAAGTCAAATTTTCAAATTGGGTATGATCATGATAACTGTCTAATCATTCCGCTTTGTTGATCTGTCAAGATGCTGTCTTCTCAGATCCTAGAGTGGCTTGATCATGATAACTGTCTAATCATTCCGCTTTGTTGACCTGTCAAGATGCTGTCTTCTCAGATCCTAGAGTGGCTTGATCATTATGATTGTCTAATCATTCGCTTTGTTGATCTGTCAAGATGCCCTCTTCTCAGATCCTAATTTAGGTATGATCATGATGATTGTCTAATCATTCCGCTTTGTTGATCTGTCAAGATGCCGTCTTCTCATATCCTAATTTAGGTATGATCATGATGATCGTCTAATCATTCCGCTTTGTTGATCTGTCAAGATGCCGTCTTCTCAGATCCTAATTTAGGTATGATCATGATAACTGTCTAATCATTTCGCTTTGTTGATCTGTCAAGATGCTGTCCTCTCAGATCCTAATTAAGAAATGATCATGATGCTGTCCTCTCCCAACTCCGGCCAATCCACCCACCACCACCTCCTCTGTTCATTTCCCTCTTCAACCTCAAAACCCATTTCTGCAAAACCAAAACCCCACCTTCATCAACCTCCTCTGTCTTCATCTTCTCCGGCAAGCTTGCCGGATTCCGGCCAAGACTACCCCACCACCGCCACCATCTTCATCCTCCAACCTCATTCCCGCCGGCAGGCCGGCCATCTTCTTCCTCCTCTGCTGCTATCCCATTCAAACCCATTTCAAACCCCCATGGAATCTGACCCAGCTAACCCACTTCATCTCCCCAAAACCCATTATCTCAAACCCATCTCCCATCCATACCCCTATCATCTCTGCCCGAACCCTCCTCATTTTTCTTCGACCCACCTCCTTCTCCCGCCAGCCATCCATCCATCTCCAGCCAGCCCAAGCTCGACCCCTTTCAACTTCATCTCCTTCGGCCACCCGCCACCACCATCATCTTCTCCCCTTTGTTCCCTTCACCCATCCGGTCAAAACCCGCCTGTGGACCCCGATCCGAGATAGAGGTGAGAGAACGGGTCCCTAACGCCCTCTGGATCATGCACGTGTGAAGGAGAGCTCTGCCAAGGAACTCTCGAAACGGATGCCACCCTCATAGCATAGCACGAGTGGCGATATAAAAAAGAAAGAGATATGTCTTGATCTGGAACCAAGGTTCGAAACCGAGACATACCTAAAATAAACTCAGAGTCGCCATCCATGGATATGCCATGGAACCCTAAAATCAAATCCTCTGTGCAATGGATAACCAGAAATATATATGGGTTCGTGCCTGGTTACGAATGGGGAAGGTCTGAAGAGCACCCCCGATTCGTCCGAGTGCAAGCACTTGGTCTCTTATGCCATTTATTATTAACTCCAAAGAAGTTTGGGTAAAAATCATGTGACATGGGAACAATCCTCAGGAGTCGTCTACCTAAGCATGCATTTCCTGAGGATAAAATAATAAGCACACATAAAATAAAATGAAAGATGTGTCACCTAAGCATAGCTAGGTTATGAGTGACATGCCTAATGGGTGTATAAGTTCTGATGTGCATACACATACAAGCTACAACTAAAGGTATAGTATCAGTACAAGAAAGTAAGAAAACACATCAAAACATAAAACACAAATCAATCATATATATATGACAGGACAAAACAAATCCTAACTCTAATGCGACTTGACTCAGACCAAGATGGCTGTCCATCCCAGCTGCTCTACGTATCCCGGCCTCGGGAAGAATCAGAGTCAACGTAGTTCGATGACCTTTTCTAACTACGATGCCTAACCATCTAGAACCACTAACCTAGACTCGACTGATTTTTAAAGCTTTTTGTATAACTGTTTAAATTCATGTTAATTGTAATTTTTAGGACTCTCTATATGTCCTAACTAATGCAAGTTGATTAGCCTTAAGCTAATGCAGGTGGGTCCTATAACCTATGTGTATCTAGGCTGTGCAACCTAATAAAAATCATGGGCTGAGTATATGCTTCCTAGTCTAGCCATCGGTTCGACTAAATGTCTAATCGATCGACTCGAGGCCTCCTAACTCTAGGGACACTCACATGACAGGACACACCATATCAAACAAATCAGGACAGACTCTTAACTCTAAAACAAACCAAACGGCTAGGACAGACTCCTAACTCTAGGGGAAGATCTCTTTGAAAAAGGTTTTGAAGAAGTTTTTGCATTTTTGGAAGGTTTGACAAATTTATTTTTAAAGGTTTGGCTGGACTTGGGATAAAGATCCCAAGCCGCACTACGTACCTCGTGAAAGAAGATCAAGCCAACGTAGTTCGAAAATGAACTCTCCTAATCACTACTTCTAAAACACTCAACACTTTAGGCTTTTTTAAGGTTTTTCAAATATTTTTGATGTTTTAAAATTTTAATGTTTTTGAGTTTTAAATGTATTCAATTTTTTTTTGTTTTTAAAGATGTTTTAAATGCTTTTGGATTTCGAATTTCTGATGTTTTTTTAGATTTTTAATTTCTGATTTCACCCTTTTGGTCAAAGACCTAAGGGAACATACAAAGCAAATCCCTAGGGCTAAACCCTAGGGCAAATAGGAGAAACCCCTAAACATGGCAAACTAATGATCAAAGATAAAGAACTGATCTAAGATCCTACAAGGTAAAGCTCTAATGAGACTGTGCTAGTCCCTAACAATTAAGAGCGATGACAACACTAAGGAGAAGCTCCTAAAAATAACTAAAGAAATGGGGGAAAGGAGTCAAAGATTCTCTAATACCACTATCAAAGAACGAGCGAGTCAAAGACTCTCTGATGAAGACAAATGAGTCAAAGACTCCCTAATAATACTACCTAAAGGAGGAATGAGTCAAGGACTCTCTAATAACAACATAAAAGAGGACAAACGAGTCAAAGACTCTCCACTAACACTATCAAAAGAAAGAAGGGCAAATGAGTTAAAGACTCGCTAGAGGGAGCCGCTCTAACATAAGGCTGGATAAGCCTCCTAAAAGGGGAACTCCTTAAAATGAGACAAGAGTTGTCTCCAAATAGGACTCTATAAATGAGGCAAGGCATGCCTCCTATACACACAAAGGATGTAAACAAGAGTGCTAGACTACTATCAGACCGAAATGGTCCTCTACTAGCAGGAGGGACAAGTTGGGGAGGTTCTATAAATGAGGCACTGTATGCCTCCTATGGGGGACTCTTCTAATGAGACGAAGGTTGACTCCCTAAAGGGGGAGGCTCTAAGCAAAGAAACTTATCCCCAGGGGAAAGCTGCCTAGCGAGACAAATCATGTCTCCTAAAACAGAGGGATTAAATAATAAGGGTGTCTAAAAGACTAAACAAGTCTACTAGTTGAAAGAAGGGAGTGCTACTCAGACTAAGCAAGTCCCCTAAAATAATGGGCTTGGGCTAGCGCCTTCATCGCCCTGCAATGAAGGAACGAAAGTCTAAAACTTCTACAATAGCTACCCCATTTAAAACAAGCTAAATATTAAGTATCATAATATAATACTTATATAATGCATAACACTAGAGAACATGTAACAGATCAAATACTACAAATCACAATATTAAGATGATTTCCATCTTTCTCAAGGGACAATTAGCAAAAATACATAATTACTATAGAATTTTTTTATGTAGAGAGCATGCAATACTAATACAAAAGATTTCGAAGTTATAAAGCATAGCATGTACAGGCATACCAATGACTATTGGAATAGACAAAATAGAATAAGATAGAAAACCTATGATATACAGTGAATAATTCAACTCAATCCAAATTGCAATTATAAAAACCTATAAAATGTAGGACAGCAGCTATGCAACAGATATGTACTTTTTCAAATCAACCTAAAATCACAATTATACAACAAAAGACCAATGGACAACAGTTATGCACACTTTAGCCCAAACAAAATGACAACAATAGAGCAGGCAACCTATGGGACAATAGCTATGCATTGCAGGACAGCAATCATATAGTTCTTAATACAACTAAAATGACAACAATAGAGCTAACAACCTATAGGATAGCAGCTATGCATTGCAAGACAATAGTCATATACTTTTTTAACCCAACTAAAAAGACAACAATATAGCTGACAACCTATAGGACAGCAATGATGTGCTTTCGAGTCAAGTAAAAATCACAAATGTGAATACATAATCAGTGTAACAGCAATGGGACAGCAGTGATCAAGTAATAATTACAAATACGATCGTATACCCTATGGGACAGCAGTTATAGATTAATGGGCAGCAGATATGTCCCCTTTTGGTTCAACCAAACTCACAATTATAAAGTATAGCAATTATAGGACAGCAGACATGTAAAAATCACAAATGCGATCATATAACCTATGGGACAGATTTGTGCCAAAATCTGGGGCTAAACGATGGACAGAATTGTGTGCATGAACCTGTGCCAAACAGAGACAGACTTGTGTACGTGCACTGTGTTAAACAGGGACAGATCACTGTGCATGAATTCGTGCTAAACAAAGACAGATTTGTGTGCATGCACTGTGTAAACAGGGACATATTTCTGAGCATGAATTCGTGCTAAACAGAGACAAATTTGTGTATTTGAGCCATACAAAACAGGGGCTGACTTCAGCCATCATACAAAAATTACCTCAATTTGCATCATCCAATGAACTCAAAATTATGAATAGGCCCTAATGAGAATCAGATTCTATAAATTTCAACTATAATTCCAAAGACCTTATAATCCATTCAGGCTGGACTTCAAAATGAGCAAGTGAACACAGAGCTAAAAAAAAATAATATGATTATCATATACCATAGTACCCATCATTTTCAACCTATGCAAAGAGATAAAACATCTATGATAACCATTTGGCATGCGAGAGCAGTTAAGTAACGAAAACAACCACTATTACCTCAATCAAGTGAAACTACCTTGGTGTATTGATCAGTCTATCTAATGAAATCTTGGAGCATTTTTAACACTGATTCTCATTCTAATAGAAACCAGAACTACAAAACATGAGTGCTCACAATAACAGTCGCCTTCAAAATTTGTGATTACACCCAGAAAAAATCCAAACAGAGGCCCTGTTTCAACTAAAATGTTCAGATCAAATAGAAATTATCCTAAACAAAATAACCATCTCTTCTCAGGTATTTACAAAAAATCCATGATGATAAATAAATCAAGGTATCTGAAAATCAGTCATACTCACATTAAACAACAGGAGACTAGCACTTATTTCTTGAGGAATAATATCATCAGGTGCATTGATAACATAATAACTATGCATTTGACACCAGTAATGTGAAAACTTTTCATATGCAGAAAACCTTAGTGAAAAAGATACTAGCATTTCTATCATCAGTGACTGCCTTTCTTAAAAACGGGGCAAAACCGCCAAAGAAATCTCAGAATTCTCTAGTCCTAGCATCAACCATTAATTTCCCATCTTCAACAGTAACTATCTCATATTTCCCATCACTTCTTTAATGAAATAATTCCCTTATACTCACACTGTGGCCTGAAAGTGTGCCACTACTAATATGTACAGTGTTACTAGTGATAAGGTGAACACTATTATTCTAGCAATCTTTTATAAGCATACTCGAAGGGGAACCATGAGATGGTCAATCCTAGACAATAATATTACACGATTATGAATTTTGAGTGTAGAAAAGAATGACTAGAGAATAGCTTTGATAATCAAAGTAATTTTATCATGTCAAAACTAGAATAAAGCTAGCCATCAACAGGACATCACTTCCACATTATTACAGGTTCACCAAATAAAGATTAATATAAATTATGAGATGATTGTCATAAACCCCTGATAAAATTACAACAGAATGCTGCCAAACGATCATGGAAGAAAATCTGCCTCTCATACATACAACTCACAGTCATAAAACCAAAAACTGGATTGAAGATTCTACTATAGTCAATCCCTCCCATTAACCGAGAGCTCAATCCCTTCCACTTCTTATAAATATTGATAGTTAATCATCAGATAAGACCAGAATTAAATTATCAAAACTCAAGTGAAACCGTTTATATATGAAGAATAATTTATAACGAATCATCACCACACATCAAGATATAAAAATAAAATAAAAATAAATAAATAAAAACAAAATCAGACATAGTAGGGGGAAAAGAAAGAAACATTACCTTCTTAGGATAATTTCAGAATACCTTCAGATCTTCACTTTTTCTTAGAATCTTAACTCTGATCTTGCTTCTTGCTCGGAATTGTAAAAAATTGGGTTAAGAATAACCAGATCTGATCTCTTATGAAGATCCTCACCTCCTTCCTTTTAGCGAGGGCTTGAAAACAAGATCTTAGGTTTTGAAATTAACAGATCTGAGATCTAAAGCTACAAACTAAGGTTTCCGAAGAAGCAGATGACCGACCTGAAGTTTAGGGTTTAGAAATTTGATTTAGGGTTTGGATCAGAAAATATAGGTTTAATGAAGATCGGAACCTAGAACAACGACCAAAATCCGATTAAATTCTAGTCAGAGAAGAAGAAGAAGAAGGAGCTAAGGTAGATCTTGACCGGAGATAAAGATCGAAGAAGGGATCTAATTGTCGGATTCTGGCAAGACATGCCGGAGAAGATGATCGGATGGTAGAAGCTTTCTCACAAATCCTCTCTTTTCTCTGAGAAAAAGAAAAAATGAGATCTATACAAACTTGAGAATAGAAATCAACCGGAATAAAATCGGGATCTGGCCGGAAATGCTCAGATCTCGATCGGAAAAGATGAATAAACGAAAAAACAAGCTTTGAGATCTGGATTTCTCTCTCTCTCTCTCTCTCTCTCTCTCTCTCTCTCTCTCTCTCTCTCTCTCTCTCTCTCTCTCTCTCTCTTTCTGCTTCGGATCGGAGGTTGGATCTCCGACAACGATCGGAGAAAATGATCGGCGAGAGAAGAAAATGAAAAGGGAAAAACCCAAATCTCGCTCTCTTTTCTCGCTCTCTCTTTTCTCTGCTTCGAACGAGAATGAACAGTGCCTCCTTTGATTTTTTTTTGGCTTATATACAGAAAACACGGCTATTGATATTAGCACTCCCCATTTTGATGGGCGCACGACTTTTGATAAGCGCGCGAAAAGGCTACGACAAGAGCATTTTAATTCACCCCCCTTTGCATATAAATGATATCTTTACCTCCTTTTCCCCCATGGACAGCCCCCTTTTCAAATGAATCACCCTCCTTTTGGTCTGTACCGCGCACCTTCTCTCGGCTCGTTCACTGAGCAAACGCGCTCAAATCTCGACGAAATTTTACGGAGACCTATGGGAGACCTTAAGCTACCTCAGGGTTCAATTTGGGACCCCAGCTCACTGATTTGACGAGGCTTGGCACAAGCAATGCGAACCCGGGTCCGGTCAAAATGGGGTGTACCACCTCACGGATCTCCACCATCTCTGCAACTCCCAAAATCCAAACCTATCCCCTGTTCTCTGCAAAACCCACATGAAAACCATCCAAACCCTCTTCATTTCGTTTTTCACCCCAACTCCGACCATCTTCCCACCCCATCTCCGATCCAACCCAGCAACTACCGAGATTACCTTCATCGATTCCGGCAATTTTGCCGGAATCCGACCGTTTTCTCTCCTCTGATCTCGGATCTTTCATCATCGTCATCGTTGTTATTGCATTCAACCCAAGTGAGGTTCTGTGCATGCATTGCGTCCTCGCGGCGCGGGGATCGTCTCCGGATTGGCAACTTTGTGCGGCACCGGCAATGGAAAATTAAAGAGTAACTAGCCCAACTCGGGTAATTTCTCATCCTCTTAGGCATTTTGGTCTTATGATCTCTGAAAATTCTTTTGGCTTATTTCTCGAAATTCAGTTCTCAGGTTTTCTTTTTGTCACATCTATTCTCAGTGCTTTATGATCCAATGCACCTTGATTCGTAAGCTTGAGCTTATGGTAGTCATCTTCAGATGGTGATTTTCTTTATTTTTAGTTGGAAATCTATCAAATGGCTCATCTCAGGGCATTCCTTTTCTCTGCATTCCTGATGATCAACCTTTATCTTCATGTTTCCTATCTAATGAATTTCAGCATTTTAGTAGTCTTCGCGATTCAGTTGAATATTTTGATTAAGCCCAAACACGTTCTGTTCGTGGTTCAGATCGCACATTAACAAAGGTCTCAATTGAATTGTTATGTTTTTTTTTTTATTGCAAAAGAGAAAATTCCGTGTACAGTGGCAACATGAATCAGTCTTTTTCGGGGTTTTAGAACTCTTTGCCTCTAGGAATTTGTCTTTTTCGGGCGCAGGCTATGACAGAATGTTTCTTGAGCCAACCCCTTCCCTTCCTGCCTTAGAGTTTCATCAGATTAAGGGATTTCTTCCTCTTTAGAGTCTGTCATAGAGAGTTTAGGAGTCAGTCCTTTCGTATATGAGTCAGTCTTCAGCATAGGAGTCAGTCTTTCAGGAGTCTGTCCTATCATCATAGGGGTTAGGATTCTGTCAATCCTCTCATCAAGTCATGTGATTCTTATCCGCTCTTTCAAGGTATAGGATGCTGTCCAACCCTTGCAGAGTCGTGATTCTGTCCAATTCTCCCGCAAAGCATAGGATGCTGTCCAACCTTTGCGGGATATCAGGAGTCTGTCCTACCCTTATGATGATAAGATTTTGTCCTCTCGAGTCAAAAGCATTAAAAAACATCTGAAAAACCAAAAAATCTCAAAAATCAAGAGTCATTAGGAGTGGTTAGAAAATCTGGTCCGAACTACGGATGGCTTGATCCCTAGCTGAGGGGTACGTAGGCAGCTCAGGCGTGCAGCTGGCATCCTAAGTTCAGTCACAACTTTCACAACTTCAAAAACTTCCACAAGCTTCAAAACCTTTCAAACCTTCCAAAACTACAAAAATTCTTCAAAATAACCTTATCAGCAATTTTCAAAAGATCTTCCCATAGAGTTAGGAGTCTGTCCTAGGCGTTTGGGGTGTCTTAGAGTTAGGAGTATGTCCTGTTTGTGTTGATATGCTGAGTCTTGCAGTGTGAGTGTCCTCAGAGTTAGGAGGCATCGAGTCGTGGTCGGCTAGACACTTAATCGATCCGATGGCTAGACTAGAACGCGCTTAGATAGCCCATGGTTTTCCTTAGGACGCACAGCCTAGTCACACATAGAGTATAGGGTCCGCTTGCATTAGTTAGGGCATATAGGGAGTCCTAAAAATTACCATTCACTTGAACTTAAGTAATGGCGCAAGAAGCTTTAAAAACTAGTCAGGTCTAGTTGATCGAGTCTAGGATAGCGGTCCTAGATGGTTAGGCATTGTAGTTTAGCATAGGTCGCCGAACTACGTTGACTCTGATTCTTCCCGAGGCCGGGATACGTAGTGCAGCCAGGATGGATGGCCATCCTGGTCCGAGTCAAGTATCGAATTAGAGTCTAGGGTTTGTCATATTGTGTGTTTGGCTGTATTTTCTTACTTTCATGTACAGACTCTATACCTTTAGCTTTAGCATGCATGTGTTTGCCCATCAGAACTTAGACACCAATTAGGCAAGACACTCATAACCTAGCTATTCTTAGGTGCCATGTCTTTCATTTCTTTTGTGTGTGCTTTGTATTCATCTCCGAGACATGCATGATTAGCTAGACGTTATCTCGGGGATATTAGTTCCCATTTCGCATGATTTTTGCCCAAAACTCTTCAAAGTTAATAATAAATGGCATAAGAGACCAGGTGCTTGCACTTGGGCGAATTGGGGGCGCCTAACCCCTTCCCCATTCGTCATCAGGCACGGACCTTTTGTATCTCTGGTTATTTATTGTGACAGAGCACAGCATGGGATCCAGGGCCTACTTCCTTGGATGGCGACTCTTTCTTTGTTTAAGGTACGCCTCGAATCCGGGCTAGTCCCCGAATCGAGAGGTATCTCACTTTACATCGCCACTCATGCTGTGAGGGGCACTCTTTCGAGAGTTCTTGGCGGAGCTCTCCTTCATGTGGATGATCCTGAGACTCGTCTGGGGGCACGTCCCCCCGCCTTCTCTCGGATCGGGGTCCACACCAGAACTCCGGAGCAAATAATGGCGAGTCCCGATGTTAGAGTAGAGATCGTAGATAGTGAGGAGGAGGAGGAGGTAATCTTAGACTTGAATGCAATTCCTCTCCCAACGGATAGTTATCACCTAACAGAGGCGAGTGTTGGTAGTGACGCCGCCGAGGCGTCCACAACATTCCTCCCTGGCCGGGCCGTTGACGTCGTAGCTGGGCCAGGATGGACGCCAACCCACAATACATCATACGGGCTCTTCGCGAGGAAAATATCCTTGATGAGTTCATGATGAGGGACATTAGGGATAGGTACTGTGTTCCCTCAAGGTTCGGGCTGAGGCCAGCGATAGAGGGAGATAGGGCTTGCAACGAGAGCTCTGATATATGTATATACGATGAGTCGTTAAGGGCTGGACTCAGGTTCCCTCTGCACCCATTCTTCATCGCGGTCCTTCGACATTTTGGGCTGGCTCCGGTCCAAGTTGCGCCGAACTCATGGAGGGTGCTGACTGGGTTCATGTACCTCGTGCATGGCCGGCTCAAAAGAAACATATCTGTGTCGTTATTCCGCGCTTGTGCACACTTGAAGAGGCATAAGGAAGGGGGCTGGATTTATATTAGTCAGCGCCCTGAGGTGAAAATGATCACTGGCACTCCCTCTTCCATCCACTTATGGAAGAACAGGTTCTTCTATGTCGAGGACAGGGAGTCCACCCAGTCTTGGCCGGTTCCTCTAAGATGGGATGTCCCGGACACAGTTGCGTTGAGCCGCAAGCCGGTCCTTGAGGAAGAGGATATGAGGATGTTCGCCCTAATCCGTGAGGAGGTGGAACGGGGGCCCCATTCATTGCGGAGAATTCTCGGGTGAAGCGGCGGCCCAAACCCAGGACGCGCCGCCGCCTCCCAAAGCCAAGACTATAGTGAGGGTGGTGGGCGCAGCGGGGTCCTCGCAGCCAGGAGGGACATCTGCTGAAGCCCGTCCTCCCCTGGCGAGGACCGGAGACAATGTTTTTCGGCCTAACTGGGCCGTTCAGAAGAATGACACCGGCCTTGGTGAGAGCCGGGTGGCTAAGGAGCTCCTCACCAAAGTTCTCCTCAGCAACGACAAGCTCCAGGTTCTCAAGGAACCTCCAGCGGCGGCTGACGAGGCTATATTCTCTTCTCTTTACCAGGTGAGGCGGCCTGTGAGTTTTTGTTTGTCTTTTTCTTTGAGTTGCTTTCTTGTGTTAACAACACTTGCTGGCTTGTAGATCTCATTGTACTACAACGACCTCCGGGAGAAGAGCAAGAAGTTCTCTGTGGCAATAACAAAGTCTGAGGAGGAGAGTGGGAAGCTGATGAAGGAGGCTGAAGAGCTTCAAAGGTCCATTGGGCGGACGTTGATGAAGGAGGAGAGTGGGAAGCTGATGAAGGAGGCTCAAAGAAGACTTGGCTGCTCAGAAGCAGAAAGCTGCTGAGGCTCTCAACGCACAGAGGGAGAGAGCCCGGGAGAGACAGATAGCCGCCGTTGCGGAGGCCGTCGTGGAGGCCACTCAGAAGGAAGACGAGCTTTTCAACCTGTCCAGCGAGTCCTACAAGGTGGGATTCTTTGACTGTCTTGAGCAGGTTAAAGAATCCAACCCAGCCGTGACCCTAACAGGACTAGTCCTCCCTGATCCAGTGACGCTTGGCGACGATAAGCCAGGCACCCCCGCTGCTCCAGTAGTTCCGGAGACGGACCCTTCGCGGGGTGGTGGCCAGGGGGTGCCTTGAGCTCCTCTTCTTCTCTTTTTGATCTGATTTTTTTGTAATGGTCCTTGGGAGACCCAACTTTTGTAACAGCCCTTCGAGGCCTTATTTTTTTGTAATGGCCCTTAGAGGCCCAACCATTTTATGAATAGAAATTACATCTTGTCGTCCATCCTCTAGTTGTCTGTCCCTGGTCAATACCGTTTGGTTCTAATATTGTGGGCCAGGAATACCACGGGCGGACATTCGAGGCGAACTAACCGGTGAGGACCCAAGTTTTAATAAACTGGGTTTCTAGGCGGCAAATACCCGAGTTTTAGTGAACTAGGTTTCCAGAGTACCCAAGTTTTAGTGAAGTGGGTTTCCAAGCGGCGTTGGTTTTTTCATCCGGGCTGGTTCCGGACCAGGAGTGGGCTCCCGATCTTTGCGGAGACGAGCCATGGCGAACCAAGCAGCGAGTACCTAAGTTTTAGCGAACTGGGTTTCCAAATAGCAAGTACCCGAGTTTTAGTGAACTGGGTTTCCAAGCGGCGTTGGTTTTTGCATCCGGGCTGGTTCCGGACCAGGAGTGGGCTCCCGATCTTTGCGGAGACGAGCCATGGTGAACCAAGCAGCGAGTACCCAAGTTTTAGCGAACTGGGTTTCCAAATAGCAAGTACCCGAGTTTTAGTGAACTGGGTTTCCAAGCGGCGTTGGTTTTTGCATCCGGGCTGGTTCCGGACCAGGAGTGGGCTCCCGATCTTTGCGGAGACGAGCCATGGCGAACCAAGCAGCGAGTACCCAAGTTTTAGCGAACTGGGTTTCCAAATAGTCTTGCGAGGAGATTTGCAAAAGAGTTTCTATCATTCACATTCGGTAGATATTTACAAAGTCACTTCCACGCCGGGTAGTTTACTACTGATAGTACTTTCGGAGGTTCTTTGAGTTCCAGGCATGGGGTAACAGATGCTCCTCCAATGTCTGCAGCTTATAACTTCCCGGGCGGATCACTTCTTTTACTCGATAAGGGCCCTCCCAGGTCGGGGAGAGTTTTCCGACTTTCTTTGGTTGGGAGACAACAGCTTTTCTTAGGACCAGATCTCCCGCTCTGAATTCTCTGGAGCGTATCTTCAAATCATGATAGTTGAAACTTTCTGCTTGTAGGTGGCGACCCTGATTTGAGACTCTTCTCGGGCTTCTTCCAGTAAGTCCAGATTTGCACGGAGCCCCTCTCCATTGAGTTTCTCATTGAAGTTGGTGACTCTTGGAGACGGGGCGCCCACATCGACGGGAATTACGGCCTCCGTCCCAAAGGACAAGTTGAATGGCGACTCCCCCGTGGATGTACGCGGGGTGGTACGATATGCCCAGAGGACATGATAAAGTTCATCCGCCCATCGGCCAGCTTTCTCGTCCAGCCTCTTTTTAATTCCCTGAAGCAGGATCCTGTTCGTTACTTCTGTCTGCCCATTTGTCTGAGGGTGTGCCACCGAAGTAAATCTCTGTTTGATCTTTAAGTCAGAACATAATTTTCGAAAGTTCCTGCAGTCGAATTGTCTGCCGTTGTCCGTTATCAATACGCGGGGGATCCCGAATCTGCAAACCACTGATTTCCAGAAGAAGTTCTGCACGTTTTGCTCTGTGATCTGGGCCAGAGGTTCAGCCTCCACCCACTTGGTGAAATAGTCAATTGCAACTACTACGAACGCGCGTCTTTCGGAGGCCGGTGGAAAGGGGCCCAGGATGTCCATCCCCCATATTGCAAAGGGGAGCGGGCTGATGATCGGGGCCAGGGATACAGCAGGCTGGTGGATGGTGGGAGAGAATTTTTGGCATCTCTCGCACCTTCTAACCAGATTCAGTGCGTCTTGTCTTAAGGTAGGCGAGTACAGGCCTCTCAGCAGCACTTTGATTGCCAGGGCCTTGCCCCCCAGATGTTCTCCACAAATCCCTTCGTGCGTCTCCTGTAGGGCGTATGCGGCGTTACTTGGCCGGAGACACTTTAGGTACGGGAGGGTATATGACCTTTTGTACAGGTTCTCACCATCAAGGGAAAACCGAGCTGCTCTTTGTGTCACTTTGCGGGCGTCCTTCTTCGCCTCGGGGAGCTTCCCGCTACGTAGATACTCAATGATTTCATTCATCTAGCAGGATTCGTGCTCTACCTGCATTATTCCGGCGGCCTTACCTTCGATACTGGACTTCTGTAGAAACTCCATGCATATGCTCCCGAGAGTGGTGTATCCGGATGCGGCCAGCTTAGACAGCACATCTCCTTTTGTATTTTCTGCTCTGGGGATTCTAATGACCTCGAAACTTTTGAACTTGCTGGCTAGCTGGCAGACCTGGGAGAGGTACTTGACCATACGCTCGTCGCAGGCCTCATAGACCCCTTGAATCTGGTTTGCAACCAGCTGGGAGTCACAGTATGCTTTAAGCCTCTGGGCGCTGGTCTGGGCTGCAAGATTCATTCCGGCGAGGAGGGCTTCATACTCTGCCTCATTGTTTGACGCACGGAATCCAAACCTTAGGGCGTAATCTACAGTGAAGTTGTCAGGTCCGGTGAGAATCAAACCGGCTCCACAGCCACCCTTATTCGAAGATCCGTCGACGTGCACTTCCCAGATTGGTTCGGCGGTTGATGGATCCTGATTCGCTGGTGCAGGGATGATTTCTGTTTCAGTCTCATCTCCTGTTTGCTCCTCAGTCGTGGTTTCTATCTCCACAGTCGGGGTTTGAACAATTCCAGGTTCGGTGCTCGGCTGGGGGATGGTGCATTCAGCCACAAAGTCTGCCAGGACTTGACCCTTTATCGCAGGACCTTTATTGTGTGGGCTTAAAAATACGGCCTCAACTTCCTAGCTGCCATCACCAGCGCGTAAGCCAATTTCTTGACCCGCTGGTACCTGATTTTGGCTTCTTAGAGAACTTTGCTGACATAGTAGACAGGCTTTTGCTGGCGGTGCTCTTCATGAACTAGGACTGCTGCTAGAGCTGTGGGGCTCACGGATAGATACAGGAGTAGCTCCTCACCTGGTTCCGGCTTTGCCAACAGTGGCGGAGAGGACAAGTACTGCTTCAACTCCTCGAATGCGGTCTGGCACTCCTTTGTCCACGGCACAGTCTTGAGTCCTTTGACAGTGTTGAAGAAGGGCAGGCACCTCTCTGCAGATTTTGAAATGAAGCACCCCAGAGCGGCCACCATTCTTGTGAGCCGTTGTACTTCTCTGATGGTTTTTGGTGGAGTGAGTTCCACCACGGCCTTAATCTTTTCTGGATTGGCCTCTATCCCTCTTCGGCTTACCATAAATCCCAAGAACTTTCCCGAGTTGACGCCGAAAGTGCACTTGGTGGGGTTGAGCTTCATGTTGTGCCTTCTTAGGACTTGGAATGTTTCTCCCAAGTCGGACACATGATTTTGTGAGCTCCTGCTTTTAACTAGCATGTCGTCGACATAAACTTCCATGTTGCGGCCGATCTGATTTCGGAAGAGCTTGTTCACGAGCCTCTGATACGTGGCTCCGGCATTTTTTAGACCGAAGGGCATGACACGGTAATAGTAGGTCCCTTGATCTGTCACAAAGGAAGTCTTCGGTATATCTGACTCATACATTCGGATCTGGTTGTATCCAGAGAAAGCGTCCATGAAGCTTAGTAATTCGTGACCTGTGGTGGCGTCAATGAGCTGATCAATTTTTTGGAGCGGATAGTTGTCCTTGGGACAGGCCTTGTTCAGATCAGTGAAATCAACACAGGTCCTCCATTTTCCATTAGTCTTCTTTACCAGGACCACGTTTGCCAACCAGTCTGGGTGTTGGATTTCTTTGACTGTCTTGAGCAGGTTAAAGAATCCAACCCAGCCGTGACCCTAACAGGACTAGTCCTCCCTGATCCAGTGACGCTTGGCGACGATGAGCCAGGCACCCCCGCTGCTCCAGTAGTTCCGGAGACGGACCCTTCGCGGGGTGGTGGCTAGGGGGTGCCTTGAGCTCCTCTTCTTCTCTTTTTGATCTGATTTTTTTGTAATGGTCCTTGGGAGGCCCAACTTTTGTAACAGCCCTTCGAGGCCTTATTTTTTTGTAATGGCCCTTAGAGGCCCAACCATTTTATGAATAGAAATTACATCTTGTCGTCCATCCTCTAGTTGTCTGTCCCTGGTCAATACCGTTTGGTTCTAATATTGTGGGCCAGGAATACCACGGGCGGACATTCGAGGCGAACTAACCGATGAGGACCCAAGTTTTAATAAACTGGGTTTCTAGGCGGCAAATACCCGAGTTTTAGTGAACTAGGTTTCCAGAGTACCCAAGTTTTAGCGAAGTGGGTTTCCAAGCGGCGTTGGTTTTTGCATCCGGGCTGGTTCCGGACCAAGAGTGGGCTCCCGATCTTTACGGAGACGAGCCATGGCGAACCAAGCAGCGAGTACCCAAGTTTTAGCGAACTGGGTTTCCAAATAGCAAGTACCCGAGTTTTAGTGAACTGGGTTTCCAAGCGGCGTTGGTTTTTGCATCCGGGCTGGTTCCGGACCAGGAGTGGGCTCCCGATCTTTGCGGAGACGAACCATGGCGAACCAAGCAGCGAGTACCCAAGTTTTAGCGAACTGGGTTTCCAAATAGTCTTGCGAGGAGATTTGCAAAAGAGTTTCTATCATTCACATTCGGTAGATATTTACAAAGTCACTTCCACGCCGGGTGGTTTACTACTGATAGTACTTTCGGAGGTTCTTTGAGTTCCAGGCATGGGGTAACAGATGCTCCTCCAATGTCTGCAGCTTATAACTTCCCGGGCGGATCACTTCTTTTACTCGATAAGGGCCCTCCCAGGTCGGGGAGAGTTTTCCGACTTTCTTTGGTTGGGAGACAACAGCTTTTCTTAGGACCAGATCTCCCGCTCTGAATTCTCTGGAGCGTATCTTCAAATCATGATAGTTGAAACTTTCTGCTTGTAGGCGGCGACCCTGATTTGAGACTCTTCTCGGGCTTCTTCCAGTAAGTCCATATTTGCACGGAGCCCCTCTCCATTGAGTTTCTCATTGAAGTTGGTGACTCTTGGAGACGGGGCGCCCACATCGATGGGAATTACGGCCTCCGTCCCAAAGGACAAGTTGAATGGCGACTCCCCCGTGGATGTACGCGGGGTGGTACGATATGCCCAGAGGACATGATAAAGTTCATCCGCCCATCGGCCAGCTTTCTCGTCCAGCCTCTTTTTAATTCCCTGAAGCAGGATCCTGTTCGTTACTTCTGTCTGCCCATTTGTCTGAGGGTGTGCCACCGAAGTAAATCTCTATTCGATCTTTAAGTCGGAACATAATTTTCGAAAGTTCCTGCAGTCGAATTGTCTGCCGTTGTCCGTTATCAATACGCGGGGGATCCCGAATCTGCAAACCACTGATTTCCAGAAGAAGTTCTGCACGTTTTACTCTGTGATTTGGGCCAGAGGTTCAGCCTCCACCCACTTGGTGAAATAGTCAATTGCAACTACTACGAACGCGCGTATTCCGGAGGCCGGTGGAAAGGGGCCCAGGATGTCCATCCCCCATATTGCAAAGGGGAGCGGGCTGATGATCGGGGCCATGGATACAGCAGGCTGGTGGATGGTGGGAGAGAATTTTTGGCATCTCTCGCACCTTCTAACCAGATTCAGTGCGTCTTGTCTTAAGGTAGGCGAGTACAGGCCTCTCAGCAGCACTTTGATTGCCAGGGCCTTGCCCCCCAGATGTTCTCCACAAATCCCTTCGTGCGTCTCCTGTAGGGCGTATGCGGCGTTACTTGGCCGGAGACACTTTAGGTACGGGAGGGTATATGACCTTTTGTACAGGTTCTCACCATCAAGGGAAAACCGAGCTGCTCTTTGTGTCACTTTGCGGGCGTCCTTCTTCGCCTCGGGGAGCTTCCCGCTACGTAGATACTCAATGATTTCATTCATCCAGCAGGATTCGTGCTCTACCTGCATTATTTCGGCGGCCTTACCTTCGATACTGGACTTCTGTAGAAACTCCATGCATATGCTCCCGAGAGTGGTGTATCCGGATGCGGCCAGCTTAGACAGCACATCTGCTTTTGTATTTTCTGCTCTGGGGATTCTAATGACCTCGAAACTTTTGAACTTGCTGGCTAGCTGGCAGACCTGGGAGAGGTACTTGACCATACGCTCGTCGCAGGCCTCATAGACCCCTTGAATTTGGTTTGCAACCAGCTGGGAGTCACAGTATGCTTTAAGCCTCTGGGCGCTGGTCTGGGCTGCAAGATTCATTCCGGCGAGGAGGGCTTCATACTCTGCCTCATTGTTTGACGCACGGAATCCAAACCTTAGGGCGTAATCTACAGTGAAGTTGTCAGGTCCGGTGAGAATCAAACCGGCTCCACAGCCACCCTTATTCGAAGATCCGTCGACGCGCACTTCCCAGATTGGTTCGGCGGTTGATGGATCCTGATTCGCCGGTGCAGGGATGATTTCCGTTTCAGTCTCATCTCCTGTTTGCTCCTCAGTCGTGGTTTCTATCTCCACAGTCGGGGTTTGAACAATTCCAGGTTCGGTGCTCGGCTGGGGGATGGTGCATTCAGCCACAAAGTCTGCCAGGACTTGACCCTTTATCGCAGGACCTTTATTGTGTGGGCTTAAAAATACGGCCTCAACTTCCTAGCTGCCATCACCAGCGCGTAAGCCAATTTCTTGACCCGCTGGTACCTGATTTTGGCTTCTTAGAGAACTTTGCTGACATAGTAGACAGCCTTTTGCTGGCGGTGCTCTTCATGAACTAGGACTGCTGCTAGAGCTGTGGGGCTCACGGATAGATACAGGAGTAGCTCCTCACCTGGTTCCGGCTTTGCCAACAGTGGCGGAGAGGACAAGTACTGCTTCAACTCCTCGAATGCGGTCTGGCACTCCTTTGTCCACGGCACAGTCTTGAGTCCTTTGACAGTGTTGAAGAAGGGCAGGCACCTCTCTGCAGATTTTGAAATGAAGCGCCCCAGAGCGGCCACCATTCTTGTGAGCTGTTGTACTTCTCTGATGGTTTTTGGTGGAGTGAGCTCCACCACGGCCTTAATCTTTTCTGGATTGGCCTCTATCCCTCTTCGACTTACCATAAATCCCAAGAACTTTCCCGAGTTGACGCCGAAAGTGCACTTGGTGGGGTTGAGCTTCATGTTGTGCCTTCTTAGGACTTGGAATGTTTCTCCCAAGTCGGACACATGATTTTGTGAGCTCCTGCTTTTAACTAGCATGTCGTCGACATAAACTTCCATGTTGCGGCCGATCTGATTTCGGAAGAGCTTGTTCACGAGCCTCTGATACGTGGCTCCGGCATTTTTTAGACCGAAGGGCATGACACGGTAACAGTAGGTCCCTTGATCTGTCACAAAGGAAGTCTTCGGTATATCTGACTCATACATTCGGATCTGGTTGTATCCGGAGAAAGCGTCCATGAAGCTTAGTAATTCGTGACCTGTGGTGGCGTCAATGAGCTGATCAATTTTTTGGAGCGGATAGTTGTCCTTGGGACAGGCCTTGTTCAGATCAGTGAAATCAACACAGGTCCTCCATTTTCCATTAGTCTTCTTTACCAGGACCACGTTTGCCAACCAGTCTGGGTGTTGGATTTCTCGAATGAAGTCAGCCCTTAAGAGCCTCTCCACTTCTTCTTTTATCGCCTGTCGCCTTTCAAAGACGAAATGCCTTCTTTTCTGTTTCACCGGCCTGCAGGTTGGGTCAACACCGAGTCTGTGCGTGCTGACCTCCGGGTCTATGCCGGGCATGTCAACGGGAGCCCATGCAAAGACATCTACATTGTCTTGAAGAAACTGGGTGAGGTGGTGCTGGATGCTGCTGCTTAGAGAGGAGCCGATCTGAACGACTTTCTCATTATCACCCTCGCACAAAGGGATGGAGATGAGGTCTTCGGCGGGCTGAGTTCCCTGGGCTTCGTCCCTCAGGTCGAACAGCTCAATCGGCAGCGACTCCACCGCATTCTTGCCCTTGAGTGCCATTGCATAGCACTCCTTGGACTGCGGTTGGTCTCCCCGGACTTCTCCCACGCCGTTTGGCGTTATGAATTTCATCTTCTGGTGATACGCTGAAGCGACTGCGCGGATCAGATTCTGGCCAGGCCGTCCCAAGATAGCGTTATAGACCGAAGTGCCCCTCACTACTAGGAAGTTGACCATGGCAAAGGCTTGGTAGGGCAGCTCTCCGACGAGGACTGGGAGTTCAATTTGTCCTTCTACTTTCACGACCTCCCCTGAGAAACCAAAGAGAAGAGGAGGAATGAAGGGGCAGGTGAAGGGTTAAGAACCTAGTTTCTAGACGTCCATCAAGGTTGGGATCCAACATCTTGGCCAATTGTGGGCGGCGAAGAAATGATTGCTAGGGTAACTTTATTTGCTGTTACAATGGTGGGACATCTTGTCCTCATAATGTGATTCGATTACAATTTATCAATAAAATTGTTGCCATTAAAAAAAATAATCAGTATAATTGTTACCTTTCAAAAAAGAAATTTGAGGGTGGAGGGTTGAGAAGTTAAGGTTTTTATCAAGAGAAAGTGAAGGAAAAGGAGGAAGGCGGTCGATGTTCGAGGGTAAAAGGTCATGTCACTAGGGTTTTTATTAAGAGAGGACAAGTTGTGCTTTCGTAAAAAAAATTATTAAGACGAATTTGTTTAAAAGAAAAATATACATGATTCTTATTTTTTAAAGAGACAACGATGTGTTGGATTTGACAGAAAAAAAGAGGATTCATGCCTAACATGGCTACAACAAGAATCTAGATGTGTTATATGTGATTCCCCTGTCGAAACTTGTCAGCACGGATTTGGGGGGGGTGCAGGGAGTGGCAATCCCTGGTACTCTTCCATCCCTGTCATCCTACAAGCACTTCATTAAAAAAAAAAAGGGCGGCCTAGTGCACGAGGCTCCCGCTTTGCAGAGATGCTGTTTCCGTGACCACCAGGTCACAATGGAGCAACCTTACCGTTGCGCTAAGGCTCGCCCTCTTCCTACAAGCACTTCGTAAAGAAACAATAAATTAGAATTTTTTTAAAATAATGGAATAGGATCAGAAAAAGTGAACTTGCTGAATCTATCAATTATGGTCAAAGGTTCAATGCCAAGCATCCCAAATGTCTTGAACTTATGCTTAGTTACACCTTCAAATAAAAGGTCACGATTTCCAGCTAATAGAGTAATTGATATCTTCCTAAATAATGCCAAGTTTTCACCGTATCCGCTTATGTGAATTTCCATAGATTATCTGTTTCCTATATCTTGGGTTTTGCCCAATTGAGAAAAAGGTCAGGTCTTTAGAAATAAAGTGTGATAGAAGGCTTCAACATATCACCAGTTGAATTTGTTGTTGCCGTTTTTTCTGTTAGTATTCATTTCATCCTAAAAGCCATATTGATATCCAAAGACCCGTTGAATATTTAGCATGTGATGTCAATCTGATTGCCCTAGAAGACGGATGTAGTACATAAGTTTTCCCTATTTTATCTTCTTCTCCGTAATGCAATTGCTGTTCCTTCTCTTATGTACCAATGAAAACAAACATTAGGGTTTTCTTGTTTTTTTTTTTGAATGGTGAAAACGAAAGTTTCATTCTGCCTATTCTTTCCATAACATGTCAATTTAGATTTATGTACTTGCTAAACATTCGTAATTAAATTTGTGAAGTGCATCGATTGCTTAAGTATGATAGGTGATGATATTTCAGAACATGACAGTTCTGTCTTCATTTTGCACTTTTTTCTTAAAAAAAAAACTAGAGTTTAAATGCTGTTACAATTCCAAATAGGAATTACACTGGGTTTCGTCTTATTTATTTTATTCTCTGTTTGCACGCTGAAGCTTCGAGAATAACCCCGGGAAGGTCCAAAGCTGCAGGGACTTGCCGCATATGACTCAAACTGCTGAAAGGAAGATCAGAAATGATCAACAGTTTATGGCATTGCTCTCCTCTGAAATTGATTCGCGAGGTTAGTTTTCTTATATTGGGTTAATGTATTATTGTAGATCATGATGTAACAGTAATATACAGCAATCTAACTGTTTGTATTTGTAATTGGTAGCATTGCCATACGATGTATATGTTAAAGTGGATGTGTGAGGGGTCTCTGCCTCGTATCCCCGAAGAGCGCTGCACCATATAATTTTTTGTGGAAGACTCGAGACTGAATAAACAAAAGCGGTCTCATTCTAGTTATAGTACCCATTGCATAAAATAAAAATTAACAATTTAATCGATTTTTGTTCAACGGGAATGCTTAAGCGAAGGGAGCCCATGCAAAAACTTAGCGTCACAGCCGCTCCCCATTACAGGTATAGTGGTCGCTCAACCTAGCCTTCTATACTCTCGGCACATCTACAAGGCCACAAGTATTAAAGCAGTCGATCCTGCACCATGGCTATACATATTAGACATTTTTTGTTCCATTTAGTGATTTCTAGTAAATCGAAGTATTTTTTTTCGAAATTGATGGAAGAGCAAAAGATGATATATGGAGTGTTATAACACAATTAACATAGCAGTTGTGTAAATGCACAAAGATGAAGTTGAATCTTCGAAATAGTGATATTCGAGTAGAGAACAATACGTGAATTAATGGCAAATCATTGCCCACAATGTTAAAGTGAGGAGGGAATCATCTTGCTTTTATACCTTTAAAAAAAAGTATCTTGCTCTTGTGACTATTGAATCCATTTCCTCACCATTTTCTGGGAAGAGCCAAAATCAGCAAACAGTTGGCAATGGTATCTAGTAAGTGCCAAAAACCAATGAAAGTAAAATGCCGAACAGGATTTCTCAATGATCGATCATTGAAATCGTAATTCATTCATAAATCAAAGATGGAAGAACGAACACCATTGGGGTATCAGAGCCTTGTTTAGATGTGAAATCAGGGAGAAAAATCAACGAAAATCGATAAGAACAAGGTCTAGAGATATTTTCAAAAGTGACCGATCAACAGACACTGCCATTGATCAGCGTTTCATACCAATGATCATCCTCACCCAATGGTCGGATGATCGAACATCAAACTAAGAGCAAAAATATTGAAATTGATTTCAAATGAGGGCCACCATATTTTGCCTTTACTTTGGTTAATCATCATATTAATTTTCACAACACAGATAATAACAAGATTTTAAATTTGTTGGGCCATAGGATCCTTTCTGTAAAACTACAGCTGAGTTATATGAAAAAAAATTATTTTCACGGAAAATTGAAAAACAGATCTACAATTACCGATGACCAAAATCACACCGCTAAAACAATTTTAGTAGCGACACATCTAATGGGGCCCACTCAAAACAACAATTTAAAATAAGAATAGGGAGATGATAAATTCGCACCCTCTATAGAATTATTTGCGCCCCTTTAACCTGAATTGACGTAAAAAAGGAAGGTCCTCACTGCATTGACGGTATTGCGTGATGATCACTGAACGTAGGTTGGCCTCCTTGCTTGCTTGACCCAATGAGTTAATCGAAACGAGCACGGTTTGCTTGATGTTCGACTAGTGGTAGCGCCATCTTTCATCTTAGTGCTTAGTGGTCCGGAATTGAACCTTTTCCCTTTCGGATGCAGGATTGGGCGGTGCCTAATGACAGATTTTTTATGAGAGCTTTGAGTTCTTCCTGCATGGCTACTTTCCAAAATGACTTAGATGCAGCTTCAGAATCAAAATTAGGCTTGGGAGATCGCAGATGACGATCTCTTCGACTAATAGACTTTAACACATCTTTGACGTCAATTCACGTTACAAGGGTGCGAATAATCCTACGTGGGGTGCGGATTTATCATCTCCCTAAAAAAGTGGATAAAAGATGATCATTATTAGGCTCTTTACTAACAAGCCTTTTTTTGGGCCCCACGTGAAGCATTGGTTCGGCCAGTGAGCATGATTCCATCCCAATTCCGCTTGCCCCACCTCTTTAAAGATGATCCTAGCTTCTTCATTGATTAATTGGTCCTTATCTTACAGAGGGGGTGAACATTTATCTTGAAACCAACCTTATCAATCGTCCGAGGTCTGCACCAAATGGAGTTCTCACTCGAAAGATTTGAGTCATGTAAAAATCAATAGCTTGAAGACATCTTAAAGAACTTATGTATCATAATGCTTTATCAAAGGTTTCAAATCATCCAATGAGGTGAGGCCCAAGGAAATAAAACAAAATTTTAATAGCCAATAGTATTCAGGGACTCGATCACCATCCGTCAATGTCTAAATGACATATGGTGAACGTTTACTAAACGATGTTTAAGTAGTTCTTAAATGATGTAATGTGGAATCCTCTTAGTTTAAGGTGAAATAATTAATTGTTTCTCAAAATTAGAAGAACATTATAACCAAAATTAATATCATGGAAATCCGTTTTTAGATCTCTACCATCTTCACGTCATTCCAAACTCTATAAATCTACACACTCCCTGTAGTTTTCAATCAACCAAGTCATTCCCCAACCAAGGAGGAGAGGAATAGAATTCAGGCAAGATGAGGAAAGGGATTCAGTTGGCTGTGTTCCTGTTGATGCCTTTACTCATCACATGGGCAACACCGGGGCTCGCACGTGAGCTGTTCGAGAAAAATGAAGATGAAGAGTTTTTGTCAACTGCACCTAAATCGGAGATCGTAAGCACACTTCCACCATCACCACTTCCATATTATCAGTACTACATTGATCCATGCTGGGCTGATTTTATGGCAGCAGGACCCAGTTGCGCTACAGCGATCCTTTTCCCAGTTGAATTCCATCTGCCCTACTTGTCATTTGAACCCCAATGTTGCTAGGCAATCCGAGAGTTTAGCAAGAAATCTTGCTGGAACAAGATGTTCCTTGGTGTCCACCAGACTATCTCATACGCAAATGAAGTCGCTAAGAGTTGCAGTTAGTTCTTATCTAGGTTATTGAATAATATGTACTCCTTCCCCATCAATTAGTAGAAAGAGGAAGGGTTTATTATGTATTAGCCGAAGATGGATCTAATTTTAGTGCCTCATAATATAAATAAATTTGCTTCACAACCGGCACAACAGTTTTGTACAACCAGTACTTAAATCTCTCTGATCCTACTCATGGCATGATCCAAACAATCCATTTGTTGATCCACAACGTAAATGGATTGTGCCCATGAAATTATTTCATGATTCTAACCCTACGATCTATATAGGGACTCCACATTATGGACATCTCTATAGATTGTGGGGTCAGGATCATTATACCTGCGCCCACTTTATTCAAAATCCAAACCATCCGTTTGTAGGGCCCAATGTAACTAGGCCTTGCCCATTAAATCATCTCCAACTAGAGGATAATCCTAACCCTCCAATTTATTGATGGACGACACCATATATAAACCTCTCTACTAGGATCATCCCATGGAGATGATTTCATCGGAAAGGCTTATTTTCACCGAGGCCTAACAAATGAACATTTGGATCTTCCAACATGGTGGGTCCCAAAGAATTTATAATAAATACACATCATGGGATGATCATATTACTTTACCCCTAAACACTTCTATTAAATAAATATGCGTAGGTGCACATATTTTTTAAAAAATATATTTTAAATATATCCGAGGGACTAGACTCTAGATTCCTCGGGTTCTTTTTCTGTGCGCTCTTTCTTCCGCAGGTTGGCATCACCGAATAGGGAGGTCCCTCTGTTCAAGGATTTGTAAAGCGTTTGCACCGCCTAGGGTGGTGGCTTTCGTTTGGACGGTAGCCAAGAAGAGAATAAATACTTATGACAAGTTGAAAAGTAGGAAACTTCTTATGGCTAGTCAGTGTGTTTTCTGCTGCAGTAATGAAGAGTCGTTGGATCATTTTCTAGTCCATTGCCCATTCTCATATCAATTGGGTATGGGGATAATAAATAGCTTTGGCTTTCAGTGGACGCTCCAAAAGGCAATTAAAACGATAATCCTTGAAGGGAGTCTTGGGCCTTTTGGAGAAGTTGGTAGAGCTATGTGGAAACTAGCCCCTTATGCGGTAATTTGGGACCTTTGGAAGGAAAGAAACAACCGTATTTTCCATGATCTAAAGCGCAGATGGCAAAGAATTGCATTTGATGTGAAAGCGGACATTATAGCGGGGAGCAGTATTGTGAAGGATGCACCTAGTTATAGGCCAGGAGAAATCCTTAGGAATTAGAAGGCTGTCATCCAAGAAAAGAAGAAGCAAGTCGCAGAGCCAAACTGGAGGCCCCCACCAAGCGGATGGAATAAAATGAATTTTACTGAAATATAAAAGGGGACCTAGAAAAAGCGGAAATTGAAGGTTTATTCAAGGATTCTAGAGGAATCATAGTTCTATTTTACTGCGGACCGGCGGGGTATTGCGGGCATTATTATGGGGATTGAGGTGGTCCGCAAATCATGGAAGTGGAATCTAATCATTGAAGGGGATTCAAATGCTACCAACAAGTCAGTAGGTCCATGGGAGTTAGCGGATATCAACATGGAAATTAGGATATAGTTACATCCATTTCCCCAAAATATCAGCATAAGCGTTGTTCCGCCAACAAAGAAACAAATAAACTAGCAATAAAAGGTGCACAAAGAGAGGAGATGGTCATTTTCCAGGCGATCCGATTAATGGAGAAGAGGAGGAATGAAGGGGCAGGTGAAGGGTTAAGAACCTAGTTTCTAGACGTCCATCAAGGTTGGGATCCAACATCTTGGCCAATTGTGGGCGGCAAAGAATATGATTGCTAGGGTAACTGTATTTGCTGTTACAATGGTGGGACATCTTGTCCTCATAATGTGATTCGATTACAATTTATCAATACAATTGTTGCCATTAAAAAAAATAATCAGTATAATTGTTACCTTTCAAAAAAGAAATTTGAGGGTGGAGGGTTGAGAAGTTAAGGTTTTTATCAAGAGAAAGTGAAGGACAAGGAGGAAGGCGGTCGATGTTCGAGGGTAAAAGGTCGTGTCACTAGGGTTTTTATTAAGAGAGGACAAGTTGTGCTTTCGTAAAAAAAATTATTACGACGAATTTGTTTAAAAGAAAAATATACATGATTCTTATTTTTTAAAGAGACAACGATGTGTTGGATTTGACAGAAAAAAGAGGATTCATGCCTAACATGGCTACAACAAGAATCTAGATGTGTTATATGCAATTCCCCTGTCGAAACCTGTCAGCACGGATTTTGGGGGGGGGGGGGGGTCGCGGCAGAATCCATGCAATACAGTCTGGCTCATTTGCAGGGAGTGGCAATCCCTGGTACTCTTCCATCCCTGTCGTCCTACAAGCACTTCATTAAAAAAAAGGGCAGCCTAGTGCACGAGGCTCCCGCTTTGCAGAGATGCTGTTTCTGTGACTTGAACCCGTGACCACCAGGTCACAATGGAGCAACCTTACCGTTGCGCCAAGGCTCACCCTCTTCCTACAAGCACTTCATAAAGAAACAATAAATTAGAAAATTTTAAAAATAATAGAATAGGATCAGAAAAAGTGAACTTGCTGAATCTATCAATTATGGTCAAAGGTTCAATGCCAAGCATCCCAAATGTCTTGAACTTATGCTTAGTTACACCTTCATATAAAAGGTCAGGATTTCCAGCTAATAGAGTAATTGATATCTTCCTAAATAATGCCAAGTTTTCACCGTACCCGCTTATGTGAATTTCCATAAATTATTTGTTTTCTATATCTTGGGTTTTGCCCAATTGAGAAAAAGGTCAGGTCTTAAGAAATAAAGTGTGATAGAAGGCTTCAGCATATCACAAGTTGAATTTGTTGTTGCCGTTTTTTCTGTTAGTATTCATTTCATCCTAAAAGCCATATTGTTATCCAAAGACCCTTTGAATATTTAGCTTGTGATGTCAATCTGATTGGCCTAGAAGACGGATGGAGTACATAAGTTTTCCCTATTTTATCTTCTTCTCCGTGATGCAATTGCTGTTCCTTCTCTTATGTACCAATGAAAACAAATATTAGAGTTTTTTTTTTTTGAATGGTGAAAACGAAAGTTTCATTCTGCCTATTCTTTCCATAACATGTCAATTTAGATTTATGTACTGCCTAAACATTCGTAATTAAATTAGTGAAGTGCATTGATTGCTTAAGTATGATAGGTGATGATATTTCAGAACATGACACTTCTGTCTTCATTTTGTACTTTTTTCTTAAAAAAAAAACTAGAGGTTAAATGCTGTTACAATTCCAAATAGGAATTACACTGGGTTTCGTCTTATTTATTTTATTCTCTCTTTGCACGCTGAAGCTTCGAGAATAACCCCGGGAAGGTCCAGACCTGCAGGGACTTGCCGCATAAGACTCAAACTGCTGAAAGGAATATCAGAATTGATCAACAGTTTATGGCAATGCTCTCCTCTGAAATTGATTCGCGAGGTTAGTTTTCTTATATTGGGCTATGGTATTATTGTAGATCATGATGTAACAGTAATATACAGCAATCTAACTGTTTGTATTTGTAATTGGTAGCATTGCCATACGATGTTGTGGGACCCGATCCCGCCAGATGGGTGAGGCGCGACCCGCCACGCTCTCTCTTGGTCTCTCGTACCCACGCGAATGGCGTGTGCTTTTTATTATTGATTTTAATTACCCAACCAAGCAGGCAGCAACCAAGCCATAGGGTATAAACAAACATGCAACCCAGTACCCATAAGGGCAGGGGTAAGCCGCCGAGCCTAGCAAGGTGTGATTTAATTCATCTTTTCCGTGAACTTGGGATCACTAAGGCAATCCGAATTCCACACAAAAGAGAGTGACAGAGTCGCCACCTAGATGAGAGATCTAGGACCCATAATTGACCAGAAATCTAGACTCGTTACCTGGTTACGAGAATGAAAGGTATGGGGAGTTACCACCACATGCACCATTCCTGCCCGATAATCGGTCTTCAATTCGAAAAATTAACTCTTTTGAATTTCTTTTAAATGGCTCATTTAACTCTATATTAATGTGCGAACTATGTGACATGCATCCTAAGATCTAATTTCAATGTAATTCCTAAATGTGTATCTTGATTTTCTTAATTTGTTTGAATTCAATCTAAGTGAAAGGTCTCCTAAAATTCTAATTTCATGGATAGTCCTAAGTGATTTAATTACTTTTAATTTAAGGATTAATGTCCAAAACCCCACCACTTATATGTAGACCCGACTCGTAATTGGTATGCCATCAAGCATCCAAGCTGCCTACGTACCCAAGCCTCACTGGAATCAGAGTCGACATAGTTCGGTGCACCTAAGCTAAGCTACTTATGCCTAACTCATCTAGGACACCGATCTAGACTGGATTGATTGTTTCAACAGTTTTAAGAGAAATTATTTAGTTCAAGTTAAAGATTTTATTATCCTATAACTTCATCTAAGATGCTATATAATCCTAACTAAATGCACGACGTTCCTTAGACTAATGTAGGTTAACATACATCCTATGTAACTAGGTTTGTCTTATGGGAAAAAAGGAATAAGTAGTGTAACTAGATCTATGACTCAATTGCTAATAATAGCAATCGGTCGTGATGAGGCTGAGTTAGTTAGTTCAATTTGTGTTCCTAAGGGGGCCCTAAAGGTTCCTACGATGGGAAGCCGTAATCCAACGGTTCCAAAGACATGGAGTGAGTTAGTTCAATTTGTTGAAGTTGATGATTTTCGATTTCAAGGATTTTCGATTCCTAAACATCTAAGGAATACCAAAGGCTCTATGGTTCGCAAGTTTCGACCTCGAATCACAACCATGGAAGGGAATCATGCTCTCAACCCTTGTATAATTTTAGCACGTAAGTTATGGTATCTTATTGCCTGGCATATTTCTCAGGATTTCCGTGGACAGTGGACCTCGGAGCAAATAACATATTATAATTTATACACTCTAATTATGCTGGATTGATCGCAATTAGCATACGATTATGGTTACGATCTCGGCATCTAAATTATCCTAGCAGGGCCATTTTACAAAGGAAATCTAAGACTCCTAAGATTTCCGTTTCAGCGACTTAAGGAATGAATAAGTGACAGCAAATTAAAGTTCCCTAGATATTTTCATAATGATTTTGGTTAATTTCGATTTTTAATTGATTTTATCAATTTCAGATCAAATGGATGATTTTACAAATGAACTCATTGCAGATAAATTCGAAATAAGTTGAAATTTCTACAGTAAGAAGATATGAATGAATAGAGTCTACTGTAAAAATTTCATGAATTTTAAATACGATTTAATATCAATTTCAGATTTTTAAAGGTTCAGATCAGATTATGAGTTTACACAGCATCCCCTAGGAAACAAATTCCAAATCAATTAAACATTTGACAGTAACATGATATTTACAATATAAGACTACTGTAAAATTTTTGAAAATTTTAATTATGATTTGATATTAATAAAAAACCTCACAAAAGCTGGTTGTTTCAAAAGAAAATATCAAACGATATACCATATAGAATCCTAAAATCATTAGAAATTCATGGAAGAATATATCAGCATCATATTATTTTACTACAAAATTTTATTAATTTTAGAACTTATTTGGTATATTTTCCATTTTTCTTCTTCAAAAAGATGTCTTTTAAGAGTTTTCTATTTTTTAAACATGATTTTTGAGAAAATTATGACTTTGAAAGATGTCCTTTAATATTGCTCTGATATGATGAACACAATAAAATTATAATATTCCAAGAAATAAATCATCCTAAGATAGCTGTTTTTTCCAATTTCTTAATATCCCGGTCATTAATTCAAATTAAGTTTCAATCTTCATTCAAATTCTGAAAATTCTTAGATCCAACGTCTGATCAAATCCGATAGTTATTTTAGTCCCATTAAATAGATCATTGTATTAAATTTTGAGAGGAATCGGACTTCGAAACACTCATGTAAACCCGATTTTGAGCCAACCCATATATTAGTGAATTAAATGAGCGTAAATACTAAAACCATAAAATACGTAAAAAAATACGGAATAATTCTAGAAAAATCTGAGAAGAATGAACCTACCTTTGGTCGCGTTCCTCGTCTCTAGGGTGCGTAAATCCGAGGTATACGCTTTGTCGCACCCTTTTATACGCTCTAAAAAAAATCCTTTTGACGAAATTGCAAACTGAAATTATGTGCGACGACCCGCAGAAAGGTGGTTAAAGACTCCTTCCAAGAAGAGAAACTCGCCTAGAGATGATCCAACTCCATAGATTCAGCTTTAAGAGGATTTAGCCATAAGATTCCTAAGGAACAAGATCAAGATTCGGCTACCAAATATAATTTAAAGGGAGTTCAACCACCAATTTAGCTTTCACCAAATTTTAGCTGTGAAACTTTACTTTGAAGAGAATTAGACCATGGATGATACGGCCACAAAAAGTAATTCGGAAATCAAGATTTTAAAGAGATAACAAGATTCATGGATCTGAGGGTTTGGAAGAGAATAAAATATGATTAGATAGTGCTCGGTTCTTCACAACAGGGAGAGTGCGAGGGCAAGCAATAATCCAAATCAAGGGATCTTGGGATGAGAGGGAGTAGAGGTTTGAGAGAGAGAGAGCCCATCCTTCGCCCCAACAGCAGCCTCCATATATTTACCCCAAGAAAGAAAAAAAATTGGAACGTCCTCTTTTTCAACTTGATCCAAGTGGCATGTTACCATAACATCCCATCTAAATTTAGCTACATGGATACCCACTTGCTATTTTCAAGTCAACTCAATAAAGCAACTTTGCTTTTAGCTTTTCTCAGTGCCTACAAGAAAAACAAACGAACAGCACACTGGGCATGCTTTTTTTAATTTTGGCATGCTTGCTTAAGAAAACCTTCTCTTCGATCAAAGGTTGCTGCTTTGAGCATAAAGTTGGGCCCACACATATTTAGACACAACCGGCTATTCAAGCCTCATTCCTGCCATGCATTCCTTATATGAATAGAATTATTCAATCGAATGTAATCTAAATCCAAAAATAGAGTGCATATATATTGGGCACATGTCGTGCTGAAGTTGTAATTGGATGTGCCGCTGTCTACTTGATCTGCCACCATGTAAATTTGATGTGCTCCAAATTATTTCCATATGATCCTGACCGTCCATGAGATGATCCAAAATTATCCAAATGGATGAGACCCTACTATAGATAACTTGTTCTCTAAAAATTATTCCCATAGAATAATCTGGACCGCCCATTTGATGGGTCACACTATAAATAGGGTGGCGCCCCAAATCCTTTCCATGTGATGATCCGAACCATCCATTTGCTAGGCTGCAATGTGAACAGGTTGTGCCCTTCAAAATCATTTACATAAGATGATCTTAATCGCCCAATTAATGGGACCCTAGGATAAATTAAATTGCGCTCCCAAATTAACTTCATATGTAATCCAAACTTTTTATTAGGTGGGCCATAGGGTAAGCATAGATTATGCCCTTAAGTTGATCTTATATATGATTTGAACCCTTGATCCTGTGGATCACAAAGTAAATTGCTGGGATCCCCCACATCACATCGGGTCCGAATAATCTCAGAACTTTATCTTTTACCGAAACAATGCGTGGGCCCTCTTTGTCGACAGAGATCTATTCAAAAATTCTCAATGCGGGCCCACTAAATGGGTCCATATTCTCTCTTGTTCGGATTCTCATGAATAACCCTTCTCAACACTTACCGGGAAAATGCGAAACACGGCAGAAATGATCGAAAAGATCGAGAAAACATAAGAAGCGGACACGGGAATGGAAAACACTGAAAAACTGATAGCAAAACACTAACTTCTTTGGTGATTAAAGCGGAGCAAAATGGGGGTGTCTACAGATGTATATGTTAAAGTGGATGTGTGAGGGGTCTCTGCCTCGTATCCCCGAAGAGCGCTGCACCATATAATTTTTTGTGGAAGACTCGAGACTGAATAAACAAAAGCGGTCTCATTCTAGTGGTCTCATTCTAGTTACAGTAGCCATTGCATAAAATAAAAATTAACAATTTAATCGATTTTTGTTCAACGGGAATGCTTAAGTGAAGGGAGCCCATGCAAAAACTTAGCGTCACGGCCGCTCCCCATTACAGGTATAGTGGTCGCTCAACCTAGCCTTCTATACTCTCGGCACATCTACAAGGCCACAAGTATTAAAGCAGTCGATCCTGCACCATGGCTATACATATTAGACATTTTTTGTTCCATTTAGTGATTTCTAGTAAATCGAAGTATTTTTTTTCGAAATTGATGGAAGAGCAAAAGATGATATATGGAGTGCTATAACAAAATTAACATAGCAGTTGTGTAAATGCACAAAGATGAAGTTGAATCTTCGAAATAGTGATATTCGAGTAGAGAACAATACGTGAATTAATGGCAAATCATTGCCCACAATGTTAAAGTGAGGAGGGAATCATCTTGCTTTTATACCTTTAAAAAAAAGTATCTTGCTCTTGTGACTATTGAATCCATTTCCTCACCATTTTCTGGGAAGAGCCAAAATCAGCAAACAGTAGGCAATGGTATCTAGTAAGTGCCAAAAACCAATTAAAGTAAAATGCCGAACAGGATTTCTCAATGATCGATCCTTGAAATCGTAATTCATTCATAAATCAAAGATGGAAGAATGAACACCATTGTGGTATCAGAGCCTTGTTTAGATGTGAAATCAGGGAGAAAAATCAACGAAAATCGATAAGAACACGGTCTAGAGATATTTTCAAAAGTGACCGATCAACAGACACTGCCATTGATCGGCGTTTCATACCAATGATCATCCTCACCCAATGGTCGGATGATCGAACATCAAACTAAGAGCAAAAATATTGAAATTGATTTCAAATGAGGGCCACCATATTTTGCCTTTACTTTGGTTAATCATCATATTAATTTTCACAACACATATAATAACAAGATTTTAAATTTGTTGGGCCATAGGATCCTTTCTGTAAAACTAAAGCTGAGTTATATGAAAAAAAATTATTTTTACGGAAAATTGACAAACAGATCTACAATTACCCAAGACCAAAATCACACTGATAAAACAATTTTAGTAACGACACATCTAATGAGGCCCACTCAAAACAACAATTTAAAATAAGAATAGGGAGATGATAAATTTGCACCCTCTATAGAATTATTTGCGCCCCTTTAACCTGAATTGACGTAAAAAAGGAAGGTCCTCACTGCATTGACGGTATTGCGTGATGATCACTGAACGTAGGTTGGCCTCCTTGCTTGACCCAATGAGTTAATCGAAACGAGCGCGGTTTGCTTGATGTTCGACTAGTGGTAGCGCCATCTTTCATCTTAGTGCTTAGTGGTCCGGAATTGAACCTTTTCCCTTTCGGATGCAGGATTGGGCGGTGCCTAATGACTGATTTTTTATGAGAGCTTTGAGTTCTTCCTGCATGGCTACTTTCCAACATGACTTAGATGCAGCTTCAGAATCAAAATTAGGCTTGGGAGATCGCAGATGACGATCTCCTAGACTAATAGACTTTAAAAAAATTTTGACGTCAATTCACGTTACAAGGGTGCGAATAATCCTACATGGGGTGCGGATTTATCATCTCCCTAAAAGAGTGGAAAAAAGATGGTCATTATTAGGCTCTTTACTAACAAGCCTTTTTTTGGGCCCCACGTGAAGCATTGGTTCGGCCAGTGAGCATGATTCCATCCCAATTCCGCTTGCCCCACCTCTTTAAAGCTGATCCTAGCTTCTTCGTTGATTAATTGGTCCTGATCTTACAGAGGGGGTGAACATTCATCTTGAAACCATTACCTTATCAATCGTTCGAGGTCTGCACCAAATGGAGTTCTCAGTCAAAAGATTTGAGTCATGTAAAAATCAATAGCTTGAAGACATCTTAAAGAACTTATGTATCATAATGCTTTATCAAGGTTTCAAATCATCCAATGAGGTGGGGCCCAAGGAAATAAAACAAAATTTTAATAGCCAACAGTTAGACCTGGCAAACGGGTGGGTCGGGCCGGGTCAACCAGCGGGTGATGCGGGTGCGGGTCCACGGGTCGGGTGAGAAAATGACCCGCATTTTGGTGGGTCAAAATTTACGTGACCCGCGCGGCCCGCGGGTGGGCCGGGTCAACTATGCCGCAAAGATGGGATTGGGATTGAAATATTTATTTTGATTCAGCCTCTACTTTTCCCGTAATTGTCATAACCTCCAATATGTGATTTGTTATTTTTTTCGTAATTTTAAAATTTTATAACCCTTTCTAGGTAATTTTTCATTCAAAACTTTATAATTTAGCTAATTTACTTTTTGTGGTGTAATGATTACTTTTTTACATTTTCTAGCAACATTTTAGCAACATTTGGATGCGCGCATCTTTGCACACACAGAGGCCACTTGCCGAGAAATTGCCAAAGGAGAAGCTTGATAGCAAATTCTAATAAAATAAAAACCACATTTAAATGTTATCAACACTACTGGGCACTCTCACTTTATGTATGGCCCACACCATAGGATGATCCAAACCGTCCATTAGTTGGGCCATAGCCTAAATAGGTTATGCTCCAAAAATCATTTCCATAGGATGATCTATCCCTCCAATCTGAATGTTAGAGGGTTGATCCTAACCCTCTATAGATCGGAGGGTTAGAATCAACCGATGAAAATAATTTTGGGACATAACCTATTTAGGGTATGGCCCATCTAATGGACGGTTTGGAACTTTGGATAATCCTACGGTGCAGGACATACCGTACTTTTTATAAAGTGAGGAGTTACTCATAAAAAACAAACAGCAGAGATATAACATTCTAAAAAAGATTAAAAAATACTGTAAAAATGCGGGTGCCCGCGGGTTGACCCGACCCGACCCGTGTTTTTGCGGGTTGGGTCACCCGCGGGTTGGTTTTTGACGGGTCACGGAAACTTAGACCCGTGCCCGCAAATTTGCGGGTGGGCCGGGTCGACCCGCGAGCACGGGTCACTTTTGCCAGGTCTACCAACAGTATTCATGGACTCGATCACATCCGTCAATGTCTAAATGACTTATGGTGAACATTTACTAAACGATGTTTAAGTAGGTCTTAAATGATGTTTCCCTTGTAATGTGGAATCCTCTTACTTTAAGGTGAAATAATTAATTGTTTCTCAAAATTAGAAGAACATTATAACCTAAACGTAAACCTTTTTAAGTCCAAAATTAATATCATGGAAATCCGTTTTAAGATCTCTACCATCTTCACGCCATTCCAAACTCTATAAATAAACACCCTCCTTGTAGTTTTCAATCAACCAAGTCATTCCACAACCAAGGACGAGAGGAATAGAATTCAGGCAAGATGAGGAAAGGGATTCAGTTGGCTGTGTTCCTGTTGATGCCTTTACTCATCACATGGGCAACACCGGGGCTCGCACGTGAGCTGTTCGAGAAAAATGAAGATGAAGAGTTTTTGTCAACTGCACCTAAAGCGGAGATCGTAAGCACACTTCCACCATCACCACTTCCATTTTATCAGTACTACATTGATCCATGCTGGGCTGATTTTATGGCAGCAGCACCCGGTTGCACTACAGCGATCCTTTTCCCACTTGAATTCCATCTGCCCTACTTGTCATTTGAACCCCAATGTTGCCAGGCAATCCGAGAGTTTAGCAAGAAATCTTGCTGGAACAAGATGTTCCTCGGTGTCCACCAGACTATCTCATACGCAAATGAAGTCGCTAAGAGTTGCAGTTAGTTCTTATCTAGGTTATTGAATAATATGTACTCCTTCCCCACCAATTAGTAGAAAGAGGAAGGGTTTATTATGTATTAGCAGAAGATGGATCTAATTTAATGCCTCATAATAAAAATAAATTTGCTTCACAACACTTTTATACAACCAGTACTTAAATCTCTCTCATCCTATTCATGGCATGATCCAAACAATCCATTTGTTGATCCACAACGTAAATGGCTTCTGCCCGTGAAATTATTTAATGATTCTAACCCTACGATCCATATAGGGACTACACATTATGGACACCTCTATAGATTGTGAGGTCAGGATCATTATACCTGGGTCCACTTTATTCAAAATCCAAACCATCCATTTGTAGGGCCCAATGTAACTAGGCCTTGCCCAATAAATCATCTCCATCTAGAGGATAATCCTAACCCTCCAATTTATTGATGGACGACACCATATATAAACCTCTCTACTAGGATCATCCCATGGAGATGATTTCATCGGAAAGGCATACTTTCATCGAGGCCTAACAAATGAACATTTGGATCTTCCAACATGGTGGGTCCCAAAGAATTTTATAATAAATACACGTTAACAAATTTTTGACGTCAATTCACGTTACAAGGGTGCGAATAATCCTACATGGGGTGCGGATTTATCATCTCCCTAAAAGAGTGGAAAAAAGATGGTCATTATTAGGCTCTTTACTAACAAGCCTTTTTTTGGGCCCCACGTGAAGCATTGGTTCGGCCAGTGAGCATGATTCCATCCCAATTCCGCTTGCCCCACCTCTTTAAAGCTGATCCTAGCTTCTTCGTTGATTAATTGGTCCTGATCTTACAGAGGGGGTGAACATTCATCTTGAAACCATTACCTTATCAATCGTTCGAGGTCTGCACCAAATGGAGTTCTCAGTCAAAAGATTTGAGTCATGTAAAAATCAATAGCTTGAAGACATCTTAAAGAACTTATGTATCATAATGCTTTATCAAGGTTTCAAATCATCCAATGAGGTGGGGCCCAAGGAAATAAAACAAAATTTTAATAGCCAACAGTTAGACCTGGCAAACGGGTGGGTCGGGCCGGGTCAACCCGCGGGTGATGCGGGTGCGGGTCCACGGGTCGGGTGAGAAAATGACCCGCATTTTGGTGGGTCAAAATTTACGTGACCCGTGCGGCCCGCGGGTGGGCCGGGTCAACCCGCGGGTCACCCGCAAATATGCCGCAAAGATGGGATTGGGATTGAAATATTTATTTTGATTTGACAGCCTCTACTTTTCCCGTAATTGTCATAACCTCCAATATGTGATTTGTTATTTGTTTCGTAATTTTAAAATTTTATAACCCTTTCTAGGTAATTTTTCATTCAAAACTTTATAATTTAGCTAATTTACTTTTTGTGGTGTAATGATTACTTTTTTACATTTTCTAGCAACATTTTAGCAACATTTGGATGCGCGCATCTTTGCACACACAGAGGCCACTTGCCGAGAAATTGCCAAAGGAGAAGCTTGATAGCAAATTCTAATAAAATAAAAACCACATTTAAATGTTATCAACACTACTGGGCACTCTCACTTTATGTATGGCCCACACCATAGGATGATCCAAACCGTCCATTAGTTGGGCCATAGCCTAAATAGGTTATGCTCCAAAAATCATTTCCATAGGATGATCTATCCCTCCAATCTGAATGTTAGAGGGTTGATCCTAACCCTCTATAGATCGGAGGGTTAGAATCAACCGATGAAAATAATTTTGGGGCATAACCTATTTAGGGTATGGCCCATCTAATGGACGGTTTGGAACTTTGGATAATCCTACGGTGCAGGACATACCGTACTTTTTATAAAGTGAGGAGTTACTCATAAAAAACAAACAGCAGAGATATAACATTCTAAAAAAGATTAAAAAATACTGTAAAAATGCGGGTGCCCGCGGGTTGACCCGACCCGACCCGTGTTTTTGCGGGTTGGGTCACCCGCGGGTTGGTTTTTGACGGGTCACGGAAACTTAGACCCGTGCCCGCAAATTTGCGGGTGGGCCGGGTCGACCCGCGAGCACGGGTCACTTTTGCCAGGTCTACCAACAGTATTCATGGACTCGATCACATCCGTCAATGTCTAAATGACTTATGGTGAACATTTACTAAACGATGTTTAAGTAGGTCTTAAATGATGTTTCCCTTGTAATGTGGAATCCTCTTACTTTAAGGTGAAATAATTAATTGTTTCTCAAAATTAGAAGAACATTATAACCTAAACGTAAACCTTTTTAAGTCCAAAATTAATATCATGGAAATCCGTTTTAAGATCTCTACCATCTTCACGCCATTCCAAACTCTATAAATAAACACCCTCCTTGTAGTTTTCAATCAACCAAGTCATTCCACAACCAAGGACGAGAGGAATAGAATTCAGGCAAGATGAGGAAAGGGATTCAGTTGGCTGTGTTCCTGTTGATGCCTTTACTCATCACATGGGCAACACCGGGGCTCGCACGTGAGCTGTTCGAGAAAAATGAAGATGAAGAGTTTTTGTCAACTGCACCTAAAGCGGAGATCGTAAGCACACTTCCACCATCACCACTTCCATTTTATCAGTACTACATTGATCCATGCTGGGCTGATTTTATGGCAGCAGCACCCGGTTGCACTACAGCGATCCTTTTCCCACTTGAATTCCATCTGCCCTACTTGTCATTTGAACCCCAATGTTCCCAGGCAATCCGAGAGTTTAGCAAGAAATCTTGCTGGAACAAGATGTTCCTCGGTGTCCACCAGACTATCTCATACGCAAATGAAGTCGCTAAGAGTTGCAGTTAGTTCTTATCTAGGTTATTGAATAATATGTACTCCTTCCCCACCAATTAGTAGAAAGAGGAAGGGTTTATTATGTATTAGCAGAAGATGGATCTAATTTAATGCCTCATAATAAAAATAAATTTGCTTCACAACACTTTTATACAACCAGTACTTAAATCTCTCTCATCCTATTCATGGCATGATCCAAACAATCCATTTGTTGATCCACAACGTAAATGGCTTCTGCCCGTGAAATTATTTAATGATTCTAACCCTACGATCCATATAGGGACTACACATTATGGACACCTCTATAGATTGTGAGGTCAGGATCATTATACCTGGGTCCACTTTATTCAAAATCCAAACCATCCATTTGTAGGGCCCAATGTAACTAGGCCTTGCCCAATAAATCATCTCCATCTAGAGGATAATCCTAACCCTCCAATTTATTGATGGACGACACCATATATAAACCTCTCTACTAGGATCATCCCATGGAGATGATTTCATCGGAAAGGCATACTTTCATCGAGGCCTAACAAATGAACATTTGGATCTTCCAACATGGTGGGTCCCAAAGAATTTTATAATAAATACACGTTAACAAATTTTTGACGTCAATTCACGTTACAAGGGTGCGAATAATCCTACATGGGGTGCGGATTTATCATCTCCCTAAAAGAGTGGAAAAAAGATGGTCATTATTAGGCTCTTTACTAACAAGCCTTTTTTTGGGCCCCACGTGAAGCATTGGTTCGGCCAGTGAGCATGATTCCATCCCAATTCCGCTTGCCCCACCTCTTTAAAGCTGATCCTAGCTTCTTCGTTGATTAATTGGTCCTGATCTTACAGAGGGGGTGAACATTCATCTTGAAACCATTACCTTATCAATCGTTCGAGGTCTGCACCAAATGGAGTTCTCAGTCAAAAGATTTGAGTCATGTAAAAATCAATAGCTTGAAGACATCTTAAAGAACTTATGTATCATAATGCTTTATCAAGGTTTCAAATCATCCAATGAGGTGGGGCCCAAGGAAATAAAACAAAATTTTAATAGCCAACAGTTAGACCTGGCAAACGGGTGGGTCGGGCCGGGTCAACCCGCGGGTGATGCGGGTGCGGGTCCACGGGTCGGGTGAGAAAATGACCCGCATTTTGGTGGGTCAAAATTTACGTGACCCGTGCGGCCCGCGGGTGGGCCGGGTCAACCCGCGGGTCACCCGCAAATATGCCGCAAAGATGGGATTGGGATTGAAATATTTATTTTGATTTGACAGCCTCTACTTTTCCCGTAATTGTCATAACCTCCAATATGTGATTTGTTATTTGTTTCGTAATTTTAAAATTTTATAACCCTTTCTAGGTAATTTTTCATTCAAAACTTTATAATTTAGCTAATTTACTTTTTGTGGTGTAATGATTACTTTTTTACATTTTCTAGCAACATTTTAGCAACATTTGGATGCGCGCATCTTTGCACACACAGAGGCCACTTGCCGAGAAATTGCCAAAGGAGAAGCTTGATAGCAAATTCTAATAAAATAAAAACCACATTTAAATGTTATCAACACTACTGGGCACTCTCACTTTATGTATGGCCCACACCATAGGATGATCCAAACCGTCCATTAGTTGGGCCATAGCCTAAATAGGTTATGCTCCAAAAATCATTTCCATAGGATGATCTATCCCTCCAATCTGAATGTTAGAGGGTTGATCCTAACCCTCTATAGATCGGAGGGTTAGAATCAACCGATGAAAATAATTTTGGGGCATAACCTATTTAGGGTATGGCCCATCTAATGGACGGTTTGGAACTTTGGATAATCCTACGGTGCAGGACATACCGTACTTTTTATAAAGTGAGGAGTTACTCATAAAAAACAAACAGCAGAGATATAACATTCTAAAAAAGATTAAAAAATACTGTAAAAATGCGGGTGCCCGCGGGTTGACCCGACCCGACCCGTGTTTTTGCGGGTTGGGTCACCCGCGGGTTGGTTTTTGACGGGTCACGGAAACTTAGACCCGTGCCCGCAAATTTGCGGGTGGGCCGGGTCGACCCGCGAGCACGGGTCACTTTTGCCAGGTCTACCAACAGTATTCATGGACTCGATCACATCCGTCAATGTCTAAATGACTTATGGTGAACATTTACTAAACGATGTTTAAGTAGGTCTTAAATGATGTTTCCCTTGTAATGTGGAATCCTCTTACTTTAAGGTGAAATAATTAATTGTTTCTCAAAATTAGAAGAACATTATAACCTAAACGTAAACCTTTTTAAGTCCAAAATTAATATCATGGAAATCCGTTTTAAGATCTCTACCATCTTCACGCCATTCCAAACTCTATAAATAAACACCCTCCTTGTAGTTTTCAATCAACCAAGTCATTCCACAACCAAGGACGAGAGGAATAGAATTCAGGCAAGATGAGGAAAGGGATTCAGTTGGCTGTGTTCCTGTTGATGCCTTTACTCATCACATGGGCAACACCGGGGCTCGCACGTGAGCTGTTCGAGAAAAATGAAGATGAAGAGTTTTTGTCAACTGCACCTAAAGCGGAGATCGTAAGCACACTTCCACCATCACCACTTCCATTTTATCAGTACTACATTGATCCATGCTGGGCTGATTTTATGGCAGCAGCACCCGGTTGCACTACAGCGATCCTTTTCCCACTTGAATTCCATCTGCCCTACTTGTCATTTGAACCCCAATGTTCCCAGGCAATCCGAGAGTTTAGCAAGAAATCTTGCTGGAACAAGATGTTCCTCGGTGTCCACCAGACTATCTCATACGCAAATGAAGTCGCTAAGAGTTGCAGTTAGTTCTTATCTAGGTTATTGAATAATATGTACTCCTTCCCCACCAATTAGTAGAAAGAGGAAGGGTTTATTATGTATTAGCAGAAGATGGATCTAATTTAATGCCTCATAATAAAAATAAATTTGCTTCACAACACTTTTATACAACCAGTACTTAAATCTCTCTCATCCTATTCATGGCATGATCCAAACAATCCATTTGTTGATCCACAACGTAAATGGCTTCTGCCCGTGAAATTATTTAATGATTCTAACCCTACGATCCATATAGGGACTACACATTATGGACACCTCTATAGATTGTGAGGTCAGGATCATTATACCTGGGTCCACTTTATTCAAAATCCAAACCATCCATTTGTAGGGCCCAATGTAACTAGGCCTTGCCCAATAAATCATCTCCATCTAGAGGATAATCCTAACCCTCCAATTTATTGATGGACGACACCATATATAAACCTCTCTACTAGGATCATCCCATGGAGATGATTTCATCGGAAAGGCATACTTTCATCGAGGCCTAACAAATGAACATTTGGATCTTCCAACATGGTGGGTCCCAAAGAATTTTATAATAAATACACGTTAACAAATTTTTGACGTCAATTCACGTTACAAGGGTGCGAATAATCCTACATGGGGTGTGGATTTATCATCTCCCTAAAAGAGTGGAAAAAAGATGGTCATTATTAGGCTCTTTACTAACAAGCCTTTTTTTGGGCCCCACGTGAAGCATTGGTTCGGCCAGTGAGCATGATTCCATCCCAATTCCGCTTGCCCCACCTCTTTAAAGCTGATCCTAGCTTCTTCGTTGATTAATTGGTCCTGATCTTACAGAGGGGGTGAACATTCATCTTGAAACCATTACCTTATCAATCGTTCGAGGTCTGCACCAAATGGAGTTCTCAGTCAAAAGATTTGAGTCATGTAAAAATCAATAGCTTGAAGACATCTTAAAGAACTTATGTATCATAATGCTTTATCAAGGTTTCAAATCATCCAATGAGGTGGGGCCCAAGGAAATAAAACAAAATTTTAATAGCCAACAGTTAGACCTGGCAAACGGGTGGGTCGGGCCGGGTCAACCCGCGGGTGATGCGGGTGCGGGTCCACGGGTCGGGTGAGAAAATGACCCGCATTTTGGTGGGTCAAAATTTACGTGACCCGTGCGGCCCGCGGGTGGGCCGGGTCAACCCGCGGGTCACCCGCAAATATGCCGCAAAGATGGGATTGGGATTGAAATATTTATTTTGATTTGACAGCCTCTACTTTTCCCGTAATTGTCATAACCTCCAATATGTGATTTGTTATTTGTTTCGTAATTTTAAAATTTTAAAATTTTATAACCCTTTCTAGGTAATTTTTCATTCAAAACTTTATAATTTAGCTAATTTACTTTTTGTGGTGTAATGATTACTTTTTTACATTTTCTAGCAACATTTTAGCAACATTTGGATGCGCGCATCTTTGCACACACAGAGGCCACTTGCCGAGAAATTGCCAAAGGAGAAGCTTGATAGCAAATTCTAATAAAATAAAAACCACATTTAAATGTTATCAACACTACTGGGCACTCTCACTTTATGTATGGCCCACACCATAGGATGATCCAAACCGTCCATTAGTTGGGCCATAGCCTAAATAGGTTATGCTCCAAAAATCATTTCCATAGGATGATCTATCCCTCCAATCTGAATGTTAGAGGGTTGATCCTAACCCTCTATAGATCGGAGGGTTAGAATCAACCGATGAAAATAATTTTGGGGCATAACCTATTTAGGGTATGGCCCATCTAATGGACGGTTTGGAACTTTGGATAATCCTACGGTGCAGGACATACCGTACTTTTTATAAAGTGAGGAGTTACTCATAAAAAACAAACAGCAGAGATATAACATTCTAAAAAAGATTAAAAAATACTGTAAAAATGCGGGTGCCCGCGGGTTGACCCGACCCGACCCGTGTTTTTGCGGGTTGGGTCACCCGCGGGTTGGTTTTTGACGGGTCACGGAAACTTAGACCCGTGCCCGCAAATTTGCGGGTGGGCCGGGTCGACCCGCGAGCACGGGTCACTTTTGCCAGGTCTACCAACAGTATTCATGGACTCGATCACATCCGTCAATGTCTAAATGACTTATGGTGAACATTTACTAAACGATGTTTAAGTAGGTCTTAAATGATGTTTCCCTTGTAATGTGGAATCCTCTTACTTTAAGGTGAAATAATTAATTGTTTCTCAAAATTAGAAGAACATTATAACCTAAACGTAAACCTTTTTAAGTCCAAAATTAATATCATGGAAATCCGTTTTAAGATCTCTACCATCTTCACGCCATTCCAAACTCTATAAATAAACACCCTCCTTGTAGTTTTCAATCAACCAAGTCATTCCACAACCAAGGACGAGAGGAATAGAATTCAGGCAAGATGAGGAAAGGGATTCAGTTGGCTGTGTTCCTGTTGATGCCTTTACTCATCACATGGGCAACACCGGGGCTCGCACGTGAGCTGTTCGAGAAAAATGAAGATGAAGAGTTTTTGTCAACTGCACCTAAAGCGGAGATCGTAAGCACACTTCCACCATCACCACTTCCATTTTATCAGTACTACATTGATCCATGCTGGGCTGATTTTATGGCAGCAGCACCCGGTTGCACTACAGCGATCCTTTTCCCACTTGAATTCCATCTGCCCTACTTGTCATTTGAACCCCAATGTTGCCAGGCAATCCGAGAGTTTAGCAAGAAATCTTGCTGGAACAAGATGTTCCTCGGTGTCCACCAGACTATCTCATACGCAAATGAAGTCGCTAAGAGTTGCAGTTAGTTCTTATCTAGGTTATTGAATAATATGTACTCCTTCCCCACCAATTAGTAGAAAGAGGAAGGGTTTATTATGTATTAGCAGAAGATGGATCTAATTTAATGCCTCATAATAAAAATAAATTTGCTTCACAACACTTTTATACAACCAGTACTTAAATCTCTCTCATCCTATTCATGGCATGATCCAAACAATCCATTTGTTGATCCACAACGTAAATGGCTTCTGCCCGTGAAATTATTTAATGATTCTAACCCTACGATCCATATAGGGACTACACATTATGGACACCTCTATAGATTGTGAGGTCAGGATCATTATACCTGGGTCCACTTTATTCAAAATCCAAACCATCCATTTGTAGGGCCCAATGTAACTAGGCGTTGCCCAATAAATCATCTCCATCTAGAGGATAATCCTAACCCTCCAATTTATTGATGGACGACACCATATATAAACCTCTCTACTAGGATCATCCCATGGAGATGATTTCATCGGAAAGGCATACTTTCATCGAGGCCTAACAAATGAACATTTGGATCTTCCAACATGGTGGGTCCCAAAGAATTTTATAATAAATACACGTTAACAAATTTTTGACGTCAATTCACGTTACAAGGGTGCGAATAATCCTACATGGGGTGCGGATTTATCATCTCCCTAAAAGAGTGGAAAAAAGATGGTCATTATTAGGCTCTTTACTAACAAGCCTTTTTTTGGGCCCCACGTGAAGCATTGGTTCGGCCAGTGAGCATGATTCCATCCCAATTCCGCTTGCCCCACCTCTTTAAAGCTGATCCTAGCTTCTTCGTTGATTAATTGGTCCTGATCTTACAGAGGGGGTGAACATTCATCTTGAAACCATTACCTTATCAATCGTTCGAGGTCTGCACCAAATGGAGTTCTCAGTCAAAAGATTTGAGTCATGTAAAAATCAATAGCTTGAAGACATCTTAAAGAACTTATGTATCATAATGCTTTATCAAGGTTTCAAATCATCCAATGAGGTGGGGCCCAAGGAAATAAAACAAAATTTTAATAGCCAACAGTTAGACCTGGCAAACGGGTGGGTCGGGCCGGGTCAACCCGCGGGTGATGCGGGTGCGGGTCCACGGGTCGGGTGAGAAAATGACCCGCATTTTGGTGGGTCAAAATTTACGTGACCCGCGCGGCCCGCGGGTGGGCCGGGTCAACCCGCGGGTCACCCGCAAATATGCCGCAAAGATGGGATTGGGATTGAAATATTTATTTTGATTTGACAGCCTCTACTTTTCCCGTAATTGTCATAACCTCCAATATGTGATTTGGTATTTTTTTCGTAATTTTAAAATTTTATAACCCTTTCTAGGTAATTTTTCATTCAAAACTTTATAATTTAGCTAATTTACTTTTTGTGGTGTAATGATTACTTTTTTACATTTTCTAGCAACATTTTAGCAACATTTGGATGCGCGCATCTTTGCACACACAAAGGCCACTTGCCGAGAAATTGCCAAAGGAGAAGCTTGATAGCAAATTCTAATAAAATAAAAACCACATTTAAATGTTATCAACACTACTGGGCACTCTCACTTTATGTATGGCCCACACCATAGGATGATCCAAACCGTCCATTAGTTGGGCCATAGCCTAAATAGGTTATGCTCCAAAAATCATTTCCATAGGATGATCTATCCCTCCAATCTGAATGTTAGAGGGTTGATCCTAACCCTCTATAGATCGGAGGGTTAGAATCAACCGATGAAAATAATTTTGGGGCATAACCTATTTAGGGTATGGCCCATCTAATGGACGGTTTGGAACTTTGGATAATCCTACGGTGCAGGACATACCGTACTTTTTATAAAGTGAGGAGTTACTCATAAAAAACAAACAGCAGAGATATAACATTCTAAAAAAGATTAAAAAATACTGTAAAAATGCGGGTGCCCGCGGGTTGACCCGACCCGACCCGTGTTTTTGCGGGTTGGGTCACCCGCGGGTTGGTTTTTGACGGGTCACGGAAACTTAGACCCGTGCCCGCAAATTTGCGGGTGGGCCGGGTCGACCCGCGAGCACGGGTCACTTTTGCCAGGTCTACCAACAGTATTCATGGACTCGATCACATCCGTCAATGTCTAAATGACTTATGGTGAACATTTACTAAACGATGTTTAAGTAGGTCTTAAATGATGTTTCCCTTGTAATGTGGAATCCTCTTCCTTTAAGGTGAAATAATTAATTGTTTCTCAAAATTAGAAGAACATTATAACCTAAACGTAAACCTTTTTAAGTCCAAAATTAATATCATGGAAATCCGTTTTAAGATCTCTACCATCTTCACGCCATTCCAAACTCTATAAATAAACACCCTCCTTGTAGTTTTCAATCAACCAAGTCATTCCACAACCAAGGACGAGAGGAATAGAATTCAGGCAAGATGAGGAAAGGGATTCAGTTGGCTGTGTTCCTGTTGATGCCTTTACTCATCACATGGGCAACACCGGGGCTCGCACGTGAGCTGTTCGAGAAAAATGAAGATGAAGAGTTTTTGTCAACTGCACCTAAAGCGGAGATCGTAAGCACACTTCCACCATCACCACTTCCATTTTATCAGTACTACATTGATCCATGCTGGGCTGATTTTATGGCAGCAGCACCCGGTTGCACTACAGCGATCCTTTTCCCACTTGAATTCCATCTGCCCTACTTGTCATTTGAACCCCAATGTTGCCAGGCAATCCGAGAGTTTAGCAAGAAATCTTGCTGGAACAAGATGTTCCTCGGTGTCCACCAGACTATCTCATACGCAAATGAAGTCGCTAAGAGTTGCAGTTAGTTCTTATCTAGGTTATTGAATAATATGTACTCCTTCCCCACCAATTAGTAGAAAGAGGAAGGGTTTATTATGTATTAGCAGAAGATGGATCTAATTTAATGCCTCATAATAAAAATAAATTTGCTTCACAACACTTTTATACAACCAGTACTTAAATCTCTCTCATCCTATTCATGGCATGATCCAAACAATCCATTTGTTGATCCACAACGTAAATGGCTTCTGCCCGTGAAATTATTTAATGATTCTAACCCTACGATCCATATAGGGACTACACATTATGGACACCTCTATAGATTGTGAGGTCAGGATCATTATACCTGGGTCCACTTTATTCAAAATCCAAACCATCCATTTGTAGGGCCCAATGTAACTAGGCCTTGCCCAATAAATCATCTCCATCTAGAGGATAATCCTAACCCTCCAATTTATTGATGGACGACACCATATATAAACCTCTCTACTAGGATCATCCCATGGAGATGATTTCATCGGAAAGGCATACTTTCATCGAGGCCTAACAAATGAACATTTGGATCTTCCAACATGGTGGGTCCCAAAGAATTTTATAATAAATACACATTATGGGATGATCATATTACTTTACACTTAAAAACTTCTATCAAACAAATATGCCTAGGTGCACATATTTTTTTTAAAATATATTTTAAATATATCCGAGGGACTAGACTCTGGATTCCTCCGGTTCTTTTTCTATGCGCTCTTTCTTCCGCAAGTTGACATCACCGAATTGGGAGGTCTCCCTCTGTTCAAGGATTTGTAAAGCGTTGCACCGCCTAGGGTGGTGGCTTTCGTTTGGACGGTAGCCAAGAAGAGAATAAATACTTATTACAGGTTGAAAAGTAGGAAACTTCTTATGGCTAGTCAGTGTGTTTTCTGCCGCAGTAATGAAGGGTCGTTGGATCATTTTCTAGTCCATTGCCCATTCTCATATCAATTGGGTATGGGGATAATAAATAGCTTTGGCTTTCAGTGGACGCTCCAAAAGGCAATTAAAACTATAATCCTTGGATGGAGTCTTGGGCCTTTTGGAGAAGTTGGCAGAGCTATGTGGAAACTAGCCCCTTAAGCGCAGATGGCAAAGAATTGCATTTGATGTGAAAGCGGGCATTATAATGGGGAGCAGTATTGTGAAGGACGCACCTAGTTATAGCCCAGGAGAAATCCTTCGGAATTGGAAGGCTGTCATCCAAGAAAAGAAGAAGCAAGTCGCAGAGCCAAAGTGGAGGCCCCCACTAAGCGGATGGAATAAAATGAATTTTACTGAAATATAAAAGGGGAGTTAGGACAAGCGGAAATTGAAGGTTTATTCAGGGATTCTAGAGGAATCATAGTTCTATTTTACTGCGGACCGGCGGGGTATTGCGGTTGAAATGAAGTGGAAGCCCGGGCATTATTATGGGGATTGAGGTGGTCCGCAAATCATGGAAGTGGAATCTAATCATTGAAGGGGATTCAAATGCTACGAACAAGTCAGTAGGTCCATGGGAGTTAGCGGATATCAACAGGGAAATTAGGATATAGTTACATCCATTTCCCCAAAATATCAGCATAAGCGTTGTTCCGCCAACACAGAAACAAATAAACTTGCAATAAAAGGTGCACAAAGAGAGGAGATGGTCATTTTCCAGGCGGTCCGATTAATGGAGAAGAGGAGGAATGAAGGGGCAGGTGAAGGGTTAAGAACCTAGTTTCTAGACGTCCATCAAGGTTGGGATCCAACATCTTGGCCAATTGTGGGCCGTGAAGAATATGATTGCTAGGGTAACTGTATTTGCTGTTACAATGGTGGGACATCTTGTCCTCATAATGTGATTCGATTACAATTTATCAATACAATTGTTGCCATTAAAAAAAATAATCAGTATAATTGTTACCTTTCAAAAAAGAAATTTGAGGGTGGAGGGTTGAGAAGTTGAGGTTTCTATCAAGAGAAAGTGAAGGAAAAGGAGGAACGCGGTCGATGTTCGAGGGTAAAAGGTCGTGTCACTAGGGTTTTTATTAAGAGAGGACAAGTTGTGCTTTCGGAAAAAAAATTATTAAGACGAATTTGTTTAAAAGAAAAATATACATGATTCTTAGTTTTTAAAGAGACAACGATGTGTTGGATTTGACAAAAAAAAGAGGATTCATGCCTAACATGGCTACAACAAGAATCTAGATGTGTTATATGCGATTCCCCTGTCGAAACCTGTCAGCACGGATTTGGGGGGGGGGGGGGGGGGGGGTCACTGCGCAATCCATGCAATACAGTCTGGCTCACTTGCAGGGAGTGGCAATCCCTGGTACTCTTCCATCCCTGTCGTCCTACAAGCACTTCATTAAAAAAAAGGGCGGCCTAGTGCACGAGGCTCCCGCTTTGCAGAGATGCTGTTTCCGTGACTTGAACCCGTGACCACCAGGTCACAATGGAGCAACCTTACCGTTGCGCCAAGGCTCGCCCTCTTCCTACAAGCACTTCGTAAAGAAACAATAAATTAGAAAATTTTAAAAATAATGGAATAGAATCAGAAAAAATGAACTTGCTGAATCTATCAATTATGGTCAAAGGTTCACTGCCAAGCATCCCAAATGTCTTGAACTTATGCTTAATTACACCTTCAAATAAAAGGTCAGGATTTCCAGCTAATAGAGTAATTGATATCTTCCTAAATAATGCCAAGTTTTCACCGTATCCGCTTATGTGAATTTCCCATAAATTATCTGTTTCCTATATCTTGGGTTTTGCCCAATTGAGAAAAAGGTCAGGTGTTAAGAAATAAAGTGTGATAGAAGGCTTCAACATATCACAAGTTGAATTTGTTATTGCCGTTTTTTCTGTTAGTATTCATTTCATCCAAAAAGCCATACTGATATCCAAAGACCCGTTGAATGTTTAGCTTGTGATGTCAATCTGATTGGCCTAGAAGACGGATGGAGTACATAAGTTTTCCCTATTTTATCTTCTTCTCTGTGATGCAATTGATGTTCCTTCTCTTATGTACCAATGAAAACAAACATTAGAGTTTTTTTTTTTTTTTTGAATGGTGAAAATGAAAGTTTCATTCTGCCCATTCTTTCCATAACATGTCAATTTAGATTCACTACAACAAAATCATTATTTACCGGCGGTTAGAACCGCTGCTAATCCCAGGAAATACTGCTGTTATATCATTTACCCGCGGTTTACTTTCCGCCGGTGTATGTCCCGTCGGTGCATCATTTACCAGCGGTTAAAACCGTAGCTATTACAACCGCTAGTGTATATGTAAAATAGCAGCGGTTTTAACCGCTGGTATATATCTACCGTTTACAGCGGTTAAAACTGTAGCTATTATAACCGCTAGTGTATATGTCAACTATAGCAGCGGTGATAACCGCTGGTATATATCGATATATAGCAGCGGTGATAACCGCTGGTATATATCGATATATACCAGCGGTTATAACTGCTGCTAATAACACCGCTACTGTATTATCATAACTAGCGGCGGTTAAAACCGCTGGTATATCTCAGTGTCGATAGTTAACCACAGATATATACCAGCGGTTAGAACCGCTGGTATATGTCAGTAATAACTACCAGCAGGTATAACCGCTGGTATATATCGAGATTGATCCGTGAACTTGAGATATATACCAGCGGTCATAACCGCTAGTAATTGTGTGAATTTTTTTTTTTTGAAAAATCCAGAAACGCTTAATATCCCAAACCAACATGGGTACAACACACATACAGAACCTGCTGTACCACACATAGAAAACTTGCTTCACATATAAGAACCTGTGACACATGCAAAAAATAGAGAACTGATAAGTAGTTGTTTCTCACCATTCTATCCAGTGACATTGGTCTTTTCACATTCATATCGATGACTCTCTTCCCTGAAAGGATTTGTAGAAGCACGATTCCGAAGCTGTATACATCGCCAGATGGATTCACACGGTGATTTCATTGGTATTCCGGATCGACATAGCCAAATGTTCCTCTCACTTCCGAGCTCACATAAGACTGACCGAGGTCCATAACTTTTGACAAACCGAAGTCTGAGAGTTTAGCTTCAAAGTGATCCCCAAGCAGAATATTGGTTGGCTGCAAAAGGAACAGGTATCCAAATCTCAAATTTGGAGCTTCTAGTAAAAAGTATAAATAAGGGGAAAATGCCATCCATGAAGTGTAATCCGAGTCTCAGGAAAATCATCAAGAAAGAAAACATAATATGTGAAATTTGACTTGCAGCATGCTATATTGGATAGAAATTGGTATGGCCAACCACCAATACAATAGTTAGTTTTCTCAAGTTTAAGATTATCATGCCTTAAAAGTCCTCTGTCCCCTATAAGTCATGTAGAAAAGGATAGTAAATTTCTAGTTTCAGAATGTCAAAAAATTTCAAGATTTCAAAAAGACACCACATTAAAGTCATGCCTTAAAAGTCCTCTGTCCCCTAGATCGGCAGGATAGGCAGACAAGGGCTTGACAAGGCAAGTAGTCTCCTAAAAGTTCAATTGGGTTCTTGCATAAGCCAATTGTAAATTCAGTTTTCTTCCTTGATTTGTTTTGCTTTGGCAATTTTTAAGTATGTCTAACTCTGCTTAAATTAAAGAAAAAGTACCCTGATTGAGGCTAAAAGCTGGGTCCGGCTTGAGCTAAGTCTATTTATTAAGCCCTTAGAACTTGGTCCAAACCAGCCATGCCTAGAACATATCCTAGAGTTGGTTAATCCTGGATGCTCTGTTCCAGGCCTTAAGAAAGTCCGTTGCCCTGGCCCAGCCCATTTTTGCGATCTCATCTGGAAAGTAAGGTCGGTTCATGTGCCGGGCCTTATGGGCCTAATTCTTGTGGGCCCATCCCACTTTAGGCTGTCAATGGGCTGGACCTATGATTATTGGATTGAAAATGTACCTTAAATCGATGTTTTTTATGCTCATCTTTCAAATTCAGCCCCCAAAATAACTCTGATTCCCTCCAACTAACCATGTAAAATATGGTCTGTTACTAATGAAAGTTTGAAACTACCCGCCATAAAATCCTCTCCTGAGCACAGAAAAGTTATTAAATGTAACACAATAAACACGACCATGAACCATGCGATTTGAAAATTTTCCTACTACGCCCCCAATGGCAAAAACAAGAAGAGAATGTAGAGAATGTCAAAGAATATCAAAATGTTATTGGGTTAGGCAGAGGAAGAAGTCTAGGTTCATCCCAAGTAGTTAGATTTCTTTCATTTCATTCCTTATCTCCTTCCATTTCCTTATTTTTCACAAGAAACATGTGTCCTTTGCATTGCATGGCCATGTTACTAAATTCATGGATTCCCACAGTTTATGGTCTTGAATTGATGTGAATTGTTTTTGTCCTACAGTCGCTCTGTTATGAAGAATCCTAAGAACCGTATGCTTGGTCATCGCGAAATGGTCGATGGGAAGGTATAACCAAGTTTCTCTCTCTCACTTAATGCATTGTACTTTGACAATCTCAATGCACTCTCATGGCATTCTTTTTTCAGTCTGTGTTCTCTAAGTAGCTTCTCAAGCCAAATAACTTCTTTGCAAGCTTGTGCAGCGGCCGTTTATTCAGCTTATACTATAGACAATCCAAGATTGAATGCCACTCACCTGCCATAGAGAAAATTATATTTTGGTATACCGACATCTATTTTTTTCATGGAAAAAATCTCCATCAACAAAACCAACACAATTAAGATCCATGTCTCCATCAACAAAACCAACACAATTAAGATCCATGCCACTATGACGTATGGAGAAATCAGAAATACCCCTTAGATATCTAAGGATCCAGTTCACATCATTCTAATGATCATGAGTTCACGACCAAGATTCTCCTTGTACTTGCTAACCACTCTCACTACTTGAGCAATGTCTGGTCTTGTGCCACCTATTTGTTCTCCTTTTGCAACCACCAGTATGCCTTTGACTACATACAATTAACCTCTACCACCATCAGAGTATTTTTGCCCTCTTCCATTGAATTTTGCCAATGATAGAAGGCTCTTCCAAAGATCGAGGGCGCGTCTAAAATCAAATATAGTGATACTGTGCACACAACCATGGAACAACTTGCTACTCACATCTCCATTCCCATGCCCATTTGTCCATGTACTCCTCTATTCCCATCTGCCCATTTGTCCATGTACTATGCCAGTCATTTGCTCTGAACTTACTTTTCTTTACCCACTTCTTCCCCCTCACACCTTCTTTATGGAGAAAGGAAAGAAACATATCTACAATTGTGATTAAAATTATTCTCATATCGCTGAAGTTTTTTCTTATTTAAAAAACTTCACCATTTCAAAAGATAAGGAGAGTGATCTAGTTATAAAAGAAAATTGGACACTAATATTAGATCCCAGGACAAGTTCAAACCTAACTAGAGTAGCCCATATATTGTCAAAAAGATGGTGAACTATTAAAAAAAAAATAGTGGTCCATATATTGTCAAAAAGATCCTTCTTGGGAAAGCAATAAGGCTTCTATGACTGTGGGAAACTCTACTATCCATATTCTGAATTTGTACCCATGAACTTTCAGAATAACTTCTGAATAGACTAGCTTCTGCCACAGATTATTACATTTCTCTCAAAATTGATAAAAAACAAAGACAAAAATTTCAGCCTATACTAACCAGAACTTGAAGCACGATACGAAGACATAAAAATAGTATTACAACCTAAAAAAATTAATCCTTTCGCGTAACTTAATTCCATCTTGTTAAGACAAATCATGTGAAATCCAACCCCACTTCAATGGTTTGTCATTTTTCTATTTGTCCAAAAAATATTACCTTTAAAAACATAATAGGAAGATTTTCTGAGCAAGACATTCTGAGAACATATAAATCTATCCTTAATCTCTTTCTATCGATGTTCTATTTGGGTGAGATCTTGATTTGATATATTGCCTATGGAAGAAGCATTGAATAAGGTGTCTGACGTTAAACAACCAGTAATCAACTGAAGTAGTCATAAATTCATAATGACAACCCAGGATTAATGATAACAATGAGCACCCAGGATTACTTAATGGAAGAAACTATTCGGAATGGGTATAATCGGATAGGATGTTTAACGGTAGCCGAAGTAAGTTGTGTTAAATACCGAGAAGATTAAAGAACCCAAAGAAAGATCCATCCCATGATGATTGGGAAGGTGAGAATCCCACAATGATGGCTTGGCTCTCACATTCAATGGAGACAAGTATTTGTAGAAATCTACTATTTTTTATGACTGTCTAGGATATATGGGAAACAGTAGCACAAACCTATTCTTAAAGGAAGGATGTATCCTGAATTTACCAGCTGCATATGGGGATTGGAACTAGATCATTCTCTGCCAATAGCCCCTACTCTCTAAGATATAAAGAACAAACCAAGCAACGCAAGATGTTTTAGCAAGCTTGAACCAAGATCTAGAATTCCAACGGGTTCAGGTGCTTGGGAAAGATGAGCTCCTCTTGAATCCATCTATAGTTATATCCAAGTAGCAATCGAAAGGCAACCTTTATGGTCCTCGTTCAGCTACAAAAGTAGAGCATTCAACTCTTGTAGCAGATTATACTGAAGGCAATAAAGGAGGTGGAAACAATTGTTGAAGAAGCCAACCATGTGTAGGGACACTGACGGATGATAGAGACAAAATGAAATGCGTTCATTGCAAGAAAATAGGAGATGCACAGGATATTTGTTGGGATCTCCATTCTGATCTTTGCCCAAAGATGAGAACAATGAGTGCCAACATAGCTACAGTTGAGAGGGAGCAGCAACAATTAATCAATTAATCCACATATTGTGGGAAGATCAATGATAGACCTAATGGATATGGCTATCAAGGATCTAATGGATATGCCCCTGACAGCGTCACATAAGGGATGCGCATATAATACACATCAATACATATATATATATATATATATATATATATATATATATATATATATATATATATGTGTTATATATACATCCATACATATAATACACATCCATACATATACGTACTTACATATGTATGTATCTATAGATATCTTTCAAAAACAAAATATGTATGTATCAATATATGTACTAAGCCCAATACTGTTTCATAAGTTTTTGAATTATGGTAGCACGTTAAAGGCATACAATTCAAGCTAGACAGAGACAAGTTGGCATGGATTTTATGATAGCTTAAGGCATACCTGAACATTATTTCCTTTTTATCTTGGCTCAATATGGACGATATTGATCGAATAAGTTTTTCGCTGGGAACAATATCTGCATCTATCACTGATGTTGTAATGCGCGTGAAGTCAAAGCATGCCTTCGAATGTAAAGATCAGCAAATTAAAAACTATTGGTTTAAGCACATCTCAGAATTCAACTAAATAACTAATAATGCCCAACACCATATCTGAGATGCTACTTACCATATGCAAAGCAGAATCCCCATAACATAATAGAGTACACGCAGCAGTCACGAAAGATGCATTGATGAGTCCTTCCACATAAAGAGTTCCTTCAGTAAGACATTTACTAAGAAGCTTAATAGTCCAAGTGGCAAAAGGCTGCCACCTTGGCTTATCTGTGAGATCAATCAGAACACCAGGGCCATCTGTGGGTCTGCAACATGCTGGGAGGTCACTAAGAAGAGCCAGGGCACTAGATATTAAAGCGAATGACCCGTGGAAACACTTCAATGACACTTTAGTGAAACCGGCGACATTTGATTTGTCTGCATACAGTGATGCCACATATAAAAGATCTGTATGAAAAGAAGATCTAAATGGTAACGAACTTCTAGAAGGTACAAATCTCCTGCTGAAGGTTGGCCCAGCATTGAAAGATATGGCATCAAGACCATGGAAGGTTTCTTAAAAAATGGCAGGGACAGGGCTCCTGTTAAGCTATGTATTTGCCCAAATATGTGCATTGAACAGAGTAAAGATCAAAACTAGAATAAATGAACATTTTCTTTATCAACATCAATGTCGCAAACCTTTCTTGCCCTCACCATGCACTTTTGCCATAGCAAGAAGTTCCTTTCTATTCTTCCCAACAACATGAGACATGTCCTGCAAATATATATACATGCATAAAAGTAGAGATATGTTATTGTTACACATCTTATTTTTAAAAAAGGTGACAATTCACACAACAAAATTTCAAGATGGAAAAATAAAATAAGTACCGGAAGAGGATAGCAAGGGGAGTTCATGTATTGTGTTGTATAATGGTCAATACATTGTGCCTTGTTCTTGGTACCAACATGCTCTGCAACTTCCGTCCAATTCCCCAATCCATACATTTCAATTCCCTGAAAAAGAAAGTTACTAAAATTTCTTGACATATAAGTTTAGAGATTCACCTTAATTCTCTAAAAATCAAAATATAAAAATATGCAAAAGAAAAGAAGACCTGACCTCTTGCATTTCATACATCGTAACAAAATAAGGAATAAAAATTCAGGCATACCTCTAAAAGTAGTATCTCCCATGAAAAGAACAACATTTGGATGCCGCAGCCTTAGCATGATTCTAATCTGCAAAATGGCACTGGTAGACATTGAATCGGAACTCGGAAGAAATTTTCTAAAGACAATTCACGAAATCAGGAATTTGATTCATTATAGTCTAACAATTTATGAATTCAGATATAAGTGTAAGATTCTTACTTCGCATCTAAATTGCTCCAAAGCATCACCTGAGACGTCTTGGTCCAAGAATTTCTTCAGAGCGACTTCCTGTCATGCAGAGCCAATTCCACAATTTCAGTATAATGACAAAAGTATCATACCGTTGCCTTAACCATCACCATCACAGTCTAAAAATTCTAGAGTTTAAACGGCAGGTTCCCCCCAGTTGTTTACCGCAACATTGTTTATGTAATAACAATAGCCACCTAAAGTTGCTCAATAAATATGGTTCCCTCACAAGATATTAAACAGGAAACACATACCTATATGTGAAGAAAGTCAAGAAGATGACTGAAAGTGTATGCATTATACAACGTTCATACTGTATTTGTTCTTTACTCCGTCTGATTTTCCCACTACTGGAAGTGTACATGCATGAGGGTATTCTTGTTCCTTATTTATAGTCTCTTTTTTTTTTGGAATGGCAGAGATATCTATTAAAAGAAAAGGAGGGGAAACCCCCATGACCGAAATGGTCGATACAACAGCGATAGGACCACATCAAAAATATTGCATGAATCCGTGAAAAAGGTACAAAAAGAAAAATATAAGACAACATAGCCAATAATATATTGTGGTATATAGGTGATATGATAAATAAGCCTATAGAATGATTTTTATCTCATCAGAATAAATCGTTATATATTGGGATATATCATCTATATGTTGCAAACCTGGTGACTAAGCATGGAATACCATGACGATAAGAGTCTATAGTCTATACAGATACTCCTGGAACCCATTCAAAAGGACTCATTGCATAGAAAGGGGAACTTCTCATCTTCTCTGGAAGTTCAACATCTTCATCGATAAGGCAAAAACAAACGCAAAGAGCACAAATAATCCAATGACCCCAGCAGATATCCATCCGACAGATTCATGTTTGAATCCAAAATAATCCATCACAAAGTGGTCCACTTGTTCTTTCGTCTCCATTACATCAGTTATGTCTCCGAACTGCGAAGCAACTAGTCCATACAAGGTCCAAGCAACAGGGCAAGCCCAATAATACCATCTCCACCATATTGGAATTCTCTGTTAACCAAAATCCAAAAAACTGTCAACGTCAGTTTAATCAAGAGAAGTGTATATACAGAGAGAGTTGAGCTAGAATCCACGGTGCTGGAAGCAATCAATGAGGGTCGATGCTTGCCTTACCATCCGACTCCACCCATTTACCCAGTCGGACCCTTGCTCAGTCTCAATGACGAGTCATCGTTGTCGGAAAACCCATGTATCGAATGGTTAAACAAGCAGCCTCCGGGGTCGGTGGTGTTCTTGTGCTTTGGGAGTAATGGTGCATTCCCTGAGCCTCAGGTGAAGGAGATAGCTCTTGGGTTACAACAAAGTGGGTCTCGGTTTCTATGGTCATTGAGGTGCCGTTCTGGAGAAGAGTTTGGCATGTTGGCGGATGTGAATCTGGATGAGGTTTTACCGGAAGGGTTCTTAGAATGGACGGAAGAGAAAGGATTGGTATGGCCATCTTGGGTCCCACAAACAGCGATCTTGGCACACCCTGCTGTGGGGGGTTTCGTTTCACACTGTGGGTGGAAGTGTGGAACTCCATTCTGGAGAGCTTGTGGTATGGGGTGCCGATTCTGGCATGGCCGCTGTATGCTGAGCAGAAGCTGAATGGGTTTCAGCTGGTGAGGGATTTGGGTTTGGCAGGGGAGCTGAAATTGGATTATGAGGGAGGGGGTTTTGTTAGTGCGGACGAGGTGGAGAGGGGAGTGAGGTGTTTGATGGGGGACAGCAAGGAAGGAATGAAGGTGAGGGGAAGGGTTAAAGAGATTTCAAATGCGAGTCGTAAAGCACTGGAAGAAGGGGGTTCTTCGTTTGCACATATGAAGAGCCTGATTGACCAACTCACCAAATTGGACGTGTAGTAAGCAGTTCACTAGCTGGTTCAAGAAGTTTGATGTTCTTAATTTGTATTTTGGGTTTAGTATCTATCTATCTATCTATTCTCACTTGTTAAATCGACTTTGTATTTTGTAATTTGTATTTTGGGTTTAGTATCTATCACTTGTTCTTAATTTGTATTTTGGGTTTAGTATCTATCCCAAAAGCAGACAACAAGTAGATGTGGCTGAGTGGAGATGGATTCAACCCTATATTTCAAACAAAATCTACACATAGAACTGAATAGGAAGGAAAACCCTATATTTCAAACAAAATCTACACAGAGAACAGAATCCATGAGAGAAAAGCAAGAACATGAGCATAAGCACAAAAAAAACGTGGTTTAGTATCTATCACTTGTTCTTAATTTGTATTTTGGCTTTAGTATCTATCCCAAAAGCAGACAACAAGTAGATGTGGCTGAGTGCAGATGGATTCAACCCTATATTTCAAACAAAATCTACACATAGAACTGAATAGGAAGGAAAACCCTATATTTCAAACAAAATCTACACAGAGAACAGAATCCATGAGAGAAAAGCAAGAACATGAGCATAAGCACACAAAAAACGTGGATTTGGCTTAGTGGAAATGGATTCACCCAAATCAATAGAGTAGAAACAAAAACCCAAAATTTCTCACAAAATCTGTAAAACCAGTTACAACCCTAATAAAAAAATGAGTGATAAAGAGAGAGGAACGAGGCATACCTTGCCGGTGGAAGTAGCCGGAGTTTGTTGCCGGACGAGCTTGTCGGAGAAAATGGGTAAACGGAAAAGAGGGAAAGGAAAATATGAGGTGGTCAGAGGTTGCCGCCGGAGTACGTAGCCGGAAAAGGGAAGAGGGCAAGATCGATTTCTCAGGAAAAGGGTTAGGGCACGATTGAGAAGGGAAAGGGGAAAAGTTTTTACGCGGGATATGTTCGTGGGCGAGGCATAGGGCACGATTTCGTGTCTTTTATAAAAACGGACTTCAGCAGCGGGTTACTAAAAGACCGCTCGTACAGGTATACCTTTACAAGCGATTTCTATGACTGGTGCTAAATGACTGCCACTAAAAATAACATTTCTGTAGTGATTTATGTACCGGCTAAACATTCGTAATTAAATTAGTGAACTGCATCGATTGCTTAAGTACGATAGGTGATGATATTTCAGAACATGACACTTCTGTCTTCATTTTGCACTTTTTCCTTAAAAAAAAAACTAGAGGTTAAATGCTGTTATAATTCCAAATAGGAATTACACTGGGTTTCGTCTTATTTATTTCGTGGAAGACACGAGACTAAATACACAAAAGCGGTCTCATTCTGGTGGTCTCATTCTAGTTACAGTAGCCATTGCATAAAATAAAAATTAACAATTTAATCGATTTTTGTTCAACGGGAATGCTTAAGTGAAGGGAGCCCATGCAAAAACTTAGCGTCACGGCCGCTCCCCATTACAGGTATAGTGGTCGCTCAACCTAGCCTTCTATACTCCCGGGACATCTACAAGGCCACAAGTATTAAAGCAGTCGATCCTGCACCATGGCTATACATATTAGACATTTTTTGTTCCGTTTAGTGATTTCTAGTAAATCAAATTACTTTTTTTCGAAATTGATGGAAGAGCAAAAGATGATATATGGAGTGCTATAACAAAATTAACATAGCAGTTGTGTAAATGAACAAAGATGAAGTTGAATCTTCGAAATACTGATGTTCGAGTAGAGAACAATATGTGAATTAATGGCAAATCATTGCCCACAATGTTAAAGTGAGGAGGGAATCATCTTGCCTTTATACCTTTAAAAAAAAGTATCTGGCTCTTGAGACTATTGAATCCATTTCCTCACCATTTTCTGGGAAGAGCCAAAATCAGCAAACAGTTGGCAATGGTATCTAGTAAGTGCCAAAAACCAATTGAAGTAAAATGCCGAACAGGATTTCTCAATGATTGATCATTGAAATCCTAATTCATTCATAAATCAAAGATGGAAGAACGAACACCATTGTGGTATCAGAGCCTTGTTTAGATGTGAAATCAGGGAGAAAAATCAACGAAAATCGATAAGAACAAGGTCTAGAGATATTTTCAAAAGTGACCGATCAACAGACACTGCCATTGATCGGCGTTTCATACCAATGATCATCCTCACCCAATGGTCGGATGATCGAACATCAAACTAAGAGCAAAAACACTGAAATTGATTTCAAATGAGGGCCACCATATTTTGCCTTTACTTTGGTTAATCATCATATTAATTTTCACAACACAAATAATAACAAGATTTTAAATTTGTTGGGCCATAGGATCCTTTCTGTAAAACTAAAGCTGAGTTATATGAAAAAAAATTATTTTTACGGAAAATTGACAAACAGATCTACAATTACCCAAGACCAAAATCACACCGATAAAACAATTTTAGTAACGACACATCTAATGGGGCCCACTCAAAACAACAATTTAAAATAAGAATAGGGAGATGATAAATTCGCACCCTCTATAGAATTATTTGCGCCCCTTTAACCTGAATTGACGTAAAAAAGGAAGGTCCTCACTGCATTGACGGTATTGCGTGATGATCACTGAACGTAGGTTGGCCTGCTTGCTTGCTTGACCCAATGAGTTAATCGAAACGAGCACGGTTTGCTCGATGTTCGACTAGTGCTAGCGCCATCTTTCATCTTAGTGCTTAGTGGTCTGGAATTGAACCTTTTTCCCTTTCGGAAGCAGGATTGGGCGGTGCCTAATTAATGACTGATTTTTTATGAGAGCTTTGAGTTCTTCCTGCATGGCTACTGTCCAACATGACTTAGATGCAGCTTCAGAATCAAAATTAGGCTTGGGAGATCGCAGATGACGATCTCTTCGACTAATAGACTTCAACACATTTTTTACGTCAATTCACGTTAGAAGGGTGCGAATAATCCTACATGGGGTGCGGATTTATCATCTCCCTAAAAAAGTGGATAAAAGATGATCATTATTAGGCTCTTTACTAACAAGCCTTTTTTTGGGCCCCACGTGAAGCATTGGTTCGGCCAGTGAGCATGATTCCATCCCAATTCCGCTTGCCCCACCTCTTTAAAGATGATCCTAGCTTCTTCATTGATTAAAGTGTCCTGATCTTACAGAGGGGGTGAACATTCATCTTGAAACCATTACCTTATCAATTGTTCGAGGTCTGCACCAAATGGAGTTCTCACTCGAAAGATTTGAGTCATGTAAAAATCAATAGCTTGAAGACATCTTAAAGAACTTATGTATCATAATGCTTTATCAAAGGTTTCAAATCATCCAATGAGGTGGGGCCCAAGGAAATAAAACAAAATTTTAATAGCCAACAGTATTCATGGACTCGATCACCATCCGTCAATGTCTAAATGACATATGGTGAACATTTAGTAAACGATGTTTAAGTAGGTCTTAAATGATGTTTCCCTTGTAACGTGGAATCCTCTTACTTTAAGGTGAAATAATTAATTGTTTCTCAAAATTAGAAGAACATTATAACCTAAACGTAAACCTTTTTAAGTCCAAAATTAATATCATGGAAATCCGTTTTAAGATCTCTACCATCTTCACGCCATTCCAAACTCTATAAATAAACACCCTCCTTGTAGTTTTCAATCAACCAAGTCATTCCACAACCAAGGACGAGAGGAATAGAATTCAGGCAAGATGAGGAAAGGGATTCAGTTGGCTGTGTTCCTGTTGATGCCTTTACTCATCACATGGGCAACACCGGGGCTCGCACGTGAGATGTTCGAGAAAAATGAAGATGGAGATTTTTTGTCAACTGCACCTAAATCGGAGATCGTAAGCACACTTCCACCATCACCACTTCCATATTATCAGTACTACATTGATCCATGCTGGGCTGATTTTATGGCAGCAGCACCCGGTTGCACTACGGCGATCCTTTTCCCACTTGAATTCCATCTGCCCTACTTGTCATTTGAACCCCAATGTTGCCAGGCAATCCGAGAGTTTAGCAAGATATCTTGCTGGAACAAGATGTTCCTTGGTGTCCACCAGACTATCTCATACGCAAATGAAGTCGCTAAGAGTTGCAGTTAGTTCTTATCTAGGTTATTGAATAATATGTACTCCTTCCCCATCAATTAGTAGAAAGAGGAAGAGTTTATTATGTATTAGCCGAAGATGGATCTAATTTTAGTGCCTCATAATATAAATAAATTTGCTTCACAACCGGCACAACACTTTTGTACAACCAGTACTTAAATCTCTCTGATCCTACTCATGGCATGATCCAAACAATCCATTTGTTGATCCCATGAAATTATTTCATGATTCTAACCCTACGATCTATATAGGGACTCCACATTATGGACACCTCTATAGATTGTGGGGTCAGGATCATTATACCTGGGCCCACTTTATTCAAAATCCAAACCATCCGTTTGTAGGGCCCAATGTAACTAGGCCTTGCCCAATAAATCATCTCCATCTAGAGGATAATCCTAACCCTCCAATTTATTGATGGACGACACCATATATAAACCTCTCTACTAGGATAATCCCATGGAGATGATTTCATCGGAAAGGCATATTTTCACCGAGGCCTAACAAATGAACATTTGGATCTTCCAACATGGTGGGTCCCAAAGAAATTTATAATAAATACACATTATGGGATGATCATATTACTTTACACTTAAAAACTTCTATAAAAAAAATATGCGTAGGTGCACATATTTTTTTTAAAATATATTTTAAATATATCCGAGGGACTAGACTCTGGATTCCTCCGGTTCTTTTTCTGTGCGCTCTTTCTTCCGCAGGTTGGCATCACCGAATAGGGAGGTCTCCCTCTGTTCAAGGATTTGTAAAGTGTTGCACCGCCTAGGGTGGTGGCTTTCGTTTGGGCGGTACCCAAGAAGAGAATAAATACTTATGACAGGTTGAAAAGTAGGAAACTTCTTATGGCTAGTCAGTGTGTTTTCTGCGGCAGTAATGAAGGGTCGTTGGATCATTTTCTAGTCCATTGCCCATTTTCATATCAATTGGGTATGGGGATAATAAATAGCTTTGGCTTTCAGTGGACGCTCCAAAAGGCAATTAAAACGATAATCCTTGAATGGAGTCTTGGGCCTTTCGGAGAAGTTGGCAGAGCTATGTGGAAACTAGCCCCTTATGCGGTAATTTGGGACCTTTGGAAGGAAAGAAACAACCGTATTTTCCAAGATCTAAAGCGCAAATGGCGAAGAATTGCATTTGATGTGAAAGCGGCATTATAGCGGGAGCAATATTGTGAAGGATGCACCTAGTTATAGGCCAGGAGAAATCCTTAGGAATTGGAAGGCTGTCATCCAAGAAAAGAAGAAGCAAGTCGCAGAGCCAAAGTGGAGGCCCCCACTAAGCGGATGGAATAAAATGAATTTTACTGAAATATAAAAGGGGACCTAGGACAAGCGGAAATTGAAGGTTTATTCAGGGATTCTAGAGGAATCATAGTTCTATTTTACTGCGGACCGGCGGGGTATTGCGGTAGAAATGAAGTGGAAGCCCGGGCATTATTATGGGGATTGAGGTGGTCCGCAAATCATGGAAGTGGAATCTAATCATGGAAGGGGATTCAAATGCTACCAACAAGTCAGTAGGTCCATGGGAGTTAGCGGATATCAACAGGGAAATTAGGATATAGTTACATCCATTTCCCCAAAATATCAGCATAAGCGTTGTTCCGCCAACAAAGAAACAAATAAACTAGCAATAAAAGGTGCACAAAGAGAGGAGATGGTCATTTTCCAGGCGGTCCGATTAATGGAGAAGAGGAGGAATGAAGGGGCAGGTGAAGGGTTAAGAACCTAGTTTCTAGACATCCATCAGGGTTGGGATCCAACATCTTGGCCAATTGTGGGTGGTGAAGAATATGATTGCTAGGGTAACTGTATTTGCCGTTACAATGGTGGAACATCTTGTCATCATAATGTGATTCGATTACAATTTATCAATACAATTGTTGCCATTAAAAAAAATAATCAGTATAATTGTTACCTTTCAAAAAAGGAATTTGAGGGTGGAGGGTTGAGAAGTTAAGGTTTCTATCAAGAGAAAGTGAAGGAAAAGGAGGAAGGCGATCGATGATCGAGGGTAAATGGTCGTGTCACTAGGGTTTTTATTAAGAGGACAAGTTGTGTTTTCGGAAAAAAAATTATTAAGACGAATTTGTTTAAAAGAAAAATATACATGATTCTTATTTTTTAAAGAGACAACGATGTGTTGGATTTGACAAAAAAAAGAGGATTCATGCCTAACATGGCTACAACAAGAATCTAGATGTGTTATATGCGATTCCCCTGTCGAAACCTGTCAGCACGGATTTTGGGGCGGAGGGGGGGGGGTCACTGCACAATCCATGCAATACAGTCTGGCTCACTTGCAGGGAGTGGCAATCCCTGGTACTCTTCCATCCCTGTCGTCCTACAAGCAGTTCATTAAAAAAAAGGGCGGCCTAGTGCACGAGGCTCCCGCTTTGCCGAGATGCTGTTTTCGTGACTTGAACCCGTGACCACCAGGTCACAATGGAGCAACCTTACCGTTGCGCCAAGGCTCGCCCTCTTCCTACAAGCACTTCGTAAAGAAACAATAAATTAGAAAATTTTAAAAATAATGGAATAGGTTAAGAAAAAATGAACTTGCTGAATCTATCAATTATGGTCAAAGGTTCAATGCCAAGCATCCCAAATGTCTTGAACTTATGCTTAGTTACACCTTCAAATAAAAGGTCAGGATTTCCAGCAAATAGAGTAATTGATATCTTCCTAAATAATACCAAGTTTTCACCGTATCCGCTTATGTGAATTTCCCATAAATTATCTGTTTCCTATATCTTGGGTTTTGCCCAATTGAGAAAAAGGTCAGGTGTTAAGAAATAAATTGTGATAGAAGGCTTCAACATATCACAAGTTGAATTTGTTGTTGCCGTTTTTTCTGTTAGTATTCATTTCATCCTAAAAGCCATATTGATATCCAAAGACCCGTTGAATGTTTAGCTTGTGATGTTAATCTGATTGGCCTAGAAGACGGATGGAGTACATAAGTTTTCCCTATTTTATCTTCATTCTGCCTATTCTTTCCATAACATGTCAATTTAGATTTATGTACTGGCTAAACATTCGTAATTAAATTAGTGAAGTGCATCGATTGCTTAAGTATGATAGGTGATGATATTTCAGAACATGACACTTCTGTCTTCATTTTGCACTTTTTTCTTAAAAAAAAAACTAGAGGTTAAATGATGTTACAATTCCAAATAGGAATTACACTGGGTTTCGTCTTATTTATTTTATTCTCTGTTTGCTCGCTGAACCTTCGAGAATAACCCCGGGAAGGTCCAGAGCTCCAGGGACTTGCCGCATATTACTCAAACTGCTGAAAGGAAGATCAGAATTGATCAACAGTTTATGGCATTGCTCTCCTCTGAAATTGATTAGCGAGGTTAGTTTTCTTATATTGGGTTATGGTATTATTGTATATCATGATGTAACAGTAATATACAGCAATCTAACGGTTTGTATTTGTAATTGGTAGCATTGCCATACGATGTATATGTTAAAGTGGATGTGTGAGGGGTCTCTGCCTTGTATCCCCGAAGAGCGCTGCACCATATAATTTTTTGTGGAAGACTCCAGACTGAATAAACAAAAGCGGTGTCATTCTAGTTACAGTAGCCATTGCATAAAATAAAAATTAAAAATTTAATCGATTTTTGTTCAATGGGAATGCTTAAGTGAAGGGAGCCCATGCAAAAACTTAGCGTCACGGCCGCTCCCCATTACAGGTATAGTGGTCGCTCAACCTAGCCTTCTATACTCTCGGCACATCTACAAGGCCACAAGTGTTAAAGCAGTCGATCCTGCACCATGGCTATACATATTAGACATTTTTTGTTCCGTTTAGTGATTTCTAGTAAATAGAAGTATTTTTTTTCGAAATTGATGGAAGAGCAACAGATGATATATGGAGTGCTATAACAAAATTAACATAGCAGTTGTGTAAATGCACAAAGATGAAGTTGAATCTTTGAAATATTGATATTTGAGTAGAGAACAATACATGAATTAATGGCAAATCATTGCCCAATATGTTAAAGTGAGGAGGGAATCATCTTGCTTTTATACCTTTAAAAAAAAGTTTCTTGCTCTTCTGACTATTGAATCCATTTCCTCACCATTTTCTGGGAAGAGCCAAAATCAGCAAACAGTTGGCAATGGTATCTAGTAAGTGCCAAAACCCAATTAAAGTAAAATTCCGAACAGGATTTCTCAATGATCGATCATTGAAATCGTAATTCATTCAAAAATCAAATATGGAAGAACAAACACCATTGTGGTATCAGAGCCTTGTTTAGATGTGAAATCAGGGAGAAAAATCAATGAAAATCGATAAGAACAAGGTCTAGAGATATTTTCAAAAGTGACCGATCAACAGACACTGCCATTGATCGGCGTTTCATACCAATGATCATCCTCACCCAATGGTCGGATGATCGAACATCAAACTAAGAGCAAAAATACTGAAATTGATTTCAAATGAGGGCCACCATATTTTGCCTTTACTTTGGTTAATCATCATATTAATTTTCACAACACAGATAATAACAAGATTTTAAATTTGTTGGGCCATAGGATCCTTTCTGTAAAACTAAAGCTGAGTTATATGAAAAAAAATATTTTTACGGAAAATTGACAAACAGATCTACAATTACCCAAGACCAAAATCACACCGATAAAACAATTTTAGTAACAACACATCTAATGGGACCCACTCAAAACAACAATTTAAAATAAGAATAGGGAGATGATAAATTCGCACCCTCTATAAACTTATTTGCGCACCTTTAACCTGAATTGACGTAAAAACGGAAGGTCCTCACTGCATTGACGGTGTTGCGTGATGATCACTGAACGTAGGTCGGCCTCCTTGCTTGCTTGACCCAATGAGTTAATCGAAACGAGCGCGGTTTGCTTGATGTTCGACTAGTGGAAGCGCCATCTTTCATCTTAGTGCTTAGTGGTCTGGAATTGAACCTTTTCCCTTTCGGATGCAGGATTGGGCAGTGCCTAATGACTGATTTTTTCTGAGAGCTTTGAGTTCTTCCTGCATGGCTACTTTCCAACATGACTTAGATGCAGCTTCAGAATCAAAATTAGGCTTGGGAGATCGCAGATGACGATCTCTTCGACTAATAGACTTTAACACATTTTTGACGTCAATTCACGTTACAAGGGTGCGAATAATCCTACATGGGGTGCGGATTTATCATCTCCCTAAAAAAGTGGATAAAAGATGATCATTATTAGGCTCTTTACTAACAAGCCTTTTTTTGGGCCCCACGTGAAGCATTGGTTCGGCCAGTGAACATGATTCCATCCCAATTCCGCTTGCCCCACCTCTTTAAAGATGATCCTAGCTTCTTCATTGATTAATTGGTCCTGATCTTACAGAGGGGGTGAACATTCATCTTGAAACCATTACCTTATCAATCGTTCGAGGTCTGCACCAAATGGAGTTCTCACTCGAAAGATTTGAGTCATGTAAAAATCAATAGCTTGAAGACATCTTAAAGAACTTATGTATCATAATGCTTTATCAAAGGTTTCAAATCATCCAATGAGGTGGGGCCCAAGGAAATAAAACAAAATTTTAATAGCCAACAGTATTCATGGACTCGATCACCATCCGTCAATGTCTAAATGACATATGGTGAACATTTACTAAACGATGTTTAAGTAGGTCTTAAATGATGTTTCGCTTGTAATGTGGAATCCTCTTACTTTAAGGTGAAATAATTAATTGTTTCTCAAAATTAGAAGAACATTATAACCTAAACGTAAACCTTTTTAAGTCCGAAATTAATATCATGGAAATCCGTTTTAAGATCTCTACCATCTTCACGCCATTCCAAACTCTATAAATCAACACCCTCCCTGTACTTTTCAATCAACCAAGTCATTCCACAACCATGGCGGAGAGGAATAGAATTCAGGCAAGATGAGGAAAGGGATTCAGTTGGCTGTGTTCCTGTTGATGCCTTTACTCATCACATGGGCAACACCGGGGCTCGCACGTAAGCTGTTCGAGAAAAATAAAGATGAAGATTTTTTGTCAACTGCACCTAAATCGGAGATCGTAAGCACACTTCCACCATCACCACTTCCATATTGTTGGACCGAAAATCGGTAACAGGTACTGCAGTGACATCAGAGCTGAGCTGGAGGACCCGAGGAGCTGATGTGAAGGAGCTAAGGAGCTGAGTCCTGCGCAAGGAGCAAACGAGGTCAGAAGACCAACCCGGGGTGTTACTCCGGACAGGCCCTTTGACACTCAAGTCAGTATGTGCAAGAGTTCAGAGCGAATATTAAGAGTGGGAGAGAAGAGGGTATTACATTACCCATTGGTTTGAACATTGAATCCCCTTTTATAGGAAAAATTAGTGACGTGGGATTACCCACCCCTGGACAAGTGGCGGCCTGCTATAGGTTTGAGTTCACCTACTCCAGAACAGGTGTCGACCTGCCATAGGTTTGAGTTCACCTACTCCAGGACAGGTGTCGACCTGCCATAGGTTTGAGTTCACCTACTCTGGGGTAATTACAATAATACCCCTGTACAAGTGTCAACCTGTTACAGGTGGCTGTTTTTATACCCCATCAGTTGCCCCCAGTTCTCCAAGTCATTGTAATGATTTGGGGAAGTGTGGTGAGTCACATTCCTGATCGGGAGGAGTCTGTTCGGCGAAGCCGTTTGTCCGGCCTGAAAATCAGTCCGGAAATTTGTCAGTCCGGCCTGGGAATCAGTTCGGAAATTTGTCAGTCCGGCTTGGGCCGGATTCATTTTTTTTCGTGTAGCGGACGCGTCATATCCTGTCCAGCTTGGGCCGGACTCATTTTTGTCGCGTAGCAGACGCGTTATATCCTGTCCGGCTTGGGCCGGACTCATTTTTGTCTCGTAGCGGACGCGTTATATCCTGTCCGGCTTGGGCCGGACTCATTTTTGTCAGGTAGCGGACGCGCCATATCCTGTCTGGCTTGGGCCGGACTCATTTTTGTCGCGTAGTGGATGCGCCATATCCTGTCCGGCATGGGCCAGACTCATTTTTGTGATGTACTCAATCGCTTTTGAGAGCTATCCTTCATGCGGGCATTTCATGGAAGCCCTTAGTCTCTTGGAGATACGCACGTACGTCTCGTGACCTTGCCTCGAAGTTCGTGCCCCTCATTAATGAAAGACACGTGGCACCACGCAGGCGCCCTCGACGCGCGTGCCCTTCATTAAATGTAGACCCCCATCACCAAAGTTTATAAAAGGAGGGTTTTCACCCTTCATTTCTTACCTTTACTTTTTACTTTCCTTTTGCTTTTTGCTCTGCCAGTTCGGCTTAAGCCAGTTCGGCTCACGTAGTTCGTGGTTGTGAAGGGCTGCGGATTTGGGAGCTTTCAGTTCTAAATCGGGAGATTTCAGTTCTGACCGGTAATCTTCTTGAGCGCGCCTTTTATTAGTTTCTTTTTCTGCGTTCATGTCCTGTAGTAGCTCTAGCTCTAAGTCCGGTTCGGGGTCCGGTTCAAGGGAGTCTTCCAGTAGCTCAGTGTCTAGTTCATCGGAGAGGACTCAAAATAATCCGACCAGATGTAGACACCCCATTTTGACCGGACCCTAAAGTCCCCAAAATTGAATAAGAACTCCAAAAATCAAATAAAATTCCCAAATTCCGAGTCCCAAAATATCCCGAAATTAATCTCAAAAATTCCTGAAGGACTGGGCCCAAAATGAGAAGAAGGCTTGAGTTTTGAGCATCTTATTGTGCGTATTCCCGGGTACAAATTCCCCAGGAGATTGTTAGTGTTCTCAAGGATACCCCTGCAAAATTTCATGGTAATCGGGCGAGAAATGTAGAATAAGACAGGCGAAGTGTGTGCAATAATCAAAGTTGGGTTGTGATAGGGTGAATTATCAAAGCTTGGTTGTGTAGATATCGCCCTCCTTTTTTTTATAAAAGGCAAGATATTTTGTTTGGTAAAATGGTGATTTGCCACCTTTAGAGGGGTAATTTTGGAATTCTAATATTGCTTAAGGTGTAAGCAATCCTTAGTGACCCTTGGATCAAATCAGAGGGTGAGGATCACTTAGAGAGAGGAGAATCTTTCGCCCTATTTTCTACATGAGGCCCCCCCTGGTAGTATAAAAGGAGTAGTCAAAATGCATTAGGAGGGGCTGTCCAAGTAAAGATGGGGGGGAGAAAAAGTTTACCATTTCCCTTTTTATATCCTCTAGAGCTAGGGTTCTAGGGGAGGGGTCTTCTTTATCTTCGTCGGAGAAAAGGAAGCAAAGAGAGAGAGAGAGAGAGAGCTCATCCTCCGGCCACCCTCCAACCTCCGGCCGAGCTGCCTCCATCTCCTCCCTCATCTCTCCTCTTCAACCACCATCTCCATCCCTTACCAGCAACCCAACCACCAAACCCACATCCGGCCAGCAACCCCTTTTCTTTAAAAAAAAAAAACCTCCGGCCGCCTCTCCCAACTCCGGTCAATCCACCCACCACCACCTCCTCTGTTCTTCTCCCTCTTCAACCTCAAAACCCATTTCTGCAAAACCAAAACCCCACCTTCATCAACCTCCTCTGTCTTCATCTTCTCCGGCAAGCTTGCCGGATTCCGGCCAAGACTACCCCACCACCGCCACCATCTTCATCCTCCAACCTCATTCCCGCCGGCCGGCCGGCCATCTTCTTCCTCCTCTGCTGCTATCCCATTCAAACCCATTTCAAACCCCCATGGAATCTGACCCAGCTAACCCACTTCATCTCCGCAAAACCCATTATCTCAAACCGATCTCCCATCCATACCCCCTTCATCTCTGCCCGAACCCTCCTCATTTTTCTTCCACCCACCTCCTTCTCCCGCCGGCCATCCATCCATCTCCGGCCAGCCCAAGCTCGATCCCTTTCAATTTCATCTCCTTCGGCCAACCACCACCAGCCGCCGCCACCATCATCTTCCCCCCTTTGTTCCCTTCACCCATCCGGTCAAAACCCACCTCACCGATCTCCACCATCTCTGCAACTTCCAAAATCCAAACCTATCCCCTGTTCTCTGCAAAACCCATATTAAAACCATCCAAACCCTCTTCATTTTGTTTTTCACCCCAACTCCGACCATCTTCCCACCCCATCTCCGATCCAACCCAGCAACTACTGAGATTACCTTCATCGATTCCGGCAATTTTGCCGGAATCCGACCGTTTCCTCTCCTCTGATCTCGGATCTTTCATCATCGCCATCGCTGTTATTGCATTCAACCCAAGAGAGGTTCTCTGCATGCATTGCGTCCTCGCGGCGCGGGGATCGTCTCCGGATCGGCAACTTTGTGCGGCACCGGCAATGGAAAATTAAAGTGTAACTAGCCCAACTTGGGTAATTTCTCATCCTCTTAGGCATTTTGGTCTTATGATCTCTGAAAATTCTTTTGGCTTATTTCTCGAAATTCAGTTCTCAGGTTTTCTTTTTGTCTATTCTCAGTGCTTTATGATCCAATGCACCTTGATTCGTAAGCTTGAGCTTATGGTAGTCATCTTCAGATGGTGATTTTCTTTATTTTTAGTTGGAAATATATCAAATGGCTCATCTCAGGGCATTCCTTTTCTCTGCATTCCTGATGATCAACCTTTATCTTCATGTTTCCTATCTAATGAATTTCAGCATTTTAATAGTCTTCGCGATTCAGTTGAATATTTTGATTAAGCCCAAACAGGTTCTGTTCGTGGTTCAGATCGCACATTAACAAAGGTCTCAATTGAATTGTTATGTTTTTTTTTTTTTTTATTGCAAAAGAGAAAATTCCTTGTACAGTGGCAACATGAATCAGTCTTTTTCGGGGTTTTAGAACTCTTTGCCTCTAGGAATTTGTCTTTTTCGGGCGCAGGCTATGACGGAATGTTTCTTGAGCCAACCCCTTCCCTTCCTGCCTTAGAGTTTCATCAGATTAAGGGATTTCTTCCTCTTTAGAGTCTGTCATAGAGAGTTTAGGAGTCAGTCCTTTCGTATATGAGTCAGTCTTCAGCATAGGAGTCACTCTTTCAGGAGTCTGTCCTATCATCATAGGGGTTAGGATTCTGTCAATCCTCTCATCAAGTCATGTGATTCTTATCCGCTCTTGCAAGGTATAGGATGCTGTCCAACCCTTGCAGAGTCGTGATTCTGTCCAATTCCCCCGCAAAGCATAGGATGTTGTCCAACCTTTGCGGGATATCAGGAGTCTGTCCTACCCTTATGATGATAAGATTTTATCCTCTCGAGTCAAAAGCATTAAAAAACATCTGAAAAACCAAAAAATCTCAAAAATCAAGAGTCATTTGGAGTGGTTAGGAAATCTGGTCTGAACTACGGATGGCTTGATCCTTAGCTGAGGGGTACGTAGGCAGCTCAGGCGTGCAGCTGGCATCCTGAGTTCAGTCACAACTTTCACAACTTTCACAACTTTCACAACTTCAAAAACTTCCACAAGTTTCAAAACCTTTCAAACCTTCCAAAACTACAAAAATTCTTCAAAATAACCTTATCAGCAATTTTCAAAAGATCTTCCCATAGAGTTAGGAGTCAGTCCTAGGCGTTTGGGGTGTCTTAGAGTTAGGAGTCTGTCCTGTTTGTGTTGATATGCTGAGTCTTGTCGTGTGAGTGTCCTCAGAGTTAGGAGGCCTCGAGTCGTGGTCGGCTAGACACTTAGTCGATCCGATGGCTAGACTAGAACGCGCTTAGATAGCCCATGGTTTTCCTTAGGACGCACAGCCTAGTCACACATAGGGTGTAGGGTCCGCTTGCATTAGTTAGGGCATATAGGGAGTCCTAAAAATTACCATTCACTTGAACTTAAGTAATGGTGCAAGAAGCTTTAAAAACTAGTCAGGTCTAGTTGATCGAGTCTAGGATAGCGGTCCTAGATGGTTAGGTATTGTAGTTTAGCATAGGTCGCCGAACTACCTTGACTCTGATTCTTCATGGGATCCAGGGCCTACTTCCTTGGATGGCGACTCTTTCTTTGTTTAAGGTACGCCGAACTAATCGAGAGGTATCTCACTTTACATCGCCACTCATGCTGTGAGGGGCACTCTTTCGAGAGTTCCTTGGCGGAGCTCTCCTTCATGTGGATGATCCTGAGACTCGTCTGAGGCACGTCCCCCCGCCTTCTCTCGGATCGGGGTCCACAGGATGGCGACTCTGCTGGGGAATTTTTGAAACATTGCCTAACTCTGTAAAAATGCCATTGTAATTAATTTTGAAGAAATTTGGGTCAAAACCAAGTTAAATGGAAACTTTATCGTTAGAAATCCAGGGGCACCAAGGAGATGCGTAAATAAAATGAGGGATTCACACACTGCACATCATACATTGTCATATTCTTTATTTCTTTCATTGTTTTTGTTATTGGCTCTACGAAAATAGATACAGTGCATACCAGACTGGGAGGCCTTTACCCTGAAGGAATTGCTGGATCTATTTTCAAGCTATGCGCCGGTGCTGCAGCCGTAGACATTGGGCGTACTTTTGTCTACAGCAGCCGATGAGCAATGAAGTATACTATGTATAACATGGGGCGTACTTGTGTTATACATATTAAGTATGGTTCATACGCATAGTACCCGATAGATTGAGTCCGGAGCCCTACTTTGTTTTATATATTATGTATATACTTACTGACTTAGTGAAACTCAACTAGGAAGTACCTGTGTTTATATACATCTATATTGCATTCATATAGGGTCTAACATGTGTTTCTTACACATGTAAAGCTTAGAGTCAGGAGCCTTGTCCCCTTTGTAGACTAGCCTAGCTCATTTTATATGGCTACAGTACGGTCCTAGTACACTCATCGGTCTGTCTTGAGTCGAGACTTCCTTGACTCCGCTAGGTTAGACTACGGATGGTGCCCCTGGTTAGGATCTATGTATATCTGTGTATATGTATATATATATATATATATATATATATATATATTTATATGTATACATATTTGTTATTAGATTAGGGTTTACTTCCTAGTTAAGTTTTCCTTCATAATCTAATCAATTATTCATCTCTATCAATTCTGTGGATTATCATCAGATGCTTGGCTCTTTTAGCCATGATCTATCTCTCACGAGCTTGATCATTTGATTGATCCTGATCAGATGTACTCCGCATGTCGATTATGAGTCTATCTTGCCATTATCATTACCGGAGTGTGTGTTCTTGCTGAGAGCCCTGCTTTATCTTGACCATGACGGCATACTCTTCATGTTTAGTTGCTGAGACCCTCCTAGTATAACTGTCATGCTGTCGATTTTTTTCAAAACCCTTGAGCGTAATCATTATTCTTTTGGGTTCGTTGACAAATCATGTACTTACCTTACCACATCTCCTAGTATAGCCGTTATGCTGCTAAATTTTCTCTAAATACCTTGAGTGTGGTCATCATCCTTTTAGGCTTGTTGACAAACCATGTACTTGCCGTACCACATCTTCATGTACAGCTGTTATGCTGTCGGATTTTATCCAAGGGAATGATGGGTTTGTGCTACCTTTTGTCTCAACTTGCACATTACATTGTCATGCGATTAATTCTCATTGAGCCTAGTGTTTATGGTGTCCATGACAAGAGTCTTAGTCACTCGTCTACCATCAACCCCAAAAGAGCTTTCATCTCTGAACTCGCTTGGTCTAGCTAGTCTGTTGTACCTATTTCCTCTCACATTGCCCAGATGGCTGAGTACACTGAAAATCTCGTCTTGAAAGAAATGAGAGAGATGATGATGATATCCATGACCTGATAGATAGGGATCCCCTCATTATTCTTGAACTCAAGTGCTTCCAAGAACCCTACACCTAACCGTGTTGCACCTCCTACACCCACCATGGGAACCATTTCACCCATTCAACCCTTCATATATCTTACCACCTTTACCTGTACCACCTTGGGGCTAGGAAGTAGATTGATTGCATAGGAAAAATGAAAGATGTCAGAGTTTGAAATTCAGGAGATATCACCATGCCAGAGAAAATCCCACCAATTCCATGGGTCAGTTGAGCCAAGTTAATAGGATATTCTAGGATTGCCCCTTCTGAGATTCTAACTCCAGGGTCGATCTCTCCAATCATTATCATCATTAAGGAAGGCCCGTTGCCCTTGAACTTTCAGCGCCAATCCGTTGTGTGGACCTCGATCCGAGGACGGTAAGAGGGAACAGATCCCTAACACCCTCTCTGGATCATCCACGCGTGAAGGAGAGCTCTGCCAAGGAACTCTCGAAACGGATGCCACCCTCATAGCATAGCACGAGTGGCGATATAAAAAGAAAGAGATATGTCTCGATCCCGAGCCAAGGCTCGAAACCGAGACATACCTGAAATAAACTCAGAGTCGCCATCCATGGATATGCCATGGAACCCTAAAATCAAATCCTCTGTGCAATGGATAACCAGAAATATATATGGGTTCGTGCCTGGTTACGAATGTAGAAGGTCTGAGAGCACCCCCAATTCGTCCGAGTGCAAGCACTTGGTCTCTTATGCCATTTTCATTTAACTTCAAAGAAGTTTGGGTAAAAATCATGTGAAATGGGAACAATCCTCAGGAGTCGTCTACCTAAGCATGCATTTCCTGAGAATACAAATAATAAACACACATAAAATAAAATGAAAGATGTGTCACCTAAGCATAGCTAGGTTATGAGTGACATGCCTAATGGGTGTCTAAGTTCTGATATGCAAACACATGCAAGCTATAGCTAAAGGTATAGGATCAGTACGAGAAAATAAGAAAACACATCAAAACATATAATAATAACACAATAAATCCTAAGATTCTAAATGATTAGCCCGAGTCTTCGGATGGTCTGGTATTCATCCAAAGAAACCTACGTATCCCCGCCTCCACGAGAATCAAGGCAACGTAGTTCTTCGCGCCTATTCTAAACTAGGATGCCTAAGACACCTAGACCTCTATCCTAGACTCGATCTAAAAGACCGGACTAGTTATTAAAGTTTCTTGTACAATTATTTAAATTCTAATGAATTGTGGATTTTAGGACACCCTATATGCCCTAACTAAATGCAGATTAGCCCTAAGCTAATGCAGGTGGTTCCTACAACCTATGTATAACTAGGCTGTGTTTTCTAAGGAAAACAAAGGGTACACTAGCGTATCATATTCTAGTCATCACTCGGCGATGTGGATCGCCGAGTGACCAGACGGAGGCGCTCCTATAACTCTAGGACAGACCCCTAACTCTAAAACAAGCACACAACAAACAAACAAACAAACAACTTATCAAAAGAAACTCCTAACTCTGAAACTCTCTATCTAAGAGAAACTCCTAACTCTAGAGGAAGATCTTTTGAAAACAGGGTTTTAAAGGTTGCTTATTCAAAAAGATTTAAAATGCTATTTACAAAAGTTTGGCTGGACTTGGGATATGGATCTCAAGCTGCACTACGTACCTCGTGAGAGAGGATCAAGCCAACGTAGTTCGAAAATCGAACTCTCCTAACTAAAACCTAACACTCCAAATGATTTAACGGTTTTAATGTTTTTCAAATGTTTTTGATATTTTTAAAGTTTTCAAATGTTTTTGAATTTCAAATTTCTAATATTTTTGGATTTTAAAGCTTTTCCAATGCTCTGAACCTTTAAATGTTTCCAATCTTAAAGGGAACACGCAAGTAACACCACAAACTAGGGCAAAGCCCTAAATCTAAAGGGGAAACCTCGACTAAGCAACTGACGCCTCAAAGAGATGAATCACAACAAGAAACTGGCGTCCCAAGAACAGAGAAAACGAATCTAAGATCTCAAACAAGCAAAGCTCTAATAAGACTGAGTTAGTCTCTAATCAAAGAAACTCCTAACTAATAACACTAAAGAGGGGTGCAAATGAGTCAGGGACTCTTTAATAACACTACCGAGTCAAAGACTCGCTCTAAAAGAGGAGGCCACTCTAACATGAGGCTAGGTAAGCCTTCTAAAAGGGAAACCCTCTATATGAGACAAGGCTTGTCTCTGAGACACAAATGACGTAAACAAGGGTTCTGATGAGACTGGGCAAGTCTCCTATATACAAACGAGGGGTATGCTACTTGGACTGAGCAAGTCCCCTAAGGATGGGCTTGGGCTAGCGCCTTCATCGCCCACTTTTGCAATGAAAAGAGAACCAACATCTGAAGGTACCAAAAGAAATAGACAATTACTCCATATACTCATAGCATGCAAGGAGTGGGTTCTACTCAAAGACAAAATCTCATAACAGGCGAACTTAACCAAATTACAATTACAAAGCTTATAAACTGTAGGACCGTAATTATGCATTGATGGACAGTAGATAAGTGCATCTTAACTTAACCTATCCTTTGGTATTCAAATGACACACCCAATGACACAGAATGTGACCAGGGCTCAAGCATGCCATTCAACATAAAAAGAAATTGATTGAATTTAAACTATCACCAGGACATGACTAATCAAAGTAATAATGCGCGGGCATCTTGCGGCAACAGAACTTGAACCCACGATCAACACATAACCATGAAACAGATGATGAATGCCTTCAATTTGAATGGCAAAAGAACTAAAACAATACAGCTTCTCTATCCTTCACAGCAAAATAAAGACTGGGCCATGACTAATCTCACAAGACACTTTAATGAGAAAAGACAAATTGCATCAAAATGCTTTCTTGGATACAAATCTTAATCTTTTGAATCCATTACTATCATAACCAAGAATTGCGATCTAGAGTGACTCAAAGGATTCTTCCTGTAACAGTGACTCAAGCCTTTGGAAATTTAATTCAAAGATCAACAGTATAAGGGCCAATGCTAGAGTTAAATTGAAATCTGAATCACAAACGAAGCTAAAGAAATCATGCTCAAATCAGATCTACAAATGAAATACACCATGAATCTGCAAATCGAGAAGAAAAACGAATTGTACCTGAAATTTCTGTTACCTCTGTGAAGATCCAAGCATTTTTTTTTCTTCTTCTGCAAAGGAATTATGCCAAGATCTGCTTCTATCCCGTAGATCTGAGTAATAGCACTCCTAATCTTCTTTTTCTACACAATCTGAATTGTTGATGCTAAAGATCAAAGAAACTTGCAAAAATAGATCGGAGATTTAAGATACAGCCGGAATCCGGTGAAAATACGACCGGAGAAGAAATTTTGAAATGGAATTCGGAGGTAGAGGAGGTCGGATTTAAAAAAAATGGCCGGAGCTCCGGTGAAGTGACCGGAATGGCCGATCGGAGAAGACAATCGGAGAGAAAAAGAAAAGCAAGATCTCTCGCTCTCTCTCTTCAGCTATCTCTCTAATTCTCTCCCTCTCAGATCTGAGATTTCTCTGCTGGCCGGAGCTCCGGGGGGCGAGGTCGGAGAAGAAAACCCCCTAATCCCTCTTTCTCCCTCTTTCTAATTTTCACGAGAAAAATCCTCCTTTATTTCTGAAAATCTGAGATCCAGATCTGAGATTTTCTCTCAAAATTTTCCTTCCAAATCTCCCTCTTCTTCTTAAAATCGGTGGTGGGATAGGGGATTTGAGGAATCCGGTGGGTAGTGGCCAGGGAAGACGACCGGAGATGGTGAAGAAAATGGTGGATTTGCAAAGATCAGAAATAGAATGGGTTTGAGATTGGTGATTAAGAGAGAGGGGTTCCCATGGGGATCAAAATAGCAAAGGTTTGAGGGTTAAATGGGGTTTGGTAGTAAAAATAGAAGAAGAAGAAGAAGTGGAGGTAGTAGTGGCCGATCGGAGCTGAGATTCCTCAGATAAATGGCTGTGGCAGAGAGGGTTTAGAATGATGGCTAGGGAGAAGACGAAGATTGGAGGTGGTGGAAGAAGGTGGCGATTGGGGTGGAGTAGAAGAAGGAGAATGATGATGGGATGGTTCTGCGGAGGGGAATGACCGGATTCCGGCAAGGCCACCGGAATCCATGGAGGTTGGAAGTGAATGGGGGAGATGACAAGGGGTATTGATGATGGGGATGGGGACAAAAAGATGAAGATCTTGGGGGAGGGTGTTGGTGTTAGACTTTGGAGGTCAAAGCTCCGGCGAAGGTGGACGGAAATGGTGGTCTGCAACCTTCTTCCCAAAAATCGAAAACCTTCTTTGCAAAAGAACATGAGAAAAAGTCCTCTCCTCCCCTCTCTGCGATTTTCACGAGAAAATGAATAAAAATCCTTTGATTCTTTTTATATATACCCTTATGAAGGCCGCTGATATTAGCACTAACAAATTGATGGGCGCACAAAATTGATTGGCGAGCCCGTCAATTTGTCCTATTATTGCTTGGGTTGGCCCGCTGCAGGATAAATCACCCCCCTTTTGGGGGCGTACTACATTCATTGCACAGGTCTGTTCGCCGGGCAAATTGGCTCTGATTTCGATGAAAATTTGCAGGGACCCCGGTAGGATCCCAACCTAGCTTAGGATGAAATTTTGGGGCCCTAATTTGGTGATTGGATGGGGTTTCGCACAAACACAGCGAACTTGGGTCCAGTCAAAATGGGGTGTCTACAGATGCCCCTCTTTGGCAGAGCGTGCTTGTCACGCGAATGGCAAAGCTGAACAGACGACACATTTTGACTGACCCGAAAGCAAAATAATTTTGTTTTGAATTTTCTTGGTTCTAAGAATAGCATTCACAAAGGTAAGACTCTACCAATAATAGGGAGATAGCCTCTCACCGACTCTTAACTCGGCAACTAAGATATCTCAAAGAGGTAGCCTCTCTCTAACGCTCACGACTCAACTATTTAAACTAGCTAGCAAAGATGAACGAACAGTTATAAAACTCAAACACACATTTTTTTTTATCAGGCTAAGCCAAAGTAAACATAACAATTGCTCAAAGAGCACCAACCAAACAAACAAACAAATCATTTCAATCACTCAAAGAGTTTTCATTTTATTTTAATTTTTTTAGAAATCTCATTGCGACTTGTTCAGGACAAGCACAAATCCAAACATTCAAAGAGTTTTTTTTTTCTTTTTAGAAACTTGCAAAATAAGCCAAAGACCACTGTATTGAAATTCGTCCAAAACAAATTCAAAACTAAACACTCAAAGAGTTTTTTTTTATATCATGCGGATCAGTCTAAAACTTGACCAATTATTAGGGTACTCGAATATTTGAGCCAAACTCAAACATCTAATACCGAGGCGAAACTAAGTCTCAAGCCTGACGATAGATATACAGATCATTGCTGAAAATAAATCTGTTTAGCTATCCGAGTAACTCTGACTCCTCTCTTTCAAGGTAGCGAATCACTCCGGATCATGTGGTTCTGTTAAACAGTTCCACATAAACCCAAATTCGTATGTCTTGCTAAACAGTCCCATACAAACCTTTTCGCAGATACACATGACTCCTAACTCGTTAGGAAGCTGCACATTGCGGAACGATGATTAGGCAAGTCACTACTTGACATTGCACTACTAATCATCAGGGTACTAAATACCCGGGGGAAGGAAGGAAAGACCAATCTGTGTAACGCTGGATCGAAAATATTTTCCTTATTGCAACCGTCAAAATGACCGAAGAAAATTCTAAACCGTGTAACACAGGTTTGATAATTTTCCCCTTTTAAAATGAACGAAGAAAAGAACGAACCGCGTAACACAGGTTCAGCGAGTTCTTCCATTAAAAACCTTTCAAAAAGACCAAACCGTGTAAGACAGGTTCGGTAATTTCTATTTCTGCTAAAATCTTTCAAAAAGACCAAACCGTGTAACACAGGTTCGGTAATTTACATTTCTATTAAAATCTTTCAAAAAGACCAAACTGTGTTACACAAGTTCGGTAATTTCTATTTCATCGATTGGTCTAAAACTTACTCGACCACTTTTTAGGGTACTCGAATATTTGAGCTAGACTCAAACATCTAATACCGAGGCGAAACTAAGTCTCAAGCCTGGCGATAGATATACAGATCATTGCTGAAAATAAATCTGTTTAACTATCCGAGTAACTCTGACTCCTCTCTTTCAAGGTAGCGAATCACTCCGGGTCACGCGGTTCTGTTAAACAGTTCCACATAAACCCAAATTTGTATGTCCTGCTAAACAGTCTCATACAAACCTCTTCGCAGATACACATGACTCCTAACTTGTTAGGAAGCTGCACATTGCGGAACGATGATTAGCAAGTCACTACTTGACATTGCACTACTAATCATCAGGGTACTAAATACCCGGGCGAAGGAAGGAAAGACCAATCTGCGTAACGCTGGATCGGAAATATTTTCCTTATTGCAACCCTCAAAATGATCGAAGAAAATTCCAAACCGCGCAACGCAGGTTTGATAATTTTTCCTTTTTTAAAAAACGAACGAAGAAAAGACCAAAACCGTGTAACACAGGTTTGGATAATTTCCACCTCTGTTAAAAACCTTTCAAAATGATCGAAGAAAAGATGAAACCGTGTAACACAGGTTCGGTGATTCCCCCTATTAAAACTTTTCAAAATGATTGAAGAAAAGACCAAACCGTGTAACACAGGTTCGGTGATTCCCCATATTAAAACTTTTCAAAAATGATTGAAGAAAAGACCAAACCGTGTAACACAGAATATAGTAATTTCTTCCTTTATTGAAAACTTTCTAAAACCATGGAAGAAAAACCAAACCGTGGAACACGGAACCATCAATTTCTATCCTTATTAAAAACCTTCAAAAGGAATGAAGAATTTACCATCTTTAATCGATTTCACTATTGGGTCAGTCATCTCTTACCAAGAATAACTACGAGTGCATGATCTTTGCTGAAAGCAAAACTCAAGTAGATTGATGAGATTTTCAGGTGCTGACTTTCTTTAACAGGTGAAAAGCATTCTGACGAGATTTGAAGGATGCAGGAGTAGATTCTATACTCCGCTGGGAATTGAAGTTTCTGAAACTGACTCCAAAAGAAATAATTTGATCAAGGAATTCAACTCAAAGAGTATGTTCAAGCTTCTCTGGTTTCTATTTGCTAAGAATAGATATCCCAGTTATCAATGTGTAATATCTTTTATGACGCAAGTCATAAAAGATGCCCCTAGTATGATGTGCTTCCATGACAAGGTCTTAAGAAAGCAGAACCAAGGTAAGTAGGAAAAATTTGTGTTTGCATGGGTTCTTTCTTTGGTATAGTGGTAAGACCATCTCCACAAAGGCTGAACCCAAGAATTCTTCATTTTACTCATTGCTTGAGGCTTTGGTATTTCAGGCAGGTCTGAATAACAAATATCTTGCCCTTCTTTGATTCTTAAACCAGGATCTAATCTAGATTTTTCTTTACATTTCGGAAGGTGTACACCTATTCTCTCCAGTGCCAAACACTTTTGATTCTAAAAGAAAACAATGATAAACAAGGAACAAACTCCTGAGGACTCTTTCAAGCAAGACTTACAATATTCAAGGGACTTGACTAAATTTTGATTCACTCTTAAATCAAATGTATCATTTTTTAAATGGTAAGGTCAGCCACTCTCAGAGTAGTCTCAAAAACTATGTCAAGATGACCTAATTTCCTTCATCGAGATCTCCGTCATGGTTATACCACCTTCGGATTGCTCAGTTTCAATGCCCTTAGTTTAAAAAGATGTCAAAGTAAGTCTCGTCGACACTACTCGGATTCCAGGATCCTGCCCTGCGTAGAGGTTGCTTCTCCGTCTCTTTGATTTCTCTTTTTGGAAGAAGTCAAAATTAATGTCTTCCAAGTTTTCAGTCTAAAAGACCACTTATCTCAACTTTTGCTTTCCAAGCTTTCAGTCTAAAAGACTACTTATCTCAACCTTTGCTTTCCAAGCTTTCAGTCTAAAAGACTACATATCTCAACTTTTATTTTCCAAGCTTTCAGTCTAAAAGACTACTTATCTCAACTTTTGCTTTCCAAGCTTTCAGTCTAAAAGACTACTTATCTCAACTTTTGTTTGCACTCAAACTTGGGAATTCTACGTAACAGAGGAACTCCTTCTGCTTCTATTCAACTCAACTTTTCATGGGAAGTATTTGCCTCTGACTAGATTGTCTCTTCAAGTTTTCAATCCAGCAGACCGCTACCCTTACTTTACATAAGCCAATCACTTTGGTTATTGACTTAGCAAGAAAATGACTTTATCTAGGCCGCCCTTTCGGGTTTTCAACCTAGCGGGTCTTCAAACTCTCATTCTTTTTTTTTGTTTTTCTTTTCATTCGCCTCGAACCTTTGCTTGTTTCACCAGAAGGACTTTCTAGGTGGGCTCGGGTTCAAAAGGGTCGAATCCCTAAGGTTCTAAGGATTTGGACCGAATCTGGTCTAGCCAGACTACCTACGTATCCCAAAAATGGAGGATCAGATCCGCGTAGTTCGCTTTGGGATTTTTCAAAGAATAGTTTAGCATTTAGCTTCAAAATTTTTAAAAGGGACTTTATCCCAAGGTTTGACCGAACTTGAATTAATCAAGTTGCCTACTTACCCCTGAAGAAATGGGGATCAGGTCCGACGTAGTTCGGGTGCATAAATGCCCCGGGTTTATAATGTGTTTGAAAAGAAATTGTTTAATTTTACTTTTGGCCCAAAGGGTTTATAGAAGGATTTTTAAACGTTGGGATTTTAGCTATAAAGGCTCAAACGTCCAAGGATGGCCTCCTGATGTATTTGGCGTACAAGCTCTTTTGCTTAAGGTTCAAAGACTTTGATTTATTTTTATTTTTTCGAGGAGTCTGACGGCATGTTAGGCAAAACTTCAACCACTGTGCTCCGCTCCCATCTCAAAGATCTTGAATTTATGCTCAAGATTCCACAACTCCTTGTCTGAAAATCTTCTCTCAGTATCTCATCAGCTCCACAGGATGTCTGATGCTTATCTCTTTAAAATTTTACTCTTCAACTGGATGTCTAAAGCAGATGAAGTCTTGCTTTGCTCAACGACAGGGCATTCCCCTAGTTTATCCTTATAAGATCAAGCAATACCACCTTAAACCCCTATAAACAGGTTTATCAATTCTTTGTGCTCCTTGGGAGATAAAGTTTTGCCAATCCATCTTTCCCGAGTTTCGGATTTCGATACCACTATCGATAGCTTCGATTTCTTCTTCAAGTGGCTATGTGTGGGACCCCAATCCCGCGAGAGGGGTGGGGCGCGAGCTGCCACACTCTCTCTTGGTCTCTCATACCCACGCGATTGGCGTGTGCTCTTTTATTATTGATTTTAATTCGTCTTTTATGTGAACTTGGGACCACTAAGGTAATCCGAATTTCACACAAAAGAGAGTGACAGAGTCGCCACCTAGATGTGGGATCTAGGACCCATAATTAACCAGAAATCTAGACTCGTTACCTGGTTATAAGAATGGAAGGTATGTGGAGTTATCCACCACATGCACCATTCCTGCCCGATAATCGGTCTTCAATTCCAAAAGTTAACTCTTTTGAATTTCGTTTAAATGGCTCATTTAACTCTATGTTAGTGTGCTAACTATGTGACATGCATCCTATGATCTAATTTCAATGTAGATCCTAAATGTGTATCTTGATTTCTTTATTTGTTTGAATTCAATCTAAGTGAATGTTCTCCTAAAATTCTAATTTCATGGAAAGTCCTAAGTGATTTAATTAAGAATTTACAAGAAAATTAATATACAAAACCCCACAATTTGTTGTGGAGCCGACTCGTGATTGGTATGCCATCAGACATCCAAGCTGCCTACGTACCCAAGCCTCACTGGGATCAGAGTCGACGTAGTTCGGTGCACCTATGCTAAGCTACTTATGCCTAACTCAACTAAGACACCGACCTAGACTGGATTAACTGTTTCAACAGTTTTAAGAGAAGTTATTTAATTCGAGTTGAGGATTTTATTATCCTAGGATTTCATCTAAGATGCTATATGATCCTATCTAAATGCAAATTGTCCCTTAGAGTAATGCAGGTTAACCTACATCCTAGGTAACTAGGCTTGTCCTAGGGAAAGATTGGGTGACTAGTGTGACTAGACCTATGGCACGGTTGCTATCCATAGCAAACGTCCGTGATGAGGCTGAACTCCCAACTCTAGGACTCCCTAAAACCTAGGACACGACATGACGTAAGTATTCCTAAATAGGGCTCTGATGGTTCTTATGACAGAAATCGTAATCCAACGGTTCCGAGAGACATGAGGTAAATCGATTCAAGTTCTTGAAGTTAATGAATTTCAGATTTCAAGGATTTTTGGTTTCTGGACATTTAAGGAATACCAAAGGTTCTATGGTTCACCAATTTCGGCCTCGAATAGCATCCACGGAAGGGAATCGTGCGCTCTTTCCTTGTGCAATCTAATACTTAAGTTATAGCACCTTATTGCCTGGCATATCTCAGGATTTCCATGGACAGTAAACCTCGGAGCCAATAACATGCTATAGCTTAAATATTCAAATTGTCAAAGATCGATTGCAATTGAGATACGATTATGGATGCACTGGCCATTTTATCAGAGAAATCTAAGGATCCTAATATTTATGTTTCGATGGATTAAGGAATGAACATGTGACAGAAATTTAAGGTTCTTTAAAAATTTTCATAATGATTTTTGATTAATTTCAATTTTTAATGGATTTTATCAATTTCAGACCGCTTGAGTGATTTTACAAATGAACTCATTGCAAAAAAATTCGAAATGAACTGAAATTTCTACAGTAACAAGATAGGAATGAATGTAGCTTACTAGAAAATTTTTACTGATTTTTATATTAAGCTCCTATTAATTTTTGATTTAATAACAATACGACCAGATTGTTAAATTTACACAGAAACTCTTAGAAATAGAAATCTAAATTCATTGAAATTTCTACCGTAATAAGATATGAGTGAGCATAGTACGCTGTGAAAGTTTCATGAATTTTAGATACTATTTACTATCAATTTCGGATTTTTTAATTTGCAGACCAGGTTATGAATTTAGACTACATCTCTTAGGAAACAAATTCCGAAGCAATTGAAAATTTTACAGCAGCATGAAATATGGAATATAAGACTACTGTAAAAATTTTAATTATAATTTGATGTTAAGAAAAAATCTCACAAAATCTGATTGTTTTCAAAGAACATATCAAATAATATATCAAATAAAATCATAAAATCATTAAAAATTCATGGTAGAATATATCAGCATCATATTATTTTTCCACTAAATTTCATTAATTTTCAAATCTATTTGGTATATTTTTCATTTTTCTTCTTCAAAAAGATATTTTTGAAGAGTTTTCTATTTTTAAAATATGATTTTTGAGAAAATTACGACTTCGGAAAATGTCCTTTAACATTGTTCTGATGTGATGAATATAAATTTTTTTTAATATCCCACAAAATAGATCATCCTGAGATAGCTATTTTTTCCAATTTCTTAATTTCTCAGTCATTATTTTAAATGAAATTCCGTTCTTCACTCGAATTCTCAAAATCCTTTGATCCAATGTCCGATCCGATCCGATGGTTCTTTTAGTCTACTTAAACAGATCATTGTATTAAACTTCGAGACGAATCAGACTTGAAACACTCATGTAAAACATGATTTTGAGCATACCCATATAATATTGAATTAAATACAATTTAATGCTAGAATCATGCGAAAATATATAACAAAATACAAAACAATTCTGGAAAAATCTGAGAATAGTGCACCTACCTTTGGTCGAGATCCTCGCCGAATCCAAGAGCCAAAGAATCCAAAAAAAACTCGCCGACGTGCAATCCGATCCGACTTCTTTCTCTTTTTCTTCCTTTGTTTTCACCACTTTGATTCGCTAATCCAACGGCTCAAAATCCTCGCTCAAGAAATCCTTTGATGACGTTGTTGTCGATAAGCTTGCTCTCAAGAAACCAATTCCACCGATCTTGAAGATAAAGAATTCGACAATATGGATGTGATCCAAAGGGGATTCGGCTTCAAGACTAGAATGAAGGATGCCCTCGGCCACTAAGAATGTAATCCAAACGAATTTCGACCACCACCTCCAGAGAGTGTGATTTGTGTGTTGTCTTAGAAAGAGGGAGAGAGAGCTTTACACCTCTAAAAAAAAAAACCTCCTTTCTGGTAAAAACCTCCCATTTTTATCAGAGGATTGCCAATGACATGCTTGCCTTTTTTGCAAAAATAGCAGGTTGATATGTTTGGAAACAATCGAAAGCAAGCTTGGGTGTATTTCCCAAGTAAGAAAACACGTTTCCCTTTTTCCAATTTTTGTAGCTATTTTTAGAAAACCAATTTAGATAGAAGCTAATGTTGGGCAGCCATCCCTCGCTTGCCATCTCCTTCCTTTCTTATCAGGTGAAAATCTCCAAATTACCAAATAGGTGCGAGAGAGAAAGTAGCAACTTTCCCTAAAGTAGCTGCACATGTCTTTCTAACAAAAATCAAAATCCACTACATGCATATCTTTGTGAAATATTTATAGAATTTTACCATCAAAGTCCTTTTACATGTCAATCTCTTTATTCCCAATTGAGGTTCGAATAAAGCAAGACCACCCACACAATTCTATTCACATAGGATCGATTCCCTGTGGGGCCCACATTAGATTGAGGAGTTTTTAAATTGGGGAAAGAAAGTTGGATCTGTTTCCCATGGCTAAGTCAGTTATGCTTGTTTTGCAAGTGGGTCCTATCAAATTAATGCAAATTTTCCTCTCTTTCGAAAGAGATATATCCCCTCATTCATAGCATGATCTAAACAGTCCAAGTGACGGGCCATTGCTTTAAATGGGATGCGCCCTTTAAATCATTCCCTTGAGATGATCCAAGCCATCCAATTGATATGCCACAATGTAAATTGGTTGTCCTTCCAAAGCCATTTTCATAGGCTCATCCGAGCCGTCCATTTGACAGGCCACGACTTGAATTGGTCATGCCCTGCGAATCATCTCCATAGCATGATCCGAACTATCCATTTGTTGAGGCCACATTTCACGGTCCAAATCAATTTGATGGGGTAATTTGAACCACTCAATTGATGGGTCACAGTGGGAATGGGTCGCTTACTTAAAACGACCTCCAGAGAATGATCCGAACCATTCAATTGATAGGCTACACCGCAAATTGGTCGTGCTCCGCAAATCATTTCTATAGGATCATCCGAACCACACAGATCATGGGCCACAATGTGAATATGTTGTACCCCATATCATCTTCATAGGGTGATCCAACCGTTCAAGTTACGAGTCATCAATACAAATTAGTCCCGCCCCCTAAATCCTTTCCATTGCTTTCTAAAACTGCCACTTGGTGGACCCCATTGCATATTGACCGAAACATATATGTACCCCCCATGGAAAGCGATTTCATTTATTGGATCCAAATAAGTTCAAAACAATGTAGGGCACACTTGCTTGATCCAAATCTAATTAAAATGTTCAATGCGGGCCTACCAAATGGGTCCAAATTCTCTCTTGTTTGGATTCTTGTGAGCACTCCCCTTCTCATCACTTAGCAAGACAACACGAAGCATGACGGAAATGACCGAAAAGATTTAAAAATGTAGGAGACGGACGCGGAAAGGAAAGACATTAGAAAACCGATAGAAGAACACTAACTTCTTTGTTGATTAAAGCGGAGCAAAATGGGGGTGTCTACACTATGCTAGACGCTCTTCTTCTCGTTTGACCTTTTCAGATCTCGAGGGGAATTTCGTCTGCAATCTCATCCGAGAAGGGGGTCTTTAGTTATTTAAACATTAGATCTAAGAGTGAATCATAGAGTATCAAAGATACGAAATCAATCATTTTATTGAATTGAAGACTGTAAGTACATTGATGATTTTTGACACACCTCAATGGGCTTCTACATTAGACTTAACAGAAGACTGGACATTGACTCGATAAGACAACTGACAAACACTATATATTCTGAATTGTTAATGACACAGCTAAACTTACCAACTTTGAAGCAAGAGTTGGCATATACTCAACAAAAAGACAGACTTTAAAAATTGGACGCGTCTTCATGAACAAGAAACTGGCACTGAAAGCTTATGGGTAACCCGCCTTCCTCCATGACAATGATAGCTACAGAATTCAATCCCGGAGTAGGAATCTAAAAAAAAAGCAACTCCACAAGGTCTAGGTTAAATGAAGTAACCAAAGGCTACTGTTGACAATGTGGGTAAAACAATAGATTGCCTGGATCAAATATGATTGGAAATGGTCAGTCTTTAGAAAGAATGGTCTTTCGCTAAACATAGACTCTTGACTTGGAAGCACACACACTAGATCAATAGTCATGGGATAAAGATTCTGAACAAATAGAGAAAAGAGTAATCTTGAAACACACCAAAGGGTATTTTATTCTGAAAATCAAAGAAATACTGTCTATGAAGGTTAAAGAAAAATAGACAGTGATAATATGACCTACATCAACAGGGTCTCAATGAATTCTCAATCCACTCCTTTAAGTCTCATTTGAGTATAACTGCTCTTCTTTTGAGAATGAAAGAGTCAGGAACGATAAACATCCCTAATCAAAATAAGTTTCGATCTCAGCAATGATCATGCACTCAAAGAATACAGGTAAGATCAAACTTTTGCATCAATGATTTCGATATGATCCAAGGGTAAAAGATATATGATAGGTAAACACGGATCAATGAAAAATCGATGGCCCAGATAATAGACCATGGCCATAAGAATGACAAAAGTAGGGTCAAAGACCAGATCTAAAATCTGAATGATGGATATCAACAACTGTACGATCAATATGATCAGAAATGATAGATCATGGTCATAAGGACAGCAAACGAGCTATCGGCCAGATCTCAAGTTAAAACAGGTACGGATCTAATCCTACTGAACAATGTATATATGGGAATCAAGACAAAGTAGACTGACTCCAAAGGATAACAATAATGCTTAACATGTTTTGGATAAAATCCAGCAGCACAACGGCTATACGAGGAGGTCAAGGTAAGGTAAACTCATGGTTTAACTAACTTTAAAAATAGCAGTCATGCTCGAAAATATTCTGGATAAAATCTGGCAGCATAACGGCGCTAAACAAGGAAGTAAGGTAAGGTAAACTCATGGCTTTCCTAACTCTAAGAGATAGCGGTCATGCTAAAAATATTCTCGATAAAATCCAACAGCATAACAGCTATACAAAGGATTCCCACAGCTCAACCACAGGTATGTGAATAACGGTTACCAGAGAAAGGTAATCAATTGATGGACTAACCAAAGGTGAGAATATACAACAACGGGTCAAACCCTATAATCAACAGATCAAGGACTAAACCTGGCCAAGGTAATGGCGGTCAAAAGTCACTGACTAGATCTAGATTTGAATAACGAAATGGATATAACTGATTGAAAAGAATAAGGAACTCTAACTAAGAAGAGAACCCTAATGTACATAATCAGTATATATATGTATATACACATACACACAAATCCTAACCAGGGGCACCAGTCCTAATTCTAATCTAGCTGAGTCAAGAAAATCTCGACTCAAGACAGACTGATAAGTGTACTAGGACCGTGTTGTAGCCATATAAAATGAGCTACCCTAGTCTACAAATGGGTCAAAGATCTTAACTCTAGGCTCCACATGTGTGAGCAACACATGTTCGACCCTATATGGATGCAATATACTTTATATAAACACGGGTACTTCCTAGTTGGATTTCACTAAGTCAGTAAGTATATACATATATATAAAACAAAGTAGGGCTCCGGACTCAATCTATCGGGTACTATGCGTATGAAACATACTTAATATGTATAACACAAGTACACCTAGTGTTATACATAGTATGCTTCATTGCTCATCGGCTGCTGTAAATAGAAGTACACCTAGTGTTTACGGCTGCAGCACCGGCGCATAAATTGGAAATAGATACAACAGCGCCATCAGGGTAATGACATCCCAGTCGGGCGCGCATTGTATCTATCCCGTGGAGCCAATAATAAAGAAAGACAATTAAAGAAATAAACAATAAACTAATATGATAACATATGATGTGCTGTGTGTGAATCCCTTGTTTTAATTATGCACCAATCTGGTGCCCCTGGATTCTAACGATAGAATTCCCATTTAAAATGCTTTTAGCCCAAATTTCTCAAAAGTTAGTAAAAATGGCATTTTTATAGAGTTAGGCAATGTTTCAAGAACTCCCTAGCAGAGTCGCCAGCCTGTGGACCCCGATCCGAGATAGGCGGTGAGGGAACGAGTCCCTAACACCCTCTGGATCATCCACGTGTGAAGGAGAGCTCTGCCAAGGAACTCTCAAAACGGATGCCACCCTCATAGCATAGCACGAGTGGCGATATAAAAAGAAAGAGATATGTCTCGATCCGGAGCCAAGGCTCGAAACCGAGACATACCTGAAATAAACTCAGAGTCGCCATCCATGGATATGCCATGAAACCCTAAAATCAAATCCTCTGTGCAATGGATAACCAGAAATATATATGGGTTCGTGCCTGGTTACGAATGGAGAAGGTCTGAGAGCACCCCCAATTCGTCCGAGTGCAAGCACTTGGTCTCTTATGCCATTTTCATTTAACTCCAAAGAAGTTTGGGTAAAAATCATGTGAAATGGGAACAATCCTCAGGAGTCTTCTACCTAAGCATGCATTTCCTGAGAATACAAATAATAAACACACATAAAATAAAATGAAAGATGTGTCACCTAAGCATAGCTAGGTTATGAGTGACATGTCTAATGGGTGCCTAAGTTCTGATGTGCAAACACATGCAAGCTATAGCTAAAGGTATAGGATCAGTACGAGAAAATAAGAAAACACATCAAAACATATAATAACAACACAATAAATCCTAAGACTCTAAATGATTAGCCCGAGTCTTCGGATGGTCTGGTATTCATCCAAAGAAGCATACGTATCCCCGCCTCCACGAGAATCAAGGCAACGTAGTTCTTCGCGCCTATTCTAAACTAGGATGCCTAAGACACCTAGACCTCTATCTTAGACTCGATCTAAAAGACCAGACTAGTTATTAAAGTTTCTTGTACAATTATTTAAATTCTAATGAATTGTGGATTTTAGGACACCTTATATGCCCTAACTAAATGCAGATTAGCCCTAAGCTAATGCAGGTGGCTCCTACAACCTATGTGTAACTAGGCTGTGTTTCCTAAGAAAAACAAAGGGTAGACTAGCGTATCCTATTCTAGTCATCACTCGGCGATGTAGATCGCCGAGTGACCGGACGGAGGCGCTCCTATAACTCTAGGACAGACCCCTAACTCTAAAACAAGCACACAACAAACAAACAAACAAACAACTTATCAAAAGAAACTCCTAATTCTGAAACTCTCTATCTAGGAGAAACTCCTAACTCTAGAGGAAGGTCTTTTGAAAACAGGGTTTTAAAGGTTGCTTATTCAAAAAGATTTAAAATGCTATTTACAAAAGTTTGGCTGGACTTGGGATATGGATCCCAAGCTGCACTACGTACCTCGTGAGAGAGGATCAAGCCAACGTAGTTCGACAATCGAACTCTCCTAACTAAAACCTAACATTCCAAATGATTTAACGGTTTTAGTGTTTTTCAAATATTTTTGATATTTTTAAAGTTTTCAAATGTTTTTGAATTTCAAATTTCTAATATTTTTGGATTTTAAAGCTTTTCCAATGCACTGAACCTTTAAATGTTTCCAAGCTTAAAGGGAACACGCAAGTAACACCACAAACTAGGGTAAAGCCCTAAATCTAAAGGGGAAACCTCGACTAAGCAACTGACGCCTCAAAGAGACGAATCACAACAAGAAACTGGCGTCCCAAGAACAGAGAAAACGAATCTAAGATCTCAAACAAGCAAAGCTCTAATAAGACTGAGTTAGTCTCTAATCAAAGAAACTCCTAACTAATAACACTAAAGAGGGGTGCAAATGAGTCAGGGACTCTTTAATAACACTACCGAGTCAAAGACTCGCTCTAAAAGAGGAGGCCACTCTAACATGAGGCTAGGTAAGCCTTTCAAAAGGGAAACCCTCTATATGAGACAAGGCTTGTCTCTGAGACACAAATGACGTAAACAAGGGTTCTGATGAGACTGGGCAAGTCTCCTATATACAAACGAGGGGTATGCTACTTGGACTGAGCAAGTCCCCTAAGGATGGGCTTGGGCTAGCGCCTTCATCGCCCACTTTTGCAATGAAAAGAGAACCAACATCTGAAGGTACCAAAAGAAATAGACAATTACTCCAAATACTCATAGCATGCAAAGGAGTGGGTTCTACTCAAAGACAAAATCTCATAACAGGCGAACTTAACCAAATTACAATTACAAAGCTTATAAACTGCAGGACGGTAATCATGCATTGATGGACAGTAGATAAGTGCATCTTAACTTAACCTATCCTTTGGTATTCAAATGACACACCCAATGACACAGAATGTGACCAGGGCTCAAGCATGCCATTCAACATAAAAAGAAATTGATTGAATTTAAACTATCACCAGGACATGACTAATCAAAGTAATAATGCGCGGGCATCTTGCGGCAACAGAACTTGAACCCACGATCAACACATAACCATGAAACAGATGATGAATGCCTTAAATTTGAATGGCAAAAGAACTAAAACAATACAGCTTCTCTATCCTTCACAGCAAAATAAATACTGGGCCATGACTAATCTCACAAGACACTTTAATGAGAAAAGACAAACTGCATCAAAATGCTTTCTTGGATACAAGATCTTAATCTTTTGAATCCATTACTATCATAACCAAGAATTGCGATCTAGAGTGAATCAAAAGGATTCTTCCTGTAACAGTGACTCAAGCCTTTGGAAATTTAATTCAAAGATCAACAGTATAAGGGCCAATGCTAGAGTTAAATTGAGATCTGAATCACAACCGAAGCTAAAGAAATCATGCTCAAATCAGATCTACAAATGAAATACATCATAAATCTGCAAATCGAGAAGAAAAACGAATTGTACCTGAAATTTCTGTTACCTCTGTGAAGATCCAAGCATTTTTTTTCTTCTTCTGCAAAGGGATTATGCCAAGATCTGCTTCTATCCCGTAGATCTGAGTAATAGCACTCCTAATCTTCTTTTTCTACACAATCCGAATTGTTGATGCTAAAGATCAAAGAAACTTGCAAAAATAGATAGGAGATTTAAGATACAGCCGGAATCCGGTGAAAATACGACCGGAGAAGAAATTTTGAAATGGAATTCGGAGGTAGACGAGGTCGGATTTAAAAAAATAGCCGGAGCTCCGGTGAAGTGACCGGAATGGCCGATCGGAGAAGACAATCGGAGAGAAAAAGAAAAGCAAGATCTCTCGCTCTCTCTCTTCAGCTATCTCTCTAATTCTCTCCCTCTCAGATCTGAGATTTCTCTGCTGGTCGGAGCTCCGGGGGGCGAGGTCGGAGAAGAAAACCCCCTAATCCCTCTTTCTCCCTCTTTCTAATTTTCACGAGAAAAATCCTCCTTTATTTCTGAAAATCTCATATCCAAATATGAGATTTTCCTTCCAAATCTCCCTCTTCTTCTTAAAATCGGTGGTGAGATAGGGGATTTGAGGAATCCGGTGGGTAGTGGCCGGGGAAGACGACCGGAGATGGTGAAGAAAATGGTGGATTTGCAAAGATCAGAAATAGAATGGGTTTGAGATTGGTGATTAAGAGAGAGGGGTTCCCATGGGGATCAAAATAGCAAAGGTTTGAGGGTTAAATGGGGTTTGGTAGTAAAAATAGAAGAAGAAGAAGAAGTGGAGGTGGTAGTGGCCGATCGGAGCTGAGATTCCTCAGATAAATGGCTGTGGCAGAGAGGGTTTAGAATGATGGCTAGGGAGAAGACGAAGATTGGAGGCGGTGGAAGAAGGTGGCGATTGGGGTGGAGTAGAAGAAGGAGAATGATGATGGGAGGGTTCTGCGGAGGGGAATGACCGGATTCCGGCAAGGCCACCGGAATCCATGGAGGTTGGAAGTGAATGGGGGAGATGACAAGGGGTATTGACGATGGGGATGGGGACAAAAAGATGAAGATCTTGGGGGAGGGTGTTGGTGTTAGACTTTGGAGGTCAAAGCTCGGCAAAGGTGGACGGAAATGGTGGTCTGCAACCTTCTTCCCAAAAATCAAAAACCTTCTTTGCAAAAGAACATGAGAAAAAGTCCTCTCCTCCCCCTCTCTGCGATTTTCACGAGAAAATGAATAAAAATCCTTTGATTTTCTTTGATTCTTTTTATATATATCCTTATGAAGGCCGCTGATATTAGCACTAACAAATTGATGGGCGCACAAAATTGATTGGCGCGCCCGTCAATTTGTCCTATTATTGCTTGGGTTGGCCCGCTGCAGGATAAATCACCCCCTTTTGGGAGCGTACTACATTCATTGCCCAGGTCTGTTCACCGGGCAAATTGGCTTCGATTTCGATGAAAATTTGCAGGGACCCCGGTAGGATCCCAACCTAGCTTAGGATGAAATTTTGGGGCCCTAATTTGGTGATTGGATGGGGTTTCGCACAAACACAGCGAACTTGGGTCCAGTCAAAATGGGTTGTCTACACGTTGCCTTCGATGAAGTGTCTCATCTTTGAAATTTGTTTTGAAGTGTGTATACCAACCCTCCTGTCAAAGTTGGTAAGTCTAACCATGTCAATATCAAGTCTAAGTATGTTGTGTTTATTGGTCGCTCTCATTGTGAGCCAATGTCCAATCTTTTGTTGAATTTGATGGAGAGCCTATCGTGGCGCGTCAAAAATTATTGTATGTACTTCAAACATTCAATGTAATGAACATTTGATTCCAGTGTCGTCAATATTCTTGTATATGTTCACTCTTGGATCTAATGTTAATAAACAAATTAAGACACCCTCCTCGGACGAGGATGCCGATGAAATTCTCCTCGAGATTTGAAAGATGATTAAACGAGAGGAAGAGTGTCGAGCAAAGCCACTTGAAGATGAAATCGATACCGTGGATAGTGGTATCGAAATCCGAAACTCGAAAAATAAGGATTGGCAAAATTTTATCTCCCGAAGAGCGCAAAAAAATGATAAACCTATTGAGAGGGTTCAAAGAAATGTTGCTTGGTCCTATGAGGATAAATCGGAAGCGTGCCTTGGCACTGTTCAACGTAAGTCACCCTCAGCTTCAGACATCAGGTCGAAAAAGCAAAAATTTCAAATGAAGAATACCAGACATGAAATGAAGTTAATGAAAAATTGAGAGAAGACTTTCGGACAACAAAGTCATGAGCATAGAACATGAACCCCAAAAAGAATACTTGGGCTATACATTCCGATGGAATTTTAAGTCAAAGTAATCAAAGAGTAAGGGCATTCCCGCATTTCAAGTGAAAAAAAAGATAGAATACAGAGCAGAAAGGAGAAGGGAGCATGCCCCACGTGAACTCCTCAAGAACGTCAGAATCGCAGGAAGCGGAGTCGATAAACAGATTGAAAATTTTAAAATCATCTTCAGCATTCAGAGAAGACCCAGAGTCGTAAAATCCTGAATATCAGTGCAAGATCCCAAAGACAAAGTGGGAATTCAATCAGTCTAGCTTGCACAGTGCAGATGAAGTCTTGCCAAGAAATGGCGCCAGACTCCTCAAAAAAAAAAAAGGGGAGAGAAAGAGAAAAAGTTCGAAGCCATTGAACCTTAGCGATTCGAGAAGCTTGTATGCCAAAACATCAGAAGGCCATCCTTGGACGCCTGAGCCTTAAACGCCAAAAATCCCAAGTTTGAAAAATCCTTTTGCAAACACCTTCGAGCCTCAACAAAATCAAACATTCTTTTCAAACACCCGCAAACCAGGGGCATTTCGGTCCGAACTACGTTTGACCTGATCCCTTTCTACAGGGTACGTAGGCAACCTGATCAATTCAGGTTCGGTCAACCTTTGGAATAAAAGTCAAATTATTCCCTTTAAACCTTTGAGCTTAAAAGCCAAATCATTCTGTTCCAAACCCCAACGAACTGCGCAGACCTAATCCTTCATTTTTGGAGTACTTAAGCAACCTGACCAATCCAGGTTCGGTTGAAACTTTGAAATTCAAAAGAAATATCCAACCCTTTTGAACCCAAGCCCGCCTAGAAAGTCCTTCTGGTGAACAAGCAGAGGTTCAAAGTCAAGGAGAAAAAAATGATGGAGTCTGAAGACCCGCTAGGCTGAAAACCCGAGAGGGCAGTCTAGGCAATATTTAGGGTCATTCACCCGCTAAGTTGACAACTGAAAAGTCAGCTTAGGCAAAAATTAGGGTATCAAGCCCGCTGGATTGAAAACCCGAAAGGGCTAACCAGGCAAAAGTTAGGGCAAGCGGTCCGTCAGATTGAAAACCTGAAAAGGCAATCTGGTCAATGGCAATGACTTCCAACAAAAAAGCGAATCATTGAGATGGAGAAACAGTCTTCAACCAGGGTAAAATCTCAGGGTCCAAGTAGTGCCAGTAAGCTTACTTTAACATTCCTCTAAACTAGGGGCATTGAAACCGAGCAATCCGAAAGGGATAATAACCATGACATAAACACCGAAAGAGGAGAGTAGTGCCTCTTGACACGGTCTTCGAAATACTCTAAGAGTGGCTAAGCCAAACCCTTAAAAAATGACACATCAGATCTAAGAATGAGTCGAAAGTGAGTCGAGTCCTTCAAACAATAAGAATCTTCTTTGATTGAGTCCTTGAAAATTTGTTCCTCCTTAATATTTGTGTTCTCTTTCCTTGCAAAGTCCAAACTGTCGGGTGCTGGAAGAATGGGAGTGTGTCCTCTGAAATGCGAAGAAAATTCAGAGTAAATCCTGGTTTAGGTATCAGAAGGGGCGAGAGACATCTTGTTCGAACCTACCAGAGACCTTAAGCCTCCAAAAGTGAGCAATGCGACAGAAGGGATTCTCAGACTCAGCCATCATGGTGATTGTCCTACTTTCTCCATACAAAAACAAAAACTGTGCAACCTCAAGCCTTCATGAAACGAAGCATCTTTTCTTCAACCATCATTGTCCTGCCTCCTTAGAACTCTTGTCATGGAAACACAATATACTAGGGGCATCTTTTATTACTTGCGTCATAAAAGATGTTAAGCACACAAAGGCAATCAGTAAACAATGTCTCCAACAAGTTAAGATAAGAAGGGTACGAGCACATCTCAAGCCAAACCTCTAAACTCCTCAGTTGAGTCCACTCTTCAGAAGAGTCAATTCTCCAAGAAAATCAGTTTCCCTAGCGGAGTCTAGAATTTGCTCGCGCAGCCTTCAATCTCCAGTAGAATTCAGTTCTCTCTGAAAAAATGGTCAATACTCAAAACCTCAGCAAGTTGCTAGTGTCTGGTTCTCAATAGAGATCGCGCACTCCTAAAGTTCTCGGCAAGAGACAATCAATCCTGTAATGGAATCGATCAAAATCTCAATTTCTGGAATCAAAACTGTTCCTTCTTGAGTTTCGTGTTATTTATTTGTTTAGTGAGAGACTGTCTCACAATTGTAGTGTGTGCTTGGTGAGAGACTGTCTCGCAAACTTGAGTGGTTGTGTGATGAGCAACTGTCTTATCATTGCAATTTATGGTATGGTAAAAAACTAGCAAAACCTTGATCAACTTAAAAAGTATTATGCCTAGAACGCCAGGAGGCCGTCCTTGGTCGATCTGAGCTTCAAATCCAAAAAGCCAAATGAAAAAAATAGTTGCAAATCTTTCAAAGCTGTTGAAAAGAAAAAGAAAAAACTTTCAAAAAAAATAATCATTGTAACCCAAATTTCATGAAAGAAAGCTTGAATTTCTTCGAGTTTTGTTAAGACTCCTGTACTAGATGCGAAATTATATTAGGCGCAACTTCTATGTCCTGATGAAAGTCGGGCCATAAAAGATACCTAGCACGCGATGATAGTTGAGATAGCAGTCTTAACAAATCAAGATTTGAGAAACTTCAACGCGATTTTCAAGTCAAATTTTCAAATTGGGTATGATCATGATAACTGTCTAATCATTCCGCTTTGTTGATCTGTCAAGATGCTGTCTTCTCAGATCCTAGAGTGGCTTGATCATGATAACTGTCTAATCATTCCGCTTTGTTGACCTGTCAAGATGCTGTCTTCTCAGATCCTAGAGTGGCTTGATCATGATGATTGTCTAATCATTCCGCTTTGTTGATCTGTCAAGATGCCCTCTTCTCAGATCCTAATTTAGGTATGATCATGATGATTGTCTAATCATTCCGCTTTGTTGATCTGTCAAGATGCCGTCTTCTCAGATCCTAATTTAGGTATGATCATGATGATCGTCTAATCATTCCGCTTTGTTGATCTGTCAAGATGCCGTCTTCTCAGATCCTAATTTAGGTATGATCATGATAACTGTCTAATCATTTCGCTTTGTTGATCTGTCAAGATGCTGTCCTCTCAGATCCTAATTAAGAAATGATCATGATAACTGTCTAATCATTCCGCTTTGTTGATCTGTCAAGATGCCGTCTTCTCAGATCCTAATTTAGGTTTGATCATGATAACTGTCTAATCATTCCGTTTTGTCGATCTGTCAAGATGCCGTCTTCTCAGATCCTAATTTAGGTTTGATCATGATAACTGTCTAATCATTCCGTTTTGTCGATCTATCAAGATGCCGTCTTCTCAGATCCTAATTTAGGAATGATCATGATAACTGTCTAATCATTCCGCTTTGCCGATCTGTCAAGATGCTGTCTTCTCAGATCCTAATTTAGGTTTGATCATGATAACTGTCTAATCATTCCGCTTTGTCGATCTGTCAAGATGCTGTCTTCTCAGATCCTAATTTCGGTGTTGTCATGATGATTGTCTAATCATTCCGCTTTGTCGATCTGTCAAGATGCTGTCTTCTCAGATCCTAATTTAGGTTTAATCATGATAATTGTCTAATCATTCCGCTTTGTCGATCTATTAAGATGTTGTCTTCTCAGATCCTAATTTAGATTTGATCATGATGATTGTCTAATCATTCCGCTTTGTTGATCTGTCAAGATGCTGTCTTCTCAGATCCTAATTTAGGTTTGATTATGATAATTGTCTAATCATTCCGCTTTGTTGATCTGTCAAGATGCTGTCTTCTCAGATCCTAATTTTGGTTTGATCATGATAACTGTCTAATCATTCCGTTTTGTTGATCTGTCGAGATGCTGTCTTCTCAGATCCTAACTTTGGTTTGATCATGATGATTGTCTAATCATTCCGCTTTGTCGATCTGTCAAGATGCTGTCTTCTCAGATCCTAATTTAGGTTTGATCATGATAATTGTCTAATCATTCCGCTTTGTGGGTCTGTCAAGATGCTGTCTTCACAGATCCTAATTTAGGTTTGATCATGATAACTGTCTAATCATTCCGCTTTGTTGATCTGTCAAGATGCCGTCCTCTCAAATCCTACTTTGGGAATGATCATGATGACTGTCTAATCATTCCGCTTTGTAATCTCCAAATCGCTGAGTGGCTTAATTAGAGGCTGTCTAATCATTCCATTCTGCAATTTGTGAGAGTCTTTCTCATTATCCCTTGAGAGTCCATCTCAGTTTCCTTTACGAGAATCTGTCTCGTCAATTCACCTTATCATTCCTTCTTGGTGGGAATCTGTCTCGTCAATCCATCTCGTCACCCCCTTGCATCCCTTTTGTTTAAAGACTTGGGCCAGTCAAAATGTGTTATTTGTTCGGCTTTGACTTTCGTGCGACAAGCACACTCTGCCAAAGAGGGGCATCTGTAGATACCCCACTTTGACCGGACCCTAAAGTCTCCAAAATTGAATAAGAACTCCAAAAATCAAATAAAATTCCCAAATTCCGAGTCCCAAAATATCCCGAAATTAATTTCAAAAATTCCTGAAGGACTGGGCCCAAAATGAGAAGAAGGCTTGAGTTTTGAGCATCTTATTGTGCGTATTCCCGGGTACAAATTCCCCAGGAGATTGTTAGTGTTCTCAAGGATAACCCTGCAAAATTTCATGGCAATCGGGTGAGAAATGTAGAATAAGACAGGCGAAGTGTGTGCAATAATCAAAGTTGGGTTGTGATAGGGTGAATTATCAAAGCTTGGTTGTGTAGATATCGCCCTCCTTTTTTTATAAAAGGCAAGATATTTTATTTGGTAAAATGGTGATTTGCCACCTTTAGAGGGGTAATTTTGGAATTCTAATATTGCTTAAGGTGTAACCAATCCTTAGTGACCCTTGGATCAAATCAGAGGGTGAGGATCACTTAGAGAGAGGAGAATCTTTCGCCCTATTTTCTACATGAGGCCCCCCCTGGTAGTATAAAAGGAGTAGTCAAAATGCATTAGGAGGGGCTGTCCAAGTAAAGATGGGGGGGAGAAAAAGTTTACCATTTCCCTTTTTATATCCTCTCGAGCTAGGGTTGCAGAGGAGGGGTCTTCTTCATCTTCGACGGAGAAAAGGAAGCAAAGAGAGAGAGAGAGCCCATCCTCTGGCCACCCTCCAACCTCCAGCCGAGCCGCCTCCATCTCCTCCCTCATCTCTCCTCTTCAACCACCATCTCCATCCCTTACCAGCAACCCAACCACCAAACCCACATCCGGCCAGCAACCCCTTTTCTTAAAAAAAAAAAAACCTCCGGCCGCCTCTCCCAACTCCGGCCAATCCACCCACCACCACCTCCTCTGTTCATCTCCCTCTTCAACCTCAAAACCCATTTCTGCAAAACCAAAACCCCACCTTCATCAACCTCCTCTGTCTTCATCTTCTCCGGCAAGCTTGCCGGATTCCGGCCAAGACTACCCCACCACCGCCACCATCTTCATCCTCCAACCTCATTCCCGCCGGCAGGCCGGCCATCTTCTTCCTCCTCTGCTGCTATCCCATTCAAACCCATTTCAAACCCCCATGGAATCTGACCCAGCTAACCCACTTCATCTCCCCAAAACCCATTATCTCAAACCCATCTCCCATCCATACCCCTATCATCTCTGCCCGAACCCTCCTCATTTTTCTTCGACCCACCTCCTTCTCCCGCCAGCCATCCATCCATCTCCGGCCAGCCCAAGCTCGACCCCTTTCAACTTCATCTCCTTCGGCCACCCGCCACCACCATCATCTTCTCCCCTTTGTTCCCTTCACCCATCCGGTCAAAACCCGCCTGTGGACCCCGATCCGAGATAGAGGTGAGAGAACGGGTCCCTAACGCCCTCTGGATCATGCACGTGTGAAGGAGAGCTCTGCCAAGGAACTCTCGAAACGGATGCCACCCTCATAGCATAGCACGAGTGGCGATATAAAAAAGAAAGAGATATGTCTTGATCTGGAACCAAGGTTCGAAACCGAGACATACCTAAAATAAACTCAGAGTCGCCATCCATGGATATGCCATGGAACCCTAAAATCAAATCCTCTGTGCAATGGATAACCAGAAATATATATGGGTTCGTGCCTGGTTACGAATGGGGAAGGTCTGAAGAGCACCCCCGATTCGTCCGAGTGCAAGCACTTGGTCTCTTATGCCATTTATTATTAACTCCAAAGAAGTTTGGGTAAAAATCATGTGAAATGGGAACAATCCTCAGGAGTCGTCTACCTAAGCATGCATTTCCTGAGGATAAAATAATAAGCACACATAAAATAAAATGAAAGATGTGTCACCTAAGCATAGCTAGGTTATGAGTGACATGCCTAATGGGTGTATAAGTTCTGATGTGCATACACATACAAGCTACAACTAAAGGTATAGTATCAGTACAAGAAAGTAAGAAAACACATCAAAACATAAAACACAAATCAATCATATATATATGACAGGACAAAATAAATCCTAACTCTAATGCGACTTGACTCAGACCAAGATGGCTGTCCATCCCAGCTGCTCTACGTATCCCGGCCTCGGGAAGAATCGGAGTCAACGTAGTTCGATGACCTTTTCTAACTACGATGCCCAACCATCTAGAACCACTAACCTAGACTCGATCCACTAGACTCGACTGATTTTTAAAGCTTTTTGTATAACTGTTTAAATTCATGTTAATTGTAATTTTTAGGACTCTCTATATGTCCTAACTAATGCAAGTTGATTAGCCTTAAGCTAATGCAGGTGGGTCCTATAACCTATGTGTATCTAGGCTGTGCAACCTAATAAAAATCATGGGCAGAGTATATGCTTCCTAGTCTAGCCATCGGTTCGACTAAATGTCTAATCGATCGACTCGAGGCCTCCTAACTCTAGGGACACTCACATGACAGGACACACCATATCAAACAAATCAGGACAGACTCTTAACTCTAAAACAAACCAAACGGCTAGGACAGACTCCTAACTCTAGGGGAAGATCTCTTTGAAAAAGGTTTTGAAGAAGTTTTTGCATTTTTGGAAGGTTTGACAAATTTATTTTTAAAGGTTTGGCTGGACTTGGGATAAAGATCCCAAGCTGCACTACGTACCTCGTGAAAGAAGATCAAGCCAACGTAGTTCGAAAATGAACTCTCCTAATCACTACTTCTAAAACACTCAACACTTTAGGCTTTTTTAAGGTTTTTCAAATATTTTTGATGTTTTAAAATTTTAATGTTTTTGAGTTTTAAATGTATTCAATTTTTTTTGGTTTTTAAAGATGTTTTAAATGCTTTTGGAGTTCGAATTTCTGATGTTTTTTTAGATTTTTAATTTCTGATTTCACCCTTTTGGTCAAAGACCTAAGGGAACATACAAAGCAAATCCCTAGGGCTAAACCCTAGGGCAAATAGGAGAAACCCCTAAACATGGCAAACTAATGATCAAAGATAAAGAACTGATCTAAGATCCTACAAGGTAAAGCTCTAATGAGACTGTGCTAGTCCCTAACAAATAAGAGCGATGACAACACTAAGGAGAAGCTCCTAAAAATAACTAAAGAAATGGGGGAAAGGAGTCAAAGATTCTCTAATACCACTATCAAAGAACGAGCGAGTCAAAGACTCTCTGATGAAGACAAATGAGTCAAAGACTCCCTAATAATACTACCTAAAGGAGGAATGAGTCAAGGACTCTCTAATAACAACATAAAAGAGGACAAACGAGTCAAAGACTCTCCACTAACACTATCAAAAGAAAGAAGGGCAAATGAGTTAAAGACTCGCTAGAGGGAGCCGCTCTAACATAAGGCTGGATAAGCCTCCTAAAAGGGGAACTCCTTAAAATGAGACAAGAGTTGTCTCCAAATAGGACTCTATAAATGAGGCAAGGCATGCCTCCTATACACACAAAGGATGTAAACAAGAGTGCTAGACTACTATCAGACCGAAATGGTCCTCTACTAGCAGGAGGGACAAGTTGGGGAGGTTCTATAAATGAGGCACTGTATGCCTCCTATGGGGGACTCTTCTAATGAGACGAAGGTTGACTCCCTAAAGGGGGAGGCTCTAAGCAAAGAAACTTATCCCCAGGGGAAAGCTGCCTAGCGAGACAAATCATGTCTCCTAAAACAGAGGGATTAAATAATAAGGGTGTCTAAAAGACTAAACAAGTCTACTAGTTGAAAGAAGGGAGTGCTACTCAGACTAAGCAAGTCCCCTAAAATAATGGGCTTGGGCTAGCGCCTTCATCGCCCTGCAATGAAGGAACGAAAGTCTAAAACTTCTACAATAGCTACCCCATTTAAAACAAGCTAAATATTAAGTATCATAATATAATACTTATATAATGCATAACACTAGAGAACATGTAACAGATCAAATACTACAAATCACAATATTAAGATGATTTCCATCTTTCTCAAGGGACAATTAGCAAAAATACATAATTACTATAGAATTTTTTTATGTAGAGAGCATGCAATACTAATACAAAAGATTTCGAAGTTATAAAGCATAGCATGTACAGGCATACCAATGACTATCGGAATAGACAAAATAGAATAAGATAGACAACCTATGATATACAGTGAATAATTCAACTCAATCCAAATTGCAATTATAAAAACCTATAAAATGTAGGACAGCAGCTATGCAACAGATATGTACTTTTTCAAATCAACCTAAAATCACAATTATACAACAAAAGACCAATGGACAACAGTTATGCACACTTTAGCCCAAACAAAATGACAACAATAGAGCAGGCAACCTATGGGACAATAGCTATGCATTGCAGGACAGCAATCATATAGTTCTTAATACAACTAAAATGACAACAATAGAGCTAACAACCTATAGGATAGCAGCTATGCATTGCAAGACAATAGTCATATACTTTTTTAACCCAACTAAAAAGACAACAATATAGCTGACAACCTATAGGACAGCAATGATGTGCTTTCGAGTCAAGTAAAAATCACAAATGTGAATACATAATCAGTGTAACAGCAATGGGACAGCAGTGATCAAGTAATAATTACAAATACGATCGTATACCCTATGGGACAGCAGTTATAGATTAATGGGCAGCAGATATGTCCCCTTTTGGTTCAACCAAACTCACAATTATAAAGTATAGCAATTATAGGACAGCAGACATGTAAAAATCACAAATGCGATCATATAACCTATGGGACAGATTTGTGCCAAAATCTGGGGCTAAACGATGGACAAAATTGTGTGCATGAACCTGTGCCAAACAGAGACAGACTTGTGTACGTGCACTGTGTTAAACAGGGACAGATCACTGTGCATGAATTCGTGCTAAACAAAGACAGATTTGTGTGCATGCACTGTGTAAACAGGGACATATTTCTGAGCATGAATTCGTGCTAAACAGAGACAAATTTGTGTATTTGAGCCATACAAAACAGGGGCTGACTTCAGCCATCATACAAAAATTACCTCAATTTGCATCATCCAATGAACTCAAAATTATGAACAGGCCCTAATGAGAATCAGATTCTATAAATTTCAACTATAATTCCAAAGACCTTATAATCCATTCAGGCTGGACTTCAAAATGAGCAAGTGAACACAGAGCTAAAAAAAAAAATATGATTATCATATACCATAGTACCCATCATTTTCAACCTATGCAAAGAGATAAAACATCTATGATAACCATTTGGCATGCGAGAGCAGTTAAGTAACGAAAACAACCACTATTACCTCAATCAAGTGAAACTACCTTGGTGTATTGATCAGTCTATCTAATGAAATCTTGGAGCATTTTTAACACTGATTCTCATTCTAATAGAAACCAGAACTACAAAACATGAGTGCTCACAATAACAGTCGCCTTCAAAATTTGTGATTACACCCAGAAGAAATCCAAACAGAGGCCCTGTTTCAACTAAAATGTTCAGATCAAATAGAAATTATCCTAAACAAAATAACCATCTCTTCTCAGGTATTTACAAAAAATCCATGATGATAAATAAATCAAGGTATCTGAAAATCAGTCATACTCACATTAAACAACAGGAGACTAGCACTTATTTCTTGAGGAATAATATCATCAGGTGCATTGATAACATAATAACTATGCATTTGACACCAGTAATGTGAAAACTTTTCATATGCAGAAAACCTTAGTGAAAAAGATACTAGCATTTCTATCATCAGTGACTGCCTTTCTTAAAAACGGGGCAAAACCGCCAAAGAAATCTCAGAATTCTCTAGTCCTAGCATCAACCATTAATTTCCCATCTTCAACAGTAACTATCTCATATTTCCCATCACTTCTTTAATGAAATAATTCCCTTATACTCACACTGTGGCCTGAAAGTGTGCCACTACTAATATGTACAGTGTTACTAGTGATAAGGTGAACACTATTATTCTAGCAATCTTTTATAAGCATACTCGAAGGGGAACCATGAGATGGTCAATCCTAGACAATAATATTACACGATTATGAATTTTGAGTGTAGAAAAGAATGACTAGAGAATAGCTTTGATAATCAAAGTAATTTTATCATGTCAAAACTAGAATAAAGCTAGCCATCAACAGGACATCACTTCCACATTATTACAGGTTCACCAAATAAAGATTAATATAAATTATGAGATGATTGTCATAAACCCCTGATAAAATTACAACAGAATGCTGCCAAACGATCATGGAAGAAAATCTGCCTCTCATACATACAACTCACAGTCATAAAACCAAAAACTGGATTGAAGATTCTACTATAGTCAATCCCTCCCATTAACCGAGAGCTCAATCCCTTCCACTTCTTATAAATATTGATAGTTAATCATCAGATAAGACCAGAATTAAATTATCAAAACTCAAGTGAAACCGTTTATATATGAAGAATAATTTATAACGAATCATCACCACACATCAAGATATAAAAATAAAATAAAAATAAATAAATAAAAACAAAATCAGACATAGTAGGGGGAAAAGAAAGAAACATTACTTCTTAGGATAATTTCAGAATACCTTCAGATCTTCACTTTTTCTTAGAATCTTAACTCTGATCTTGCTTCTTGCTCGGAATTGTAAAAAATTGGGTTAAGAATAACCAGATCTGATCTCTTATGAAGATCCTCACCTCCTTCCTTTTAGCGAGGGCTTGAAAACAAGATCTTAGGTTTTGAAATTAACAGATCTGAGATCTAAAGCTACAAACTAAGGTTTCCGAAGAAGCAGACGACAGACCTGAAGTTTAGGGTTTAGAAATTTGATTTAGGGTTTGGATCAGAAAATATAGGTTTAATGAAGATCGGAACCTAGAACAACGACCAAAATCCGATTAAATTCTAGTCAGAGAAGAAGAAGAAGAAGGAGCTAAGGTAGATCTTGACCGGAGATAAAGATCGAAGAAGGGATCTAATTGTCGGATTCTGGCAAGACATGCCGGAGAAGATGATCGGATGGTAGAAGCTTTCTCACAAATCCTCTCTTTTCTCTGAGAAAAAGAAAAAATGAGATCTATACAAACTTGAGAATAGAAATCAACCGGAATAAAATCGGGATCTGGCCGGAAATGCTCAGATCTCGATCGGAAAAGATGAATAAACGAAAAAACAAGCTTTGAGATCTGGATTTCTCTCTCTCTCTCTCTCTCTCTCTCTCTCTCTCTCTCTCTCTCTCTCTTTCTGCTTCAGATCGGAGGTTGGATCTCCGACAACGATCGGAGAAAATGATCGGCGAGAGAAGAAGATGAAAAGGGAAAAACCCAAATCTCGCTCTCTTTTCTCGCTCTCTCTTTTCTCTGCTTCGAACGAGAATGAACAGTGCCTCCTTTGATTTTTTTTTTGGCTTATATACAGAAAACACGGCTATTGATATTAGCACTCCCCATTTTGATGGGCGCACGACTTTTGATAAGCGCGCGAAAAGGCTACGACAAGAGCATTTTAATTCACCCCCCTTTGCATATAAATGATATCTTTACCTCCTTTTCCCCCATGGACAGCCCCCTTTTCAAATGAATCACCCTCCTTTTGGTCTGTACCGCGCACCTTCTCTCGGCTCGTTCACTGAGCAAACGCGCTCAAATCTCGACGAAATTTTACGGAGACCTATGGGAGACCTTAAGCTACCTCAGGGTTCAATTTGGGACCCCAGCTCACTGATTTGACGAGGCTTGGCACAAGCAATGCGAACCCGGGTCCGGTCAAAATGGGGTGTCTACACCACCTCACGGATCTCCACCATCTCTGCAACTCCCAAAATCCAAACCTATCCCCTGTTCTCTGCAAAACCCACATGAAAACCATCCAAACCCTCTTCATTTCGTTTTTCACCCCAACTCCGACCATCTTCCCACCCCATCTCCGATCCAACCCAGCAACTACCGAGATTACCTTCATCGATTCCGGCAATTTTGCCGGAATCCGACCGTTTCCTCTCCTCTGATCTCGGATCTTTCATCATCGTCATCGTTGTTATTGCATTCAACCCAAGAGAGGTTCTGTGCATGCATTGCGTCCTCGCGGCGCGGGGATCGTCTCCGGATTGGCAACTTTGTGCGGCACCGGCAATGGAAAATTAAAGAGTAACTAGCCCAACTCGGGTAATTTCTCATCCTCTTAGGCATTTTGGTCTTATGATCTCTGAAAATTCTTTTGGCTTATTTCTCGAAATTCAGTTCTCAGGTTTTCTTTTTGTCACATCTATTCTCAGTGCTTTATGATCCAATGCACCTTGATTCGTAAGCTTGAGCTTATGGTAGTCATCTTCAGATGGTGATTTTCTTTATTTTTAGTTGGAAATCTATCAAATGGCTCATCTCAGGGCATTCCTGATGATCAACCTTTATCTTCATGTTTCCTATCTAATGAATTTCAGCATTTTAGTAGTCTTCGCGATTCAGTTGAATATTTTGATTAAGCCCAAACACGTTCTGTTCGTGGTTCAGATCGCACATTAACAAAGGTCTCAATTGAATTGTTATGTTTTTTTTTTTTATTGCAAAAGAGAAAATTCCTTGTACAGTGGCAACATGAATCAGTCTTTTTCGGGGTTTTAGAACTCTTTGCCTCTAGGAATTTGTCTTTTTCGGGCGCAGGCTATGACGGAATGTTTCTTGAGCCAACCCCTTCCCTTCCTGCCTTAGAGTTTCATCAGATTAAGGGATTTCTTCCTCTTTAGAGTCTGTCATAGAGAGTTTAGGAGTCAGTCCTTTCGTATATGAGTCAGTCTTCAGCATAGGAGTCAGTCTTTCAGGAGTCTGTCCTATCATCATAGGGGTTAGGATTCTGTCAATCCTCTCATCAAGTCATGTGATTCTTATCCGCTCTTTCAAGGTATAGGATGCTGTCCAACCCTTGCAGAGTCGTGATTCTGTCTAATTCTCCCGCAAAGCATAGGATGCTGTCCAACCTTTGCGGGATATCAGGAGTCTGTCCTACCCTTATGATGATAAGATTTTGTCCTCTCGAGTCAAAAGCATTAAAAAACATCTGAAAAACCAAAAAATCTCAAAAATCAAGAGTCATTAGGAGTGGTTAGAAAATCTGGTCCGAACTACGGATGGCTTGATCCCTAGCTGAGGGGTACGTAGGCAGCTCAGGCGTGCAGCTGGCATCCTGAGTTCAGTCACAACTTTCACAACTTCAAAAACTTCCACAAGCTTCAAAACCTTTCAAACCTTCCAAAACTACAAAAATTCTTCAAAATAACCTTATCAGCAATTTTCAAAAGATCTTCCCATAGAGTTAGGAGTCTGTCCTAGGCGTTTGGGGTGTCTTAGAGTTAGGAGTATGTCCTGTTTGTGTTGATATGCTGAGTCTTGCAGTGTGAGTGTCCTCAGAGTTAGGAGGCATCGAGTCGTGGTCGGCTAGACACTTAATCGATCCGATGGCTAGACTAGAACGCGCTTAGATAGCCCATGGTTTTCCTTAGGACGCACAGCCTAGTCACACATAGAGTATAGGGTCCGCTTGCATTAGTTAGGGCATATAGGGAGTCCTAAAAATTACCATTCACTTGAACTTAAGTAATGGCGCAAGAAGCTTTAAAAACTAGTCAGGTCTAGTTGATCGAGTCTAGGATAGCGGTCCTAGATGGTTAGGCATTGTAGTTTAGCATAGGTCGCCGAACTACGTTGACTCTGATTCTTCCCGAGGCCGGGATACGTAGTGCAGCCAGGATGGATGGCCATCCTGGTCCGAGTCAAGTATCGAATTAGAGTCTAGGGTTTGTCATATTGTGTGTTTTGCTGTATTTTCTTACTTTCATGTACAGACTCTATACCTTTAGCTTTAGCATGCATGTGTTTGCCCATCAGAACTTAGACACCAATTAGGCAAGACACTCATAACCTAGCTATTCTTAGGTGCCATGTCTTTCATTTCTTTTGTGTGTGCTTTGTATTCATCTCCGAGACATGCATGATTAGCTAGACGTTATCTCGGGGATATTAGTTCCCATTTCGCATGATTTTTGCCCAAAACTCTTCAAAGTTAATAATAAATGGCATAAGAGACCAGGTGCTTGCACTTGGGCGAATTGGGGGCGCCTAACCCCTTCCCCATTCGTCATCAGGCACGGACCTTTTGTATCTCTGGTTATTTATTGTGACAGAGCACAGCATGGGATCCAGGGCCTACTTCCTTGGATGGCGACTCTTTCTTTGTTTAAGGTACGCCTCGAATCCGGGCTAGTCCCCGAATCGAGAGGTATCTCACTTTACATCGCCACTCATGCTGTGAGGGGCACTCTTTCGAGAGTTCTTGGCGGAGCTCTCCTTCATGTGGATGATCCTGAGACTCGTCTGGGGGCACGTCCCCCCGCCTTCTCTCGGATCGGGGTCCACACCAGAACTCCGGAGCAAATAATGGCGAGTCCCGATGTTAGAGTAGAGATCGTAGATAGTGAGGAGGAGGAGGAGGTAATCTTAGACTTGAATGCAATTCCTCTCCCAACGGATAGTTATCACCTAACAGAGGCGAGTGTTGGTAGTGACGCCGCCGAGGCGTCCACAACATTCCTCCCTGGCCGGGCCGTGGACGTCGTAGCTGGGCCAGGATGGACGCCAACCCACAATACATCATACGGGCTCTTCGCGAGGAAAATATCCTTGATGAGTTCATGATGAGGGACATTAGGGATAGGTACTGTGTTCCCTCAAGGTTCGGGCTGAGGCCAGCGATAGAGGGAGATAGGGCTTGCAACGAGAGCTCTGATATATGTATATACGATGAGTCGTTAAGGGCTGGACTCAGGTTCCCTCTGCACCCATTCTTCATCGCGGTCCTTCGACATTTTGGGCTGGCTCCGGTCCAAGTTGCGCCGAACTCATGGAGGGTGCTGACTGGGTTCATGTACCTCGTGCATGGCCGGCTCAAAAGAAACATATCTGTGTCGTTATTCCGCGCTTGTGCACACTTGAAGAGGCATAAGGAAGGGGGCTGGATTTATATTAGTCAGCGCCCTGAGGTGAAAATGATCACTGGCACTCCCTCTTCCATCCACTTATGGAAGAACAGGTTCTTCTATGTCGAGGACAGGGAGTCCACCCAGTCTTGGCCGGTTCCTCTAAGATGGGATGTCCCGGACACAGTTGCGCTGAGCCGCAAGCCGGTCCTTGAGGAAGAGGATATGAGGATGTCGCCCTAATCCGTGAGGAGGTGGAACGGGGGCCCCATTCATTGCGGAGAATTCTCGGGTGAAGCGGCGGCCCAAACCCAGGACGCGCCGCCGCCTCCCAAAGCCAAGACTACAGTGAGGGTGGTGGGCGCAGCGGGGTCCTCGAAGCCAGGAGGGACATCTGCTGAAGCCCGTCCTCCCCTGGCGAGGACCGGAGACAATGTTTTTCGGCCTAACTGGGCCGTTCAGAAGAATGACACCGGCCTTGGTGAGAGCCGGGTGGCTAAGGAGCTCCTCACCAAAGTTCTCCTCAGCAACGACAAGCTCCAGGTTCTCAAGGAACCTCCAGCGGCGGCTGACGAGGCTATATTCTCTTCCCTTTACCAGGTGAGGCGGCCTGTGAGTTTTTGTTTGTATTTTTCTTTGAGTTGCTTTCTTGTGTTAACAACACTTGCTGGCTTGTAGATCTCATTGTACTACAACGACCTCCGGGAGAAGAGCAAGAAGTTCTCTGTGGCAATAACAAAGTCTGAGGAGGAGAGTGGGAAGCTGATGAAGGAGGCTGAAGAGCTTCAAAGGTCCATTGGGCGGACGTTGATGAAGGAGGAGAGTGGGAAGCTGATGAAGGAGGCTCAAAGAAGACTTGGCTGCTCAGAAGCAGAAAGCTGCTGAGGCTCTCAACGCACAGAGGGAGAGAGCCCGGGAGAGACAGATAGCCGCCGTTGCGGAGGCCGTCGTGGAGGCCACTCAGAAGGAAGACGAGCTTTTCAACCTGTCCAGCGAGTCCTACAAGGTGGGATTCTTTGACTGTCTTGAGCAGGTTAAAGAATCCAACCCAGCCGTGACCCTAACAGGACTAGTCCTCCCTGATCCAGTGACGCTTGGCGACGATGAGCCAGGCACCCCCGCTGCTCCAGTAGTTCCGGAGACGGACCCTTCGCGGGGTGGTGGCCAGGGGGTGCCTTGAGCTCCTCTTCTTCTCTTTTTGATCTGATTTTTTTGTAATGGTCCTTGGGAGGCCCAACTTTTGTAACAGCCCTTCGAGACCTTATTTTTTTGTAATGGCCCTTAGAGGCCCAACCATTTTATGAATAGAAATTACATCTTGTCGTCCATCCTCTAGTTGTCTGTCCCTGGTCAATACCGTTTGGTTCTAATATTGTGGGCCAGGAATACCACGGGCGGACATTCGAGGCGAACTAACCGGTGAGGACCCAAGTTTTAATAAACTGGGTTTCTAGGCGGCAAATACCCGAGTTTTAGTGAACTAGGTTTCCAGAGTACCCAAGTTTTAGTGAAGTGGGTTTCCAAGCGGCGTTGGTTTTTTCATCCGGGCTGGTTCCGGACCAGGAGTGGGCTCCCGATCTTTGCGGAGACGAGCCATGGCGAACCAAGCAGCGAGTACCTAAGTTTTAGCGAACTGGGTTTCCAAATAGCAAGTACCCGAGTTTTAGTGAACTGGGTTTCCAAGCGGCGTTGGTTTTTGCATCCGGGCTGGTTCCGGACCAGGAGTGGGCTCCCGATCTTTGCGGAGACGAGCCATGGCGAACCAAGCAGCGAGTACCCAAGTTTTAGCGAACTGGGTTTCCAAATAGCAAGTACCCGAGTTTTAGTGAACTGGGTTTCGAAGCGGCGTTGGTTTTTGCATCCGGGCTGGTTCCGGACCAGGAGTGGGCTCCCGATCTTTGCGGAGACGAGCCATGGCGAACCAAGCAGCGAGTACCCAAGTTTTAGCGAACTGGGTTTCCAAATAGTCTTGCGAGGAGATTTGCAAAAGAGTTTCTATCATTCACATTCGGTAGATATTTACAAAGTCACTTCCACGCCGGGTGGTTTACTACTGATAGTACTTTCGGAGGTTCTTTGAGTTCCAGGCATGGGGTAACAGATGCTCCTCCAATGTCTGCAGCTTATAACTTCCCGGGCGGATCACTTCTTTTACTCGATAAGGGCCCTCCCAGGTCGGGGAGAGTTTTCCGACTTTCTTTGGTTGGGAGACAACAGCTTTTCTTAGGACCAGATCTCCCGCTCTGAATTCTCTGGAGCGTATCTTCAAATCATGATAGTTGAAACTTTCTGCTTGTAGGCGGCGACCCTGATTTGAGACTCTTCTCGGGCTTCTTCCAGTAAGTCCAGATTTGCACGGAGCCCCTCTCCATTGAGTTTCTCATTGAAGTTGGTGACTCTTGGAGACGGGGCGCCCACATCGACGGGAATTACGGCCTCCGTCCCAAAGGACAAGTTGAATGGCGACTCCCCCGTGGATGTACGCGGGGTGGTACGATATGCCCAGAGGACATGATAAAGTTCATCCGCCCATCGGCCACCTTTCTCGTCCAGCCTCTTTTTAATTCCCTGAAGCAGGATCCTGTTCGTTACTTCTGTCTGCCCATTTGTCTGAGGGTGTGCCACCGAAGTAAATCTCTGTTCGATCTTTAAGTCAGAACATAATTTTCGAAAGTTCCTGCAGTCGAATTGTCTGCCGTTGTCCGTTATCAATACGCGGGGGATCCCGAATCTGCAAACCACTGATTTCCAGAAGAAGTTCTGCACGTTTTGCTCTGTGATCTGGGCCAGAGGTTCAGCCTCCACCCACTTGGTGAAATAGTCAATTGTAACTACTACGAACGCGCGTCTTTCGGAGGCCGGTGGAAAGGGGCCCAGGATGTCCATCCCCCATATTGCAAAGGGGAGCGGGCTGATGATCGGGGCCAGGGATACAGCAGGCTGGTGGATGGTGGGAGAGAATTTTTGGCATCTCTCGCACCTTCTAACCAGATTCAGTGCGTCTTGTCTTAAGGTAGGCGAGTACAGGCCTCTCAGCAGCACTTTGATTGCCAGGGCCTTGCCCCCCAGATGTTCTCCACAAATCCCTTCGTGCGTCTCCTGTAGGGCGTATGCGGCGTTACTTGGCCGGAGACACTTTAGGTACGGGAGGGTATATGACCTTTTGTACAGGTTCTCACCATCAAGGGAAAACCGAGCTGCTCTTTGTGTCACTTTGCGGGCGTCCTTCTTCGCCTCGGGGAGCTTCCCGCTACGTAGATACTCAATGATTTCATTCATCTAGCAGGATTCGTGCTCTACCTGCATTATTCCGGCGGCCTTACCTTCGATACTGGACTTCTGTAGAAACTCCATGCATATGCTCCCGAGAGTGGTGTATCCGGATGCGGCCAGCTTAGACAGCACATCTCCTTTTGTATTTTCTGCTCTGGGGATTCTAATGACCTCGAAACTTTTGAACTTGCTGGCTAGCTGGCAGACCTGGGAGAGGTACTTGACCATACGCTCGTCGCAGGCCTCATAGACCCCTTGAATCTGGTTTGCAACCAGCTGGGAGTCACAGTATGCTTTAAGCCTCTGGGCGCTGGTCTGGGCTGCAAGATTCATTCCGGCGAGGAGGGCTTCATACTCTGCCTCATTGTTTGACGCACGGAATCCAAACCTTAGGGCGTAATCTACAGTGAAGTTGTCAGGTCCGGTGAGAATCAAACCGGCTCCACAGCCACCCTTATTCGAAGATCCGTCGACGTGCACTTCCCAGATTGGTTCGGCGGTTGATGGATCCTGATTCGCTGGTGCAGGGATGATTTCTGTTTCAGTCTCATCTCCTGTTTGCTCCTCAGTCGTGGTTTCTATCTCCACAGTCGGGGTTTGAACAATTCCAGGTTCGGTGCTCGGCTGGGGGATGGTGCATTCAGCCACAAAGTCTGCCAGGACTTGACCCTTTATCGCAGGACCTTTATTGTGTGGGCTTAAAAATACGGCCTCAACTTCCTAGCTGCCATCACCAGCGCGTAAGCCAATTTCTTGACCCGCTGGTACCTGATTTTGGCTTCTTAGAGAACTTTGCTGACATAGTAGACAGGCTTTTGCTGGCGGTGCTCTTCATGAACTAGGACTGCTGCTAGAGCTGTGGGGCTCACGGATAGATACAGGAGTAGCTCCTCACCTGGTTCCGGCTTTGCCAACAGTGGCGGAGAGGACAAGTACTGCTTCAACTCCTCGAATGCGGTCTGGCACTCCTTTGTCCACGGCACAGTCTTGAGTCCTTTGACAGTGTTGAAGAAGGGCAGGCACCTCTCTGCAGATTTTGAAATGAAGCACCCCAGAGCGGCCACCATTCTTGTGAGCCGTTGTACTTCTCTGATGGTTTTTGGTGGAGTGAGCTCCACCACGGCCTTAATCTTTTCTGGATTGGCCTCTATCCCTCTTCGGCTTACCATAAATCCCAAGAACTTTCCCGAGTTGACGCCGAAAGTGCACTTGGTGGGGTTGAGCTTCATGTTGTGCCTTCTTAGGACTTGGAATGTTTCTCCCAAGTCGGACACATGATTTTGTGAGCTCCTGCTTTTAACTAGCATGTCGTCGACATAAACTTCCATGTTGCGGCCGATCTGATTTCGGAAGAGCTTGTTCACGAGCCTCTGATACGTGGCTCCGGCATTTTTTAGACCGAAGGGCATGACACGGTAATAGTAGGTCCCTTGATCTGTCACAAAGGAAGTCTTCGGTATATCTGACTCATACATTCGGATCTGGTTGTATCCAGAGAAAGCGTCCATGAAGCTTAGTAATTCGTGACCTGTGGTGGCGTCAATGAGCTGATCAATTTTTTGGAGCGGATAGTTGTCCTTGGGACAGGCCTTGTTCAGATCAGTGAAATCAACACAGGTCCTCCATTTTCCATTAGTCTTCTTTACCAGGACCACGTTTGCCAACCAGTCTGGGTGTTGGATTTCTCGAATGAAGTCAGCCCTTAAGAGCCTCTCCACTTCTTCTTTTATCGCCTGTCGCCTTTCAAAGACGAAATGCCTTCTTTTCTGTTTCACCGGCCTGCAGGTTGGGTCAACACCGAGTCTGTGCGTGCTGACCTCCGGGTCTATGCCGGGCATGTCAACGGGAGCCCATGCAAAGACATCTACATTGTCTTGAAGAAACTGGGTGAGGTGGTGCTGGATGCTGCTGCTTAGAGAGGAGCCGATCTGAACGACTTTCTCATTATCACCCTCGCACAAAGGGATGGAGATGAGGTCTTCGGCGGGCTGAGTTCCCTGGGCTTCGTCCCTCAGGTCGAACAGCTCAATCGGCAGCGACTCCACCGCATTCTTGCCCTTGAGTGCCATTGCATAGCACTCCTTGGACTGCGGTTGGTCTCCCCGGACTTCTCCCACGCCATTTGGCGTTATGAATTTCATCTTCTGGTGATACGCTGAAGCGACTGCGCGGATCAGATTCTGGCCAGGCCGTCCCAAGATAGCGTTATAGACCGAAGTGGCCCTCACTACTAGGAAGTTGACCATGGCAAAGGCTTGGTAGGGCGGCTCTCCGACGAGGACTGGGAGTTCAATTTGTCCTTCTACTTTCACGACCTCCCCTGAGAAACCGAAGAGAAGAGGAGGAATGAAGGGGCAGGTGAAGGGTTAAGAACCTAGTTTCTAGACGTCCATCAAGGTTGGGATCCAACATCTTGGCCAATTGTGGGCGGCGAAGAAATGATTGCTAGGGTAACTGTATTTGCTGTTACAATGGTGGGACATCTTGTCCTCATAATGTGATTCGATTACAATTTATCAATAAAATTGTTGCCATTAAAAAAAATAATCAGTATAATTGTTACCTTTCAAAAAAGAAATTTGAGGGTGGAGGGTTGAGAAGTTAAGGTTTTTATCAAGAGAAAGTGAAGGAAAAGGAGGAAGGCGGTCGATGTTCGAGGGTAAAAGGTCATGTCACTAGGGTTTTTATTAAGAGAGGACAAGTTGTGCTTTCGTAAAAAAAATTATTAAGACGAATTTGTTTAAAAGAAAAATATACATGATTCTTATTTTTTAAAGAGACAACGATGTGTTGGATTTGACAGAAAAAAGAGGATTCATGCCTAACATGGCTACAACAAGAATCTAGATGTGTTATATGTGATTCCCCTGTCGAAACTTGTCAGCACGGATTTGGGGGGGGTGCAGGGAGTGGCAATCCCTGGTACTCTTCCATCCCTGTCATCCTACAAGCACTTCATTAAAAAAAAAGGGCGGCCTAGTGCACGAGGCTCCCGCTTTGCAGAGATGCTGTTTCCGTGACCACCAGGTCACAATGGAGCAACCTTACCGTTGCGCCAAGGCTCGCCCTCTTCCTACAAGCACTTCGTAAAGAAACAATAAATTAGAAAAATTTTAAAATAATGGAATAGGATCAGAAAAAGTGAACTTGCTGAATCTATCAATTATGGTCAAAGGTTCAATGCCAAGCATCCCAAATGTCTTGAACTTATGCTTAGTTACACCTTCAAATAAAAGGTCACGATTTCCAGCTAATAGAGTAATTGATATCTTCCTAAATAATGCCAAGTTTTCACCGTATCCGCTTATGTGAATTTCCATAGATTATCTGTTTCCTATATCTTGGGTTTTGCCGAATTGAGAAAAAGGTCAGGTCTATAGAAATAAAGTGTGATAGAAGGCTTCAACATATCACCAGTTGAATTTGTTGTTGCCATTTTTTCTGTTAGTATTCATTTCATCCTAAAAGCCATATTGATATCCAAAGACCCGTTGAATATTTAGCATGTGATGTCAATCTGATTGCCCTAGAAGACGGATGTAGTACATAAGTTTTCCCTATTTTATCTTCTTCTCCGTGATGCAATTGCTGTTCCTTCTCTTATGTACCAATGAAAACAAACATTAGGGTTTTCTTGTTTTTTTTTTCGAATGGTGAAAACGAAAGTTTCATTCTGCCTATTCTTTCCATAACATGTCAATTTAGATTTATGTACTTGCTAAACATTCGTAATTAAATTTGTGAAGTGCATCGATTGCTTAAGTATGATAGGTGATGATATTTCAGAACATGACACTTCTGTCTTCATTTTGCACTTTTTCTTAAAAAAAAAACTAGAGTTTAAATGCTGTTACAATTCCAAATAGGAATTACACTGGGTTTCGTCTTATTTATTTTATTCTCTGTTTGCACGCTGAAGCTTCGAGAATAACCCCGGGAAGGTCCAAAGCTGCAGGGACTTGCCGCATATGACTCAAACTGCTGAAAGGAAGATCAGAAATGATCAACAGTTTATGGCATTGCTCTCCTCTGAAATTGATTCGCGAGGTTAGTTTTCTTATATTGGGTTAATGTATTATTGTAGATCATGATGTAACAGTAATATACAGCAATCTAACTGTTTGTATTTGTAATTGGTAGCATTGCCAAACGATGTATATGTTAAAGTGGATGTGTGAGGGGTCTCTGCCTCGTATCCCCGAAGAGCGCTGCACCATAGAATTTTTTCTGGAAGACTCGAGACTGAATAAACAAAAGCGGTCTCATTCTAGTTATAGTACCCATTGCATAAAATAAAAATTAACAATTTAATCGATTTTTGTTCAACGGGAATGCTTAAGCGAAGGGAGCCCATGCAAAAACTTAGCGTCACAGCCGCTCCCCATTACAGGTATAGTGGTCGCTCAACCTAGCCTTCTATACTCTCGGCACATCTACAAGGCCACAAGTATTAAAGCAGTCGATCCTGCACCATGGCTATACATATTAGACATTTTTTGTTCCATTTAGTGATTTCTAGTAAATCGAAGTATTTTTTTTCGAAATTGATGGAAGAGCAAAAGATGATATATGGAGTGCTATAACACAATTAACATAGCAGTTGTGTAAATGCACAAAGATGAAGTTGAATCTTCGAAATAGTGATATTCGAGTAGAGAACAATACGTGAATTAATGGCAAATCATTGCCCACAATGTTAAAGTGAGGAGGGAATCATCTTGCTTTTATACCTTTAAAAAAAAGGATCTTGCTCTTGTGACTATTGAATCCATTTCCTCACCATTTTCTGGGAAGAGCCAAAATCAGCAAACAGTTGGCAATGGTATCTAGTAAGTGCCAAAAACCAATTAAAGTAAAATGCCGAACAGGATTTCTCAATGATCGATCATTGAAATCGTAATTCATTCATAAATCAAAGATGGAAGAACGAACACCATTGGGGTATCAGAGCCTTGTTTAGATGTGAAATCAGGGAGAAAAATCAACGAAAATCGATAAGAACAAGGTCTAGAGATATTTTCAAAAGTGACCGATCAACAGACACTGCCATTGATCAGCGTTTCATACCAATGATCATCCTCACCCAATGGTCGGATGATCGAACATCAAACTAAGAGCAAAAATATTGAAATTGATTTCAAATGAGGGCCACCATATTTTGCCTTTACTTTGGTTAATCATCATATTAATTTTCACAACACAGATAATAACAAGATTTTAAATTTGTTGGGCCATAGGATCCTTTCTGTAAAACTACAGCTGAGTTATATGAAAAAAAATTATTTTCACGGAAAATTGAAAAACAGATCTACAATTACCGATGACCAAAATCACACCGCTAAAACAATTTTAGTAGCGACACATCTAATGGGGCCCACTCAAAACAACAATTTAAAATAAGAATAGGGAGATGATAAATTCGCACCCTCTATAGAATTATTTGCGCCCCTTTAACCTGAATTGACGTAAAAAAGGAAGGTCCTCACTGCATTGACGGTATTGCGTGATGATCACTGAACGTAGGTTGGCCTCCTTGCTTGCTTGACCCAATGAGTTAATCGAAACGAGCACGGTTTGCTTGATGTTAGACTAGTGGTAGCGCCATCTTTCATCTTAGTGCTTAGTGGTCCGGAATTGAACCTTTTCCCTTTCGGATGCAGGATTGGGCGGTGCCTAATGACAGATTTTTTATGAGAGCTTTGAGTTCTTCCTGCATGGCTACTTTCCAACATGACTTAGATGCAGCTTCAGAATCAAAATTAGGCTTGGGAGATCGCAGATGACGATCTCTTCGACTAATAGACTTTAACACATCTTTGACGTCAATTCACGTTACAAGGGTGCGAATAATCCTACATGGGGTGCGGATTTATCATCTCCCTAAAAAAGTGGATAAAAGATGATCATTATTAGGCTCTTTACTAACAAGCCTTTTTTTGGGCCCCACGTGAAGCATTGGTTCGGCCAGTGAGCATGATTCCATCCCAATTCCGCTTGCCCCACCTCTTTAAAGATGATCCTAGCTTCTTCATTGATTAATTGGTCCTTATCTTACAGAGGGGGTGAACATTTATCTTGAAACCATTACCTTATCAATCGTCCGAGGTCTGCACCAAATGGAGTTCTCACTCGAAAGATTTGAGTCATATAAAAATCAATAGCTTGAAGACATCTTAAAGAACTTATGTATCATAATGCTTTATCAAAGGTTTCAAATCATCCAATGAGGTGAGGCCCAAGGAAATAAAACAAAATTTTAATAGCCAATAGTATTCATGGACTCGATCACCATCCGTCAATGTCTAAATGACATATGGTGAACATTTACTAAACGATGTTTAAGTAGTTCTTAAATGATGTAATGTGGAATCCTCTTACTTTAAGGTGAAATAATTAATTGTTTCTCAAAATTAGAAGAACATTATAACCAAAATTAATATCATGGAAATCCGTTTTTAGATCTCTACCATCTTCACGCCATTCGAAACTCTATAAATCTACACACTCCCTGTAGTTTTCAATCAACCAAGTCATTCCCCAACCAAGGAGGAGAGGAATAGAATTCAGGCAAGATGAGGAAAGGGATTCAGTTGGCTGTGTTCCTGTTGATGCCTTTACTCATCACATGGGCAACACCGGGGCTCGCACGTGAGCTGTTCGAGAAAAATGAAGATGAAGAGTTTTTGTCAACTGCACCTAAATCGGATATCGTAAGCACACTTCCACCATCACCACTTCCATATTATCAGTACTACATTGATCCATGCTGGGCTGATTTTATGGCAGCAGGACCCGGTTGCGCTACAGCGATCCTTTTCCCACTTGAATTCCATCTGCCCTACTTGTCATTTGAACCCCAATGTTGCCAGGCAATCCGAGAGTTTAGCAAGAAATCTTGCTGGAACAAGATGTTCCTTGGTGTCCACCAGACTATCTCATACGCAAATGAAGTCGCTAAGAGTTGCAGTTAGTTCTTATCTAGGTTATTGAATAATATGTACTCCTTCCCCATCAATTAGTAGAAAGAGGAAGGGTTTATTATGTATTAGCCGAAGATGGATCTAATTTTAGTGCCTCATAATATAAATAAATTTGCTTCACAACCGGCACAACAGTTTTGTACAACCAGTACTTAAATCTCTCTGATCCTACTCATGGCATGATCCAAACAATCCATTTGTTGATCCACAACGTAAATGGATTGTGCCCATGAAATTATTTCATGATTCTAACCCTACGATCTATATAGGGACTCCACATTATGGACATCTCTATAGATTGTGGGGTCAGGATCATTATACCTGCGCCCACTTTATTCAAAATCCAAACCATCCGTTTGTAGGGCCCAATGTAACTAAGCCTTGCCCATTAAATCATCTCCAACTAGAGGATAATCCTAACCCTCCAATTTATTGATGGACGACACCATATATAAACCTCTCTACTAGGATCATCCCATGGAGATGATTTCATCGGAAAGGCTTATTTTCACCGAGGCCTAACAAATGAACATTTGGATCTTCCAACATGGTGGGTCCCAAAGAATTTATAATAAATACACATCATGGGATGATCATATTACTTTACCCCTAAACACTTCTATTAAATAAATATGCGTAGGTGCACATATTTTTTTAAAAATATATTTTAAATATATCCGAGGGACTAGACTCTAGATTCCTCGGGTTCTTTTTCTGTGCGCTCTTTCTTCCGCAGGTTGGCATCACCGAATAGGGAGGTCCCTCTGTTCAAGGATTTGTAAAGCGTTTGCACCGCCTAGGGTGGTGGCTTTCGTTTGGACGGTAGCCAAGAAGAGAATAAATACTTATGACAGGTTGAAAAGTAGGAAACTTCTTATGGCTAGCCAGTGTGTTTTCTGCTGCAGTAATGAAGAGTCGTTGGATCATTTTCTAGTCCATTGCCCATTCTCATATCAATTGGGTATGGGGATAATAAATAGCTTTGGCTTTCAGTGGACGCTCCAAAAGGCAATTAAAACGATAATCCTTGAAGGGAGTCTTGGGCCTTTTGGAGAAGTTGGTAGAGCTATGTGGAAACTAGCCCCTTATGCGGTAATTTGGGACCTTTGGAAGGAAAGAAACAACCGTATTTTCCAAGATCTAAAGCGGACATTATAGCGGGGAGCAGTATTGTGAAGGATGCACCTAGTTATAGGCCAGGAGAAATCCTTAGGAATTAGAAGGCTGTCATCCAAGAAAAGAAGAAGCAAGTCGCAGAGCCAAACTGGAGGCCCCCACCAAGCGGATGGAATAAAATGAATTTTACTGAAATATAAAAGGGGAGCTAGAAAAAGCGGAAATTGAAGGTTTATTCAAGGATTCTAGAGGAATCATAGTTCTATTTTACTGCGGACCGGCGGGGTATTGCGGGCATTATTATGGGGATTGAGGTGTTCCGCAAATCATGGAAGTGGAATCTAATCATTGAAGGGGATTCAAATGCTACCAACAAGTCAGTAGGTCCATGGGAGTTAGCGGATATCAACATGGAAATTAGGATATAGTTACATCCATTTCCCCAAAATATCAGCATAAGCGTTGTTCCGCCAACAAAGAAACAAATAAACTAGCAATAAAAGGTGCACAAAGAGAGGAGATGGTCATTTTCCAGGCGATCCGATTAATGGAGAAGAGGAGGAATGAAGGGGCAGGTGAAGGGTTAAGAACCTAGTTTCTAGACGTCCATCAAGGTTGGGATCCAACATCTTGGCCAATTGTGGGCGGCAAAGAATATGATTGCTAGGGTAACTGTATTTGCTGTTACAATGGTGGGACATCTTGTCCTCATAATGTGATTCGATTACAATTTATCAATACAATTGTTGCCATTAAAAAAAAAAATCAGTATAATTGTTACCTTTCAAAAAAGAAATTTGAGGGTGGAGGGTTGAGAAGTTAAGGTTTTTATCAAGAGAAAGTGAAGGACAAGGAGGAAGGCGGTCGATGTTCGAGGGTAAAAGGTCGTGTCACTAGGGTTTTTATTAAGAGAGGACAAGTTGTGCTTTCGTAAAAAAAATTATTACGACGAATTTGTTTAAAAGAAAAATATACATGATTCTTATTTTTTAAAGAGACAACGATGTGTTGGATTTGACAGAAAAAAGAGGATTCATGCCTAACATGGCTACAACAAGAATCTAGATGTGTTATATGCGATTCCCCTGTCGAAACCTGTCAGCACGGATTTTGGGGGGGGGGGGTCGCGGCAGAATCCATGCAATACAGTCTGGCTCATTTGCAGGGAGTGGCAATCCTTGGTACTCTTCCATCCCTGTCGTCCTACAAGCACTTCATTAAAAAAAAGGGCAGCCCCGCTTTGCAGAGATGCTGTTTCTGTGACTTGAACCCGTGACCACCAGGTCACAATGGAGCAACCTTACCGTTGCGCCAAGGCTCACCCTCTTCCTACAAGCACTTCATAAAGAAACAATAAATTTTAAAATTTTAAAATAATAGAATAGGATCAGAAAAAGTGAACTTGCTGAATCTATCAATTATGGTCAAAGGTTCAATGCCAAGCATCCCAAATGTCTTGAACTTATGCTTAGTTACACCTTCATATAAAAGGTCAGGATTTCCAGCTAATAGAGTAATTGATATCTTCCTAAATAATGCCAAGTTTTCACCGTACCCGCTTATGTGAATTTCCATAAATTATTTGTTTTCTATATCTTGGGTTTTGCCCAATTGAGAAAAAGGTCAGGTCTTAAGAAATAAAGTGTGATAGAAGGCTTCAGCATATCACAAGTTGAATTTGTTGTTGCCGTTTTTTCTGTTAGTATTCATTTCATCCTAAAAGCCATATTGATATCCAAAGACCCTTTGAATATTTAGCTTGTGATGTCAATCTGATTGGCCTAGAAGACGGATGGAGTACATCAGTTTTCCCTATTTTATCTTCTTCTCAGTGATGCAATTGTTGTTCCTTCTCTTATGTACCAATGAAAACAAACATTAGGGTTTTTTTTTTTTAATGGTGAAAACGAAAGTTTCATTCTGCCTATTCTTTCCATAACATGTCAATTTAGATTTATGTACTGCCTAAACATTCGTAATTAAATTAGTGAACTGCATTGATTGCTTAAGTATGATAGGTGATGATATTTCAGAACATGACACTTCTGTCTTCATTTTGTACTTTTTTCTTAAAAAAAAAACTAGAGGTTAAATGCTGTTACAATTCCAAATAGGAATTACACTGGGTTTCGTCTTATTTATTTTATTCTCTCTTTGCACGCTGAAGCTTCGAGAATAACCCCGGGAAGGTCCAGACCTGCAGGGACTTGCCGCATAAGACTCAAACTGCTGAAAGGAATATCAGAATTGATCAACAGTTTATGGCAATGCTCTCCTCTGAAATTGATTCGCGAGGTTAGTTTTCTTATATTGGGTTATGGTATTATTGTAGATCATGATGTAACAGTAATATACAGCAATCTAACTGTTTGTATTTGTAATTGGTAGCATTGCCATACGATGTTGTGGGACCCGATCCCGCCAGATAGGTGAGGCGCGACCCGCCACGCTCTCTCTTGGTCTCTCGTACCCACGCGAATGGCGTGTGCTTTTTATTATTGATTTTAATTACCCAACCAAGCAGGCAGCAACCAAGCCATAGGGTATAAACAAACATGCAACCCAGTACCCATAAGGGCAGGGGTAAGCCGCCGAGCCTAGCAAGGTGTGATTTAATTCATCTTTTCCGTGAACTTGGGATCACTAAGGCAATCCGAATTCCACGCAAAAGAGAGTGACAGAGTCGCCACCTAGATGAGAGATCTAGGACCCATAATTGACCAGAAATCTAGACTCGTTACCTGGTTACGAGAATGAAAGGTATGGGGAGTTACCACCACATGCACCATTCCTGCCCGATAATCGGTCTTCAATTCCAAAAATTAACTCTTTTGAATTTCTTTTAAATGGCTCATTTAACTCTATATTAATGTGCGAACTATGTGACATGCATCCTAAGATCTAATTTCAATGTAATTCCTAAATGTGTATCTTGATTTTCTTAATTTGTTTGAATTCAATCTAAGTGAAAGGTCTCCTAAAATTCTAATTTCATGGATAGTCCTAAGTGATTTAATTACTTTTAATTTAAGGATTAATGTCCAAAACCCCACCACTTATATGTAGAGCCGACTCGTAATTGGTATGCCATCAAGCATCCAAGCTGCCTACGTACCCAACCCTCACTGGAATCAGAGTCGACATAGTTCGGTGCACCTAAGCTAAGCTACTTATGCCTAACTCATCTAGGACACCGATCTAGACTGGATTGATTGTTTCAACAGTTTTAAGAGAAATTATTTAGTTCAAGTTAAAGATTTTATTATCCTATAACTTCATCTAAGATGCTATATAATCCTAACTAAATGCACGACGTTCCTTAGACTAATGTAGGTTAACATACATCCTATGTAACTAGGTTTGTCTTATGGGAAAAAAGGAATAAGTAGTGTAACTAGATCTATGACTCAATTGCTAATAATAGCAATCGGTCGTGATGAGGCTGAGTTAGTTAGTTCAATTTGTGTTCCTAAGGGGGCCCTAAAGGTTCCTACGATGGGAAGCCGTAATCCAACGGTTCCAAAGACATGGAGTGAGTTAGTTCAATTTGTTGAAGTTGATGATTTTCGATTTCAAGGATTTTCGATTCCTAAACATCTAAGGAATACCAAAGGCTCTATGGTTCGCAAGTTTCGACCTCGAATCACAACCATGGAAGGGAATCATGCTCTCAACCCTTGTATAATTTTAGCACGTAAGTTATGGTATCTTATTGCCTGGCATATTTCTCAGGATTTCCGTGGACAGTGGACCTCGGAGCAAATAACATACTATAATTTATACACTCTAATTATGCTGGATTGATCGCAATTAGCATACGATTATGGTTACGATCTCGGCATCTAAATTATCCTAGCAGGGCCATTTTACAAAGGAAATCTAAGACTCCTAAGATTTCTGTTTCAGCGACTTAAGGAATGAATAAGTGACAGCAAATTAAAGTTCCCTAGAAATTTTCATAATGATTTTGGTTAATTTCGATTTTTAATTGATTTTATCAATTTCAGATCAAATGGATGATTTTACAAATGAACTCATTGCAGATAAATTTGAAATAAGTTGAAATTTCTACAGTAAGAAGATATGAATGAATAAAGTCTACTGTAAAAATTTCATGAATTTTAAATACGATTTAATATCAATTTCAGATTTTTAAAGGTTCAGATCAGATTATGAGTTTACACAGCATCACCTAGGAAACAAATTCCAAATCAATTAAAAATTTGACAGTAACATGATATTTACAATATAAGACTACTGTAAAAATTTTTAAAATTTTAATTATGATTTGATATTAATAAAAAACCTCACAAAAGCTGGTTGTTTCAAAAGAAAATATCAAACGATATACCATATAGAATCCTAAAATCATTAGAAATTCATGGAAGAATATATCAGCATCATATTAATTTACTACAAAATTTTATTAATTTTAGAACTTATTTGGTATATTTTCCATTTTTCTTCTTCAAAAAGATGTCTTTTAAGAGTTTTCTATTTTTTAAACATGGTTTTTGAGAAAATTATGACTTTGAAAGATGTCCTTTAATATTGCTCTGATATGATGAACACAATAAAATTATAATATTCCAATAAATAAATCATCCTAAGATAGCTGTTTTTTCCAATTTCTTAATATCCCGGTCATTAATTCAAATTAAGTTTCAATCTTCATTCAAATTCTGAAAATCCTTAGATCCAACGTCTGATCCAACCCGATAGTTATTTTAGTCCCATTAAATAGATCATTGTATTAAATTTTGAGAGGAATCGGACTTCGAAACACTCATGTAAACCCGATTTTGAGCCAACCCATATATTAGTGAATTAAATGAGCGTAAATACTAAAACCATAAAATACGTAAAAAAATACGGAATAATTCTAGAAAAATCTGAGAAGAATGAACCTACCTTTGGTCGCGTTCCTCGTCTCTAGGGTGCGTAAATCCGAGGTATACGCTTTGTCGCACCCTTTTATACGCTCTAAAAAAAATCCTTTTGACGAAATTGCAAACTGAAATTATGTGCGACGACCCGCAGAAAGGTGGTTAAAGACTCCTTCCAAGAAGAGAAACTCGCCTAGAGATGATCCAACTCCATAGATTCAGCTTTAAGAGGATTTAGCCATAAGATTCCTAAGGAACAAGATCAAGATTCGGCTACCAAATATAATTTAAAGGGAGTTCAACCACCAATTTAGCTTTCACCAAATTTTGGCTGTGAAACTTTACTTTGAAGAGAATTAGACCATGGATGATACGGCCACAAAAAGTAATTCGGAAATCAAGATTTTAAAGAGATAACAAGATTCATGGATCTGAGGGTTTGGAAGAGAATAAAATATGATTAGATAGTGCTCGGTTCTTCACAACAGGGAGAGTGCGAGGGTAAGCAACAATCCAAATCAAGGGATCTTGGGATGAGAGGGAGTAGAGGTTTGAGAGAGAGAGAGCCCATCCTTCGCCCCAACAGCAGCCTCCATATATTTACCCCAAGAAAGAAAAAAAATTGGAACGTCCTCTTTTTCAACTTGATCCAAGTGGCATGTTACCATAACATCCCATCTAAATTTAGCTACATGGATACCCACTTGCTATTTTCAAGTCAACTCAATAAAGCAACTTTGCTTTTAGCTTTTCTCAGTGCCTACAAGAAAAACAAACGAACAGCACACTGGGCATGCTTTTTTTAATTTTGGCATGCTTGCTTAAGAAAACCTTCTCTTCAATCAAAGGTTGCTGCTTTGAGGATAAAGTTGGGCCCACACATATTTAGACACAACCGGCTATTCAAGCCTCATTCCTGCCATGCATTCCTTATATGAATAGAATTATTCAATCGAATGTAATCTAAATCCAAAAATAGAGTGCATATATATTGGGCACATGTCGTGCTGAAGTTGTAATTGGATGTGCCGCTGTCTACTTGATCTGCCACCATGTAAATTTGATGTGCTCCAAATTATTTCCATATGATCCTGACCGTCCATGAGATGATCCAAAATTATCCAAATGGATGAGACCCTACTATAGATAACTTGTTCTCTAAAAATTATTCCCATAGAATAATCTGGACCGCCCATTTGATGGGTCACACTATAAATAGGGTGGCGCCCCAAATCCTTTCCATGTGATGATCCGAACCATCCATTTGCTAGGCTGCAATGTGAACAGGTTGTGCCCTTCAAAATCATTTACATAAGATGATCTTAATCGCCCAATTAATGGGACCCTAGGATAAATTAAATTGCGCTCCCAAATTAACTTCATATGTAATCCAAACTTTTTATTAGGTGGGCCATAGGGTAAGCATAGATTATGCCCTTAAGTTGATCTTATATATGATTTGAACCCTTGATCCTGTGGATCACAAAGTAAATTGCTGGGATCCCCCACATCACATCGGGTCCGAATAATCTCAGAACTTTATCTTTTACCGAAACAATGCGTGGGCCCTCTTTGTCGACAGAGATCTATTCAAAAATTCTCAATGCGGGCCCACTAAATGGGTCCATATTCTCTCTTGTTCGGATTCTCATGAATAACCCTTCTCAACACTTACCGGGAAAATGCGAAACACGGCAGAAATGATCGAAAAGATCGAGAAAACATAAGAAGCGGACACGGGAATGGAAAACACTGAAAAACCGATAGCAAAACACTAACTTCTTTGGTGATTAAAGCGGAGCAAAATGGGGGTGTCTACAGATGTATATGTTAAAGTGGATGTGTGAGGGGTCTCTGCCTCGTATCCCCGAAGAGCGCTGCACCATATAATTTTTTGTGGAAGACTCGAGACTGAATAAACAAAAGCGGTCTCATTCTAGTGGTCATTCTAGTTACAGTAGCCATTGCATAAAATAAAAATTAACAATTTAATCGATTTTTGTTCAACGGGAATGCTTAAGTGAAGGGAGCCCATGCAAAAACTTAGCGTCACGGCCGCTCCCCATTACAGGTATAGTGGTCGCTCAACCTAGCCTTCTATACTCTCGGCACATCTACAAGGCCACAAGTATTAAAGCAGTCGATCCTGCACCATGGCTATACATATTAGACATTTTTTGTTCCATTTAGTGATTTCTAGTAAATCAAAGTATTTTTTTTCGAAATTGATGGAAGAGCAAAAGATGATATATGGAGTGCTACAACAAAATTAACATAGCAGTTGTGTAAATGCACAAAGATGAAGTTGAATCTTCGAAATAGTGATATTCGAGTAGAGAACAATACGTGAATTAATGGCAAATCATTGCCCACAATGTTAAAGTGAGGAGGGAATCATCTTGCTTTTATACCTTTAAAAAAAAGTATCTTGCTCTTGTGACTATTGAATCCATTTCCTCACCATTTTCTGGGAAGAGCCAAAATCAGCAAACAGTAGGCAATGGTATCTAGTAAGTGCCAAAAACCAATTAAAGTAAAATGCCGAACAGGATTTCTCAATGATCGATCCTTGAAATCGTAATTCATTCATAAATCAAAGATGGAAGAATGAACACCATTGTGGTATCAGAGCCTTGTTTAGATGTGAAATCAGGGAGAAAAATCAACGAAAATCGATAAGAACACGGTCTAGAGATATTTTCAAAAGTGACCGATCAACAGACACTGCCATTGATCGGCGTTTCATACCAATGATCATCCTCACCCAATGGTCGGATGATCGAACATCAAACTAAGAGCAAAAATATTGAAATTGATTTCAAATGAGGGCCACCATATTTTGCCTTTACTTTGGTTAATCATCATATTAATTTTCACAACACATATAATAACAAGATTTTAAATTTGTTGGGCCATAGGATCCTTTCTGTAAAACTAAAGCTGAGTTATATGAAAAAAAATTATTTTTACGGAAAATTGACAAACAGATCTACAATTACCCAAGACCAAAATCACACTGATAAAACAATTTTAGTAACGACACATCTAATGAGGCCCACTCAAAACAACAATTTAAAATAAGAATAGGGAGATGATAAATTTGCACCCTCTATAGAATTATTTGCGCCCCTTTAACCTGAATTGACGTAAAAAAGGAAGGTCCTCACTGCATTGACGGTATTGCGTGATGATCACTGAACGTAGGTTGGCCTCCTTGCTTGACCCAATGAGTTAATCGAAACGAGTGCGGTTTGCTTGATGTTTGACTAGTGGTAGCGCCATCTTTCATCTTAGTGCTTAGTGGTCCGGAATTGAACCTTTTCCCTTTTGGATGCAGGATTGGGCGGTGCCTAATGACTGATTTTTTATGAGAGCTTTGAGTTCTTCCTGCATGGCTACTTTCCAACATGACTTAGATGCAGCTTCAGAATCAAAATTAGGCTTGGGAGATCGCAGATGACGATCTCCTAGACTAATAGACTTTAACAAATTTTTGACGTCAATTCACGTTACAAGGGTGCGAATAATCCTACATGGGGTGCGGATTTATCATCTCCCTAAAAGAGTGGAAAAAAGATGGTCATTATTAGGCTCTTTACTAACAAGCCTTTTTTTGGGCCCCACGTGAAGCATTGGTTCGGCCAGTGAGCATGATTCCATCCCAATTCCGCTTGCCCCACCTCTTTAAAGCTGATCCTAGCTTCTTCGTTGATTAATTGGTCCTGATCTTACAGAGGGGGTGAACATTCATCTTGAAACCATTACCTTATCAATCGTTCGAGGTCTGCACCAAATGGAGTTCTCAGTCAAAAGATTTGAGTCATGTAAAAATCAATAGCTTGAAGACATCTTAAAGAACTTATGTATCATAATGCTTTATCAAGGTTTCAAATCATCCAATGAGGTGGGGCCCAAGGAAATAAAACAAAATTTTAATAGCCAACAGTTAGACCTGGCAAACGGGTGGGTCGGGCCGGGTCAACCCGCGGGTGATGCGGGTGCGGGTCCACGGGTCGGGTGAGAAAATGACCCGCATTTTGGTGGGTCAAAATTTACGTGACCCGCGCGGCCCGCGGGTGGGCCGGGTCAACCCGCGGGTCACCCGCAAATATGCCGCAAAGATGGGATTGGGATTGAAATATTTATTTTGATTTGACAGCCTCTATTTTTCCCGTAATTGTCATAACCTCCAATATGTGATTTGTTATTTTTTTCGTAATTTTAAAATTTTATAACCCTTTCTAGGTAATTTTTCATTCAAAACTTTATAATTTTGCTAATTTACTTTTTGTGGTGTAATGATTACTTTTTTACATTTTCTAGCAACATTTTAGCAACATTTGGATGCGCGCATCTTTGCACACACAAAGGCCACTTGCCGAGAAATTGCCAAAGGAGAAGCTTGATAGCAAATTCTAATAAAATAAAAACCACATTTAAATGTTATCAACACTACTGGGCACTCTCACTTTATGTATGGCCCACACCATAGGATGATCCAAACCGTCCATTAGTTGGGCCATAGCCTAAATAGGTTATGCTCCAAAAATCATTTCCATAGGATGATCTATCCCTCCAATCTGAATGTTAGAGGGTTGATCCTAACCCTCTATAGATCGGAGGGTTAGAATCAACCGATGAAAATAATTTTGGGGCATAACCTATTTAGGGTATGGCCCATCTAATGGACGGTTTGGAACTTTGGATAATCCTACGGTGCAGGACATACCGTACTTTTTATAAAGTGAGGAGTTACTCATAAAAAACAAACAGCAGAGATATAACATTCTAAAAAAGATTAAAAAATACTGTAAAAATGCGGGTGCCCGCGGGTTGACCCGACCCGACCCGTGTTTTTGCGGGTTGGGTCACCCGCGGGTTGGTTTTTGACGGGTCACGGAAACTTAGACCCGTGCCCGCAAATTTGCGGGTGGGCCGGGTCGACCCGCGAGCACGGGTCACTTTTGCCAGGTCTACCAACAGTATTCATGGACTCGATCACATCCGTCAATGTCTAAATGACTTATGGTGAACATTTACTAAACGATGTTTAAGTAGGTCTTAAATGATGTTTCCCTTGTAATGTGGAATCCTCTTACTTTAAGGTGAAATAATTAATTGTTTCTCAAAATTAGAAGAACATTATAACCTAAACGTAAACCTTTTTAAGTCCAAAATTAATATCATGGAAATCCGTTTTAAGATCTCTACCATCTTCACGCCATTCCAAACTCTATAAATAAACACCCTCCTTGTAGTTTTCAATCAACCAAGTCATTCCACAACCAAGGACGAGAGGAATAGAATTCAGGCAAGATGAGGAAAGGGATTCAGTTGGCTGTGTTCCTGTTGATGCCTTTACTCATCACATGGGCAACACCGGGGCTCGCACGTGAGCTGTTCGAGAAAAATGAAGATGAAGAGTTTTTGTCAACTGCACCTAAAGCGGAGATCGTAAGCACACTTCCACCATCACCACTTCCATTTTATCAGTACTACATTGATCCATGCTGGGCTGATTTTATGGCAGCAGCACCCGGTTGCACTACAGCGATCCTTTTCCCACTTGAATTCCATCTGCCCTACTTGTCATTTGAACCCCAATGTTGCCAGGCAATCCGAGAGTTTAGCAAGAAATCTTGCTGGAACAAGATGTTCCTCGGTGTCCACCAGACTATCTCATACGCAAATGAAGTCGCTAAGAGTTGCAGTTAGTTCTTATCTAGGTTATTGAATAATATGTACTCCTTCCCCACCAATTAGTAGAAAGAGGAAGGGTTTATTATGTATTAGCAGAAGATGGATCTAATTTAATGCCTCATAATAAAAATAAATTTGCTTCACAACACTTTTATACAACCAGTACTTAAATCTCTCTCATCCTATTCATGGCATGATCCAAACAATCCATTTGTTGATCCACAACGTAAATGGCTTGTGCCCGTGAAATTATTTAATGATTCTAACCCTACGATCTATATAGGGACTACACATTATGGACACCTCTATAGATTGTGAGGTCAGGATCATTATACCTGGGTCCACTTTATTCAAAATCCAAACCATCCATTTGTAGGGCCCAATGTAACTAGGCCTTGCCCAATAAATCATCTCCATCTAGAGGATAATCCTAACCCTCCAATTTATTGATGGACGACACCATATATAAACCTCTCTACTAGGATCATCCCATGGAGATGATTTCATCGGAAAGGCATACTTTCATCGAGGCCTAACAAATGAACATTTGGATCTTCCAACATGGTGGGTCCCAAAGAATTTTATAATAAATACACATTATGGGATGATCATATTACTTTACACTTAAAAACTTCTATCAAACAAATATGCCTAGGTGCACATATTTTTTTTAAAATATATTTTAAATATATCCGAGGGACTAGACTCTGGATTCCTCCGGTTCTTTTTCTATGCGCTCTTTCTTCCGCAAGTTGACATCAGCGAATTGGGAGGTCTCCCTCTGTTCAAGGATTTGTAAAGCGTTGTACCGCCTAGGGTGGTGGCTTTCGTTTGGATGGTAGCCAAGAAGAGAATAAATACTTATGACAGGTTGAAAAGTAGGAAACTTCTTATGGCTAGTCAGTGTGTTTTCTGCCGCAGTAATGAAGGGTCGTTGGATCATTTTCTAGTCCATTGCCCATTCTCATATCAATTGGGTATGGGGATAATAAATAGCTTTGGCTTTCAGTGGACGCTCCAAAAGGCAATTAAAACTATAATCCTTGGATGGAGTCTTGGGCCTTTTGGAGAAGTTGGCAGAGCTATGTGGAAACTAGCCCCTTAAGCGCAGATGGCAAAGAATTGCATTTGATGTGAAAGCGGGCATTATAATGGGGAGCAGTATTGTGAAGGACGCACCTAGTTATAGCCCAGGAGAAATCCTTCGGAATTGGAAGGCTGTCATCCAAGAAAAGAAGAAGCAAGTCGCAGAGCCAAAGTGGAGGCCCCCACTAAGCGGATGGAATAAAATGAATTTTACTGAAATATAAAAGGGGACCTAGGACAAGCGGAAATTGAAGGTTTATTCAGGGATTCTAGAGGAATCATAGTTCTATTTTACTGCGGACCGGCGGGGTATTGCGGTTGAAATGAAGTGGAAGCCCGGGCATTATCATGGGGATTGAGGTGGTCCGCAAATCATGGAAGTGGAATCTAATCATTGAAGGGGATTCAAATGCTACCAACAAGTCAGTAGGTCCATGGGAGTTAGCGGATATCAACAGGGAAATTAGGATATAGTTACATCCATTTCCCCAAAATATCAGCATAAGCGTTGTTCCGCCAACACAGAAACAAATAAACTTGCAATAAAAGGTGCACAAAGAGAGGAGATGGTCATTTTCCAGGCGGTCCGATTAATGGAGAAGAGGAGGAATGAAGGGGCAGGTGAAGGGTTAAGAACCTAGTTTCTAGACGTCCATCAAGGTTGGGATCCAACATCTTGGCCAATTGTGGGCCGTGAAGAATATGATTGCTAGGGTAACTGTATTTGCTGTTACAATGGTGGGACATCTTGTCCTCATAATGTGATTCGATTACAATTTATCAATACAATTGTTGCCATTAAAAAAAATAATCAGTATAATTGTTACCTTTCAAAAAAGAAATTTGAGGGTGGAGGGTTGAGAAGTTGAGGTTTCTATCAAGAGAAAGTGAAGGAAAAGGAGGAACGCGGTCGATGTTCGAGGGTAAAAGGTCGTGTCACTAGGGTTTTTATTAAGAGAGGACAAGTTGTGCTTTCGGAAAAAAAATTATTAAGACGAATTTGTTTAAAAGAAAAATATACATGATTCTTAGTTTTTAAAGAGACAACGATGTGTTGGATTTGACAAAAAAAAAGAGGATTCATGCCTAACATGGCTACAACAAGAATCTAGATGTGTTATATGCGATTCCCCTGTCGAAACCTGTCAGCACGGATTTGGGGGGGGGGGGGGGGGGTCACTGCGCAATCCATGCAATACAGTCTGGCTCACTTGCAGGGAGTGGCAATCCCTGGTACTCTTCCATCCCTGTCGTCCTACAAGCACTTCATTAAAAAAAAGGGCGGCCTAGTGCACGAGGCTCCCGCTTTGCAGAGATGCTGTTTCCGTGACTTGAACCCGTGACCACCAGGTCACAATCGAGCAACCTTACCGTTGCGCCAAGGCTCGCCCTCTTCCTACAAGCACTTCGTAAAGAAACAATAAATTAGAAAATTTTAAAAATAATGGAATAGAATCAGAAAAAATGAACTTGCTGAATCTATCAATTATGGTCAAAGGTTCACTGCCAAGCATCCCAAATGTCTTGAACTTATGCTTAGTTACACCTTCAAATAAAAGGTCAGGATTTCCAGCTAATAGAGTAATTGATATCTTCCTAAATAATGCCAAGTTTTCACCGTATCCGCTTATGTGAATTTCCCATAAATTATCTGTTTCCTATATCTTGGGTTTTGCCCAATTGAGAAAAAGGTCAGGTGTTAAGAAATAAAGTGTGATAGAAGGCTTCAACATATCACAAGTTGAATTTGTTGTTGCCGTTTTTTCTGTTAGTATTCATTTCATCCAAAAAGCCATACTGATATCCAAAGACCCGTTGAATGTTTAGCTTGTGATGTCAATCTGATTGGCCTAGAAGACGGATGGAGTACATAAGTTTTCCCTATTTTATCTTCTTCTCTGTGATGCAATTGATGTTCCTTCTCTTATGTACCAATGAAAACAAACATTAGAGTTTTTTTTTTTTTTTGAATGGTGAAAATGAAAGTTTCATTCTGCCCATTCTTTCCATAACATGTCAATTTAGAATATTTATGTACTGGCTAAACATTCGTAATTAAATTAGTGAAGTGCATCGATTGCTTAAGTACGATAGGTGATGATATTTCAGAACATGACACTTCTGTCTTCATTTTGCACTTTTTCCTTAAAAAAAAAACTAGAGGTTAAATGCTGTTACAATTCCAAATAGGAATACACTGGGTTTCGTCTTATTTATTTCGTGGAAGACACGAGACTAAATACACAAAAGCGGTCTCATTCTGGTGGTCTCATTCTAGTTACAGTAGCCATTGCATAAAATAAAAATTAACAATTTAATCGATTTTTGTTCAACGGGAATGCTTAAGTGAAGGGAGCCCATGCAAAAACTTAGCGTCACGGCCGCTCCCCATTACAGGTATAGTGGTCGCTCAACCTAGCCTTCTATACTCCCGGGACATCTACAAGGCCACAAGTATTAAAGCAGTCGATCCTGCACCATGGCTATACATATTAGACATTTTTTGTTCCGTTTAGTGATTTCTAGTAAATCAAATTACTTTTTTTCGAATTGATGGAAGAGCAAAAGATGATATATGGAGTGCTATAACAAAATTAACATAGCAGTTGTGTAAATGAACAAAGATGAAGTTGAATCTTCGAAATACTGATGTTCGAGTAGAGAACAATATGTGAATTAATGGCAAATCATTGCCCACAATGTTAAAGTGAGGAGGGAATCATCTTGCCTTTATACCTTTAAAAAAAAGTATCTGGCTCTTGAGACTATTGAATCCATTTCCTCACCATTTTCTGGGAAGAGCCAAAATCAACAAACAGTTGGCAATGGTATCTAGTAAGTGCCAAAAACCAATTGAAGTAAAATGCCGAACAGGATTTCTCAATGATTGATCATTGAAATCGTAATTCATTCATAAATCAAAGATGGAAGAACGAACACCATTGTGGTATCAGAGCCTTGTTTAGATGTGAAATCAGGGAGAAAAATCAACGAAAATCGATAAGAACAAGGTCTAGAGATATTTTCAAAAGTGACCGATCAACAGACACTGCCATTGATCGGCGTTTCATACCAATGATCATCCTCACCCAATGGTCGGATGATCGAACATCAAACTAAGAGCAAAAACACTGAAATTGATTTCAAATGAGGGCCACCATATTTTGCCTTTACTTTGGTTAATCATCATATTAATTTTCACAACACAAATAATAACAAGATTTTAAATTTGTTGGGCCATAGGATCCTTTCTGTAAAACTAAAGCTGAGTTATATGAAGAAAAATTATTTTTACGGAAAATTGACAAACAGATCTACAATTACCCAAGACCAAAATCACACCGATAAAACAATTTTAGTAACGACACATCTAATGGGGCCCACTCAAAACAACAATTTAAAATAAGAATAGGGAGATGATAAATTCGCACCCTCTATAGAATTATTTGCGCCCCTTTAACCTGAATTGACGTTAAAAAGGAAGGTCCTCACTGCATTGACGGTATTGCGTGATGATCACTGAACGTAGGTTGGCCTGCTTGCTTGCTTGACCCAATGAGTTAATCGAAACGAGCACGGTTTGCTCGATGTTCGACTAGTGCTAGCGCCATCTTTCATCTTAGTGCTTAGTGGTCCGGAATTGAACCTTTTTCCCTTTCGGAAGCAGGATTGGGCGGTGCCTAATTAATGACTGATTTTTTATGAGAGCTTTGAGTTCTTCCTGCATGGCTACTGTCCAACATGACTTAGATGCAGCTTCAGAATCAAAATTAGGCTTGGGAGATCGCAGATGACGATCTCTTCGACTAATAGACTTCAACACATTTTTTACGTCAATTCACGTTACAAGGGTGCGAATAATCCTACATGGGGTGCGGATTTATCATCTCCCTAAAAAAGTGGATAAAAGATGATCATTATTAGGCTCTTTACTAACAAGCCTTTTTTTGGGCCCCACATGAAGCATTGGTTCGGCCACTGAGCACGATTCCATCCCAATTCCGCTTGCCCCACCTCTTTAAAGATGATCCTAGCTTCTTCATTGATTAAAGTGTCCTGATCTTACAGAGGGGGTGAACATTCATCTTGAAACCATTACCTTATCAATTGTTCGAGGTTTGCACCAAATGGAGTTCTCACTCGAAAGATTTGAGTCATGTAAAAATCAATAGCTTGAAGACATCTTAAAGAACTTATGTATCATAATGCTTTATCAAAGGTTTCAAATCATCCAATGAGGTGGGGCCCAAGAAAATAAAACAAAATTTTAATAGCCAACAGTATTCATGGACTCGATCACCATCCGTCAATGTCTAAATGACATATGGTGAACATTTAGTAAACGATGTTTAAGTAGGTCTTAAATGATGTTTCCCTTGTAACGTGGAATCCTCTTACTTTACGGGGAAATAATTAATTGTTTCTCAAAATTAGAAGAACATTTTAACCTAAACGTAAACCTTTTTAAGTCCAAAATTAATATCATGGAAATCCGTTTTAAGATCTCTACCATCTTCACGCCATTCCAAACTCTATAAATAAACACCCTCCTTGTAGTTTTCAATCAACCAAGTCATTCCACAACCAAGGATGAGAGGAATAGAATTCAGGCAAGATGAGGAAAGGGATTCAGTTGGCTGTGTTCCTGTTGATGCCTTTACTCATCACATGGGCAACACCGGGGCTCGCACGTGAGATGTTCGAGAAAAATGAAGATGGAGATTTTTTGTCAACTGCACCTAAATCGGAGATCGTAAGCACACTTCCACCATCACCACTTCCATATTATCAGTACTACATTGATCCATGCTGGGCGGATTTTATGGCAGCAGCACCCGGTTGCACTACGGCGATCCTTTTCCCACTTGAATTCCATCTGCCCTACTTGTCATTTGAACCCCAATGTTGCCAGGCAATCCGAGAGTTTAGCAAGATATCTTGCTGGAACAAGATGTTCCTTGGTGTCCACCAGACTATCTCATACGCAAATGAAGTCGCTAAGAGTTGCAGTTAGTTCTTATCTAGGTTATTGAATAATATGTACTCCTTCCCCATCAATTAGTAGAAAGAGGAAGAGTTTATTATGTATTAGCCGAAGATGGATCTAATTTTAGTGCCTCATAATATAAATAAATTTGCTTCACAACCGGCACAACACTTTTGTACAACCAGTACTTAAATCTCTCTGATCCTACTCATGGCATGATCCAAACAATCCATTTGTTGATCCCATGAAATTATTTCATGATTCTAACCCTACGATCTATATAGGGACTCCACATTATGGACACCTCTATAGATTGTGGGGTCAGGATCATTATACCTGGGCCCACTTTATTCAAAATCCAAACCATCCGTTTGTAGGGCCCAATGTAACTAGGCATTGCCCAATAAATCATCTCCATCTAGAGGATAATCCTAACCCTCCAATTTATTGATGGACGACACCATATATAAACCTCTCTACTAGGATAATCCCATGGAGATGATTTCATCGGAAAGGCATATTTTCACCGAGGCCTAACAAATGAACATTTGGATCTTCCAACATGGTGGGTCCCAAAGAAATTTATAATAAATACACATTATGGGATGATCATATTACTTTACACTTAAAAACTTCTATAAAAAAAATATGCGTAGGTGCACATATTTTTTTTAAAATATATTTTAAATATATCCGAGGGACTAGACTCTGGATTCCTCCGGTTCTTTTTCTGTGCGCTCTTTCTTCCGCAGGTTGGCATCACCGAATAGGGAGGTCTCCCTCTGTTCAAGGATTTGTAAAGTGTTGCACCGCCTAGGGTGGTGGCTTTCATTTGGGCGGTACCCAAGAAGAGAATAAATACTTATGACAGGTTGAAAAGTAGGAAACTTCTTATGGCTAGTCAGTGTGTTTACTGCGGCAGTAATGAAGGGTCGTTGGATCATTTTCTAGTCCATTGCCCATTTTCATATCAATTGGGTATGGGGATAATAAATAGCTTTGGCTTTCAGTGGACGCTCCAAAAGGCAATTAAAACGATAATCCTTGAATGGAGTCTTGGGCCTTTCGGAGAAGTTGGCAGAGCTATGTGGAAACTAGCCCCTTATGCGGTAATTTGGGACCTTTGGAAGGAAAGAAACAACCGTATTTTCCAAGATCTAAAGCGCAAATGGCGAAGAATTGCATTTGATGTGAAAGCGGCATTATAGCGGGAGCAATATTGTGAAGGATGCACCTAGTTATAGGCCAGGAGAAATACTTAGGAATTGGAAGGCTGTCATCCAAGAAAAGAAGAAGCAAGTCACACAGCCAAAGTGGAGGCCCCCACTAAGTGGCTGGAATAAAATGAATTTTACTGAAATATAAAAGGGGACCTAGGACAAGCGGAAATTGAAGGTTTATTCAGGGATTCTAGAGGAATCATAGTTCTATTTTACTGCAGACCGGCGGAGTATTGCGGTTGAAATGTAGTGGAAGCCCGGGCATTATTATGGGGATTGAGGTGGTCCGCAAATCATGGAAGTGGAATCTAATCATGGAAGGGGATTCAAATGCTACCAACAAGTCAGTAGGTCCATGGGAGTTAGCGGATATCAACAGGGAAATTAGGATATAGTTACATCCATTTCCCCAAAATATCAGCATAAGCGTTGTTCCGCCAACAAAGAAACAAATAAACTAGCAATAAAAGGTGCACAAAGAGAGGAGATGGTCATTTTCCAGGCGATCCGCTTAATGGAGAAGAGGAGGAATGAAGGGGCAGGTGAAGGGTTAAGAACCTAGTTTCTAGATGTCCATCAAGGTTGGGATCCAACATCTTGGCCAATTGTGGGTGGTGAAGAATATGATTGCTAGGGTAACTGTATTTGCCGTTACAATGGTGGGACATCTTGTCATCATAATGTGATTCGATTACAATTTATCAATACAATTGTTGCCATTAAAAAAAATAATCAGTATAATTGTTACCTTTCAAAAAAGGAATTTGAGGGTGGAGGGTTGAGAAGTTAAGGTTTCTATCAAGAGAAAGTGAAGGAAAAGGAGGAAGGCGATCGATGTTCGAGGGTAAATGGTCGTGTCACTAGGGTTTTTATTAAGAGGACAAGTTGTGTTTTCGGAAAAAAAAATTATTAAGACGAATTTGTTTAAAAGAAAAATATACATGATTCTTATTTTTTAAAGAGACAACGATGTGTTGGATTTGACAGAAAAAAGTGGATTCATGCCTAACATGGCTACAACAAGAATCTAGATGTGTTAAATGCGATTCCCCTGTCGAAACCTGTCAGCACGGATTTTGGGGCGGAGGGGGGGGGTGTCACTGCACAATCCATGCAATACAGTCTGGCTCACTTGCAGGGAGTGGCAATCCCTGGTACTCTTCCATCCCTGTCGTCCTACAAGCAGTTCATTAAAAAAAAGGGCGGCCTAGTGCACGAGGCTCCCGCTTTGCCGAGATGCTGTTTTCGTGACTTGAACCCATGACCACCAGGTCACAATGGAGGAACCTTACCGTTGCGCCAAGGCTCGCCCTCTTCCTACAAGCACTTCGTAAAGAAACAATAAATTAGAAAATTTTAAAAATAATGGAATAGGTTAAGAAAAAATGAACTTGCTGAATCTATCAATTATGGTCAAAGGTTCAATGCCAAGCATCCCAAATGTCTTGAACTTATGCTTAGTTACACCTTCAAATAAAAGGTCAGGATTTCCAGCAAATAGAGTAATTGATATCTTCCTAAATAATACCAAGTTTTCACCGTATCCGCTTATGTGAATTTCCCATAAATTATTTGTTTCCTATATCTTGGGTTTTGCCCAATTGAGAAAAAGGTCAGGTGTTAAGAAATAAATTGTGATAGAAGGCTTCAACATATCACAAGTTGAATTTGTTGTTGCCGTTTTTTCTGTTAGTATTCATTTCATCCTAAAAGCCATACTGATATCCAAAGACCCGTTGAATGTTTAGCTTGTGATGTTAATCTGATTGGCCTAGATGACGGATGGAGTACATAAGTTTTCCCTATTTTATCTTCATTCTGCCTATTCTTTCCATAACATGTCAATTTAGATTTATGTACTGGCTAAACAATCGTAATTAAATTAGTGAAGTGCATCGATTGCTTAAGTATGATAGGTGATGATATTTCAAAACATGACACTTCTGTCTTCATTTTGCACTTTTTTCTTAAAAAAAAAACTAGAGGTTAAATGCTGTTACAATTCCAAATAGGAATTACACTGGGTTTCGTCTTATTTATTTTATTCTCTGTTTGCTCGCTGAAGCTTCGAGAATAACCCCGGGAAGGTCCAGAGCTGCAGGGACTTGCCGCATATTACTCAAACTGCTGAAAGGAAGATCAGAATTGATCAACAGTTTATGGCATTGCTCTCCTCTGAAATTGATTAGCGAGGTTAGTTTTCTTATATTGGGTTATGGTATTATTGTATATCATGATGTAACAGTAATATACAGCAATCTAACGGTTTGTATTTGTAATTGGTAGCATTGCCATACGATGTATATGTTAAAGTGGATGTGTGAGGGGTCTCTGCCTTGTATCCCCGAAGAGCGCTGCACCATATAATTTTTTGTGGAAAACTCCAGACTGAATAAACAAAAGCGGTGTCATTCTAGTTACAGTAGCCATTGCATAAAATAAAAATTAAAAATTTAATCGATTTTTGTTCAATGGGAATGCTTAAGTGAAGGGAGCCCATGCAAAAACTTAGCGTCACGGCCGCTCCCCATTACAGGTATAGTGGTCGCTCAACCTAGCCTTCTATACTCTCGGCACATCTACAAGGCCACAAGTATTAAAGCAGTCGATCCTGCACCATGGCTATACATATTAGACATTCTTTGTTCCGTTTAGTGATTTCTAGTAAATAGAAGTATTTTTTTTCGAAATTGATGGAAGAGCAAAAGATGATATATGGAGTGCTATAACAAAATTAATATAGCAGTTGTGTAAATGCACAAAGATGAAGTTGAATCTTTGAAATATTGATATTTGAGTAGAGAACAATACGTGAATTAATGGCAAATCATTGCCCAATATGTTAAAGTGAGGAGGGAATCATCTTGCTTTTATACCTTTAAAAAAAAGTTTCTTGCTCTTCTGACTATTGAATCCATTTCCTCACCATTTTCTGGGAAGAGCCAAAATCAGCAAACAGTTGGCAATGGTATCTAGTAAGTGCCAAAACCCAATTGAAGTAAAATTCCGAACAGGATTTCTCAATGATCGATCATTGAAATCGTAATTCATTCAAAAATCAAATATGGAAGAACAAACACCATTGTGGTATCAGAGCCTTGTTTAGATGTGATATCAGGGAGAAAAATCAATGAAAATCGATAAGAACAAGGTCTAGAGATATTTTCAAAAGTGACCGATCAACAGACACTGCCATTGATCGGCGTTTCATACCAATGATCATCCTCACCCAATGGTCGGATGATCGAACATCAAACTAAGAGCAAAAATACTGAAATTGATTTCAAATGAGGGCCACCATATTTTGCCTTTACTTTGGTTAATCATCATATTAATTTTCACAACACAGATAATAACAAGATTTTAAATTTGTTGGGCCATAGGATCCTTTCTGTAAAACTAAAGCTGAGTTATATGAAAAAAAAATATTTTTACGGAAAATTGACAAACAGATCTACAATTACCCAAGACCAAAATCACACCGATAAAACAATTTTAGTAACAACACATCTAATGGGGCCCACTCAAAACAACAATTTAAAATAAGAATAGGGAGATGATAAATTCGCACCCTCTATAAACTTATTTGCGCACCTTTAACCTGAATTGACGTAAAAACGGAAGGTCCTCACTGCATTGACGGTGTTGCGTGATGATCACTGAACGTAGGTCGACCTCCTTGCTTGCTTGACCCAATGAGTTAATCGAAACGAGCGCGGTTTGCTTGATGTTCGACTAGTGGTAGCGCCATCTTTCATCTTAGTGCTTAGTGATCTGGAATTGAACCTTTTCCCTTTCGGATGCAGGATTGGGCAGTGCCTAATGACTGATTTTTCTGAGAGCTTTGAGTTCTTCCTGCATGGCTACTTTCCACCATTACTTAGATGCAGCTTCAGAATCAAAATTAGGCTTGGGAGATCGCAGATGACGATCTCTTCGACTAATAGACTTTAACACATTTTTGACGTCAATTCACGTTACAAGGGTGCGAATAATCCTACATGGGGTGCGGATTTATCATCTCCCTAAAAAAGTGGATAAAAGATGATCATTATTAGGCTCTTTACTAACAAGCCTTTTTTTGGGCCCCACGTGAAGCATTGGTTCGGCCAGTGAGCATGATTCCATCCCAATTCCGCTTGCCCCACCTCTTTAAAGATGATCCTAGCTTCTTCATTGATTAATTGGTCCTGATCTTACAGAGGGGGTGAACATTCATCTTGAAACCATTACCTTATCAATCGTTCGAGGTCTGCACCAAATGGAGTTCTCACTCGAAAGATTTGAGTGATGTAAAAATCAATAGCTTGAAGACATCTTAAAGAACTTATGTATCATAATGCTTTATCAAAGGTTTCAAATCATCCAATGAGGTGGGGCCCAAGGAAATAAAACAAAATTTTAATAGCCAACAGTATTCATGGACTCGATCACCATCCGTCAATGTCTAAATGACATATGGTGAACATTTACTAAACGATGTTTAAGTAGGTCTTAAATGATGTTTCGCTTGTAATGTGGAATCCTCTTACTTTAAGGTGAAATAATTAATTGTTTCTCAAAATTAGAAGAACATTATAACCTAAACGTAAACCTTTTTAAGTCCAAAATTAATATCATGGAAATCCGTTTTAAGATCTCTACCATCTTCACGCCATTCCAAACTCTATAAATCAACACCCTCCCTGTACTTTTCAATCAACCAAGTCGTTCCACAACCATGGCGGAGAGGAATAGAATTCAGGCAAGATGAGGAAATGGATTCAGTTGGCTGTGTTCCTGTTGATGCCTTTACTCATCACATGGGCAACACCGGGGCTCGCACGTAAGCTGTTCGAGAAAAATGAAGATGAAGATTTTTTGTCAACTGCACCTAAATCGGAGATCGTAAGCACACTTCCACCATCACCACTTCCATATTGTTAGACCGAAAATCGGTAACAGGTACTGCAGTGACATCAGAGCTGAGCTGGAGGACCCGAGGAGCTTATGTGAAGGAGCTAAGGAGCTGAGTCCTGCGCAAGGAGCAAACGAGGTCAGAAGACCAACCCGGGGTGTTACTCCGGACAGGCCCTTTGACACTCAAGTCAGTATGTGCAAGAGTGCAGAGCAAATATTAAGAGTGGGAGAGAAGAGGGTATTACATTACCCATTGGTTTGAACATTGAATCCCCTTTTATAGGAAAAATTAGTGACGTGGGATTACCCACCCCTGGACAAGTGGCGGCCTGCTATAGGTTTGAGTTCACCTACTCCAGGACAGGTGTCGACCTGCCATAGGTTTGAGTTCACCTACTCCAGGACAGGTGTCGACCTGCCATAGGTTTGAGTTCACCTACTCTGAGGTAATTACAATAATACCCCTGGACAGGTGTCAACCTGTTACAGGTGGCTGTTTTTATACCCCATCAGTTGCCCCCAGTTCTCCAAGTCATTGTAATGATTTGGGGAAGTGTGGTGAGTCACATTCCTGATCGGGAGGAGTCTGTTCGGCGAAGCCGTTTGTCCGGCCTGAAAATCAGTCCGGAAATTTGTCAGTCCGGCCTGGGAATCAGTCTGAAAATTTGTCAGTCCGGCCTGGGAATCAGTTCGGAAATTTGTCAGTCCGGCTTGGGAATCAGTTCGGAAATTTGTCAGTCCGGCCTGGGAATCAGTCCCGAAATTTGTCAGTCCGGCCTGAGAATCAGTCCCGAAATTTGTCAGTCCGGCCTGGGAATCAATTCGGAAATTTGTTAGTCCGGCTTGGGCCGGATTCATTTTTTTTCGTGTAGCGGACGCATCATATCCTGTCCAGCTTGGGCCGGACTCATTTTTGTCGCGTAGTGGACGCGTTATATCCTGTCCGGCTTGGGCCGGACTCATTTTTGTCTCGTAGCGGACGCGTTATATCCTGTCCGGCTTGGGCCGGACTCATTTTTGTCGAGTAGCGGACGCGCCATATCCTGTCTGGCTTGGGCCGGACTCATTTTTGTCGCGTAGTGGATGCGCCATATCCTGTCCGGCATGGGCCAGACCCATTTTTGTGATGTACTCAATCGCTTTTGAGAGCTATCCTTCATGCGGGCATTTCACGGAAGCCCTTAGTCTCTTGGAGATACGCACGTACGTCTCGTGACCTTGCCTCGAAGTTCATGCCCCTCATTAATGAAAGACACGTGGCACCACGCAGGTGCCCTCGACGCGCGTGCCCTTCATTAAATGCAGACCCCCATCACCAAAGTTTATAAAAGGAGGGTTTTCACCCTTCATTTCTTACCTTTACTTTTTACTTTCCTTTTGCTTTTTGCTCTGCCAGTTCGGCTTAAGCCAGTTCGGCTCGCGTAGTTCGTGGTTGTGAAGGGCTGCGGATTTAGGAGCTTTCAGTTCTAAATCGGGAGATTTCAGTTCTGACCGGTAATCTTCTTGAGCGCGCCTTTTATTAGTTTCTTTGTCTGTGTTCATGTCCCGTAGTAGCTCTAGCTCTAAGTCCGGTTCGGGGTCCGGTTCAAGGGAGTCTTCCAGTAGCTCAGTGTCTAGTTCATCGGAGAGGACTCAAAATAATCCGACCAGATGTAGACACCCCATTTTGACCGGACCCTAAAGTCCCCAAAATTGAATAAGAACTCCAAAAATCAAATAAAATTCCCAAATTCCGAGTCCCAAAATATCCCAAAATTAATCTCAAAAATTCCTGAAGGACTGGGCCCAAAATGAGAAGAAGGCTTGAGTTTTGAGCATCTTATTGTGCGTATTCCCGGGTACAAATTCCCCAGGAGATTATTAGTGTTCTCAAGGATACCCCTGCAAAATTTCATGGTAATCGGGCGAGAAATGTAGAATAAGACAGGCGAAGTGTGTGCAATAATCAAAGTTGGGTTGTGATAGGGTGAATTATCAAAGCTTGGTTGTGTAGATATCGCCCTCCTTTTTTTTATAAAAGACAAGATATTTTGTTTGGTAAAATGGTGATTTGCCACCTTTAGAGGGGTAATTTTGGAATTCTAATATTGCTTAAGGTGTAAGCAATCCTTAGTGACCCTCGGATCAAATCAGAGGGTGAGGATCACTTAGAGAGAGGAGAATCTTTCGCCCTATTTTCTACATGAGGCCCCCCCTGGTAGTATAAAAGGAGTAGTCAAAATGCATTAGGAGGGGCTGTCCAAGTAAAGATGGGGGGGAGAAAAAGTTTACCATTTCCCTTTTTATATCCTCTAGAGCTAGGGTTCTAGGGGAGGGGTCTTCTTCATCTTCGTCGGAGAAAAGGAAGCAGAGAGAGAGAGAGAGAGAGCTCATCCTCCGGCCACCCTCCAACCTCCGGCCGAGCCGCCTCCATCTCCTCCCTCATCTCTCCTCTTCAACCACCATCTCCATCCCTTACCAGCAACCCAACCACCAAACCCACATCCGGCCAGCAACCCCTTTTCTTTAAAAAAAAAAAACCTCCGGCCGCCTCTCCCAACTCCGGTCAATCCACCCACCACCACCTCCTCTGTTCATCTCCCTCTTCAACCTCAAAACCCATTTCTGCAAAACCAAAACCCCACCTTCCTCAACCTCCTCTGTCTTCATCTTCTCCGGCAAGCTTGCCGGATTCCGGCCAAGACTACCCCACCACCGCCACCATCTTCATCCTCCAACCTCATTCCCGCCGGCCGGCCGGCCATCTTCTTCCTCCTCTGCTGCTATCCCATTCAAACCCATTTCAAACCCCCATGGAATCTGACCCAGCTAACCCACTTCATCTCCCCAAAACCCATTATCTCAAACCCATCTCCCATCCATACCCCCTTCATCTCTGCCCGAACCCTCCTCATTTTTCTTCCACCCACCTCCTTCTCCCGCCGGCCATCCATCCATCTCCGGCCAGCCCAAGCTCGATCCCTTTCAATTTCATCTCCTTCGGCCAAGCACCACCAACCGCCACCACCATCATCTTCCCCCCTTTGTTCCCTTCACCCATCCGGTCAAAACCCACCTCACCGATCTCCACCATCTCTGCAACTTCCAAAATCCAAACCTATCCCCTGTTCTCTGCAAAACCCACATTAAAACCATCCAAACCCTCTTCATTTCATTTTTCACCCCAACTCCGACCATCTTCCCACCCCATCTCCGATCCAACCCAGCAACTACCGAGATTACCTTCATCGATTCCGGCAATTTTGCCGGAATCCGACCGTTTCCTCTCCTCTGATCTCGGATCTTTCATCATCGCCATCGCTGTTATTGCATTCAACCCAAGAGAGGTTCTCTGCATGCATTGCGTCCTCGCGGCGCGGGGATCGTCTCCGGATCGGCAACTTTGTGCGGCACCGGCAATGGAAAATTAAAGTGTAACTAGCCCAACTCGGGTAATTTCTCATCCTCTTAGGCATTTTGGTCTTATGATCTCTGAAAATTCTTTTGGCTTATTTCTCAAAATTCAGTTCTCAGGTTTTCTTTTTGTCACATCTATTCTCAGTGCTTTATGATCCAATGCACCTTGATTCGTAAGCTTGAGCTTATGGTAGTCATCTTCAGATGGTGATTTTCTTTATTTTTAGTTGGAAATATATCAAATGGCTCATCTCAGGGCATTCCTTTTCTCTGCATTCCTGATGATCAACCTTTATCTTCATGTTTCCTATCTAATGAATTTCAGCATTTTAATAGTCTTCGCGATTCAGTTGAATATTTTGATTAAGCCCAAACAGGTTCTGTTCGTGGTTCAGATCGCACATTAACAAAGGTCTCAATTGAATTGTTATGTTTTTTTTTTTTGTTGCAAAAGAGAAAATTCCTTGTACAGTGGCAACATGAATCAGTCTTTTTCGGGCGCAGGCTATGACGGAATGTTTCTTGAGCCAACCCCTTCCCTTCCTGCCTTAGAGTTTCATCAGATTAAGGGATTTCTTCCTCTTTAGAGTCTGTCATAGAGAGTTTAGGAGTCAGTCCTTTCGTATATGAGTCAGTCTTCAGCGTAGGAGTCAATCTTTCAGGAGTCTGTCCTATCATCATAGGGGTTAGGATTCTGTCAATCCTCTCATCAAGTCATGTGATTCTTATCCGCTCTTGCAAGGTATAGGATGCTGTCCAACCCTTGCAGAGTCGTGATTCTGTCCAATTCCCCCGCAAAGCATAGGATGTTGTCCAACCTTTGCGGGATATCAAGAGTCTGTCCTACCCTTATGATGATAAGATTTTATCCTCTCGAGTCAAAAGCATTAAAAAACATCTAAAAAACCAAAAAATCTCAAAAATCAAGAGTCATTAGGAGTGGTTAGGAAATCTGGTCTGAACTACGGATGGCTTGATCCCTAGCTGAGGGGTACGTAGGCAGCTCAGGCGTGCAGCTGGCATCCTGAGTTCAGTCACAACTTTCACAACTTTCACAACTTTCACAACTTCAAAAACTTCCACAAGCTTCAAAACCTTTCAAACCTTCCAAAACTACAAAAATTCTTCAAAATAACCTTATCAGCAATTTTCAAAAGATCTTCCCATAGAGTTAGGAGTTAGTCCTAGGCGTTTGGGGTGTCTTAGAGTTAGGAGTCTGTCCTGTTTGTGTTGATATGCTGAGTCTTGTCGTGTGAGTGTCCTCAGAGTTAGGAGGCCTCGAGTCGTGGTCGGCTAGACACTTAGTAGATCCGATGGCTAGACTAGAACGCGCTTAGATAGCCCATGGTTTTCCTTAGGACGCACAGCCTAGTCACACATAGGGTGTAGGGTCCGCTTGCATTAGTTAGGGCATATAGGGAGTCCTAAAAATTACCATTCACTTGAACTTAAGTACTGGTGCAAGAAGCTTTAAAAACTAGTCAGGTCTAGTTGATCGAGTCTAGGATAGCGGTCCTAGATGGTTAGGTATTGTAGTTTAGCATAGGTCGCCGAACTACCTTGACTCTGATTCTTCATGGGATCCAGGGCCTACTTCCTTGGATGGCGACTCTTTCTTTGTTTAAGGTACGCCGAACTAATCGAGAGGTATCTCACTTTACATCGCCACTCATTCTGTGAGGGGCACTCTTTCGAGAGTTCCTTGGCGGAGCTCTCCTTCATGTGGATGATCCTGAGACTCGTCTGGGGCACGTCCCCCCGCCTTCTCTCGGATCGGGGTCCACAGGATGGCGACTCTGCTGGGGAATTTTTGAAACATTGCCTAACTCTGTAAAAATGCCATTGTAATTAATTTTGAAGAAATTTGGGTCAAAACCAAGTTAAATGGAAACTTTATCGTTAGAAATCCAGGGGCACCAAGGAGATGCGTAAATAAAATGAGGGATTCACACACTGCACATCATACATTGTCATATTCTTTATTTCTTTCATTGTTTTTGTTATTGGCTCTACGAAAATAGATACAGTGCATACCAGACTGGGAGGCCTTTACCCTGAAGGAATTGCTGGATCTATTTTCAAGCTATGCGCCGGTGCTGCAGCCGTAGACATTGGGCGTACTTTTGTCTACAGCAGCCGATGAGCAATGAAGTATACTATGTATAACATGGGGCGTACTTGTGTTATACATATTAAGTATGGTTCATACGCATAGTACCCGATAGATTGAGTCCGGAGCCCTACTTTGTTTTATATATTATGTATATACTTACTGACTTAGTGAAACTCAACTAGGAAGTACCTGTGTTTATATACATCTATATTGCATTCATATAGGGTCGAACATGTGTTTCTTACACATGTAAAGCTTAGAGTCAGGAGCCTTGTCCCCTTTGTAGACTAGCCTAGCTCATTTTATATGGCTACAGTACGGTCATAGTACACTCATCGGTCTGTCTTGAGTCGAGACTTCCTTGACTCCGCTAGGTTAGACTACGGATGGTGCCCCTGGTTAGGATCTATGTATATCTGTGTATATGTATATATATATATATATATATATATATTTATATGTATACATATTTGTTATTAGATTAGGGTTTACTTCCTAGTTAAGTTTTCCTTCATAATCTAATCAATTATTCATCTCTATCCATTCTGTGGATTATCATCAGATGCTTGGCTCTTTTAGCCATGATCTATCTCTCACGAGCTTGAGCATTTGATTGATCCTGATCAGATGTACTCCGCATGTCGATTATGAGTCTATCTTGCCATTATCATTACCGGAGTGTGTGTTCTTGCTGAGAGCCCTGCTTTATCTTGACCATGACGGCATACTCTTCATGTTTAGTTGCTGAGACCCTCCTAGTATAGCTGTCATGCTGTCGATTTTTTTCAGAACCCTTGAGCGTAATCATTATCCTTTTGGGTTCGTTGACAAATCATGTACTTACCTTACCACATCTCCTAGTATAGCCGTTATGCTGCCAAATTTTCTCTAAATACCTTGAGTGTGGTCATCATCCTTTTAGGCTTGTTGACAAACCATGTACTTGCCGTACCACATCTTCATGTACAGCTGTTATGCTGTCGGATTTTATCCAAGGGAATGATGGGTTTGTGCTACCTTTTGTTTCAACTTGCACATTACATTGTCATGCGATTAATTCTCATTGAGCCTAGTGTTTATGGTGTCCATGACAAGAGTCTTAGTCACTCGTCTACCATCAACCCCAAAAGAGCTTTCATCTCTGAACTCGCTTGGTCTAGCTAGTCTGTTGTACCTATTTCCTCTCACATTGCCCAGATGGCTGAGTACACTGAAAATCTCGTCTTGAAAGAAATGAGAGAGATGATGATGATATCCATGACCTGATAGACAGGGATCCCCTCATTATTCTTGAACTCAAGTGCTTCCAAGAACCCTACACCTAACCGTGTTGCACCTCCTACACCCACCATGGGAACCATTTCACCCATTCAACCCTTCATATATCTTACCACCTTTACCTGTACCACCTTGGGGCTAGGAAGTAGATTGATTGCATAGGAAAAATGAAAGATGTCAGAGTTTGAAATTCAGGAGATATCACCATGCCAGAGAAAATCCCACCAATTCCATGGGTCAGTTGAGCCAAGTTAATAGGATATTATAGGATTGCCCCTTCTGAGATTCTAACTCCAGGGTCGATCTCTCCAATCATTATCATCATTAAGGAAGGCCCGTTGCCCTTGAACTTTCAGTGCCAATCCGTTGTGTGGACCCCGATCCGAGGACGGTAAGAGGGAACAGATCCCTAACACCCTCTCTGGATCATCCACGCGTGAAGGAGAGCTCTGCCAAGGAACTCTCGAAACGGATGCCACCCTCATAGCATAGCACGAGTGGCGATATAAAAAGAAAGAGATATGTCTCGATCCCGAGCCAAGGCTCGAAACCGAGACATACCTGAAATAAACTCAGAGTCGCCATCCATGGATATGCCATGGAACCCTAAAATCAAATCCTCTGTGCAATGGATAACCAGAAATATATATGGGTTCGTGCCTGGTTACGAATGGATAAGGTCTGAGAGCACCCCCAATTCGTCCGAGTGCAAGCACTTGGTCTCTTATGCCATTTTCATTTAACTCCAAAGAAGTTTGGGTAAAAATCATGTGAAATGAGAACAATCCTCAGGAGTCGTCTACCTAAGCATGCATTTCCTGAGAATACAAATAATAAACACACATAAAATAAAATGAAAGATGTGTCACCTAAGCATAGCTAGGTTATGAGTGACATGCCTAATGGGTGTCTAAGTTCTGATATGCAAACACATGCAAGCTATAGCTAAAGGTATAGGATCAGTACGAGAAAATAAGAAAACACATCAAAACATATAATAATAACACAATAAATCCTAAGATTCTAAATGATTAGCCCGAGTCTTCGGATGGTCTGGTATTCATCCAAAGAAACCAACGTATCCCCGCCTCCACGAGAATCAAGGCAACGTAGTTCTTCGCGCCTATTCTAAACTAGGATGCCTAAGACACCTAGACCTCTATCCTAGACTCGATCTAAAAGACCGGACTAGTTATTAAAGTTTATTGTACAATTATTTAAATTCTAATGAATTGTGGATTTTAGGACACCCTATATGCCCTAACTAAATGCAGATTAGCCCTAAGCTAATGCAGGTGGCTCCTACAACCTATGTGTAACTAGGCTGTGTTTCCTAAGAAAAACAAAGGGTAGACTAGCGTATCCTATTCTAGTCATCACTCGGCGATGTGGATCGCCGAGTGACCGGACGGAGGCGCTCCTATAACTCTAGGACAGACCCCTAACTCTAAAACAAGCACACAACAAACAAACAAACAAACAACTTATCAAAAGAAACTCCTAACTCTGAAACTCTCTATCTAGGAGAAACTCCTAACCCTAGAGGAAGATCTTTTGAAAACAGGGTTTTAAAGGTTGCTTATTCAAAAAGATTTAAAATGCTATTTACAAAAGTTTGGCTGGACTTGGGATATGGATCTCAAGCTGCACTACGTACCTCGTGAGAGAAGATCAAGCCAACGTAGTTCGAAAATCGAACTCTCCTAACTAAAACCTAACACTCCAAATGATTTAACGGTTTTAATGTTTTTCAAATATTTTTGATATTTTTAAAGTTTTCAAATGTTTTTGAATTTCAAATTTCTAATATTTTTGGATTTTAAAGCTTTTCCAATGCTCTGAACCTTTAAATGTTTCCAATCTTAAAGAGAACACGCAAGTAACACCACAAACTAGGGCAAAGCCCTAAATCTAAAGGGGAAACCCCGACTAAGCAACTGACGCCTCTAAGAGAGGAATCACAACAAGAAACTGGCGTCCCAAGAACAGAGAAAACGAATCTAAGATCTCAAACAAGCAAAGCTCTAATAAGACTGAGTTAGTCTCTAATCAAAGAAACTCCTAACTAATAACACTAAAGAGGGGTGCAAATGAGTCAGGGACTCTTTAATAACACTACCGAGTCAAAGACTCGCTCTAAAAGAGGAGGCCACTCTAACATGAGGCTAGGTAAGCCTTCTAAAAGGGAAACCCTCTATATGAGACAAGGCTTGTCTCTAAGACACAAATGACGTAAACAAGGGTTCTGATGAGACTGGGCAAGTCTCCTATATACAAACGAGGGGTATGCTACTTGGACTGAGCAAGTCCCCAAAGGATGGGCTAGGGCTAGCGCCTTCATCGCCCACTTTTGCAATGAAAAGAGAACCAACATCTGAAGGTGCCAAAAGAAATAGACAATTACTCCATATACTCATAGCATGCAAGGAGTGGGTTCTACTCAAAGACAAAATCTCATAACAGGCGAACTTAACCAAATTACAATTACAAAGCTTATAAACTGTAGGACCGTAATTATGCATTGATGGACAGTAGATAAGTGCATCTTAACTTAACCTATCCTTTGGTATTCAAATGACACACCCAATGACACAGAATGTGACCAGGGCTCAAGCATGCCATTCAACATAAAAAGAAATTGATTGAATTTAAACTATCACCAGGACATGACTAATCAAAGTAATAATGCGCGGGCATCTTGCGGCAACAGAACTTGAACCCACGATCAACACATAACCATGAAACAGATGATGAATGCCTTAAATTTGAATGGCAAAAGAACTAAAACAATACAGCTTCTCTATCCTTCACAGCAAAATAAAGACTGGGCCATGACTAATCTCACAAGACACTTTAATGAGAAAAGACAAACTGCATCAAAATGCTTTCTTGGATACAAGATCTTAATCTTTTGAATCCATTACTATCATAACCAAGAATTGCGATCTAGAGTGAATCAAAAGGATTCTTCCTGTAACAGTGACTCAAGCCTTTGGAAATTTAATTCAAAGATCAACAGTATAAGGGCCAATGCTAGAGTTAAATTGAGATCTGAATCACAACCGAAGCTAAAGAAATCATGCTCAAATCAGATCTACAAATGAAATACATCATAAATCTGCAAATCGAGAAGAAAAACGAATTGTACCTGAAATTTCTGTTACCTCTGTGAAGATCCAAGCATTTTTTTTTCTTCTTCTGCAAAGGAATTATGCCAAGATCTGCTTCTATCCCGTAGATCTGAGTAATAGCACTCCTAATCTTCTTTTTCTACACAATCCGAATTGTTGATGCTAAAGATCAAAGAAACTTGCAAAAATAGATCGGAGATTTAAGATACAGCCGGAATCCGGTGAAAATACGATCGGAGAAGAAATTTTGAAATGGAATTCGGAGGTAGAGGAGGTCGGATTTAAAAAAAATGGCCGAAGCTCCGGTGAAGTGACCGGAATGGCCGATCGTAGAAGACAATCGGAGAGAAAAAGAAAAACAAGATCTCTCGCTCTCTCTCTTCAGCTATCTCTCTAATTCTCTCCCTCTCAGATCTGAGATTTCTCTGCTGGCCGGAGCTCCGGGGGGCGAGGTCGGAGAAGAAAACCCCCTAATCCCTCTTTCTCCCTCTTTCTAATTTTCACGAGAAAAATCCTCCTTTATTTCTGAAAATCTCAGATCCAGATCTGAGATTTTCTCTCAAAATTTTCCTTCCAAATCTCCCTCTTCTTCTTAAAATCGGTGGTGGGATAGGGGATTTGAGCAATCCGGTGGGTAGTGGCCGGGGAAGACGACCGGAGATGGTGAAGAAAATGGTGGATTTGCAAAGATCAAAAATAGAATGGGTTTGAGATTGGTGATTAAGAGAGAGGGGTTCCCATGGGGATCAAAATAGCAAAGGTTTGAGGGTTAAATGGGGTTTGGTAGTAAAAATAGAAGAAGAAGAAGAAGTGGAGGTGGTAGTGGCCGATCGGAGCTGAGATTCCTCAGATAAATGGCTGTGGCAGAGAGGGTTTAGAATGATGGCTAGGGAGAAGATGAAGATTGGAGGTGGTGGAAGAAGGTGGCGATTGGGGTGGAGTAGAAGAAGGAGAATGATGATGGGAGGGTTCTGCGGAGGGGAATGACCGGATTCCAGCAAGGCCACCGGAATCCATGGAGGTTGGAAGTGAATGGGGGAGATGACAAGGGGTATTGACGATGGGGATGGGGACAAAAAGATGAAGATCTTGGGGGAGGGTGTTGGTGTTAGACTTTGGAGGTCAAAGCTCCAGCGAAGGTGGACGGAAATGGTGGTCTGCAACCTTCTTCCCAAAAATCGAAAACCTTCTTTGCAAAAGAACATGAGAAAAAGTCCTCTCCTCCCCTCTCTGCGATTTTCACGAGAAAATGAATAAAAATCCTTTGATTCTTTTTATATATACCCTTATGAAGGCCGCTGATATTAGCACTAACAAATTGATGGGCGCACAAAATTGATTGGCGCGCCCGTCAATTTGTCCTATTATTGCTTGGGTTGGCCCGCTGCAGGATAAATCACCCCCCTTTTGGGAGCGTACTACATTCATTGTACAGGTCTGTTCGCCGGGCAAATTGGCTCTGATTTCGATGAAAATTTGCAGGGACCCCGGTAGGATCCCAACCTAGCTTAGGATGAAATTTTGGGGCCCTAATTTGGTGATTGGATGGGGTTTCGCACAAACACAGCGAACTTGGGTCCAGTCAAAATGGGGTGTCTACAGATGCCCCTCTTTGGCAGAGCGTGCTTGTCACGCGAATGGCAAAGCTGAACAGACGACACATTTTGACTGACCCGAAAGCAAAACAATTTTGTTTTGAATTTTCTTGGTTCTAAGAATAGCATTCACAAAGGTAAGACTCTACCAATAATTGGGAGATAGCCTCTCACCGACTCTTAACTCGGCAACTAAGATATCTCAAAGAGGTAGCCTCTCTCTAACGCTCACGACTCAACTATTTAAACTAGCTAGCAAAGATGAACGAACAGTTATAAAACTCAAACACACATTTTTTTTATCAGGCTAAGCCAAAGTAAACATAACAATTGCTCAAAGAGCACCAACCAAACAAACAAACAAATCATTTCAATCACTCAAAGAGTTTTCATTTTATTTTAATTTTTTTAGAAATCACATTGCGACTTGTTCAGGACAAGCACAAATCCAAACATTCAAAGAGTTTTTTTTTCTTTTTAGAAACTTGCAAAATAAGCCAAAGACCACTGTATTGAAATTCGTCCAAAACAAATTCAAAACTAAACACTCAAAGAGTTTTTTTTTATATCATGCGGATCAGTCTAAAACTTGACCAATTATTAGGGTACTCGAATATTTGAGCCAAACTCAAACATCTAATACCGAGGCGAAACTAAGTCTCAAGCCTGACGATAGATATACAGATCATTGCTGAAAATAAATCTGTTTAGCTATCCGAGTAACTCTGACTCCTCTCTTTCAAGGTAGCGAATCACTCCGGATCATGTGGTTCTGTTAAACAGTTCCACATAAACCCAAATTCGTATGTCTTGCTAAACAGTCCCATACAAACCTTTTCGCAGATACACATGACTCCTAACTCGTTAGGAAGCTGCACATTGCGGAACGATGATTAGGCAAGTCACTACTTGACATTGCACTACTAATCATCAGGGTACTAAATACCCGGGGGAATGAAGGAAAGACCAATCTGTGTAACGCTGGATCGAAAATATTTTCCTTATTGCAACCGTCAAAATGACCGAAGAAAATTCTAAACCGTGTAACACAGGTTTGATAATTTTCCCCTTTTAAAATGAACGAAGAAAAGAACGAACCGCGTAACACAGGTTCAGCGAGTTCTTCCATTAAAAACCTTTCAAAAAGACCAAACCGTGTAAGACAGGTTCGGTAATTTCTATTTCTGCTAAAATCTTTCAAAAAGACCAAACCGTGTAACACAGGTTCGGTAATTTACATTTCTATTAAAATCTTTCAAAAAGACCAAACTGTGTTACACAAGTTCGGTAATTTCTATTTCATCGATTGGTCTAAAACTTACTCGACCACTTTTTAGGGTACTCGAATATTTGAGCTAGACTCAAACATCTAATACCGAGGCGAAACTAAGTCTCAAGCCTGGCGATAGATATACAGATCATTGCTGAAAATAAATCTGTTTAACTATCCGAGTAACTCTAACTCCTCTCTTTCAAGGTAGCGAATCACTCCGGGTCACGCGGTTCTGTTAAACAGTTCCACATAAACCCAAATTTGTATGTCCTACTAAACAGTCCCATACAAACCTCTTTGCAGATACACATGACTCCTAACTTGTTAGGAAGCTGCACATTGCGGAACGATGATTAGCAAGTCACTACTTGACATTGCACTACTAATCATCAGGGTACTAAATACCCGGGCGAAGGAAGGAAAGACCAATCTGCGTAACGCTGGATCGGAAATATTTTCCTTATTGCAACCCTCAAAATGATCGAAGAAAATTCCAAACCGCACAACGCAGGTTTGATAATTTTTCCTTTTTTTAAAAACGAACGAAGAAAAGACCAAAACCGTGTAACACAGGTTTGGATAATTTCCACCTCTGTTAAAAACCTTTCAAAATGATCGAAGAAAAGATGAAACCGTGTAACACAGGTTCGGTGATTCCCCCTATTAAAACTTTTCAAAATGATTGAAGAAAAGACCAAACCGTGTAACACAGGTTCGGTGATTCCCCATATTAAAACTTTTCAAAAATGATTGAAGAAAAGACCAAACCGTGTAACACAGAATATAGTAATTTCTTCCTTTATTGAAAACTTTCTAAAACCATGGAAGAAAAACCAAACCGTGGAACACGGAACCATCAATTTCTATCCTTATTAAAAACCTTCAAAAGGAATGAAGAATTTACCATCTTTAATCGATTTCACTATTGGGTCAGTCATCTCTTACCAAGAATAACTACGAGTGCATGATCTTTGCTGAAAGCAAAACTCAAGTAGATTGATGAGATTTTCAGGTGCTGACTTTCTTTAACAGGTGAAAAGCATTCTGACGAGATTTGAAGGATGCAGGAGTAGATTCTATACTCCGCTGGGAATTGAAGTTTCTGAAACTGACTCCAAAAGAAATAATTTGATCAAGGAATTCAACTCAAAGAGTATGTTCAAGCTTCTCTGGTTTCTATTTGCTAAGAATAGATATCCCAGTTATCAATGTGTAATATCTTTTATGACGCAAGTCATAAAAGATGCCCCTAGTATGACGTGCTTCCATGACAAGGTCTTAAGAAAGCAGAACCAAGGTAAGTAGGAAAAATTTGTGTTTGCATGGGTTCTTTCTTTGGTATAGTGGTAAGACCATCTCCACAAAGGCTGAACCCAAGAATTCTTCATTTTACTCATTGCTTGAGGCTTTGGTATTTCAGGCAGGTCTGAATAACAAATATCTTGCCCTTCTTTGATTCTTAAACCAGGATCTAATCTAGATTTTTCTTTACATTTCGGAAGGTGTACACCTATTCTCTCCAGTGCCAAACACTTTTGATTCTAAAAGAAAACAATGATAAACAAGGAACAAACTCCTGAGGACTCTTTCAAGCAAGACTTACAATATTCAAGGGACTTGACTAAATTTTGATTCACTCTTAAATCAAATGTATCATTTTTTAAATGGTAAGGTCAGCCACTCTCAGAGTAGTCTCAAAAACTATGTCAAGATGACCTAATTTCCTTCATCGAGATCTCCGTCATGGTTATACCACCTTCGGATTGCTCAGTTTCAATGCCCTTAGTTTAAAAAGATGTCAAAGTAAGTCTCGTCGACACTACTCGGATTCCAGGATCCTGCCCTGCGTAGAGGTTGCTTCTCCGTCTCTTTGATTTCTCTTTTCGGAAGAAGTCAAAATTAATGTCTTCCAAGTTTTCAGTCTAAAAGACCACTTATCTCAACTTTTGCTTTCCAAGCTTTCAGTCTAAAAGACTACTTATCTCAACCTTTGCTTTCCAAGCTTTCAGTCTAAAAGACTACATATCTCAACTTTTGTTTTCCAAGCTTTCAGTCTAAAAGACTACTTATCTCAACTTTTGCTTTCCAAGCTTTCAGTCTAAAAGACTACTTATCTCAACTTTTGTTTGCACTCAAACTTGGGAATTCTACGTAACAGAGGAACTCCTTCTGCTTCTATTCAACTCAACTTTTCATGGGAAGTATTTGCCTCTGACTAGATTGTCTCTTCAAGTTTTCAATCCAGCAGACCGCTACCCTTACTTTACATAAGCCAATCACTTTGGTTATTGACTTAGCAAGAAAATGACTTTATCTAGGCCGCCCTTTCGGGTTTTCAACCTAGCGGGTCTTCAAACTCTCATTCTTTTTTGTTTTTGTTTTTCTTTTCATTCACCTCGAACCTTTGTTTGTTTCACCAGAAGGACTTTCTAGGTGGGCTCGGGTTCAAAAGGGTCGAATCCCTAAGGTTCTAAGGATTTGGACCGAATCTGGTCTAGCCAGACTACCTACGTATCCCAAAAATGGAGGATCAGATCCGCGTAGTTCGCTTTGGGATTTTTCAAAGAATAGTTTAGCATTTAGCTTCAAAATTTTTAAAAGGGACTTTATCCCAAGGTTTGACCGAACTTGAATTAATCAAGTTGCCTACTTACCCCTGAAGAAATGGGGATCAGGTCAGACGTAGTTCGGGTGCATAAATGCCCCGGGTTTATAATGTGTTTGAAAAGAAATTGTTTAATTTTACTTTTGGCCCAAAGGGTTTATAGAAGGATTTTTAAACGTTGGGATTTTAGCTATAAAGGCTCAAACGTCCAAGGATGGCCTCCTGATGTATTTGGCGTACAAGCTCTTTTGCTTAAGGTTCAAAGACTTTGATTTATTTTTATTTTTTCGAGGAGTCTGACGGCATGTTAGGCAAAACTTCAACCACTGTGCTCCGCTCCCATCTCAAAGATCTTGAATTTATGCTCAAGATTCCACAACTCCTTGTCTGAAAATCTTCTCTCAGTATCTCATCAGCTCCACAGGATGTCTGATGCTTATCTCTTTAAAATTTTACTCTTCAACTGGATGTCTAAAGCAGATGAAGTCTTGCTTTGCTCAACGACAGGGCATTCCCCTAGTTTATCCTTATAGGATCAAGCAATACCACCTTAAACCCCTATAAACAGGTTTATCAATTCTTTGCGCTCCTTGGGAGATAAAGTTTTGCCAATCCATCTTTCCCGAGTTTCGGAATTTGATACCACTATCGATAGCTTCGATTTCTTCTTCAAGTGGCTATGTGTGGGACCCCGATCCCGCGAGAGGGGTGGGGCGCGAGCTGCCACACTCTCTCTTGGTCTCTCGTACCCACGCGATTGGCGTGTGCTCTTTTATTATTGATTTTAATTCGTCTTTTATGTGAACTTGGGACCACTAAGGTAATCCGAATTCCACACAAAAGAGAGTGACAGAGTCGCCACCTAGATGTGGGATCTAGGACCCATAATTAACCAGAAATCTAGACTCGTTACCTAGTTACAAGAATGGAAGGTATGTGGAGTTATCCACCACATGCACCATTCCTGCCCGATAATCGGTCTTCAATTCCAAAAGTTAACTCTTTTGAATTTCTTTTAAATGGCTCATTTAACTCTATGTTAGTGTGCTAACTATGTGACATGCATCCTATGATCTAATTTCAATGTAGATCCTAAATGTGTATCTTGATTTCTTTATTTGTTTGAATTCAATCTAAGTGAATGTTCTCCTAAAATTCTAATTTCATGAAAAGTCCTAAGTGATTTAATTAAGAATTTACAAGAAAATTAATATACAAAACCCCACAATTTATTGTGGAGCCGACTCGTGATTGGTATGCCATCAGACATCCAAGCTGCCTACGTACCCAAGCCTCACTGGGATCAGAGTCGACGTAGTTCGGTGCACCTAAGCTAAGCTACTTATGCCTAACTCAACTAAGACACCGACCTAGACTGGATTAACTGTTTCAACAGTTTTAAGAGAAGTTATTTAATTCGAGTTGAGGATTTTATTATCCTAGGATTTCATCTAAGATGCTATATGATCCCATCTAAATGCAAATTGTCCCTTAGAGTAATGCAGGTTAACCTACATCCTAGGTAACTAGGCTTGTCCTAGGGAAAGATTGGGTGACTAGTGTGACTAGACCTATGGCACGGTTGCTATCCATAGCAAACGTCCGTGATGAGGCTGGACTCCCAACTCTAGGACTCCCTAAAACCTAGGACTCCCTAAAACCTAGGACACGACATGACGTAAGTATTCCTAAATAGGGCTCTGATGGTTCTTATGACGGAAACCGTAATCCAACGGTTCCGAGAGACATGAGGTAAATCGATTCAAGTTCTTGAAGTTAATGAATTTCAGATTTCAAGGATTTTTGGTTTCTGGACATTTAAGGAATACCAAAGGTTCTATGGTTCACCAATTTCGGCCTCGAATAGCATCCACGGAAGGGAATCGTGCGCTCTTTCCTTGTGCAATCTAATACTTAAGTTATAGCACCTTATTGCCTGGCATATCTCAGGATTTCCGTGGACAGTAAACCTCGGAGCCAATAACATGCTATAGCTTAAATATTCAAATTGTCAAAGATCGATTGCAATTGAGATACGATTATGGATGCACTGGCCATTTTATCAGAGAAATCTAAGGATCCAAATATTTATGTTTCGATGGATTAAGGAATGAACATGTGACAGAAATTTAAGGTTCTTTAAAAATTTTCATAATGATTTTTGATTAATTTCAATTTTTAATGGATTTTATCAATTTCAGACCGCTTGAGTGATTTTACGAATGAACTCATTGCAAAAAAATTCGAAATGAACTGAAATTTCTACAGTAACAAGATAGGAATGAATGTAGCTTACTAGAAAATTTTTACTGATTTTTATATTAAGCTCCTATTAATTTTTGATTTAATAACAATACGACCAGATTGTTAAATTTACACAGAAACTCTTAGAAATAGAAATCTAAATTCATTGAAATTTCTACCGTAATAAGATATGAGTGAGCATAGTACGCTGTGAAAGTTTCATGAATTTTAGATACTATTTACTATCAATTTCGGATTTTTTAATTTGCAGACCAGGTTATGAATTTAGACTACATCTCTTAGGAAACAAATTCCGAAGCAATTGAAAATTTTACAGCAGCATGAAATATGGAATATAAGACTACTGTAAAAAATTTAATTATGATTTGATGTTAAGAAAAAATCTCACAAAATCTGATTGTTTTCAAAGAACATATCAAATAATATATCAAATAAAATCCTAAAATCATTAAAAATTCATGGTAGAATATATCAGCATCATATTATTTTTCCACTAAATTTCATTAATTTAAAAATCTATTTGGTATATTTTTCATTTTTCTTCTTCAAAAAGATATTTTTGAAGAGTTTTCTATTTTTAAAACATGATTTTTGAGAAAATTACGACTTCGGAAAATGTCCTTTAACATTGTTCTGATGTGATGAATATAAAAAAAATTTTAATATCCCACAAAATAGATCATCCTGAGATAGCTATTTTTTCCAATTTCTTAATTTCTCAGTCATTATTTTAAATGAAATTCCGTTCTTCACTCGAATTCTCAAAATCCTTTGATCCAATGTCCGATCCGATCCGATGGTTCTTTTAGTCTACTTAAACAGATCATTGTATTAAACTTCGAGACGAATCAGACTTGAAACACTCATGTAAAACATGATTTTGAGCATACCCATATAATATTGAATTAAATACAATTTAATGCTAAAATCATGCGAAAATATATAACAAAATACAGAACAATTCTGGAAAAATCTGAGAATAGTGCACCTACCTTTGGTCAAGATCCTCGCCGAATCCAAGAGCCGAAGAATCCGAAAAAAACTCGCCGACGTGCAATCCGATCCGACTTCTTTCTCTTTTTCTTCCTTTGTTTTCACCACTTTGATTCGCTAATCCAACGGCTCAAAATCCTCGCTCAAGAAATCCTTTGATGACGTTGTTGTCGATAAGCTTGCTCTCAAGAAACCAATTCCACCGATCTTGAAGATAAAGAATTCGACAATATGGATGTGATCCAAAGGGGATTCGGCTTCAAGACTAGAATGAAGGATGCCCTCGGCCACTACGAATGTAATCCAAACGAATTTCGACCACCACCTCCAGAGAGTGTGATTTGTGTGTTGTCTTAGAAAGAGGGAGAGAGAGCTTTACACCTCTAAAAAAAAAAACCTCCTTTCTGGTAAAAACCTCCCATTTTTATCAGAGGATTGCCAATGACATGCTTGCCTTTTTTGCAAAAATAGCAGGTTGATATGTTTGGAAACAATCGAAAGCAAGCTTGGGTGTATTTCCCAAGTAAGAAAACACGTTTCCCTTTTTCCAATTTTTGTAGCTATTTTTAGAAAACCAATTTAGATAGAAGCTAATGTTGGGCAGCCATCCCTCGCTTGCCATCTCCTTCCTTTCTTATCAGGTGAAAATCTCCAAATTACCAAATAGGTGCGAGAGAGAAAGTAGCAACTTTCCCTAAAGTAGCTGCACATGTCTTTCTAACAAAAATCAAAATCCACTACATGCATATCTTTGTGAAATATTTATAGAATTTTACCATCAAAGTCCTTTTACATGTCAATCTCTTTATTCCCATTTGAGGTTCGAATAAAGCAAGACCACCCACACAATTCTATTCACATAGGATCGATTCCCTGTGGGGCCCACATTAGATTGAGGAGTTTTTAAATTGGGGAAAGAAAGTTTGATCTGTTTCCCATGGCTAAGTCAGTTATGCTTGTTTTGAAAGTGGGTCCTATCAAATTAACGCAAATTTTCCTCTCTTTCGAAAGAGATATATCCCGTCATTCATAGCATGATCTAAACAGTCCAAGTGACGGGCCATTGCTTTAAATGGGATGCGCCCTTTAAATCATTCCCTTGAGATGATCCAAGCCATCCAATTGATATGCCACAATGTAAATTGGTTGTCCTTCCAAAGCCATTTTCATAGGCTCATCCGAGCCGTCCATTTGACAGGCCACGACTTGAATTGGTCATGCCCTGCGAATCATCTCCATAGCATGATCCGAACTATCCATTTGTTGAGGCCACATTTCACGGTCCAAATCAATTTGATGGGGTAATTTGAACCACTCAATTGATGGGTCACAGTGGGAATGGGTTGCTTACTTAAAACGACCTCCAGAGAATGATCCGAACCATTCAATTGATAGGCTACACCGCAAATTGGTCGTGCTCCGCAAATCATTTCTATAGGATCATCCGAACCACACAGATCATGGGCCACAATGTGAATATGTTGTACCCCATATCATCTTCATAGGGTGATCCAACCGTTCAAGTTACGAGTCATCAATACAAATTAGTCCCGCCCCCTAAATCCTTTCCATTGCTTTCTAAAACTGCCACTTGGTGGACCCCATTGCATATTGACCGAAACATATATGTACCCCCCATGGAAAGCGATTTCATTTATTGGATCCAAATAAGTTCAAAACAATGTAGGGCACACTTGCTTGATCCAAATCTAATCAAAATGTTCAATGCGGGCCTACCAAATGGGTCCAAATTCTCTCTTGTTTGGATTCTTGTGAGCACTCCCCTTCTCATCACTTAGCAAGACAACACGAAGCATGACGGAAATGACCGAAAAGATTTAAAAATGTAGGAGACGGACGCGGAAAGGAAAGACATTAGAAAATCGATAGAAGAACACTAACTTCTTTGTTGATTAAAGCGGAGCAAAATGGGGGTGTCTACACTATGCTAGACGCTCTTCTTCTTGTTTGACCTTTTCAGATCTCGAGGGGAATTTCGTCTGCAATCTCATCCGAGAAGGGGGTATTTAGTTATTTAAACATTAGATCTAAGAGTGAATCATAGAGTATCAAAGATACGAAATCAATCATTTTATTGAATTGAAGACTGTAAGTACATTGATGATTTTTGACACACCTCAATGGGCTTCTACATTAGATTTAACAGAAGACTGGACATTGACTCGATAAGACAACTGTCAAACACTATATATTCTGAATTGTTAATGACACAGCTAAACTTACCAACTTTGAAGCAAGAGTTGGCATAGACTCAACAAAAAGACAGACTTTAAAAATTGGACGCGTCTTCATGAACAAGAAACTGGCACTGAAAGCTTATGGGTAACCCGCCTTCCTCCATGACAATGATAGCTATGGAATTCAATCCCGGAGTAGGAATCTAAAAAAAAAAGCAACTCCACAAGGTCTAGGTTAAATGAAGTAACCAAAGGCTACTGTTGACAATGTGGGTAAAACAATAGATTGCCTGGATCAAATATGATTGGAAATGGTCAGTCTTTAGAAAGAATGGTCTTTCGCTAAACATAGACTCTTGACTTGGAAGCACACACACTAGATCAATAGTCATGGGATAAAGATTCTGAACAAATAGAGAAAAGAGTAATCTTGAAACACACCAAAGGGTATTTTATTCTGAAAATCAAAGAAATACTGTCTATGAAGGTTAAAGAAAAATAGACAGTGATAATATGACCTACATCAACAGGGTCTCAATGAATTCTCAATCCACTCCTTTAAGTCTCATTTGAGTATAACTGCTCTTCTTTTGAGAATGAAAGAGTCAGGAACTATAAACATCCCTAATCAAAATAAGTTTCGATCTCAGCAATGATCATGCACTCAAAGAATACAGGTAAGATCAAACTTTTGCATCAATGATTTCGATATGATCCAAGGGTAAAAGATATATGATAGGTAAACACGGATCAATGAAAAATCGATGGCCCAGATAATAGACCATGGCCATAAGAATGACAAAAGTAGGGTCAAAGACCAGATCTAAAATCTGAATGATGGATATCAACAACTGTACGATCAATATGATCAGAAATGATAGATCATGGTCATAAGGACAGCAAACGAGCTATCGGCCAGATCTCAAGTTAAAACAGGTACGGATCTAATCCTACTGAACAATGTATATATGGGAATCAAGACAAAGTAGACTGACTCCAAAGGATAGCAATAATGCTTAACATGTTTTGGATAAAATCCAGCAGCACAACGGCTATACGAGGAGGTCAAGGTAAGGTAAACTCATGGTTTAACTAACTTTAAAAATAGCAGTCATGCTCGAAAATATTCTGGATAAAATCTGGCAGCATAACGGCGCTAAACAAGGAAGTAAGGTAAGGTAAACTCATGGCTTTCCTAACTCTAAGAGATAGCGGTCATGCTAAAAATATTCTCGATAAAATCCAACAGCATATTAGCTATACAAAGGATTCCCACAGCTCAACCACAGGTATGTGAATAACGGTTACCAGAGAAAGGTAATCAATTGATGGACTAACCAAAGGTGAGAATATACAACAACGGGTCAAACCCTATAATCAACAGATCAAGGACTAAACCTGGCCAAGGTAATGGCGGTCAAAAGTCACTGACTAGATCTAGATTTGAATAACGAAATGGATACAACTGATTGAAAAGAATAAGGAACTCTAACTAAGAAGAGAACCCTAATGTACATAATCAGTATATATAGGTATATACACATACACACAAATCCTAACCAGGGGCACTAGCCCTAATTCTAATCTAGCTGAGTCAAGAAAATCTCGACTCAAGACAGACTGATAAGTGTACTAGGACCGTGTTGTACCCATATAAAATGAGCTACCCTAGTCTACAAATGGGTCAAAGATCTTAACTCTAGGCTCCACATGTGTGAGCAACACATGTTCGACCCTATATGGATGCAATATACTTTATATAAACACGGGTACTTCCTAGTTGGATTTCACTAAGTCAGTAAGTATATACATATATATAAAACAAAGTAGGGCTCCGGACTCAATCTATCGAGTACTATGCGTATGAAACATACTTAATATGTATAACACAAGTACACCTAGTGTTATACATAGTATGCTTCATTGCTCATCGGCTGCTGTAAACAGAAGTACACCTAGTGTTTACGGCTGCAGCACCGGCGCATAAATTGGAAATAGATACAACATCGCCATCAGGGTAATGACATCCCAGTCGGGCGCGCATTGTATCTATCCCGTGGAGCCAATAATAAAGAAAGACAATTAAAGAAATAAAAAAAAAACTAATATGATAACATATGATGTGCTGTGTGTGAATCCCTTGTTTTAATTATGCACCAATCTGGTGCCCCTGGATTCTAACTATAGAATTCCCATTTAAAATGCTTTTAGCCCAAATTTCTCCAAAGTTAGTAAAAATGGCATTTTTATAGAGTTAGGCAATGTTTCAAGAACTCCCTAGCAGAGTCGCCAGCCTGTGGACCCCGATCCGAGATAGGCGATGAGGGAACGAGTCCCTAACACCCTCTGGATCATCCACGTGTGAAGGAGAGCTCTGCCAAGGAACTCTCAAAACGGATGCCACCCTCATAGCATAGCACGAGTGGCGATATAAAAAGAAAGAGATATGTCTCGATCCGGAGCCAAGGCTCGAAACCGAGACATACCTGAAATAAACTCAGAGTCGCCATCCATGGATATGCCATGAAACCCTAAAATCAAATCCTCTGTGCAATGGATAACCAGAAATATATATGGGTTCGTGCCTGGTTACGAATGGAGAAGGTCTGAGAGCACCCCCAATTCGTCCGAGTGCAAGCACTTGGTCTCTTATGCCATTTTCATTTAACTCCAAAGAAGTTTGGGTAAAAATCATGTGAAATGGGAACAATCCTCAGGAGTCTTCTACCTAAGCATGCATTTCCTGAGAATACAAATAATAAACACACATAAAATAAAATGAAAGATGTGTCACCTAAGCATAGCTAGGTTATGAGTGACATGTCTAATGGGTGATGTGCAAACACATGCAAGCTATAGCTAAAGGTATAGGATCAGTACGAGAAAATAAGAAAACACATCAAAACATATAATAACAACACAATAAATCCTAAGACTCTAAATGATTAGCCCGAGTCTTCGGATGGTCTGGTATTCATCCAAAGAAGCATACGTATCCCCGCCTCCACGAGAATCAAGGCAACGTAGTTCTTCGCGCCTATTCTAAACTAGGATGCCTAAGACACCTAGACCTCTATCTTAGACTCGATCTAAAAGACCAGACTAGTTATTAAAGTTTCTTGTACAATTATTTAAATTCTAATGAATTGTGGATTTTAGGACACCCTATATGCCCTAACTAAATGCAGATTATCCCTAAGCTAATGCAGGTGGTTCCTACAACCTATGTGTAACTAGGCTGTGTTTCCTAAGAAAAACAAAGGGTAGACTAGCGTATCCTATTCTAGTCATCACTCGGCGATGTGGATCGCCGAGTGACCAGACGGAGGCGCTCCTATAACTCTAGGACAGACCCCTAACTCTAAAACAAGCACACAACAAACAAACAAACAAACAACTTATCAAAAGAAACTCCTAACTCTGAAACTCTCTATCTAGGAGAAACTCCTAACTCTAGAGGAAGGTCTTTTGAAAACAGGGTTTTAAAGGTTGCTTATTCAAAAAGATTTAAAATGCTATTTACAAAAGTTTGGGTGGACTTGGGATATGGATCCCAAGCTGCACTACGTACCTCGTGAGAGAGGATCAAGCCAACGTAGTTCGACAATCGAACTCTCCTAACTAAAACCTAACACTCCAAATGATTTAACGGTTTTAATGTTTTTCAAATATTTTTGATATTTTTAAAGTTTTCAAATGTTTTTGAATTTCAAATTTCTAATATTTTTGGATTTTAAAGCTTTTCCAATGCTCTGAACCTTTAAATGTTTCCAAGCTTAAAGGGAACAAGCAAGTAACACCACAAACTAGGGTAAAGCCCTAAATCTAAAGGGGAAACCCCGACTAAGCAACTGACGCCTCAAAGAGACGAATCACAACAAGAAACTGGCGTCCCAAGAACAGAGAAAACGAATCTAAGATCTCAAACAAGCAAAGCTCTAATAAGACTGAGTTAGTCTCTAATCAAAGAAACTCCTAACTAATAACACTAAAGAGGGGTGCAAATGAGTCAGGGACTCTTTAATAACACTACCGAGTCAAAGACTCGCTCTAAAAGAGGAGGCCACTCTAACATGAGGCTAGGTAAGCCTTCTAAAAGGGAAACCCTCTATATGAGACAAGGCTTGTCTCTGAGACACAAATGACGTAAACAAGGGTTCTGATGAGACTGGGCAAGTCTCCTATATACAAATGAGGGGTATGCTACTTGGACTGAGCAAGTACCCTAAGGATGGGCTTGGGCTAGCGCCTTCATCGCCCACTTTTGCAATGAAAAGAGAACCAACATCTGAAGGTACCAAAAGAAATAGACAATTACTCCAAATACTCATAGCATGCAAAGGAGTGGGTTCTACTCAAAGACAAAATCTCATAACAGGCGAACTTAACCAAATTACAATTACAAAGCTTATAAACTGTAGGACGGTAATTATGCATTGATGGACAGTAGATAAGATCAAAGAAACTTGCAAAAATAGATAGGAGATTTAAGATACAGCCGGAATCCGGTGAAAATACGACCGGAGAAGAAATTTTGAAATGGAATTCGGAGGTAGACGAGGTCGGATTTAAAAAAATAGCCAGAGCTCCGGTGAAGTGACCGGAATGGCCGATCGGAGAAGACAATCGGAGAGAAAAAGAAAAGCAAGATCTCTCGCTCTCTCTCTTCAGCTATCTCTCTAATTCTCTCCCTCTCAGATCTGAGATTTCTCTGCTGGTCGGAGCTCCGGGGGGCGAGGTCGGAGAAGAAAACCCCCTAATCCCTCTTTCTCCCTCTTTCTAATTTTCACGAGAAAAATCCTCCTTTATTTTTGAAAATCTCATATCCAAATATGAGATTTTCCTTCCAAATCTCCCTCTTCTTCTTAAAATCGGTGGTGGGATAGGGGATTTGAGGAATCCGGTGGGTAGTGGCCGGGGAAGACGACCGGAGATGGTGAAGAAAATGGTGGATTTGCAAAGATCAGAAATAGAATGGGTTTGAGATTGGTGATTAAGAGAGAGGGGTTCCCATGGGGATCAAAATAGCAAAGGTTTGAGGGTTAAATGGGGTTTGGTAGTAAAAATAGAAGAAGAAGAAGAAGTGGAGGTGGTAGTGGCCGATCGGAGCTGAGATTCCTCAGATAAATGGCTGTGGCAGAGAGGGTTTAGAATGATGGCTAGGGAGAAGACGAAGATTGGAGGTGGTGGAAGAAGGTGGCGATTGGGGTGGAGTAGAAGAAGGAGAATGATGATGGGAGGGTTCTGCGGAGGGGAGTGACCAGATTCCGGCAAGGCCACCGGAATCCATGGAGGTTGGAAGTGAATGGGGGAGATGACAAGGGGTATTGACGATGGGGATGGGGACAAAAAGATGAAGATCTTGGGGGAGGGTGTTGGTGTTAGACTTTGGAGGTCAAAGCTCCGGCAAAGGTGGACAGAAATGGTGGTCTGCAACCTTCTTCCCAAAAATCAAAACCTTCTTTGCAAAAGAACATGAGAAAAAGTCCTCTCCTCCCCCTCTCTGCGATTTTCACGAGAAAATGAATAAAAATCCTTTGATTTTCTTTGATTCTTTTTATATATATCCTTATGAAGGCCGCTGATATTAGCACTAAAAAATTGATGGGCGCACAAAATTGATTGGCGTGCCCGTCAATTTGTCCTATTATTGCTTGGGTTGGCCCGCTGCAGGATAAATCACCCCCTTTTGGGAGCGTACTACATTCATTGCCCAGGTCTGTTCGCCGGGCAAATTGGCTTCGATTTCGATGAAAATTTGCAGGGACCCCGGTAGGATCCCAACCTAGCTTAGGATGAAATTTTGGGGCCCTAATTTGATGATTGGATGGGGTTTTGCACAAACACAGCGAACTTGGGTCCAGTCAAAATGGGTTGTCTACACGTTGCCTTCGATGAAGTGTCTCATCTTTGAAATTTGTTTTGAAGTGTGTATACCAACCCTCCTGTCAAAGTTGGTAAGTCTAACCATGTCAATATCAAGTCTAAGTATGTTGTGTTTATTGGTCTCTCTCATTGTGAGCCAATGTCCAATCTTTTGTTGAATTTGATGGAGAGCCTATCGTGGCGCGTCAAAAATTATTGTATGTATTTCAAACATTCAATGTAATGAACATTTGATTCCAGTGTCGTCAATATTCTTGTATATGTTCACTCTTGGATCTAATGTTAATAAACAAATTAAGACACCCTCCTCGGACGAGGATGCCGATGAAATTCTCCTCGAGATTTGAAAGATGATTAAACGAGAGGAAGAGTGTCGAGCAAAGCCACTTGAAGATGAAATCGATACCGTGGATAGTGGTATCGAAATCCGAAACTCGAAAAATAAGGATTGGCAAAATTGTATCTCCCGAAGAGCGCAAAAAAATGATAAACCTATTGAGAGGGTTCAAAGAAATGTTGCTTGGTCCTATGAGGATAAACCGGAAGCGTGCCTTGGCACTGTTCAACGTAAGTCACCCTCAGCTTCAGACATCAGGTCAAAAAAGCAAAAATTTCAAATGAAGAATACCAGACATGAAATGATGTTAATGAAAAATTGAGAGAAGACTTTCGGACAACAAAGTCATGAGCATAGAACATGAACCCCAAAAAGAATACTTGGGCTATACATTCCGATGGAATTTTAAGTCAAAGTAATCAAAGAGTAAGGGCATTCCCGCATTTCAAGTGAAAAAAAAGAATAAACAAAGAAAAAAAAAAGATAGAATCCAGAGAAGAAAGGAGAAGGGAGCATGCCCCACGTGAACTCCTCAAGAACGTCAGAATCGCAGGAAGCGGAGTCGATAAACAGATTGAAAATTTTAAAATCATCTTCAGCATTCAGAGAAGACCCAGAGTCGTAAAATCCCGAATATCAGTGCAAGATCCCAAAGACAAAGTGGGAATTCAATCAGTCTAGCTTGCACAGTGCAGATGAAGTCTTGCCAGGAAATGGCGCCAGACTCATCAAAAAAAAAAAGGGGAGAGAAAGAGAAAAAGTTCGAAGCCATTGAACCTTAGCGATTCAAGAAGCTTGTATGCCAAAACATCAGAAGGCCATCCTTGGACGCCTGAGCCTTAAACGCCAAAAATCCCAAGTTTGAAAAATCCTTTTGCAAACACCTTCGAGCCTCAACAAAATCAAACATTCTTTTCAAACACCCGCAAACCAGGGGCATTTCGGTCCGAACTACGTCTGACCTGATCCCTTTCTACAGGGTACGTAGGCAACCTGATCAATTCAGGTTCGGTCAACCTTTGGAATAAAAGTCAAATTATTCCCTTTCAACCTTTGAACTTAAAAGCCAAATCATTCTGTTCCAAACCCCAACGAACTGCGCAGACCTAATCCTTCATTTTTGGAGTACTTAAGCAACCTGACCAATCCAGGTTCGGTTGAAACTTTGAAATCCAAAAGAAATATCCAACCCTTTTGAACCCAAGCCCGCCTAGAAAGTCCTTCTGGTGAACAAGCAGAGGTTCAAAGTCAAGGAGAAAAAAATGATGGAGTCTGAAGACCCGCTAGGCTGAAAACCCGAGAGGGCAGTCTAGGCAATATTTAGGGTCATTCACCCGCTAAGTTGACAACTGAAAAGTCAGCTTAGGCAAAAATTAGGGTATCAAGCCCGCTGGATTGAAAACCCGAAAGGGCTAACCAGGCAAAAGTTAGGGCAAGCGGTCCGTCAGATTGAAAACCTGAAAAGGCAATCTGGTCAATGGCAATGACTACCAACAAAAAAGCGAATCATTGAGATGGAGAAACAGTCTTCAACTAGGGTAAAATCTCAGGGTCCAAGTAGTGCCAGTAAGCTTACTTTAACATTCCTCTAAACTAGGGGCATTGAAACCGAGCAATCCAAAAGGGATAATAACCATGACATAAACACCGAAAGAGGAGAGTAGTGCCTCTTGACACGGTCTTTGAAATACTCTAAGAGTGGCTAAGCCAAACCCTTAAAAAATGACACATCAGATCCAAGAATGAGTCGAAAGTGAGTCGAGTCCTTCGAACAATAAGAATCTTCTTTGATTGAGTCCTTGAAAATTTGTTCCTCCTTAATATTTGTGTTCTCTTTCCTTGCAAAGTCCAAACTGTCGGGTGCTGGAAGAATGGGAGTGTGTCCTCTGAAATGCGAAGAAAATTCAGAGTAAATCCTGGTTTAGGTATCAGAAGGGGCGAGAGACATCTTGTTCGAACCTACCAGTGACCTTAAGCCTCCAAAAGTGAGCAATGCGACAGAAGGGATTCTCAGACTCAGCCATCATGGTGATTGTCCTACTTTCTCCATACAAAAACAAAAACTGTGCAACCTCAAGCCTTCAAGAAACGAAGCATCTTTTCTTCAACCATCATTGTCCTGCCTCCTTAAAACTCTTGTCATGGAAACACAATATACTAGGGGCATCTTTTATTACTTGCGTCATAAAAGATGTTAAGCACACAAAGGCAATCAGTAAACAATGTCTCCAACAAGTTAAGATAAGAAGGGTACGAGCACATCTCAAGGCAAACCTCTAAACTCCTCAGTTGAGTCCACTCTTCAGAAGAGTCAATTCTCCAAGAAAATCAGTTTCCCTAGCGGAGTCTAGAATTTGCTCGCGCAGCCTTCAATCTCTAGTAGAATTCAGTTCTCTCTGAAAAAATGGTCAATACTCAAAACCTCAGCAAGTTGCTAGTGTCTGGTTCTCAATAGAGATCGCGCACTCCTAAAGTTCTCGGCAAGAGACAATCAATCCTGTAATGGAATCGATCAAAATCTCAATTTCTGGAATCAAAACTGTTCCTTCTTGAGTTTCGTGTTATTTATTTGTTTAGTGAGAGACTGTCTCACAATTGTAGTGTGTGCTTGGTGAGAGACTGTCTCGCAAACTTGAGTGGTTGTGTGATGAGCAACTGTCTTATCATTGCAATTTTATAGTATGGTAAAAAACTAGCAAAACCTTGATCAACTTAAAAAGTATTATGCCTAGAACGCCAGGAGGCCGTCCTTGGTCGATCTGAGCTTCAAATCCAAAAAGCCAAATGAAAAAAACAGTTGCAAATCTTTCAAAGCTGTTGAAAAGAAAAAGAAAAAACTTTCAAAAAAAAAATCATTGTAACCCAAATTTCATGAAAGAAAGCTTGAATCTCTTCGAGTTTTGTTAAGACTCCTGTATTGGATGCGAAATTATATTAGGGGCAACTTCTATGTCCTGATGAAAGTCGGGCCACAAAAGATACCTAGCACGCGATGATAGTTGAGATAGCAGTCTTAACAAATCAAGATTTGAGAAACTTCAACGCGATTATCAAGTCAAATTTTCAAATTGGGTATGATCATGATAACTGTCTAATCATTCCGCTTTGTTGATCTGTCAAGATGCTGTCTTCTCAGATCCTAGAGTGGCTTGATCATGATAACTGTCTAATCATTCCGCTTTGTTGACCTGTCAAGATGCTGTCTTCTCAGATCCTAGAGTGGCTTGATCATGATGATTGTCTAATCATTCCGCTTTGTTGATCTGTCAAGATGCCCTCTTCTCAGATCCTAATTTAGGTATGATCATGATGATTGTCTAATCATTCCGCTTTGTTGATCTGTCAAGATGCCGTCTTCTCAGATCCTAATTTAGGTATGATCATGATGATCGTCTAATCATTCCGCTTTGTTGATCTGTCAAGATGCCGTCTTCTCAGATCCTAATTTAGGTATGATCATGATAACTGTCTAATCATTTCGCTTTGTTGATCTGTCAAGATGCTGTCCTCTCAGATCCTAATTAAGAAATGATCATGATAACTGTCTAATCATTCCACTTTGTTGATCTGTCAAGATGCCGTCTTCTCAGATCCTAATTTAGGTTTGATCATGATAACTGTCTAATCATTCCGTTTTGTCGATCTGTCAAGATGCCGTCTTCTCAGATCCTAATTTAGGTTTGATCATGATAACTGTCTAATCATTCCGTTTTGTCGATCTATCAAGATGCCGTCTTCTCAGATCCTAATTTAGGAATGATCATGATAACTGTCTAATCATTCCGCTTTGCCGATCTGTCAAGATGCTGTCTTCTCAGATCGTAATTTAGGTTTGATCATGATAACTGTCTAATCATTCCGCTTTGTCGATCTGTCAAGATGCTGTCTTCTCAGATCCTAATTTCGGTGTTGTCATGATGATTGTCTAATCATTCCGCTTTGTCGATCTGTCAAGATGCTGTCTTCTCAGATCCTAATTTAGGTTTGATCATGATAATTGTCTAATCATTCCGCTTTGTCGATCTATCAAGATGTTGTCTTCTCAGATCCTAATTTAGATTTGATCATGATGATTGTCTAATCATTCCGCTTTGTTGATCTGTCAAGATGCTGTCTTCTCAGATCCTAATTTAGGTTTGATTATGATAATTGTCTAATCATTCCGCTTTGTTGATCTGTCAAGATGCTGTCTTCTCAGATCCTAATTTTGGTTTGATCATGATAACTGTCTAATCATTCCGTTTTGTTGATCTGTCGAGATGCTGTCTTCTCAGATCCTAACTTTGGTTTGATCATGATGATTGTCTAATCATTCCGCTTTGTCGATCTGTCAAGATGCTGTCTTCTCAGATCCTAATTTAGGTTTGATCATGATAATTGTCTAATCATTCCGCTTTGTGGGTCTGTCAAGATGCTGTCTTCACAGATCCTAATTTAGGTTTGATCATGATAACTGTCTAATCATTCCGCTTTGTTGATCTGTCAAGATGCCGTCCTCTCAAATCCTACTTTGGGAATGATCATGATGACTGTCTAATCATTCCGCTTTGTAATCTCCAAATCGCTGAGTGGCTTAATTAGAGGCTGTCTAATCATTCCATTCTGCAATTTGTGAGAGTCTTTCTCATTATCCCTTGAGAGTCCATCTCAGTTTCCTTTACGAGAATCTGTCTCATCAATTCACCTTATCATTCCTTCTTGGTGGGAATCTGTCTCGTCAATCTATCTCGTCACCCCCTTGCATCCCTTTTGTTTAAAGACTTGGGCCAGTCAAAATGTGTTATTTGTTCGGCTTTGACTTTCGTTCGACAAGCACACTCTGCCAAAGAGGGGCATCTGTAGACACCCCACTTTGACCGGACCCTAAAGTCTCCAAAATTGAATAAGAACTCCAAAAATCAAATAAAATTCCCAAATTCCGAGTCCCAAAATATCCCGAAATTAATTTCAAAAATTCCTGAAGGACTGGGCCCAAAATGAGAAGAAGGCTTGAGTTTTGAGCATCTTATTGTGCGTATTCCCGGGTACAAATTCCCCAGGAGATTGTTAGTGTTCTCAAGGATACCCCTGCAAAATTTCATGGCAATCGGGTGAGAAATGTAGAATAAGACAGGCGAAGTGTGTGCAATAATCAAAGTTGGGTTGTGATAGGGTGAATTATCAAAGCTTGGTTGTGTAGATATCGCCCTCCTTTTTTTATAAAAGGCAAGATATTTTATTTGGTAAAATGGTGATTTGCCACCTTTAGAGGGGTAATTTTGGAATTCTAATATTGCTTAAGGTGTAAGCAATCCTTAGTGACCCTCGGATCAAATCAGAGGGTGAGGATCACTTAGAGAGAGGAGAATCTTTCGCCCTATTTTCTACATGAGGCCCCCCCTGGTAGTATAAAAGGAGTAGTCAAAATGCATTAGGAGGGGCTGTCCAAGTAAAGATGGGGGGGAGAAAAAGTTTACCATTTCCCTTTTTATATCCTCTCGAGCTAGGGTTGCAGAGGAGGGGTCTTCTTCATCTTCGACGGAGAAAAGGAAGCAGAGAGAGAGAGAGAGCCCATCCTCTGGCCACCCTCCAACCTCCAGCCGAGCCGCCTCCATCTCCTCCCTCATCTCTCCTCTTCAACCACCATCTCCATCCCTTACCAGCAACCCAACCACCAAACCCACATCCGGCCAGCAACCCCTTTTCTTAAAAAAAAAAAAACCTCCGGCCGCCTCTCCCAACTCCGGCCAATCCACCCACCACCACCACCTCTGTTCATCTCCCTCTTCAACCTCAAAACCCATTTCTGCAAAACCAAAACCCCACCTTCATCAACCTCCTCTGTCTTCATCTTCTCCGGCAAGCTTGCCGGATTCCGGCCAAGACTACCCCACCACCGCCACCATCTTCATCCTCCAACCTCATTCCCGCCGGCAGGCCAGCCATCTTCTTCCTCCTCTGCTGCTATCCCATTCAAACCCATTTCAAACCCCCATGGAATCTGACCCAGCTAACCCACTTCATCTCCCCAAAACCCATTATCTCAAACCCATCTCCCATCCATACCCCTATCATCTCTGTCCGAACCCTCCTCATTTTTCTTCGACCCACCTCCTTCTCCCTCCAGCCATCCATCCATCTCCGGCCAGCCCAAGCTCGACCCCTTTCAACTTCATCTCCTTCGGCCAGCCGCCACCACCATCATCTTCCCCCCTTTGTTCCCTTCACCCATCCGGTCAAAACCCGCCTGTGGACCCCGATCCGAGATAGAGGTGAGAGAACGGGTCCCTAACGCCCTCTGGATCATCCACGTGTGAAGGAGAGCTCTGCCAAGGAACTCTCAAAACGGATGCCACCCTCATAGCATAGCACGAGTGGCGATATAAAAAAGAAAGAGATATGTCTTGATCTGGAACCAAGGTTCGAAACCGAGACATACCTAAAATAAACTCAGAGTCGCCATCCATGGATATGCCATGGAACCCTAAAATCAAATCCTCTGTGCAATGGATAACCAGAAATATATATGGGTTCGTGCCTGGTTACGAATGGGGAAGGTCTGAAGAGCACCCCCGATTCGTCCGAGTGCAAGCACTTGGTCTCTTATGCCATTTATTATTAACTCCAAAGAAGTTTAGGTAAAAATCATGTGAAATGGGAACAATCCTCAGGAGTCGTCTACCTAAGCATGCATTTCCTGAGGATAAAATAATAAGCACACATAAAATAAAATGAAAGATGTGTCACCTAAGCATAGCTAGGTTATGAGTGACATGCCTAATGGGTGTATTAGTTCTGATGTGCATACACATACAAGCTACAACTAAAGGTATAGTATCAGTACAAGAAAGTAAGAAAACACATCAAAACATAAAACACAAATCAATCATATATATGACAGGACAAAACAAATCCTAACTCTAATGCGACTTGACTCAGACCAAGATGGCTGTCCATCCCAGCTGCTCTACGTATCCCGGCCTCGGGAAGAATCGGAGTCAACGTAGTTCGATGACCTTTACTAACTACGATGCCTAACCATCTAGAACCACTAACCTAGACTCGATCCACTAGACTCGACTGATTTTTAAAGCTTTTTGTATAACTGTTTAAATTCATGTTAATTGTAATTTTTAGGACTCTCTATATGTCCTAACTAATGCAAGTTGATTAGCCTTAAGCTAATGCAGGTGGGTCCTATAACCTATGTGTATCTAGGCTGTGCAACCTAATAAAAATCATGGGCTGAGTATATGCTTCCTAGTCTAGCCATCGGTTCGACTAAATGTCTAATCGATCGACTCGAGGCCTCCTAAGTCTAGGGGCACTCACATGACAGGACACACCATATCAAACAAATCAGGACAGACTCTTAACTCTAAAACAAACCAAACGGCTAGGACAGACTCCTAACTCTAGGGAAAGATCTCTTTGAAAAAGGTTTTGAAGAAGTTTTTGCATTTTTGGAAGGTTTGACAAATTTATTTTTAAAGGTTTGGCTGGACTTGGGATAAAGATCCCAAGCTGCACTACGTACCTCGTGAAAGAAGATCAAGCCAATGTAGTTCAAAAATGAACTCTCATAATCACTACTTCTAAAACACTCAACACTTTAGGCTTTTTTAAGGTTTTTCAAATATTTTTGATGTTTTAAAATTTTAATGTTTTTGAGTTTTAAATGTATTCAATTTTTTTTGGTTTTTAAAGATGTTTTAAATGCTTTTGGATTTCGAATTTCTGATGTTTTTTTAGATTTTTAATTTCTGATTTCACCCTTTTGGTCAAAGACCTAAGGGAACATACAAAGCAAATCCCTAGGCCTAAACCCTAGGGCAAATAGGAGAAACCCCTAAACATGGCAAACTAATGATCAAAGATAAAGAACTGATCTAAGATCCTACAAGGTAAAGCTCTAATGAGACTGTGCTAGTCCCTAACAAATAAGAGCGATGACAACACTAAGGAGAAGCTCCTAAAAATAACTAAAGAAATGGAGGAAAGGAGTCAAAGATTCTCTAATACCACTATCAAAGAACGAGCGAGTCAAAGACTCTCTGATGAAGACAAATGAGTCAAAGACTCCCTAATAATACTACCTAAAGGAGGAATGAGTCAAGGACTCTCTAATAACAACATAAAAGAGGACAAACGAGTCAAAGACTCTCCACTAACACTATCAAAAGAAAGAAGGGCAAATGAGTTAAAGACTCGCTAGAGGGAGCCGCTCTAACATAAGGCTGGATAAGCCTCCTTAAAGGGGAACTCCTTAAAATGAGACAAGACTTGTCTCCAAATAGGACTCTATAAATGAGGCAAGGCATGCCTCCTATACACACAAAGGATGTAAACAAGAGTGCTAGACTACTATCAGACCGAAATGGTCCTCTACTAGCAGGAGGGACAAGTTGGGGAGGTTCTATAAATGAGGCATTGTATGCCTCCTATGGGGGACTCTTCTAATGAGACGAAGGTTGACTCCCTAAAGGGGAGGCTCTAAGCAAAGAAACTTATCCCCAGGGGAAAGCTGCCTAGCGAGACAAATCATGTCTCCTAAAACAGAGGGATTAAATAATAAGGGTGTCTAAAAGACTAAACAAGTCTACTAGTTGAAAGAAGGGAGTGCTACTCAGACTAAGCAAGTCCCCTAAAATAATGGGCTTGGGCTAGCGCCTTCATCGCCCTGCAATGAAGGAACGAAAGTCTCGAAGTTATAAAGCATAGCATGTACAGGCATACCAATGACTATCGGAATAGACAAAATAGAATAAGATAGACAACCTATGATATACAGTGAATAATTCAACTCAATCCAAATTGCAATTATAAAAACCTATAAAATGTAGGACAGCAGCTATGCAACAGATATGTACTTTTTCAAATCAACCTAAAATCACAATTATACAACAAAAGACCAATGGACAACAGTTATGCACACTTTAGCCCAAACAAAATGACAACAATAGAGCAGGCAACCTATGGGACAATAGCTATGCATTGCAGGACAGCAATCATATAGTTCTTAATACAACTAAAATGACAACAATAGAGCTAACAACCTATAGGATAGCAGCTATGCATTGCAAGACAATAGTCATATACTTTTTTAACCCAACTAAAAAGACAACAATATAGCTGACAACCTATAGGACAGCAATGATGTGCTTTCGAGTCAAGTAAAAATCACAAATGTGAATACATAATCCGTGTAACAGCAATGGGACAGCAGTGATCAAGTAATAATTACAAATACGATCGTATACCCTATGGGACAGCAGTTATAGATTAATGGGCAGCAGATATGTCCCCTTTTGGTTCAACCAAACTCACAATTATAAAGTATAGCAATTATAGGACAGCAGACATGTAAAAATCACAAATGCGATCATATAACCTATGGGACAGATTTGTGCCAAAATCTGGGGCTAAACGATGGACAGAATTGTGTGCATGAACCTGTGCCAAACAGAGACAGACTTGTGTACGTGCACTGTGTTAAACAGGGACAGATCACTGTGCATGAATTCGTGCTAAACAAAGACAGATTTGTGTGCATGCACTGTGTAAACAGGGACATATTTATGAGCATGAATTCGTGCTAAACAAAGACAAATTTGTGTATTTGAGCCATACAAAACAGGGGCTGACTTCAGTCATCATACAAAAATTACCTCAATTTGCATCATCCAATGAACTCAAAATTATGAACAGGCCCTAATGAGAATCAGATTCTATAAATTTCAACTATAATTCCAAAGACCTTATAATCCATTCAGGCTGGACTTCAAAATGAGCAAGTGAACACAGAGCTAAAAAAATAATAATATGATTATCATATACCATAGTACCCATCATTTTCAACCTATGCAAAGAGATAAAACATCTATGATAACCATTTGGCATGCGAGAGCAGTTAAGTAACGAAAACAACCACTATTACCTCAATCAAGTGAAACTACCTTGGTGTATTGATCAGTCTATCTAATGAAATCTTGGAGCATTTTTAACACTGATTCTCATTCTAATAGAAACTAGAACTACAAAACATGAGTGCTCACAATAACAGTCGCCTTCAAAATTTGTGATTACACCCAGAAGAAATCCAAACAGAGGCCCTGTTTCAACTAAAATGTTCAAATCAAATAGAAATTATCCTAAACAAAATAACCATCTCTTCTCAGGTATTTACAAAAAATCCATGATGATAAATAAATCAAGGTATCTGAAAATCAGTCATACTCACATTAAACAACAGGAGACTAGCACTTATTTCTTGAGGAATAATATCATCAGGTGCATTGATAACATAATAACTATGCATTTGACACCAGTAATGTGAAAACTTTTCATATGCAGAAAACCTTAGTGAAAAAGATACTAGCATTTCTATCATCAGTGACTGCCTTTCTTAAAAACGGGGCAAAACCGCCAAAGAAATCTCAGAATTCTCTAGTCCTAGCATCAACCATTAATTTCCCATCTTCAACAGTAACTATCTCATATTTCCCATCACTTCTTTAATGAAATAATTCCCTTATACTCACACTGTGGCCTGAAAGTGTGCCACTACTAATATGTACAGTGTTACTAGTGATAAGGTGAACACTATTATTCTAGCAATCTTTTATAAGCATACTCGAAGGGGAACCATGAGATGGTCAATCCTAGACAATAATATTACACGATTATGAATTTTGAGTGTAGAAAAGAATGACTAGAGAATAGCTTTGATAATCAAAGTAATTTTATCATGTCAAAACTAGAATAAAGCTACCCATCAACAGGACATCACTTCCACATTATTACAGGTTCACCAAATAAAGATTAATATAAATTATGAGATGATTGTCATAAACCCCTGATAAAATTACAACAGAATGCTGCCAAACGATCATGGAAGAAAATCTGCCTCTCATACATACAACTCACAGTCATAAAACCAAAAACTGGATTGAAGATTCTACTATAGTCAATCCCTCCCATTAACCGAGAGCTCAATCCCTTCCACTTCTTATAAATATTGATAGTTAATAATCAGATAAGACCAGAATTAAATTATCAAAACTCAAGTGAAACCGTTTATATATGAAGAATAATTTATAACGAATCATCACCACACATCAAGATATAAAAATAAAATAAAAATAAATAAATAAAAACAAAATCAGACATAGTAGGGGGAAAAGAAAGAAACATTACCTTCTTAGGATAATTTCAGAATACCTTCAGATCTTCACTTTTTCTTAGAATCTTAACTCTGATCTTGCTTCTTGCTCGGAATTGTAAAAAATTGGGTTAAGAATAACCAGATCTGATCTCTTATGAAGATCCTCACCTCCTTCCTTTTAGCGAGGGCTTGAAAACAAGATCTTAGGTTTTGAAATTAACAGATCTGAGATCTAAAGCTACAAACTAAGGTTTCCGAAGAAGCAGATGACAGACCTGAAGTTTAGGGTTTAGAAATTTGATTTAGGGTTTGGATCAGAAAATATAGGTTTAATGAAGATCGGAACCTAGAACAACGACCAAAATCCGATTAAATTCTAGTCAGAGAAGAAGAAGAAGAAGGAGCTAAGGTAGATCTTGACCGGAAATAAAGATCGAAGAAGGGATCTAATTGTCGGATTCTGGCAAGACATGCCGGAGAAGATGATCGGATGGTAGAAGCTTTCTCACAAATCCTCTCTTTTCTCTGAGAAAAAGAAAAAATGAGATCTATACAAACTTGAGAATAGAAATCAACCGGACCAAAATTGGGTTCTGGCCGGAAATGCTCAGATCTCGATCGGAAAAGATGAATAAACGAAAAAACAAGCTTTGAGATCTGGATTTCTCTCTCTCTCTCTCTCTCTCTCTCTCTCTCTCTCTCTCTCTCTTTCTGCTTCGGATCGGAGGTTGGATCTCCGACAACGATCGGAGAAAATGATCGGCGAGAGAAGAAAATGAAAAGGGAAAAACCCAAATCTCGCTCTCTTTTCTCGCTCTCTCTTTTCTCTGCTTTGAACGAGAATGAACAGTGCCTCCTTTGATTTTTTTTGGCTTATATACAGAAAACACGGCTATTGATATTAGCACTCCCCATTTTGATGGGCGCACGACTTTTGATAAGCGCGCGAAAAGGCTACGACAAGAGCATTTTAATTCACCCCCCTTTGCATATAAATGATATCTTTACCTCCTTTTCCCCCATGGACAGCCCCCTTTTCAAATGAATCACCCTCCTTTTGGTCTGTACCGCGCACCTTCTCTCGGCTCGTTCACTGAGCAAACGCGCTCAAATCTCGACGAAATTTTACGGAGACCTATGGGAGACCTTAAGCTACCTCAGGGTTCAATTTGGGACCCCAGCTCACTGATTTGACGAGGCTTGGCACAAGCAATGCGAACCCGGGTCCGGTCAAAATGGGGTGTCTACACCACCTCACGGATCTCCACCATCTCTGCAACTCCCAAAATCCAAACCTATCCCCTGTTCTCTGCAAAACCCACATGAAAACCATCCAAACCCTCTTCATTTTGTTTTTCACCCCAACTCTGACCATCTTCCCACCCCATCTCCGATCCAACCCAGCAACTACCGAGATTACCTTCATCGATTCCGGCAATTTTGCCGGAATCCGACCTTTTCCTCTCCTCTGATCTCGGATCTTTCATCATCGTCATCATTGTTATTGCATTCAACCCAAGAGAGGTTCTGTGCAAGCATTGCGTCCTCGCGGCGCGGGGATCGTCTCCGGATTGGCAACTTTGTGCGGCACCGGCAATGGAAAATTAAAGAGTAACTAGCCCAACTCGGGTAATTTCTCATCCTCTTAGGCATTTTGGTCTTATGATCTCTGAAAATTCTTTTGGCTTATTTCTCGAAATTCAGTTCTCAGGTTTTCTTTTTGTCACATCTATTCTCAGTGCTTTATGATCCAATGCACCTTGATTCGTAAGCTTGAGCTTATGGTAGTCATCTTCAGATGGTGATTTTCTTTATTTTTAGTTGGAAATCTATCAAATGGCTCATCTCAGGGCATTCCTTTTCTCTGCATTCCTGATGATCAACCTTTATCTTCATGTTTCCTATCTAATGAATTTCAGCATTTTAGTAGTCTTCGCGATTCAGTTGAATATTTTGATTAAGCCCAAACACGTTCTGTTCGTGGTTCAGATCGCACATTAACAAAGGTCTCAATTGAATTGTTATGTTTTTTTTTTTTTTATTGCAAAAGAGAAAATTCCTTGTACAGTGGCAACATGAATCAGTCTTTTTCGGGGTTTTAGAACTCTTTGCCTCTAGGTTTTTGTCTTTTTCGGAATGTTTCTTGAGCCAACCCCTTCCCTTCCTGCCTTAGAGTTTCATCAGATTAAGGGATTTCTTCCTCTTTAGAGTCTGTCATAGAGAGTTTAGGAGTCAGTCCTTTCGTATATGAGTCAGTCTTCAGCATAGGAGTCAGTCTTTCAGGAGTCTGTCCTATCATCATAGGGGTTAGGATTCTGTCCATCCTCTCATCAAGTCATGTGATTCTTATCCGCTCTTTCAAGGTATAGGATGCTGTCCAACCCTTGCAGAGTCGTGATTCTGTCCAATTCTCCCGCAAAGCATAGGATGCTGTCCAACCTTTGCGGGATAACAGGAGTCTGTCCTACCCTTATGATGATAAGATTTTGTCCTCTCGAGTCAAAAGCATTAAAAAACATCTGAAAAACCAAAAAATCTCAAAAATCAAGAGTCATTAGGAGTGGTTAGAAAATCTGGTCCGAACTACGGATGGTTTGATCCCTAGCTGAGGGGTACGTAGGCAGCTCAGGCGTGCAGCTGGCATCCTGAGTTCAGTCACAACTTTCACAACTTCAAAAACTTCCACAAGCTTCAAAACCTTTCAAACCTTCCAAAACTACAAAAATTCTTCAAAATAACCTTATCAGCAATTTTCAAAAGATCTTCCCATAGAGTTAGGAGTCTGTCCTAGGCGTTTGGGGTGTCTTAGAGTTAGGAGTATGTCCTGTTTGTGTTGATATGCTGAGTCTTGCAGTGTGAGTGTCCTCAGAGTTAGGAGGCATCGAGTCGTGGTCGGCTAGACACTTAATCGATCCGATGGCTAGACTAGAACGCGCTTAGATAGCCCATGGTTTTCCTTAGGACGCACAGCCTAGTCACACATAGAGTGTAGGGTCCGCTTGCATTAGTTAGGGCATATAGGGAGTCCTAAAAATTACCATTCACTTGAACTTAAGTAATGGCGCAAGAAGCTTTAAAAACTAGTCAGGTCTAGTTGATCGAGTCTAGGATAGCGGTCCTAGATGGTTAGACATTGTAGTTTAGCATAGGTCGCCGAACTACGTTGACTCTGATTCTTCCCGAGGCCGGGATACGTAGTGCAGCCAGGATGGATGGCCATCCTGGTCCGAGTCAAGTATCGAATTAGAGTCTAGGGTTTGTCATATTGTGTGTTTTGCTGTATTTTCTTACTTTCATGTACAGACTCTATACCTTTAGCTTTAGCATGCATGTGTTTGCCCATCAAAACTTAGACACCAATTAGGCAAGACACTCATAACCTAGCTATTCTTAGGTGCCATGTCTTTCATTTCTTTTGTGTGTGCTTTGTATTCATCTCCGAGACATGCATGATTAGCTAGACGTTATCTCGGGGATATTCGTTCCCATTTCGCATGATTTTTGCCCAAAACTCTTCAAAGTTAATAATAAATGGCATAAGAGACCAGGTGCTTGCACTTGGGCGAATTGGGGGCGCCTAACCCCTTCCCCATTCGTCATCAGGCACGGACCTTTTGTATCTCTGGTTATTTATTGTGACAGAGCACAGCATGGGATCCAGGGCCTACTTCCTTGGATGGCGACTCTTTCTTTGTTTAAGGTACGCCTCGAATCCGGGCTAGTCCCCGAATCGAGAGGTATCTCACTTTACATCGCCACTCATGCTGTGAGGGGCACTCTTTCGAGAGTTCTTGGCGGAGCTCTCCTTCATGTGGATGATCCTGAGACTCGTCTGGGGGCACGTCCCCCCGCCTTCTCTCGGATCGGGGTCCACACCAGAACTCCGGAGCAAATAATGGCGAGTCCCGATGTTAGAGTAGAGATCGTAGATAGTGAGGAGGAGGAGGAGGTAATCTTAGACTTGAATGCAATTCCTCTCCCAACGGATAGTTATCACCTAACAAAGGCGAGTGTTGGTAGTGACGCCGCCGAGGCGTCCACAACATTCCTCCCTGGCCGGGCCGTTGACGTCGTAGCTGGGCCAGGATGGACGCCAACCCACAATACATCATACGGGGTCTTCGCGAGGAAAATATCCTTGATGAGTTCATGATGAGGGACATTAGGGATAGGTACTGTGTTCCCTCAAGGTTCGGGCTGAGGCCAGCGATAGAGGGAGATAGGGCTTGCAACGAGAGCTCTGATATATGTATATACGATGAGTCGTTAAGGGCTGGACTCAGGTTCCCTCTGCACCCATTCTTCATCGCGGTCCTTCGACATTTTGGGCTGGCTCCGGTCCAAGTTGCGCCGAACTCATGGAGGGTGCTGACTGGGTTCATGTACCTCGTGCATGGCCGGCTCAAAAGAAACATATGTGTGTCGTTATTCCGCGCTTGTGCACACTTGAAGAGGCATAAGGAAGGGGGCTGGATTTATATTAGCCAGCGCCCTGAGGTGAAAATGATCACTGGCACTCCCTCTTCCATCCACTTATGGAAGAACAGGTTCTTCTATGTCGAGGACAGGGAGTCCACCCAGTCTTGGCCGGTTCCTCTAAGATGGGATGTCCCGGACACAGTTGCGCTGAGCCGCAAGCCGGTCCTTGAGGAAGAGGATATGAGGATGTTCGCCCTAATCCGTGAGGAGGTCGAATGGGGGCCCCATTCATTGCGGAGAATTCTCGGGTGAAGCGGCGGCCCAAACCCAGGACGCGCCGCCGCCTCCCAAAGCCAAGACTACAGTGAGGGTGGTGGGCGCAGCGGGGTCCTCGAAGCCAGGAGGGACATCTGCTGAAGCCCGTCCTCCCCTGGCGAGGACCGGAGACAATGTTTTTCGGCCTAACTGGGCCGTTCAGAAGAATGACGCCGGCCTTGGTGAGAGCCGGGTGGCTAAGGAGCTCCTCACCAAAGTTCTCCTCAGCAACGACAAGCTCCAGGTTCTCAAGGAACCTCCAGCGGCGGCTGACGAGGCTATATTCTCTTCCCTTTACCAGGTGAGGCGGCCTGTGAGTTTTTGTTTGTCTTTTTCTTTGAGTTGCTTTCTTGTGTTAACAACACTTGCTGGCTTGTAGATCTCATTGTACTACAACGACCTCCGGGAGAAGAGCAAGAAGTTCTCTGTGGCAATAACAAAGTCTGAGGAGGAGAGTGGGAAGCTGATGAAGGAGGCTGAAGAGCTTCAAAGGTCCATTGGGCGGACGTTGATGAAGGAGGAGAGTGGGAAGCTGATGAAGGAGGCTCAAAGAAGACTTGGCTGCTCAGAAGCAGAAAGCTGCTGAGGCTCTCAACGCACAGAGGGAGAGAGCCCGGGAGAGACAGATAGCCGCCGTTGCGGAGGCCGTCGTGGAGGCCACTCAGAAGGAGGACGAGCTTTTCAACCTGTCCAGCGAGTCCTACAAGGTGGGATTCTTTGACTGTCTTGAGCAGGTTAAAGAATCCAACCCAGCCGTGACCCTAACAGGACTAGTCCTCCCTGATCCAGTGACGCTTGGCGACGATGAGCCAGGCACCCCCGCTGCTCCAGTAGTTCCGGAGACGGACCCTTCGCGGGGTGGTGGCCAGGGGGTGCCTTGAGCTCCTCTTCTTCTCTTTTTGATCTGATTTTTTTGTAATGGTCCTTGGGAGGCCCAACTTTTGTAACAGCCCTTCGAGGCCTTATTTTTTTGTAATGGCCCTTAGAGGCCCAACCATTTTATGAATAGAAATTACATCTTGTCGTCCATCCTCTAGTTGTCTGTCCCTGGTCAATACCGTTTGGTTCTAATATTGTGGGCCAGGAATACCACGGGCGGACATTCGAGGCGAACTAACCGGTGAGGACCCAAGTTTTAATAAACTGGGTTTCTAGGCGGCAAATACCCGAGTTTTAGTGAACTAGGTTTCCAGAGTACCCAAGTTTTAGCGAAGTGGGTTTCCAAGCGGCGTTGGTTTTTGCATCCGGGCTGGTTCCGGACCAGGAGTGGGCTCCCGATCTTCGCGGAGACGAGCCGTGGCGAACCAAGCAGCGAGTACCCATGTTTTAGCGAACTGGGTTTCCAAATAGCAAGTACCCGAGTTTTAGTGAACTGGGTTTCCAAGCGGCGTTGGTTTTTGCATCCGGGCTGGTTCCGGACCAGGAGTGGGCTCCCGATCTTTGCGGAGACGAGCCGTGGCGAACCAAGCAGCGAGTACCCAAGTTTTAGCGAACTGGGTTTCCAAATAGTCTTGCGAGGAGATTTGCAAAAGAGTTTCTATCATTCACATTCGGTAGATATTTACAAAGTCACTTCCACGCCGGGTGGTTTACTACTGATAGTACTTTCGGAGGTTCTTTGAGTTCCAGGCATGGGGTAACAGATGCTCCTCCAATGTCTGCAGCTTATAACTTCCCGGGCGGATCACTTCTTTTACTCGATAAGGGCCCTCCCAGGTCGGGGACAGTTTTCCGACTTTCTTTGGTTGGGAGACAACAGCTTTTCTTAGGACCAGATCTCCCGCTCTGAATTCTCTGGAGCGTATCTTCAAATCATGATAGTTGAAACTTTCTGCTTGTAGGCGGCGACCCTGATTTGAGACTCTTCTCGGGCTTCTTCCAGTAAGTCCAGATTTGCACGGAGCCCCTCTCCATTGAGTTTCTCATTGAAGTTGGTGACTCTTGGAGACGGGGCGCCCACATCGACGGGAATTACGGCCTCCGTCCCAAAGGACAAGTTGAATGGCGACTCCCCCGTGGATGTACGCGGGGTGGTACGATATGCCCAGAGGACATGATAAAGTTCATCCGCCCATCGGCCAGCTTTCTCGTCCAGCCTCTTTTTAATTCCCTGAAGCAGGATCCTGTTCGTTACTTCTGTCTGCCCATTTGTCTGAGGGTGTGCCACCGAAGTAAATCTCTGTTCGATCTTTAAGTCGGAACATAATTTTCGAAAGTTCCTGCAGTCGAATTGTCTACCGTTGTCCGTTATCAATACGCGGGGGATCCCGAATCTGCAAACCACTGATTTCCAGAAGAAGTTCTGCACGTTTTGCTCTGTGATCTGGGCCAGAGGTTCAGCCTCCACCCACTTGGTGAAATAGTCAATTGCAACTACTACGAACGCGCGTCTTCCGGAGGCCGGTGGAAAGGGGCCCAGGATGTCCATCCCCCATATTGCAAAGGGGAGCGGGCTGATGATCGGGGCCATGGATACAGCAGGCTGGTGGATGGTGGGAGAGAATTTTTGGCATCTCTCGCACCTTCTAACCAGATTCAGTGCGTCTTGTCTTAAGGTAGGCGAGTACAGGCCTCTCAGCAGCACTTTGATTGCCAGGGCCTTGCCCCCCAGATGTTCTCCACAAATCCCTTCGTGCGTCTCCTGTAGGGCGTATGCGGCGTTACTTGGCCGGAGACACTTTAGGTACGGGAGGGTATATGACCTTTTGTACAGGTTCTCACCATCAAGGGAAAACCGAGCTGCTCTTTGTGTCACTTTGCGGGCGTCCTTCTTCGCCTCGGGGAGCTTCCCGCTACGTAGATACTCAATGATATCATTCATCCAGCAGGATTCGTGCTCTACCTGCATTATTCCGGCGGCCTTACCTTCGATACTGGACTTCTGTAGAAACTCCATGCATATGCTCCCGAGAGTGGTGTATCCGGACGCGGCCAGCTTAGACAGCACATCTGCTTTTGTATTTTCTGCTCTGGGGATTCTAATGACCTCGAAACTTTTGAACTTGCTGGCTAGCTGGCAGACCTGGGAGAGGTACTTGACCATACGCTCGTCGCAGGCCTCATAGACCCCTTGAATCTGGTTTGCAACCAGCTGGGAGTCACAGTATGCTTTAAGCCTCTGGGCGCTGGTCTGGGCTGCAAGATTCATTCCGGCGAGGAGGGCTTCATACTCTGCCTCATTGTTTGACGCACAGAATCCAAACCTTAGGGCGTAATCTACAGTGAAGTTGTCAGGTCCGGTGAGAATCAAACCGGCTCCACAGCCACCCTTATTCGAAGATCCGTCGACGTGCACTTCCCAGATTGGTTCGGCGGTTGATGGATCCTGATTCGCTGGTGCAGGGATGATTTCCGTTTCAGTCTCATCTCCTGTTCGCTCCTCAGTCGTGGTTTCTATCTCCACAGTCGGGGTTTGAACAATTCCAGGTTCGGTGCTCGGCTGGGGGATGGTGCATTCAGCCACAAAGTCTGCCAGGACTTGACCCTTTATCGCAGGACCTTTATTGTGTGGGCTTAAAAATACGGCCTCAACTTCCTAGCTGCCATCACCAGTGCGTAAGCCAATTTCTTGACCCGCTGGTACCTGATTTTGGCTTCGTAGAGAACTTTGCTGACATAGTAGACAGGCTTTTGCTGGCGGTGCTCTTCATGAACTAGGACTGCTGCTAGAGCTGTGGGGTTCACGGATAGATACAGGAGTAGCTCCTCACCTGGTTCCGGCTTTGCCAACAGTGGCGGAGAGGACAAGTACTGCTTCAACTCCTCGAATGCGGTCTGGCACTCCTTTGTCCACGGCACAGTCTTGAGTCCTTTGACAGTGTTGAAGAAGGGCAGGCACCTCTCTGCAGATTTTGAAATGAAGCGCCCCAGAGCGGCCACCATTCCTGTGAGCCGTTGTACTTCTCTGATGGTTTTTGGTGGAGTGAGCTCCACCACGGCCTTAATCTTTTCTGGATTGGCCTCTATCCCTCTTCGGCTTACCATAAATCCCAAGAACTTTCCCGAGTTGACGCCGAAAGTGCACTTGGTGGGGTTGAGCTTCATGTTGTGCATTCTTAGGACTTGGAATGTTTCTCCCAAGTCGGACACATGATTTTGTGAGCTCCTGCTTTTAACTAGCATGTCGTCGACATAAACTTCCATGTTGTGGCCGATCTGATTTCGGAAGAGCTTGTTCACGAGCCTCTGATACGTGGCTCCGGCATTTTTTAGACCGAAGGGCATGACACGGTAACAGTAGGTCCCTTGATCTGTCACAAAGGAAGTCTTCGGTATATCTGACTCATACATTCGGATCTGGTTGTATCCGGAGAAAGCGTCCATGAAGCTTAGTAATTCGTGACCTGTGGTGGCGTCAATGAGCTGATCAATTTTTTGGAGCGGATAGTTGTCCTTGGGACAGGCCTTGTTCAGATCAGTGAAATCAACACAGGTCCTCCATTTTCCATTAATCTTCTTTACCAGGACCACGTTTGCCAACCAGTCTGGGTGTTGGATTTCTCGAATGAAGTCAGCCCTTAAGAGCCTCTCCACTTCTTCTTTTATCGCCTGTCGCCTTTCAAAGACGAAATGCCTTCTTTTCTGTTTCACCGGCCTGCAGGTTGGGTCAACACCGAGTCTGTGCGTGCTGACCTCCGGGTCTATGCCGGGCATGTCAACGGGAGCCCATGCAAAGACATCTACATTGTCTTGAAGAAACTGGGTGAGGTGGTGCTGGATGCTGCTGCTTAGAGAGGAGCCGATCTGAACGACTTTCTCATTATCACCCTCGCACAAAGGGATGGAGATGAGGTCTTCGGCGGGCTGAGTTCCCTGGGCTTCGTCCCTCAGGTCGAACAGCTCAATCGGCAGCGACTCCACCGCATTCTTGCCCTTGAGTGCCATTGCATAGCACTCCTTGGACTGCGGTTGGTCTCCCCGGACTTCTCCCACGCCGTTTGGCGTTATGAATTTCATCTTCTGGTGATACGCTGAAGCGACTGCGCGGATCAGATTCTGGCCAGGCCGTCCCAAGATAGCGTTATAGACCGAAGTGGCCCTCACTACTAGGAAGTTGACCATGGCAAAGGCTTGGTAGGGCGGCTCTCCGACGAGGACTGGGAGTTCAATTTGTCCTTCTACTTTCCCGACCTCCCCTGAGAAACCGAAGAGAAGAGGAGGAATGAAGGGGCAGGTGAAGGGTTAAGAACCTAGTTTCTAGACGTCCATCAAGGTTGGGATCCAACATCTTGGCCAATTGTGGGCGGCGAAGAAATGATTGCTAGGGTAACTGTATTTGCTGTTACAATGGTGGGACATCTTGTCCTCATAATGTGATTCGATTACAATTTATCAATAAAATTGTCACCATTAAAAAAAATAATCAGTATAATTGTTACCTTTCAAAAAAGAAATTTGAGGGTGGAGGGTTGAGAAGTTAAGGTTTTTATCAAGAGAAAGTGAAGGAAAAGGAGGAAGGCGGTCGATGTTCGAGGGTAAAAGGTCATGTCACTAGGGTTTTTATTAAGAGAGGACAAGTTGTGCTTTCGTAAAAAAAATTATTAAGACGAATTTGTTTAAAAGAAAAATATACATGATTCTTATTTTTTAAAGAGACAACGATGTGTTGGATTTGACAGAAAAAAGAGGATTCATGCCTAACATGGCTACAACAAGAATCTAGATGTGTTATATGTGATTCCCCTGTCGAAACTTGTCAGCACGGATTTGGGGGGGGGTGCAGGGAGTGGCAATCCCTGGTACTCTTCCATCCCTGTCATCCTACAAGCACTTCATTAAAAAAAAAGGGCGGCCTAGTGCACGAGGCTCCCGCTTTGCAGAGATGCTGTTTCCGTGACCACCAGGTCACAATGGAGCAACCTTACCGTTGCGCCAAGGCTCGCCCTCTTCCTACAAGCACTTCGTAAAGAAACAATAAATTAGAAATTTTTAAAAATAATGGAATAGGATCAGAAAAAGTGAACTTGCTGAATCTATCAATTATGGTCAAAGGTTCAATGCCAAGCATCCCAAATGTCTTGAACTTATGCTTAGTTACACCTTCAAATAAAAGGTCACGATTTCCAGCTAATAGAGTAATTGATATCTTCCTAAATAATGCCAAGTTTTCACCGTATCCGCTTATGTGAATTTCCATAGATTATCTGTTTCCTATATCTTGGGTTTTGCCCAATTGAGAAAAAGGTCAGGTCTTTAGAAATAAAGTGTGATAGAAGGCTTCAACATATCACCAGTTGAATTTGTTGTTGCCGTTTTTTCTGTTAGTATTCATTTCATCCTAAAAGCCATATTGATATCCAAAGACCCGTTGAATATTTAGCATGTGATGTCAATCTGATTGCCCTAGAAGACGGATGTAGTACATAAGTTTTCCCTATTTTATCTTCTTCTCCGTGATGCAATTGTTGTTCCTTCTCTTATGTACCAATGAAAACAAACATTAGGGTTTTCTTGTTTTTTTTTTTGAATGGTGAAAACGAAAGTTTCATTCTGCCTATTCTTTCCATAATATGTCAATTTAGATTTATGTACTGGCTAAACATTCGTAATTAAATTTGTGAAGTGCATCGATTGCTTAAGTATGATAGGTGATGATATTTCAGAACATGACACTTCTGTCTTCATTTTGCACTTTTTTCTTAAAAAAAAAACTAGAGTTTAAATGCTGTTACAATTCCAAATAGGAATTACACTGGGTTTCGTCTTATTTATTTTATTCTCTGTTTGCACGCTGAAGCTTCGAGAATAACCCCAGGAAGGTCCAAAGCTGCAGGGACTTGCCGCATATGACTCAAACTGCTGAAAGGAAGATCAGAAATGATCAACAGTTTATGGCATTGCTCTCCTCTGAAATTGATTCGCGAGGTTAGTTTTCTTATATTGGGTTAATGTATTATTGTAGATCATGATGTAACAGTAATATACAGCAATCTAACTATTTGTATTTGTAATTGGTAGCATTGCCATACGATGTATATGTTAAAGTAGATGTGTGAGGGGTCTCTGCCTCGTATCCCCGAAGAGCGCTGCACCATATAATTTTTTGTAGAAGACTCGAGACTGAATAAACAAAAGCAGTCTCATTCTAGTTACAGTAGCCATTGCATAAAATAAAAATTAACAATTTAATCGATTTTTGTTCAACGGGAATGCTTAAGCGAAGGGAGCCCATGCAAAAACTTAGCGTCATAGCCGCTCCCCATTACAGGTATAGTGGTCGCTCAACCTAGCCTTCTATACTCTCGGCACATCTACAAGGCCACAAGTATTAAAGCAGTCGATCCTGCACCATGGCTATACATATTAGACATTTTTTGTTCCATTTAGTGATTTCTAGTAAATCGAAGTATTTTTTTTCGAAATTGATGGAAGAGCAAAAGATGATATATGGAGTGCTATAACACAATTTAACATAGCAGTTGTGTAAATGCACAAAGATGAAGTTGAATCTTCGAAATAGTGATATTCGAGTAGAGAACAATACGTGAATTAATGGCAAATCATTGCCCACAATGTTAAAGTGAGGAGGGAATCATCTTGCTTTTATACCTTTAAAAAAAAGTATCTTGCTCTTGTGACTATTGAATCCATTTCCTCACCATTTTCTGGGAAGAGCCAAAATCAGCAAACAGTTGGCAATGGTATCTAGTAAGTGCCAAAAACCAATTAAAGTAAAATGCCGAACAGGATTTCTCAATGATCGATCATTTTGGAAGAACGAACACCATTGGAAGAACGAACACCAACAGGATTTCTCAATGATCAATCGTAATTCATTCATAAATCAAGGATGGAAGAACGAACACCATTGGGGTATCAGAGCCTTGTTTAGATGTGAAATCAGGGAGAAAAATCAACGAAAATCGATAAGAACAAGGTCTAAAGATATTTTCAAAAGTGACCGATCAACAGACACTGCCATTGATCAGCGTTTCATACCAATGATCATCCTCACCCAATGGTCGGATGATCGAACATCAAACTAAGAGCAAAAATATTGAAATTGGTTTCAAATGAGGGCCACCATATTTTGCCTTTACTTTGGTTAATCATCATATTAATTTTCACAACACAGATAATAACAAGATTTTAAATTTGTTGGGCCATAGGATCCTTTCTGTAAAACTACAGCTGAGTTATATGAAAAAAAATTATTTTCACGGAAAATTGAAAAACAGATCTACAATTACCGATGACCAAAATCACACCGCTAAAACAATTTTAGTAGCGACACATCTAATGGGGCCCACTCAAAACAACAATTTAAAATAAGAATAGGGAGATGATAAATTCGCACCCTCTATAGAATTATTTGCGCCCCTTTAACCTGAATTGACGTAAAAAAGGAAGGTCCTCACTGCATTGACGGTATTGCGTGATGATCACTGAACGTAGGTTGGCCTCCTTGCTTGCTTGACCCAATGAGTTAATCGAAACGAGCACGGTTTGCTTGATGTTCGACTAGTGGTAGCGCCATCTTTCATCTTAGTGCTTAGTGGTCCGGAATTGAACCTTTTCCCTTTCGGATGCAGGATTGGGCGGTGCCTAATGACAGATTTTTTATGAGAGCTTTGAGTTCTTCCTGCATGGCTACTTTCCAACATGACTTAGATGCAGCTTCAGAATCAAAATTAGGCTTGGGAGATCGCAGATGACGATATCTTCGACTAATAATAGACTTTAACACATCTTTGACGTCAATTCACGTTACAAGGGTGCGAATAATCCTACATGGGGTGCGGATTTATCATCTCCCTAAAAAAGTGGAGAAAAGATGATCATTATTAGGCTCTTTACTAACAAGCCTTTTTTTGGGCCCCACGTGAAGCATTGGTTCGGCCAGTGAGCATGATTCCATCCCAATTCCGCTTGCCCCACCTCTTGAAAGATGATCCTAGCTTCTTCATTGATTAATTGGTCCTTATCTTACAGAGGGGGTGAACATTTATCTTGAAACCATTACCTTATCAATCGTCTGAGGTCTGCACCAAATGGAGTTCTCACTCGAAAGATTTGAGTCATGTAAAAATCAATAGCTTGAAGACATCTTAAAGAACTTATGTATCATAATGCTTTATCAAAGGTTTCAAATCATCCAATGAGGTGAGGCCCAAGGAAATAAAACAAAATTTTAATAGCCAATAGTATTCATGGACTCGATCACCATCCGTCAATGTCTAAATGACATATGGTGAACATTTACTAAACGATGTTTAAGTAGTTCTTAAATGATGTAATTGGAATCCTCTTACTTTAAGGTGAAATAATTAATTGTTTCTCAAAATTAGAAGAACATTATAACCAAAATTAATATCATGGAAATCCGTTTTTAGATCTCTACCATCTTCACGCCATTCCAAACTCTATAAATCTACACACTCCCTGTAGTTTTCAATCAACCAAGTCATTCCGCAACCAAGGAGGAGAGGAATAGAATTCAGGCAAGATGAGGAAAGGGATTCAGTTGGCTGTGTTCCTGTTGATGCCTTTACTCATCACATGGGCAACACCGGGGCTCGCACGTCAGCTGTTCGAGAAAAATGAAGATGAAGAGTTTTTGTCAACTGCACCTAAATCGGAGATCGTAAGCACACTTCCACCATCACCACTTCCATATTATCAGTACTACATTGATCCATGCTGGGCTGATTTTATGGCAGCAGGACCCGGTTGCGCTACAGCGATCCTTTTCCCACTTGAATTCCATCTGCCCTACTTGTCATTTGAACCCCAATGTTGCCAGGCAATCCGAGAGTTTAGCAAGAAATCTTGCTGGAACAAGATGTTCCTTGGTGTCCACCAGACTATCTCATACGCAAATGAAGTCGCTAAGAGTTGCAGTTAGTTCATATCTAGGTTATTGAATAATATGTACTCCTTCCCCATCAATTAGTAGAAAGAGGAAGGGTTTATTACGTATTAGCCGAAGATGGATCTAATTTTAGTGCCTCATAATATAAATAAATTTGCTTCACAACCGGCACAACACTTTTGTACAACCAGTACTTAAACCTCTCTGATCCTACTCATGGCATGATCCAAACAATCCATTTGTTGATCCACAACGTAAATGGCTTGTGCCCATGAAATTATTTCATGATTCTAACCCTACGATCTATATAGGGACTCCACATTATGGACACCTCTATAGATTGTGGGGTCAGGATCATTATACTTGGGCCCACTTTATTCAAAATCCAAACCATCCGTTTGTAGGGCCCAATGTAACTAGGCCTTGCCCTTAAATCATCTCCAACTAGAGGATAATCCTAACCCTCCAATTTATTGATGGACGACACCATATATAAACCTCTCTACTAGGATCATCCCATGGAGATGATTTCATCGGAAAGGCTTATTTTCACCGAGGCCTAACAAATGAACATTTAGATCTTCCAACATGGTGGGTCCCAAAGAATTTATAATAAATACACATCATGGGATGATCATATTACTTTACCCCTAAACACTTCTATTAAATAAATATGCGTAGGTGCACATATTTTTTTAAAAATATATTTTAAATATATCCGAGGGACTAGACTCTAGATTCCTTTGGTTCTTTTTCTGTGCGCTCTTTCTTCCGCAGGTTGGCATCACCGAATAGGGAGGTCCCTCTGTTCAAGGATTTGTAAAGCGTTTGCACCGCCTAGGGTGGTGGCTTTCGTTTGGACGGTAGCCAAGAAGAGAATAAATACTTATGACAGGTTGAAAAGTAGGAAACTTCTTATGGCTAGTCAGTGTGTTTTCTGCTGCAGTAATGAAGAGTCGTTGGATCATTTTCTAGTCCATTGCCCATTCTCATATCAATTGGGTATGGGGATAATAAATAGCTTTGGCTTTCACTGGACGCTCCAAAAGGCAATTAAAACGATAATCCTTGAAGGGAGTCTTGGGCCTTTTGGAGAAGTTGGTAGAGCTATGTGGAAACTAGCCCCTTATGCGGTAATTTGGGACCTTTGGAAGGAAAGAAACAACCGTATTTTCCATGATCTAAAGCGCAGATGGCAAAGAATTGCATTTGATGTGAAAGCGGACATTATAGCGGGGAGCAGTATTGTGAAGGATGCACCTAGTTATAGCCCAGGAGAAATCCTTAGGAATTAGAAGGCTGTCATCCAAGAAAAGAAGAAGCAAGTCGCAGAGCCAAACTGGAGGCCCCCACCAAGCGGATGGAATAAAATGAATTTTACTGAAATATAAAAGGGGACCTAGAAAAAGCGGAAATTGAAGGTTTATTCAAGGATTCCAGAGGAATCATAGTTCTATTTTACTGCGGACCGGCGGGGTATTGCGGGCATTATTATGGGGATTGAGGTGGTCCGTAAATCATGGAAGTGGAATCTAATCATTGAAGGGGATTCAAATGCTACCAACAAGTCAGTAGGTCCATGGGAGTTAGCGGATATCAACATGGAAATTAGGATATAGTTACATCCATTTCCCCAAAATATCAGCATAAGCGTTGTTCCGCCAACAAAGAAACAAATAAACTAGCAATAAAAGGTGCACAAAGAGAGGAGATGGTCATTTTCCAGGCGATCCGATTAATGGAGAAGAGGAGGAATGAAGGGGCAGGTGAAGGGTTAAGAACCTAGTTTCTAGACGTCCATCAAGGTTGGGATCCAACATCTTGGCCAATTGTGGGCGGCAAAGAATATGATTGCTAGGGTAACTGTATTTGCTGTTACAATGGTGGGACATCTTGTCCTCATAATGTGATTCGATTACAATTTATCAATACAATTGTTGCCATTAAAAAAAATAATCAGTATAATTGTTACCTTTCAAAAAAGAAATTTGAGGGTGGAGGGTTGAGAAGTTAAGGTTTTTATCAAGAGAAAGTGAAGGACAAGGAGGAAGGCGGTCGATGTTCGAGGGTAAAAGGTCGTGTCACTAGGGTTTTTATTAAGAGAGGACAAGTTGTGCTTTCGTAAAAAAAATTATTACGACGAATTTGTTTAAAAGAAAAATATACATGATTCTTATTTTTTAAAGAGACAACGATGTGTTGGATTTGACAGAAAAAAGGTGTTGGATTTGACAGAAAAAAGAGGATTCATGCCTAACATGGCTACAACAAGAATCTAGATGTGTTATATGCGATTCCCTTGTCGAAACCTGTCAGCACGGATTTTGGGGGGGGGGGGGTCGCGGCAGAATCCATGCAATACAGTCTGGCTCATTTGCAGGGAGTGGCAATCCCTGGTACTCTTCCATCCCTGTCGTCCTACAAGCACTTCATTAAAAAAAAGGGCAGCCTAGTGCACGAGGCTCCCGCTTTGCAGAGATGCTGTTTCCGTGACTTGAACCCGTGACCACCAGGTCACAATGGAGCAACCTTACCGTTGCGCCAAGGCTCACCCTCTTCCTACAAGCACTTCATAAAGAAACAATAAATTAGAAAATTTTAAAAATAATAGAATAGGATCAGAAAAAGTGAACTTGCTGAATCTATCAATTATGGTCAAAGGTTCAATGCCAAGCATCCCAAATGTCTTGAACTTATGCTTAGTTACACCTTCATATAAAAGGTCAGGATTTCCAGCTAATAGAGTAATTGATATCTTCCTAAATAATGCCAAGTTTTCACCGTACCCGCTTATGTGAATTTTCATAAATTATTTGTTTTCTATATCTTGGGTTTTGCCCAATTGAGAAAAAGGTCAGGTCTTAAGAAATAAAGTGTGATAGAAGGCTTCAGCATATCACAAGTTGAATTTGTTGTTGCCGTTTTTTCTGTTAGTATTCATTTCATCCTAAAAGCCATATTGATATCCAAAGACCCTTTGAATATTTAGCTTGTGATGTCAATCTGAATGGCCTAGAAGACGGATGGAGTACATAAGTTTTCCCTATTTTATCTTCTTCTCCGTGATGCAATTGCTGTTCCTTCTCTTATGTACCAATGAAAACAAACATTAGGGTTTTTTTTTTTTGAATGGTGAAAACGAAAGTTTCATTCTGCCTATTCTTTCCATAACATGTCAATTTAGATTTATGTACTGCCTAAACATTCGTAATTAAATTAGTGAAGTGCATTGATTGCTTAAGTATGATAGGTGATGATATTTCAGAACATGACACTTCTTTCTTCATTTTGTACTTTTTTCTTAAAAAAAAAACTAGAGGTTAAATGCTGTTACAATTCCAAATAGGAATTACACTAGGTTTCGTCTTATTTATTTTATTCTCTCTTTGCACGCTGAAGCTTCGAGAATAACCCCGGGAAGGTCCAGACCTGCAGGGACTTGCCGCATAAGACTCAAACTGCTGAAAGGAAGATCAGAATTGATCAACAGTTTATGGCAATGCTCTCCTCTGAAATTGATTCGCGAGGTTAGTTTTCTTATATTGGGTTATGGTATTATTGTAGATCATGATGTAACAGTAATATACAGCAATCTAACTGTTTGTATTTGTAATTGGTAGCATTGCCATACGATGTTGTGGGACCTGATCCCGCCAGATGGGTGAGGCGTGACCCGCCACGCTCTCTCTTGGTCTCTCGTACCCACGCGAATGGCGTGTGCTTTTTATTATTGATTTTAATTACCCAACCAAGCAGGCAGCAACCAAGCCATAGGGTATAAACAAACATGCAACCCAGTACCCATAAGGGCAGGGGTAAGCCGCCGAGCCTAGCAAGGTATGATTTAATTCATCTTTTTCGTGAACTTGGGATCACTAAGGCAATCCGAATTCCACGCAAAAGAGAGTGACAGAGTCGCCACCTAGATGAGAGATCTAGGACCCATAATTGACCAGAAATCTAGACTCGTTACCTGGTTACGAGAATGAAAGGTATGGGGAGTTACCACCACATGCACCATTCCTGCCCGATAATCGGTCTTCAATTCCAAAAATTAACTCTTTTGAATTTCTTTTAAATGGCTCATTTAACTCTATATTAATGTGCGAACTATGTGACATGCATCCTAAGATCTAATTTCAATGTAATTCCTAAATGTGTATCTTGATTTTCTTAATTTGTTTGAATTCAATCTAAGTGAAAGTTCTCCTAAAATTCTAATTTCATGGATAGTCCTAAGTAATTTAATTACTTTTAATTTAATGATTAATGTCCAAAACCCCACCACTTATATGTGGAGCCGACTCGTGATTGGTATGCCATCAAGCATCCAAGCTGCCTACGTACCCAAGCCTCACTGGAATCAGAGTCGACATAGTTCGGTGCACCTAAGCTAAGCTACTTATGCCTAACTCATCTAGGACACCGATCTAGACTGGATTGACTGTTTCAACAGTTTTAAGAGAAATTATTTAGTTCAAGTTAAAGATTTTATTATCCTATAATTTCATCTAAGATGCTATATAATCCTAACTAAATGCACGACATTCCTTAGACTAATGTAGGTTAACATACATCCTATGTAACTAGGTTTGTCTTATGGGAAAAAAGGGATAAGTAGTGTAACTAGATCTATGACTCAATTGCTAATAATAGCAATCGGTCGTGATGAGGCTGAACTCCCTAACTCTAGGACACCCTAAAACCTAGGACATGACATGACGTAAGTGTTCCTAAGGGGGCCCTAAAGGTTCCTACGATGTGAAGTCGTAATCCAACGGTTCCAAAGACATGGAGTGAGTTAGTTCAATTTGTTGAAGTTGATGATTTTCGATTTCAAGGATTTTGATTCCTAAACATCTAAGGAATACCAAAGGCTCTATGGTTCGCAAGTTTCGACCTCGAATCACAACCATGGAAGGGAATCATGCTCTCAACCCTTGTATAATTTTAGCACGTAACTTATGGTATCTTATTGCCTGGCATATTTCTCAGGATTTCCGTGGACAGTGGACCTCGGAGCAAATAACATACTATAATTTATACACTCTAATTATGCTGGATTGATCGCAATTAGCATACGATTATGGTTACGATCTCGGCATCTAAATTATCCTAGCAGGGCCATTTTACAAAGGAAATCTAAGACTCCTAAGATTTCCGTTTCAGCGACTTAAGGAATGAATAAGTGACAGCAAATTAAAGTTCCCTAGAAATTTTCATAATGATTTTGGTTAATTTCGATTTTTAATTGATTTTATCAATTTCAGATCAGATGGATGATTTTACAAATGAACTCATTGCAGATAAATTCGAAATAAGTTGAAATTTATACAGTAAGAAGATATGAATGAACAGAGTCTACTGTAAAAATTTCATGAATTTTAAATACGATTTAATATCAATTTCAGATTTTTAAAGGTTCAGATCAGATTATGAGTTTACACAGCATCTCCTAGGAAACAAATTCCAAATCAATTAAAAATTTGACAGTAACATGATATTTACAATATAAGACTACTGTAAAAATTTTGAAAATTTTAATTATGATTTGATATTAATAAAAAACCTCACAAAAGCTGGTTGTTTCAAAAGAAAATATCAAACGATATACCATATAGAATCCTAAAATCATTAGAAATTCATGGAAGAATATATCAGAATCATATTATTTTACTACAAAATTTTATTAATTTTAGAACTTATTTGGTATATTTTCCATTTTTCTTCTTCAAAAAGATGTCTTTTAAGAGTTTTCTATTTTTTAAACATGATTTTTGAGAAAATTATGACTTTGAAAGATGTCCTTTAATATTGCTCTGATATGATGAACACAATAAAATTATAATATTCCAAGAAATAAATCATCCTAAGATAGCTGTTTTTTCCAATTTCTTAATATCCCGGTCATTAATTCAAATTAAGTTTCAATCTTCATTCAAATTCTGAAAATCCTTAGATCCAACGTCTGATCCAATCCGATAGTTCTTTTAGTCCCATTAAATAGATCATTATATTAAATTTTGAGAGGAATCGGACTTCGAAACACTCATGTAAACCCGATTTTGAGCCAACCCATATATTATTGAATTAAATGAGCGTAAATACTAAAACCATAAAATACGTAAAAAAATACGGAATAATTCTAGAAAAATCTGAGAAGAATGAACCTACCTTTGGTCGCGTTCCTCGTCTCTAGGGTGCGTAAATCCGAGGTATACGCTTTGTCGCACCCTTTTATACGCTCTAAAAAAACTCCTTTTGACGAAATTGCAAACTGAAATTATGTGCGACGACCCGTAGAAAGGTGGTTAAAGACTCCTTCCAAGAAGAGAAACTCGCCTAGAGATGATCCAACTCCATAGATTCAGCTTTAAGAGGATTTAGCCATAAGATTCCTAAGGAACAAGATCAAGATTCGGCTACCAAATATAATTTAAAGGGAGTTCAACCACCAATTTAGCTTTCACCAAATTTTGGCTGTGAAACTTTACTTTGAAGAGAATTAGACCATGGATGATACGGCCACAAAAAGTAATTCGGAAATCAAGATTTTAAAGAGATAACAAGATTCATGGATCTGAGGGTTTGGAAGAGAATAAAATATGATTAGATAGTGCTCGGTTCTTCACAGCAGGGAGAGTGCGAGGGTAAGCAAGAATCCAAATCAAGGGATCTTGGGATGAGAGGGAGTAGAGGTTTGAGAGAGAGAGAGAGCCCATCCTTCGCCCCAACAGCAGCCTCCATATATTTACCCCAAGAAAGAAAAAAAATTGGAACGTCCTCTTTTTCAACTTGATCCAAGTGGCATGTTACCATAACATCCCATCTAAATTTAGCTACATGGATACCCACTTGCTATTTTCAAGTCAACTCAATAAAGCAACTTTGCTTTTAGCTTTTCTCAGTGCCTACAAGAAAAACAAACGAACAGCACACTGGGCATGCTTTTTTTAATTTTGGCATGCTTGCTTAAGAAAACCTTCTCTTCAATCAAAGGTTGCTGCTTTGAGCATAAAGTTGGGCCCACACATATTTAGACACAACCGGCTATTCAAGCCTCATTCCTGCCATGCATTCCTTATATGAATAGAATTATTCAATCGAATGTAATCTAAATCCAAAAATAGAGTGCATATATATTGGGCACATGTCGTGCTGAAGTTGTAATTGGATGTGCCGCTGTCTACTTGATCTGCCACCATGTAAATTTGATGTGCTCCAAATTATTTCCATATGATCCTGACCGTCCATGAGATGATCCAAAATTATCCAAATGGATGAGACCCTACTATAGATAACTTGTTCTCTAAAAATTATTCCCATAGAATAATCTGGACCGCCCATTTGATGGGTCACACTATAAATAGGGTGGCGCCCCAAATCCTTTCCATGTGATGATCCGAACCATCCATTTTCTAGGCTGCAATGTGAACAGGTTGTGCCCTTCAAAATCATTTACATAAGATGATCTTAATCGCCCAATTAATGGGACCCTAGGATAAATTAAATTGCGCTCCCAAATTAACTTCATATGTAATCCAAACTTTTTATTAGGTGGGCCATAGGGTAAGCATAGATTATGCCCTTAAGTTGATCTTATATATGATTTGAACCCTTGATCCTGTGGATCACAAAGTAAATTGCTGGGATCCCCCACATCACATCGGGTCCGAATAATCTCAGAACTTTATCTTTTACCGAAACAATGCGTGGGCCCTCTTTGTCGACAGAGATCTATTCAAAAATTCTCAATGCGGGCCCACTAAATGGGTCCATATTCTCTCTTGTTCGGATTCTCATGAATAACCCTTCTCAACACTTACCGGGAAAATGCAAAACACGGCAGAAATGATCGAAAAGATCGAGAAAACATAAGAAGCGGACACGGGAATGGAAAACACTGAAAAACCGATAGCAAAACACTAACTTCTTTGGTGATTAAAGCGGAGCAAAATGGGGGTGTCTACAGATGTATATGTTAAAGTGGATGTGTGAGGGGTCTCTGCCTCGTATCCCCGAAGAGCGCTGCACCATATAATTTTTTGTGGAAGACTCGAGACTGAATAAACAAAAGCGGTCTCATTCTAGTGGTCTCATTCTAGTTACAGTAGCCATTGCATAAAATAAAAATTAACAATTTAATCGATTTTTGTTCAACGGGAATGCTTAAGTGAAGGGAGCCCATGCAAAAACTTAGCGTCACGGCCGCTCCCCATTACAGGTATAGTGGTCGCTCAACCTAGCCTTCTATACTCTCGGCACATCTACAAGGCCACAAGTATTAAAGCAGTCGATCCTGCACCATGGCTATACATATTAGACATTTTTTGTTCCATTTAGTGATTTCTAGTAAATCGAAGTATTTTTTTTCGAAATTGATGGAAGAGCAAAAGATGATATATGGAATGCTATAACAAAATTAACATAGCAGTTGTGTAAATGCACAAAGATGAAGTTGAATCTTCGAAATAGTGATATTCGAGTAGAGAACAATACGTGAATTAATGGCAAATCATTGCCCACAATGTTAAAGTGAGGAGGGAATCATCTTGCTTTTATACCTTTAAAAAAAAGTATCTTGCTCTTGTGACTATTGAATCCATTTCCTCACCATTTTCTGGGAAGAGCCAAAATCAGCAAACAGTAGGCAATGGTATCTAGTAAGTGCCAAAAACCAATTAAAGTAAAATGCCGAACAGGATTTCTCAATGATCGATCCTTGAAATCGTAATTCATTCATAAATCAAAGATGGAAGAATGAACACCATTGTGGTATCAGAGCCTTGTTTAGATGTGAAATCAGGGAGAAAAATCAACGAAAATCGATAAGAACACGGTCTAGAGATATTTTCAAAAGTGACCGATCAACAGACACTGCCATTGATCGGCGTTTCATACCAATGATCATCCTCACCCAATGGTCGGATGATCGAACATCAAACTAAGAGCAAAAATATTGAAATTGATTTCAAATGAGGGCCACCATATTTTGCCTTTACTTTGGTTAATCATCATATTAATTTTCACAACACATATAATAACAAGATTTTAAATTTGTTGGGCCATAGGATCCTTTCTGTAAAACTAAAGCTGAGTTATATGAAAAAAAATTATTTTTACGGAAAATTGACAAACAGATCTACAATTACCCAAGACCAAAATCACACTGATAAAACAATTTTAGTAACGACACATCTAATGAGGCCCACTCAAAACAACAATTTAAAATAAGAATAGGGAGATGATAAATTTGCACCCTCTATAGAATTATTTGCGCCCCTTTAACCTGAATTGACGTAAAAAAGGAAGGTCCTCACTGCATTGACGGTATTGCGTGATGATCACTGAACGTAGGTTGGCCTCCTTGCTTGACCCAATGAGTTAATCGAAACGAGCGCGGTTTGCTTGATGTTCGACTAGTGGTAGCGTCATCTTTCATCTTAGTGCTTAGTGGTCCGGAATTGAACCTTTTCCCTTTCGGATGCAGGATTGGGCGGTGCCTAATGACTGATTTTTTATGAGAGCTTTGAGTTCTTCCTGCATGGCTACTTTCCAACATGACTTAGATGCAGCTTCAGAATCAAAATTAGGCTTGGGAGATCGCAGATGACGATCTCCTAGACTAATAGACTTTAACACATTTTTGACGTCAATTCACGTTACAAGGGTGCGAATAATCCTACATGGGGTGCGGATTTATCATCTCCCTAAAAAAGTGGAAAAAAGATGGTCATTATTAGGCTCTTTACTAACAAGCCTTTTTTTGGGCCCCACGTGAAGCATTGGTTCGGCCAGTGAGCATGATTCCATCCCAATTCCGCTTGCCCCACCTCTTTAAAGCTGATCCTAGCTTCTTCGTTGATTAATTGGTCCTGATCTTACAGAGGGGGTGAACATTCATCTTGAAACCATTACCTTATCAATCGTTCGAGGTCTGCACCAAATGGAGTTCTCAGTCAAAAGATTTGAGTCATGTAAAAATCAATAGCTTGAAGACATCTTAAAGAACTTATGTATCATAATGCTTTATCAAGGTTTCAAATCATCCAATGAGGTGGGGCCCAAGGAAATAAAACAAAATTTTAATAGCCAACAGTTAGACCTGGCAAACGGGTGGGTCGGGCCGGGTCAACCCGCGGGTGATGCGGGTGCGGGTCCACGGGTCGGGTGAGAAAATGACCCGCATTTTGGTGGGTCAAAATTTACGTGACCCGCGCGGCCCGTGGGTGGGCCGGGTCAACCCGCGAGTCACCCGCAAATATGCCGCAAAGATGGGATTGGGATTGAAATATTTATTTTGATTTGACAGCTTCTATTTTTCCCGTAATTGTCATAACCTCCAATATGTGATTTGTTATTTTTTTCGTAATTTTAAAATTTTATAACCTTGTCTAGGTAATTTTTCATTCAAAACTTTATAATTTAGCTAATTTACTTTTTGTGGTGTAATGATTACTTTTTTACATTTTCTAGCAACATTTTAGCAACATTTGGATGCGCGCATCTTTGCACACACAAAGGCCACTTGCCGAGAAATTGCCAAAGGAGAAGCTTGATAGCAAATTCTAATAAAATAAAAACCACATTTAAATGTTATCAACACTACTGGGCACTCTCACTTTATGTATGGCCCACACCATAGGATGATCCAAACCGTCCATTAGTTGGGCCATAGCCTAAATAGGTTATGCTCCAAAAATCATTTCCATAGGATGATCTATCCCTCCAATCTGAATGTTAGAGGGTTGATCCTAACCCTCTATAGATCGGAGGGTTAGAATCAACCGATGAAAATAATTTTGGGGCATAACCTATTTAGGGTATGGCCCATCTAATGGACGGTTTGGAACTTTGGATAATCCTACGGTGCAGGACATACCGTACTTTTTATAAAGTGAGGAGTTACTCATAAAAAACAAACAGCAGAGATATAACATTCTAAAAAAGATTAAAAAATACTGTAAAAATGCGGGTGCCCGCGGGTTGACCCGACCCGACCCGTGTTTTTGCGGGTTGGGTCACCCGCGGGTTGGTTTTTGACGGGTCACGGAAACTTAGACCCGTGCCCGCAAATTTGCGGGTGGGCCGGGTCGACCCGCGGGCACGGGTCACTTTTGCCAGGTCTACCAACAGTATTCATGGACTCGATCACATCCGTCAATGTCTAAATGACTTATGGTGAACATTTACTAAACGATGTTTAAGTAGGTCTTAAATGATGTTTCCCTTGTAATGTGGAATCCTCTTACTTTAAGGTGAAATAATTAATTGTTTCTCAAAATTAGAAGAACATTATAACCTAAACGTAAACCTTTTTAAGTCCAAAATTAATATCATGGAAATCCGTTTTAAGATCTCTACCATCTTCACGCCATTCCAAACTCTATAAATAAACACCCTCCTTGTAGTTTTCAATCAACCAAGTCATTCCAACACAAGGACGAGAGGAATAGAATTCAGGCAAGATGAGGAAAGGGATTCAGTTGGCTGTGTTCCTGTTGATGCCTTTACTCATCACATGGGCAACACCGGGGCTCGCACGTGAGCTGTTCGAGAAAAATGAAGATGAAGAGTTTTTGTCAACTGCACCTAAAGCGGAGATCGTAAGCACACTTCCACCATCACCACTTCCATTTTATCAGTACTACATTGATCCATGCTGGGCTGATTTTATGGCAGCAGCACCCGGTTGCACTACAGCGATCCTTTTCCCACTTGAATTCCATCAGCCCTACTTGTCATTTGAACCCCAATGTTGCCAGGCAATCAGAGAGTTTAGCAAGAAATCTTGCTGGAACAAGATGTTCCTTGGTGTCCACCAGACTATCTCATACGCAAATGAAGTCGCTAAGAGTTGCAGTTAGTTCTTATCTAGGTTATTGAATAATATGTACTCCTTCCCCATCAATTAGTAGAAAGAGGAAGGGTTTATTATGTATTAGCAGAAGATGGATCTAATTTAATGCCTCATAATATAAATAAATTTGCTTCACAACCGGCACAACACTTTTGTACAACCAGTACTTAAATCTGTCTCATCCTACTCATGGCATGATCCAAACAATCCATTTGTTGATCCTCAACGTAAATGGGTTGTGCCCGTGAAATTATTTCATGACTCTAACCCTACGATCTATATAGGGACTACACATTATGGACACCTCTATAGATTGTGGGGTCAGGATCATTATACCTGGGCCCACTTTATTCAAAATCCAAACCATCCATTTGTAGGGCCCAATGTAACTAGGCCTTGCCCATTAAGTCATCTCCATCTAGAGGATAATCCTAACCCTCCAATTTATTGATGGACGGCACCATATATAAACCTCTCTACTAGGATCATCCCACGGAGATGATTTCATCGGAAAGGCATATTTTCACCGAGGCCTAACAAATGAACATTTGGATCTTCTAACATGGTGGGTCCCAAAGAATTTCATAATAAATACACATTATGGGATGATCATATTACTTTACACCTAAAAACTTCTATTAAAAAAATATGCGTAGGTGCACATATTTTTTTTTAAATATATTTTAAATATATCCGAGGGACAAGACTCTGGATTACTCCGGTTCTTTTTCTGTGCGCTCTTTCTTCTGCAGGTTGGCATCACCGAATAGGGAGGTCTCCCTCTGTTCAAGGATTTGTAAAGCGTTTGCACCGCCTAGGGTGGTGGCTTTCGTTTGGACGGTAGCCAAGAAGAGAATAAATACTTATGACAGGTTGAAAAGTAGGAAACTTCTTATGGCTAGTCAGTGTGTTTTCTGCAGCAGTAATGAAGAGTCGTTGGATCATTTTCTAGTCCATTGCCCATTCTCATATCAATTGGGTATGGGGATAATAAATAGCTTTGGCTTTCAGTGGATGCTCCAAAAGGCAATTAAAACGATAATCCTTGAATGGAGTCTTGGGCCTTTTGGAGAAGTTGGCAGAGCTATGTGGAAACTAGCCCCTTATGCGGTAATTTGGGACCTTTGGAAGGAAAGAAACAACCGTATTTTCCAAGATCTAATGCGCAGATGGCAAAGAATTGCATTTGATGTGAAAGCGGACATTATAGCGGGGAGCAGTATTGTGAAGGATGCACCTGGTTATAGGCTAGGAGAAATCCCTAGGAATTGGAAGGCTGTCATCCAAGAAAAGAAGCAAGTCGCAGAGCCAAAGTGGAGGCCCCCACTAAGCGGATGGAATAAAATGAATTTTACTGAAATATAAAAGGGGACCTAGGACAAGCGGAAATTGAAGGTTTATTCAAGGATTCTAGAGGAATCATAGTTCTATTTTACTGCGGACCGGCGGGGTATTGCTGTTGAAATGAAGTGGAAGCCCGGGCATTATTATGGGGATTGAGGTGGTCCGCAAATCATGGAAGTGGAATCTAATCATTGAAGGGGATTCAAATGCTACCAACAAGTCAGTAGGTCCATGGGAGTTAGCGGATATCTATAGGGAAATTAGGATATAGTTACATCCATTTCCCCAAAATATCAGCATAAGCGTTGTTCCGCCAACAAAGAAACAAATAAACTAGCAATAAAAGGTGCCCAAAGAGAGGAGATGGTCATTTTCCAGGCGGTCCGATTAATGGAGAAGAGGAGGAAGGAAGGGGCAGGTGAAGGGTTAAGAACCTAGTTTCTAGACGTCCATCAAGGTTGGGATCCAACATCTTGGCCAATTGTGGGCGCTGAAGAATATGATTGCTAGGGTAACTGTATTTGCTGTTACAATGGTGGGACATCTTGTCCTCATAATGTGATTCGATTACAATTTATCAATACAATTGTTGCCATTAAAAAAAAGAATCAGTATAATTGTTACCTTTCAAAAAAGAAATTTGAGGGTGGAGGGTTGAGAAGTTAAGGTTTTTATCAAGAGAAAGTGAAGGAATAGGAGGAAGGCGGTCGATGTTCGAGGGTAAAAGGTCGTGTCACTAGGGGTTTTATTAAGAGAGGACAAGTTGTGCTTTCGTAAAAAAAATTATTAAGACAAATTTGTTTAAAAGAAAAATATACATGATTCTTATTTTTTAAAGAGACAACGATGTGTTGCATTTGACAGAAAAAAGAGGATTCATGCCTAACATGGCTACAACAAGAATCTAGATGTGTTATATGCGATTCCCCTGTCGAAACCTGTCAGCACGGATTTCGGGGGGGGGGGTCACGGCGGAATCCATGCAATACAGTCTGGCTCACTTGCAGGGAGTGGCAATCCCTGGTACTCTTCCATCCCTGTCGTCCTACAGGCACTTCATTAAAAAAAGGGCGGTCTAGTGCACGAGGCTCCCGCTTTGCAGAGATGCTGTTTCCGTGACTTGAACCCGTGACCACCAGGTCACAATGGAGCAACCTTACCGTTGCGCCAAGGCTCGCCCTCTTCCTACAAGCACTTCGTAAAGAAACAATAAATTAGAAAATTTTAAAAATAATGGAATAGGATCAGAAAATATGAACTTGCTGAATCTATCAATTATGGTCAAAGGTTCAATGCCAAGCATCCCAAATGTCTTGAACTTATGCTTAGTTACACCTTCAAATAAAAGGTCAGGATTTCCAGCTAATAGAGTAATTGATATCTTCCTAAATAATGCCAAGTTTTCACCGTATCCACTTATGTGAATTTCCCATAAATTATCTGTTTCTATATCTTGCGTTTTGCCCAATTGAGAAAAAGGTCAGGTGTTAAGAAATAAATGTGATAGAAGGCTTCAACATATCACAAGTTGAATTTGTTGTTGCCGTTTTTTCTGTTAGTATTCATTTCATCCTAAAAGCCATATTGATATCCAAAGACCCGTTGAATGTTTAGCTTGTGATGTCAATCTGATTGGCCTAAAAGACGGATGGAGTACATAAGTTTTCCCTATTTTATCTTCTTCTCCGTGATGCAATTGTTGTTCCTTCTCTTATGTACCAATGAAAACAAACATTAGCGTTTTTTTTTTTTTTTTGAATGGTGAAAACGAAAGTTTCATTCTGCCTATTCTTTCCATAACATGCCAATTTAGATTTATGTACTGGCTAAACATTCGTAATTAAATTAGTGAAGTGCATCGATTGCTTAAGTATGATAGGTGATGATATTTCAGAACATGACACTTTTGTCTTCATTTTGCACTTTTTTCTTAAACAAGAAACTAGAGGTTAAATGCTGTTACAATTCCAAATAGGAATTACACTGGGTTTCGTCTTATTTATTTTATTCTCTCTTTGCACGCTGAAGCTTCGAAAATAACCCCGGGAAGGTCCAGAGCTGCAGGGACTTGCCGCATATGACTCAAACTGCTGAAAGGAAGATCAGAATTGATCAACAGTTTATGGCATTGCTCTCCTCTGAAATTGATTCACGAGGTTAGTTTTCTTATATTGGGTCATGGTATTATTGTAGATCATGATGTAACAGTAATATACAGCAATCTAACTGTTTGTATTTGTAATTGGTAGCATTGCCATACGATGTATATGTTAAAGTTGATGTGTGAGGGGTCTCTGCCTCGTATCCCCGAAGAGCGCTGCACCATATAATTTTTTTGTGGAAGACTCGAGACTGAATAAACAAAAGCGGTCTCATTCTAGTTACAGTAGCCATTGCATAAAATAAAAATTAACAATTTAATCGATTTTTGTTCAACGGGAATGCTTAAGTGAAGGGAGCCCATGCAAAAACTTAGCGTCACGGCCGCTCCCCATTACAGGTATAGTGGTCGCTCAACCTAGCCTTCTATACTCTCGGCACATCTACAAGGCCACAAGTATTAAAGCAGTCGATCTGCACCATGGCTATACATATTAGACATTTTTTGTTCCGTTTTGTGATTTCTAGTAAATCGAAGTATGGAAGAGCAAAAGATGATATATGGGGTGCTATAACAAAATTAACATAGCAGTTGTGTAAATGCACAAAGATGAAGTTGAATCTTCTAAATACTGATGTTCGAGTATAGAACAATACGTGAATTAGTGGCAAATCATTGCCCACAATGTTAAAGTGAGGAGGGAATCATCTTGCTTTTAGACCTTTAAAAAAAAGTATCTTGCTCTGGTGACTATTGAATCCATTTCCTCACCATTTTCTGGGAAGAGCCAAAATCAGCAAACAGTTGGCAATGGTATCTAGTAAGTGCCAAAAACCAATTGAAGTAAAATGCCGAACAGGATTTCTCAATGATCGATCATTGAAATCGTAATTCATTCATAAATCAAAGATGGAAGAACGAATACCATTGTGGTATCAGATACTTTTTTAGATGTGAAATCAGGGAGAAAAATCAACGAAAATCGATAAGAACAAGGTCTAAAGATATTTTCAAAAGTGACCGATCAACAGACACTGCCATTGATCGGCGTTTCATACCAATGATCATCCTCACCCAATGGTCGGATGATCGAACATCAAACTAAGAGCAAAAATATTGAAATTGATTTCAAATGAGGGCCACCACATTTTGCCTTTACTTTGGTTAATCATCATATTAATTTTCACAACACAGATAATAACAAGATTTTAAATTTGTTGGGCCATAGTATCCTTTCTGTAAAACTAAAGCTGAGTTATATGAAAAAAAATTATTTTTACGGAAAATTGACAAACAGATCTACAATTACCCAAGACCAAAATCACACCGATAAAACAATTTTAGTAATGACACATCTAATGGGGCCCACTCAAAACAACAATTTAAAATAAGAATAGGGAGATGATAAATTCGCACCCTCTATAGAATATATTTGCGCCCCTTTAACCTGAATTGATGTAAAAAAGGAAGGTCCTCACTGCATTGACGGTATTGCGTTATGATCACTGAACGTAGGTTGGCCTGCTTGCTTGCTTGACCCAATGAGTTAATCGAAACGAGCACGGTTTGCTTGATGTTCGACTAGTGGTAGCGCCATCTTTCATCTTAGTGCTTAGTGGTCCGGAATTGAACCTTTTCCCTTTCGGATGCAGGATTGGGCGGTGCCTAATGAATGATTTTTTATGAGAGCTTTGAGTTCTTCCTGCATGGCTACTTTCCAACATGACTTAGATGCAGCTTCAGAATCAAAATTAGGCTTGGGTGATCGCAGATGACGATCTCTTTGACTAATAGACTTTAACACATTTTTTTACGTCAATTCATGTTACAAGGGTGCGAATAATCCTACATGGGGTGCGGATTTATCATCTCCCTAAAAGAGTGGATAAAAGATGATCATTATTAGGCTCTTTACTAACAAGCCTTTTTTTGGGCCCCACGTGAAGCATTGGTTCGGCCAGTGAGCATGATTCCATCCCAATTCCCCTTGCCCCACCTCTTTAAAGATGATCCTAGCTTCTTCATTGATTAATTGGTCCTGATCTTACAGAGGCGGTGAACATTCTCATCTTGATACCATTACCTTATCAATCGTTCGAGGTCTGCACCAAATGGAGTTCTCATTCGAAAGAATTGAGTCATGTAAAAATCAATAGCTTCAAGACATCTTAATAGCCAACAGTATTCATGGACTCAATCACCATCCGTCAATGTCTAAATGACATATGGTGAACATTTACTAAACGATGTTTAAGTAGGTCTTAAATGATGTTTCCCTTATAATGTGGAATCCTCTTACTTTAAGGTGAAATAATTAATTGTTTCTCAAAATTAGAAGAACATTATAACCTAAACGTAAACCTTTTTAAGTCCAAAATTAATATCATGGAAATCCGTTTTAAGATCTCTACCATCTTCACGCCATTCCAAACTCTATAAATAAACGCCCTCCTTGTAGTTTTCAATCAACCAAGGAGGAGAGGAATAGAATTCAGGCAAGATGAGGAAAGGGATTCAGTTGGCTGTGTTCCTGTTGATGCCTTTACTCATCACATGGGCAACACCGGGGCTCGCACGTGAGCTGTTCGAGAAAAATGAAGATGAAGATTTTTTGTCAACTGCACCTAAATCGGAGATCGTAAGCACACTTCCACCATCACCACTTCCATTTTATCAGTACTACATTGATCCATGCTGGGCTGATTTTATGGCAGCAGCACCCGGTTGCACTACAGCGATCCTTTTCCCACTTGAATTCCATCAGCCCTACTTGTCATTTGAACCCCAATGTTGCCGGGCAATCCAAGAGTTTAGCAAGAAATCTTGCTGGAACAAGATGTTCCTTGGTGTCCACCAGACTATCTCATACGCAAATGAAGTCGCTAAGAGTTGCAGTTAGTTCTTATCTAGGTTATTGAATAATATGTACTCCTTCCCCATCAATTAGTAGAAAGAGGAAGGGTTTATTATGTATTAGCAGAAGATGGGTCTAATTTAATGCCTCATAACATAAATAAATTTGCTTCACAACCGGCACAACACTTTGGTACAACCAGTACTTAAATCTGTCTCATCCTACTCATGGCATGATCCAAACAATCCATTTGTTGATCCTCAACATAAATGGGTTGTGCCCGTGAAATTATTTCATGATTCTAACCCTACGATCTATATAGGGACTACACATTATGGACACCTCTATAGATTGTGGGGTCAGGATCATTATACCTGGGCCCACTTTATTCAAAATCCAAACCATCCATTTGTAGGGCCCAATGTAACTAGGCCTTGCCCATTAAGTCATCTCCATCTAGAGGATAATCCTAACCCTCCAATTTATTGATGGACGACACCATATATAAACCTCTCTACTAGGATCATCCCACGGAGATGATTTCATCGGAAAGGCATATTTTCACCGAGGCCTAACAAATGAACATTTGGATCTTCCAACATGGTGGGTCCCAAAGAATTTTATAATAAATACCCATCAATCTAAACAATTCAATTGATGGGGCGTATGGAGATGTTTTTTTGGGGAAAGGCCTACTTACGTCAAGGTCCAATAAATGAATGATTTGGATGTTTGAACACAGTGCGTAGTGTAAGAACCGGTAAAAATATATATATATATATATATATATATATACAAATAAATAAAACATGGCCTCATAGGTGGGTAATCATCGGCGATTACTCATTTTCCCCGAGTTAAGCGGGCATGAGGACATCTGGCATAATGGGGCATACGCGATTCGAACCTAACCCTAAGCTAGGATTGAACGGCTTCCTACCACTAAGCCACCGCCCCAGATGTCAACTAAAAAGGCTTAGATATTTATATATATTAAAACTTACCAATAGTCACTATTCGTAATTACTATTCACAACAGTCACTATGCAAGATTACTATGCAGAAATACTATGCAAGTTTACGATTGAGATGTACTATTTAAACCTACTATTCACAGTAGGACCCACCGAGTACTATTCACAGACGGGTCCCATATAAGCGGGTCCCACATCAGCGGACCCCACATGGGTCCCACCAAAAGCGGGTCCCACACAAGCGGGTCCCACATCAGCGGGCCCCACACAAGCGGGTCCTACCATTAGCGGGTCCCACAACAAGTAGGTCCCACAACAAGTAGGTCTTACACAATAATTCAAGTTACTATTCAAGCAAATAAACTAATAATATAATAATTCAAGTTACTATTCAAGCAAATAAAATAATAAATAAAATAATAATATAATAATTCAAGTGAAGCCTATAAATAGAGGCTCGCAGAAAGAGTAAGAGGAGAAGGAAAAGGAAATCTGAGAGAGGAGAAAGAGAAGGAAAAAGAGAGAAAGGAGAAGGAAAAGGAAATCTGAGAGAAAAGGAAATCTGAGAGAGGAGAAAGAGAAGGAAAAAGAGAGAAAGGAGAAGGAAAAGGAAATCCACTTTCTCAAGGTAAATCTTTCAATAGTTAAAGTATTTCTTTTATATGCAAGTCTTATTTGAACGGTGAAATGCTAGCATAGTAACCGTAAAGTAAATGGTTGGTTCTACCACCTATGTAAATATCCATCTATGTAAATCAGGATAAAACATGCATAAGAGGCGATAACTCGCTATAGATTATGCAAATTTTACCCTCTTATTTGAACGGTGAAATGCAAGCATAGTAACCGTAAAGTAAATGGTTGGTTCTACCACCTATGTGAACGGTGAAATGCAAGCATAGTAACCGTAAGTAAACTTTCAGCACAGAAAAGACAAATTGCTAAGCATAGGCGAACTGCTAAGCATAGAAATAAACTGAGCATAGTAACATGTGGGGTCCACATGAATAGTAACATGTGGGGTCCACATGAATGTAACATGTGGGGTCCACATGAATAGTAACATGTGGGGTCCACATGAATGTAACATGTGGGGTCCACATGAATAGTAACATGTGGGGTCCACATGAATAGTAACATGAGGGGTCCACATAAATAGTGCATGTGGGGTCCACATGATCTTAAAACATGACTTTGATACAAATTAGAATATTTACAGGTTATTCACTCCAAGGTGTAAGCTCAAACAAACCTGTGACCAGAAAACTATAAGTAAGGGTCCCCTATCTTTGATTATGTTTTTGAGGTAAGGATTGCCTATCTATTGATTCTCTTTTGCTGAAGTAAGGGTTTCAAGGGTTTCTTATCCATTGATTCTCTTTTATGTAAGGGTCCCCTATCATTGATTCTCTTTTGCTAACGTACGGGTTGTAAGGGTTTCTTATCGTCTAATTCTCTTTTATATTTGAAGTAAGGAGTGTTCCTTTCCTTTGATTATGTTTTTGATGTAAGGGTCCCCTATCTTTGATTATGTTTTTGAGGTAAGGATTGCCTATCTATTGATTCTCTTTTGCTGAAGTAAGGGTTTCAAGGGTTTCTTATCCATTGATTCTCTTTTATGTAAGGGTTGCCTATCTATTGATTCTCTTTTGCTGATATAAGGGTTTTCTTCCCCGAAACTTGTTTCAATGAGATATGTTTATGTTTAGGGTTTATCTTGTGATACCCTAATTCTGAATATGGACTGAGTTATGATATGATGACGGATGGACGCGTTATAGTCCTCCATGTGCACGTGGGTAATGACGACTCTAGAGAGTGTAAATCTAGAGGATTATGAGCCGAGATATGGCTATGAATGGGCCGAGATATGGCTATGAATGAAAGCATCTATGCTTAATGAAGTCTATATATCATTCTTGATATCAAGTTCTATAAGTTTTCTCTATACGTTTGCAAAGCATGTTGTGCTTATTCTTTCTTTCCATGTGAGATGTCATATCTGCAAAATATCATGTTCTTATGAGCTTGACAATTCTACATCACTTGTTGTTTATACCCTACTGGGCTATTTGAGCTCACCCCTTTTCCTTGTTTTATGGTTCCAAACCCCAGGTGAAGTATAGATGGAAGATGAGGAATGCTAGAGTTGAATGCAGAACTGTTCTAAAGAACAATTATGTTTTAAATGTGTATCAACTATGTCTTGAATTACGATGTAATAAGTTAGACCTAATTTCTGTAAATCCTCTAAACGTATTTGAGATCTTGGGAATAATGAAAGTTTTTTTAGAATAATGAAAGTTTTTGAGAAAGATGATGTCATTTTCTTCTACGCACCGAGTTGGTATTTCCAAGAAAAACCGGGGTGTTACACGTAGACTCCGATGAAATTTTTGATAAATACACATTATATTGTGCCTGCCATACAAAGGTTATCCTACGCTTAAAATATGTAGAGTTTTCTATTGATATCCTAACTCTTAGATCTTCCTACACATTGTGCCCAAGTGATTTTTTTTAATCAAATGCATTCCCCAACGTATAGGCCCAGTATAATGTATAGTTATTAGGGGGAAGGCTAACTCTCTGCAGCAGCCGCGGTAAGACAGAGGATGCAAGCATTATCCGGAATGACTAGGCGTAAAGCTTCTATAAGCGGCTTTTCAAGTCCAAGGTTATTTACATCGGGCCAACCAAATGAATGGTTTGGATCTTCAAAAGAAGTTGGGCCGAAGTTTTTTTTTTTTTTTATGTGGTGTCTGCACATAGGTTATATTTTATTGAGAAATTATATGATGAGTGGCCGTCCAAACCCGCATTTTTCAAAAAAGTACCCTATGGCCCACTTCATAGGATGATCCAAACCGTCCATTGGTTGGGCCACAATGTAAATAGGTTGTGCCACAAAAATCATTTCCATAGTGTGATGCTAACCCTCCGATCTATTGATGTTTTCATAATGTGTAGTCCCTCTATAGATTTGAGGGTCAGGATCATCCTATGGAAATGATTTTTGGGGCACAATTGTCACGCTCCAAACTGAGTTTCCGGTCTAACCACACAACAGTGCCACATATTCATCAACCACGAATATGTAAGGCATTCACACTAGAACTGGACTACATCAATTCTAACCAAATTAAATAGCTGAATGTTCATTCCAACTTAAGCTACTGTTTGAATAACTGAAAATAACAAATCCTAAATTGTCGCCCTTGCTCACTCCCAAGCCCGCGAAATCAAGCATCCTACTGTCCATCACCTGTAACGTAGAATGCGTGGGATGAGCTAACGTCCAACAAAATAAATATGTCTACACTAAAATCATGATACCAATTAATAAAAACAGAATAGTTGGCAATATATGTAAATCTGTAACTGGCATAGCAATCTAGCTAGCGAACTATAGTAACTGTAACTGTGCCTGATGCCTAGTGTAGTGAGACTAGTACTGTTAGACTACGTAGTCAATGGAACCTGCCTACTAACTAGTTGGAAGCCGAATCCCAACGATCTCGTATGGGATTACACCCTCGAAAATACTGCATAGGGTGGTACTGTGGCTTGATCCGTGACTTTCCTTCGACGGTTTAGAAAAAGTCTCATACACTAGTAATCATGCAAAATATTTCGTCTCAAAGAACAATAAATGTTGCATCCTCACTTGGCCAATACCATGTCCTGATGCAAAAAATTGTGACTATAAAGTCCAACTGGCTCATACGTGCATATGGTAGATCCGAACTGAGAGTCAATACCATACTATGAATATTGACCCTCGTGTACACCAACACAGTCAATATCAATCAAGAATATGCACACGTGCATAAGAAATCATATTCAATATTTAGAATAACTGTGGTAAAACATGTCTACTCACCTGTGGTACTTGTTTGATTTGTCTCCCACGAACAAGGTCTTTTAAATCACTGTGTAGTATCACCTACAATTCATATTAACCCTTAATTAATGCTTTGGATTAATATTTAGGTCTTACGGATCTGTGTCCCAAAACTCACTGGAAGAACCTCCCAAAAATCTGCCCTTCACAGTGTGTTCGGGCGTCCAAACCAAAAGCAACCAATATTCTTATTATCCCTTCACCTCTTACTTTATTGAATATTGTTCATCAAGACCTCATGTTTGGGTTTATGTAAGACTAATATTTTTCTTTTCTTTGTTAATACATCTAGTAGGGTCTGCCCCCCCAGCTTACCTATCAAAAATAAATAAATAAATAAACATGCTGAAAAAAACAAGAATCCAAATTTCACAATTTCAAATGGGCGATGAACCCCAACATCAAGTGCAGATTTTCATACACACTTACCACTACTTGAAGCCCGCATGCATGAGAAGACACCCATGGATCTGAGAGTGCCTTCGAGAGCCCTTTTCACGGCTAAGCATCGTGTAAGGGATCACAAAAAAAATAATAAAAGGGGGAATGAAGAATAGAAGGTTGGTGCAATTGCGAAACTCAGATTTGGAGGACGATGGCCTAACCTCGAGGTCGAGTTTTTTTTTCAAGCGGGGGTGAATGATGCAGAAGGCATGGCATTGAATGAGTCTTTAATTTATTATTTTTTATTTTCGTCATTTTATTTGTAAGATTTTTTTAGGGCATCAAATCTTATTCTTTTGGCCTGATTTTGGTATTTTTAGAAAGGTTTTTCGATTACCTATCTAAAGCGCCCAAGATTACACGATTTGAACCTGATTTGGCTAAGTTATAGGCATCTTAAGGATGTGGTATACGTCAGTTACGTGATGACTATTTTAGGAATATTTTAGCCATGCTTCTACTTCTTATTTACTTTGCTTTAGATAGAAGATTGAGAATAATTGTCTGGCAAGCTTTTAGGGTTTCTATTTTTTGGTTTTGGCTATTTATATAATGTAATGACATGAGGAAAGAAAGATTGAATAAAGTTCATTTTTGGGACATCACTTGGGAAGTGAGCATTGGCTCTTTCACGTGGGTGAAGGAGCTTCGGTCCTTTCACATGTTATATTGGAGTTTTTCTCCAAACCATGGCATGGGTTTTCAAACCCCCACGAGATTATTTTAGTTGCTTCTGGTGTTGATCTTCATCTTGGTGTTGCTGCTCCACGCTCCCTGGATCAGAAAAGGGGACCAGACAAATGGTTTCTCGCCACAAAATGGCAAGTGACGTGTGCAAGTCCTTAGATTTAGGAAAATCAACAAAAATAGATTTTTTTTGTGAACAGATGCACATTCTCATTGCAGGTCCCTTGGTGGGTTGTACTCTTGGTCTCCGCATCATTTTCCTTTTCAATAATACTCATCTGATCCCCCTATTGTATCATTTATATTCCAATTATTTTAAAAATATTGTGTTAATACTAACTAACAATCAATTATAGCTTCACGTTTTTTCTAGAAAGATTTCATTACTCAAATAATTTAATATATATTTATTTATTTTTAGCATACAAGCTACTTTTGAGTCATTTTTAACAACCATTAGAAAAGTAGAAAACCCATTGCAAAAGCATCGTTATAGCGGTAAGCCACTAAAAAGTAGGTCATTCGTTTGGTCGGCTACCACTTTTACTAATCCAAGGTGTACCAACGATAAAGGAACTCATTAAACTAGTAAAGCCCTTTTTATGGTATTTTTATAATTGATCGTGTCTTAAACCGGTTATTAGACACAAAATTAATAGCAATTTTGAGTCTAATAATAACTTTTGGTTACAAAACCGGTTCCCAAAATTCAAAACATATAAGGCCTAAACAATCTGTAAGATTGTTCGTTTACATTTCATCATATCAACTCTATGTAGAAAATTTGAGTGATATTTTTAATGAAGTAGATGGTGAATTTCTTTGTTCTTTTAACCACATCATCTAAGTAGCAGTTAGAATGAAGACCATGATGTCATTAATGTCAAAGTCCTTCAGATTTTCCTTTACCCTATTAATTAATGTAATGCCATCAACATACACTAACATTGAGACCATACCTGACTAAATATGCTGAATGACTAGAGAATTGTATGATGTAGTCATCTTGTATAATTTTCCTTTAAGTGCCGAGCTAAATTTTCAGACCAATATCTTAGGGTCTTTTTATTAAAAAAATGTTGGATTTTGTTCCAATTAATAGTTTCAAATTATCAAATTAGACTTGGTGCTTTAATGGTGACTTTTCATATTCGTTGAAACTTCAAAAGCCATGACTTGGATAAGTGAATGAGTTGGAGCATTAAATCTATTTAATGGTTCACATTAATAGATTCATGATAGCTACGACTCTTTGTAAGGAACTCTTTATATTCCATGACTCTTAGGCTAACCCACTAATGGTGACTCCTGGTTTTGAGTGCTTTCATTAGTGATGACTCTTAGAATTCTATGAGTCCATGAATAATCACATTGAATGGGTGTCTCTATTCAAGGAGTCTCTTAATTTTTCAAGGAGACCTTTGGGTTGCTATTTGAACTCTATAAATAAAGCTCTGATTGTAGCATCCATAGAGACGGAAAAAAATAGACTACTCTAGAGCCTCAAAATACAAGACAGTGTTTGATTCTTCAAAGAACTTGCCTGATCGGATTGTTGAGCTGTGCATTACAACAATCTATTCTCCTGTTGTTCCTAGAGGTGGTTCGGTCCTGTGATCCTTGTACTGGAGTTGGGCCGAATTACACTTTAAGGTGGGCATTCGAGGAGTCGCGGCAGTATCGCAATCTAGATTTTTTATCATCCACTATTCAAGTCAATATATTTCAATTTTATTTTGCGCTACTTTTATGGTTAGATCTATTGCTTTCATCCGCTTGCTCTAACAAAAAAATTCTGGCATTTACTCAAGCGGTTTTGGTGGTAGTACATCATCTACTTCTGATGTTTGATTGCATGTCTTCAGGTATGTAATTCTAGATCTTATGAATTACCTTTCAAGAACCAATGATAATCTAATAACTAGGATCTTACGTAGGATAAAGGGAAAAAACTAATTATTGTTTTTCAGAATTATTAATTATTTTTCTGCTTGGTTTGCGATCCCTTTATCCAACATCTACATCATAGGTAGGCCCACAATGTTTGTTTATTTGGACCTCCAATTGGGAAACATAAATGGTGAAATATTAGTATATAAAACTATTTTACACTTTAAAGTCCTCAATTACTTCACGTCTTACTTCGGACTTCAAATACCTAGTCAGTCCAAAGTTCCTGCTAATGCGTCACCGACATTCCCTAAAATCACCCATTGTCTATTGGAGTTCTCTACAGTTACCAACAGCTTGCGATATTTGCCAGGGATTCAAAATTTTGTATGATAGCCCCTGGAGTTTTGAGGGCTAAAATGAAAGTTACAGTCATGTTTTCCTGTCATTAATCGGACTAAAATGAAAATTACCGAATTTTCTTTTTCCTTATTTGAGTGAACATGCATGTTTTCTCAAGGCCCTTATTATATGGACCCCCATATCCAATTGGAAAAAAGTAATATATTACTTTTAAATTATTCTAGTACATTACTTTTCTAATTAAATTTCAATCAAAAATTTACCTACACAACCTAAGAATATCTGGGTGTGCTAAATCAGCCTCAGAAGCTGCCGATGGGAATGATTGGAATGAAATGATTTAAGTGTGGGGAGCTAGAAAATAGGTTTATAGATTGTAAATAAGTATCAACCGACATAGAAAACAATTGTTCAATGCTTAGAGCAAGTTTGACCTCAAAATGTCGAACCTATTCTTGACATTTAAAGGGTGATGACTGACAGGAGTTGGTGTCATCATGTGAATGTTGGAGACACCCAAGTGACTCAGAGAAAGTGTTTTGTATCAAAGGAAACCTGGGGTAACTTGCAGAATTGAAACAACATATTTCCCACATCTTGCATGATCAGGTAGAAGGTGTGCTAAGGGTGATCGATTTATGAAGTTGTAAAACTATCGTATCCAAGGGGCACCGTCACCAAGCTCCAAATAACATAAAAAAATACATATGTTGTTATGTGCCTAATCGGCCGTAACACAAATAAACAAAAAGAAAATAGAAATGCAGGGGAAAGAGGTTGATTCGAGGCAACCGGACCTCCTAGAGGTTTAATTCGAGAGGAACCATGACTCTCCTACAAAGCTTCATTTGCTTTAAAATTCTTTTCTTCTCATTTCATTCAAATACAAGAACTTAAATACATGCACAAACAGAGTGTCACATCAACAGCCCATTAACCCACAAACTCTACCCACTAACATGACATATAATAAAACTAACATCCACAACCCTACATAAATAACTACTTGATAACTACTTTGCAACTACAGCACATACACCATAGAGGTATGTATCATATGTACACCCCGGTGTGGCTTTGTAAGGCTTCGAGGTAAGAGTTCCAAACTGTTGCCTTGTTTCATTCCTCTGTTAGTTTTAACTGGATCGAATAGGTATTTAAGGTGCATCGGAGGACCTTTGAAATGATATATAACAAAACTTTTCTCTCTTATTCATTTCTCCAGGAACCCTAGTTACTAGCTATCGTTGATGGTTAAAAAAATCACAAAGGTATAAGAAACTATACAAAATGATTTCCCGACCGGTAATCTCTACTTGATTCACTCCTCGCTCGGCAACCATGGAAGAGTTCGGAGTAGTTTTTGCTTTGTTTGGTAAGGGGAGAAGCGCCTGCAGTGAGTGAGGCCTTTACTAGAGGTGTTCTCAGATGTATTCCCAAAATGCTTGCCGTTGGGTTGTACCTTAAAGAGGGATATCCAACATAAAAAATTTTGAAATTGATTTCAACATGTAGGTCACCATATTTTCTCTTTACAATGCTTAACCATCAACTTAATTTTCACAATATAGATTATAGTGTGATTGAGATTTTAAATTTGGGTTGTCGTATGATCTTTTCTATATAACAGAAGCCCGATTGTGATAGAAAAAGCACTTATTTTTAGGCCATGTTTGGATTGTAGGTGAAATCCCACTAGGCAACCCAAGAGGGGGGTGAATTGGGTGTCTTAAAAAAAAATTATCCTCTTTAAAACTTTTGTAAGATTAGTTTCAAAATCTTAAATGAATATCCTCTCTTAGACCTTTTGTCAAACACTTGTTAGATGGCTTTTGAAAATCCTAGTTGATTATTCCCTTTTTAATCTTTCTATGAAAATACTTGGTGGTTGATTAAAGATTGTAAATCCCACAACAAGGTAATGGAATTAGATGAATGGTTTCTTTTAGGCCATTTATCAAACACTTGGTGGAAGGCTCATGCAAACTTAATTAACAAGATTAAATGGGCTAATTAGCAAGGTATAGATAAGCAAGTTAATTACCATTGCTAACTACTCACTCAATTCTAAGTGTATAAATGCAAGCACAAATAAGAGTGAGGGTGAGAGAGATAAATACCACACAAGAGACGCGAAGATTTATAGTGGTTCGGTCTTAACCCCAAGACCTACTCCACTCTTCTTAAGTTTTGTCTCCTTGAGGAATTCACTATCTTCCAAGGAACTTAAATACGGCGTTCCTTTCGCCTTGTACAATCCGAGCGTCCAAGCTCCAAGGGTCTTAAATACGGTGCCCTTTGTTGCTAAGTTTACAATGAAGAAAAAGATTGAAGCACACTCTTTAGCCTCTTGAAGGCTTGATACAATGTAAAGCTCACAAGAGTCTCTCAAAGATAATTACAAAGATAAACCTAGGTCTAATCCCTTTAGATATTCCCAAATTGAGGCACAAGGTGTTTTACACTCTCTAATATGTTTACAACAAGTTTAGGAATGAGAGAGATAAGTTCACATGCTTAGGGAACCCATATATATAGAGAAAACCCAAAACTAGCCGTTACAGGGGCATTTCTGTAATCCTGGGCAACTTCCCAACGGATCTATTTCAGAGCATTTTTGGCATTTTCCAGATTTCATACTCAGTTTTGTAAAATTCATATCTCACTCGTTTCTGGTCGGATTTCGACATTCTTATACTCGATTTGAACGGAAATGATGAGTTCTTTCTGTTAAAAATATTTTCAAAAATATTTAAAAATATTTAGGATCAGTTATGATAGGATTTATGACCTGATCTCAAAATTCAAGTGCTAAGTGTGCCGATTTGAATCTTTTGCAATTCTAAGCTATTTATGGCACTAGGGCTTTGGTCCACGGGTCTTTTTCTCATATTCTAATATTGTTTGGGACCTTATTAGTGACTTGATTATGCCTCAACAAGGGATACTTAAGTGGGATTAAATTATACAATCTAACACAAGACTCATTACTCACATCTTCAACTTTAAAGCTCATCTTCAAGTCTTGGTCTCTTGCATGGATCACTCCTTCAAGTTGGTTCAAGCTCCTTGACAAGTTGTTGATCTCCAAGCTTTGGCCTTCATCGATCTTTCTTTGTTTGTTCAATGCTTTGAGATGACTAATGTTGAGCTTCTCCTTGGTTGATCCAAGGTATGATTGATCCTTTGTATGCTCTAGCTCATTTGACACGTGTTTGGTTCATCTTCAAGCATAGGCCATCAATGGTGTGTGCTAGCATGGATTAACTTGTGAATTTCCTGTCCATAGCACAACACTCAAGGCAAACAATTAGTCCATAAAAGACTAATCAATTTGCGTTTGTTAATCATCAAAATAAGGTGATTGAATGAACCCATGGGGAACCCTTGGGCTAACAGTAGGATTTGTTTGAAATAGTTTGAAAAGGAAAAATATCCCTAAATTTCCATACATTGTTTACCCATCAAAAAAGATAGCTTGAACCAATACTATTCAATTTTTCTTGAGAGGAACCATCAATTCATGATAATATCCCTACAAATTAACCATAGTCACATCGGTATCCTCTTAATCATGGAAATAGAAAATTTCCCAATAAAAAAGGGGGAACTCCCCCCCCCCACCCGACGCCGGCCTCTAATGGAGAGAATCCCCCCCTTTAACTTTATTTGTTAAGTTTTAAAGGCAAAGAAAAACGTTAAAGGGGCTGAATTTATCCTCACCATACCCATAAAAAAAAACTGTTAGGGGAGGCTGATATCAAAATTTTTACATAAGAAATGTTTTTCTTGAAGTCCAAACAGTACGAAAATTTACAAACAGATAGACCTTTGCCCAAGACAAAAATTGCACCAGTAAAACAAGGGCAATGGTATTTTCACCTACCTCCCCGGGCATTACGAATGCGCTCCCCTTTAATGCGCTCCCCTTGTAAGGTCATTTGACGTCAAAAAGCGTTAAAGTTGCACACTGTTCGTGTCAAATCACCTTATAAGGGGAGCGCATGCATAATGGTTGGGGGTTGAAAATATCATCTCCCTAAAACAAGTCATCTGATACGGCCCACTCAAAATAACCATTTAAAAGATCATTATTAGGCTGTTTACTAAAAAGCATTTTTTGGGCACCGCCTGAAGTGATTTAGTGTATTGGTTCTGCCAGTGTGCATGAATCAATCCCATGTCCGTTTGCCCCACCTCTTTAAAATGATCGTCTAGCTACTTAATTGATTAATTGACCCTGATCTTAGAGATGGGATGACCATTGATCATTATTCCAATAGCATATCAATCAATTCATGATGTCTTACAAGATCAACAATACTGATTAAAAAATTCTCAGTATGTGAGACCCAGTAATGATCACTAGGGTTATTGTCACGCCCCGAACCCCACCCTGGGCGTAGGACGTGGCAGCGTAATACACCTGCAAGACGAATCTCACAAATGTACAAGGCTACAAAGCAATAGCAGAAAATAACCTGGCATTTCATAACTAAAATATCAAAGTAATGATTAATAACTGCGGAGCCATTACAGTTAGATCAATCTTAGTTCTCCCCTGAGTCAAAGCAAAATGAATTAATAAAGTCTTTACATACTATTTAAGTACTCACTTTCTAATAAACTAAAATAACTAAACTAAATCTTTGATCTAAAGTCAAAATTCCAGAACTAAGCGTCCTGCTCCCCGTTAACCTCACGAGGATCAAAACCTGAAAATAATATGTAACCACAGTCACCTGAAAAGCTTAGTACATAATAAAGCACTACTCTAAGCATAGTCTAACATGATAGGATTTCAATAGGATCAGATAGTCAAAGTCAAAAGTGAGTTCAAAGGTCTTAGCTGATTCATAGGCACAAACAGTTATAAGTCCATGTCAAATATGGTTCTGAATTGAAGGTGAATAAAGCAAATTCAAAGTCTAAGTGTAGACACCCCCATTTTGCTACACTTTAAAAAAGTAAAAGATTTGGTAGTTGTCAACTTTCGAGTCTGTATTCCACCTAGTATTAGGCATCTGTGCATTTTAGGGTAAATTTCACCTCGTTGAAGGAATTCTGAAGTTGATTCGCGATCCTAAAGGTTTCTAGGGTATTCCAATGGTATCTTAAAGATGAAAGTCCGAGTTTCCAAGCAAGTGAAAAAAACTGCTATTTTTAGAATTTTCAGGGTTTCCTTCATTTTTCCCCATTTTTGCACTCAGGAGTATTTTAGTCATTCCCGATGTATCTAGTTTGACCCCCGAGTTGTATTTGAGAAATCTTGAGTGATTTTATGAATTTTGAAAAAGCTGCTATTTTTAGAAACTCTCTGGGTTTTTCCCCAATTTGGGTATATTGGGGGTTGTGTTGGTCATTTCTAGTGTGCCTGAGACTATCTCTAAAGTATGACTGAAGAATCCTCAAAAATCTCAAGTGTTTTAGGGAACCTGCTATTTTTATAAACTCATGGGGCTTCCACATTTTCATCATCTTATGGATATTTCAATCATTTCTCACATATCCAAAATTATCTTGAGGGTACGGCTGATGAATTAGGAGTAATTTCGTAAGATTTGGGAAAACTGCTAAATTTAGATCTCTCAAGGTTTTCTCTTAGTCTTGCACTTCAGGGGTATTTTAGACATTTCCAATATGTCATATTTGGTCCATAAGTTGTGTCTAAGAAATCTTGTGTCCATTCATAAATTTTCAGAAATTTGCTATTTTTGGAATTTCTCAGGGTTTTCCCTAGTCTCACCAAATTCTTGCACCTCGGGGTAATTTGTTCTTTTCCTGTGTAATTCTTTTGATCCCTGAAACGTGTCTGAGAGATTATGAATGATTTCCTGAATTTTGGAAAACCTGCTAAATTTAGAATTTCTCAGGGGTTTCGCTTAATTTGGAAATCCTGAGTATTGAGGGCATTTTGGATATTTTCAGGGGATACCAAATGATCCTGTTTGATATTGCTCACCAAAAGGATCGAACTTTAAAAGTTTCTATTTTTGAAGTTTGACTACAAAGACTTTCTATTTTTAATTTTTCCCTTTAGGGGTGAACCAATTTGAGGGTATTTTGGTCACATTTGGATGTCGAACGGTCAAATAGGGGCATTTTGGTCCGAAAAGTTATTTTTCCAAAAAAGATGGTTCGATTTTGGGTTAGGAATCCCAAAAAAGATGGTCCGAAAAGTTGTGTTAGGAATGCACCATAAATGTCAAATAGGTTGGGTCCATATATAGAATGTTGAATTTAGAAAGATTTTATTGAATTTTTACGGAAAAACTCGAAACCCGTGTGAAATGGCCCATTGGACTAAAGCCCGCAAAGATGGAGCTCATGTGGGTTCACCCATGTGGGTCGACCATCATGTTGGGCGCCCAACCTTGATGATGTCCCAATGGTGACATCATATTTGTTAAAAGAAAAATAAAAAGAATAAAAAGAAAAGAAGGAAAGAAGGAAAAGATGAATGATTGCTTAAAAAGGTTTTTCTAAAAATGCAATGTGGAATGGGAATAGCATGTCTTGATTGACAAGAAATTAAGATTGGAATCAAATCCAATTTGGAAACAATAAAGAAAGAAAGCAAGAGGGGAGAATTGGAAACAAGCCAAAGATGGGAGCTCTCACATGGGAAACTACTATTTCTCTCTTAACCCTAGCTTTTTGTATAAAAATAAGAGGAAACAACCTGAGGAAACAACCTTAGCAAGGAGCTGAAAAATTCGTCCACCCGTCTCTCCTCTCTCTCTAAGAAAAGAAAAATCCTCCCTTTCTCTAAGTGTGTTTGGTTCATCTCCCTCAAGTGCTCTACACAAAGGGTTCTTGAATTCTTCCTTCTTCTTCAACATATCATACATCAAGGATTATTGGGTCATTCTTTGGGTCTTCTTGAGCGTATAAAAGGGTTGGACAAAGCGTATATCTCAGATCACCAACCCTAGAGACAAGGATCGTGATCAACGGTAAGGATTCCTCATCTTTGTGAAGTAGAAAAAAAAAAGCATGCTAGGGTTTTACTTTTGATATATCAAATCAATGAATTTTCCTTTGAAATTCCAGTATGTTATAATATTGATTATAAGTTTTCAAAATCTAAAATTTCACCAAAAAATTAATTTTCCCCCAGATAAATATTGATTTTCTTTCTTTTTTTCTTCGATATGGATTTAAATTGGATTTTCAAAACAAGTGTTTGAAAACATGGGCTTTTTCAAAAACTAATATTTTTTTAGGTTGACAAAAATTTAAAACTACTGGAAAGTAAGATCCTAGAAAAGTTAAAATTCATGAAACTCTTCTAGTAAATTACAATCATCCATATCTTGTTACTGGAAAAGTTTTAACTGATTTGGAATTCGATTGCTTAGGATTTCTATGTAATCCTATCAATCTGGTTTTAATGTTAATAAATTGCGACTTAATAGCAAATCAACACAAAAGTTAGTAAAAATCTCCAAAAAATCTTAACTTTTCATCATGAATTTAATCCCTAACTTATTTGAAACAGAAACCTTAGGGTTCATAGATCTCCCATGTAAATTCGCTATATCGCGATAGTTCAACTGCCGAGATCACATCCATAATCGTATACTAATTGTAATCAATCCTGCATAATTTGAACATGTAAATTATAGTATGTTGCTAGCTCCGAGGTCCACTGTCAATGGAAATCCTGAGAAACATGCCAGGCAATAATATACTATAACTTATGTGTTAAATTATATAAGGGTTGAGAGCACTATTCCCTTCCATGGATGCAATCCAAGGCTGAAACTAATCAAGCCCTAGAGCCTTCGGTATTCCATAGATCTTAGGAATCGAAAACTTTTAAAAAATTGAAAATCATTAACTTCAGCAAACTAAATTGATTTAATTCTTATCCTTGGGACCGTTGGATTACGGTTTTCTATCTTAAGAACCTTTAGGGCCCCTTAGAAACACTTACGTCACGTTGTGTCCCAGGTTTTAGAGAGTCCTAGAGTTAGGAGTCCAGCCTCATCACTGTCGTTTGCTATGGATAGCAACCGTGCCATAGATCTAGTTACACTAGTAACCTAATTTTCCCATAAGACAGGCCTAGTTACCTAGGATGTAAGTTCACCTGCATTAGTCTAAGGGATGTCTTGCACTTAGATAGGACCATATAACATCTTAGATGATGTCCTAGGATAATAAAATCTTCAACTTGAATTAAATAATCTCTCTTAAACTGTTGAAACAGTCAATCCAGTCGAGATCGGAATCCTAGATGGGTTAGGCATAAGTAGCTTAGTTTAAGTGCACCGAACTATAATCGACTCTGATTCCAGTGAGGCTGGGATACGTAGGCAACTTGGATGCTTGAGTGGCATACCAAGCCCGAGTCGGCCCACCACAAATGGCGGGGTTTTGTATATTAGTTATTTATGAATTCTTAACTAAATTAATTAAAATACATAGGATTTTTCATGAAACTAGATTTTAGGAGAACATTCACTTAGATTGAATTCAAACAAATTAAGAAAATCAAGATGCACATTTAGGAATTAAATTGAAATTAGATTTTAGGATGCATGCCACGTAGTTCGCACATTAATATAGAGTTAAATGAGCAATTTAAAAAAAATTCAAAAGAGTTAACTTTTGGAATTGAAGACCGATTATCGGGCAGGAATGGTGCATGTGGTGGTAACTCCCCATACCTTCCATTTTCGTAACCAAGTAACGAGTTTAGATTTCTGGTCAATTATGAGTCCTAGATCCCTCATCTAGGTGGCAACTTTGTTATTCTCTTTTTTTCGTGGAATTCAGATTGCCTTAGTGATCCCAAGTTCACGGAAATGATGAATTAAATCAATAATAACCGTGTGGGTACGAGAGACCAAGAGAGGATAGCGTGGCTGCTCGCGCCCTAGGTCCCTCTCGTGGGATCGGGTCCCACAGACTGGCGACTCTCCTAGGGACCACCTAACTTCTTTAAAATTCCAAAGGATAATTCATTTGAATTGATTTTAATTGGCTCATGAAAACCCTATCTTATATGCTTGATAGATTAGTTTCTCATCACATCATACTCAAACTTAATCTAACAAAACCTGAAGGCATCATAGATTGCACAAACTTACATCACTTGCATATAAACCCTTGCATCTCACATGCACACATGCCGCATTTTAGGAATCCGGAGTGTTTTCTAACATGGTTGACTGGAATTTCATCACCCGGTGCCTCTGTGTTAAAGAAGCATTCCACTCATAGCCTAGTACCTTTATGGTGCGTAAACGGATCTCTTGTTCACGTACTGATACGCCAGACACTGGTACAGTATATCGAACACAGATTCGCGCTAAGGAAACTCTTGGCCTTACCCCTCGATTAACCCACACATGCATATAGTATACGAACACACGTGCACCACGTGTGTGAGCCTAGCTTAGGATATCCTACCCATTTGTATCTAGATTAGGCCTTAGTCCATCTTCCAATGGCTACGATCGGTCCTTAGGTACACAAACAAAGTAAAGAGTTGAGATTCTTTCTCCACTCCTCTAGATTAGGATTAGGGTTGATGCCTTCAGGTAACCCTTGTTAAAATGTAAAAAGATTAAAAAGTTTTTCCTTTGGGATTAGGATATAAATCACACATTTCCTAAAATCTCGTAGGATTAGTCATTCCTGATCTACCTCTTGAAAATAATCCTATGCAATCTCATCTAATCTTTTGATCGTGTGTCTTCCATTCTTCTATCATACGATTAGATCGTATCTTCATACCATCCCCAAACTGGAAGGAACAGAGTCTCACAATCTTTCGATTATGCAATCTCATGATCTGATCATACTTGATACAGATGATCCAATCTTGTTTATGTCGTTGGTCTCTTCTCACTCTAGGGGTAGCCTGTTACAAGATTATTTCGATAAGCCCCTCAGAGCCTATTCCCATGACCCTTAAACTAGGGGCATCCCCTAGTGCATTCGTGTTGCCATCATCGTGTCTCAGTCATTATAGGATTCATTCTGTCATTTCAATTGCTTGTTTAACCCATAATCATCTTTCAATCGTCAAGTAGAGAGCACTCCTTGAATGTCAAGCTTACATCTTATGTTCCTTGTTTCCATTCTAGAAACTGTCATAGGCATGTCCATCATTTCTTGGGTTCGGATCAATTCATTATTACAAATGAGGCCTGGCTCTCCACAACCTTCCGTTGTTAATCCAGACTGTGCACCACCTCCTGCGTCAGCTCCTATGGCCGAAAGCTCGAGAAATACCTAGTCCAATACCACTGCTGATACCTTGGCTCTTATCCTCCAACAATTACAAGAGCTTAAAGAAGAAAATTGCCGTATCAGGGCTCAATTGAATGGGATATTTGGCTCAGCTGATGTTACCTCTAAAGGCAAAAGCCCTAACTTCTCCATGGCACATGGGCATTCTCAAAATTCCACGGCTATGGATTCTAAAAGATTGATTGTGAATCTCTCTAAACAACTGGCTACCCTGGCACAGGAGATTCATCAAATGAAACAACAAATGCAGACAAATTATTTCCAACCTCAGGACTCCAAGCACCAAGCTGATAAAACGCAAAGCTTTGTTATATGGAGCTCGACCAGTCAAAGCTCTAAGGAACCACTCGAGTCTCTGACTCATGAGCATGATCGCGGAGGACTATCCAAACCAAATCACATAATCGAGCTCAGTAGCAGTGACAGTGATAGTGATTCAGATGCTGGAGGAGAACCAAGCGTAGTGTTGCCGGAAGGATTCCTTGATCCCCTGTCGCCAACCGATTTTGGTGCTTAGATTCAAAAGGGCACAGGTCTAGTTATGAGCCAGCACTCGCTGAGCATCCAAAGCTAGACAATTGCAGCAGTCTTAGTCCTTTTTTTATTTTAATTAAGTCCAGTCATGATGTCGAGTCCCGTTATCGAGTGCAGTCTTCTAAAAGTTTGAATAAATTCCAAGTCTAGTTGAGTCTTTTCTTACTTTTATTTTTAAGTCAAGAATGTGAATCCTGAGTCTATTCAGGATAAGTCTTATCAGATGTAGTCATTTTCAATTCAATGAAATTTGCTTTCTCTATACATTTCAACGTGTGCTTCTGACTTTAATAAACAATGAGAATAATACTCCCTCCTCGAATGAGGAAGAAGATGCCGACGAAATTCCTCTTGAGTTGCAGCCTATGCTCAAACAAGAGGAGGACCGCCAAGCCCAGCCTCTAAAAGAGAAAATTGAAATGATAAACATTGGCACTGAAACTTTGATTCAGTAAATGCCTACTAAAAATACCTTCTGAAGAGTGTGAAGAATTAGTAAACCCATTTCGAGGATAAAGAGATGATCTAATAAGCGCTACTAGTAATGCTAAGAGAAAGACCTAGATAGAAGGTTCAAGAAAGAATGAAGGAAGTGAATGTCACATGTTATACAAGGGGCATGGATTAGAAAAAACTTCCATATCTTTAGTCAATGGCCCTGGTCACTGGTTTCACTGGTAATAATGTAAAGCCATCAAATTCAATATGAAAAGTGCAAGAGCAATCATCTCAGAGCGATCATCCAAATATCAAGGGACACCGATTCAAGGATGAAAGGATGTCCAAAAACCTGCACTCTCAAAGTCAAAGTACTTAACAATATCCAGAAGGAAGAAGAATCATTAACTCTTACCGGAAAATGCCGTCAAACTCCGTAAAAAAAAGAAATAAGTACCAGAGGGACTCTAGTAACCCAGATTGATTCCCAATCTGAACATCGGGAGGCCCCCTTTGGCCGAATAAATCTCAAAATCATAACCCAGCGTCAAAAGAATACCGGTTTGCGAACCCTTTGAGCCTGAATGAAATTTTCTTGAAAACCCATCAAACTAGGGGCATCCGCCCTGAACTACGCAAGACCTGATCCCTACGCTGGGGTACGTAGGCAGCTTGGTCAAACCGACTTCTGTCGTTTCAAAAGAAAAAGTTCAATTGTTCTAGAAGAAAAAAAAAAGAGAAAAATCAAGCAATCAGAAGAAAAGAAAAGAAAAAGGGAAAAATCCCATTTATCTTCAAATTAGGGACATCCACCCTGAACTACGCGCGACCTGATTTCTACACCGGGATACGTAGGCAACCTGTTCACAGGTTCGGTCAAAATCTTTGTTGAACCTTAAGCCATTCTTTGGAAAGCCCTATCCTACCTACAAAGTCCTTCTGGTGTTCAGAATCAAGGATCTAGATCCCAAAACAAAGCTGAAGAAGAAATAAAGAAATGAACGGAGTTTGAAGATCTGCTAGACTGAAAACCTGAAAGGGCGGTCTAGGTAAAATTTAAGATCATTCCCCTGCTAAGTTGAAAATCCGAAAAGGCGGCTTAGGCAAAAACTAAGGGGCTGGGGCTAGCTTGCTGGATCGAAAACCTAGAAAAGTGGTTCAGTAAAAAGTTAAGGCTAACACGGTCCGCCAAGTTAAAAACCTTGAAGATGTGACTTGGTCGCGGTAAGAGAATCATTAGGAGAAGGCTACAGCCGGTATCAAGACTGAAGATTGAAAATAAGTTCAAGCGAGTTCAAGTATCATCCTAGAAATTGGGGGTATTGAAACCAAGCAATCCAAGGAGTTGTAATCAAATCCTTGAGGCTTTACCATTTTAAAGAAGAAGTCTAGTGTTTACCAATGGAGAAACTACTCTTTGAAAGGCCAGACTTACCTATAAAAAATTAACTAAGTCAGAAGCACCGCTGTGTTTGTCAGTGTAGACAGTCAATTTCTATTCATTCTAAGTTCACTCTTTCAGAGTTCCTCAATCCTTTGAATAGTGTCATTTACCCAAATTTTCTCTTTAAGAAGAGTCAGCCACCGTCCTTGTGTCCAAATGATGCAACTATCTCGGTAAAAGATGTCTGGTGTAGCTAACCCCCTCCAATTGTTCCAGAGCTAAGTTAATCCGCAGGCAAGAATTTCAGGAGTTAAGAAAAAAATCCAGTCTAAACAAAGTCAGTTCCAGAAGAATTCAGAAGCAGAAACATCCGAAAGACCAGTTCCCATAAGAATATCATACCCTAGAAAAGCACCTTAAGCTTGGAAGAACCTTAGATGCAATGGTGGTTGAGCTAGTTTCTCAGAAAGATGAACCATTAAAAATCGAAATCTCCTTCCAGTCAGTTGAATATTTGTCTGAATGCTTGTCAAAAGAAGAATCCTCTGTACCAGTGTCCAAATATTCCGAGGTCCCAGTTCACATCCCCAGTAAAGAAGATCTTGATCTAAGAAATTTCAATTCCTATGAGACTTTCTTGTTCATCCCCAGTAAACAATTCAAAATGCGAATAAACTTTTGTAAAAACCAGTTTACTGGTTCATCAATTACCAATTCCTAATTCGCCAGTACCAGTTCACCGATTGCAGTATTGCAGTATTCCAGTTCCAGTTCCAGTATTCCAGTTCTGACATCCGGTACCCAGTATTCTAGTGTTCCAGTATTCCTGTTCCAGTATTCCAGTATTTTAGTATTCTAGTTCCAGCATCCAGTATCCCGTTTCAATTCCAGAATTCAAGTATTTCAGTATGCCAGTTCTAATCTCCAACTCCAGTATCCAGTATTCCAGTTCCAGTATCCAGTATCCTATCGTCAAGTTTCCAGTGTTCCATTTTCCAGTACTCCAGTTCCGGTAACGAGTTTCGGTTCCAGTATCCCAGTATTTCAACACTCCAATTGATGTACCCAGTTCCATTGTTCGAAAATCCAGTGTTCCAGTACTCCAATTTTAGTATCCAGTATGTCCTTGTTCTAGATTCCCGATTTTTGGTGTTTAGATCAAGATTGTAAGCCCAATGGTTCCCACCTTGGCATTCCCATCTTATTTTGATGATTCCAATACACAACTGATTTTATATCACTAATGTGTTTGAGATGTCTAAGTTGTAGATCTTAATTAAGCTAAGACAAGATTGCTTGGATTGAGGCCAAGAAGCTCTCATTGGACCACATTCGGAAGGCCAAAGACATCAAAGATCCAAGACGCATGAAGACTTGAAGCATCAATTGAAGATCAAAGTCATTTTAGAATGTATAGATCCAATCCTAGTTTAGGATTTTAGGAGGCATAAATTAAGTTAATCTCACACACCCCAAATGTTTAAGAGATTGTCCTTGTGTGTTCCTGAAATCCAAGTAGAGACTTGGTTTGGCAACCTAGAGGGGGGGGTGAATAGGATGTTAAAAAACTTTTGCCTCTTAGAAAACTTTTACTAATTTGACCCTAGTTTTATCCCATGGTTAATTAAGTTGAATTAGTTAAGCTTAACCAATTTTCACAAATGTATATAAGCTTAAAAACCCTTGTTTAAACAACAAACTTAATTAGGAGATTTAGTGGGCTAATTAGCAATGTAAAGATATTCACGTTGGATGGCAATGCTAACTCACTCAATTCTAAATAATAAGACAAGCACAAATAAGAGAGTGAGAGAGGGAGTGAGAAATCGAGAAATACCAAAGCAAGCGAAACAAGGATTTATAGTAGTTCGGCCAACGGCCTACTCCACTCTACTCAAGGTCGCACTTGAGGATTTCCACTATTGAGACCTCCACGACGCCCGGCTCCAAAGCTTTTACACTCCAAGGAAATTAAATGAGGATGCCCTTCCACCTTTACAGTGACTCTCCTTCTCCGCCGAGTTCTAAGCGGTTCACCTAAGGGAATTAAAAACAACGGATGCCCTTGCCACCGATCGAATAAAGAAGAAGAAGTATTAGCCTCTTACTAGGCTTGATTACAAGTTGTAGCTCCAAGGATGCTCTCAAAGATAAACAAGTTTAAACCTAACCAATCTCAAGTGGATTTTCCCAAAGTCAAGGCACAATGAAGGATTGGTGAGAGATTAACCCAAAAAATGATTCACAAATGGATTTCTAGGGTTTATTAGAGTTGGACAATGTTCCTCATGTGTTTTGGACCCTTGAATGGGTATATATAAAGTCCCAACTCCATGTGACCGTTTGGGGGGTAAAACAGTCAAAACTGGGTCAAAAAATCAACTACCCGTTGCACCCCAACGGCTATATTTTTTTGAAGAAAAACATTTCTCGGAGTTCCGAGAATTCAAACAGAGCTTTTAATTTTGGAATCTGGAGCATTTCTCGGAGCTCCGAGAATGTTCTCGGAGTTCCGAGCTCGGAGCTCCGAGAATAATTCTCGGAGTTCCGAGCTCGGAGCTCCGAGAATAATTCTCGGAGTTCCGAGACTGGTTTCCAGCAAACAGTGTCGAACTTGTAAAATTCATATCTCCCTCATTTCTCGTCGGATTTTGACGTTCCTATACTCTACGGATATGAGAAAAATGAGAGCTATCTGTTAAAAAAAATTTCAAAAATATTTGAAAATGTTTTAAATAAGTTTTGATAGGATTTAGTTGCTGGTCCAGGTTGTTGCTTCGGAACTCTGTTTTGTTCATTCTTGTGTTGAATGCCATATCGGTCCCAACATGTTGGTACACCACCATGGCCATTCACTTATCCATTTAAGTCCTTAAAGGGTGTGTTAGTTTCTTTGAAAAATATATTTTTAGGGGTTTAAACAATGTGCCTTGACAAGAGAATATGCAAGAGAGATAAGAATACATTCTACCCTTTCTATCACTCTCTTGAACTCTTCTTTTGAGCTGGGATCTTCTATGGTTAAGCTTCCATGCTTGACATCTTCAAGTTGTGGTACAAGCTCCTTGGTCGTTTGCATTAGGTTCTTGATCATCCACCTTTGGCCTTTATGAACTTCCATTGTTTGTTCAATGCTTTGAGATGGTTGATGATGAGCTTCTCCTTGGTACTTTCAAGGTGTGATTGGTCCAAGTATGTTCCAAGCTCATTTGCCATTGTGTTTGGTTCATCTTCAAGCATAGGCCAACAAGGTGCGTGCTAGTACGATTTGACTTGTGTAGGACCTGTCTAAAGCACAACACTCAAGGCAAATGATCAGTCCATAAACAACTAATCAATTTGCGTTTGTTAATCATCAAAACAAGATGATTGAATGTACCCATGGGGAACCCTTGGGCTTACAATCTCCCCCTTTTTGATGATGACAAACCAAATTGATTAGATAGGTGGGAGGAACCTCTTATGAGGATAAGATAGACAAATTAATCATTACTACTCCCCCTCAACATATGCATGAGTTATATTTAACAAGTTATAATACAAGAATGCATATGGTAATGGATCTAATCAATTATACAAATTCTCCCCCTTTTGGCATTAGCAAAAAGGAAGGATTAAGCATTTAAGCACAATTACATAAAGCATCAAAGATATTCAATGAAAATATGATGCTCCCCCTAACTTCTTATCATGAGTTAGCAATTAAAATCAAAGTATAATCCAAAGTATATATGGCATGATAAGAGACAATCAACATAGGAAATGAATAATCACAAAACAAATCAAGCCTATGTTGGCAAAACAAAGAGACATTTTAATTTTAACACAAATTTTTAGGGTGTATCTTAGTATATATATATATATATCCAATATAAATCTACCCTATGACCCGTAATATAATAATAGATTAGCAAGTTAAAGCTTATAGTTTACTTATCATGAAAGAAAAACAAGCAAGTGTATAGTTTAGCATTATAAGCCCCCTTTTTTCTTTTTCTTTTTTAAATCTAATGATATGCAATTTTTAGCATAATTAGTGAGGAAATGTTTGAATGGATAGTGTTAGCATCTTACAATGATCCATATAAACATAAAGATAGCAACAATTAGCTCTCCCCCTTAGTATTTGTCAATGGCCTTAGATAAACCTAAGATTTAAGGCATGGCATGACAGAATAGGCCAAAGATATGACAATGGAATACTTGGCTACCAAAACTTATTCTTGGAATAGATGATATCATATTGGACCATCCAAGATAACTCAAGACGCCTAAAGGATATGACACTAACATCTAGGAAATGGGCTTCTTGTCTTCAACTACACTTGAAAAACACAAGACAAGCCCGATCATAATCCATATGGAGCAACAATGCTCCAAATGATTGTACTTATCATATGCATAATGATATACACATTTAATATCATATGATAAGTCATTTAGGACAAAATCTTATCATACTAAGCTCCCCCTTTGAAAATGAGTCATGCAATGCATGAATCCAAAGGGATGTCCTTGCATAGACTCCAAAGGTTTTTGGATATATTTTCCAAAAGATACCAAGTTAAACTCAACCCTTGGGCTACAATGACACTTACTCTCCAAGTGCAGTTTATCATGATAAAATGATAGCCATAGTCTAGCTCATCATGATAAACAAGCATAGCACAAAAGATTTTCAATCTTTGGCTCATGCTCCCCCTAAATGTGATATCATATTCTCAAATTCACGCTTTACTTCCCTAAGTATGTAACATACATAACTAGCTAGGGAGATCACATATAAATGTATACCTATTCATGTTTGAGATGTTGGCACAAGGCCAATTTGTTAGATATTTTAATTAAGGTGAATGTACCATCTCCCTCTTAGAATCTAAGAAGGCTAAGGGCACCAATTGAGTGACTTTTAAGATTAAGGTTTAACATCTCATACGTGTAGATATTATCAAACAAGGGGTGATAACTATAGAATATATATATACCAATTTGAGTTCAATTCTATAGGACTAAGACATAGTGAGAATGGTCAATAAAATACACGTCTTAGAGAGTCATCCATGATTCATGAAGGTGAGAGTATACCTTATGAGAAGATATGATCATCAAGGTTTCCATGGATAATCTACCATGTTTGGATACAAAAGGCATGACACATAATGTGCATGGTCCAAACATTACATCTACATCCAAAACCACATGTAAAATGAGAAGGCATTAGGCACAAAGTGCATAAGCCCATTGAAAACCAAAACTGTGTGGGAGGCACATGTTCCCGTCACAATCTAATGTATACAACCACCTTAGTGAATTTTAATTTTACTCAAGTGAGTAAATGCCCAAATGTGATTCTAGATTTCTATGATATTTTCATTTCAAGTCATACATTGAATCTAGATTCATGATTTAACTTTCCTATATAATATATATCATTTTATGAACTTAAGGAAAGATCCAAGGATTTTATAATATATATGTATCAAATGACGCAAACTACCTTGAACACATGTATTCCATTTATGAACTTTCATGACTACTTGAACAAAATACATATAACATATCTATACATATTAAGGTTCATCTTAGTCATGAGATTATCCAATTAAAGCTCTTTCGAAATACACTAATTTTTAACCCATCTATGATTCTTATTAGATTTGATGAAAATCATTAAGCATGTAATAGAATGGGTTTTGATAGGACAACTACGTGCATGTTCGTTCACCTAGGGCACAAAAAGTTGTCTAAGAAGGGATTTGTAGTGAATTCTTAGACATAGCATCTAATACCTTAGTTTTGCTAGAAATGATATATTAAAACAATTAAATACTCAATTGTCTAGCAAGTGCCATGTTTGTCCAAAATAAAGTTCAAAGAAAAGTACTTTGGCATTTTCTCAATTTTTGCTCAAATACTATTTGATTGCCAAAAATAGTTTCATTTAAGTTCAAGCTTTAAAACCTATGGGTTTCTTTTCTTTTGGTTTTTCTAGAATGATGTGATCAATTAGCCTAACTCCTAGCAACTACCAAAACGAGTTCAAATTTTAAAGATGTACTTGAAGCTTTTAATTTGAACACATGGGCAAGAGATGTTGTTGTACACTCTATAAGGATCAATTTATGGTTTTCACATTAAATGCTCTATTGTGATTGTCATGTGGATGAATGACATATTTTAAGTGCATGATGATTTTTAAGTATATGTGGGCACTTAAACTAGGAAACTCAAAATGATATTCAATTAGGCTCATCATATCAAAGTCTCAAATTAATTACATTCAAGCATATAGACTTTGAGTTTTAAGGTGATATATATAGATATATGTTAAGCAAATATGAGCATATGATATCTATATACACATGTTTTGAAAGTATTTTCAATTTTAGGCACAACAAGTATTGATACAAAAAAAAATTAAACAAGAACAAGCACATTGTATCAACAAATATATTTTCAAATGATATTCAATTAAAGCACATCCCCTAATCTAAAATAAACACAATATAAATCATGTTAGGGGTTTTGGAACCCAAACCATCTTGGTTCCAAGCAAGTTTGTCCTAGGTGATAAGTCCTTTTTAAACCAAACAAACTTACTACTTTTTACAAATCTAAACATACATTTAGATTTGTAATGTCCAAATCTACCACAAAAATCACAAGACATATATGAGTAGATAGATGGACGGGATGAACAAGATGATTTACAAGAATGACTATGATGAAAACTATGTTTTGCACTTTCTTGTAAATAATGATTTTCCAACATTAATGTTTCATTCTTGATATTTAAGTCATTGATTTTCATTTTAAAATTTATTAATTCAAGAGATGAAAGCATTTTAATTTTCTCTTCTTCTTCTTTAAGGAGTAGATTTTCCTCTCTTAGTGAAGCAATAGTATCACTTAGTTCAATAAAATCTTTTTTAAAAATTTCATTTTCTTCACTAAGATATGCATGATCTATTTCTAGTGACCTAAACTCCTTGTGAATACTAGCTAAATTATTTTTCAAGTTTGAATTCTTAGCTAGTTGATCCTCAAGTTTCTTATGTAATTCTTGGACATTTTCAACAAGTTCTTCAAATGTGAATTCGGCATTATCCAAGGGGTCTTCATTAGATAATCCCATTAAGCACATGTTTTGATTTTGAAGATTTTCAATAGAGTCCAAAACATTTTTAGCATTTTTACAAGAGGATACTTTTTCATAAATGTTAGGTGGTAATGCACAACATATTGTAATTAGGGCTTTTGTATGTAGTAAAGATAATTTTTTATCATAATCATTTGATCTTTTAGATTTAACATTTAAATCAAAACCATTTTCAATTATCTTTATCATATCTTTATCTAGACCTTTTAAGAATGTCTTCATATGGATCAACCATGATCCATAATCCGAACCATCCAAAATAGGTAGTCTAGATCCCATCTTTTAAGTTGCCAAAAAGTTTGATCTTTTAACTCTTAACCGGTTAGGGTCTTAATCAAGAGCCCAAGCTCTGATACCAATTGAAATCCAAGTAGAGACTTGGTTTGGCAACCTAGAGGGGGGGTGAATAGGATGTTAAAAAACTTTTGCTTCTTAGAAAACTTTTACTAATTTGACCCTAGTTTTATCCCTTGGTTAATTAAGTTGAATTAGTTAAGCTTAACCAATTTTCAAAAATGTATATAAGCTTAAAAACCCTTGTTTAAACAACAAACTTAATTAGGAGATTTAGTGGGCTAATTAGCAATGTAAAGATATTCACGTTGGATGGCAATGCTAACTCACTCAATTCTAAATAATAAGACAAGCACAAATAAGAGAGTGAGAGAGGGAGTGAGAAATCGAGAAATACCAAAGCAAGCGAAACAAGGATTTATAATGGTTCGGCCAACGGCCTACTCTAATCTACTCAAGGTCGCACTTCAGGATTTCCACTATTGAGACCTCCACGACGCCCGGCTCCAAAGCTTTTACACTCCAAGGGAATTAAATGATGATGCCCTTCCACCTTTACAGTGACTCTCCTTCTCCGCCGAGTTCTAAGCGGTTCACCCAAGGGAATTAAAAACAACGGATGCCCTTGCCACCGATCGAATAAAGAAGAAGAAGAAGTATTAGCCTCTTACTAGGCTTGATTACAAGTTGTAGCTCCAAGGATGCTCTCAAAGATAAACAAGTTTAAACCTAACCAATCTCAAGTGGATTTTCCCAAAGTCAAGGCACAATGAAGGATTTGTGAGAGATTAACCCAAAAAATGATTCACAAATGGATTTCTAGGGTTTATTAGAATTGGACAATGTTCCTCATGTGTTTTGGACCCTTGAATGGGTATATATAAAGTCCCAACTCCATGTGACCGTTTGGGGGTAAAACAGTCAAAACTGGGTCAAAAAATCAACTACCCGTTGCACCCCAACGGCTATATTTTTTTGAAGAAAAACATTTCTCGGAGTTCCGAGCAAATTCTCGGAGTTCCGAGAATTCAAATAGAGCTTTTAATTTTGGAATCTGGAGCATTTCTAGGAGCTCCGAGAATGTTCTCGGAGTTCCGAGATCGGAGCTCCGAGAATAATTCTCGGAGTTCCGAGACTGGTTTCTAGCAAACAGTGTCGAACTTGTAAAATTCATATCTCCCTCATTTCTCGTCGGATTTTGACGTTCCTATACTCTACGGATATGAGAAAAATGAGAGCTATCTGTTAAAAAAATTTTAAAAATATTTGAAAATGTTTTAAATAAGTTTTGATAGGATTTAGTTGCTGGTCCAGGTTGTTGCTTCAGAACTCTGTTTTGTTCATTCTTGTGTTGAATGCCATATGGGTCCCAACATGTTGGTACACCACCATGGCCATTCACTTATCCATTTAAGTCCTTAAAGGGTGTGTTAGTCTCTTTGAAAAACATATTTTTAGGGGTTTAAACAATGTGCCTTGACAAGAGAATATGCAAGAGAGATAGGAATTCATTCTACCCTTTCTATCACTCTCTTGAACTCTTCTTTTGAGCTGGGATCTTCTATGGTTGAGCTTCCATGCTTGACATCTTCAAGTTGTGGTACAAGCTCCTTGGTCGTTTGCATTAGGTTCTTGATCCTCCACCTTTGGCTTTCATGAACTTCCTTTGTTTGTTCAATGCTTTGAGATGGTTGATGATGAGCTTCTCCTTGGTACTTCCAAGGTGTGATTGGTCCAAGTATGTTCCAAGCTCATTTGCCATTGTGTTTGGTTCATCTTCAAGCATAGGCCAACAAGGTGCGTGCTAGTACGATTTGACTTGTGTAGGACCTGTCTAAAGCACAACACTCAAGGCAAATGATCAGTCCATAAACAACTAATCAATTTGCGTTTGTTAATCATCAAAACAAGATGATTGAATGTACCCATGGGGAACCCTTGGGCTTACAGTTCCAACACTTTGGAACCCTCATAACAATCCCAACTTGGTGTAGAGTTGGAAGCCCAATAAACAGAATTGAAAATCTGCTGCATATGGGCTTCTCGGAACTCCGAGAGAATTCTCGGAACTCCGAGAAATCCTCGGAGCTCCGAGCTCGGAACTCCGAGAAATCCTCGGAGCTCCGAGATTTGGTCCAGTAGCTTTTTTCCCACTTCTGTTTGTATTCCCGGAACTCAGAGAGAAATTCTCGGAACTCCGACGAATTTCTCGGAACTCCTAGAATTCTCTCGGAACTTCGAGACCACTATAACGGGAAGAAAAAAGAGCCGTTGGTGTTTTTTCCATAATTACCACTATGCCACCAAACGGTCATATTTGGGTTTTTCTATATATATGGGTATTCCCAACTTTCCAATCATTAATCCTAACACTCAAAAACTCTATTTGAATTTCCCAAGAGTGAATCAAACTTGTTTATGCCTCTCATCCGCTAGATTTAGGATTTGGATCATTAGGCTTAAATTTGTACATCTTCTACAAATCTTGTAAACCCTTGTGAGGGATTGTTTTAGTTCTTTCTTTCTTTATCAAGATTGTATTCGGGCGAGTGTTCGGAGAAGCGAAGCCCACTCTCCGTGGTAAGGATTGCCACCAAGGTTAAAGGCGATTGGAATTGTAATCGGCATTGATCTTCGCCGAAGTTAAGAAGATCAAATAGTGAAGCCATCAACGGGTTTGGTTGGTGGAGTGGAGTAGGCCTCGCGTTTTGAGGACTGAACCACTTTAAATCTCGGGTGCACTCTCTCTGAAACTCTTGCTTTACATTTGCACTGCACTTAGGATTTAACTTGTGTGCTTGAATTTCATTCTTGATCTCTCAATCTTCAAAATTGGGTTAGAAGTTTTCAAAAGATTAAAACTTGTTAGTAACCTAATTTTTCCTCCTCATTAGTTTCCATTAGAGTAAGTACTCGGGACCACCCTTAGAATTTCACTTGGTATCAGAGCCTTGGCTCTTAAAAGATTTTCTTTTCTTAAAATCTTTGGAAATTTTTTTAAAATTTTAACAAGGGAAAGATCATAAGATGGAACCGGACTTCCGGAAGGCCATTCCACAACTAGACCTCCTTTCTTTGATGGGTCCAACTATGGACATTGGAAAACAAGAATGCGCATCTATCTTCTTTCGATAGATGTGGAACTTTGGCATATTGTTGAAAATGGATACACTTTGCCTTCCAAGCCATTTGAAGAATGGAATGTCGTAGAGAAAATGCATGCAAATTTAAATTACAAAGCTATAAACTCTTTGTTTTGTGCCTTATCTACGGAGGAATTTAATCGAGTAGCTCTTTTTTATTCCGCCAAGGTTATTTGGGATACTCTTGCCGTTGCCCATGAGGGAACATCACAAGTGAAGGATTCCAAAATAAACTTGTTAAAGAGCAAATATGAAATGTTTAGAATGGGTCAAAATGAAAGTATTTCCGAAATGTATACCCGATTTTCTAAAATTTCAAATGAATTAGCTAATCTTGGTAAATCTTATCCTACTGATGAGCTTGTGACTAAGTTGCTTAGGTCACTTCCTCCTTATTGGGATCCAAAGGTCACCGCCATCCAAGAATCAAAAGATCTCAAGACGCTAACTATGGAGGAGTGTAAGCCCAATGGTTCTCACCTTGGCAATCTTCTATGTTTTGATGATTCCAAACACAAGTTGAAATGTGTTGTATTTCTAACGTGTTTTGATGTTTAAGTGCATGTATTGAAGATTCAAACATTTCAAACACTTAGATCAAGAAAAACGGCATGAATCGAGGCTTGTACATCCTTGAACACCATTTGAAGCCAAAGGATAATGAAAACTTGGAGCATTTAAGGAGAGATCTTGAAGAGCCAAAGAAATGGAGGTGATCCATGCAAGAGTTCAAGACTTGAAGATGTGCTTCAAAAGTAGAAGATTTGAAGGCTTAAGTCTTGTGTTAGATTGTACATCTAATCCCTATTAGGTACCCCATGTTGAGGCATAATCAAGTCACTAATAAGGTCCCAAACAATATTAGAATATAAGGAAAAGACCCGTGGACCAAAGCCCTAGTGCCATAGATAGCTTAGAATTGCAAAAGATTCAAATCAGCACACTTAGCAGTTGAATTTTGAGATCAGGGAATAAATCCTATCATAACTGATCCTAAATATTTTTAAATATTTTTAAAATTATTTTTAACAGAAAGATCTCATCATTTCCATTCAAATCAAGCATAAGAACGTCGAAATCCGATGAGAAACGAGTGAGATATGAATTTTACAAAACCGGGTCTGAAATCTGAAAAATGCCAAAAATGCCCTGAAATAGATCCGTTGGGAAGTTGCCCAGAATTACAGAAATGCCCCTGTAACGGCTAGTTTTGGGTTTTCTCTATATATATGGGTTCCCTAAACATGTGAACTCATCTCTCTCATTCCTAAACATGTTTTAAACATATTAGAGAGTGGTAATCACCCTTGTGCCTCAATTTGGGATATCTAAAGGGATTAGACCTAGGCTTGAATTTGTACATCATTTCATAAGTGGAATTTGTGTGAGCTTGAGTGCTATCTACCCTTGAAGAGGGAAGTTGTAATTTTCTATTTTCTTTCATTGTATTTGGGCAAGTGTTCGGAGAAGCGTAGCCCTCTCTCCGTGGTGAGGATTGCCACCAAGGTTAAAGCGATTGTAATTGGCACCGGTCTTCGCCAAGGTTAAGAAGATCAACATAGTGAAGCCATCAACGGGTTTGGTTGGTGGAGTGGAGTAGGCCTTGTGTGTTTGAGGACCAAACCACTTTAAATCTCGGGTGCACTCTTTCTTGTCTCTTGCTCCTTTCTTGCATTGCACTTTAGATTTAACTTGCTTGCTTAAATTGTTTTATTTTTTGATCTCTTAATCCTTCATTAGAGAGTTTAAATAATTGGGTTAAAATTTCAAAAGGTAAATTTTATTTTTATAAACCTAATCTCCTTTTAGGTTGCCACTTGGGCCTATCATTAGAATTTCAAGGAGCTTGTAGGATCTCTTATCACTCATGAGATGCTCCTCACTAGCCGTCAAGAAGAGAAGAAGCCGAAAGAGAAAGTCGATCTTTAGCTCTAAAGGCCTCCAAGACGGACTCATCATCCTCAAATGAAGCGGATAGTGATGAGGAAGAAGCGTTAAGAAAATTTAAAAGCTTATGGAGAAAGAAACATAAAAAGGATAAAAAGAAGAAGAAGAAAATGAAGTAGAAGGAGGAATAAGGTGTTACAATTGCAAGAAGATGGGACACAAAAGACCGGAGTGTCCTCTTCTCAAATCATCTTCCTCGAAAAATAAGGGAAAGAAGGATTGGAAGAAGAATAAGGGTCTCGTCGCCGCTTGGGATGCTTCAAGCACGTCGGGCAAAAGTTCAAGCGAAGAGGAAGATAAAAAAGATGATCTTTGCTTCATGGCACTCACCTATGAAGATGAGGTAAATTCTAACCCCAATGAGTCTTGTAATTCATCAAGTAGTGATAGTGAAAACATATCTTATGATGAATTGTGCTTAACCTTGCATTCTCAAATTTTAAAAAATAAAGTTCTTAAAAAATCTATTTCAAAATTAGAAAATGAACTTGATACTTTGAAAAATGAGTCATCTTCTTCCATATCTAAATCCCAAGCACAACTTGAAGATTTTAAACTTGAGATTAAAACCCTTAAGGGTAGTTTGGATGAGAAATCTTGCCAAATTGTTAAACTTCAAGATGTGGCAAGCTCTTCCAAATCTTATGAAGATGACACTAATGATTTTCTAAATCAAATAACCCATCTTCATAATGAAAATGAAAGGTTAAGATTATGTCTCCATGGATTCTTAAATGGCAATAAAATAATTGACATAATCTTGAAGAAGGCTAGTCATAGACCTAATCATGCATTTTATGATAGGACTAGTCTATCAAACCCTCATGTTAGATGCCATTATTGTGAAATCAATGGTCATTAGCAATTCCAATGTGCATCTAAAATTAGGGATTGTGGTGGAACCAAGAAATCTTGGGTTCCCAAAGCCCCCATATGATTCTCTTCATATGTGCTTTTAGATTAGGGGCTTGAACTTAAAATTGAATATCTTTTTATGGTTATTTAAAAAATCCACTCTTATATTGAATTTGTTTTCCAAATAGGGGGAGTTCTATGTTTGTCTTTTTCCTTGAAAAAGGGGGAGCTTAAAATTGAAAATTTTATCCCTTTGATTTTCTTTTACCCCATCTTTTTGAAAGATGCCAAAGGGGGAGAGAAATCTAGTGTAAGAAAATATATGCATGCTTTTATTGGAAAATCTCTTGTGCTTGTCATCATCAAAAAGGGGGAGATTGTAAGCCCAATGGTTCCCACCTTGGCATTCCCATCTTATTTTGATGATTCCAATACACAAGTGATTTTATATCACTAATGTGTTTGAGATATCTAAGTTGTAGATCTTAATTGTGCTAAGACAAAATTGCTTGGATTGAGGCCAAGAAGCTCTCATTGGACCACATTCGGAAGGCCAAAGACATCGAAGATCCAAGACGCATGAAGACTTGAAGCATCAATTGAAGATCAAAGCCATTTTAGAATGTATAAGATCCAATCCTAGTTTAGGATTTTAGGAGGCATAAATTAAGTTCATCTCACACACCCTAAATGTTTAAGAGATTGTCCTTATGGTGTTCCAACACTTTGGAACCCTCATAATAATCCCAACTTGGTGTAGAGTTGGAAGCCCAATAAACAGAATTAGTTCCGAGAATTTCTCGGAACTCCGAGACCACTATAACGGGAAGAAAAAAGAGTCGTTGGTGTTTTTGCCAGAATTACCACTATGCCACCAAACGGTCATATTTGGGTTTTTCTATATATATGGGTATTCCCAACTTCCCAATCATTAATCATAATACTCAAAAACTCTATTTGAATATCCCAAGAGTGAATCAAACTTGCTTATGCCTCTCATCCTCTAGATTTAGGATTTGGATCATTAGGCTTAAATTTGTACATCTTCTACAAATCTTGTAAACCCTTGTGAGGGATTGTTTTAGTTCTTTCTTTCTTTATCAAGATTGTATTCGGGCGAGTGTTCGGAGAAGCGGAGCCCACTCTCCGCGGTGAGGATTGCCACCAAGGTTAAAGGCGATTGGAATTGTAATCGCCATTGATCTTCGCCGAAGTTAAGAAGATCAAATAGTGAAGCCATCAACGGGTTTGATTGGTGGAGTGGAGTAGGCCTCGCGTTTTGAGGACCGAACCACTTTAAATCTCGGGTGCACTCTCTCTACTCTTGCTTTACATTTGCACTGCACTTAGGATTTAACTTGTGTGCTTGAATTTCATTCTTGATCTCTTAATCTTCAAAATTGGGTTAGAAGTTTTCAAAAGATTAAAACTTGTTAGCAACCTAATTTTTCCTCCTCATTAGTTGCAATTAGAGTAAGTACTCGGGACTACCCTTGGAATTTCAAAGATTCCAGTTCTCTAGTTTTCAGTCCTAACATCCAGTGGTCAAATTCCAATCCAAGAGGAATCAATCAAAATGTCAGTCCAATCTAATCCCCAGTTCACCAATTATCAACTTTTGGCTCTCTAGTTTTCCGGTAATCAACCTCTACAATTTTCAGTGAACCAGCTCTTCAATTTCTCAGTTCTTTAATTCTCCAGTTATCCGACTATTAAGTCCTTTAATTATCCAGTTCTCCAGTTTTCTGCTCTGCGAGTATCCATCGCCCTATTACCCAGTTATCCAATCCTCCAATCCCTAAATTTCTACTTCTCTAGGTCTCCAATTCTTCAGTTCATCAAATCTTCAATTCTTCAGTTTCAAGTCATCCAAGTCTTCCAATTCTCCAGTCCACCCGTTGTTCGATTATTCGATTTCTCAGTTCTCCGGTTCTCAAGTCCTTAAGCCTCTAATTCCCCAGTTATCGAGTCCTCCAGTTTTTAAATTGTCATTTCAGGTCTCATTCTTTTCGAATCCATTCAAAAATGATCTCTCAGTGCCATTCGATGACGGCGTTGCATCTCATTCTGAATTGCGTAATTTTTGCAATCAGATTGAGTTCATTTTTTCCATTATTTTGAACCACCAAACTCAAGGTGTTCAAAGTAAATGATTCTTTTAACTTTTTAATTCTAGGACTTCATTTTGGGATCTCGCATTACGAAGCATTTAGGTCGCATTACGAGTAGTGAATATTTTTGTTGATTAAAGCTACGCAAAATGGTTCTGTCACTTTTGCTTTGGCATTTGATGACTACATCATCTCTACGAAAGAGGGGCATCTATAGACACCCCCATTTTGCTATACTTTAAAAAAGCAAAAAATTCGGTAGTTTGTCAAGTTTCGAGTCCGTATTCCACCTAGTATTAGGCATTTGTGCATTTTAGGGTAGATTTCACCTCGTTGAAGGAATTCTGAAGTTGATTCGCGATCCTAAAGGTTTCTAGGGTATTCCAATGGTATCTAGAAGATGAAAGTCAAAGTTTCCAAGCAAGTGAAAAAAACTGCTATTTTTAGAATTTTTAGGGTTTCCCTCATTTTCCCCCATTTTTGCACTACAGGGGTATTTTAGTCATTCCCGATGTATCCCGTTTGACCCCCGTGTTGTATTTGAGAAATCTTGAGTGATTTTATAAATTTTCAAAAAGCTGCTATTTTTAGAAACTCCTTGGTTTTTTCCCAATTTGGGTATATTGGGGGTTGTGTTGGTCATTTCTAGTATGCATGAGAGTATCTCTAAAGTATGACTAAAGAACCCTCAACAATCTCAAGTGTTTTAGGGAACCTGCTATTTTTAGAAACTCATGGGGCTTCCACATTTTCATCATCTTATGGATATTTCAATCATTTCTCATATATCCAAAATCATCTTGAGGGTACAGCTGATGAATTATGAGTAATTTCGTAAGATTTAAAAAACCTACTAAATATAGATATCTCAAGGTTTTCTCTTAGTCTTGCACTTCCGGGGTATTTTAGACATTTTCAATATATCATATTTGGTCCCTAAGTTGTGTCTAAGAAATCTTGAGTCCTTTCATAAAATTTCAAAAATATACTATTTTTGGAATTTCTCAGGGTTTTCCCTAGTCTCACCAAATTCTTGCACCACAGGGTAATTTGGTCTTTTCCTGCGTAATTTTTTTGATCCCCGAAACGTGTTTGAGAGATTATGAATGATTTCCTGAATTTTAGAAAACCTGTTAAATTTAGAATTTGTCAGGGGTTTCGCTTAATTTGGAAATCCTGAGTGTTGAGGGCATTTTGGATATTTTCAGGGGATACCAAATGATCCTGTTTGATATTGCTCACCGAAAGGACCGAACTTGTGTTCGATCATGTGTTAGGAATGCACCATAAATGTCAAATGGGTTGGGTTCATATATAGAATGTTGAATTTAGAAATATTTAATTGAATTTTTACGAAAAAACCCGAAACCCGTGTGAAATGGCCCATTGGGCCAAAGCCCGCAAAGATGGAGCTCATGTGGGTTCACCCGTGTAGGTCAACCACCATGGTGGGCGCCCCACATGGCTGACCCACATGAGTTGGGCACCCAACCTTGATGATGTCACAATGGTGACATCATATTTGTTAAAAGAAAAATAAAAAGAATAAAAAGAAAAGAAGGAAAGAAGGAAAAGAGGAATGATTGCTTAAAAAGGTTTTTTCCAAAGATGCAATGTGGAATGGGAATAGCATGTCTTGATTGACAAGAAATTAAGATTAGAATCAAATCCAATTTGGAAACAAGAAAGAAAGAAAGCAAGAGGAGAAAATTGGAAACAAGCCAAAGATGGGAGCTCTCACATGGGAAACTACTATTTCTCTCTTAACCTTAGCTTTTTGTATAAAAATAAGAGGAAACAACCTTAGTAAGGAGCTGAAAAATTCTCCACCCCCCTCTCCTCTCTCTCCAAGAAAAGAAAAACCCTTCCTTTCTCTAAGTGTATTTGGTTCATCTCTCTCAAGTGCTCTACACAAAGGGTTCTTAAATTTTTCCTTCTTCTTCTAGTTCAACATATCACACATCAAGGAATATTGGGTCATTCTTTGAGTCTTCTTGAGCGTATAAAAGGGTTGGACAAAGCGTATATCGGATCACCAACCCTAGAGACAAGGATCGCGATCAACGATAAGGATTCCTCATCTTTGTGAAGTAGAAAAAAAGCATGCTAGGGTTTACTTTTGATATATCAAATTAATGAATTTTCCTTTGAAATTCCAGTATGTTATAATATAAATTATAAGTTTTCAAAATCTAAAATTTCACCCAAAAATTAATTTTCCTCCATATAAATATTGATTTTCTTTCTTTTTTCTTCATATAGATTTAAATTGGATTTCCAAAGCAAGTGTTTGAAAACATGGGCTTTTTCAAAAAGAAATATTTTTTTAGGTTAACAAAAATTTTAAAATTACTGGAAAGTAAGATCCGGGACAATGGTCTGATCGCCTCGATTTTCGTTTTATTTTTTGAAAGATAACCCGGCAAAGGGTTATTTCTTGAAGAATAAAATAGAAGATGGGTCAAATCAAGCCCAAATTTCATGAAAATTTGTTTCCATACCGATGTTTGGATCTCCAGTTCACCCTAAAATTTTTGAATTTTTTTAATCCGAATTTAAATTACTTTAAATTCGGCCTATTTTTAATAAATACCAAAAGGTTTTGAAAATTGATGAAACTTTCCAGAATTAAAGTTTAAATATTAAGTGAATTTTTCATGAAAACCAATTTCGAAAAGATGTTTTCTTTACTGTTTTCTAATCAGTTCTCCGTTTTACGTGCCGTAATTCCTTTTAGTATTAAATTAGTGAATTTTTTAAATTTTTCTTTACAAACCAGTAACTTAGGTTACTGGAATGTTAGAGAAAAACTTTCAATTGGTTTTGCAAAGTTTTAATATGGTTTTGTAATTTATTTTAATAAACAGGTTTCAATTCCTAGGAAACAAATTCACTTTTTCTATTTACAAATCGATTTTATGGAGCAGTTTTAACTTTTAGGTTTTGAAATTTTGATAGGAAATTTTATAATCTATTATATATCTACTGGAATTTGTCTTTGATTTTAGGATACCATTAGGTGTGTCTTTTAATTAATTCTTTGATTTTCTCCGATTTTTGTGTGGATTTTAATTGGCATCAAATCGTTATAAACATCTTTGAAATTTTTACAGTAGCCTAATATCATGACCAACTTTATACTGTAAACGTTTAAGCTAATTTGAAAGCCATATGCTATAAGTTGCTTTGTTAATCCATAATCTGACTTGAATTTTGAAAATTTAAAAATTGACAGTAAAACTTAGTTAAAATTCATGAAACTCTTCCAGTAAATTACAATTATCTATATCTTGTTACTGGAAAAGTTTCAACTGATTTGAAATTCGATTGTTTAGGGTTTCTGTGTAATCCTATCAATCTGGTCTTAATGTTAATAAATCACAACTTAATAGCAAATTGTAGACACCCCATTTTGACCTGGCCCTATTTTCCCAAAAAAGTTGAATAAATCCTGAAATCGATCCCTGAAATTGAATCCAAAATCCCCCAAACTCAATTTTCAAGTTCCTGAATTTGATTCCCGAAGTGCCCTGAAAACTGAAAATCGAGGCCCAATTGCAAAAGAGCCTGAAAAATTCGAAATTGCCCACTTGAAAATTATTTTTCGAAATATTCTGAAAGCCCGAGTGATCTCCGAATCCCATTGATATTCTCAGTTCAACAGCCCTGACCTTCTCTTTCATTTGTGCACAAATTAGAAAATTACAAAGTGCCCATGAGTTTTGGTAGTGACCCCCCCTGTTTGAACCCCGGACTCCAATATGTATCGTCACAGTCATTAGGTCTTACGGAACAAATCTGTGTCCCAAAACTCATTGGAAAAACCTCCCAAAAATCGGCCCTTCATAGTGTGTTCGGGCGTCCGAACCACCCTCACGGGCCCCCCTGCAATTTTCCCCTCTCGGGAATTTTCGGTTATGGGTGTTCGAACGCCCGACCCTTGCCCTTTGGGAGTCTCCTTAGGGCTTTCGAACCTCACGATTTGGGGTTTTCCCAAAATCCACAAGAACACTGTTCCCTCCAGGTTTTCTACCCAAGAACCCTTCTTTCTTATTCCTTTAAACATATTAAACGTCTTAATAAGCTATTTATTAATCTCATCACTTGATAGGGCATCTAACGCGAAAGAGTGCAAAGATCTTCGGGGAAAAACCAATTTCCTCAACCCCAATCAATAGTTCTTTGATCGAAGAACGCAAGGCTTGATTTAAATCTATATAGATATGATCTCTTCTTTATTCTCAAGAGATCTAAATCTGTGTAGAGAGTAGAATAAACTAAAATTATATTTTAATTATATTTACATACCTCTTTAGGAGATGGATTTCCAAGCTTTTCTCTGTTCTCCTCTCCCAAAGCTCCACAAAATTTCTCCTTAGAGTTAAGGTACTAAAATCTGTAGTTTAAGAGTTTATTTATAGACTCTTGTTTTTAAGAGTCCTAATTTAGCAGGCTTTTGGAAACCTTAACTCATTTTGACTAGGAAACTAACTTGTTTCTAATTTTTAATTTAATATTTTATAATTTTATATTTGAGGACAAAAATACCCTCTCCCCCAAACGTTTCCACGTTTGGAACGTTTGGGGTATTTCAACAACCTATTCACATTGTGCCCCAACAAATGGACGGTTTGGATCATCCTATGGAGAGGGGCGTACCACACATTTTAAAAAAATAATTGTTTGTACAGTCGCCCATCATATAATTTTTCGTGTTTTAAAAAAAATATACAGGTGCCTATCTTGTTCAGAGAGAGGGAGAGTTAGTTAAAGGAGGGTATGTGGCATACATATATATATATATATATATATATATATATATATATATATATATATATATATATATGGCAGAAGAGAAAAGGAGATAATTTTGTCCATTTAACACGTCAATGTGGATGATTTTTACCCTTTTTTGCCCTCCCCACATATCTGTACGTACTATCTATGTGAGGGTAAAAAATGTATGACTGTTCAGAATTATTTGCAAAATCTGTGACATTAACACCTCGCTGGTAATTTCGAATCTTGATTTGTTAGCCACCTTCTCCAAACGCTATGTCTTGCCCATCCTTTGCAATTTTATGTATTCAGAGATTTGTTTTATTAGATGTAATGAAAAACTGCACAGAAATACTATTTCTTGAAAGGTTGCTAGTAATAATAGGTAAAGAAAGAAGCTAGCAATAATAATCATTAGGAAGTAAAGTTTGGGAGGGAAATTACGGACAACGGATACCTGGATATGACAATTATGTAGATAACTACAAAGAAGAGGTATCAAAATATGACAATTACGAAAAACTACTTTCCTTATTAATTTTTTGAGGATATTACGAATTCCGCACACCTGTAAAAATATTTACAAATTCTGGGCACCGTCAAACGAACAGCAGATTATGGAAACCTCTATAGATTGGAGGGCTAGGATCAGCCTATGGAAATGATTTTACTAACACAACCTATTGATGTTGTGTTCCATCACATGGACGGTTTGGATCAACCTATGATGTAGTCCGTACAGTTTTTTGTCGGCCCGTGCATCGCAAGGGGTTTTTTACTAAGCGTTCTAGATCATTGCAAATTGATGTTCCATAAGGATTCAATTTTGCAATGGTCCCAAGTCATTGTATAAGCCAAAACCAAAGCTTACTTTCACTGACCAATCCCATGTCATGCTCAAACCATATGTCAGCAATAAGAAAGAAACACATGCATCAAACTGAAATTGAAATAATAAAACTTTAAATTCATATTAGAAACCATTAGGGTAGTTATAAACAACATTGCATAAGTTTTAGATCGATAGGTTTCGCTTGATGGAACATCGCACTTAAATTTTGGGTTTAACTTTAATGGGAAGAAGGCACACCTTTTTTAGAAAAACCATATGAACTGGGTCTCTAATGACTCCTAAACCACTGCCAATGGATCCGGAATGCCAAAAAACATTAGGGTACAGTTTATCGCCTTTTCTAACACTGACTAAGAGAGGTCGAAAATCGCATATTAAGTTAAATAGGAGAGTGGCACTAGCAAAACATCAACATAAAAATTTATTTAAACACTATATGGGATTGGCTTGGCTCAGCTCGAGTTCGGCTCGGCTCGGATTCGGTTAGGGTAGGACCAAGTCGACTCGCTGAGTCAACTCAGCCCGGCATGGTCTGAGTTGACCTGGCGAGTCCACTCTGTCTTATCCAACATAACGGAAATCTTTCTTGAAAATTCCATATTCGTTCCTTTTGCACAGCAAATTTTAAATGATCACTGCAGGAGCTACAAAGCTTTAAATGGCCCGCCGTTAGTGGCGTTGGCTTCCTGTCGGCGGCGGCTATCCATCCGTACGGTTGGATCGCCGGAGACATCACTAGAACATCGCCGGTGACTGGATTTTGTCAGTGGCCAAGAAAGATAAAACTTGATTTTCTCGCCCTTTTTTAATGGTGTTTTGTTCTCTCTCTGGAAACTATACCTTTATTCCAAAATCATAATCCTCACGATTCAAATCAAGTTTATGTCATCCACTCTTCAAAAACTATAACAATTCAAAATTGATTCATTGAAGGGCGGGTGGCTAAAATTGATTTGAATTTTTCATTCAAAATGAATTGATCTCACTTGATCAATCGCCGCAACCCGAAGGTGGCTCTGATACCAACTATTAGACTTTATTTAATTTGAAATTAATGCGGAACATACCTCCGGCCATGGCGATTAGAATCGAAGATCACGAATTCCCTCAAACCTTGTTGAAACCACGAACACCGCTGCGCTACGAGCAGGAAAGAGTTCTTCTCATCTCTAGAAGACCTTAGGGCTCGATCGATGGAATCACAGGCACAGTTTTCCTCTCAGATTAGGAACCCTCTTTATGATGGAGCTTTAGCTATAACGTATGAGTTTGTTCCCATCAAACGAACACCCATATTTGTAGAATATATGGGAACACATGTATCTATGTCCTTCCACACTACAAACACCTTAGTGTTTCATAAGGTTTTAAACACTTGGGATTTATCTCTTAGACTCCTTTGTGAATAGAACACTTGTGGATAAGCCATATAGGAGAAATCCAAAACGTTTTTCCCTTTGTGTGGGTCCCATCAATGTGGGCCACACCAAAACGCCAACAGAGTGAACTTATCATCTCCCTATCCTAAAATACCATTGTCAATGATCAAATTATACTTACACTCGGAAAATGAGAAAATTGGAGAAAATAGAAAACAAATAAAAAACTACTAAAAAAAGAAAAAAGTACTAAATACCCATGTCATAAAAATGACCAAAATGCACTTATCATGTGGAAAATGAGAAAAAATAAAAATACCTAAAATGGGAAAAAAATCTTACATTACATGTAGTCAGGGAAAATGGCCAAAATGCCCTTATGTTATGAAAATACTCAAGATTCGCTTAACTAATAGAAAAATGAGAAAAAGGAAAAAGTTAGAAAAAATAGAAATTTCCTAAATTTGCAAAAAGAATTATAAGATACTCATGGAAAATGATCAAAATGCCCTCATCACATAAAAAAACAACATAAAAATGATCGAAGTGCCTTTTAGTAAAAATGACCAAAGTGCTCTTATCGCATGAAAACAATCAAAATCGACAAGTACAATGAGACTACATATATGCATGATCTCAACCATTCATTCACTTGGAAAAAGAGAGGTTGACGAGAAAACAAAGCCCTGTAAGAGAGCCGACCAACGATGGAACACCATCACTCGGAAAAGAAGGTCGACGGGAAAATGAAGTCGTCGCCTATATGAGAGCCGACCAACGATGAGGACACCATTCCCCCGAAAAAAAGGTCGACGGGAAAACGAAGTCGTCGCCTATAAGAGAGTCGACCAACGATGGAGATGCCATCGCCTGGAAAAAAGAGGTTGATGGGAAAATGAAGCCCTCGCCTACAAGAGAACCGACCAACGATCGGGACATCATTGCCCAGAAAGATAAGGCATGAAGCCAAGAATACAAAGGGACGAAACAAGGAACAATGCAAGAGGAGATAACAAGACTAAATAGGGAGAACACCCAACAAGAACATAAAGGAAGCACTACAACAGTCCCCCTCGGGCGAGACTATATGAGGCCGGAGATGACAAGACAAGAAAAAACAACTACAACACTCCCCCTCGGTCGAGACTACATGAGCTCGAGATGACGAGACAAAAAAAGATAACAAGGAAAGCGATAACAACTACCAAGGGGGCGAACGAAGAACACAAAGAGAAGATGATAACACACTCCCTCAAGAAAAGACAATATAACAACATAACAACACTCCCCCAAGAAGACAATACAAAGAAAAAGACAACATCAAGAGGAAGGACAACTCCAAGAAAAATAGGACAACACTCCCTCTCAAGTTGAAGGCCGAATACCTTTAATATGCAATGAAAACGAAGACACACAAGGAACCACATCTCTCTTGGATATTTCATCGAACACTTAGAGTGCGCCTCGAAGAAGAAGAAAAAGAAACGTAGACAAAGGCACTACACCTCTCTTAGACATTTGAGCACACATTGAAGGAAGGTTATCCCCTTCCGGCAAGATCGCTATGCGCAGCGGAACGAAAATCGCATAGGACTTTAAATTCTCTTTCCGATCTTGTTTTTGCCAAGATCCTCAAGTCTAGATTAGTTAATTATGTTAATTAAATAGAAAGAAATACCTCTTTGAAGAAGAAATCAAGGGAACCACACCGCTTGATCTGCTCCTCGAACAGTTTCGATCATTCTCAACGCCGCGAACCCCGCAAGTTGAACCGATGAATTTTATCCTTTGCACCGTTGATCGTGGATGTGAATAACACATATTCACTTCTTTAATGTCTAATATAATCAGTACCTTTGATATAAAGATCAGAGAATTATATTGGAAGCCTTCCTCTTTGAATCTATAGAGTGAAATTCCAACAATTGGAGAAGATGAAGAGAGAGAGAGTGTGTGGAAAATGATTTTCCAAGGAGAGGAGAAGTGGCTGACGAATTTTGGAGATGTAATACTCTCTAAATTCGTTCAGCCCTCTCTCTTAAATAATAATAAAAGTTTGGTTTGATCTTCCCCTTATTATCTCTCCAATTCCTATCCAATACGAAAACTAGTTGTATTAAAACTCCTTGACGAATTGGGACTCTTCCCAAATGTCCAAGGCTTTGTGGGGATGCCCAAGAAACCTTGAGGAACGTGTATTGAAGTCTCTCTCCATCCCTTGTGGCCTTATCTCATAAGAGTTGGATTTGGAAACAAATTGCTTGCTTTGTAGATCTTACATTTTAGCAATTCTTATCCAAAGAAGAGTTTGAGTGCAACTCAAAGTCCTTGAGCAATTGGGAACGTTTTCCTCAGCTCTCCAACTGTTTTGGGTGTGTGGTGGGCCCTACCAAGCTTATCCAAATGTGTAGTCCTATCCCAATTCCCAATTTTGTTCCAACTCCGCAACCTTTGCAAAACCGGTTTGGGAATAACTATCCTTGTTTGGATTTCACATTATTATACTTATTATTAATCATATTAATAATATGTAATAATGTATAATAAATGTATAATTAATTAATAATTAATTATTCAAATAATTAATTACTAACTTGCATCCATTGGGAGTTATTTCAACTCCAATTTGTCTTCGAAAAATTCTCTAATTGTCTCTTGTTAATTATTAAGAATGACATGTACATATATATATATATATATATATATATATATATATATATATATATATACTTTATTAATATCTGCATTGATCTAATGGATCATATTCGTCCGTGCAATTACATAAATGCAGAACCCTGATCCGCTTGGATGTTACCGGGTAGTTTGAGTTATGAGTGGGATCGTGCAAGGATCCGACTGTCGATCCTGTAGAACCCGATGGTGGACTACATCTACTGAGTTGACTCATACGGGAGGTGGACACCTCTTACCCCCTTGGCCCGCTCAGGGTATACCATTTTGGTCAAGTGGTGTTCGGCCTCCAAATGCATTTGTAAAATGCTTTGAAAATATTTCAATGTTTCATAAAACATTCTGATATGTTTCATAAAATATTCTGATAAACCTTTTTATCAAATCTGCTTGACCAGGCTTTTTAATAGGCCTACCGCTCAGACAAAATTGTAGATGTCAATTCCTAAATTTTAGGGTGAAGAATTCCTTATTGAGTATCACTATTGGTATTGAGGGTTTGCTCTAGGATATAGCTCTATCTGAATGTGATTCTAAAATAGAATCACTATGAGATAGACTAAGACCCTAGAATGGGCCAACAGACCAATAAGATCCCTCATATCGAAGGACATGTGAAGGGTCTTGTCTGGAAGAACAACTTTATACTCTCTTGTCCACAAGTTATTCTTTATTTGATCTGGTTTGGTTGCGCGATCCTATCGTTGCACCCATTCTTGTTGCTTAGGGTCCACTACACGGATGATCGAGATAAGTCATCTCACGACACGTGCATGTAAGCAAGACTGGTGCTAGTTGTATAAAGAAAGAGATGTTAAGTCTCTTCCTCAACTAGGAACTATTAAGGCTTGCATAGAACCATGATGTCATATCTCCTTCCTCCCTAAGGACGAACATGTATCATAAAAGAAGCACATCACATACATTCATTAATATAATACCCATTTACGTCATGAAATAAATCTTTATTGATTATTAAATATCATTCTACTAGCTTTTCAGGGCATATACTCTAACAATCTCCCACCTGCCCTCAAAGCCAGTCATGCATGTATCTTAAACCCATTCCCTCCATATGCTTGTCAAAAATCTTTTGACTAAGGAGCTTAGTCAAAAATCTTTTGACTAATCTATCACATTGTCCACTAAAGCTACTTTAGCTATGGCCACATCCCCTCTATCGATAATCTCTCGTATCGCATGATATTTTTGAAGTACGCGCTTTGACTTCTAATGAGACCTTTGATCCTTTGCTTGAGTGATCGCCCCGCTGTTATCACAATATATCATAATAGGTCTCTCAGCAGAGGGTACGACGATGTATTCTGCCTCAGTTGTGTTGTCCACCTTGGTGTCTTGCTTGAAACTCCTCCATCAAACTGCTCCATCAGCTAAGGTGAAGATCAATTTTGATGAAAATTTCATGTTGTCAACATCTGACTGAAAATCCGCATCGGTATAACAGAAACGTCTCCTCCATATACTAAACAGTAATGTTTAGTTCTTCTGAGGTACATAAGAATATCCTTGACTGTCGTCCAATGCTCTAGACCTAGGTTTGATTGATATCTACTAACCATGCTTATGGAGAAACAAATATCCGGCCTTGTGCATAACATGGCATACATCAAGCTTGCCACTGCTGAGGCATAGGGAACCTTGTTCACTTCTTCCTTCTCTTCAAATATCTTAAGAGACATCTTCTTAGAGAGTTTGATTCCATGCTTAAAGGGTATTAACTCATTTTCAGAATCTGTCATATAATACTTAGCCACTATCGTATCAATGAAAACTTCCTGTGATGGTCCAAGTGTCCTATTCCTATGGTCCGTAAACAATTTAAGGCCTAGGATATAAGACACTTCACCCAAATCCTTCATAGCAAAGGTGCTAGAAAGACATACTTTACTAATATCTTATCAATAGCAAAGGTGCTAGCCAATATCTTATCAATGAAAGCTTCCTATGGTAGTCCAAGTGTCCTATTCCTACGGTCCGTAAACAATTTAAGCCTAGGATATAAGACGCTACACCCAAATCCTTCATAGCAAAGGTACTAGAAAGCCATACTTTCGTATTAGACAACATTCCAGCATCATTCCCAATTAGTAGAATGTCATCTACATACAAAACAAGAAATCTCGCAGCACTCCCACTGACTTTTTGTAAACATAAGCCTCATCTACGTTTTGAGTATAGCCGAACTCTTTGACTGTTTGATCAAAACGAAGATTCCAACTGCGTGATGCTTGCTTTAATCCATAAATGGATCTTTGTAACTTCCACACTTTCTGACTTCCATCTCCGGCAGCTTCAAAACATTATGGATGGATCATATAGATATCATCTTGAATGTTTTAATTCAAGAAAGCGGTTTTGACATCCATCTGCCAAATCTCGTAGTCATAGTGTCATGAGATGGCTAATAGAATCCTAATAGTCTTTAGCATGGCTACCGGCGAGAAGGTTTCCTCGTAGTCAATTCCAGCCTTTTGACCATATCCCTTCGCCACCAACCGTGCTTTGTAGGTCTCTACCTTACCGTCAGGGCCTTTCTTCTTCTTGAAGATCCATTTGCATCCAATGGGCTTAGTGCCCTCTGGTGGATCAACTAAAGTCTGTTAGTGTACATGGAGTCCATTTTAGATTTCATGGCTTCCATCCATTTTTCTGCATCGATGTCTGACATTGCTTCTTTGTAGTTGAGGGGATCATTATCATTTTGTTTGAGATCATATCATGTCTCACCCAAGTAGACAAGTCTATCGGGTTGTTTGATCACCCTATTACTACGACGGAGTGTTTGTATGGGTATTGTGGATTCTTGCGCAGTGTCTTCCGCTTTCTCCATTGGAATCTCAGGTTGCTCTTCCAAGGCAATCATATCCCCTTTGACAGTATTTTGGGTGAATTCTTCTTCCAAAAATACCGCATTCCTGCTTACAAAACAGTTTTCCTCTCTTGGATTATGAAATATATAACCCTTTGTTTGCTTGGGATATCCAATGAAAATACACCTTTCAATTCTTTCTCCAACTTATTAGCACTTATCTTTTTAACATGTGCGGGAAACCCCCATATCCTCATATGATTTAATGAGGGTTTCCTGTCAGTCCATATCTCATATGAAGTAGATGGTACTGATTTAGTTGGGACACAGTTTAAGAATAGAGTGCCGTTTCTAGGGCATATCCCCATAGAAACAGAGGTGCTTCTGTGAACTCATCATAGACCAGACCATGTCCAACAAAGTCCTATTTCAACATTTTGAAACACCATTCAATTCTGGTATTGCAGGTAGGGTCCATTGAGAAATAATTCCATTTTCCTTTAAGTAATCCCTAAACTCATCCGAGAGATACTTTCCACCTCTATCTGAGCAAAGAGTCTTTATCTTTTGTTTAAATGATTCTCTACTTCATTCTTGAACTCTTTGAACGTTTCAAAGTTCTCAGACTTACGTCGCATAAGGTACAAATATCCGTACCTTGAATGGTCATCCTTAAAAGTCACGAAGTATATCAGCCTTCTTCTTTCCAGATGAGAAATGGGTCCACATACATCATTATGTATAATCTCCAACAAATCTTGGGATCTTTCACTCTTGCCCTTAAAGGAAACTTTGGTCATTTTACCTTGAAGACATTGTTCACAAGTTGGAAAAGGTTCTACTAGGATAGAATACAATGGACCATCTTTTACCAATCTTGTAATCCTATCTGGGTTGATATGGCCTAATCAAAGTTGCCACAGATGTGTGGGATTAGTAGTATTCCTTGCCATTTTGAGGTTTGGAATATTTTGAATAGGAATATCCTCAATGTTACTTATATTTTCTAAGGCATTTACTATAAATAATCCGTCAACTAATGTACCTTCTGTAGTCAAGGAATTTTTGTGTTTGATAAACGCACTACTTTTATTAAAAGTTGTTGAATGACCATCAATCAAAAGTTTAGAAACTGAAATCAAATTCCTTCTAATGGAAGGTAAAAAAGATAATTATTTAAACGTAAATATCCTCCTGAAAATGATAGTAGTAGATCACCCACGACTTGGACTACAACTGTTGCATCCGTTCCAACCTGTAGATAGAGTTCGCCCTCAATCAACCTTCTACGTTTCCTGAACCCCTGTAAAAAGTTGCATACATGTGAGGTTGCACCAGTATCCACACACCAGGAATAAGCAGAACCAATTAAATTGGTTTCTGCAACAAAGATTTGCAACATACCTTGAGAGGTCTTGTTCTATTTAGTTGCTAAGTAATCTCTGCAATTGCTCTTCCAGTGACCAACTTTTCCACAGTCGAAGCATGCATTATTGGATTTGGTTGACTTTTTCTTGTTCTTGACTTTGGAAATATTTTTCTTAGACCCCTGGCCTTTACCCTTTCTTTTTTTCTTGCCTTTCGGTTTGGGAGTTGAGACTACATTAACTTCAACTAAGAAAGAGAATTTCTTATTCTTTTTCTAAAGATCATCAATAGATTGAAGATGATTCAACAACTATATCAAAGTCATTGACAATTTGTTCATGTGGTAAGTCATGACAAAGTCATTGAATGATGGTAGTAGGCATGCTAACACCATGTCGACTTGCGACTCTCCATCTAACATGGCTCCTAAAACTTTAAGCTACTTTAGATAGCCCATAATCTTCAACATGTGATCTCTAACTGGGGTACCTTCCACCATTTTAGTAGAAATCAGGCCCTTAATCGCTATTTGTCTGGCACTACGAATTTGTTCTCCAAACATCTCCCTAAGATTGTACATAATATCAATGTACGAAAACATTCTTACATGTTGTTGCTGCAACACATTCGACATCGACCCAAGGATATAGCACTTAGCTATTTCATTATCTTCATGCCATTTTGTGGCTCTGACCCTTACATCCTGGGGCATCGTGACCAGGCAACTCGGGTGCCTCAGTAGTCAAGACCCAATAAACTTTCGTTGCTATGAGAACTAGAATTAAGTTCCTCTTCCAGTCCACATAGTTTGGACTAGTAAGTTTGTTGTCTTCAAGGTTCCTAGCTAATGGATTGAAGGATGACATATCTAATGTAAAGGAAAGGAGGCATAAAATAAGCGAGATTAACCATTTTAGGTTTTATCATGACATTTAACCATTAGACCTGGGTTTTTTTATCTATAATGGTACTGCCCATTGTTTGTCTCCTTTATCTGTCCTTCAAACACATAAACCAAGAGAAATGACATGATTTCTCCAATGGGCATCGGATGCTCATCAACAACAACTTTGTTGAGTATGAGTGGATTCATCTAATCCATCATATTATAATTATGATTTCCGATTTGATTTTAGCATCCATGCTTCGCAATGTATCTATCCTTTAGGCATCAACACTCTTTGTTAGGTTAAGCTAACATCCACTGCCTCATAATAATTTTACAAAACATACTAGCTTCTACTTTTGCATATGACTAATGTATTTTACAAATATCCCTTATCCTTATAGGAATCTATTAGTTACTCTAGATTAAAATCATGATCGGATTCTGCTTTGGCATATGACCGTCTTGTTCTCTAAACTAGCTAACCAATAGATGGCTATGGAAGGCCATGGAGATTAATCCTTTCGATTTAAATCCCTATTTACAACTTTATACTTTACAAAGAGGGTATCTTTTAAGTGGGAAAATCTAATTCCTATGCATGCATCTAAACCTAACCATCCAATGACAATGCATACATAAGGAAAGGAAAATTCAATCATCCATCACACATCCAAACTACGAAAAGTAAAATAACCATATCCACAAGCTTAATCTTGGCAACTTGGATTTATAGGGCTTCTCCCACTAACCATTTAAGAATTATCTAACCATTTTAGAGTTAGTTAATCCCCATAATTCTATATTACCAAAATCAAGGGTGAAATTTTGGGCAACTATTTCTATTCGCAATAGGAAAAATCCGCCGACCTCAAGGCGATTTTTCGAAGTTAATGGTACTAATATACTTCATCATATGAAGTATTTAAAGGTCTAGAAAAATCATGAAGAATGTGTCCGCACTCCATTGGATCGATGGAATCCAGGTCCGCCATCATCTATAGCCTTCTTGAAGCATCGTCATATCCAAGTTCTCTTTGATTCATTGATTTACCACCTCAAGAGTGATTTTCTTTCTTCAATACTTCTGATGTAATATGAAAGTAAACTACCCTAGTGTCCTACACTAATCTAAATAATATGTACACCAAAGAAATTTTCCATGGAAAACTAGTTATCCGCATAACTACCCAAAGGGAGTACATAAACCAATAAAACCTTTAATTAATACATTGCGAACTTTTAATTGCTACATTCCACCAATATCAAACTATAAAAATAAAAAACAAACATCCAAAATTATTATCCATATGCATCTCATGCATGGATAGAGGTAGAATAATCCTTTTTGCCCAATTTTCACCAATAATGATCAAATCATGCTGAAATTAAATTAAATAATTTTTAATTCAGCCATAAAAACTACGGACATCTAAAAAAACTTAATACAATCAATTCTTATGATGTCATAAGTCACCACAAATTTTTTTTATCAAAAACGAAATCGTTTGAGCGAGAAAAACTCGAAATAATGGTTTTCGGGAACCCTCATAATAGCTTAATTTTGAAATTTAAGTGGGAGAAAAATATTCGGACTACCATATTAGTTACTGATTATGCTTATTTCACACCCAAATAATGTTTGAAAAATTTAATCGTGGGCTATAAATTTTTCTCACAACTTTGGGGCCATTCTGAAATAAATCATGTAATTCCCGAAATAAAATCAGCAATGTTGGCCTATCTTAAAAAATTCATATCTCCCAATCCGCTCATTGAATTTTGATGATTCTTGATGCATTGGACTCATATTCGAGTCTACTTTTCAACCATCAAGAAAGATCAGATAAAAATCCCATTGAATAGATCGAAATTGTTGATCTCTACATAGCAGTCCTTATGTCGATTAATTAAGACTACGGAATAATAACCTCGGATAGCCGAGATAGAAGGTTCGGACTCACAACGGATATACCGCATGACCTATCTTTGGTTAATTTAATCCCCTAATCTGATCCCTAGTTGCTCTGATACCACTTGAAAGAAGGTTATCCCCATCCGGCAAGATCGTTATACGCAGCAGAACAAAAATCGCATTGAACTTTAAATTTTCTATCTTGCTTTTACCCTAGATCTTAGAGTCTAGATTAGTTAATTATGTTAATTAAACATAAATAAATACCTCTTTAAAGAAGAAATCAAGAAAACATGCTGCTTGATCTACTCCTCGAACGGTTTCGATCGTTCTCAACTCCGCGAACCCCGCAAGTTGAACCGATGGATTCTTTTCTTTGTACCATTAATTGCGGATGTGAATAACATTTATTCACTTCTTTAAAGTCTGATCTAATCAGTACCTTTGATATAAAGATCAGAGAATTATATTGGAAGCCTTTCTCTTTGAATATATGGAGTGAAATTTCAACAATTGGAGAAGATGAAGAGAGAGTGGAAAACGATTTTCCAACGAGAGGAGAAGTGGCTGACGAATTTTGGTGATGGAATACTCTCCAAATTCGTTATCCCTCTCTTTTAAATAATAATAAGAGTTTGGTTTGATCTTTCCCTTCTTTATCTCTCCTAATTCGTATCAAATACGAAGACTAGTTGCTAAGACTCCTTGACGAAGTGGGACTCTTCCCAAACGTCCAAGGTTTTGTGGGGACGCCCAAGAAACCTTGGGAAAAGTATATTGAAGTCTCTCTCTGGCCCTTGTGGCCTTATCTCATAAGAGTTGGTGTTGGAAACAAATTGCTTGCTTTGTAGATCCTACATTTTAGCAATTCTTATCCAAAGAGGAGTTTGAGTGAAACTAAAAGTCCTTGAGCAATTGGGAACGTTTTCCCCAGCTCTCCAACTGTTTTGGACGTGTGGTGGGGCCCACCAAGCTTATTCAAATGTATAGTCTTATCTAGGGCTGCAACTCGAGCCGGGTTTTACCCGACCCGCATCGACCCGACCCGAAAATAGCCTGGGTTGGGTTCAGGTTTCATGGGTTTCGGGTTGAGCCGGGTTGAGCATCCAAAAGCCCGCATGAATCTCAAGTCGAGCCAGGTTTGAAGGGGCCCGACCCGACCCGAGTTACATAAGTTATAGTATGTACTTTTTTTTCTATTGTTAGTTAAAAGTTAAAAGTGAAAACCCACGCACCCACTGTTATAGTATGTGAGTGTAATTTCTGCTTCTATGAGTTGAGTTGATTCAAGTGTTTGATTCAGCATTGTTTGATTGTAATTACAACATTGTTTGATTACAGCATTGTTTGATTGTAATTACAACATTGTTTGATTACAGCATTGTTTGATTCAAGTGTAATGTGAGTGTAATTACATCATTGTTTGATTCAAGTGTAATGTGAGTGTAATTTCTGCTTCTATGAGTTGAGTTGCCTTGCCAAACAAGAGTTTTCCTTAAAAAATTGCGTCAACGTGAAAAAACCCGACCCGAGATTTATCATGGGTAGGGCCGGGTTTGGGAATCGTGGGTTTTTCAAAAAAAAACCCTACCCGACCCGACCCGAGATATTTCTCGGGTAGGGTTGGGTTCTCCAAAACCCGACCCGCCCGACCTGAGTTGCAGCCCTAGTCCTATCCCAATTCCCAATTCTATTCTAATTCCGCAATTTTTGTAAAACTGGTTTGGGAATAACTATACTCATTTGAATTTTACATTATTATACTTATTATTAATTATATTAATAATATATAATAATGTATCATAAATGAATAATTAATTAATAATTAATTATCCATTTAATTAATTACTAACTCCCATCTATTGAGAGTTATTTTGGCTCCAATTTGTCTTCGAAAAATTCTCTAATTGTCTCTTGTTAACTATTGACAAAGACATGTATATATATATATATATATATATATATATATATATATATATATATATATATACTTTATTAATAACCACATTGATCTAATGGATCATATCCGTCCGTACAATTACATAAAATGTGGAACCCTGATCCGTTTAGATGTTACCGGATCATTAGAGTTATGAGTGGGATCGTCACAGGGATCTGATGGTCGATCTTGCAGAACCCTATGGTGGGCCCCACTGCGATCTCGCTCTTGTAGTTAAACTACACTCACATTAGGGCAGTGGCCTCCATCGAGACGTAACCCTGAAGATGACCGTAAGATCATCTTACCCCTAATGACATTTTGTATGCGTAAGCCCTTTCTTCTTGACTACATCTACTGAGTTGAGTCATACGAGGGGTCGACACCTCTTACCCCCTTGGCCCACTCATAGTATACCATTTTGGTCAAGCGGTGTTCGGCCTCCAAATGCATTTGTAAAATCCTTTGAAAATATTTTAATCTTTCATAAAACATTCTAATAAAGCTTTTATTAAATCCGCCTAGCTAGGCTATTTAATAGGCCTACCGCTCTGAAATAATTGTAGATGTCAATCTCTAAATTTTAGGACAAAGAATTCCTTATTGAATATCACTATTGGTCTCGAGGGTTTGCTCTAGGATATAACTCTATCCGACTGTGAGTCTAAAATAGAATCACTATGAGATAGACGAAGACCCTAGAACGGGCCGACATACCAATAAGATCTCTCAGCTCTAAGGACAGGTGAAGGGTCCTTTCTGGAAGAAAAACTTTATACTCTCTTGTCCACAAGTTGTTCTTTATTTGATCCGATTCGGGTGCGCGATCCTATCATCGCACCCACTCTTCATGCTTAGGGTCCACTACCCAGATGACCGAGATAAGTTACCTCACGACACGTGCATGTAGGCAAGACTGGTGCTGGTTGTATACAAAAAGAGATGTCCAGTCTCTTTCCCAACTAGGAAGTTAAGGCTTGCATAGAACCGAGATGTCATATTTCCTTGCTCCCTTGGATCTGCGAATCCTTTGAGCATGGCATTTCTACTATGCTACCTAAGGACGAACATGTGTCATAAAATAAGCACATCACACACATTCATTAATATAATACCCATTGATGTCATGAAATAAATCTTTTTGCGTAATAAATGTCATTCTACTGGCTTTTCAAGGCATATACTCTAACAAGCACTTGGTGTGCACCTTGAAGAACTACATAAAAGACATAGAAAATATACAAGACAACACTAGAAAACACTTCATGTCGTAACCCAAACGAGAGAATACAAGATTGGAAAGAGAGAAAGAATCAAATCTAAAGAGAAATTCATCAAAGAGTAATCACATACAAAGAGAAATACATCAAAATGGGTAATCGCAACAATAAGAAATAAGTAATCGCAGACAGAAATGTTTGATCATCACATGGTGCAATTGAGAGAGTTGATCACATCATGTGATTAACATTGCTTGAAAACAGCCTGGGATAGTCGCATCTTGCGATTAATCATGGAGAGAAACATCTTGTAAATCTGAAGATGCGATTAACACTGAGAAAAATGGTAGAGAGAAAAGATAGAAGATGCGAGAAAATATGGAGTAGGGATTGTAGATATCCCAGAAATGGGATTTCCAGGAGATATTTTAGGGATTTTGCACACATACACAAGAGACATGGAGATCTAAGAGAAAGAGATTTGAGGAATTTGGAGAGTTAAAAGAGGGTTTGCAAGTAACCCAAGGCCAAAGAAAAAGAAGATACGAGAGATTTTCTGAGATTTGAGAGATATTTTAGGATTTTTCTAAAAGAAACAAAAATAGGAAAAAAAAAACCAACACACAGAGAGATACAAGAGATGAGAGATACAACAGAGAGAGAATGGTGTGAAGTGGATAGAATCTTCTTCTTTTCTTCGATCAGTCCTTTGGCTCTAATACCATGTTAGAAATGAGATTAGGGTTAAAAGAGAGGAAGAAGATGAGTAGAGAGATTGAGAGCCTCCACTAGGGAGCTACTCAGGTAAATGATGTATATCTAGGCCCAAATAGGGATCCAATGTACAATGACTCCAATACCCCTAATGTTACAAGTAATGACGAAATTACCCTAACACATCACTCAACACTTCCAATCTAATACATATCACTCTTTAAAATAGCCATTGATGGTGATTTGGAACTTAAGAAATTGCAGAAAAACTCCCTTCCTCTTCGTTTCTCCTTGCTCCACGAATTTCAGTGATGGAAACCGGCTTTAATCGCTCTTTCACGTGGATTAGAAAAGAGGGATTAACGCAACTTATCGTGTGCAAGCAGGGGACCAAGAGGATATCTCTTATACCAAATTGGGAGAGTGGGGAGTGCCCCACATCGCGCAAACTACCCCACGATCTCCCCCTCAACTTTGTTTACATTTTCTTGTCTTTCAAAACCAATGAAAAACCGTTTTCACAAAAAATGGATTTGGCTTTATCTTTTCACATTCGATCCTAGCCCTTGATTATTGCTAGAAAATCTAAAGGCTGGGATAAATCCCAACTTTCTCCCACTTGGCCTGCAATAAACATTTTGGCCTACCTTAGGGATCAAAACCTTAGGTGATACTTCAAACCCACCATTACTCATTCCGTTCAGTAAAAACTACCAATAACAAATCATGTAACCATTAGGTCACCAACTCGACCCAATAGCCTACTCCATGATTATATCATCGGTAATTCCTACCAACATGAATGTAACGCATACATGCATGAAAACGTAAATATAGTCCATAAACAGTCAATCAGACATTCTACCTCTTACCAACAATCCATAAAAATGTGTACAATAACATAATGGAGCGGTAGAAAATATAATCATTAAACCAGAATCAGAAACCAAAGTGTATATACATAAATGTATCTGAATACTTGATGCAGACTCCCACTATCAAAAGCTACAAAAACTGTCCACCAATCCCATGCGCGCTACATGCTCTCTAAAGAGCTTTGGTGACAAGCCTTTGGTCAAGGGATGTATATATATAGGCCCAAATAGGGATCCAATGTACAATGACTCCAATACCCCTAATGTTACAAGTAATGGCGAAACTACCCTAACACATCACTCAACACTTCCAATCTAATACATATCACTCTTTAAAATTCCAGTGGGTGTGACTAAGAGAATGGAAAGAATTCAAAGAAACTTCCTCCTGGAAGGAAAAAAGGTTAAATCACTTAGTCAAATTGTAGGCGGTGTACCTCCAAAAAATGGAGGGGTTGGGCATTAAAAATCTTACCTTGAAAAACAAGGCACTTTTTGTGCAGTGGCTATGGAGATTTGGAGAGGGTAACAGTCCTATAAAGGAAGGTAATTGGTAGGTAAAAAAAGGTTAGGTAAGAGATAAAGGCCTGAGGACTTGGAAGTCCGTAAGTCCTGCAGTGAAGGAGTTTGAATCGGGGATTAGGTTAAGGTTAGGGGAAAGGGAGAGTAAAGTTTTGTGTAAAAAGAAGAAGAAAAAAATGAAAGGAGAAATATTGGTTTCATCTTACTTGGAAACACGTTCTACATCTTCATCTTCATTGTTTGTATAAACTGGTTTCACCAAAGTCTTCATCTTCATGGTTTACACGAATGACACTAGAGCCAAGGAATCCGAAGATACTTGTTCGCTCTAATAGATTCAGCTACTCAGGCTACACTCTACAGGGACCAATTGACTCTCCAATTTTCAGCCACTCTTCTTCACAAAGTCACCCAACTAGCTTAGACTTGTGTATCCATTTTGCTATAACAGCCCCTATAAGAGTTCACCTGCGTCACTCGTGCAGAGAAAGAGAGAGCAGTGGAAACTTTGAAATGGAAAGGGAAGTTACCGATTTCTTTCGTTCTTGATCATGGTAATGAAAAAAATTTCATAAGGCCTTGTTTGGATTGAAGGAAAATTTTTTATGGAGGAAAATCTTTTGTCAGGGAATTTGTCTTTGTTTCCTCAATTGAGAGGGAAATGCTCTAGGGAGATCATTATAAATTGCAGGTCCCTATAATAAAACTTGAACTGTGGTGGTGCACATCACTTTCATTTATGTGTAATTAAACAATTGGAAAAGTTTTTCTTCTCTTGCAATCCAAACCATTCATTTGTTGGGCAGCACATGGATTGTCTCATGATGCTCTGCTCTACAAGTTCAGCAGCCTGGATTGCAGAAACACATCCCTATTTAAGTTGTGCCCAATAAATAAACAATTTGGATCATCCAATGAAGTGGGCCCCATTGCATTTTTTAAGTGTTGTATTTGTTCGGCCTGTTTCTAAAAGTTGCATCCTAAAATTCCACAATTTTGCATATGTTTCCATAAGTTTCTATGATTATACAAGATCTCCACCGAAATTTCTAACCGAAACTGAAATGTTTCCAAAATTGAAATTTAAAACCTTTTTGGCCCCAACCAAGGTGCAAGCAAGCACTCACATGGACGACTGTATTGCAGAAAATTAGATGTGGGACAGGATAACGAAATGAAAATTCCACTCAGTCAATATGCATGCGTGGGGTAGCATAGTTTGGGGCTGGGTAAAAGTAAATAGAAGCCTTAAAAAATCTGAATTTAACAACCTAATAAAGCTACTTTGTGTCCCTAAAATATGTTACATTTCAGAGGTTTGCGAAGATAAAAAAAGTAAAAGTTCCAGATCCAAGTGGAGTTCAAAATGAAATCCTTCATGTTCCCCAAGCATGGGTCCCTATCCCATGAAGGAGGAAGATGTGGCATGCTCTGGTTGCTACCAAGGTGCAAGCATTCATATGGACGACTGTATTGCAGAAAACTACATGTTGGACAGGATAAAGAACAGAAATTTCCACGCAACAAATGTGTGTTGTGTGCAATGCAGAATCTACCTAACATTTGCTATTGCATTGCACAGGTGCTTAAGTAAGCGGTTTAGAGTTTCATAGCCAAGAACAGTAAGAGGTGTATTGGAAATCTGGCATTGCAAGCATTTGGGCAGAGGATGGAGTGGATCATATGGAAAATGACCCCCTTGGCTGTGATGGAGAATATAGAAAGAGATGAGTCTAGCGTTCAGGATACATACAGCTCATTGAAATCAGTGGCTTCCAAGATTAAGTTGAAGCCTATTAGTTGGGCATTGTGTAGAAAAGAATTTAGAGGGGGTACCTAGCATGGAACAATGCCAAGAAAATTGAAGGAAAATTCGGTAGGGAGACATCTGAAGAAAAAGATCAAAGGTGCAACCACCCCCTCCGAACCTCATAAAGCTGAATTGCGATGGTTGCTCTCTTGGTTGCCTGGTCCGGCAGGCAATGGCGGAGAGCTTATGGGCCTCTTTGGTTTGCAGGAAAGTTCTTTCCACCTAGATAAGCCTTTCCTGGAAAAGCCTTTTCCCTTCCATTCCTTTCTTTGTAACTGTTTGGTTCAACAAATAATGAGGAGAGGAACTCTTTCTTAGAAAGTAATTCTTTTCTTTAGATGCATATCAACTGAGAAAGAAAAATGAGCACTTCATGAGAGATGAGGAGGAATTGTTAAATTCAGGCACATCGATCCCTCCCTTATCGGTGCACGAACCCTCGATGATTGATCAAACATCAAATGTTATCGAGAGTTTGTCTGTGCTTGATCTCATGAGGCACCTAAAAATGTTGTTTGGTAAGAAAGTTCAGGCCGAAGAGACCAAAGTTCACCTATTTATCTGAGACTATTCGTGTATAGAAGCTTTACATTCAATTCACTCTTATAGTCATCAAAACAAACATAATACAAGGTAGCTAACGATTAATAGAAAAAGTCCACACTAAGCCAAATGAGGCCCGACACACAAATCATGAAAGACCAATCTGTAACCCATCAAAGTCAAGCATAAACTGATGATACCCAGCAGAAATTAAGAACTAAGCAAAAATCCAGCCTTTCACATGCCCCATTATTAACCAAGAAAAGCCCACACTAAAAATCAGAAAAGGCCACTAGAGCTATGCACAGAAATTAAGAAGTCGTTGATTAGCAACTCCACAAAATAATTAGACTAGAAAACAATAGGAAAAATACGTCTGCAATTCATCAAAATATAGTGTAACAAAAACAGACATGAGAAAAGAAGCAAAAACCCTAGGTAAACAGGAAAGGAGTGGTACAATAGAAAAAAGGAAAATAATTGTCGGGCAGTTAAACATCCCAATAAACCCCCTTTCCAAGCTAGCTTCTGCAACTTTCAGCATTTTTTCTTCAACTTCTCTCATTTGCAGGGACTCTGCTAACTCATGGTGCCCTTCTCTTCTCCGTTTGGTTGCCCGAATTTTTTTGATTCTTGGGATTTTTGTGGAACAAAAAACTTCCTGGGAGATTGGTGGGAAGAAAAACTCCTTGGAAGTATCCAGGTAAAAATAATATCCCATGTTTGGTTGACCGGACTATGGTGGGAAAAAAATGCTTTGTTTGGTTGCTTTAACTGTTGGGTTGGGAAGAAAAAAATTCTTCTACAAGCTTAGTGTTGGTTCCTGGGAGTAGTTTTTTTTCCTTCCTGGGGTTTCGTGCAGGGTTATTTTGGTTCCTGGGATTATTTTGGGCCCACCAACCAAACGTGGGTTTCCTGCGGAAATTCCACAAAAGTCCCAAGAGTCAAAAAAATTCCGGCAACCAAACGGAGCTTAATGATTTTCGGAGTTCTTCAAGGGATTGATGTATGAACAGGTACAGTAAACCCCATGGGCCGGTCTCTTAATGATTTTCGGAGTTCTTTAAGGGATTCTTGTATGAACAGTCGTATTAAACCCTAGGGTACGAAGAAAAGATGGGGGGAGTTGTTGCTGTTATATTTCCCGATTTCGATTTCTCAGGCAGTCGGCCGGTTTGCACAGAGACGGGAACTTAGGGAAGCGGCCAGCAATCGACTGGTTCGGTCAGTTCAGGGGGGCGGCTGAGAGTTGCGGTGTTTGAGTACGGGCAATGGTCGGGTAACTTCGTGAAGAGACGAGTTGGTTATGCTCGACATTTCTTTCCCCGTGGAAAGGAAAGGTGCATCCCACCTTTTTAGAAGGAAAGATTTTGGGGGAAGTTGGATGATATTTTTACGAAAATGGAAAGGCACATCCATCTTGATTTTCCTTTCCTTCTATAACCAAACAAAAAAGAAAAGGCTGAAAATATGGAAAAGGATTTTCTTTCCATCTCTTTCTACCCTTTTCCAGCAAACCAAACAGGCCCTATATGGATGCTAATTGAGAGGTTCAAAATGATCGGGCGAAAGTGTACAACGAACCTTCTAATTGGAATATGAGTTTTTAGGACAGAATTAAGGGGAAAACCTCATTTTGAAGGTGATTTATCCAATGTCATTTCTTGAGTGAGGGTGGCAAGATGGGACCTTGGAGCCTTGGACAATATGTGAGTGAGACAAGAGAATTAATGAGAGATTTCATGGAGAGATGTAAAAAACATACCTAGAAGCATGAATGAGTTGGCTGATAAACTATCAAAATCAGGGATTAGAAGTGAAGCATTTATCATTTCAAATCAAATCAATTTCTTTATCTCCATAAAAAAAGAGTTTGTGAGAGTATTCTGTTATGTTGTTAATGCAAAGTATATGTAAGAATCCAAACAAGTACCAAACGAAAACAAGGTGAAAAATCAAGACTTAGCATAACTGTTTGTACATCACTGGAAGCAAAAGGACATGCATGTGTACACAGTAACATTAATAGACTTCTAAACTTGAATCCTAACACATATAAGAGCCAAACTTGCAAATTATTGAACCCCTCACGGGTGGAGGGAGCTCATCATTGAGTTTAAATCCTCGATTGCTTTCATCTTCTTCTCATAATTTTGAAAACAAGTGCTGTGAAAATCCTTAATTAGATACTTGGAATGGAGGTCCTTTCCAATTCCATAGATTTTCTATGTAAAGATATCAAACACCTTTTGCTCCTGAATCTGAAACAACATGACATAGCTAAATGTCAAGACAATCTTCATCGAAAATCAAATTCCCAAAAAGTCCAACTCATCTAGCAAAATTTGAACATGCGTGAAGAAAGAAAAGAGTCCTTAGCCGTAACTGAATTAGAACACATAGCTAACAACTGAACTAACTTTGCTATATTATTTTGTTATGATTTTTCCCTCCCAAGACCCACAACGGTGGGAGCCTCGTGCACTGGGGGTGACCTTCTTTTTCCAATTTGGTGGAATTAACAGTAATCTAGATTTTTTTTTTTTTTTTTTTTTTGGGGGGGGGGGGGGGGTGGGTGGGCGGGGTAGTTTACAACTACAAGACCATAAAAACATTCAGTGGAAAAAAGAACGATTTCTCCTCAGGGGAGGGAGTAGATCGAAAAGCAGAAAGCGTAGACATATTTTCCTATCAACTTCTGACCATACAAGCTGACCAAGTTCATCATTGGTTGAGTGCCAAACAAGCCTAAAATCAATCTCGTGACCCACTATCCATAATTTGCTCAATCGCATCTGCAAACCTCCAAGGATGAATGGACACATTTCTGAACCACTGAAACACATTAACGGTGAATGGGGCCTACCAATGCAGCTCCTCCACCTCATCGTCTTCTTCCTCGACTCCCCAACCTTCTACTTTTTGTGACAGCCATGGTGGCCACCTTCACTAGCCAACTAGAGACGAACTCCTAGCGATTTCCTCACAATCTTATCCCCCCTCCCACTCGCCACTAGCCTGTTATGAGTCGGGGAAAAATGTGCCCAACCTTCATGATCGAGAGCCTTGACTTCAACAAGGAAAACGTCTTCCTCCACCTACAATAGGGTCCTCTCAGGCAGAATCTCAGCAATCGTGCATACCAACGAAGACTGAAACCATGCCCGCATCTTCCATCATTTCAAACCTCGAATTTATCTCAAGTTCTCAACAACCCTATCAAGACATTCCCCCAAATGTCTGACGATCTCGGCACTTCAAACATGGAGCGGAATTTTGATGAATGAAAACAACTAACATTTCTTCCGAATTCCACTGTTAGCAACCCATTTCCTCAATTTGAAAATTCCTACAAGCTCTCCCTTTGATTTCCTATTTAGTATCGCATTAGCATCTACTGTTCATACGAACACTGATAGTATCTCCTCGCCCTTCAAGTTAACCACCTTGATGATCGGAGGATCTACTTTAATAAATCATATGGTTTCGCCTCATATATGTTTATCGACCCTGATTCTCCAAGTATGCAATTATTCAGGAAGATACGCCTCTTTAACACAGCCTCTTCGTCCGCCCTCCATTCTCCGAAGACCTAATTTTCATCTATGTGCTTTACCTCATAGAAACCAATGAAATATGTGCTTTGCAGCTCCAAAAACAATTGAGGGACCACCTCACTCAACTTGCAGCAATGAACCTTAGAGATCTTAGCCTTGGTGTCACAGGTCAGCTTCAGAGTCTCCATCATGGGAGATTCATATATCAGAGTCTCCACACAAGCTAAAGTTCCAATCTGCGTCAACAACTCCATCACTGCTCCTCTTATTATACTTAAGTTTCTTCTTTCTCTTCATATATCATCCTTTCTCACCCTGAGGGAGCACATTGACAGATACCTTATCCTCAGCTCCTTCATCTAGTTTGCTTTCGGCCGGGAACTCTAGGTGTACACTGACACTCATAGGTAAAACTTCCTCCAACTAAAGTTGAGGAAGCCACATTCGTTATACTCCCAATCTCCGGCTCTTCTCTACATCAAAAAAGCTATGTTATATGGATTCTTCTAAATGGGCGAAGAATCCAAGTCCAACATGTCTCGGAATCCAAATACTTCAGGATTCTCTAAGACACTCCGAAATCTCTTTTATATGTTTTTTTCCGAATACTACTACCACGACTTTACAATTACCGCATGCTTTGAGTTTTACTCATCCTAATAGTAAGTTTCCTAAATGGAAATAAAGAACTATATCTACTTAACCTATTAGAATTTTCAATATATACTTGTTATAAGCATATTAATATGTAAAATAAAATTCAGAATTGATTAAAACAGTTCGGCAAATCTGCGAATCGTCCTTTTTGAGGTTTGCTGAATCCGACACTTGATACCCATGTCGGATTCCAACACTCGTATCCGTACTGATGCAACATAGCAGAAAATTAATCATTTAATGGAGAGTTCGAACCCTTGAGATCATGTTTGGACCTTTGATGCCAATCTCAATGCCAAAAATCGAATACATATTCTAGCTTAGCTTATTAAAGCTGAATTTATGAGACTTCCCTTGTAAAGGTCATGGTTGAGATGGTCGAAACTCCTCCCCTAATAAAACCTTGAATAGAAACTAGCATGGGGACTTCACTGTAAATCTCAACAGTGACGTTGTAGAGGCATTGTCCAAGCCTAAGAATACAAAGGGCAAGTTTAACACTCGATTTCCATTAGGAAATGTAACAAGGAGCAAAGGAGATGGCCTTCAGAAAGCACGAGCCACTCGGACCAATTGCATTGTCTCGTGACCAAGCTTGGCAAACAAAACCCTCGAAAAAAAGATTCCTTAATGAGTTGGTCAACAACCAGCCTTGTAACTCTCGTTGCACAATTATCAAGCCCGTAAGAGGTTCACTCAGGTCTGGTGGCAAAAAATCCATTGAAAACAATGTCAGACGCAAGATGGGGTTCGCTCTCTGCACAACAGCTAATCGTTGAACCAACCCCGAAACTTTCGTGCAGTGTTTACGACACCATAAAGAGGGGCACAGTCATTGTTCGGTGGTCAAAAATCCATAAAAAGAAATGGCCAATCACTGAGATGTTGATGGAGAGAGGGAGACTCAAAAAAATAAAAATCTTTAACTTCATGTAACTGATCTCCAAAGTTTGTTTTCCCATCCAAAATTTATTGAAGTAAAAATCACAATGTTAGCCACTTAAATGGTTAGAACATAAATTATGATTTTTACTTAAATGAATTGAAAAACTTAAAGTAAAATCATAGTTTTAGTATAAAACCAAATGCCGTCTCAGATAATTCCATGATCAACTATGGCGCATGCCTAGTTCTCTTTAGGAGGTATCAGAGTGGAGTTTTGAATATTTAAGCCCTCCATTTATATGCGACTTCTGGAACGGACCTGATCTACGACCACCCTCTCTTTGCAGTCCAGTTGGAGATTCTTGATAGTTTTAAGGTGTTGTGGCAATTTTCCATGAGGCTTTTATCTCATTTTTTATTCACAGAAAGTTATGATTCACTTAACTAAGTCAACCTAACAAACTATTCTACTCCATCGCCGAACTCAAAAATCCAAGAAATCATAAACGTTCGTTACATCAACATTTATCAATATCTCCACGCTAATCAAAGTCATCCAATCATGCTTTGTCATTAAATCCTAGCAACCACGGCTGCTCATCTGGAAGTCATCCCAACAAATTCTCAATTTTTCTAATCATCAAAATATTCCAAATCAAAATGATTCATCAAATTCTACCAAATGATTCTTTTTCTAAATTATGAGGAACAAATTCAATAGATTCCCAAAATTTTCTCATTACAGCATTCTTTCTGATCAAGTCAATGCACCAAATCCAACCAAATGATTCTTTTTCAAGATTATAAGGAACTGTTAGTATGAAAAATATAAAAAACAAGAGAGCAATCCCCATACACAAGTAATGAATCAAGTCCCATATAGAAAAAGGTAATATAGGCAAACCCCATTCAGGGAGCCTCTATTAGCCAGCATTTACCCTGACAATTGTGAAATTACGTAAGATAACATTTGATTCCTTCCAATCCAACCCAATCACCAACTCCTATAACGCTACCAAATGATTCTTTTTCTAAATTATGAGGAACAAATTCAATAGATATTCCCAAAATTTTCTCATTACAACATTCTTTCCGATCAAGTCAATGCACCAAATCCAACCAAATAATTCTTTTTCAAGATTATAAGGAACTGTTAGTATGAAAAATATACAAAACAAGGGAGCAATCTCCATACACAATTAATGAATCAAGTCCCATATAGAAAAAGGTAATATAGGCAAACCCCATTCAGGGAGCCTCTATTAGCCAGCATTTACCCTGGCAATTGTGAAATTACGTAATATAACATTTGATTCCTTCAAGTCCAACCCAATCACCAACTCCTATAATGATAGCAAACTCCAAATTTCCAATAGCAAACTCCAAATTTCCATCTTATTGAATCATCCAATCATGTCCCTCTTAACAAAGTATCCGCACCAAGGAAGCAGGATTCATTCCCTGGACTGGGGAATCCCGATTCCCCGGAACGCAGATCGGATTCGGGAATCGAATCGAATCCCTGAAAATTGGGAATCGCGGTTCGGATTCGTCAGAACCCCGATTCCCAATTTATGGGAACCCCGATTCCCAATTTTGTGAACCGTGATTCCCAGGCAATTCTTAGGCGAATCCCCGACAAATCCCTGGCAATTCCCAACTCCCCAGCGACTCCCGACGAATCCCCAGCGAATCCCTGGCGACTCTCCGGCGAACCCACGATTCCCGCTCCCAACCATCCCCGGAGCCTTCGATTCCCGCTTTCGATTCCCACCCTGGCAACCTTGATCCGCACTCTAAAACCCAATATTTGCATGCTTCAATGACAGTAACATTAACATCCACAACATACTCAAACGGAAACTCAAACATACAAGCACAGTGCATTGGTCTCCATGATCTCATACTTCCCATGATAACAACCCTTTCCACACACTGTAAAGTTAACAATATGATGCATATAGACAATGATGTCTGGGTGAAATAAGCCATAAACTGTAGCAAAACATAACCTGATTGACATAAAACTTATCAATGAGTTCATACAATAAAACTAAATCTGGATGATAAATAAATAAAACTCAAAAACCAAAACTTAGAGGCTTAATAATTCACATTTTTTTTAAATGAGGCTTGATAATTGACAAATCTAAGCCTATAAGCAGAAAATGATGAAAAACCAACTCACAACCAATCCCGAACACCTAGAATTCATACATCCAAGCAATTTCCAAACTCATACAGTTGAATCCCCCAAAAATCACAGTCAAGTAATCCATGAATCAGTGCACACAATCAAAAAATGAAAACCCAACTCACATGTAATTTCAGAACCAAAAAGTCCCCACAGAGATAGATACAATTTCCAGACCAAACAGGTAAGAACAATTTCTAATCACATAATACATTTGAATTATACACTCAGCGATCCTCGAATCTATATTGAACTATACATAATTTCCTGTTTTTGTTGCAAATTCTCTACATTTTCATTAAGATACAACCCCCTGGATACAAATGCAAAGGTGTGCCACATCACCAACCCATTTACCAACTTACACGACACATAACAAGTAACTATCAACCACAAATCTAAAAAGCATAATCCTACAAGAACTACTTTGTAACTACATCATATACACCATGACATGTATGTAACATACTACTATAGATTAATCTTATAAACCCTAATTTTGCAAACCTAAGTATAAAAATTGTAGAGTAAAAGGCCCTAACCATAAAAATTATAGAGCAAAAAGGCCCTAAGCATACAAATTATTGAGCAAAAAGGCCCAACTCACATACGACACCAAAACCCTAGAAATGAACAAAAACTCCCAACTCACATTCAACACGAAAACCCTACATTTTTTCAGGAAAAAAAAACACGAAAAACCCTATTCAAGGCTAGTGACATTCAAAATTAATCCACTATTATTACAAATAAAAAAAAAAGAAAAACAAAAATATTACCCAATTCATATCTAATGTCAAGAACCCTAATTTTGTAAAACTAATATTACTACTACTACTTAGTGTCGTTAACCCTAAGTTTGCAAGCCTAAACATACAAATTATAGAGCAAAAAGGCCCAACTCACATTCATCAACAAAACCCTAGAAATCATACAAGAGTACAGTCATATTCAAAATTAATCCAAGTTTCTTACGAAAAAATGAACCCAATTCATATCTAATCTCAAGAACCCTAATCGTGTAAAACTAATATTACTACTACCTAGCCTTGTAAACTCTAATTTTGCAAAACTACGAATACAAATTAAAGAACGAAAAAAAAAAAAACCAACTCAAATTCACCACCAAAACCCTAGAAATCATACAAGTCTACATTCATATTGAAAATTAATCCAAGATCCTTACAAATAAAAAAAAGAAGAAAAACCCAATTCAAATCATAGTTACCGGATTCGCTATCCTCCCTCCGATCTGCGATCCGGGATCGCACGATCCCAAACGTGGTTCACTAGCGACCCGGATCACCAAAAATGACGAACCGCGGCGACCCGCAGGAGAGAAAGAGAGAGATGCATATAGACTAAGAGAGGTGGAGAGAGAGCTACAAATTTTATATATTTTGGGTTGAATTGGAACTAGAGCTTTATTTTTCAAAAAATATGTAGGGCATACATGAGGTTTTTTTATTTTTTTTATTAAATGGATGTAGTATGGAGTATGGAAGGATATTCATATATTCCAACGGGAACTTTCTTTTTGAAAAAATATATATGACATACATGTGGTTTTTATATTTTATGTATTACATGTATGTAGTTTGTACTATGGAATGACATTCTTGTGAAAATATATGAAATTATATATGTATGTATATCGTACCGCGTACAGGGCTACCATCGTACCCCGTACCCGTTCCCGTACCACGTACCGGAACGAACCGCGTTCCAGGTAACATTGATTCAAATCTAATTTCAAGAACCCTAATTTAACAAAACTAGTACTTATCTTTGGAGGATACACCATACTTCTCCTGCATCCTTGCAATATCATCTTCTTTCTTCTTCTGATCGACCTTCTTACTAGTACTACTACTACGTAGTCTTGTAAACCCTAATTTTTCTAACCTACGCATGCAAATTAAAGAAGTAGAAAAAAGCCCAACTCACATTTAACAACAAAACCCTAGAAATCATACAAGACTACAGTCATATTCAAAATTTATTCAAGATCCTTACAAATATAAAAAAGAATAACCCAATTTATATCTAACCTCAAGAACCATAATTTTGTAAAAAATTACTCATCTTACTACTACTAGTACCACTACTACTTAGTCTTGTAAACCATAATTTGCAAATCTGCGCATGCAAATGAAAGAAAAAAAAAAGCCCAACTCACATTCAATAACAAAACCCTGGAAATCATACAAAACTACAGTCATATTAAAAATCAATCCAAGATCCTTACCAAAAAAAAACCCAATTCAAATCTAACCTCAAAACTCTAAAATTGTAGAAATACTAATATTACTACTTATCTTTAGTGGATACACCATACTTCTCCTGCATCCTTGCAATCTCATCTTCTTTCTTCTTTCTTCTTCTGATCGGCCTTCTTACTAGTACTACTACTGCTACTACGTAGTCTTGTAAACCCTAATTTTTCTAACCTACGCATGCAAATTAAAGAAGAAGAAAAAAAACCCAACTCACATTCAACAATAAAACCCTGGAAATCATACAAGACTACAGTCATATTCAAAATTAATTCAAGATCCTTACAAATATAAAAAAGAAAAAAAATAACCCAATTCATATCTAACCTCAAGAACCATAATTTTGTTAAAAAAATTACTCATATTACTACTACTAGTACCACTACCACTTAGTCTTGTAAACGCTAATTTGCAACTCTGTGCATGCAAATTAAAGAACAAAAAAAGCCCAACTCACATTCAACAAAAAACCCTGGAAATCATACAAAACTACAGTCATATTAAAAATTAATCCAAGATCCTTACCAAAAAAAAAAGCCAATTCAAATCTAACCTCAAAAACCCTAATCTTGTAGAACTACTAATATTACTACTTATCTTTAGTGGATACACCATACTTCTCTTGCATCCTTGCATTCTCATCTTCTTGCTTCTTCTTTCTTCTTCTAATCTCAAGAACCCTAATCATGTAAAACTAATATTACTTCTACTTAGCCTCGTAAACCCTAATTTTGCAAAACTATGCATACAAAAAAAAAAAAAAAAAAAAAAAAAAACCCAATTCACATTCACCACCAAAACCCTAGAAATCATACAAGTCTACATTCATATTGAAAATTAATCCAACATCCTTACAAATAAAATAAAAATAAGAAAAACCCAATTCAAATTAAATCTCAAGAACCCTAATTTAGTAAAACTACTACTTATCTACCAACACACATTCACCACCAAAACCCTAGAAATCATACAAGTCTACATTCATATTGAAAATTAATCCAAGATCCTTACAAATAAAAAAAGAAAAAGAAAAACCCAATTCAAATCTAATCTCAAGAACCCTAATTTAACAAAACTACTACTTATCTTTAGTGGATACACCATACTTCTCCTGCATCCGTGCAAGCTCATCTTCTTTCTTCTTCTGATCAACCTTCTTACTCATCTTAGCCTGTTGATAATAGAGAACTATCAGATACCGATTGGCCACATTGAACCCAGATAGATGATCGACGGCTGTCTTTGCATCGTAGATATCCTCGTATACTACAAAGGCCGTACCCCTCGTGTCCTTGTTAGTGCCTAAACGTATTTGGCGTATTGCACCGTATTTGCCAAAGATATCGTACATCTCTTCGCTTGATATGTTGAAGGGAAGGTTTCGAACGTATAGTACACGGTTTACTTCTGGTGGTAGCCTTGTGTTACCCTTTCGTAGGCTTATTGTCGCCATTTTTATTCAATTGGAGGATTTTTCTGTCTCTCTTGCTCTGTGGCAAACCCTAGGGTTTTTGTCAGAAGAAAGAGGAGAATGGGGAAATATTAGGAGAGGCGAAAGGATTTAGTAACACAATGTTTTTCGAGGAGGCCTTTTTCAATTTTTTTTTCGGGAGAAATACACTTAGACCCTTGTGGTTTCTGACTAGGACTGTCAATCGGGCTGAGCTTGGGCGGGCTGAGGTGCTCAAGCTCTGCCCATGTCTATACAACGGGCTTCTGGCTCAGTTTGGGCCTGACTAAATTAGAAAATTTGCTTGCCCAAACTCCACAACGGGCTTCAGGTCAAGTTCGGGCTTGCTCATCACCTCTTATTCTCTGCACGAGAAAAGACTAAGCCAACTACAGAAAAGCCAATTTCACAGAAAGCCATTAAACTTGTTGGCTTTGCCATGTGAGAAAAGCCACACCGATTGATTTTTTGCCAGATTTTTTCTTATTCATTTAATAAATCTGAGGTCGAACTATAGCCTATAGGATATGATGATCCAAACCGTTCATATGGAGTGAGCTGAAGAGGGGCAAAATGAAGAGAAAAAAAACCTATTTAATGTCGAACTATAGCCTATAATATATTAATGTTTAAGTAACATATTTAATTAATATCTACTTATTTTTAAGGGCATAAAAAATCTTGAAAAATTATATAGTAAATATATTATCGGGCCCGGGCCTATAATGGGCTGAACGACCCTTGATCAAGCTCAGCCCAAATTAGAGTTCGGGCTTCAACTTTTGACCAAGCTTGGTTCGGCTTGTTCTCATTTTAATTATGGGCGGGCTTTTAGCGGGCTGAACGGGCGGGCTTTGAGGTTGCCCATCCCGATTGACAATCCTATTTCTGACACATTCAACTTAACCCCTAATGTTTAAAAAGTTACAAGTAGACCCCCCTGTGGTTTCAATTTGTATAAGGTAGGCCCGCTCAGTTGACGGTTCGTCCAAAGATTGAAAGGTTAGGATGATCCGATGGAGCTGATTTTTTGGGCACACCCTATCTATGTCAGGGCCATCAGATGAACACTCTGGATCATCCAAACAATGTGGGCCCATACCCGAATCCAAATGCTACCAAAAACACGGTGGGCCCACATTGTTTGGATGATCCAAAGCGTTCATTTGATGGACCCTGACAAAGATAGGGTGTGCCTAAAAAATCAGATCCATCGGATCATCCTAATCCTTCAATCTGTGGACGAACCGTCAACTGAGGGGGTCTACCTTACACAAATTGAAACCACATGGGGTCTACTTGTAACTTTTTAAACATTAGGGGTTAAGTTGAATGTGTCAGAAACCACAAGGGGTCTAAGTGTATTTTTCCCTTTTTTTAATGGTTTGGGGCTTTTGCAAAAGTACTCTTCTACTTATAAAAACAGTCTTCTAATTTGACATTTGACAAAGGGAAGTGATATCCTCACCACCATGTTTTAATAATTGCGGTTACCAATCTTGTCTTTTATTACTTAAAGAGCTGTCAAAGATTTTTATAGTTCCCAGATAGCTCTCACAAGCCAATTAGGAAAGCAAAGACAGGTTGAGTTAGAGCAATTATTAAAGCGTGCGTGTTGTGGTGATATCTTTTTCCTTTAAAAATTGGCATAGCATTTGAATGAATTTTACGAATCAAGTGATGACTGGGATATTTTTGCTAATAAAAGACCAAAATGCTTACTCGGAGATATGTTTTGATTGGGTAGGTCCTACCAACAACTCGTCTCGAAGCCATGCATCAAGTGGGGCCCACCATTTGTCTCATATTTTGATAGGGTAGGTCCCATGATCTTCGCCCAAACTCATGCATATGATGGGGCCCACCATTCTATACCTCATGTGTTGATGGGATGGAGCTCATTAATCTACACCCCCTGCATGTGGTTGGATGAGATGATTTGGTGAGACCCACCCGATCAAAAACATATAATTCAGTGTCACGGATATTTTGGTTATTTTATAGGGTAAGCCCTTTTCAAATGCAAGAATATTTTGGTCTTTTTATGCAGAGAAAAAGGGAAATGATAAATGCGCCCCTTTTCATCACTAGGGACACTCAGCAGCAGTGTATCAATGACTAGAGAGGGGCTGATGTACTTCCCGTCATAAGGATTCAACGGATTGGATTGCCACATACACTGCAGTTGGGTGACCCATGTGATAAAAAGGGGCGCATTTATCATTTCCCGAAAAAAAAATGTACCATGGGTATTTTGGTCACACATTGATGGCATGACCAGATTTGCATTCTTCGCATGACTCTCTTTGTAATTTGTCAAACTAGAAGACTGTTTTTGCAAATAAAACAAAGTAGAAGTGGGAGAACATGAGCAAATACATTCAACAAGAGGTGTACACCCGCAGAGAAGCGTAGTCTCCTCATAGGCATGGTTCCCAGAACCCGCCTCCACAGGCTGATAACGGCCCATCGAAAGTTCCTTTGCTATCACAACAGGTTGAAGCTGTAGAAACGGCAGACCGGATTAACGAGCTGACCATACAAGTTTGTAACCTAACCAGCTTAGTCCAATAGCTATTAGGTTGTGGTGTTGGTCAGCACCAGGTTGTCGAGGATCCTCTCCTGCTATGTCGTGTGGCGGTCATTTGACTGGGGGGTTTATGGGACTTGAGCCACATGTCATTATGCGGTTGCTGCTCGATTTCACCCTCAACATTCATCTTAGGAGCTCCCTTTTGAATTTCAGCACAAATTGCTTCTTCATGTTTGGAAGTTTTTAAAAGTCTAGAGTTTCTAAACTTGATTGAATCCCTAAAAGACGAGGATTTTATGTTTAGACTTGCTAAATTTGAGTGTGGCCATGTATTCTAAGCAACCTTTCATGTTTACAAGGTAATCCCTTGAATTTGGAAACGTTTGGGAAGGGAAAGGTGATTTAAATATCACTTTCTACTTTGATCAAAGTTGCAAAACGAATTTGGGCATTCTAGGAAAGCTCTACGGGTTCTTTTGCCTATAAAAGAGACCCTTGGTCCCTCTTGCCACACACCACAACACTAGAACTCATTGAGAGAGAGAGAGAGAGTTCACTTTTGAGAGGTTTCCCATAGACCTATTGGTGTGCAAGGTAAGAGAAGTATCAAGGGGCATTTCTGGGCCTTCGTCGTGATCGGAAAAAGCTACGAGGATCGTCGGATTATACACGTTCAAGCACAAGCCATGGTGAAAGGTACATCAAACCCATCTCGTTTAAATTCGGGTTTTTCTTTGTTTTCATTGCCAAGATCCAAAGGGATCATTAAGATAATGTTTAGAATAACATTTAGTATCAGAGCAAAGGTTGTAGGCTTTGGAATCGAAGAAAATTCAAGTTTGGATAAACTTATACCAATTTTGCATCTCGCCGGAAAAGTAACTCCGGCCGGCGACCGGTGAACTTTTCCGGCAAGTGATTGGTACCAACATGTTCCTCTCCAACCGAGGATCCTTTCCCTAAAATTTCATTGAAAACCAACGGTCGTATTGTGAGAAACACATAACTAAAGTCTAGTGGCAGATTCTGTAATTTGTATAGAAAGTCTACTATTTTAGAAATAGTCGCTCGGAGAAGTAGGGGTGCGTATTCGGTTAAAACCGAACCGAAAAAACTGAAAAGTTGAAACTGAATATATTTCGGTTACCCAAGATTGGAACCGAAACCGCATAGGTGAGGAACCGAACCGAACCGAAATCACTGAAAATCATTAGATTGGGTCATTGGGTATTTCTTCTTACTGAAAATCAAAGTGGGTTTGATGGAGGGTGAATGGAGAAGAAGATGGTTTGGTGGAGATTAAAATCAGAAGTGGAGATGGAGGCTAGGGAATATGGCGGCTGTGGAGGATTTTGCCAGATTCCGACAAGGGTTCCCGGAGAAGAAGGTCGCAAAAGTGGCTGAAAATGGAGATAGTGGTCGGAAAATGTGCAGAGAAGGTGGGGTTGCGCCGGATTTGCAAGGGGTAGTGGTGGTGGCACTCGGGTGGAGATGAAGGTGGCTCGGATCCCTTCTATGCACTAATACGAAGGTGGCTCCAAGCCATAGTGAAATCTCACCCAAAACCATGGAGGCGAAGGTGGCTCAGATCCCTTCTCTGCACCATAGTGAAATTTCACCCAAAATAATTTTGTTAAAATTTTGTAATGGAGCCATGGAGGAGTGTAATGGAGGTAAAGACTACAAGTCACGTGGGTTGTCATAAGTTTGTTGGAGGATTTTTAATAAACCAGCCCATGGTTTTCAAGAAATGGTATTAGTGCTCAAAAAGTTAAAAGCTGTCAAGAGGCAAAAGCATTTTAAATTAACTAAAAACAAATGTGCAAAGGCCAAAGAGGACAAATAAAAGAGCAAATGGAATCTTAGCAAAAGCCACTATTCGGTTAATCGGGTAGAACCAAATTTTCTTAACAAAAACTAAAGCCAAAACCGAAAACCGAAATTGGTACAAATTATAAACCGAAACCGAACCGAATCATTAAAAACCGAACCGAAATAACCGACCAAATTCGGTTCGGTCAGTTATTTCGGTTTTAACCGAATAGTGAACACCCCTACGGAGAAGATGACTGATTTTTTAATACTAATAAGGGATTTGCTAGCCACCTTCTCCAAAAGCTAATTTGCGTCATGGTTTCGCAAATCATGAAAGCTTGTTTGGTGAATTAAATGAATAAGACAAAGCATGCTAAAAAAAAGGGGGGAAGATAAAGATTTTTATATTCACCCCCTTTATTACATGGAATAGCCCACTCTATTATGTTCTCACTTTACTTTTCATTTACATGAGGTGGTCTAGGGTAGTTAATGGGGTAATATCTTTGTATTAAAAAAAAAATTTGATTTCTGTTGGGGCAACAATAAAAGGGGGTGGATTTATCCGAAACTTGTCTTGACCAAACGGGTAAGAATTCTTCCGACTGCCGATTCTGCTCTTTTTCTGTCGTTTCTTGATGAAACAAGACCGGTTCCAGGATCCTCTAGGTCCCCTCTACCTTGTGTAAAAATTTCAGGGGTATTGTCTTTCGTTTTCTACAAAATTTGAACTTTTTGGCATATTTAGGTTCCCCCACTACAAGCTTTTTGAAGTCATTTTTGGGAATTTTTTTTTACAAGATAGGATTGTTTCCTAGAATTTTTCGGCGTTCCGGATCCATTGGCATAGGTTTTGAAGCCATCTGAGAATCAGATCTTATATCTCATGTGTAAATGTGCTTGTGGGCCTCTCTTTGTGAGTAGGTTTTGGACCCTATAGAGTTGGAGTTCTCACAATTGATACTTATTTGATCTTAGACGCCTTAGTTGCACAAAATATCTTTTTTGTCATATGCATGTCTAGTTTATTTTTATGCACCCAAATACACATTGTGGATTTTTTATATGCCCTTAATGATCTATTAACCCTTTCTGATTTTTCATTCTTGAGGTTTGAGGCATACTATTAATTGGGTACATATTAATTTTATTATTGGACATGAATTTAATATGAAGATGTGCTTTTAGGCTCCTTTTAGAATATCCAACTATATTTTAAGTGTACTTTTGTGTTTGGATTTAGTTGTGCATTTTCTGCGAATGACCTTTGGATTCATGCAACAAAGTTTTCAAAGGATTCCTGATGTTTTTGAAACACAAATTAAGAGCATAATATATGTAAACATACAATAAGGGATTGAAAGCTTATGAGTTGCATTATTAGTTGGTTGTGGTTAAACACCGTTGTTGCAAGTATATCTATTTAGTTTCCCTTGTGCACCCAACTATGGTTTCTACATGCTCATTGTTCACATAAAAGATTTTTGTGCCTATATGTAAATGATTATTTGGATTCATGCAACAAAGTTTCCAACGGATCCCTATTGGCCGGAGGAACAAAATGAAAGGCTTACATATGTGCATACTGTGAGAGTTTGCAGTCTTGGAAATTGCGTAAGGGCTTTGATCGGCCCAACGGAAGGTCATTGCTCCTATGTAATTTTTATGTATGTGGTTGCAAAATTTCATAATTGTAGCCTCTATGCATGTGATTGAGATATTGTATTTTCTAAGATAAATACTTCGTTGGATTTTATCTTCTATGGCCAACTTTAATGATGCAATCTCCTTAAAGTATTGTGTGTGTATGTGTATTACAATCTATTTTTTGAGATCATGTTCAATTGGCTACCACCCAAAAAGGAAAAGGTTTAACTCAGCTAAGAATGCTTGTCCGAGTTGTTTGGGCAGTATAAGGAAGTTGCAAATGAATAACCAGGCTTGAAATTCTATTCTGCCCAACGGTGATGGAATTCCTAGTGATAGGTTGTTCATTTTCACTTGTCTCGTTGCGAGAGCCCTCTTTGTGTCGTGGTTCGGCCCAACGGAAGGGCCACGATGACAAGCCGGGTGTCTCGGCAAGGTCACATGAGGATATTGTTGGTGATCTTGTAAGAATCTAACAAAGTTAGATAAATTTATCAAAATCTGAATAATAGATATTGAAAGTGAGCTTGTTAGAAAATTTAGGTCCATGACATTGAACCTTAAATGTGTCTATTTTGGATACCTGATTGTAGGACATTGGTTGAAGAAAACCTAAGAGAGTGATATAGCAGATCAATAACGTTCCTGAAAGACAAGCCCACTGAATTCACATATGAAGAAAAGTTGTGAATAGTGGGAGTGCACTAATTGTATTAGTCTAAAAGCTCCATCTTGACTGCAATCCGAGATGTTTATTCTAAGTCGGAATGCAAAGGAGGTTGTGAATGCAGCCGATGAACTTTTCAAATGATCATTCAGGACACTCAGTAGTACCCTCAAGATGAGATTAGATAACTCTAAGGTGAGTTGACCAAAATGGTCTACATGAGCATATTTTGAAGTATTGGAGTTTGCACTCTTGATAATGCTCACTCAGAGGTCTTTTCTAAAGCAACATATTGAGTCTAGTAGATATAGTGACCTAGTAGGGTCAATTGGTTAGAGATTAAGACTTAGTATTTAGTGTCGCCCTTGTGGTAAAGGGAGGACACATCAAGTAACAATACCTTAAGTTTGTGATAGTTGTAAAATTGTGGTAGGACCCTATTTTTTCAAGTAAGTACTCCTAGAAATAAATTGCTGGATAGATTCAGATCCTACTATCCATATTTAAGTTTTATGTGAGGATTCTTATAAGTAGATTTTAAGTAGAGGAAAATTGGATCAATACATTAGGGAATGAGAATAAAGTACAAATTGAGGCCGTTATTGTTTTTTGTTAATTTCTGAATACGAGTTTCATTAGTTTCAGAAACTTTATTTCAGGAAACTTGGTTCTTTCAGCTATGAATCAAAGTTCGGAAGCATGGCGAGTTCTTTCTGATTTTTCACTCCCATTCAGTATGTGAGTGGTTCATTTTCGAAGGCAATCCATAAAGATTCGATTGGTTTCTTCTTATTATCATACTAGAATCACCTTACATGAGAGTAAGATAGTCACTAATGTTGAAAATAAGCAAATCAAGTGGATAGGAGCTTATTAAAATTGGTGGCTCAAACATTATGCCACATATCTGGTTGATGGTTGGTTGAAAGGAAAATTCCAAATTCATTTGATTTTACTGATTCTAGTATTTGTATGGGGTACATTAAAGGAAAACAAATAAAGGTAAGGGTCTAAGGGTGTCACTTAGAGTATCGGTCCACTAAAGAGCATTTAGGTAAGATCAGTAGACCTTTTCTGACTCTGAAGGTTAGTGAAAGAGATCATTAATCTCTGACCCTTATAGTTTAATTTTTCAGTTGTTGTTATTTATCTCTTTAAATGAAGGCTAGAAGCTATGGTCTGAGGGTTTTGATCTTATATCTGCAAGAGAACAATATTGCTGAAAAGCGAGACCGTACTCTTATGGACAAGATTATGAGTATGTTCTGCAAATCATCTTTACTTTAGGGGAGATGCCTTTAAGACGGCGGTGCAAATCCCAGCTCGAATTTCCTAATATAGTTACACTTGAGACCCTTTTAGTCTTAGTAGAAAACCGATGTTAGGATATTTGCACATATGAGGATTTATTGGCTGAGGCTAAAATCTACAATTCCTTAAAGTAAGGAGTTAATATTTAAGTGGTTATCATAAGAGGTTTAATGGTTTTTTTTTTGTTTTCTTGTCCTAGATATAGTACCTATATCATAGAGATAAGATATGACGAGCTTGGAATAATGGCAACCTTAGTGGGAGAACCTTGATCCCACCTCTTCCCATCTAACTATAATGAGTGATCAGTCCGTTCAGTGGCTTGACGCCATGAAGGAAGGGCTGCTCTCAATAGAAAGTAACAAAATTTGGAAACTCAACGAGTTGCCAAATGGAGTCAAGCCAGTTGGCTGTAGGTGGGTCTTATAAGACTAATATTTGACTCCAAGGATGACATTGAGATGCATAAAGTAAGACTGGTTGCAAAAGGCTACACTCATAAGGGAGGGATACAATTTAAAGAGATTTTCTCTCCAGTTTCAGAGAAATACTCTTGGTGTATAGTCATGGTTTTTTGTGACTCATTTTGTTCTGGAGTTGCACCAGGTGTCTCGGCAGCGGTGCTTAAGTTTTTACATATTAATAATAGGATTTGGGTGATGTCATGGATAAATGAATATATCTTAGGGACAGTGGAAGTGATACCATCATTTTGGTATTTGTGGGTTAATGGTGTACTACTCTTTAGTAGTATCATTTTGTCCATGTTGCATTGAGACCAAGCAAGCGCAGGCTCTTGGCCTGGGTAATTCTTCTGCCCAAAGGTGATGAATTACTCTAGTGCCATGTTGACTGTGTCTTGTAAGGAAACTTGGTATAAAAGATCTAGGTGGAACATTTTTGTCTATGTTCACCTAATTAGTATTCAAGGATTACTGATATTATCTCAGAAAGCCTATAATAAGGAGGTCCTTGAATTATCAACATGGATAAGTACCCCACTAGTGGTTCCCCTTATGGTTAGTGATGATATATTCAGTTAAGTTTACAGGTCCAGAATTGAACAAGAGCAAATACAAGAGAATTCTATATAGTTCCGCATTTGGGAATCTCATAAATGCTTGAGTTTGCACCTGTCTCTACATAACTTATATGGTGGGCCAGCTTAGAAGGTACTAATGTGATCCGAATGGATCATTAGGAAGCTACCAAGAAGGTTGTGTGTAAGGGGCTGAAGACTCACATGTAGTAGATTAGATGACCTAAGGAAATTGGTTAATCTAATTCTGACTTTATAATTGTCGGACACCTAGAGTTCTGCTTAAGGATATTTTGGCAGAAATTCTTGAATCGTGGAAGAATGTAAGATATACACCATTAGTTACTTCCACCTTGGTTTTTGAGTTTATGGTGTATTGCAAGGCCTTAAGCTATATCTTGTAGTTCTGGAATTTTATCTCAGGGTGTTACCTTGTTGATATTCGACAAGTTACTGAGAATGTGTTGTGATAATTCCGTTGTGGTTTTACTTTTCCAAGAACGACAAATAAAGTAAGGAGTCAATGTTTTGACATATTGTTGTGAGGAAGATAATTCAGGATCAATTAATGTCTATTTAGTACATAAGTACTGCACTTATGTTAGCAGATCCAATAGCGAAAGGCTTACCATATGGGGACATCAATGACCATAAAGCGCGCATAAGGTTGGTGGGTAAGGCCGATTACGTTGGGTGGTGGGAGTCTGCATAAAGGTTATAGACATTGTAATGTGATCACTTTTGAGATTTTGATCCTGATAAAATAAAGTTGTCTGCTTTTCCATTATTTGTATAGTGCACATTGAATGGATGTTTTTATAAGTAGAATGTTGGTAATGACATAAAGTGGACCATGTTTAATTCATGTTGGTAAGTTTGCTACCATTGTGACCGTGGGGAGGTCATTGGATAATTTAACTCTCCAATGATTACACGATCCATTGTTAGTACACTTATTGAACGGAATATAAAGTTATGAAAGGTATAAAGCCCATGCAGGCCAAGTGGGAGACTGTTGGAAAGTTTCTAAAAGTCTAGAGTTTCTAAACTTGATTGAATCCCTAAAAGACAAGGATTCTATGTTTAGACTTGCTAAATTTGAGTGTGGCCATGCATTCTAAGCAACCTTTCATGTTTATAAGGTAATCCCTTGAATTTGGAAACGTTTGGGAAGGGAAAGGTGATTTAAATATCACTTTCTACTTTGATCAAAGTTGCCAAACGAATTTGGGCATTCTAGGAAAGCTCTATGGGATCTTTTGCCTATAAAAGAGACCCTTGGTCCCTCTTGCCACACACCACAACACTAGAACTCATTGAGAGAGAGAGAGAGTTCACTTTTGAGAGGTTTTCCATAGACCTATTGGTGTGCAAGGTAAGAGAAGTGTCAAGGGGCGTTTTTGGGCCTTCGTCGTGCTCGGAAAAAGCTACGAGGATCATCGGATTATACACATTCAAGCACAAGGCATGGTGAAAGGTACATCAAACCCATCTTGTTTAAATTCGGGTTTTTCTTTGTTTTCATTTCCCAAGATCCAAAGGGATCATTAAGATAATGTTTAGAATAACACTTCACGTGTGCATTAGTAATTTCTCCAACCGCCTCCTACTTTGTGCAACTAAGAATTTGTCCTACTAAACTTGATTACCAGACTGGCATCAGACAAGTTGAAGGCTACATGGGACATCCAACATGAAACCCCTCAATGAGTGTGAACCCCATGTCTCCTTCTTAACATAGGAATTAACCTGCTTGAGGTTAGAATTTAGACCACAAGATGTAGAGATTCTAACCGATAAAAAATACAAAAATGATATAGGAATCGTGAGATAATCCATGCTAAACACATGGAATGGAGAGGTTTCTCCCATATACCACTTATACTTATTTTGATGGAAAGTAACCTCGACAATCCATTTTATTTCTGATGACAACAACTTGCACTTGTTTTTGAATTCATGTCAGAATTACACCGTACAAGGAAAACAATGAAAATACCCTTCAAAGCAGTTGCATCTTCCTTCTTTAATTTTTTTTTCCAGTTTTTCATCTCCACCACCGATGACCATCATTGCAATTTTGAAGAGGAAGATGTAGAGGACGAAGAATAAGAAGAAAAAAGAATAATCAACGCCAAAAATAATGGAAGGCGTAGAAAAAAAATGGAAAAGAAGAGGAAGAAGGAAAAATGAAGAATCGGCATTGGAAAAAATGGAAAAAGAGAAACAAGAAGGGAAGTTGGGGTTGGAAAAAGAAAAGTTGGTGAGATTTTGGATAAAAACAGTGAGATTTGTGGGTCAACTCAGTAAAATGGGTACCGACTCTGCAAAATAAGTGGTTAACTCGGCAAAATCGGGGGCCGACTTGGTAAAATAGGGGGTCAACTTGGTAACATGGGGAGTCAACTTGGTAACATGGCAACTCAATAAAATGGTAGGGGGGGGGTCGACTTGGTAAAATGGCGGACCGCGTCGAACCCATTTCCGAGTGGACGCTCAAATCTTATCGCTTCAACCCCAAATCTCATTATCTTTTCTTATTCAATCTCAATCTTCCCTACTTCCTCATTTTTTCCCAACATCTTTCATTTTTCCAGTATCGATTCTTCTTTTTCATCATTCTTTTAATTTTTCCAGTGTCTTTGTTTTTCTTCTCTTTCATTCCCTTTATTTTCTTCTCCCCCCCCTTTCCGAGTTGCAGAGATTGTCGGGGGATGGTGATGGGAATTTAACCAAAAAAATAACGAAGAAGAAGAGGGCGTTTTAGTCTTTTTCCCAGACTGTCATGCCACGAATAGAACACATTTCTATGCCATTTACCGTTATTTTCAAATAATTTTAAATCTAAAAATAAATAAACTAAAGAAAATCGAAAAGGGAAGTTACTCTCTCTCTCTCTCTCTCTCTCTCTCTCTCTCTTTTTCAGTTTCCTCCCTTCGCTCTTTGGCTAGCAAGTGATGGCCGCCGACCAAAGTAGCGCCTAGTAAACGAGACGTTCACATAAGGGGTTGTTTGGATAGGCGGATTTTAGAATATTGAATGTCCTCAAAATCCTGGATAGGAGACAAGGGAAGGAGACCGACCGTCGTTTTTTGATTTCTCCCCTTCTTCCGTTGAGCAAGAAAGTAGGAGATCTTCCCGTGTTTCCAGGTTCTAGAAATCTCAGGATGGGAAGAGATTTCTAAAACCTGATTTCTTACTTAAAATCCAAGATTCTAAAGAGGACTGGAGTGGAATGTTTGGAAATCCGTTTTAGATTGAAGAGGACTGCCATGCCTTTCAAACTAAAACCTGGATTCTAAAATCCACGTATCCAAATAGCCCTTAAGATATATAGGATTGGTCAAATGTGATGTAAAGCTCACCGACCATGAAAACTCCCATCAAATAACCATCAAGGCTGTCAAGAAGATCATCCAAATCCTCTTCACTAATAAAAGGCATCGCCATCCCCGTTGTCTTTAAGACTTGGGAACACTACTCACATCAAAAAGCTCCTGACCAAGTCACCCTTCTCGCTACTTGTCATTCTGAATCATAATAAACCCACCTCGCCAGTATCATCTCCCACATTATTTTTCTTGTTGCCTAGTTGAGTTAAAGTTCATATTCTAATACTGTTCTTTTCTTTTTTATTCTTTCCCTATGTTTGGTATTTATTCTGGCTTGAACCCATAATAACGCAAACCCCTTCCAATTGAGATGGGCTTATGTAACGACCTAGATTTTTAGGGCAATTTTTTTTTTAATCCCAAAATCCGAATCGCTACCACAAAAAGAAACAAGCTAACTCATAATGGATAATTTCTAAATATATTTCTGAAAATTAGAAATAACCAAAGATAAAAAAACCAAATCCATTTTTTCTATTCCAAACTCCAACATCAACCACTTGATTCAAAGCCATCATCATAATGAAATAAGCTCGAAGAATGACGTGTCCCGTCATCTCCAGTCTTTATTTAACTCTAGTTCATGTCCCATGAACTAGACATCCTCATCCGCAAACGCTCATCTTATGTTCTCTGACCCTAAGATGGAAACTGAGTGAGAACAACAGGATCATGTGGCTAAGCTCAATAAGTATTCATGAGAAATATCTATCGACAAACCAGTGCTCGAAATAAAACTTTATGAAACCAACAAGAAAATTAACTGTAAAGCTGAAACCAACAAGATAAGTAACTGTAAAGCTGAAACATTAAATATAGATTTTCAAAGTTTCATTATTTCTTCATTTAAGTGTCCCTGTTTCCCCAAGGTACTCCCAGCTCCCATTCGCCTGTTACCTTGGCCTACACGGTCAGTTCCCTGCGGACTTGTTATGGTAGATCCTACCGCCTAGAGACTCATGGTCTTCAGAGGATTCCATCATCAACAGGGGTTGCGCATGACTCCGATGTTGTCTAGTCGTTTTATCAGGGATAGCTCTTGGCCTCCCATCACCCTTATTCATTTATGATCTTCATTTCTTTCCTTCCTTATGTCTGTTTTAATCACATGTATTTTCGTGGCTGAAAATTTCTATCTCATAGCGTAAAACCAATAAGCACTACTTTATTTTAAACCTCATGATAGCACAAAACGATAATTCTTAAAGTCTCAGAACAAATATGGAATTAGTCTTGACATGAAATAGAATAATAAGATTCTTATCACAATCCCAATCACATTAATTGATAATTATACGAGCTGAGTCTAGCTATCACCTGCCTTCACTTACGAATGGGGAAGAATGGACGGCTTCTGATATGTAGTGTAGTGTGATAGTCATGGAGTCAAGTGATAGAACATAACAGTGTCAATTTTTTTCCTTATGTTTAAGTTTTCAAAAATACTTACAGGTACTACGTTGAGGCCCTATCTTAGGTGAAACCCATGCACATAGACGTACCATAGCTGTCTTATCTTTGGACAGGAAAGATACATACCCGGAGAAGACTCTTGCTGCCTTGTTTTTGGGCAGCAAGAAGACACATAAAGGACACTATTGCTGCCCTGTTCTAGGGCGTAAACTTATGCACAGAAAAACCTGCTACTGCCCTGTTTGAGGGCATGAACTCACACACAGAAACACATGATTGCTGCCCTGTTTTGAGGGCATAAACTTGCACACAAACATAGTAACTGCTATCCCGTTTTTAGTATATAAAATACGCATATGAATGACGTAGAACCTGTCCAATTTTAACACATGAAAACATGAATATATCTGACTCTAAATCTTTCCAGTTTTGATACATAGAAACACACATATAACGGTCTTTAAATCTGTCCAATTTTAATATATAATAAAAATGCATATAACTAACCTTAAATCTGTCTAGTTTTGATATGTTAAAACACCTATCAACCGTACACAAATCTGGTCTGTTCTGGGACCAAGGAAACACATGTCAACAGGGTACAAATCTGGACCGTTTTGGGACCTATAAATCATACATTAACAGGGTATAAGTCTGGTCCATTTTGGGACCTATAAAACATACATTACGAGGGTGTAAATTTGGTCCCTTTTTTGACCTATAAAACATACATTAACAATGCATAAATCTGGTCCGTTTCGGAACCTAGAAAACAAACCAAAATAGTGTTAAACCTGGTCCGTTTTGGGACCGAGAACAACACACAAAACAGTGCTTAATTTGGTCCATTTTGGGACCAAGAAGAACACACAAAAGCAATTTTAAATCTGGTTCGATTTGGGACCAAGGAAAACTACTCGTTCTAGGACCGAGAACAACACACAATAGAGTGCTTAATTTGGTCCATTTTGGGACCAAGAAGAACACACAAAAGTAGTGTTAAATCTGGTCCGATTTAGGACCAAGGAAAACTACTCATTACATCGTTAAATCTGGTCCGTTTTGGGACCAAGAAAAACACATTAAAACAGTGCTAAATCTGGTCTGTTTTGGGACCAAGAAAACACTATAAGACAAGGAAGGTAATAAGGGTACTTGTTTGATGATGACAAGAGTTAGAGAATTTCAAGCCTCCCTTTAGTCTTCCACTCCTTTCCCTCTCTCTTTCTTTTCTCTTCCATCACTCGATATCTCTCTCCCACGTTTTGCAATGAGGGAGAGGGAGACTTCTTTTTTTTCTCCTTCTTCTTCCCCCTTTTTTTTTTTGTGTATGAATGATTTCCTAAAAGGAAAGGCCAAGCATATATAATTCTCTTAGGATTTTCATGTTTGACTTTCTTTAATTAAGGGATCTTAATGGTTAAGGAATAAATACTTTATGGATGGTTGCCTTTTAGGTTTCCCTCCAAGAATTTGGTTGTTCAAAAATAAAATATTCTTTCCTAAATTAAAACTTGATTTATGTACGTGTTATTTACTATCCAAACATTCCATGAGGTTTTTCCCTCCTCTAATTCAAATTTTGGAAGTCTAATATTTTGCCTAGTTAAAAGATATGCAAGCTAATTTTTCCTTAAATAAAAAGTCCACCGATCTAAGAAATTTGCAAAAATCTAATTCAAATCTCATGTGTTGGCAAATTTTCACACATGGGGAAAATTTGTCCCTTCCATGGGGGAAATGAATATTTTTCATGGAAAAAAGGGTTTCCTGGAAAATCTCTTGGTACATGTATTACTTTTAAATTTTACGGAATTGAATGAAAGTTTAAATCACAAATCTCGTATTTGACCCATACCTTAATAGTAAATTGGTCATAACTTCATCAAATCACATCCAAATTGTGTGATCTTGGGCTCGTTGGATGGGTAATCAAAAAACCCATTTAACGGGACCAAAATCAAGTCACACGGATAAGATTTGATGTCCAATAATCAAGCTATAAATATAATGACGGGAATACACTATGGGCTGTTGATTCCGACAATCTTTTGATCTCTTGAAGAACAAGGGGGATCGATACTCAAGTAATGTGATATGTTAGCCATTTGAGCTTGATCGACGGTCCTAGGGATCTGGTAATCGATCCAACGGTCCGAAGGCTCAAAATCACAGATCTGACCGTTGATCTACGATGGGAAAAATCTACAGTTAAGATTGAGTCAATTTTTTTACCAACTCTATCGACACTTGGTGAGGTCGGGCATTACAACTTAAGCCCGGAAGGGTGCAAACATTAGGTCCTACATTTTTGTTTCATAAATTTCCTAAAGAGTGCAAATGATTCCAGTCCAATTGCAGAGGTTGGTGGCATTGGTTACAGACCATGAATTGGGAGAGAATGAGAAGTTAGGGTTCTTTTCTATTGTACAAAACAATCTTTCTTGTCATTGCTGTTGATATCCCCAAAGAAAGATTAGACTGAGAGACAAGAAGATGTTTTTTTTAAGTATTTCCATAGTTTTAAATTTTGGCTGAAATCTGAAATTTCTGCCGAAATATTTCGGTGTCAGTTTGGACCGAAACCAAAAGTACATTGAATCGGAAAAGTACAATATTTCGCCAAAATTTCCCTCAAATTTCATCCTTATTTACAAAATTGAAAAAAAAAAAAAAAAAACCTTACCGGATGAAACAAGGCAATTGATAAGTTAAGTAAGAAGAAGAAAAAAAAACAAGTGATTGAATGGGGCCGGGCGGACGGCCGATATAGCCGTCCGCTGGAAAACAAATTTCACGATTAAGCCAAGCTAAGATCGTTATGCTCTGATACCATAACAAATTTAGAGAATTTCTATTATTCTTGGATTTCTTGGATAAATTACAAAGAGAATGGATGGTGCTTATAAAGAGCACTTACATGATAAACATAGAAATAAATTAAGATAACTATGGAAGGAGATATGTGTAGAATATTCTAACCTAATTACTAATCAAATCTAGTTTCCTAATCTATCTAGGTTACCTTTACTAGCCAACTTGCCTAGTATAATAAGATGATCCAACGGTGAGATCTCCATACAAATTTCCACCGAAATGTTAAAGATTTCCACCTAAATTACTGAAATTTTATACATTTCAGTGGAAATTTAAAAAAAAACCGAAATTTTTATCAATGTTTTACGTTATTTCGGCCGAAATTTCCACCAAAACCGATCGGTGGTAGCTGAAACCTACACCGAACCCGACATTTAAATCCTTTGTGTTTTCATGGCAGCAGGTCTGCTAGCTTTTCTGATTGCATATTCTATGTTTCATTCTTTATGTGAGTAAGAGAGACGAGGGAGGAAGAATAAGAAGGAGAAGGAAAAATTTTCCAACGGAAATCAGCTTCTCCTTTGTGATTTTGACACAACTCTAAGAAATAACAGAATAGAAACAACATTGTTATGGAGAGAATCAGAATCTTTGGCCTTCTTGTTAATGTCAAAACAAGCAGCTAAACAAAATAATTTGCATAAACTCAACTTCACCCAATTCATAAAAATCTCCTAAAATAGAGTGTTTTAACTTTTACGCCATATAAACAAACCCTTATTTTAAGACCTATCATTCAAAAACACATCCAAAATACTTTCCTTCCTATACAAATATCATAGATGTCTTTTTACACCTAAATAAGCATGAGGTATTTACTAAGAAAAATAGGAACTTGAAATGATTGATTAATCAAAATGTGTTGTGATAAAATCTATGTTAGTTGTAAATTGCAAGTTAAAGTGATATAAATAGAAGTAATACCAAATTAACTTGACAAAACAGATCGAGTAGAGAGTTCAGACCTTTGGTGCATATGAACGGGATTGAGATGAGCTAACGGATAATATGTATAACAAGTAAAAAAAACAAAGGGACTGAAATAAACGAAGGTCGAAGGGTAGGTAAGTAGTTCTTAGTGGCATCGGTGATGCGTGCAATCGAGATGAAATTTTGAATGTAGGTTAACTGAAATGCTTTTTGAACAATCAGAAAATTTCAACTCAACCACGAGTGGGATATTAGAAATATTTGATGAACCTCCAGTAAAAGGGTGGTGTTAAGGCAGCCAAATGAACTAGTAATTTTATAGAATCACTAGGGATATGTGAGTTTTAAAGAGATTTGCTAAAACTATTTCAGTATGATGTAATCAAGAACTGAAATAAGAAAAATTATTAGTAGTATAGCAATACACAAAAAAAATTGGTTCAATCAAAGATTTTAATGATTACAATTGTCACGGGACTGAAATTTATCTCTCTGAGCAAATTGAACACATTGCATACAACAGTTTAGCTACAGTCTTTTTTAAAAATTGCAGTGGCAAAAACAAAAAATGATTGTGATTTGTGATTCTTCGTAAAAACTACAAACTGTATGAGATTCGATTCTATAAAAAAGGATGAAAATGCATCTATATGATCAATGTTTACTTCTTCCTCTGGCAGTAATCTTTGTGGGCCAGAATGAGTCTGGTCTGGGAATTTGATCAAGAGAAGAGGACGAGATTTTAGGGTTTGATAAGGAGGTATCAGTAGACAACAGGCCATGGCTTTCATTATGAAAGAGCAAGGTGTACTTCTAAACATAGTTACCAGGGTGGGAAACGAAAAAGGGAAACGCAAGAAAAATATATATAGGGGAAACGAGGAACGGGAATACAATAGAAACTCGTAGAAAAAATACAAATGAAACACAAGGAAAACACGAAATATGTGGTTTTGTAGATTTAAATTTTCTTAATTTCAATTTTCAATTTGAATTTTTCTTATTTTTATTGTTCCATAATTTTTGATGTGTTTTTTCCCAAAATAATTTTTGCAAGTTCCACACATGTTTTCTACACGTTTCACATGCATTTTCTACGAGTGTTGCATACGTTAATCACGCGTTTCACTCATGATTTACACAAGTTTCTCATATGTTTCCCATGCGTTCCGGAAACATTTTTCCAATTTTTTTTTATCATGTTTTGGAAATGGTTCCGACATGCGGGAAACACGTTTTAGGGGAAACGAGTTTCCCACCCGCGAGAAACGTATTTTAGGGAAAACGGGTTTCCCACCTTCCCAAGGAGTTTCAGGCAACTATGCTTCTAAATAAAGAGGGAGTTTTGGTAGGCATGGTTTCAAAAGAGATAGCATTGTTCAAACGAATCTCATACTTCAAGATAAGTGTAAAAGCTGTTAGTCATACCATATCCACTTAACAGTCTCCTCTACATACAGTTCCTACATCAAAAATTACATGCTATATGTTTCTGTGATTCTGACAAAATTTGTCTCGTTAGTACTGACATTTATATCTCTAGTTGGAAATGTTTTTTATTGCATTTTTTATTCTTTCTATTTTATTTCTGATTGTGGCTGTACTATCAGCCACTTCTTTCATTTTTTTTTCATAAACTAGCTTCTCAAACCACATTTCCTATTTTCAGTGGTAATTCATACCTCAGAATGCTCAGACATATTCTTCACAGCTACCATTCTATTATGCTTTTTTCCTGGATTCTTTTTATGCCTAGATTTTTGTTATAAGCTATGCTCTAATAAATGACTTCAGCCTTTGGCCATGGATATCATCCTCAGGCACTTCCACTGTCACTTACACATCATGCATTACTATATTTGCTTTAAAATATAAACAATGTTCTATAATGCAAATTCCTAGTGTGTTGAGCTATCGTGGATTTATAATTAGTTTCAGAAACACATGACCTTCACGAGAACTCTAGTCAATTTCCATTGATGGTTCAGCTCATAAAAGTTTATTTGATGCAGGAGTCTGGCCAAATATCAGTCACTGATTATGTGTGGATAACAAGAACTGAAAGGCATCCTTTTATTTTGAACATATTGCAGTGGGAAACTGCCTATCAGTATCTAAAATAATACCAAAATTTCTTTTTTGGTCTGCGTATGAGTTTTTGTAGTGCATAATCCTACATGCACACAAATAGATGCATGGATAGGTATAGCACAAAAATATGTACCGTTGTTAGATAACTCAAAATTCTAGCTGATCCATGTCAGATATGTAATTCAGTAGAAGATTAGGTTCCAAGAATATCGATATTTTTTCATAGATATAGAAAGTTTTCAGTTGTCAATTGTTTTTTTTTTTTTTTGCAGGATTTTTTTGCTTGGTTAAAAATATTGTCATTTGTTTTTAGCTTCTATGTACTGTCATATCATTTGACAATAGTTACTTGGGGGTGGAGATATGTTGGCATTAGGCAGAGGGACCTTTTCCTTTTGGATGTCAAATCACTAATCAAGCAAAAGATATCGAGGGGGTCTCGCAACATAAAACAAACATACAAATCAAACAAAAAGAGAACGAACAATAAAAGGAGAACACAAACAAAGAAACTAAACTCCTCAGGGAGGAAAAGTCAAATGTCATAATCTCATCACTGTCAACTCCAAACCGAGAAGTTGATCTGACTCATAGTTTGCTAAACACAAGGTTTAAATTTCGGTTGCCATAGAAAAGGAAACATTTCAGTTTCTATTTGAAATTTCAGAGAAAATCGTAAAATCACAAAAATGTTTGGAAACATATGCAAATGATAGTATTTTAATATGAAACTTTAGAAAATGCTAGAATAAATACAAATACATACTTAGAAATCATCACATAAGCAAGACAACCATCCATAATAGTTTAATAACATCGAACACCTAGAGACATGTGTTGTCACGCATGTCTTATAATTCAGTACATACGACATTTCTCATGTAATTTATATAAATATTTATACATAATACATACACTACATTTCACATGTGATTCATATAAATATAATTATGTAACACTTACTAATATAGTATACTACTAATGGACTTATGATTTTGGTTTCGGTATGCATTTCGGTGGGGATGGAAATGAAAACGTTTTGGCTTGTTTGTGTCAGTTTTAGTAAAAATTTAAAACCATGATTGAACGCCACATGCCGAATCTTATTTTCATAACCCTTGATCAAATCATGGATCACCTCGATCGCATCGAACATCACCCACAGATACCTACTACCATCTCTCACCCATCTAACTACATTGAGGAAGTCACCCTCAATGATCAAGTGATTGATCAAGTTTGATACACCAATTGAATCCCAAATCAAATAGCCTATAACTCAGTCTCATTAGAGTCTGTTGTGCCAACTAGATTTGAAAATGCCTATCTGATCTCTCTGTTCGAATTCCTTAAAAGACCCTGAATGCTGACCGGAGTCGGGTTTTCAATACTTTAACCATTAAAATTCAACATAAGAAACCCCGGAGGGGTACCAACCTTGGGCGGGGACGCTCCATCCTGTAGCAGCTTGATAGAATGCCTTCCCAGTGTCTGAAGAATGTAGTTGCTGAATAAACTTCAAAAGTGGGAAGAGTTGTAACCCCAAAAAGGTGAAAAATGAAGTACCTGTTAACTTGCCAACTTCTCCAAAAGCTTAAGCTGTTGGAGAAAGGCGTTACTTATCTTTTATACTTTAACACTCCCCCGCACGTGTGGCCCACTTGGCAAACACGTGGCACATGTGGTCCCACTTTGGGCTGACCATCGCATGTGGATTTTTTCTATCCGGGAAGTTTGAACTCGAGACCTTTGGCTCTGAGACCATGTTAACTTACCAACTTCTCCAAAAGCTTAAGCTGTTGGAGAAAGGCGTTATTTATCTTTTATACTTTAACAGTATCGAATGTCCCTCGTGAAACTACAGTGGATGGTTGATTGATTCAATGTTAGCGATACTTAAGGCACAATGTTTATCAAGGATTTTTTCACGATACAAGAGATGGTCAGCGGCGAGGATCTTATCAAGGCAAGCCACCCAGCAAAAAGCCTTGACTCTCTCCAGAGCCTTGAAATTCCAAGTTCTCTTGTCTTGTGATGGGCACTCCTGGAGAAACAAGTGAAAATAGAAGGATATGACCATAAACGTTCCTGAAAGATCCTGTTTCCAAATTCTCTTATGGGAGTCTCTTCTCCTAAAATAGATCGAATTAATTTTATGAAGAAAAGTAGTGACCAAATCCACTTCCCAGTCAGAAAAATTCATTTTTTTTTGAAATAGCGATTTGCATTAATAAGAAAAAATGACAAGGGAGCACCCGAGAAGGGGCAACCCAGAGAACAAAAACAAGAAAGAAGAAACAGAGAAGAAGAAGAAAAGATACAATAAAAATAACAAAATTATATTACGGGGGAAGATGATCGAACCAGAGAATATTCACCCTCCCAACTCCCTGCTTGGCTAACCCATCCGCCTTTTCGTTTGCCGACCTCCAAACGTGATTAAAGACAATAGCCGAACCTGCAACAAAATCCTCAATTTCATCAAATAACGCCAAAAATCTCCAAGGAGGAGCTACACCACCCTTCAACCACCGAATGACATTCAATGAATCCCCTTCAACAATAATATGGTCTAATACTTCTCTACTTAACTTCTTGATCCCAAAATAAGCAGCTTTAACTTCCGCCTCAGAAGAATCACACACACCAATAGGACCGGAAAAAGCCCAAAGAATCTCACCAAACTCATCACGGCAAAGACCGCCCACCCCCGCTGGACCCGGATTTCCAAAACAAGCACCATCAAAGTTGATTTTCAACATTCCTAGCATCGGAGGCTCCCATCTTTGGACTATGTTAATTTTCCTCTCAGTACTAAAGCACACTTCCCTCCAATGTTCCCAAAGATCAAAGGCCGATACAAAAGGAAAGGATGGAAGACATCTAACCCATGATATGACCAATGCTATAATCCGCATGTACAAATAATAAGGAGATTTGGCCAAACCCTCAAACACCCTAGAGTTTCTTTCCTTCCAAACCACCCACCACGTAGCTAGCAAACACACATTCCACAATAATTTCCCTCTCTTTTTCCATGGCATAAACCCCCACATACTCAAAAGATTCTGAATAGTTCTAGGGAAGACCCAAGTGATTCCAAACCTCAGAAAGATACATCTCCATATGATCCTGGTGAAAGAACAGTGCATGAACAAATGGTTCACAGATTCCCCATCATTAAGACAAAGAGGGCAGTGATCAATTAGCAACAACCCACGGTTTCTCAAGAAGTTAATGGTTTGTATCCTTTGACGACAAACGGCCCAACCGAAGATACTAACCCGAGGTGGGCAATGAAAATTCTATACCTTTGCAAAAAATGCAGGAACAGGAGGTATCAAACCATTATAAAAAGATTTGACAGAGAAAATGCCGGATGATTCCACTGTCCATATTCTTTTGTCTTGACCCCCACGTTTTACATAGCACTTATTAAGGAGCCGCCGCAACCGAGATTCATCCTCACTTTCCCACTCAAAAATGATTCTTCTAAAGGCAGGACACCATATCAACTTACCACCACTACGATCAAAACATTCACAAACTAAGGCTTCTTTGTTAACAGCCACCCGATACAGCCTAGGGAACAAGATCCTTAATTGCTCCTCTTCACACCACACATCACTCCAAAACTTAATTCTATCACCACCATAGACCCTGAACCTCACCTTTAGATTAAAGGAGCAAGCTAAATTCAAGATATCTCTCCACGCAGTCAACCCATTTTTCTTATATTCGTCCTTTGAATCCCACCCACCCGGGATACAGCCATACTTACTACAAATCACCTTAGCCCATAAATTAGACTGCTTTTCCCCAAATCTCCACAACCATTTCCCCAATAAGGCATGGTTAAACTCCCTAAACCTCCTAATGCCCAAACCTCCAAACTTTATAGGTACACATACATCCCTCCAGTTTACCAAAGAGATGCCTTTTTTCTCCTCATTTCCACCCCACAAAAATCTACGCTGGATCTTTTCAATTCGCAAGGCAACACTAACCGGACACATGAAAAGAGACATAAAATATATAGGCAAATTGGCCAATACAGCCTTAATCAATACCAACTTACCTCCCCTAGACACAATATTTCTCTTCCAAGTATCCAACCTTCTCCCAATCTTCTCAATTATCGGTTCCCAAACAGTTTTATCAGGTTTTCTAACTCCTAAAGGTAAACCAAGATAAGAAGCGGGAAGGTAGTCAAGATCACACCCTAAAATTCCGGCCATCTCTAAAGCCTCAGCCGAGGGAATATTTAAGGCATACATTTTAGACTTGTGAAAATTTGATCTTTGACCAGAGATAAGTTCGTAACATCTTAAAGTAGCTTTCAAATTGAGCACTTGATCCTTAAGAGGTTCACAAAATAAAAGGGAGTTGTTACTGAAACCAACATTCCACTTTGCGTTCTTGTTAAGCCTTCTAATAGAATATGCTATACTAAGTCCTTTGTCAAAAACCATACTAAAAAGGGATGGAAAGTCCACACATATAGGTATGCTATCACACCATTTATCTATTCAGGATCTTATCTTCTCTCGATTCCCTACTCTCAAGCGGCTATCTTCCTTAAACAAAGTTCTATATTTTCTAGTATCCCTCTAAATCGAATAGCCTTGAAGGTCCGAAATCATCCGACAAGTCACATACCCCAAAGTTAGAATCATACTTAGAATAAATCATCAATTTTCAAAGGTTATCATTCTCCTCTCGGAACCTCCACAGCCATTTCCCCAAAGAGAGTTATTCATCAGATTTAACCTTTTGAAAGCCAAGAGGTATGCTCTCTTGGCTTGCAAACTTCATCCAATCTAGCCAAGTAAATATGCTGTTGCTGTCTCATCATTTCACGTGGAATTTCTCTGGAGCTGTTAAATTCACTTAATCATTGCCGCAGTACAACAAAAAAACAACATCTAGTAAATGAGAAGATTGGTAAGTATTGCTTTAATTAGAGTGATTCCACCCCCAAGAGAAAGCATACTTCTCTTCCACGAGGATAATCTTTTCTCCACTCTGTCAATAACCGAGTCCCACAAACCTTTTGGGGTCAACCAATGCATAACAAGAGACCTTCATAAGTATTTGGAAAAGATCCCACCTTACAAGCCAACACATTTGTGAACACTTGATATTTTCAATTTTCCAGATATCCAAGCAGCAAAAAACAGGGTGTCATCGGCATACCGAAGGTGTGAAATTTACACACCAGCCTAGCAAATGCTTCAATAAAACCTCTGAATCTAGCCTTATGGATCATTCTGTTTAATGTCTCTTCCAAGATAATAAACAATAAGGGAGATAAAAGATCTCCTTATCACAATTGTGTAGAGTATTTGACGAAACCCCTAGGGTGCCCATTTACTAAAATGGATATCCAAGTCAAAGATAAGCAATTCATTGTCCAAGCACAACATCTTTCGCCAAACCCCATTCTCTCCAAAAGGTAGTCGATACGATATATTCCCACTCCACTCTATCGTAGGCCTTTTCACATCAATTTTACATATCACACGCTTTCTCAATATCTGATAATAAAAGTCCACACACTCGTCAACAATCAAAGTGGCGCCATCTGAGATTTGTCTACCAAGGATGAAAGCACTTTGCATATTCGAGATGATGCTTATCAAAACTCTACGGAGCCTATCGGTGAGGATTTTTGCAAGCACTTTGCGGACACTTCTTACTAGGCTGATTGGATAGAAGTTAGTCAGCTGATCTATCCCATTTTTCTTGGAGATTAAGGTAATGAAAGTAGCTTCTGTGCCTCTTCCAAGGTTCACACCATTGTAAAATTCATTAAACACTTTGAGCACATCCCTTTTAATTCACTCGTAGGATAAGGGATAATCTAATCTCCTCTTTCATGAAAGATCTTTCTAAGTCACCATGGAAGGCAGAGTCCAAGCGCTCAAAACTAAGTTCCTCTTGCTTTGGGAGAATGTGATTCTCTGATGAGTACAATGCTTCAAAGAAAGAGACAATTTTTTAAGATATTGACTCTAAGGTCGCCAACTCTTGGGCTGCCAATGATCAGAGCATGGATTGTGTTTGCCTGTCTCCTAGCACTAGCTCAATTATGGGAGTAGGCAATGGTTTTGTCTCCCTCTTTAAGCCATTTCACCCTGGATCGTTGTTTCCATTTTTAACTCCTGAATACTAAACGGTGATATTATTCTTGAAGATGGGTTCTTTCTAAGAGCTCATCAGAAGGTAATTGCCTATTATTACTAAGACTAAAAAATTGCGAGCTTCTCACCACTTCCCCATAAACTTCCTCTGCCCAGACTTTGAAGTTAGATTTCACGTATTTGAGTTTCATACCTAATCTCGTGTCTACATTGCCAGAACATTCCACTTTTGACTACCATTCCTAAAGAAGGCCTTTCAAGGTGGGGCATTCTAACCACGATAACTCAAAACAGTAAGGATCCATGGCACATGAACCCAACTTAGGATCAAGGAGAATGGGACGATGATCCGAAATCAGTTTGAGCTGGGCAATTTGAATGACACCAGAAAAAGCTGCGCACCATTGGGGTCAAAGAAGAAATCTATCTAATTTTCTCTTGCTTTGATTCTTTTCCCAGGTGAATTGAGCTCCAGTAAGAGGGAGATCAACCCAATCATTCCTATCAATGAAATTAGAGAAGGTCGTCATACATAACATAATCCTCTCCCCAAGTCCTTTCTCTAGAAATGGGTGTGAGATCTCCCAACCTGATCTGAATGTCACTGAGCTCATTCCACATGGGACCACAAAGGGATCCAACAGTCGACCCATATACCGCTGAGAAAGCCCAGAGCTAATATCATCCGCAATCCCCATCTTGACGGACATATTGAAAACTCCTCCAATCTCTTCTTCAATGGAGAACTTTCCTCTATCCAACCAAGTCAAGAACAAAAAAATTGAATCAAGCAGAACAACCAATCTCTCCGATATTGGCAGCTGAGAAACCAACCATATTCATCTTCTGTAGAAGAAATCGAAGGCCTATTCCTACGCAAGATGTCCTCTACATGAGTTTTTTTTTTAAGTTTTGGATCTCAAATCCTGCATATTCCATATCAGAATCATCATTGGTCCAAATCTAAAGATGAAGACCTCCCCTCTCCCACCAGCAACAAGGCTTCTCGCTCTACTATTGGACACCTTGTTTCCAGAGTCTCCTTCATAGTTGACATTGAACTTCAATCTCACCAATCCCCTATCGTTTTGAGAGCTAGAGCAATCAATGGGAGCCCACGCAATTGGATCTTCAGCAGGATCTACCACCGCCCGAGCAAGGTAGTCATCCTCTCTTGGGGACACGAATTCACCACTACCCTCCCTAACCAAAGGCAATTAAATCTCCATGGCACATCCACTCTTGGAATTCACCCCCTTGTTGAGAGATTCATTTTTGCATATTTTGCTGAGAAGTTTAGTCTATTTGCATGCTTTATATTATCTTTTATTTAAATGCTTGTAAAATAGAGAATTATTGTAACTTTTCTTAAGTGGTCTTAATAAATGACTGCGAATAATGAGTGGATTGAGTCCTTTAACCCTGTTTTCTTCTAACCTGACATGCTGTCATGTTCATACAGTTATGTGATACTATATGATTATGTAAACATAGTCTATAAAATGCATAAGATACAGAAAAACACATGTAGGTTCAGAGGACACTAAACCTTCAAATAATTTATTTTATACCAAGAACCAGGAAAAATGATAAAATTTGTATTTCCTTGTAAACATTAATTATACTGAAATTTTGGGCTTTGCTAAAGGAGCACCTCCTGTTCAACGGTTCAGAGCTGCAAATTGAGGTGCGGTAATATATTTTTTTCTGAAAGAAAAATAAATTACGAAAATACAGATGGTGTAACTTCAGATTTCAGTTATTTTGTGTTCATAATATGAAATTATTTTCATGGCTTTTAAACATCCAGGTTGAAATGCGAGTAAAATTCAGAAACCAAATGTTCTTCACTTATCAGTTACTGTTTATACTTCACCTTGGTCAAAATTACCTTAAAATTCCATACCCAACATTTTCAAGTAATCAAAATTACTTCGAAAACAATCCACCAAAATATTACTTAAGATGTTTCTTTATAAGTTTTTATGTTGGAACAGCAAAGCATAACAAAAAAAAAGAAACAGAAAATTATTAGGAATAAATTTTTGGTGGCATCATATGAGATTACAGAAGGCTTGATCAGTTTCTGACATTCACATAGTTTGAAAAAAAATAGTTAAATCTCAATTTCAATTCATTACAACATAACGGAAACAATTGGAAACTGATGGGTCTGATTTGATCACCAATCTCAAGCCTTAATAAAGCAATTAAAGTAGCTCAGAATCTTCTTTCTCTTCTGCACATAAACATACGAGGTCAGAAATAAAAACAAGAATTCTATTGACATCACATACAAAAAATGGAAAATGATGGCATAAAGAGACTATGAATCACTGTATATGAATTTCATAGTAACATTTGTTCATTCATTTATTACAGCTATATGTTTGCTTTGTAATTATAAAATTTTCTCTTTCTTTCGGAAGGAGCAAGAAAGTTGGGACTGAATTCATGACCTCAATGTTGCGATCATTACGTAAGTGCGCGAACATACACACAAAAATACATATATCACATACATTCATATGAATCATAATTGCATTGTCATTTATCTTCTTTTTACTAATGGGCAATCCAGGACTAAACTTGTAACCTCAATGTTGCAACCCTTATATTTGAACTGCTAGGTATATGGGGGAACTGTTCGTGAGCTTGAGCTCATATAGGCTTATATGAGCTAGAGTGCCACAATCACATGGGTCCCACATTTTTTGTGGTGATCCGAACCATTCATATGAGCTCAATTTCTAGAGAACGGGTTCTTACCGAGGGGGAATCAACTTGTTGGGTCGCGATAAGCTCCTCTTCATTTCCGAGGCTGGATCGCTTGAAGTCAGTTTTGTTTTGCTTTCTGTTCGCTCGAGCTTGCGAAAAGACCATGGAGTAATTGGTAGCACCACCTGCCTTTTGATCCCAACCCCCGAATTGAGGTACAGCCATCCAGCCATTTTTCTGTAAAATCATACACCCAACAGGTTAAAACAGAAATTTTAAGGCTAAAAGCCCACCTTAAAAATATCTACTTTACCCAAATTTCTTAGCTAGAGAATGTGTGAAATCTATAAAGAGATTCAATTAATCCAGAAATCTAAGATAAAGTTAGTAAAAAAATATCAAATTCATAAGCAGCAAACACTACAACCATCAATAAAAGAACAAAAGGAGAAAATCTAAGATAAAGTCTACAATATATATAGATTATTATTGTTTGTTACTATTGCTAGGGAAATAATATTTCCATCCCCTTTCCCAACATTTAATTTCTTTCCCATTTGTTCGTCTTACATTTCATTTCTTTCAACATTAAATGGGCGAAAACAAATTTTATATCCATTTTGAACTTAAAAATGGGCATAACATTTGTTTTTACAACCATTTTACGTCGAAAGAAATAGAGCCTTTCAGGATAGGCAAAAACAAAAGGGGTTGAAATGCAGTCAATTTTATGAAAAAAAATATATGTACAAAAAGGGATGAAAATATCATTTTCCTTATCATCATTCTATGCATATAATTCATTCAACTCTTAAAACGTAGTTTTCGCAACATTGAGGTCACCTATTTAATCTGAACTTGCCCACTAGATTAATCTAAGAAACAGATTAATTTTTGCGTGTGTGTGTGTGAATAGATAAATATCATCATCACAAGATAAATAAACATTTTTCTATATAGCATTAAAGAGAGAATGCAATGCATCCAAGCAATTCAACCAAGAACCAAAGAAATTAAAGAATAATAATAAAATGGAAACAAGAGAACATCAAATCAATTATGCTCAACAATCTAACTATCCAGCTACAACAACAATGAATCTAAAAAAAAAAAAGAAAAAGTAAAATTGATAATTAGAAACTTTACCTTATATCAATACAATGAAATAACGACATAAACCAAATCTATTGCACCATAAAAACTCCCAAAAAAAAAAAAAATACCAATAATAGAAAAAGTGAAAAAAAAAAAAAAACAATATATGTTCTTATTCCTTTCTTCTTCTTCTTTTCCATTTTTTTTTGGTTTACCTCCTTCCTCTTTTCCATGGCTGGCATTGTTGGTAAGACAAGGTTAGGGGGGGGGGGGAGGGTGGCAATAGTAAAACTCCGCATATTTATATATAAAATCATCTATTTTAGAGGGAGAGATACGGTTGGAATGACGCGTGGCTATTCCTGGTTGGTGGATAGAGACAACAGGTACACACCCTGCTTTTCTGACCGTCTATACCTTTTGCCAAGTCGGCTTCAACGAAATGAACGCGTTTTTTCTGTTTGAAAACATAGGAGGAGATTTGGAAGTGGGCCCATGGTTTATAGGAGAGAAACACGTGGCAATAACTGTACGGTTGATCTGGTTGCATACCACCTGTGCACTCTCTGCTGGTCCCACCTTGATCAGATGTTCTTAGCCCTTGTTTAAGCCTCTATAAATATGAGAGTTTTTATATGGTGTAAGCACATATAGTCCAGTCCATTTGATGGGCCGCAACATATATAGGTTGTGTCCCAAAAATCATTTCCATATGATGATCCCAACCCTCCGAACTAAGAGTAGTCAATGATCAATTGTGTAGGGCACTGTGCATTGTATGTCAAGTAAGGTTGCAACACTAAATTGTCTGTCAATTAAGGTTGCACCTTGGGTCCTGAAAATAACATGGGTCGGATTTAGAAATCATGGGTCTTGGGTTGGGTTGGGTTTTGGATTAAAAACCCGACCAGATCTAGGGTCGGACCGGATCGTGTTTAAAGAGAAAAAAAACTAGAAACCCAAAACCCCGCCCAACTCTTTTAGTTGTGCTATGATTTTCTTAAAGGAAATGATAAATGTGCCCCTTTTCATCACTTGGGACACCAGCTGTATCCATGATTGAAAAGGGGCTGATGTACTTCACATTTAAGGAATGAAGTGACGTGATTGTGATTGTGACATACAATGCAGTGAATTGGTTGTCCCAAGTGATGAAAAGGGTGCATTTATCATTTCCCTTTCCTTAAATATCTCTTAAATAACATGCCAAATTATTTTCAAGTATATTGATATCATTATTTTCACTGAGATGATTAGGTTTGTGATGTGGAAAAGTAGTTTCCTTCTTATATTTATACACTCGACATCTTAAATTTAGAGATTTTTGGTGGGAAGATTTGTTGTTTTCTACCATCTATGAAATTAATCACTATTGTAAGGTTAACATTAAAAACCCGACTCGACCCAAAAAACTATCTTGGGTAGGGTTGGCTTTATGAATCTCGAGTCTTCCCAAGAAAGACTCAGTTACCAGAGAAAATTTCTCGTGTAGGGTAGGGTTATGAAAACCCGAATTGCTCGACCTGAGTTGCAACCCTAATGTCAACCATAGTGCAGGGGGTTAAATTTCAAAATTCAAAATATGCTTTAAAAATGGGAGATCATATTTACAACCCACCCCAACCTATATTTTTAGATCATGTTTGGCAACCATGAAAAATTATTCTATGAAATTTTTGTGAGCTCAACTGTTTTTTTTTGGGGGGGGGGGGGGGGGGGGGGGGCGCACAGAAAATGAAGGAGAGGTAGAGAATTGAGTGGGCGAGAGTACAAATAGCCAAAAAAAATCCCCAAAAACTAGCTTAAAAAAAATCTTTATATAGAATTGGTTTTTTAGGAGCTTTTCATGGTCTCCAAAAACTGTTTTCATGGTTTTTAAGAGCTTTTCATGGTCCCCTCACTCCCACGCTCTCAAGTAGGGGTGTAAACGGATTGAATTTGAAGCGGATATGGCTATATCCGGATTCGAATTCGACTGATATTTAATATCTATTACCGAATTCGATTCCGGCGGATATTGTTTCAATTCGGATATTATCTGTATCCGTTTATCTGAAAAATTTGAATATTTTATTGCAGTACTTTATCTTTCTTCTCCTTACTCCTTGAATGAATTTTCCAAACCCTAAAACCAGACATTTACCTTCTCTTCTCAAAATTAACTCTCAAACCCTAAAATATATGAGATCCTCTTCTTCCTTTTAGAACAAAGGCGCGCGCACACACACACACAGAGAGAGAGAGAGAGAGAGAGAGAGAGAGAGAGAGAGAGAGAGGCGGTGGGGATGGCTGATGGTGGAAGATAGTGTGTCATTACTAAAAAATATTAATGATATTATTAATAATAAATAAAAAGGATGTACTTCTCGGATTCGGATGTTAAACGGATCGGATATACCATTTACCAGATTTGCATCCGCTAAGAGCCGGATATCTCATAAACGGATTTGGATAATATCCGCTTGAAACGGATTCGGATAATATTAACTTTAAACGGATTCGGATGCAGACGGTAATCGAAGTTTTGAATATCCATTTACACCCCTACTCTCAAGTCTCTCCAACTCCCGACCATCTCTCAAAAATAGCCTGACAAATATTACATGGAATATTCTTTCAAGGTGGTCAGACATTGCCATATAGTTTTCTATTGGCAATGCCCCAATGAACTCTAGGGAAAACAATGTGTATCCTCCAAAATTTGGGTCGATAGTATCCATTCCCTTGGAAAACTCTTCATTTAGGCCATGCCTGGCAACAATTACCCATAAAAAAAAAAAAACAAATGCCTGGCAACAATGAAAAAATATTCTATGAAATATTGGTGGGCTCAGTTGTGAGAGGGGCGGAGAAATAAAGTGAGGAAGACTTGAGTTACGGGAGTGGATAGAGGATAAAAAACTCCTAAAAGACAGTGAAAAGTTACCTACTTAAAGTTGGTTTTTTATTTTACATGATTTTTATTAGTTTTTCATGCCCCCCACCCCAAGTTTCTTCTTCTCCCACACATATCTTAGCCCCATAAATATTCCATGGAATATTTTTTGAAAGTTGGCAAACATGGTCTTATCCATAAAAAATTTCCCAAAAAACAATAACTTTCTTTTTCAAACTCTCCTAAAAATATAGTTATCATCTTCATCCACCATGCGACCTCCAGCGAACCATCTCACATGATCTGAATGCTAAAAAACAGCACACATATTCAAGATTATATGTCCAATGAATGACATTTGGCAGATCAAGCACAGTAATTCAAGATATGGCTCACAAACACTTACTGATTTTCCATTAAAAGCAAAGTCCCTATCTTGCATATGATTTAAGGTAAATAAGCATGTCTGAGCATGTATAGATCCGAAAGTTACAAAAACCCATTTGATCCCCTTCCCTTCTGTCAACAATAAGTCAGTTCTACAGGTGGTTAGAGCTCCCTATGACGATGCGCAGAGTGACTAATATATGTAAGAACCAGCAGCACCCCACAAACAGCAGCTAAAGCCTGCTGCTTTCTCATAAATAAAACCACCCATCCCCTTTCTTTTATACAGAGAAAGATAGAGATTTTGAGCTTAGCCAATGTCAAGGAGAAACCCATTCAAAGTAAGGACAGAGAGCACCTCTTGTGGTTGTCCAGTTCCCACACCCAAAGAAGAAGTTCCCCTGTGTCGGCCCAGGCTTGCGAACCATGCGTTTGCAGCTCTTCACTCCACAGAAACAGTATGTGCACGACTCTTTGATGTCGAGGCCCACATGGGGATGGAATTGGATGACGGGTATAAGCAGTTTCGGCTTCTGATGATGGTGGAGAGGGGCGGGGACTAATGTCTGATTAGGAGAGTCCTAGGACATCAGTGGACACGGGTCGTCTGCAGAGTTCCATGTGAGGGAGTTGGTTATGGAGAACTTGAAGCCACGACCTATGAGGTTAGTAAGCAAGCGGGCTGTGTTCCTGGCATCATCGAGGCCACAATGTGCACGGCCTTCCCACGGTAGACCAGCCAACTGGACGGCCTCCTTGAGGTTGCATCGGACCCGGCCAAATACCTCGTGAAACGGAATCTTTAAGTTGATCCACCTGGGCAGAGTCCAAAAGAATACAAGATCATGTTAAAAGTAAACATCATTTCAGCAATAATTTGATCGTCCAACAAAATCCTTAATCGTTGAAGGCAAATTAAATGCCAGAAAAAAAACAAACAAATCAAATCAAAACTAGCTCTATCAAGTTCAGCCTTCTTGTTTGATTGTCCAATAAAATCATTGGTGACAAATGACAATTAAACTGAGAAAAAGAATCACTCACTTATTCAGAGTTACTCTTCTCGAATAGATGTTCAAAACAACTTGAAGCTATGTAACCAATTTACTCATCCATGTAAAGAGCTTTCAATAAGGTATTCAGATTTATTTATATACTGAGGGCAAAACAGGGGCCTAAAGACCCACCCAAAATCAACAGATAAAGGCAAATGGAAAGTAACTCCATTTCCAAGCATAACAACAAAATTCCCTTATTTCATAAGAAATAACAAGGAACCACTTCACCTGCTTGAGTAAAACATTTGAATTACTATGTGGGAGCAACCACAAAACCAATATATGTAGTTATCTAACTAGGATTCTGGAATAATTCAATGAGGCAAATGATCAAAATTTCGAGAAATGTTCGGAAAATCAATAAATTAATAACCACACAGGTAGCCATCATATTAAGAATTAAGAGGGCATGTCTGAATACTCAAAGTTACTTAACAAAATCTGCTCTACGAGGTCATATTGTTTGGTTGAAAAGCCTGAAAGAGAACATTTACAGTGCTTTCTTGAATGCCGATACCCTTGTGTCAAGGTCGTTTGATGGGAATTAACATTTAAGAGGTAAGAAGAAAAACATGATGGGCCCCATTACTAGTGCCTTAGCGTTTTTTGTATTATTCATAAGGGTAGAACTGTCATTTTATAGGTAAGGTTTTTTTTTTAATAGTGAATATCATTAATGTAAAGAGAAAGATACCGAGGAGGTCATAACAATAGATACGAAGAGAAAATACAAAGATACAAGAGAAAATAATACCAATCACGGTGGTAAAAAATCAAACTGCTCCAAGCTTGCCCTGAATACCCCATCTCGGACTAGTTTACCCGCTACACCGTTTGCGGTCCTCTTTACGTGATAGGCTATTATAGAAGCTTCTCCAACCCGGTCTTGAATTTCATAAAAAAGAACCACAAACCTCCACAGTATTGAGTGTTTGCCATTGAGCTATTTTATCACATTGACTGAGTCTCCTTCAATTTCCACCTTTTCCATGTCTATATTCATAAGAAGCTGGATCCCATGGTGAATGGCCCTGACTTCTGCCTCATTGGTATCTACTATCCCAATTGGAACCGAAAAGGCCCATATGACATTGCCTTGGTCATCTCTTAGAACTCCCCCAACTCCAGATGGGCCCGGATTTCACATACTAGAACCAGCGAAATTGAGTTTCAAGAATCCTTGAGCGGGTGGCTCCCAAGATTGGGTTATTTTAGGCTCATCCATTACACCCTCACATACTATTCTCCATCCATGCCACAAATCATAACCCAACACAAATGCAAAACTTGGAATGGTTCTAACCCAAGATATTGTGAGGGCTATGATTTTGTTAAATAGGAAAAGAGGTCTTTTTTAGAAGCCTTTAAACACCATAGCATTTCTTTCTTTCCAAAGAACTCATATCATTGCAAGGAAGGATACATCCCACAATATTTTCCCTTTTCCCTTCCAAGGAGATCTTTGCCAATTGTCAAACAACTGTGTTAGTTTAGCCGGTAGAACCCATGCAACTCCGAACCTCGACAATAGTCTGCACCACAACTCTCTTGCCACCTTGCATTGCACTAGCAAGTGATCCACCAATTCCCCCGCCTCTAGACATAGGGGCAATGATCTATGATCAGAATTTTCCTTTTCCTCAAGAAATTAACTGTTTGTATCCTTTTCAAGAAGGCCACCCACACAAAGGCACAAACTCTTGGAGGCACTTGGATGCTCCATACTTTGGCCACTTTAGAAGACACAAGACATGGCACTAAGTGATGATAGAAGGATTTCACAGAGAATTCTCCCCCCGAGTTCCAGATCCAAATTCTTTGATCCTTCCCTGATGATTTAATGTAGCACTTTTCCATAGTTTCCAACAATCCGTCCATGGACTGAAGCTCTCTTTCCATTTTATTTGTAAGGTATATTTTTCATGAGTTTTTTTTTTTAATTTAATTGGGAGGTTTTAGGACAAAGCCTTAGTTGACTTGAGTTGAGTAGAATTTTTAGCAATTCAAGTGAATCATTAATATCATAATTCTATACGAACAAGAAGAGTTTCATTTGTAGGAGATGTTAGTTGTTAAATTCAAATAGTAGTCCAAGTCCCAATAAGTTACTTATCTTTTCATTGGTTTTATAAAAGGTGGTTTGGCTTGTAAAGAAAAGACGAATTAATGAATAAATTTTTTTTAGAGCTTTTGAAACCCCTCTTATTGCTGTGTAGATTCATAGTAGTATCTTCACTAGGTGGATTCCTTTGATAATGGTTTGTTCTTTCCTAGTCGGATTCCTAGTATCATCGGTGCATTCCTTTGGAAACTCTTATTCCTTTCTAAAGTGTTGTTCTCTCCCTACACTCTCTAAATTAATTTAGATTTTTTCCCTTTTAATTTAGCTTCTCAATTTAGTTTTCACTTTCTCTCTTCCCTTTTCTCTATTCCCTTCTTTTTTCGATTCTTCTCATCTACTAATTATTGTCCTACTGTTAATTTCCATTATCATTCATTATTCTTTATCTTGATTTTGAATTCATTATTTTCTTTAACCCAAGCTCAACTCATTGTTTTCTCAATTCTTTCATCTTGATATACAAATTCAATTCGATCGTCTGCCTACCATTTCTGATTATTGAATCTTGATCTCGATTTCTTGAATCTGAACTATATCATTTACATTGTGTTCCCTTAATCTAAAATCTTTTCTTGTTATTCTAACTTAGTTGACGTTGTTTTGCGTTCTTTGTTTTTTATTTTCAGTGAATATCTATTTGATGATATGAGATTCACACCTAAGAGCCTTCTCATAAGGTTCTTTATTCATCCCCTCCTAGTTTTCCTGCATTATTTAACCTAAGAGCCTTCTCATAAGGTTCTTTATTTATCCCCTTTGACTTTTCCTGCATTATCGTTCAAAACATCTCTCATAATGATGCTAAATGTACCAAGACAGGGTGATGGGGACCATCCTAGGCCCCATATTTTACTTCCAATTGTCATTTAGGTGTTTTTAGGTCTTGTAGGAGTGGTACCATAGTTTTTTCCCCTGAATACCACTTCTTTATTTAAGTTATAAGTGTTTAAAATGGGGCCCACATGCGTCTTATGAAAATCTTAAGTGATAAGGATAATTAAGTCATTTGAAATTAATCACTTAAGTTTATGCGACCCCAAGGGCCCACCCTTGCAACTTAAAGAAGTCTATTAGTCAATTGGTGGTAGTAGATGTCCATGTAGGAAATTCTAGTCGAGTTATGAATTCTAATTTGTTTTGAGTTGGTATTTGGGAACTATTAGAATTAAGGAATTAAGTCTTGGGGTCCAAGTTTTGTTTGACTATAAATGTAAGGCCTTTGGCTACTTATGAGAATACAATAAAGATTGGAGATTTCCTCCTAAAGCTTCGATAAACTCTTGCTCTGGAGAAGACACTAGGGGGTAATCTCTTCCTCCCTCTTTCGTTCTTTTCTTCACCAAACTTCCTCATTAATTTCTTGCTTTAATCATCTTTATTTTTAGTGCTTTAAATCCACTTTATTTTAAGTTAATGATCCCTAATTATTATTCTTTGATCCATGCGCCCCTTAGTCGCACCAAAAACCCTTGCCTACACCTTCCCGATAAATGTCTGCATCATCCCGGCATATGCTTATATCTTAATGCATATGTGTGCACATTCCCGACTTATGTCCGCACCCTTCTAAACCTATCAAATATTTTTCTAATCTAATCATATATCTTAGGAACCAAAACCCTAATTTTCCCCCATCCTTTTCACCCTAACATTCCATTTCATAGATTTGTCCTAAATCAACTTGGTATCAGAGCTACATGTATAATGATCTTTCTTTACCCGTCCCGCGTCAGTTGGTATCATAGTGGCATGAATAACGATCTGTCCATACCAAACCTATCGAAAACCTAGTAGTAATACTTTTCTAATCTAATCATATATTTTAGGAACTGAAACCCTAATTTCCCCCATCCTGTTCACCCTAACATCCCTTTCATAGATTTGTCCTACATCAACTTGGTATCAGAGCTGCATGTATAATGATCTTTCCGTATCCGTCCCGCGTCAGTTTGTATCATAGTGGCATGAATAATGATCTTTCCGCACCAATCCTGCATCAATTTGGTATTAGATCCTAGGTTAGATGGCCACTCAAAAGAAAGAGAATTTGACATGATGATCCGATCCTATGGATCGTAATCGTTAAACTACAAGGATTAAAGACATACCAGATTTTTATGGAATTCCTAAATGGGAATGTCTCGATTGGTTAGACGCGTTGGAGACGTATTTGTGGAAATGTAACGCATTTGATGACGAAATGATTTGTAATGTCAAGCTAACTTTGGTTGGGCATGCCAGAGAGTGGTGGATGATGTGGATAATACTGGAATAGTAATAAAGCCTAATTAGCAACCCACCCATCATTCGTTGGATCGACATAAGGGACTGGTTTTTGGAAAGTTTTGCATCGAAAACTTTCAAGAGATACCAAAAGCTAAGCACTAGAAGGATTCAAAAAGCTAAGGCTCATGCAGTGAAGCTATCTGCTTGTATGAGGATCCAGAAAAGTTGGCGAATGTATCGGGCCAAGCATGCATGCAAGAAAACAGGTGAATTCAGTCATCTAGATTCTAGATACATGCTTGTGTGCGAGGATAGATAGCGTGGTCATGCAGTGAAGCTATCTGCTTGTATGAGGATCTAGAAAAGTTGGCGAATGTATGGGGCCGAGCATGCATGCAAGAAAACAAGTGAATTCGGTCATCTAGATTCTAGATACATGCTTGTGCGCGAGGATAGATAGCGTGGAAATTACTCAACCTCAAGCGACAAATGAAAGATGCATTCGTCATCGGTACTCGCTCACATTACTTATAGATTAAGAAAGAGAACATCATAAGTAACTCAGAGTTGATCTTGCCAAAAGTTAGCCCATGAATACTATTTGAGAATCGAACGGGTAGCAAGTGTAGTCCAATATGCCTGGAAGAGGAGAATTGTTCGACATACTCAACAGGAGAGGTAGATGATGCCTGAGGAAGTTTTCATCAATGCTAGATTGAAGAATCAAGTCAAAAAGAATACACGACAACTACAACAAGAAAAGTAAATGAGAATTGACATGAAGACAAATGTTAGCAGAAGAAAACGCAATTTTTCAATTTATGTTGCAGGAATTACAATGTCAATTCATGGAACCGATCATCCTTCTGATAAAAGAGCAAGAGTTTGAGAAAGGTGAGGACGTACAAATCGAACAAAATAGTTCTTTCAATACATACTAAACAAAGTCACTAATCATCTTGTTTGGACCCCTTGCAAGTTTTTACTATTTAATCATTAACACGCAAACAGATATCTATAGACCTATGGAAGTGGAGGGACCAAATTTCTTTCTGCCTAAACTAACGTAGTACAAGGATAACCTCGAGAGCACACCTTCTGACCACATCACCTTGAACCAACGGCATGACTGATTAAAGTTACTTGTTCGCCATGGCTGTCTAAAGTTACTTGTGTGCTAAAAATATTAACCGTTTGTTTATTGTACGAAGACAAACTCTCAAACATAATGCCAACGATTACATTAGATAGGGTCAAATCTTTTCAAGCGGGGGAGAATGATGGGGACCATCCTAGGCGCCATATTTTAATTTTAAGTGTCATTTAGGTATTTTTAAGCCCTTTTAAGTTATAGTACGGGTACCACGGTCTTTCCCATCAATATCACATAGTTTCTGTAAGTTATTGGTGTTTAAATGGGACCCACAAGTGTATTACAAAAATATTTAGTGATAAAGGTAAATAAGTCACTTGTAATTAATCATTCAACTTTATGCGACCCCAAGGACCCATCCTTGCAATTTAAAGAAGTCTATCAATCAATCAGTGGTAGGAGAGTCCATGTAGGAAGTTCTAGTTGAGTTAAGAATTCCAATTTGTTTTGAATTGGATTTGGGTTCCATTAGAATTAGTGAATTAAGTCTTGGAGTCCAAGTTTTATTTGTCTATAAATTTAAGGCTTTTAGCCACTCTTGAGAACACATTACACAATAGAAGACTGAAGATTTACTCCTAAGCTTCGAGGAACCCTTGCTCAGGAGAAAACCCTAAGGGGTAATCTCCCCCCCCCCTCCTTCCGTTATTTTCTTCTCTGAACTTCCTCTTTAATTTCTTGTTTTAATCAACATTATCTTCAATTTTTTTTTAATTGACATTTATTATTCCAAAAAGTGCGAAATAAGGGACAAGTTGTCCCCTAACAGGCTACAACATTACCGCATACAGTAGAAATTGCATACATATTCGTTATATGCTAACCATCCCCATTCCCCATTACATTACCCAATAGTATTTGTGGGCCCCATCAAGCCATGATACGTGTCTGCCATGCCACACAGACTTCTCCACTTCATTCTAGCTGACGATTTCGATTTTCAAAAATACCGCTCGAAGACCTATAGCTATTGTGCGCCCCTAACCGTGTACGATAGCCATCTTCACCACCTGATCTCCGGCAGCCTCCACCTCGCACCACCGCCAAGCTTCGACGGACCCCATTAAATCTGACACCAAATCTATTTCTTCCATCCTCCTCTTCATTGTTATATCCAGCAACTCACGGCCTCCCACAGCCTCCCACGCCCCCCTCATTCGGCATCCCACGGGGCCTTCCATGGTCACCACATTCGGCAACCGATAGGCCTCCCATGGCCTCCTCTGCCTCCCACGGCCTCTACGACCTCAACGTCCCTCCAACTCCAGCCTCCCAACGCCCCCCACGACCTCCAGATCCATCCGTCGGCCAAAAGCCAAAGGTTCTGAGTCATAGCTTTGGAACAAATAGGACCACCTGCCAGATTCGGCCTCCTCCCGACGGCCTCAGATCAGATCCAGCCTCCCAAAGGCCAGATCCGGCCTCCACCGGCCAGATCCAATTTTCCTGGTGATGTTCTGGTTCTCACTATGGTCTCCCCTCAAAAAAACTCTGAACCCGGCAGCCTCCATTACCCTCAGGCCACCAAGCCCCTCCATTAAAACCGGCACAACCATTTCCATTTCTGTCCACCAAAATCCGATCACCCCTCAAAACCATCGGCCGGCCCAACCTCTACCATTAAACCCAGATCTATCCAAAGATCATCTGTTAGGGTTTAGAGCTAAAAATTTTCAAGGAGGGTTTCAAGAGGAGAAAAAATAGAGAAGGAAAAAAGCAAGGGAAGATCCAACATTTGGCCGCATTCCGATGACCTTTACAAGCCACGGTCTCCATAGCTGCCGCCACAAACCTCTCTGCAACCATCACACATCCAAGACCCCAACATTCTTCTCTCCTTTTCACTCACAAGGCCAGATCTGTTCTTTTTCTCCAATATCCACCCACCCACACACCCAGCCTCCATCACCCCCTATGCTTAATCTCTGTGCTAAAGAGAGGAGGTTTTCATTTTGGGATCTAAAGTTCAGCAAAAGGAAATCTGATTTAGGGTTTAGAAGAGAAGGAGAACCCTAAAAGGAAGAAGGAAGAAGGAAGAAGCAAGTTAAAATGCAGACCCGGCGGACGACTAGATCGACCGTCCGTCGGAAGGGGGTTTTCCAACCGGTTCTCTCTCCTCGAGAGAACTAGGAAGAGCTCGAGCCAGTGATATGATACCTTTCAGTAGCCGGTCGGGTGACCCACTTGCCTCTCAGTTACCTCAACATTATCTTCAATTCTCGATCTCTACCTATTATTATTGTCTTTGTGACCCTTATTCTCACCAAAAACCCTTGCATGCACCTTACCGACATAGGTAAGCACATTCCCTAGATATGTTTACACCTTCTTAGCATATGTTTACACATTCTCGGAACACGTCTGCGCCCTTCTAAAAATACTTTAAACCTAATAGAGTTCTTTTTCAATTTAATCTTATATTTTAGGATCCAAAACCCTAATATGCGCCCTTCTAAAAATACTTTAAACCTAATAGAATTCTTTTTCAATTTAATCTTATATTTTAGGATCCAAAACCCTAATTTTCATCCATCATTTTCACCCTAACATCCCTGCCATAGATTCACCCTACATATAGTTGGTATCAGAGTTGCATGCACAATGACCTTTCAGTACCAGTCCCGTATCAATTGGTATCACAACGGCATCTATAAGGATCCTTCTGTATCTGTCCTGCATCACAAGGGTATGTCATTTTATAAAAAAGACAAGAATTTTCTTTTCATGAAAAATTAGTTATTAATTCATGATTGAACATCTGGCTCGATAAGGAAGGACTATTAAAAACATCATTGATGCTAGTCAGTCTTCCTAGCAGCTCTCTATACACATAAGTATTTACGCATAACAAAGTTTAATAATACAGATATTCATGTAGCTTAAAAGCCCAAAAAGTTGACTAGAGATTGAGTTGATTCGAATCAAATTGTGAGAAACTTAGGATTCCATTAAGTTAGAGTAATTTTTATTTAAAAAAAACATGATATATAGAGAGAGATATCAAAATGATATTTTCACCCCCCCTTCAGCCTGTCCACCCTTTTTTTCTCTTCAAAAATGTTATTTTCTTAAATAACCAAATTATCCATTCTAAATATGGTTGTGGAATATTTGCTGTTAGTGTTGCTCTTAGGAATGAACAAATCCAACGTCGATTCTTATGGGGGAAAATGTTGGGAAGAAAGGTATTCCACTGGTTAGCTGGAAAAAAGTTTGTCTCCCTATGAAGAAAGGTGGGTTGGGAATTAGGAGAGTGAGGGAATTTAATTATGCATTGTTAGGTAAATTCTCAATTGTGGGTGAGGGTTATTGGGAGTAAATATGGTAGTTTGCCTGGGTATTGGGTTTCAGATGATCGATTTAAGAAACAAGGTTTGACGGTGTGGCGGGACATTTTGAAAATGTCTTCCTCATTCAATCTGTCCATTAGGTTTAGGGTCTATGTGGGGGAGAGGATCAAATTATGGGGTGATGTGTGGTGTGCTAAGGAGCCTCTCAGGGACTTATTCCCGGACCAGGGTTGCCTCTAATAATGAGGCTTTTGTTTGCGAGTATTTTGACTGCAATGGGGGAGGGTTGGTTTGGTGCCCGGTCTTTAGAAGGAATGTTTTTGATAGGGAGTTAAGAGTCGTCATCTCATTTTCTTCATACTCTTAAAAGGTGCTACATCAAGAGGAGTGGGTTAGATAAAAGAATAATTATCGCAGAATCTTCTGGTATCTTCTCTGTCAAATCTTTCTACAAAAGCCTATTGCCTTGTGGTGTGTTCTCTGTTTCTGCCAAGATATGGAAATTTCATTGCCCGCCTAGGGTTTGTATCTTTGGATGGGCGGTAAGTCATGATCGGATTCAAACGATTAACTTTCTGAGAAAGCGTGGTATGTTGCTTATTGACCATTGTCCCCTATGCTTGGAGGATGGTGAATCTGTGGATAATCTCTTCATGCATTGCTCATTTTCCCGCTAGATATGGAGCTCTATCTTCCTGAGGTTTGGCATTCTTTGGGTCTTTCCATCATCAATTCCAAGTTTGTTGCACCAATGGAGCCTTGTGCCCTGGAGTAGGAAAGGTAAAGTGTTGTGGAATATTTGCTTACTTGCCACATGGTGGGTCATTTGAAAAGAGAGGAATTCGAGGATTTTTTAGGAGGTTTCCAAATCCCCGCATTGGCTTTATATGAAAGTTATTTCCTTATCTATATCTTGGGCGAAATGTATTCCATTATTCCGCTTTGTATCGGCCTTTGATCTATGGGAGGGATGGAGAGAAGTTTGCTTTAGTAGGGAGATGAGACCTCAGATTGATCAGAGATGGGAGGCTCCACCTTTTGGAATGCTTAAATTAAACTTTGATGGGTCGAGTTTTGGCAATCCGGGACCTGCCGAGGTTGGCGGCTTATGTCAAAATGATAGTGATGCTTCGGAGGCCGAAGTAAAGGCCGTCTATTTTGCTATGATGAGGTTAAATAGAGAAATGTTGGATAGTATCATTGTGGACGGTGATTCACTCAACGTGATTCGGTGGTTGAAGGGAAAGACGCCACCCCCGTGGAGATTTTCACATTTGTTTGATGAAATGGATGATCTATTTCTTTGGTTTTTAATCATGTGCGGCGATCTGCTAATGGGGAGGCGGATGCTCTGGCTAGGGGTGGGGTTGAGCGGTCGGAGATGGAGTAGTTTGATTATCTCCCTCTGTGATATTGTATTTTCTTCTTTCTTTTTGTTTTCTTGTCCTTGTTCCATGTACCTTTGTGTGTGGTCCATCTCGGGCCCCCTCTTTTTTATTAATATTATCTGTTTGCCATCTAAAAAAAAATCCATTCTAAATATGGTTAGAGAGAGAGAGAGAGAGAGAGTTCTAAGCCTCTCCATCATGTAAACCCTAAAAAACAAAACCCGAACCTTTCCTCTCACCCTCCTCCATCACCCTTCTAGCCTAACCCTTTTCAATTCCTCATTCACACCTCTAGCAACATCACCATCGCCATCAGCCCAAATGGAAAAAAAAGACATCTGCGCAAACCCCTGCTTGGACCCTCGTCGAGATCCTCTCTGAATTCCTATAATTCATCCATAAATTCCATGGCAGGACAATCATGGTCATGTATGGCGGGGCGGCCATGAAATTCAGACCCCGCGTGCCTTCATAATCAACGACATTGCCTGCCTCTCATGTGTCGGGTTGATGCATAAATGATGAAGTTTCTTCGATTTTGATGCTCTAGATGTTGTTGTGAGTACATATTGGGGACATATTGAATTTTCCGAGTTCTAGGGAAGAAAGAGAAGGATGAAGAAGAGAGAAAGAGTTTTATGAGTTTCTTAAGGATTATCTTCCTCTCTCCCTCCAATTTTTATGTGCTTTTAAGCGAGAATAGAGAGAGAGAGAGAGAGAGAGAGAGAGAGAGAGAGAGAGAGAGAGAGAGAGAGAAATTTTCTTGAGTTTTTTCAAGCATTGCCTTCTTCTTTTCCTCCCCTTTTTCAGAGTTCTAGGGGAGAGAGAGAGAGAGAGAGAGAGAGAGAGAGAGAGAGAGAGAGAGAGAGAGAGAGAGAGAGAGAGAGAGAGAGAGAGAGAGTCTTCTGAGCTTTTTAAGATTTGCCTTGTCTCCATCTTCTTTGCCTTTTCCATATTCTCCATGAGACCATGTATACACACTTTCCTGTAAGGGGTCAAGTAATTTTTTATTGTTGTAAGAGCCACAGGTTCAAATCCCAACATGTATGATTCAAGTTTTTTTACTACTGTTCGACTAAATTGTTTTTTATTCGATATCATATGATTTATTTGTTAAATTCATGGACTATTTAAAAATATGAGTTTTCAATAAGCTGCATTTCGTTGTTTTTTTTTTTTTTTTGAAGAATACCACAAATATATTAAAGGGAAAAGCAACACAGATGAGAGAGATTCCAGAGGCTAAAGAAGAGATGTCCTGGCAAAGAAAGGTGAAAGAGCAAGAAAGAGAAAATCTTAAGATAATAGAAAAAATCAGAAGACAATAGCAACATTGAAAAAGAAATAAAGCGTGCATGAAAAAATCAAAAAAATTTCAAATAAATGCCAAATTTGGTAACTACACCAGAACAACGTGTATCCCATGTCTTTCACAGGGCCTACCTCAATTCATCAAATATGCGAGTAACACTTGTCCCTAGACCAGAATATAGCCCAAACTACCTCCCTTTTCCTTTATTTAATTCTAAAATGCAGTGCTTTATTGTGCACTTCATGAAAATTCAGAAAAATCTTGCAGTAATCCATAAATTTCAAAGGTTCATGTCCAAAAGTTAGGAAGGCTCTCAAAATCATTACCTATTAAAGTAAGGTGGCTTCCTGATCCTCTTGAATCTGCACTCTGATTCTAACATTACACGACAGTCCCAGTTAGACCATGTGACTACAGCAAAATTTGTATTCTTGATTCCTTTTGCTTCCAACCATTCATCGTGCTTAAGTAGGGCTTCACTAAGAGAAATACCTGTATCCACCTGGAATCGCATACAGTTGAACAGGTTAAAGGTATCCTGTTTATCATGCATCAGAAATTTTCTATAACAACAGATGAAATGTAGAGTGAAACTGAAAGATATAAATAACGGTTCAGTGTAATGAATTTTGAATCAAGCTACCAGGAATAAACAATAACATATAGCATCAACCCATAAACTAACAGCTAAACAAACAGATACTTTGAAAAAACAACAAAAATATACGCGCAAGATCATTATGAGGAGCATAGTTCCCATATTCTATTCAGCTTAAATTACACTCATCTATGGATGTTGAGAGATATAGCTTGATTCATAGGATAAGGAGTGAACCCAAGTTATAAATGCATCTCAAAAGGATATCCGGATCCATGGAGTTCAGCATAGATCAATATGGAGACAGGAAGGAGGAGGCATCAAAGGGGGCAAGAAAGTGGAGTATAGTGGGGAGAAGAGGTCGGGGGTGAAGGGAAGAGTAGCAAAAGGGGACTGTTGCACTAGGGGTTCTCCTCCTCTTTGGGTCTCTTTATATTGGGGATAAGTGAGAACAAGGTGGGCCCCTTTTAAAAGGCCAATAAGTTATAAGTGAGTGGGTCCAACCTATGGACCAATAGGATATAACTCACGTCATTAGTTGATGACTTACATGCCCCTACTTAAAGGGTCAATGAACGACAATCACTTAGGGCTAATATGAGGATCATGACCAAGGTAAAAGCGAGAGATAGCGGTGTGGTGATGTAAGCGCCTAGGTGATGTGTACGATCACCACATCTAGGCTCCCAAAATAGAAATAGGATATAACTCACGTCATTAGTTGATGACTTAAATGCCCCTACTTAAAATATAGTCTCCTAAACAATAGGTGATCAAGAATGGATCACATGATGAATATTACACTAATTCACATTAAATTGTGTTCAATTTAACAAGAGACCTTGATTTATTTGTAGAAGCTACTCCCCTGCTGTTCCTACAGTCTCAAGGACTGATGGACATTGATTAAGAGAATGTTCAGCACTAATAGTCCCATCTTCTCTTCTCTGCTTCGCCTACTTTGATCTTTCACCGCACTCACTGCGTACCTTTTTGTCCGGAACAATATCTTGCTGATTTTCCCTTCGTTCACACCACTTTACCGCAGATTCATATTCCTTATTAGTAACTTTACTGTGTGGGTTCCACTCATCCGTATTCCACTAATCTCTTGGACTGACTAGAGCTTCCCGGCTTCTCCACACTCTCTTGGGCCTCTTTCGCGCTGGATCTAAAGGTGATGTGTGTCCTTACTGGGTGAGATCTTTGTTAGAGTTAGTGCCCTAAAAGCCAGTATATTTCGTATATCTTGTCACATTAAAATAATAAAGAAAATATTTCATGACATTTATTGGGTATTATCAGATTGAATATGTGTGACGTGCTTAATATTATCTGGCACATATTCTTCCTTAGGTAGCAAAGTAGGAATACTATGCTCAAGGATTCACAGATCCTAAGGAGCAGGGAGGTATGGTATCCCAGTTCTTTGCAAACCTTCAAAGTTCCTGGTTGGGGTCAAGATTGGACATCTCCTCCTGTAAACAACCAGCACCAGTCTTGTCTACATGCACGTGTCGTGGAGTGGCTTATCTCAGTCACTTGGGTAGTAGACCCTAATCAAGAAGAGTGGGTGCAACAATAGGGATTGAGCACTGAACATGATCACACTAGAATAGCATGTGGACAGGAGTTAGTAAGGCTATTCTACCAGACAGGACCCTTTACATGTCCTTAGATATGAGGGGTCATATTGGTTTGTGGGCCCGACCTTGATTCTTGGTCTATCTAACCGTGGTCCTTCTAGGGGTCACCAGAGGGTAGTACTAGAGTCTTGGACTAACCCACGAGGCTAATAGGGATACCCAACATGGAATTCTCCACCCCAATTACGAAAATATCATCTACAGTTTCGGTCAGAGCAATCGGCCTATAAAGATAGCTTGGCCAAGCCGATTTGATAAATGGCTTATCAAATGTTTTATTAAAACATGTTTTTGAAATGATTTTGCAAATGCATTTGCTGGCCCTAACTGCTTGACTAAAAGGTATACCATGAGTGGGCCCAGGGGTTACTGAATGTCCACCCCCCGTAGGACTCAACTTAGTACATGTGGAATGGAGAAAGGAGTTGCACATATTAGATGAAGGCCACTGATCCAATGTGGTTGTCGTTGTTGTGATGTAGGACCGTGAAGGGAAATTTGATGAAAGGGGAGAGAGATAGACGAAAGGGGATAGAATTAGAAGAATAGGGGAAGAAGAGACAAAAATAACCTGAAGAAAAGACGAATTTAGGGAGAAGTAGAAGAAGAAGAGAAGAATAGACGAATTTAGAGAGAGAAGAGAAGAAATCAGAAGAAGGAAGAAGAAAACCAAAATTAGAGGGAGAAGAATCTTTATTCAATATCAATCCAAGTTACAAAATAAGCTGTAAAGAGGCCTATATATAGGCAAATAAACAACCTAAAAGATAGAAACCTACTAAAATAAGAATTCCTAAAAATAACATGAAAAATAAAATCCTAGAAACTAATAACATGGAAATAAAATATTAGAAACCAAATAATACGAAAATAAATCATAATATCTGCATCATTCTCCCCCGCTTGAAAAGAACTCGCCCTCGAGTTCTAATCCGCTTGGATCAAATATGTAGACGACCCACTCAAGCAGCATGAGTCGCAATCTTTCGGCGACACTCCTGATATGTAATGCTCGTAACAACTGTGAGAAGTGTCTGAAATGCCAACGGAGTGAGAGGGAAGAAATCGCCCATGTAGAACCATAAATGCGCAAACCTCTCCTGACAAGTAATGTAGCGGGGAAAATGGCAACATACTCCTCCTGGATATGTGGGATCGAAATAACAGCAATGGGCAGTACCAATCCATAACCAGCTTCAATAAGGTCATCATCCACTGGTATCACATCTGGCACAATGGAATCAACAATAAAGTCATCTGCTAGAATCATATCTGGCAGAGTGATATCAAGCGGATCCTCCTGATCAATCTGCGTAACAAGCGCCTCTGTGTCAGCACAAATCTCGACAATCTGCTCAACCTGCTAAAAAATAATGCAATCCTCAACAATATGCTCTCGAACATCCGTCTCAAGTAATGCCTCAACAGTCAGGTCACTCAGCTCGAACTCAGGCAATGGATCAGCCTCACGTGGATCTGCCACAATATCTGCCTCAGAAGAGTGAAGCTCACTCTCTAGATGATCGGCAATCGGTGCGGCAGAATCTCAGAAGCATCATGCGCAACGATGTCGATATCAGCAATCAACTGAGTCTCTACCTCTGCATCGTCCATCTCAGAGTCTGAATCTGATCGAATCAAAGGCTCAACATCAAGGATCTCATCAATACTAGCATCGGGCTCCGTAAGGTGGGACAGATGAAGTAATAAAGTGGCTCTGCAAATATGACTCGTGCATGCGATACTCGAAATATCAATTTTCGGTTGCAATTTCAGCGTCTCATGCACGACATGCTGCGGCTCGTCGTTCACGACGAGCTGCTTCTTCTCGTCGAGCGGCTTCTTCACGCATCAATCTTTGGTCATACACTGCTCGCTCACATTTCAATCTCTGTTGATTTTGATAGTTGTATGTAAACTCATAACGACCATCCTCCCATCGACGAAATGGAGGCTTACAAAACTCACAACGCTCGTTAACGAAGAAATTCCATCTCAACTTGGCTTCGCGGCACACTGTATCCGTGACTTTGCGAATTGTTATTTGGTGATCATAACCACAGTGCCTATAGTATGCATTCAGTGCCCGGATCCAATCTAGACACGCATTCTCAACATCTCCATAGGAATAGGTACAGTCATCATAACCATAGAAATATAGAACCTGTGGTGCAGAAAAATATTGAGGATCATATCTATCAAAATATGGAGCAGCTGGAGGAGCCATAGGGATCGGCGTCACATGTCGAAAGGAATACAACGCCTGTCTCGGATCTCTAATCGGATGACGGAAAGGTGTTGATCGGATGATGGCACGTAAGTGACGGCTGAGACTGCTCCTGAAACTGTGCTGAAATTTACTGTCTGCTATTGAAACTGGTATGGGTGTGCTCTACTAATTAAGTTCTTCAACTTTCGTGTTGAAGTCGCAGGCCCAATTCCGAGCATAAATAGTCCGAATGAGGAGAGAGAGGAAAACTAACGAAGAGAGGAGAGAGAAAGCTGAGAAAAGAAAATTCTATTTTGTCTTTTTTTCTGTTTTTTTTTTTTTTGGGGGGGGGTGCCTGCGGTAAAAGAGTGGGGATAAATGGCCTTTCCTAATTGGGATGGGGTGTCCAAAGAGGAAAGAGGGGCTAGGGGAATAGGCCTTGTGAAAAGGAAGGTGGTCACGTGAACAACTTATAAAAAGCAAGAGGGTTGTAGATAAAATAAGTAACTTACGAAATATAAGTTGTGTAACTTTTTCTTTTAAAAAGTCAACTTACTGCACAACAACCTAACCTGCCAGGTTACTGTACCAAAAGCTGCAAACTGCCTCTTTTCCATGTTACCTCCTATAGCAGGTCACTAGGTAAAGACAAACTAAGTGGAGAGATGGCTTACATATACTTGGCACTTTAGCCTTTCTTGCACCACAAGTAACCTTTTCTAAGCAAAACAAAACTTGCACGTGATTTTATTTTTCTACTTTACTTGTGACCACAGGTTGCAAGGTAAAGTTTTAATTTCGATAGTTTCCTTTCACTACAGGTTACTACTGAAGACCCCCTTTTGGTTTCTAACTCGATGTCTCTTGATTTAGAAGGACACGGGACTTGCCTCTTTTGGTATTTTGTGATAACTTGTTGGGCAAGTTATCCTCCTTCCCTCGAAGTCCTTTCTGTGGAATTCACGGCAAGCAGATATCATTGAAGCCTGAATCTAAAATCATCAACACAAACTGCTGGAGGTTCGGTGATTCTGGGTTTCACGTGGAAACCATCTGATTGGGGATGTTTTAAAGAAGCTTCAAGGATGGTGGGCTGGTTTGCAGAGATGATCGGATTGGGTTCAATGGAATGATCAACTCATCTCTTGGGTGATGGTTTCGGGACTGATTTAAGGGGCTGCAAATAGGGAGTTGAAAGATCAAGAAGGGACTGGTTGAGGGTTTTCTGAACAGAGGTTAAGAGTCTGATTTTAGTGGGGCTTTAATAGAGGGTAGCAGAAAAGAAAAAATGGCTGAACTAAGAGAGGTTGGGACTGGTTTTAAGGGCTAATTGGTCTCCGACCTTCAGAGACCTGTTGATGTGGATGACAGAGATTATCGGTGTCGTTTTCAACTGCAAGGGGCGCTTGGATCTTTGGCTCTGAAACTCTCGGATCTTTTGGCTTTCATACCAAATTGATGCAGGACCGTGATGGGAAATTTGATGATAGGGGAGAGAAATAGACGAAACGGGATAGAATTAGAAGAATAGGGGAAGAAGAGACGAAAATAACCTGAAGAAGAGACAAATCTAGGGAGAAGTAGAAGAAGAAGAGAAGAATATACGAATTTAGAGAGAGAAGAGAAGAAATCAGAAGAGGGAAGAACAAAACCAAAATTAGAGGGAGAAGAATCTTTATTCAATATCAATCCAAGTTACAAAATAAGCTGTAAACAGGCCTAGATATAGGTAAATAAACAACTTAAAAGATAGAAACCTACTAAAATAAGAATTCCTAAAAATAACATGGAAAATAAAATCCTAGAAACTAATAACATGGAAATAAAATACTAGAAACCAATTAATGCAGAAATAAATCATAATATCTGCATCATGTTGACTACGGAGCAAGATCGCAGTGGGCCCATCTTTGGGTTCTGCAGGATCGACCGTTAGATCCCTGCAACGATCTCACTCACAACTCGAATGACCCATTTATATCCTTTGGATAAAGGTCCCGCATTTACTAGATGACAAAGACTAGATTCGTCGCATTTGATGTGAGAGGAAAGATCTACGTACTTTCTTTGGTGTATACACACCGTAGGACGCATTTGGAATACCCAAAGAGTTAATTGTTAATTTAGGGGTATTTTAGGAATTATAGAATATTATGGATGGAGCTTTTATCCCATAGAAGGGAGGAAAAAAGTTAATTTAATTAGAAAAATTAAATAACAAGTGCTTTAGCTTATAGACTCGCTTTACTAAAACGATCATAACTTTCTGACATTTTGGCCAAATTGAGTGTGTAAGTACTCGTTTCGAACAAATTTTAAAGGGCTACAACTTTATAGTTTATGATTTTTCCAAATTCGTCCACTTGATGGTCCAAAATTGAAGTCGAAATTTGGTTAGCAGATTTGTAGCGGAAAGGCACTTGCATCAGGGTGGGCCCCACATGCAAAAATGCCCAGCCCAAGCAAACCACGTTTTTCCAACATTGGGAACATGCCCAATGATAGTAGGAAACCTTTATAGCTTCCTACTTTGTGTTGGTTTCAAATATTCAAAGTCTACTTAACTAGTTTTCCCAATTTGAGTCAAAGTGTGTAAGAAACTTTAGGAATTAATTAAAATAGGAAACCAACTCTATATAAACCATCATAGCAAGTTTTTGGAGGCTGGAAAATTAGTGCTCCCTCCTTGGAGAAACATCCAAGACTATCTCTCTCTTCTCCTCTCAAGTTTTCTCTCTATGTCTCCTAATTTTTCAATTATAGTTCAAATTGTTTTGAGAAAATCTTAAGCTCCATCAAGAAAATTCAAATTCCCATCCAAGGGTACTGATATATATCAGTACATATGTTTGATGAAAAGTTCTTCAACTTCCCTTTGCACAATTTGAAGGAATCCATTGGTTCAACTTGCGGGTCTGCGGTAATCAAATCGTTCGTGGCCGTTCGAGGAGTAGATCAAGCAGAGACTGATATTACCGTGGTGAAAACCCTTCCAACAATCTGACCATAAATGTTTACAGCTTTACTAGATTTTGATCCATTGAGACCCTTTGGCCAATTAATGGTCGTACCTACTTTATTCTTAAGACTGATTACCCTCAGAGCTTACCTTTGCTTTGTTTTATGTTTGTAGATAGGCCAATCATATTTGCTGCCCATATCTATAAATTGTTTTCTTTTGGTGAGTTGCTATTGAAAGTGTAACGACCCGGAAATTTATTTGATCCCAAGTCGCTACCAAGGAGAAGACCCGAGAAAATATGAGACTATATTTTTTGTTTTTTTTAAAACCACCATTGTATTATTTAGCAGAAGCAGATTTAAAATTGAAATAAAAACAATATAATCACAACTTAACAATTAATAAGAGAATTTAAATCATTTATTTAAACCATCCATCCTATACTTAGCCATAAATAAACCATTAACTAAAACCATCTCCTCCGTCTGAAATTTCAAACGGTCTACAACTCTTGCAAATAAAATAAGGAACCACGTAATTGACTATATTGTCAATCCACCCCAAAAATCTTGACACACATTTCCCCTGTCCCGTGATTAGTCCTATATGTCCTCATGAGCAAATGCTCCCTCCACCTCTCCTACAGATCTTGTAGTGAGAAAATAGGTCAGCAAGCTTTAACAGTTCTACAAGGTAAGGCAACAACAACACTGTATAGTTTTAACTATATACATCATGAGCAAAGAATTTGAACCCTTTAAATTCATGCAATACTTTGGTTTAAAACATCCAAATACAGTAATAGAATTCAAATACAATGCATGAATCCTATCAGGCAATTATGACTCTCACTCCCCAGTAATCATAGGGCAAATCCCCATTTTCTCTCTTTCTCATTTTACGGTGGCCTTTGGCCTATCGGTGGCTTCTTAGCCTGGCGGTGGCTTTTAGGCTTAGCGGTGGCTTCTTAGCCTAACGATCACTTAATACTAATACACATGAACAGTTCACTTGGAATACAATTGGAACAATCATCAGGCATGAGTTATCTTGAACAAACTACAAGTCATTAATTTCATCATTTACTTGAGAATAGAATAATAGAAATAAATTCATCTTTTCAATCGGCATAATAATTAAAAACTTACAACACTCATATTACCACTACCCAAATAGAATTATTATCACTTGCCTTGTTTTCTTTGATGTTGGTAAGAAAGGTCCCTATAAGTTGGAGAGGCGCAGTTTGAAATTTGGAGGTGGGTCTCAATCCCTTTACTTCTTCTTCTTAGGCTTGCTCTCTCTCTCTCTCTCTCTCTCTCTCTCTCTCTCTCTCTCTCTCTCTCTCTCTCTCTGTTTTGAGCGGCAACAAAAAATGGGTAAAAAAAAACCATACGTTGGGTTTTTGAAACCCATCACACCCTCTTTCTAAAATCCAAAAAGGATCTTGTTTCCTTTTCCCCCATATGACTCTTTATTTTGTTTGACCTCCATAGCAAGTGTATAAATTTAGAATAGCTATTCTTGGAATTGAATCTTTTAATTTCATTAACTTCTCTAATTGGCTTTCCCCTAATTTATTTTCCTTATTATTACAACTAAGGAGTCTTACAAATCCTAGCCTTACTTAAATTAGTTTTCTTAATGAACAAGAAATACCTAAAAGGTGATACTAATTTGGCTAAATCTATGAACTTAGAGAGATCCCCCTAATAATCTAATTTTGATTTTGGGGATCTTAAGTGGGGTGTACATATCAAAAGTGTACGAATTCAAATGGAGGGTTGTAGTTATCAAACAAGTGTAACTTAAATAACTTGGTCGTTACAGAAAGTGCATGTTTGAGATAGATTTCAAGCTTATTGTTGAATTATCTCAATGACTAACTTAAAGTAACCACCCTAACGCTATTTGATTAACATCTTGAATGCCTAATCTGGCATTGGGACCGGTTTGTGCTATTTTAAATTGGAGGTTAACTCATCAAGCTCCTAAGTTCTCCGAAACAACAGGCAAACCCCCAGGTTTGCACCACTTCAGGATCTCGTGGAAAATCATGCCAGAATGCATGTGTTGATACACATCCTTTTACCAAATTTATTTAGCAACTACCCAAAGGAGATAATTGTTATGCATTGGACTCGCAAGTCTTACACAAGAAAATGCAGACTAATGACGAGCATTAAGGAAGAGAAGTGGGCAACAAGCATGCTGAATTGACTTGAGTATTTCATAAATTATTCATGATTTGGACTTCGGATGAATCTCGGGATTCAAGGATGCTTTGGGTCATAAAAATAATATAATTGTTCTATATCACCATCCCAGCCCCCGCTTCCAGCTATCTTTGGAACTAAGGAATGCACATTGCCAAAGTAAGAATGTAGCAGCGGAAACACATGCAGAGTATATTCACACAATCTGGTTATTCATATAAAGTGCTGGTGGAAATGGCAGGCCACAAATCAGCACCAGAAAGATGAATCTTTTGCCTGTTCTCAAACTGATATGAGACCTACAAACCCCCTCTAAAAAATTACAAAAAACATTGGTAATTAAGACTAAGTACTTACCTTATGTCAAAAAACTTCATCCATGGCTAAGTGACGCAATGTACCTTAAATGGCCCCAAGAACCCTATAAAAGAAGAAAAGAGAAGGTATAGAAAATTTGCCCAGAGGACCTTTGCATTTTTTATGCTAAGAAATGTAGTAAATTTCTCAGAATTTTTTGGAGGTGTAAAGATGGGTTTAAACTATTAAGAGACCCCTATTTGAAATGAGTGTATGGTCAGCAAATCAAACAAATTGGATTTAAATCGATATTGAGGGAAAAAATAGAGGGAAAAGTGGGAGTTTTAGGTGGCATCAGACTGCTTAAAAAGGTATTTAGTATGGATGTGAGATTTGAAGCTTATGAGTTTTAAGAATTTTGTTTGAATTAGGAGTTGTGTTCGGGTTACTGTTCAGAAACATAAGGCTTTCTGTTGGTTACTTTGATTAGGACAATTAAAGTTGGTAATATCAGTCCAGGAAGGCGATAAAGAGTAGCAGCTTTGGACAAAAGTAGTTTATTTGAATTACGAAAAGGAGCGGCATATTGTGAAGTGGTCTATCAAGCCCAGGGTTTATCTCTTACTAATTGCAGTGGTATGCCTGAATGAAATTTTATTTGTATGTAGAAAAAATTGAAGCGAAAGTACTACACTCCTATAGTTAAAATGAAGCAAAACCACTACAGATTCAAAAGGGGGTTCACCTCCTAGCTTTGATCAATAAGTGGACTCTAGAGCAAAATTGACATAGATATGCCAATCCTGCTCCAGAGAACTAGGCCAACTAGTAAGATGGAGAAAAATTGTGCAACTTTTTTCAGGGCAGTAGTGACACGTATGAATGAAGTGCCCAGTTCAATGTTGCATGGATGCTTCAATTGGCAATGTGCTCCTACACCAGCTGCATAAATGCATCACATTCTTTATTAGAACAAAAATAATGAACTTGAGACTTACTTCCTCAAGATGTGCTTCTTGCTTCGTCAAAACGACAAAACACCTCTATTGTGTTTAAACTACAATCACACAAAACCCCACTTCTCTCAAATAAAATTATGTAGGATCACGGAGATAACGTCTACATATGTAAAGGCTAATAATGTTGGACCAGTGTTTTCAAAGGCACAAGAGGCATATGCCTTAAGGGGCGCCTTAAGGTGAGGTGTTAAAAAACCAGCTCAAGGCATAAAAAAAATAATGTTATGCCATAAAGTCATAATCTTTTTTTTTTTTGGAGAGAGAGAGAGAGTGTGTGTTGGTGGTGGTTTCGGGAGGGGGGGTTAGTTAAAGGCATGAAAGGTTTATGCCATTTACTTAAGGGAGACAACACGAATGAATCTTTTACGCCTTTAATTAAGGCTTGCGACAAAAAAACGTGATCTTTTCAAAGGCGCGAGAGTCATATGCCTTAAGGCGTGCCTCACGGTGAGTTGTTAAAAAACCGGCTCAAGGCATAAAAAAAATTATGTTATGCCATAAAGTCTGTGTGTGTGTGTGTGTTGTGGGGGGGGGGGGGGGGGGGGGGGGGATGCGTAAAAGGCATGAAAGTGTATGCCATTCACTTGAGGCAGACAACACGAATGAATGTTTTACGGCTTGCAGGCCTGAGACCAAAAAAATGTGATTTCTACCACCTGACCACCCAAAATTTGAGTTTTTGCACTCTTCTTTGTCTTTTCTTCCCGTAAACACTTAATGTTTAAGTTAGTTTAATTTTGGTCTAATAAAACTCATTTAAAATATTTAATATTTATTTTTTAGGGAATTTAGAGAGATTTGGGATTCAAGGAGTTCTTTCTGATATTTTGAAAGATGTGGTCTATGATTAGGTTCCATTTGTGTGGTCTACTTTTTTAAGCTTTCTATATAGCGATCACTCCTCTCATAGTTTGGGTATCAGTTAGAATTCCACAAATTGGTTGCATAGAGAGATCTTATAGTGTGTAGTTGTAGTTCTTTTGTTCTAATTCTTCTTCCTTTGTTGTAGTTCTCTTTCCCTCGTGAAAGTGTTTGTAATATTTTCCTTTCGAGTGTTACTTGCTTAAATGTTTCTTAGAGCTATAGATAAGAAGTGTGTTGTTTGATCATCCATTATAACTATGTTTGAGCATTAATAAGATTTGAGAGTGCTATTCCTTTCGTTGTCACATTTGCTACTTTGCCTAGTGTGTTAAGCCTCGCCGTGATTAGTAATACCACGACAAGAATAATGTTAATTAGCGACGTTCCTTTACCGACGTTCAAAAAAAACGCCCCTAAAATTATATATGCACCGATGTTTATAACATAGAACGATGTTGAAAGAGTACTCCCGCGCCAGTAACTTATCCCGCCCAAAAATTGTGTCGTATCTACTTACCGACGTTTCACAAATGCCACTAAAAGTAAGTATTTGCCGACATTTTCTATGTAAAACGTCGGTAATTAATCGGATAAATCCTTTTATTTTTTGTGACGTTCAAGAAACGTCTCTGAATATAAGAACTATCGTCATTTTAGCCCAAGCGTCGGTGACTCATGAAAAGGTAAACTCGCGCCCCAGGTTTCCTGACCCCGCGCTTTCTAAAAATTTCTATCCTTTTCGGAACAAAACCCTCGAGCAAAACCCATATTTCGCCTTCTAAATCGAAACCTCACTTTCGTGCAAAAAAAAAACCCTCGAGGAAACTCGATTTGCATCTCGATCAATAACAAATGGATTGGAAATCTTTAGAAATCTCTCCACCAACCCTTCTCTAGGTTTCTCTTTGATCCATTTCAGACCATTAGCTGGAGAAAAAAACCCTAATCTTCATCCGTTTAGGTTCAAAGAAAGATTGCATTTCAACCTCTGCTCTGATTTTTCCCATTAGAAAGGAGTAACAGGAAGAAGAAGAAGAAGAAGAAGAAGAAAGGTACGGATTGTTTTTGTTCAAGAAGAAGAAGAAGAAAGGTACGGATTTTTTTTTGTTCACCCCCTTTTTTGATTTATTTCTATTCAATCTAGGGTTTAGTTTAATGCATTCCGTTCGATTTTAAGGGTATATATAGTTTCAAGATAGGGTTTCTGTTAATGCATTTAAGGTCGATTATAAGAAGAGGACGATTTCGGTGTTTATAAAATAGGGAATATGAGATTCGGGCCAAGAGTGTTCATCTTCTACCTGTATCTGTATGATCTCCAACTCTCAATGATTGAAATTTTCTGGAATAATGTATGAGAAAGGCTTTTTTTTTTTTCTAGGGCTACGATCATATGTCCAGGATCATACTACATTTAGAATGGTCGCTTGGGGCTAACAAGTTGAGGTACTGAACTGATCACCACAGCAACACCCCACATGTACATTGGGTCTAGGAGAACAACATGCAACAGTGACTTCACTGGGAAGCTTCCCTTTGAACACAGAGCAGTAACCCTGTTTCTTCATTTCCCTTTCATCTCCCACCATTTATTAGGGTATAATTTCTGATTTTTACTCTCCTCATCGACTGGTTCAATGGGGATAAGTGTTTTCCCTTTCCTTTGTTTCAAGATTTAGGCATAGCAGTTGGATTTCTTGCCCTAACCCTTTTTTTTTCTTTTCTTGTTTATTCATTATCCCTTTCTTTGGTTATAAAAGCTTCTCTGCAATCTTTGGAAGGGGACAGCTACGGTTTAAGAGAGGTGATCGATGGCCACGCAAACAGTTTTAGGTATTTTTTCCTTTCTTCTCTGTAACTTTGGTTTGTGTTCTTTTCTCTTTTCTTGCATAAATTCTTTTTTCTTTCTTTCATTTGAGTTATGCTATTAGGGTTTTGGTATTAGTGGAATGGATTCATGTTTAATTTTTTTTGATCCTTTGTTGTTATGGAGGAGAGTGGAAGTGGAATAGATCCTTGATTCTTTTTTTCGAACCTAAGATTGCAAGGGTTTATTTTCTGTTATTTTTTTCCACCCTCTTGTTAATTGATGCCTATAGGGTATGTACTTATGTTCTTTTTCTTTTAGTTTTGTTAGGTGAGTGTTAGCTGTGAAAGGCTACCTATATAAAGCCTTAACACCTTCATTTCAGAGAAGCTTTGTCGTTTTGAAATTTTAAATCAGATTTGGGATGCTGTAGAGGGAGAAACTTTTGGCCGGGAGTAGAATTTTCTACTGTTGTATTTTGGAAGAAAGGGAATTGCAGGCAAGTGTCCTTGCCTTTCTCTTGGATTTTAACCCTTTCACCTTGTTGCAAGCAAGGTTCTGTGTTGTAGTTTGTGTTGAAAAACATTCAACTGTAAACCAATGTAATATTGACTATTGTAATGAGCAGCAGTCCACAATGCAAACCAGTCAGGAATAACTCATAAACTCATCATAAAAGTCAGTGAAACTTGGTTGCGTAGCTGTGAATGTCTGCAATCGGTTTTGTTGCAACTATGGCAAAGGAAATATTACTTCCCTGTAGAATCCCAATCTCTTCTTCCACTTCTTGCTTTTCAGTTTCTACTTCTAGGCTAGTAAACATTTCCGTGCTCACTAGCTCAACATCTCCTTTGTTCTCAGTATATTCTTCTTCCTCAACATCATAACTGTCGCCAATCTCCTCCAGAACCTTATTCTCACTAACATCAAGCTTATCACTCTCAATACTATCTTCATCTTTTTCCAACATGATAGTGTCTTCTCCCTCATCATAGCAATCTTCAGTTTCTTCTGACTGTCCGTCGTCCTCATCAACATGGTCAATTTCTTCTTGCATATGCACTAATTGCCCTTGTTTTGGAAAGTCTCTAAAGTCATGGCCAAGAGTAGTGCATTCATTGCACTTAGCTAGATGTCTAACTGATGTAATTACTGTCGAAGCAGCTGGAATTGCACCTTGTATCATCATGACTAGAAGGTTTGCCTAGGGACTGTTCTCCTTGTCTTTCTCAACTCATAATCATTTAATCCATACTCGTTCTGCTCCCTTTCTTGAAACACAAGTTTATTCAACTAGTTTAGTTGTGTATCCAACTGATCATATTTCTGATGTCAGCTTTGGATTTCAACAAGCAACTCATTCAACATTTGCTCGAGTGATTCAAAAAATCGTCTATGATCTGTAATTTCCTGGAGCCATTTCAAAACTGTGTGCCAAAGATCAACAAGCAAGTATACTTCTGGGATGAAGGAGCTGCTAGGGCAGCTTGCTAGTTCATTTTTGTCACAAATGAACTGAACTCTCTACTGGTGAAGTTCTTTGAACTGTTCTTGGGCTGGTTGCTCAGATAAACAACATGAGCAGTTATTGCACAAAAGTCTGCTCTCAAATGATTCTAATATTAATGGCTAACATGAGCAGTTATTGCATACTGAAAATAATTATGCATGCCTATAATTCAGATGGGAACAGTTCAAGTGAACTAAGATGTCTCAAAACTAATTAACCTTGAAAACTTAGCAGCTTCTTATGACACAAATATGCTACAAGTTTGCTCTCACTTGAGTATATAACTAAGTTAAAATCAGTAGGTTGCAGTCGGTGGAGGGGAGTTACAACAGGTAGATCCATGCCCAATTGTTCCGAGATCAAGTCCAGATCAGCTACATAAAAAATGATATTCAAGGCTCAACTCACCTTAGATCATAACTATAACAAGGTTCTTGCAGAAAAATAGAATTTTGGATTTGAAATCCAACTAAAGACAAGCAGAAACTGAGAATAGTTTGAGTGGTGCTCGGTTTCACTAAATTCAACAGAAATTAAAATCAGATATGAGCAGCAGTAGGTCTAACGTTGTTGGAATCTTGTTTGAACTTTGATTATCAGAACCGACATAACTAATCTTTCCGGTTCTTGAATTGTAAGTTATAGGAAGATCAAGTGCTGTGATGATTTCGTTTTGAAGAGGAGATGAACTAAAACTTGTGAAAAGACTTGTTCTACTCAAGATTCATCCAAATCTGTTTTCAATGGAATGGAGTAGTGGAGAAACCAGAAAACCCAAGACATAGGTCATCAATCTTCTTAAAAGATTTGGAAGGAGCAGGATACAAATTCTGTTTCTGAACAGAACAGATCCATAACTCACGGATCAATTGCAGCACGAAAAAAAAAGGTGAAACTTCATTGCCTATAGTTACAGAGATCATCTACATCTCAGCTGAACAGCACACTATCCTCCAGTTGGACTAAAATTTCAGTAATATGTAAAAACAACAAAACTAAGATGTAAAACTACAAAGCCGATGTGTCAAAACGACTAAACTGATGTGACCACTGATCAGGCTGATGCGTCAGGGAATGATCTGCATCAAACTCCTCTTCTTGAGTAGAACTCCACCTCAAGTTCACATCAGCTTCACCCTGGGAATAACACCATCAGGATAAAAACAAAAATACAACCCCGTTCCAGATTTGTGGCTATCATTCCTTGGAATTCAACCTTCCTTGGTCATTGTAAGGTTAGAAATGCATCTGTCATGAATCTCTTTCAGGACATCATTTCGAACAACACTTGGTTCTTGAGACATAGTCATTAATTTGCAATGCTATTGCAATATAAGATTCTAGATAGCATGACACGAATGATACTTACATTGAACACTTTGATTAAATTTCTTATTTCTAACTAAGCAGATAGGAATTGCACATTGTTTCAAAACATCCTGCATCAATCGTTGACTTTTCCATATCAACTCCCTTTAAGATTGACCAAGTTCTTGTTCGAGTATGTGGTCTGCCCTACCAAGTCAGTCAAAACTCTTTTAACGCTCCTAAGTTATGATCACATCATTCGAGTACTCTGATAAGTTTTGTGATAAGTAGTGGTTTTATTTTATTTCACAGCCAATGGTTTTGTGATTTTGGGTGTGAATCAGATCTACAAGTTGGATTGAGTTTATGCAATTTTTTTTAAATGGCGAGAATATATGTGGTTCCTTTCATCTATAAATACTTACATTAATACATGGCACACATGTTTGGTTATTAAGAGTCATTGATGTACTGGCTGACTGCATAGCATGGGCCTGGAGTATCCCTGCGTCTTCCCATTGTCATTGTTACTTGTAATATATATTTTTTTATTAGAAACCCCTTTCCTTAAAAAATTCAGTTTAGCATTAATCTATTTATTAGAAACCCTTTCCTTAGAAACATTGAACTGCAAAGGATTTTAAAATGATATGATTGTTATTAATTGCAGACATATAAAAATTTGCTGGAATTAGCAACGTGGGTTTTCTTTCCATATGTATCCATCCTTTCAATAAATTTCATCTTCTTCTTAAAAAATTCATGAAATAAGCAATGGACAAAAGTTGGATGCAACTGCCTAAGTATGGCCCTCAAAAGTGACATTACCTTTTCATAGTTAGATTTAATTTTTCCATTACTTGAAGATACAAATCTCACATTTTTTCAACTATGTTTTAATTAGGAATGAACCAGCGTATACGCTTGGCGTTGTGGAGTTTATTAAATTTGCACTTGCTAATACAGTTTATGGGAATAAGTTCAAATGCCCATGTGTTAATTGTGCCAACATTCAATTGGTTGGTGTTAAAGATTGTTTTGATCATCTGATTATCGATGGGATCATGAAGGGCTATACCAGATGGGTTTTCCATGGGGAAGCTGGGTCATCGGTGGTTGATATGAATAGTAGTGATCGCCAAATGAACGAAGAACCAATGATACAAGACGAAATGCATGATTTGTTAGAAGACATAAGGCCAAGGTTGAACCATAATCAGGACCACTTGCCAACAGGTAATGGGGAAAGGCCGAATCAAACAAGTAGAGAGGGGCCTGATGCAAATGCAAAGAAATTTTACAAATTAGTAGAGGATGCCGAGCTAGAACTATACCCAGGGTGCAAGCTCTCAAAATTGTCTTTCGTTGTTCAAATTTTTCATATAAAGTGTCTCAATGGATGGAGTAACAAATCTTTCACCATGTTACTTGAGTTGTTGAAAGAGGCATTTCCCACGGGAGCATCGGTGCCATAGTCATTTTATGAAACGAAGAAGATCATTAGTGATTTAGGCCTCCATTACGATAAAATAGATGCATGCCCCAATGATTGTATGCTGTTTTGGAAGGAAGACGCGAAAGAGACTGTATGTCGTATATGTGGGGCTTCCAGGTGGAAGACATATGCATTGCATCCAGACGATGCAATAACTCAGACATCGAGAAAAGACCCAAAAATTCCTGCTAAGATTCTGTGTTACTTCCCCATAACACCAAGATTGCAGAGACTATATATGTCGAAGAAAACAGCTGCTTTCATGACATGGCATGATGATAAATGAACAAATGATGGTATATTCAGGCACCCTGCAGACTCCCCAGCCTGGCAGGATTTAGACAGTAGACATCCAAACTTTTCGTCAGATCCTCGTAATGTTAGACTTGGGTTAGCAAGTGACGGGTTCAATCCCTTTAGGACGATGAGTATTGCTCACAGCACGTGGCCTGTTGTTCTTATTCCATATAACTTGCCACCATGGTTGTGCATGAAACAACCGTACATGATGCTCTCATTGCTTATTCCCGGACCATCTAGACCTGGAAATGACTTAGACGTCTATTTACAACCTTTGATTGAAGAGTTGAAAGAACTATGGGATATTGGTTTTCAGACATTTGATGCTTCAAGGAATGAGACGTTTCAGATGCATGCAGCTATGTTGTGGACGATTAGTGACTTTCCTGCATATGCTAACCTATCAGGATGGAGCACCAAAGGCGAACTTGCTTGCCCATGTTGTTGTAAGGACACATGTTCTAAGTGGTTGGACTATGGAAGGAAGCAATGTTACATGGGTCACCGACGATTCTTACCCGCAAAGCATAAATTCCGTTTTGGTAAAATGAGTTTTGATGGCACCGAGGAAAGGAGGCCAGCTCCAAGGTCGCTGACAGGGCGTCAGGCCCTAGAACAATTAGAAAATGTTAATGTCATCCTTGGTAAGAAGAAGGATACAAAGGGAAAGAAGGCAAATACCAGTGGGAAGGAGGCCAATATCAATGGGAAGGAGGAGGTTACTGGTGAGAAGAAGAGGAAACGTTGGAAGAAACCAAATGAATCCGCGAAAATGTGTATTTCTGTTGAGAAGACCAAGGAAAAGCCTCGTAAGGAACATAATTAGAAGAAAAAAAGTATATTCTTCACTCTCCCTTACTGGGAATCGCTCCTGTTGCGCCACAATCTAGATGTGATGCACATTGAGAAGAATGTATGTGACAATGTAATTGGCACTTTACTGAATATTGAAGGAAAAAGTAAGGACGGTGTGAAAGCGCGGCTAGATTTACGACAAATGAAATTAAGGAGAACGCTTCACCCAATTACTAAAACAAACAACAAAACATACCTTCCCCCAGCATGCTTCACAATGTCTCCAAAGGAAAAAGATATTTTCTGCAGCATATTGAAGTACGTCAAAGTTCCAGATGGCTATTGTGGACCCCAATCCGAGAGAGGCGGCGGTGAGGGACGTGCCCCCACGCGCTAACAGTCTCAAGATCATCCACGTGAATGGAGAGCTCTACCAAGGAACTCTCGAAAGAAGAAATGCCTCTCATAGCATGAGTGGTGATACAAAGGTGAGATACCTCTCGATTCGGGGACTAGCCCAGATTCGAGGCGTACCTTATACAAAGAAGAGTCGCCATCCAGGGAAGTAGGCCTTGGATCCCACACTATGCTCTGTTGCAACGGATAACCAGAGATATAAAAGAAGGTTCGTGCCTGGTTACGAATTCGGAAGGTCCAAAGAGCACCTCGTCCGCCCAAGTGCAAGCACCTGATCTCTTATGCCATTTACTTAATGATTTTGAAGAGTTTTGGGCAAAAGTCATATGAAATGGGAATCAATATCTCCGAGAAGACGTCTATCTAATCATGCATGTCTCGGAGATGAATAATAAGCACACATAAAAGAAATGAAAGAAGTGTCGCCTAAGCAAAACTAGGTTATAAGTGACATGCCTAATGGGTGTCTAAGTTCTGGTGTGCAAACACATGCATGTTACAGCTAAATGTATAGGATCTGTACATGAAAGTAAGAAAACACAGCAAAAACATACAACACAAATCAACTCTATACCTGACTGGACAAAATGAGTCCTAACTCTAATGCGACCTGACTCGGACCAAGATGGCCGTCCATCCCAGCTGCTCTACGTATCCCAGCCTCGGGAAGAATCGGAGTCAACGTAGTTCGATGTCCTATTCTAAACTACTATGCCTAACCATCTAGAACCGCTATCCTAGACTCGATCCACTAGACTCGACTGATTTTTAAAGCTTTTTTGTATGATTGCTTAAATTCAAGTGAATTGTAATTTTCAGGACTCTCTATATGCCCTAACTAATGCAAGTTGATTAGGCTTAAGCTAATGCAGGTGGGCCCTACATCCTATGTGTAACTAGGCTGTGCAACCTAATGAAAATCATGGGCTGACTATATGCTTCCTAGTCTAGCCATCGGTTCGACTAAATGTCTAACCGATCGACTCGAGGCCTCCTAACTCTAGGGACACTCACACGATAGGACACACCATGTCAATACAAAACAAGACAGACTCCTAACTCTAAAACATCCCAACTATCTAGGACAGATTCCTAACTCTAGGGGAAGATCTTTTTTGAAAAGCTTTTGAAGTTTTTTGTGTTTTTGGAAATATTTGAAATGTTTATTTTTTAAAGGTTTGGCTGGACTTGGGATGTGAATCCCAAGCTGCACTACGTACCCTGTTGAAAGGGATCAAGCTAACGTAGTTCGGAACAGATTTCCTAACTACTCCTAATGACTCAAGATTTTTGAGATTTTTGGTTTTTCAGATGTTTTTGTTGTTTTTAAGTGTTTTTGACTCAAGGGAGACAAATCCTATCATCATAAGGGGAGGACAGACTCCTGATATCCCGCAAAGGTTGGACAGCATCCTATGCTTTGCGGGGGAAAAGAACAGAAACACAGCTCTGCAAGGGTTGGACAGCATCCTATACCTTGCAAGAGTGGATAGAAAAACATAATACGATGAGAGGTTGGATAAAATCATAACCCCTATGATGATAGAATTTGATTCCTGAACAAGAGGACTGACTCTCTAGACTAAGGACGGATTCCTATGCTAGTGGACTGATCAAACTAAGATAAAGCTCAACAAGTAATAAGGAAAGACCTTGTGCATATTTGGCAAAGGTAAAACATCCAACCGGGCCGGACAGCTACCTAGCCCTAGGGTGCAACAAATGTGCAACCCAATACCCATAAGGTAAGGGGTATGATGCCAAGCCGAGCAAGGTGTTCTTCCAAAAACCAAGAGACGCACAAAGATGAGGTTTAGAAAGAAAAATGAGATTGTGAGAGACTCCTAAACAAAAAGATAAGCTCCAAGAGAGGTGCTGACGAGACACGGCATGTCTCCTAAGGATGGACTCACTAACGAGACAAAGCTTGTCTCTAAAGGATACAACTTTCTCTGTCTGAGACATAGCCTGTCTCCCTGAGAGGACTCTAGAGAACTCTTTCATTGCCCTTGCAATGAATGGATTTCTAATTTCTAGGGGATACATACCATAAAGACTTGGACAAGTCTTTAAGTAAATGAGAGGAGTGCTACTTGGACTAAGCGAGTCCCCTAAGGATGGGCTTAGGCTAGCGCCTTTATCGCCCTTGCAACGAGAGGGAATTCTAATATCAAAGAGTTTTAACAGAAATCTATAAGACTGTGTTAGTCTATCAAAAAGAGAAGAAAAGGCTACCAGATAATCACAAATTTTATTCTAAGAATAAATCAAGGGCTAAGCAAAGAAGAATATACAATCAAATAGCAATCATAAAATGATAAATAACATTAATTAGTCCAGACCAGCCGCTGGATAGCCTAATAAAGTAAAAACAATATCAAAACACTTCAAAACCAACCACAAACCCCAATACGGGGACTCCAATGAAATCAGATGATGCCAAAGTAATCATCTGATATCATATACACATGATAATATTTCTAATCCCGCCTTGAGATCAGACAATACTCATGTCGATAATATCGAATAGAGTAGTCATCTGATCTCCTTCTTCCTATTAACAATTTATTTAAATAAAAAGAAATGAGTATAATGAACTTTGATATAATCTCACCTGAACAATCCATTTATCTTCAGAATCTAACTTAAAATTAAATAAGAGGAAAGAATAGGGGAGAGGGTATTATCATAATCCAATAAATCCCTCTAAGGGTGGGCTTGGGCTATCGCCTTCATCGCCCTTTCATAATGAGAAAAGGGCTAACAACTAGGGAAATGTACCCAAAAAGACTTAAGCTATTCTCTTAAGGATGAAAAACTACTGAAGTGATGTAAACAAACTATGAATTTCATAACCAAAGAAGACAATTTGATATACTCATCAATATAAATCAATACTATCGTCAATATCTAACATCTATCATTTTTATTTGTACTATAATATTGGGATAAAATCTCTGTTTGAGTTAACATACCCTCATTCATTCAAATATTGATCTCATGAATGACATAATAAATGAATTAATCACTATACCTTACGAAATAAAAAAAAATCACATTTCAAAATAACAAACATTTAAACACGAAATTATAATCACAAATAAAAATCTGATGTTCATACCATAGACCGCATATTTCACACTTTTTTTTTAGACCCACAGATTGCATATAACATGCAACAAAAACGACAATCTCTGAACAAATGACACTTCAGTATATGCATAGACAAATAGTTATCCAATATGATCATACTATAGGAAAGACTGTTTTTATCATTACACCCTCTTAGATGTAGTTATGAGAACCATCTATACTAATATTTAACATCTTCATAGTAAAATTTCACTACAGTTTTTTTTTCAAAATGTGACTGGATTAAAAACCCATTCAAAATGAACAAACTAAAAAAAAAAGTTAAGGCAACGCACATAGCAAATCATGGGAAAGAGAATGTCAACAACATCAATGAGAAAAATTTAACTGACTATCCTACAAGGGTTATGTATGTGACAGTTCATTAGTCTTTATATCAATAACAATTTGCAATGCTAACCATCAGTAAGGAATATACAACCAACAACAAACAATCAGACCAATGTCCTTCCTATGATCTTAGGTCTTTTATAACAATATCATCCGGCTCTAATAACTACAGCACAGCACCTAGTCCTTTATTATACAAATGGAGGTTCAATTTTATTACATTTCATACAAGAATAACTTCAACAGTTTAATGAAGGAATAATAAACAAGCTAGAAAATTACATGTTAAAACACACAGCTGCTGCTCTGGACTCTACTCCATTCAATATATGAATATTTATATTATTCAAATAATCACCATGAATTCATTTCAGATAAGCAGTGAATTTTCAATGTGATACATTCTCTTCCAACTTATTCAATTAAATAAAATAACTATAACCACTTCCAATGGCCTCTTAAATCAAATACTTATCATAAGAAAATCATAGTAAAACAAGCTAAAAAATAAATGAATCTCACAACAATAAGACATCAAACACAATAATCTGATAAAAGGCTATAAATATCAATAATAATTATAGACACTTATGGATTGAAAATATTTCAGAACTCCTAAATTAACCTAAAACTGAGAATTCAATAAATTCCAAAACTCATTAACTCAGAATTTGCGAAATAGAATACAAAGATGATTCCATTTCAATAAATCCCCAGCAGAGTCGCCAGCCTGTGGACCCCGATCCGAGAGAGAGGCGGCGGGGACGTGTGCCCTCACGCGAGTCAGTCTCAGGATCATCCACGTGTATGGAGAGCTCTACCAAGGAACTCTCGAAAGAAGATGCCTCTCACAGCATGAGTGGCGATACAAAGGTGAGATACCTCTCGATTCGGGGACTAGCCCAGATTCGAGGCGTACCTTAAACAAAGAAGAGTCGCCATCCAAGGAAGTGGGCCAAGGATCCCATACTATGCTCTGTTGCAACGGATAACCAGAGATTATAAAAGGGGGTTCGTGCCTGGTTACGAATTCGGAAGGTCTGAAGAGCACCTCATCCACCCAAGTGCAAGCACCTGGTCTCTTATGCCATTTGTTATTGATTTTGAAGAGTTTTGAGCGAAAGTCATATGAAATGGGAACATATATCTCTGAGAAGACGTCTACCTAATCATGCATGTCTCAGAGATGAAAATTAAACACATACACAAAATAAATGAAAGATGTGTCACCTAAGCAAAACTAGGTTATAAGTGACATGCCTAATGGGTGTCTAAGTTCTGATGAATAAACACATGCATGACACACCAAAAAAGTATGAGGTCTGCGCAATAAAGTAAGAAAACACAGCAAAAACATATAATACAAATCAGCTCTATACCTGACTAGACAAAACGAGTCCTAACTCTAATGCAACCTGACTCGGACCAAGATGGCCATCCATCCCAGCTGCTCTACGTATCCCGGCCTCGGGAAGAATCGGAGTCAACGTAGTTCGATGCCCTATTCCAAACTACTATGCCTAAACATCTAGAACCGCTATCCTAGACTCGATCCATTAGACTCAACTGATTTTTAAATCTTTTTTTGTATGATTGCTTAAATTCAAGTGAATTGTAATTTTCAGGACTCTCTATATGCCCTAACTAATGTAAGTTGATTAGCCTTAAGCTAATGCAGGTGGGTCCTACATCCTATGTGTAACTAGGCTGTGCAACCTAAGGAAAACCAAGGGCTAACTATATGCTTCCTAGTCTAGCCATCGGTTCGACTAAATGTCTAATCGATCGACTTGAGGCCTCCTAACTCTAGGGACACTCACACGACAGGACACACCATATCAATACAAATCAGGACAGACTCCTAACTCTAAAACATCTCAAACAAACTAAGACGGACTCCTAACTCTATGGGAAGATCTTTTTGAAAAAAATAAAATTTTTGAAGAAGTTTTGTATTTTTTTTTTAAGGTTCGAAATGTTTATTTTTAAAGGTTTGGCTAGACCTGGGATGTGGATCCCAAGCTGCACTACGTACCTCGTGGAAGAGGATCAAGCCAACGTAGTTCGGAACAGATTTCCTAACTACTCCTAATGACTCAAGATTTTTGAGATTTTTGGTTTTTTTAGATGTTTTTGTTATTTTTAAGTGTTTTTGACTCAAGGGGAACAAATCCTATCGTCATAAGGGGAGGACAGACTCCTGATATCCCGCAAAGGTTGGACAGCATCCTATGCTTTGCGGGGGAAAAGAACAGAAACACAGCTCTGCAAGGGTTGGACAGCATCCTATACCTTGCAGGAGCGGATAGAAAAACACAAGATTTGATGAGAGGTTGGATAAAATCCTAACCCCTATGATGATAGGACTGACTCCTGAAAGAAAAACAGACTCTCTAGCTAAGGACAGACTCCTAGGCTAAGGACTGACTCTGAAAATAGGATTCTAAGAAGGAGGTGCTAATGAGACAAAGCCTGTCTCCTAAAAGAAAAAGAGATAAAGAAGGGTGCTAGTGAGACTATCAAGCTAAGATAAAACTCACAAGTACCAAGGAAAGACCTTGTGCATATTTGGCAAAGGTAAAACATCCAGCCGGGCCGGACAGCTACCTAGCCCTAGGGTGCAACAAATGTGCAACCCTATACCCATAGGGTAAGGGGTATGATGCCAAGCCGAGTAGGATGTTCTCCCAAAACCAAATGATGCACAAAGAGGAGGATGCTAATAGAATGAGACTGGGCAAGTCTCTTAGACATAGAGGTAGGATAGAGAAAAAATGCGAACAAGGAAAAAGAGACCTTGTGCATATTTGGTTTAGGTAAAACACCCAGCCGGGCCGGACAGCTACCTAGCCCTAGGGTGCAACAAATGTGCAACCCTATACCCATAGGGTAAGGGGTATGATGCCAAGCCGAGTAGGATGTTCTTCCAAAAACCAAAAGACGCACAAAGATGAGGTTTAGGAAGAAAAATGAGATTGAATGAGACTCCTAAACAAAAAGATGAGTTCCAAGAGAGGTGCTGACGAGACATGGCATGTCTCCTAAGGATAGACTCACTAATGAGACAAAGCTTGTCTCTAAAGGATACAACTTTCTCTGTCTGAGACATAGCCTGTCTCTCTAAATTGAGGCTTTAAATGACAAAGTTTAAGGGTATCTCAAAAGACTGGGCACGTCTTAAAAACAAACGAGGGAAGGGCTACTCGGACTAAGAGAGTCCCCTAAGGATGGGCTTAGGCTAGCGCCTTCATCGCCCTACAAGAAAAGGGGATTCTAATATCTAAAGAAAATTAACAGCAATCTATAAGACTGTGTTAGTCTATCAAAGAGAGAAGAAAAAGCTGCCAGATAATTGCAAATTTCACTCTATTTTTATAAAAATAAATCAAGTGCTAAGCAAAGAAGAATTTTCAATAAAAAAAAATAATACACAATCTAAAGCAATCATAAAATGATAAACAACATTAATTAGTCTAGACCAGCCGCTGGATAGCGTAATAAAGTAAAATAAAACAATATCAAACACTTCTAAACCAACCACAAACCCCAATACGGGGACTCCAATGAAATCAGATGATGCCAAAGTAATCATCTGATATCATATACACATGATAATATTTCTAAGCCCGCCTTGAGATCAGACAGTACTCATGTCGATAATATCGAATAGAGTAGTCATCTGATCTCCTTCTTCCTATTAAACAATTTATTAAAATAAAAGAGAAATAAATATCATAAACTTCTAGATAGTCTCACTTGAATAATCCATTCATCACCATCTTCAAACCCTAACTCGAAGCTTAGTATAAGAGAAGAATATTTAAATTTTTAACAGATTATAGAAATGCATCAAATGATATTTCCAATTTATTGAAAGAAGCATTTATTTAATATAGCTAACCAGTCAAGTGCAACTAGATTTAAAATATGATGGTTGCTAGATCAGTGAATGAATTCTCTGTTTTGGAAGATCTTTCCTTTTTCCTTTAAATAAGAGTAATACAAAAAAAAATAAAAAAATGTGAGAGTTGTACATTTTAAACAAGTGTTAGGGGCTGCTATGGTATTGCTATTATGAGTCAATCCACACAAAGAAGCAGTTGTCCAAAAAGATAAGACAAGGTGGCCCAATGCTCTCAACAGAACACGACTGTGTTGACATATTTTTGCAAAGAAAAGAATTACAATAATGGGAGTTATGTTTATGTAGTTAAGAAAACATAACTATCATAGTATCAACTATCAATATGCTAGAATATGTAATTCATAGAGAGATAAAAAAGGAAAATCATTTGAACCATACAATTGCCTAAAACATGAATAATTTGATGCTTTTCGATTAATTCCAAACATGCCATCTCTCTGAAACTGAATAATGATTGTCAAATATTTTTAAGCATTCCATACGCATCATAAAAATTCTCAACCACGGATTCATTGCTGTATCATGATTCTAGAGTGAAGTGATTGCTAGTGATTCAAATTCTCATTTCTCAATTCAAAGAATCGTGTATAAAATGAGACATTCTATCCAAAACCACAAAATGAACCTAAAAATGAACCTAACAGTTGATGGGAAAAAGAATTCTAAAAAAAATCACTGGTCAATAGACCATTAAACCAAGAGCAACACCCTTAAGAAACAAATCCAATATGATACTATGTTCTATTTCTCATGTCTACCGGCTTAATCTATTCCCCTATATATGGAAGGATATGAGCAAGAATCCAAGATTAACTTAAGCACTTAAAATTGAAATCATATATACTAAAAAAAAAAAAAAAAAATTAGAAATCTAACATAGGACCTGGAATTAGATCTAACATTTAAAGCTCTTCAATGACTGCTGATGGAGATAAAACTGATGGAGATAAAAAAAACATGATCTAAAAAAAAATTATTACAAATCAATACTCTGTTAAAAACATGATTTGAATTTGTAATGAAGATTACCTCTTTAAGGACTGCTGATGGAGACAAAAATGATAACCTTTACCGGAGCACGGATGAGATAGCCGGAGAAGGGAAATTTCGAACGTTTGCCGAAATCAAGCCGGAGAAAATGGGAAAGAAGAGATTAGGGCTTCAGATCACCGGTTGAATTACCAGCAAAGTTGATCGGAGAAGGAGATGGAAAGGATAAGTGACTTTTGAGGGAATTAAGAGTGATCGGAAACCGGCCGAAGCACCGATTAACTTGCCGGAGAAGAAGATTACTTGCCAGAGATCTGAGAATTGGAGATGAGGATAGCTCGGAATCTAGTTGGAGAAGATGGAGAAATGACCGGAGCAGTGGAGGAATGACCGGAAGGATTGCCGGAGGGATCGGAGAAGAAGAAATCCGCCGGAGGAGGATCGGAGCCGGTGGAGGTGAAGGAGGAGGATCGGAGAAGATGATCGGAAGAAAAGGGTTTGAGATTTGGGGATTTCTGAGGTTTCTAAGGCTGGATCTAGGGTTTGGGAACTGATTGAAGGAATTTCGGGAGAAAACAAAAAATATAGTGGTGAAGATGACCGACCGGAGTTTGTGATCTTGTCGGAAAAAATCAAAATCGATCGGAGAGGATGAGAAGATGAAACTGGAGTTTTAGATAACAGTAAAAAAAAAAAAATGGTAAAGGAAGAAAGAAAACTCGACCTGAGGTTGTTCTCAAACAAAAGTATGAGTTGACCGGAGGCTTGCCGGAATTCGATCGGAGATGATCGGAGAAGACGAAGAATAGCAAGATCTAATCTCTCTCTCTAGTTTTTCTCAAACTTTCTCTCTCTTAGATCTCGGATCTCTTTGTTCTGCCGGAGCTTTTAGTCGGAATCACGGCCGGAGATTGACGGAAGGGACGATCGGAAATTAGGGTGTGGTTTTGAACGAGATATGGTTTCTCTCTCCTCAGAGCTTCTCTCTCTCTAAAAATTAGGAAAAGCTAAGAGATCTTTAGAAATGAGCTTAAATGGCTATTTATAGCTTTTCTGGGTGCTGATATTGGCACCCCCACTTGATAAGCGCACACATGTGCAATCCGAATGGCTAATTCACCCCCTCTGCCATTGATAGCCACACAAACTCAGCTTGTCTTTTCCGAATTTTTTTGTCAGATTTTTCTAGAATTTTGCAAGGGCTTTTCTGAAGTTTTAAGGCTTTTAAAAATGTATTCATGGGCATTTAGGGGCTTGATTTGACTGGGATTTTTCCTAAAATACAAGGATTTTAGGGGAAATCAAAGAAACAGTGTGGGTCACCCTCTCTTTGCACTGCACACACCATTTCAGCCCGTTTGCCAAGCAAACGAACTCCGATCTCGATGAAATTTTGCAGAGATTAAAATAAAGCCTTAATCAAGCTTAGAGTGAAGTTTAGGACCCTAATGCTGAGATTCGGATGGATTTGGCACGAACAGGGAAGGTTTAGGGCTTAGTCAAAATGGGGTGTCTACAGCTATTCATCTAACATATCACGACGTGTGAATCTTAAACAACGCAAGATTTCAAGTTTGAAGAGCCATGATTGTCATGTGTTGATGCAACAATTACTACCATTGGCTATACGAAGAACATTGCCTAAGAATGTTAGCTCGGTTTTGATTGAGCTTTGCAGCTTCTTCAGGGAGTTATGTTCAAAAGTGCTTAAAGCGGGTAACCTCATAAAACTGAAAAAAAGGATCGCATTAACTCTTTGCCATATGGTGAAGATCTTTCCGCCGGCCTTCTTTGATATTATGGTTCATTTACCTATTCATTTAGCGGACAAAGCACGATTAGGTGGACCAGTACAGTACTGATGGATGTACCCCATCGAGAGGTATACATGCATTTTTTTATTCATGGTTTATTTGTTTAAGTGTTTTACATATCTGTGTTTGTGAAATTATTTTAAGAAGTGATGGTTTGTAGGTACCTTCTCACATTAAAATCATATGTACGCAATAGAAATTACGTCGAGGGATCTATAGCAGATGGTTATCTAACAGAAGAATGTTTGAATTTTTGTTCAAGGTATCTAGAAGGGGTCGAATCAAAGATGAACCGAGATAAAAGGAATGACAAGGACGTTCGGACCGAAATAGAAGAAGGTTTCTCAATTTTTTCAGTTTCAGGACGCCCTATAGGGAAGGTTAGTACTTTAACTCTGGAAGAAAGGGCGATCGAATAGGCACATCGATATGTACTCTTCAATTGCGAGGCTGTCGACCCATTTCTTAAGTAAGTCTATTCGATTTGTCAACCTGTAATCACTGTTCCCATAGAACATTCTCTTATATTTTTCAATTCAAATGCAGTACACACATTACCGAAGTTAGGAGAAACAATCCCCGTTCTTGGCCAATGGATATAGAACGCAATCACAAAAATGGATTTTTCAGATTGATTTAAAGCTCATGTAAGTATCAGATGAACCTTAAGAAGATCTTATATTGATTTTTTATCTAAATGTTATTTAAAATTTTACTAAATGACACTATGAATAGGTTGAAACGTTGCGCGAGTCCCGAAGTGAACAAATATCAGAAAAACTGCGATGGTTGAGTGGTCAACCAAATTGCATTGTTAGGAGTTACAAAGGGTATGTTATAAATGGAATTCGGTTCCATACGAAAGATCGCAAACAACAAAGATAAACTCAGAATAGTGGAGTGCTTGTCATGGCACGAACGTCAAGTTTTGCAAATGCAAGGGATATGAATCCCAATGTGAATGATATCACTTACCACGGTGTCTTGAAGGATGTTATCAAACTTGACTATTTCGGACAACTAAAGGCAGTGCTATTCAAGTGTGACTGGTTTGATGCAACGCGGGGAAGAGGAGTAAAAATAGATGAGTTTGGTTTTAGAGTTGTAAATATGGCACGTCGTAGCTATGAAGATGAGCCTTTCGTCTTCGCAGCTCAAGTAGAGCAGGTTTTCTATGTTCAAGAGCACCCGAATAATAAAGACTGGCACGTGATTGTTAAGACAAAGCCTAGGGACGTTTTTGACGTGATTGGGGACCTTCCAGAGGCATATATACAGTGTGAGGTAGCGGAAGAACAAAATGTGGAGGATGTTCAAAGTTGGGAAAGGACAGATATAATTGGGACTGAGATCAACGAATCGTTGGAACAGTTGATCCGATCTAACCAAGAAGATCAAGTAAATGATACGGAGTTAGACGACAACAGTGAAGATGAGAATACCTTCGAGGATGATGATGATGGAGGCGATAATGTAAGTTTTAAAACTTACCTTCACATTTGTTTCGCTATCTATCATAGAGGTTGTTTTCCTTCATTCAAGCAAAAATTTAAGCTATATATCCTAATGGTAGCTCTTGCATTATTTAAGCAAAAATTATAATTGGCTAGCTAAATGAAAGCTCCTTGGAATGCCACTTGTCTATGCTGAAATTTAGGACTTTAATAATCTGCTGTGCATATTTGAGCTGTGCAAAACATCAAATTCTTTTTTCAATAGTCAAATTATGACCCATTTGTTCTACTAGTATAGTGTAAATTTTGTACTTAATGTATATGTTAGTTTTTCATGTAATGCTTATTTTCTTTAAATCACTGATGTAAACTTTCCTTTTGGGTACTACAGGTGACATAATTTTGTCTGAGCCATGAGAAAAAGAAAGAATATGCCGAACACCCATGAGTCGCAGCCTTCCGCTCACAGGCAAGAGCCCCATCATTATCATATGAGAAAGCCACAACCCTCTTCCCAGAAGCAGCCAGACACCTCCGCTCTCCCTCACGACTCCCATGCACCTTGGCCGGCATGGGAGTCACAAGAGACTCTCCCACCTTCATATGTACATGAGACGGTACTACCCTCGGATACGCAAGAGACGCTCCCTCCTTCGCCGTCTCAGGATCCCTCTGTTCCATCCTCATCGAAGGGTGTTCGAGGCCCGACATATTGCAAATCCGTGTGGGCTTCTGATGAGATGATAAATGTCGGATTTAATGCACTTGGACAGCCGTGTACACAAAATACATGTGAAATGATGAATTTATTTGGCAGCAGCGTGAGAATGGGTGATAAATTTCCCATTGATTGTACAGAGTGGAGGAAGATGCTGCAGCAAAACAAAGAAGATGCATGGGTTATTGCGAAGGTAAGACCATTTGAATTCTTCACAGAAACACACACACACACACATAAATTTAATATATCATACGGCCGTCGTACTATTCTTGCATGTAATGTAAGAAAAATGCGCCATTGATGATGAGCGTAAAAAATGGGCTATTGAACGAATCAGTAGGCGGTGGAGGGAATGGAAGAGTGAACTAAAGACCAAATACTTTGATCTGAATCTCCCATGTACTGATCGTAGAGTGATTGAGTCGCAATACATGTCTCTTTGTCGACACTGGAATACGAAAGAATCAAAGGTATGATTTTAAAAATTCATGTCTCATTTTTTCAATTTGAAAAAATATATAAAAATAACTTAACTATCTGTAATGGCATAGGACCTATGCGCACAAAATAAACTCAATCGATCTAAACTTAAAGTCAAACACAGGGGTGGAACAAAGGCCATTCCAGTATATTGGGAGGAGGAGGTGGGGTTGTGACTGAGTTTTTTAATTTACTTTGCTTTTGATTATGACAAGCTATCAATGATATTCTTCATTTGGGGACAGATTAAAAATAATGATGGGAATACTGTAAGTCGAGGTGACATGTTCATTCGTCTTCACCGCAAGAAAGACGGGACTTATGATGTTGTAGAGCAAAATATTATAGTACGTTTCATAACATTGATGCTTGTTTAAAAAATGTTATAGAACCATGTAAAAGATTTTATTCTATCACATATTGTTTTTTTCAGGATCAAATAAAAGAGATTGAGTCTCAGCATCCCGATATCAGCCCCGCTGTTGCCCCAAATGACAGCCTCGGCATTGTACTTGGTGTGGAGAGACGTGGTAGGGTACGCATGATGGGTGCCGGGGTTACCCCTACTTCCGTATTTGGCTCTACGCGCAGCATTGGGATGTCGCAGGAGAGGGCTGCATCACTTCAAAGGGCGAACGAGGAACTTACAAATGAGGTGGGATGTTTGAGAGAGAAGCAGGCCCAAATGGAACAAACAATGCAACAAAATCAGGCCCATTTGGAACGCCAATTGGCAGCACTCGTAGCACAGTTCCAAGGCGTCCAAAATAGCAATGTACGACATTAATTTTTTATTCAATACATAGTTCTTTTAGTTCACTATTACCTTAATATGTATCTATCTTGTTGTATGCTAGCCACCCGACAATCATACTCAGTCACGATCGCATGCAACCTCCTCAAGCATCCATAGATATATCCATGGCGATCGGGTATAACTGTTATTTAATTTTAGCTTAAATGATATATTGGTTTGTGACTTTCCTGCTTAATTGTATTTTTTTATTTATGATCATTTGGATTTTTCTAAGGTTACCTTAGTGAGCACTCAAAATGATGGGATTGAAGTGGCCCGTGGTATTTGGTTGAGTGTCAATCCGACACATGAAGTCGAGGGGGTGCCATTAGGCCGTAATTTCACTATGGTTCAAATCACGGTTGCATTGAAGCCGAAAGAGCCTCTGATTAGAAAAACCGATCTCTACACTGAGATTGGAGACGTTGTAGGTGGAATAATCGCTTGGCCATCGAACTGGGTAAGTTATTTTATTACGACGACATGTTTATTATAGCTTGATGCTAAATTTATTCACAAGTAGTATATTTATTTGTGTAGGTGGAGTAATCGTTTAGCCATCGAACTGCGCTTTTTTGTTTATGTATAGATGCGCTCATACTTTCTTGGATTAGTGCTTGTGTTTATTAAAGGAGTATTAGTATTCGTGTTCCCTCTTCATTTAAGGTAAAATACACTCTATCCTTTTCTTATATTATGGAAGCTGTTTTTTAGAAGAACACACATGATGTTTCTATATGTTGGAAAATAGAAGTTTAGATTTCAAATTGTTTGCTGGATTTTTTCTAAAACAGAAACTAATGCTTCATTTATTTATTATAGCTTCTTTCAGAGATTTTAATCCATCTCTAAGCATTTCTTTCATGTCTTTATTTAAATGGAATTCTTAATGAGAAATTTAGTACTTGAGTTTGTGTTTCTTCATTTTTTGTATGTTGGGGGTGGTGGCAGAGGTGGGGAATTGTAGGACTATGTGTGTTGGGGGAAGTAGGGAGTAGTAGTATGTGTGTAGGGGGGGGGGGGAGTGGTGTTAGAGACAATCATGTCAAGAGATTGCAATGTGGTATATCCGGATTTAATGCAGGAGATGGCTAAGCGATTGCAATGCATATAAGTAAAATATTAATGAGGAGATTCTTATTTGTTGGAGTCTTAAAAGATTTTGAACTGATCCAGAGATGATTTTTCTTTATTTGTATCATATATATAACATAGACAAAGATATTGCTAGTAGTCAAAAGCAGCATCTGCTACTTTGCGCTTCTTATTTGCAATGTTGTTGCTGTGGAGGTATTCCTCATTTTCCTTGATAGTCTAATTTCAGCATGGAGTGCTGTACTATTTTTAGTAACACTGACACTTCTGTTTAGTGAGATTATACCGCAATTGGCATGTTCATGGCATAGTTTAGCAATTGGGGCAGCAATGGTTCATTTCATCCAGAGCTGAGTTGAAGGCACTTGTTAATTTGTATAGGAATGAGGCTTGGAAAGGTGAAAAACTGAAGCGTGATAAGACCAGAATTATAGCTAGAGCCTTCGAGCTAGCAGCATAAATAGCTAGAGTAGTACATGCCTCGTGTCTGTAGTGATATATCTTTCCCTTTACATTTCTTGTCTTCCACAAATCCATTCCTATTTCAGTCTGGCTCAAAGCAGGAAGTTCAGTTCCTTGTATGTTTAGGTTGCAGCTCATTATTGCTACATGCTTAGTAGCCAATTAGTTTTGGCATTCTGGGAGTCTTGCTTATGTATACATGCTTGGGTTATCATAAGTCAGTTGCGTTGTTCATTAACCGTATATGCTAAATTCTGGTAATAGTTATATAGGTCCTTGATTATATACCTGAACCAGCAGGGGGTTAGTACTTGTGTCTTTGCAGTGGTAAAGGTATTGTCATATTGTTTGGGGCTTTCATTAGCTTAAATGCATGGTCGGTATGCATGTTTTCTCATTTGCCCCCCCATACCTGCTGTCTCATTTTTATACTTTGACATCCATTGGAATATTAAAAACAAGAGAAATTATTGCAAAAGTCAGTCATGGATTGGGAAATTTAAATATTTGATCTGGATTCAATTCACAGTACAGACCCATATTCAGCCCCTGTTTATGCACGTTTTGAAGCACAATTTACCCCCTGTTTTGGGCACAATTTGGTTAGCAATTCAGCCCTATTTATGCACGTTTTGAAGCACAATCTGTCCCAATTTTTGCCCAGTTCAACCCATGAAATCTGCCCAATTTGTCCAGTTCAGCCCCTGAAATCTGTCCCAATTCCTGCATAGGTTTTGTCCACAAAATCTGCCCTGTTTGGTCCCAGGTTCTGTCCCCAAAATCTGCCCCCCTGTTTTGGATTAAAATCAGCCCTGTTTCAGCACAGTACCAGTCCATGTTGCTGCCCTGTTTAGCACATAAATTCAGTCACAGTTCTATACAAGACTTAGTCCATGTTTCAACCCAGTTTGGCACTAGGTTCGATCCATGTTTCAGCCCTTGTCTTGGCAATAACAATTCAATTCTGTATTTTGGGTTCTCATTGATTTTATGAGTCAATGTGCATATGAATAGCAAATGCATATTTGCAAGATTCAATGGTATGATTTTGGTCTCCAATGCTAATCTCAACCATTCTGTCAGTGTGTTATTCCAGTTGGAGTAATGGGTGCTATAAAATTGGACTCAAAATCTTTGGTATAACCTCCATAACCTTTATGTATAATTCTTTCTATTTTGGTCCTATTCAAGATACATCAGTCATGTTTGTTATTTCAATGAATTACTATGTCTTTCCTTGCATTGGGCTTATGACCTGTGTCTCATTTAGGCAATCTTGAATTCCAGTCAAAGAGCACTAGCTATGCTCCGCCAAAATTCATTCTTGTTTGGGCAAAATTTAGTCGTCATCAATTCTTACACATTTGAGCTTTATTCCTGGTTCTAAATAGTTTAATCTCATTTATGCTCTAACTATAATTCACCACTATATGAGATTCACTATTTGATTGTGTACATTTGAAATTACACAGGTAGGGGGAGTTGCTATGTGTTAAATGATTTCATGGTTAAGTTTTTTTTTTCTTTCATCTTTCTCTTGAGTTAATGGAGTCATCAAAGCCAAGTAGTGTGCACACCAATAGCAGGATAGGAGTCCGTTCATGCTATTTCTACTTGCTTTGATTTTCTTAGGATCTTTCAGTCCCCGTCATGATAGAATCCGGGTGGTCGGATCTTGGCTCCTGTTTAAATCATATTCTCTCTCAATTTTTCATTGTGCCAACCATTCTTAATGTGTCGATACCTCATGTTGTCATTTTTTGTATTATCATTGGGTAGCCCAAGTGAAAAGGTGATGACGGAATGTTTCTTGAGGATCATAGCTATCCTTACCTCATGTTCTCTAGAATGTCTTAAATCTAGTTGCCTTTAGTAGGATCATAGTTATCCTTACTCTGTTCTTCACACTTCTTCTTCTTAATAACCTCCTTAGCACTTGGTTGTAGTGAAGGATTCTGCTCCTTTGGTCACCATCACCATATATGGTATCAAAAGCACAGGTCTTTCCTACTAATTAAAAAAGCATATCTATTGCTTTTTCTTATATGGATTTTATCACGTATCTTTGTTGTAAGTTAAGGCATGTTTATCAAGAGCAACTTAGTCCTTAGATCGTATGTAATCTCGTGGTTAAGATTAAGCATAATATTCTTGAAAGTATGTTATCTCAAATACCACCACAACTTAGATGTCCATTATTGTTTTTCTTGTAAGGATACGCTAGCATTACCATTCAAAAAAAAAGAGAGGATACACTAGCATTTTTTTCCATTTTGCTCGTAATCCATGTTTCACAGATTCTATTGAATAGGCGAAGTACTCATGTCAGATTCTTTTGTAGAGTTATTGAATTATTTGTTGTTAAGTACAAGATTCAAATATAGCATTATCTTCGATGAAATGGTGCATCTCTAGTTGGGATGGATCAAGATGTATTATTTGTAGTTCTTATGTATTTATGGTATTCATGTCTTAATGCAAGAGATTATTTCCTATTTATGTATGAACATGAATGCTTTCCCTATATATTTTTATGTTATCTAATATCATGATTTTTGGTACACAGGAGCGAGACGAACTTGTGGAAATATATGGGGGCAAAGGATGTGATATTCATCCGATTGACAAATGTATGTGAGGAGTTTGTATCATCACGTCTACTCTCTCGGTTTATCTATTTATATCCTATATGTCAAGACATGCGAATATATGCAAGAAGTTTTTGTGTACCAAATCACAAGAGGGGAACATATATCCAAGGCTTTTTTGAAGTGATTGGATTACATTTTTGACTGGGCTATAGTTTTTGTTATTGTTTTGTGAATGTGATGTGCGTATACAGGTTTTATGTATATTGTAAGGAAGTTTATAAACAGATTCTACTAAAAGTACCAGCAGCGGTTTTGGTGACTTTTAGCAGCGGTTATGACCGCTGCCAAAGACCCTTTTTGTTGTAGTGATGGAAATGGTTTGTTTGATGACTTTGGATGCCTTTTTTTATGTTGTTTGGATGCCAATATATATGTACATGTTACTTTCTAATGGGTAAATGTTTTGGTTAATTTTACATGGAAATGATTTGTTTGATGACTTTGGATGCCTTATTTTTTTCTTGTTTAGATGCCAACAGATTCATGTTATTTGCTAATGGGTACAGGATTTATACAGGTTCTAAGTCCCCCAATTTGCTGCTTTGTTTACAAAAAAAAAAAATTACTATTCACCGGCGGTCATCAAACCGTCGGTAAATCTAAAAACTATACGCCTCTATAAATTTCACCAACGGTTATAACCGCCGGTGTATGTCATAAATACCGACGTACGAATGAGCATCGGCATATAGAAACGGGAAAAGTCCATCCAAGCGTCATTTACCGCCATTTAGCAACGCTCATGACCGCCGGTGTAAAATACATTTACCGACGGTTCCTTCAACTGTCGGTGAATGTTTCTTTCCAAACCAATTTTTCTGTCACTTTACCGACGTTTCAAAGCATCGGTATAAAGCCATACACCGACGGTTATTAAACAACGTTGGTAAAATGGTTTAGTCACGGTGAAATTACCGACGCTACGCCAAACCGTCGGGGTTATGTAAAGCGACGTTTTTACGGGTTTTTACCGACGGTCGTGAACGTCGTTGAATCTCCTTTTTCTTGTAGTGTACACAGGAACGAGTCTGCCGCCGTGAAGTCAAAAGGCTTGGAGGAGATCAACTGAGTTCTCTTAGGAGTTCGATAGAGGATCAGATGTCATAGACATACCGAGATGATCGAGGATCGAGATGGTCAGGACTACTTAGACAATCTCGATGATGAAATCAGGCACAACTTGGAAACATGATGGAAAGCTAAAGAAAATAACTCACAACAATATCCTAATCAAGGGTATCTGCGTATGAGATATGTATGGAGTATGTAGACATGAGTATGTATATAGACAGGAGTATCTGTATACATATAGGATTATCTATGTATATACATGCAATAATAATGGTGGGAACATCATGATGGGAATGAAAGAAAGAAGGGATATAACAAGACAAGAGTTATAAGGAGGAATAACATGATGGGAATTGTGAAACTACTGGTTACTCCAAAAGCTTAAGCTGTTGGATAAGGTGTTATTTAATCTTTTATACTTTAACACTACGCCTCACGTGTGGTCCCTCTTTCTTTGGGTTGGCCTACACGTGGCACATGTGGCCCCCACTTTCAGGTTTAGCCATTGCATGTGGATTTCGCTATCAAGGAGGTGAAACCAGGCATTTACTCCGATACCATGTAAAACTACCGGTTACTCCAAAAGCTTAAGCTGTTGGAGAAGGCGTTATTTAATTTTTATACTTAAACAGGAATAAAAGAAAGTGAACACATAAGAAGACAATGGACATAAGATAAAGGAATATTATGATGGGAATATAAGAGAACACATGAGAAGACAAGGGTCAAGAGGTGGAAGAATATCATGATGAGAATAATAGAAAATGGATGTATCTCTTCCAAAAAACTCTCAAGTGCATGGACACCAAGGCATCCAGCCAAGGCCTATATATAAATATATAGGGAGCACTCCTCTCATAGTTGGGGGATTGGTTATGGAGTAAAAAGGGGTAGGGGCAAAGTGAAACAACTTAGGTAGAAACAGTGGGAAAGACTTGATGGCTATGAACATGACAGAAGAAAATGATCCATGTAGACGAACCCAACTAGTGTTAGGATTAGACTTAGTCAATTTGATCCGGACAGATCCTTTCACCTTCTTCATGTAAATTTTCTGAAGGATTCATTAGCCGACCTCAACTAGTTTGGGAAAAAGGCTTAGTTGAGTTGAGTTTATGAGTTTATGATAGAGGGGAAAAAGGCATGGATAAGCACGCATCTATTTATTAAGTGTGGAAGAAAGGAGATTAGGACAACATATGTCAGAATATTCAAGATTCTTTTATAGAAATGCACCGTCATTTAATCTTGTTAATTGCCACTTCTTTGATGTCATGATTAAGTCAATTATCTCTTCTTTGATGTCAAAATGCACCGTCATTGGTGTGTGTTGCATATTATGTGTAAGAATACGAAAGGGGACTTGACAAGCATAGATATGGTATGGTTTGCCACTTGCTTCCTTACACTAAAGAATCTAAAGATCGAAAGGTGTGCTTGAGGTCGGTGTTCACCTCTGACAAATTGGAAACCTCATTTATAGGAAATCCGATAGAATCAAGGTCCATGGTATTGTGTTGATATATCTTTCTTTTGGGCCTTCTATTCACTATTTCTTGAAATGAAAATCTCCTCTAGTTTTTTTTTTTTTGAAAAGTGACAGGTTTATATATATATATATATATTATTATATGGAAGCAAAATTACATAAGATAGGGACCAGCAGTCCCTTGCCTATTTACAGTTGACAAAGATACCGACAACCAAAAACAAAACCATCTTAATACCAACAGGGGCCAGACAGGAACTCCCTTTAAGCTGAGCACTTCTTTAATTCCAAGAGGAGCCCATCAATCTCCAGGGCAAAAACTTCCTCATCTAAGCTCAAGGTCGAGCGCTCCACATCAGATGATTCTTTCTCTCCTATTGTTTTCTTCCTAATAATCATAGTCTCTAATTTTTTCACACATACCTGCTTATCTTCCTCCCACCAAAGACGTCTAGTGGTCTTTTCATCCTTCAGCATCTTGATGAAGAAGGGATGCTTGTGCATAGGGATTCTGATGATTAGTGGATTCAGATGAGACAGCTATGATGGACTGCATCTATGAAGCTACAGGCCAAGCAAAAGTAGGGATTGTAAAGAACTTTCCCTTGGAAAACACGAAGAGGGGGAATGACTTCAATTAAAATTGTACAGATTGTAAAGAACTTTCTCCCTTTTAAAATTGTGTCTCTCCATGAAACTGAAGATTACAGAGAGGTAGGGTTAGGGTTTCTCCGACCAAACCCTATAAACACCACCAAGAGCAGACTAAGGAAAAGAAAACCCTAATTAAATATTCTTAAATGGGGATGATGAGAGAGAGAGAAAAAAAACATGGTATTTTGCTGATATTCAACATTATTTGTCATGGGTGGAAGGAAGAAGATGATGAGAGAGAGATTCAACAAAAAATTTTATGGGTAGAAGAAGGAAAAAGATTATCAGAGAGAGAGAGGAGGCGTAGCTTTTCTTCTTTTTGACAGCTGTTTTGGAGAGAGAGAGAGAGAGGCGCGCGTAGCTTTTCTTCTTTTTAACAACTGTTTTGGAGAGAGAGACATTGCTTTTCTTCCTTTTTATAGCTGTTTTGGAGAGGGAGAGACAGAGAGAACGGAATCAGAATCCCACCTATTGGGGTGGGTAACGATGTCCACCCTAGATTCCCACCAAAAAAGAATGTGACTCCCATTCTAATTCCCAAATCCGGCGATCCAAACGCGCCCAAAGAGGAGAAACAAACTTGAATAGAAGAGGTTGAATGCACTTGTATTTGTAAAATACAGGAGTTCGTCTTGATGAGTGAAGGGTCAATCAAGGGGTCGATCCAATTTATTTATGACATGATATGGTGGATGGATCAATATTTAAAAATGAGGATGCAGGTTAAAATGCGGCCACGAAAAATCCTTGTCGACTCGGCACGGAGGTAGCCATGAATGTGGTTGACACTGTTGAGTATTGCTCAGTTGACGCGGCCATAACTCAGGAAAGTCAAAGGAGTTTTTATTGACTCTGTAGGGCAAAACACATAATGCGGTGGAGTGAGAAGGGAGTCAACTTGGGGGAGTCCACTATGATCTGGGGGAGTTTTAAAACTATGGGATGTATAATGCACTTGTATTTGAAAATATAACCTTCAACTTTGAGTTATCGTGACAAGAGGAGGGTCAATCAAGGGGTTGTCTAATTTTATTTATTGGCCATGAAATATAATGATGAATGGATAACTGAAAAGGGAAAGACCTGATAGTTCAGAGGACACCACGTTAATGAATATGGGAGTGGAGGAAGTAGCAAGAGATGTGATAGGTGCAAGGTTTTAAATTTCAGTGGGAATCCTGTAAAATCACAAAAACATATGTAAACAAATGCAAATGATAGAATTTGTAATGACCCGATTCCCTAACCAGGCCGATACAACTACTTTGATAAATTCACCAAAAAATTTCTTTTGTTTTCCCCTTTTTTTATTTTTTTATTTTTGAAAAAACTTAAATGAGCGGAAGCATTAACTAATAATAAAATCCATCCATTTATTTAAAACTAACTATGCTCAAAAATTAAAACCTAACAACTCCAAATAAAGTTTATTACAACCCAACATTAAATAACTTAAACAGAGTTTATAAAAAAATTAAAAACGACAGGTGACCCATCCGTCACCCAACCCAAAAATGGCTAACAACATAAAAGCAACACGATATAATAACTATAACAATTATCAATGAACAGTGTTAGAATCCATTTTAAAACTATACAATTTCCTTAATTGCTACATAAATAGGATATATCTACATTGCCATTTTAAATTGTTCAAAACTCATGAAGAGGTATGGGTGGAAGTAAATCAAACAATATGCACTCTCATCCCCAATAGTCGTAGGGCATTCCCCAATAAGATCGTGTTCGGTGGCCTTCTAGCCTGGCCGTCAACTATTGACCATCAGAGAGTCCTCCGTACCCTAGTAGGACGTGCTCCTTTCTAGGGTTCCCTTTGGGTCACCGTATGGTTCCACCCGAAATGCATTGTCAGCCAGGTGTCGTACGCTCTCGGCCTGGGTGACTTTAGGCTTTTGCCCAAGGACGGATCTAAGGGTCTGCCTTAGTCCTCCCTCCCTCATTTCCAAATCTGACTTTAGGCTTTTGCCCGAGAGCGTACGACTTTAGGTGTCGTACGCTCTCGGCCTGGCATACAGATTCTACTAATTATCTCTGTGAACATGCTGGGTCTACTTTTAATTTAACAGCTTTCTTCTATTCTGACATAGATTACAACAATTTACTTTCTTAAATGAAAGTCTAGGAAAAATATAGTAGTGAAACATGAGTAATATCCTTACCTCCTAATACAGTTACATATCAAATAATCATAGAATTATACTGAGTTACTGTTATGAGGCGAGTCCATATTACTTGTCTGGATGCTGTGCGGAAAGGGAGTGAGATAATGCTGATGAGAATTTCACGAAAACAACTTGAGAAGTACCCTGAACCATTATATAGTATTTGTGTCAAAATTCCCCTTCAATTAACATTTCTTTCTTCTAAATCTTCATTTCTTATTGCAGGTTGCATAAAGGTGGAAGTGAACGAGGCACATGTCTGGGTAACTAAGATGGATTGATTCTCTGATGGTCATGCTCAAAGGCTTAAAAGATAGGGTGGTGGCATTAATAATCAAATTTTACTACGTGGCCTATATATTTTAAGAACTATAGTACGGGTTACAACATCTGACGATTATGTTTTACTCACACCCTTTCTTACCTGGACCACCCTGTTATAGTGTTTGTAAGTAGAAACCATGATACTAAAACGGGTGGCCTAAGGTAGAAAGAGGGTGACTTTATTATTTTATTAGGCTTCTTTACTTTTTCTTTTTCTTTTTTTTTAGTTCTGTTTCCCCCTTGTACTTTGTTTCTATTTCACTGACTTGCAGGTTTTGAGAAAATGGGTTTGCATGCGCAGACGATGGTCCGAACATGGGATCGAGGGAAATTTATGAAATTTACAGGTTGGAAGCCATGGTGAGATCATACAAGATAAAAAGAGAAAGTGGGTTTTGAAGTTGCAGCCATGGAATGGTTGGTGGAAATCTCATCTATTTGTGGGGTTTATAAAGCTTTATTAGGGTCTTGTGACTTGAAGGTTTTATTTCAATGGTGCTTGCTGTTGAAGGTGAGAGTGGGTTTCAAGGTTGGAAGGGAGTGGAATTCTATATTGTGAAACAAGGGTTGCCTTCATCAATTTGAATAAGGGCTGCGATTATCAACTTGGCATGGGGTGGGAATTTGATAAAAATCAAAGTTGGCTTATTGTGGGTTTAATCAATTGAAACAAAACAAGGAAGAAGAGAGTTACAGTAGGTGGTACTTAATTGTAACTTAGAGGTGAGTCTCAATCCCTCTTCTCCTTCTTCTCTCTCTCTCTCTCTCTCTCTCTCTCTCTCTCTCTCTCTCTCTCTCTCTTTTTGAACGAGGGTTTGGGTGGCAGCCAAAATTTCTTTTGCCAAAACCCACGCCCAAAAAATGGGTTGGACGAACAACAATGGGGTGTTTTTATACACCCTGTTAGGTCTAAAATCGGTAACAGGTTATGGAAGGGCTGATCTGGCAGGCCACAGCTGAAGGGCTGATGGAGTCCTGCGCTGCACAAGGCACAGACAAGGATACAAAGGGTCAGAAGACCGACCCGGAGTGGTACTCCGGACGGACGCTTCGACACTCAAGTCAGTATGAGCAGGAGTGCAGAGCAATGTCAGAGCAAAACACTAAGGGTCTTAGATTTTCAGAACCCTCACCTTAGCACAAATGAAGGCTATTTATAGTGATTCGGAGCCACCTGTCCTTCCACCTGTCCAAGACAGGTGGTAGCCCCTGTATGAACCAGATCTCATACCTAAGAGGTGCAGGTGGAACCTAGGAGGTGCTGGTGGAAGTCCCTGATTGGTCCAGGCAGCATACCTAGCAGAGGACAGGTGTTGGCTTTGCAGTGGCCCTTGTGAGGGCCACGTGTCAACAGCCGGTTGGTTGCAGTGGCCCCTGTGAGGGCCACGTGTCAACAGCCGGTTGGTTGTATATTTTGGACCCCATCAGTTGCCCCCTGGTTCTTCGAGCCATGAGAGTGGCTGGGAGAAGCAAAGAGAAGGTCAAAACAGCATCTGACCGGCCTTAAGGCCTCTGGGCAGCTCAGGCCGGTCTCAGATTCAGCTGGAAGGAACCGTGGCCAGACAGGAGCCTCCGGGCGCCCTGGTCTGGCCTTGAAGTTTGGCCTGAAGGAGCACGGCCGGGCAGAAGGCTCTCGGTTATCCAGTACGGCCAAATTTTGGACCAGAAGTCTGGCCGGCCAGGCTTCCTGAGCGTCATAGCCGAGCATAATTGGTTCATGCGATTCTGTCCGGCAATGGCGCTGGACGGCCAGCCGGGCAAGTCTTTTGTCGTCTAGCGCTTTGTCGTCTAGCGATTGCGCCATATCCTGTCCGGCTAAGGCTGTGGACGGCCAGCCGGGCAGGTCTTTTGTCGTCTAGCGATTGCGCCATACCCTGTCCGGCTAAGGCTGTGGACGGCCAGCCGGGCAGGTCTTTTGTCGTCTAGCGCTTGCGCCATATCCTGTCCGGCTAAGGCTGTGGACGGCCAGGCGGGCAGGTCTTTTGTCGTCTAGCGCTTTGTCGTCTAGCGATTGCGCCATATCCTGTCCGGCAAAGGCTGTGGACGGCCAGCCGGGCAGGTCTTTTGTCGTCTAGCGATTGCGCCATACCCTGTCCGGCTAAGGCTGTGGACGGCCAGCCGGGCAGGTCTTTTGTCGTCTAGCGCTTGCACCATATCATGTCCGGCTAAGGCTGTGGACGTCCAGGCGGGCAGGTCTTTTGTCGTCTAGCGCTTTGTCGTCTAGCGATTGCGCCATATCCTGTCCGGCCAAGGCTGTGGACGGCCAGCCGGGCAGGTCTTTTGTCGTCTAGCGATTGCGCCATATCCTGTCCGGCTAAGGCTGTGGACGGCCAGGCGGGCAGGTCTTTTGTCCTCTAGCGCTTTGTCGTCTAGCGATTGCGCCATATCCTGTCCGGCCAAGGCTGTGGACGGCCAGCCGGGCAGGTCTTTTGTCGTCTAGCGCTTTGTCGTCTAGCGATTGCGCCATATCCTGTTCGGCTAAGGCTGTGGACGGCCAGCCGGGCAGGTCTTTTGTCGTCTAGCGCTTTGTCGTCTAGCGATTGCGCCATATCCTGTCCGGCTAAGGCTGTGGACGGCCAGCCGGGCAGGTCTTTTGTCGTCTAGCGCTTTGTCGTCTAGCGATTGTGCCATATCCTGTCCGGCCAAGGCTGTGGACGGCCAGCCGGGCAGGTCTTTTGTCGTCTAGCGATTGCGCCATATCCTGTCCGGCTAAGGTGTGGACGGCCAGCCGGGCAGGTCTTTTGTCGTCTAGCGCTTTGTCGTCTAGCGATTGCGCCATATCCTGTCCGGCTAAGGCTGTAGACGGCCAGCCGGGCAGGTCTTTTGTCGTCTAGCGCTTTGTCGTCTAGCGATTGCGCCATATCCTGTCCGGCTAAGGCTGTGGACGGCCAGCCGGGCAGGTCTTTTGTCGTCTAGCGCTTTGTCGTCTAGCGATTGCGCCATATCCTGTCCGGCTAAGGCTGTGGACGGCCAGCCGGGCAGGTCTTTTGTCGTCTAGCGCTTTGTCGTCTAGCGATTACGCCATATCCTGTCCGGCTGAGGCTATGGACGGCCAGCCGGGCAGGTCTTTTGTCGTCTAGCGCTTTGTCGTCTAGCGATTGCGCCATATCTTGTCCGGCCAAGGCTGTGGACGGCCAGCCGGGCAGGTCTTTTGTCGTCTAGCGCTTTGGAACCTGTGCCTCGCATTTAATGCGGACGGCGCATTTAACGCGAACGGCGCATTTAATGCGGCAGGTGACGTGGCGCACTCCGGCTGGCGGGAAAAGGGCGGGATTTTTCCCGCTCTTCCCAGCCTCTCTATATATACCGAAGTTTACTCTTCATTTTTTACTTTTCACCTTTTACTCTCCTCCTCTTCTGCTCGGCTATTCAAGTTTCTGCCCGCTTCGGATCAGTGAGCCCGGAGATCTTCGTCCAACACTTCAGTTCGGTAATCTCTTTTAGCTTTTCTTTTCTTCCCTTTTAATGTCTAGCACTAGTTCGGAGTCGGACTCTGGCTCAAAGGAGTCCGGTTCGACCAGTACTACGGGGTCCGGGGCGTCGGAGAGGACGAGACCGGCCTCGCCTATGGAGGCCGGTGTTGAGGACGAAGAGATAGTAATCGTAGTAGACGAGGAGAGCGGAGAGGAAGTGATTGTGGACTTAGACACAATCCCGGTCCGTGGGGACGGACCGGACCGGGTAGAAACCAGCGACGATGAAGAAGACGTTGAAGCGGTAGTTCCTCGCTTGGCGCGCGCGCCCGTCGAGATGATAGCGGAGGCACGGATGGAGGCCAATCCACAGTACAACATCGGGGCCCTGTATGAGGTGAATCATCTGTGGCCGGGCAAACTTCAGGTCGTCAGGGACAAATACTGTATTCCTGATCGGTACCTTTTGAGGGCGGCCGTTGAAGGGGACCGGGCCAGCAACGATAGTGCAGATCTCTGCCTATATGAAGAGGCCTTACGGGCCGGGCTTAGGCTTCCCTTCCATCCATTTTTTGTCGATGTGCTGAATTATTACGGGCTGGCGGTTACACAGGTCGTGCCGAACTCTTGGAGGACGCTGGTCGGCTTCCTGTACCTTTTGGGAGTTCGGCTCCATAGGAACCCCACCCTGCCCGTCTTCAGGATGTGTGCGCACCTGAAGAGGCACAAGGACGGCGGCTGGATCTACATCAGCCAGAGGCCCGAAGTGAGAATGATCACCGGCATACCTACTTCCATTCACACATGGAAGAACAGGTTTTTCTACGTAAAGGACACCGAGCCGGGCTCCCACTGGCCGTTCTCATTGGAATGGAGAACACCGGACACTCTTCTCCTTAGTAAGAAACCAGCCCTTGAGGACTACGACCACATGACCTTCGCTCTGATCAGAGAAGAGCTGAAGCGAGGTCAAATACACTGCTCAGAATTCGAAGAGGAGGCCGAGCTGGTAGCGCTCGGGGTCAGTCGTGCGACGCCGGCACGTACGTAGACTTTTTAGGCCAGCCTTTACTTTTTTGAACTGCTCTTCGATTTTTCATAGTTCTGACTGCGTTCTGTTCTCTCTTTCAGAAATGGTGAAGCAGATGTCCCTGCTGGACAAAATCAAGCAGACCTCCCAAGCGTCCTCAGCGCAGGAGCAGCCCCAAGCCAAGGGCAAGAAGAGGAAGGCGCCGGAGTCTACTCCGCCGATGGTCGCACTGGCTAAGTCTCTGAAAAGCAGTCGGGCGACGCATAAGCTTGCCGTATCGAGCCGGGCAAATACCGCAGGACAGAGCTCCAGGTCCGGAGGGATGACAGGGCCGCAACACGGCGGGGCAGTTCTGGGCATCGCTGCCGCCACGACGATTGGAGGCGACAACGTCTTCCGCCCGAACTGGGCCGTGCAGAAAACGGACACCGGCCTGGGGGATACCCGGGTGGCCGCGGAATTGATGTACAAGGGCGTCCTCCCACGCGACCGGTGCGAAGTCGAGAAAGAGGTACCGGAGACCTGCAAAGCGGCAATCAGCTCCGCCCTCTATCAACTCCAAGTGTACTCGAGGGACATGGCTAAGAAATGATATCTCTTCTCTGAGACGATCACAAAGATAGAGTCCGAGAAGGGCCAGCTCCAGAAGGAGAACGGCGAGCTTACCGAAGCCGTCCAGATCAAAGAAGCCGAACTCAACAGCTTGCAGAACGAACTGCAGAGGATCTCCTAATTTCGATGGAGAGGGCCGGAAAGAAGGAGAAGGCGGCCGTGGAGAAGGCCGTGAAGGAGACCGAGGAGAGGAAAGACGCTCAGCACTTCGACTTGGGCCTCCAGGCCTATAGGGCGGGTTTCCTTCTCTGCTCCGAGCAGGACTGACCGTTCCGTATGCACCTCCGGAGGGGGAGGATGATGAAGAGGAAGATGAACCGGACTCCTCCCGGCCCATTGAGGTGGATCCGGAGGTGACTGTGGCCGCAGTCTCCACCACTGAGGTCGGCGGGCTTGCAACCCCTACTCCTACAGAGGTCGTCACCGAGGGAGTGGCCGACGAGGAGGCCTGAGTAGCAGCCCTCTTGCTCCTATCTTTCTTTTTGGTGGTATGCTTTTTGTACGGTCCATGAGGCCCATTCTTTGTAAGCCAGCTCGGCGAAGAGAGCACTTTTGTAATATGAATACAAATACACTTTCGTCCAACTGTCTGTACGGCATTCTTGTTTTTTGTACGCATAATTTCTGTGCTGCTTCCTTCTCTTTCTGTCGAGCCGGAGTGGTTGTCCGTCATTGGCCGAGAGGGTCTGTAAGCCATTTACAACGAGCGATAGTGAACCACTTCAACCCTCTAAGTCTGCAAGCACCGAGCTGCGAGCTAAGAATGCAAACACTTAAAAGCTTCGAAGGTGGTTTCCACTGCGGGCGTCCTCGGCTGGAACTGATCTCCAAGCCACTAGGATGAGCCGGAGTGAAGCACTACTGCGCGTCTAAGTCTGCAAGCACCGAGCTGGGAGCTAAGTATGCAAACACTTAGTCTTTGAAGGTGGTTTCCACTGCGGGCGTCCTCGGCTGGAACTGATCTCCAAGCCACTAGGATGAGCCTGAGTGCACCACTACTGCTTGTCTAAGTCTGCAAGCACCGAGCTGGGAGCTAAGTATGCAAACACTTAGAATCTTTGAAGGTGGTTTTCACTGCTGGCGTCCTCGGCTGGAACTGATCTCCAAGCCACTAGGATGAGCCGGAGTGCACCATTACTGCGCGTCTAAGTCTGCAAGCACCGAGCTGGGAGCTAAGTATGCAAACACTTAGAATCTTTGAAGGTGGTTTTCACTGCTGGCGTCCTCGGCTGGAACTGATCTCCAAGCCACTAGGATGAGCCGGAGTGCACCATTACGGCGCGTCTAAGTCTGCAAGCACCGAGCTGGGAGCTATATGTGCAAACACTTAGAATCTTTGAAGGTGGTTTTCACTGCTGGCGTCCTCGGCTGGAACTGATCTCCAAGCCACTAGGATGAGCCGGAGTGCACCATTACTGCGCGTCTAAGTCTGCAAGCACCGAGCTGGGAGCTAAGTATGCAAACACTTAGTCTCTTTGAAGGTGGTTTTCACTGCTGGCGTCCTCGGCTGGAACTGATCTCCAAGCCACTAGGATGAGCCGGAGTGGTCTAGTGCTGTATGTTGGCGTTTATAAGTGACTCAAAGAGGGACTCTAGCCGGTAGCTTCCTGGACGGATGACCTCTTTGACTCGGTACGGCCCTTCCCAGGTCGGAGAGAGCTTGCCTACTCTTCTTGGTTGGGAGACGGAGGCTTTCCTCAGGACTAGGTGGCCGGCACGGAATTCTCTTGGTCGGATCTTGGCGTCATGATATCTGGACACTTTCTACTTATAGGCTGCAGCCCTGATCTGAGATTCCTCACGAACTTCTTCAAGCAAGTCAAGGTTGGCACGGAGTCCGTCCCCGTTGAGCTGCTCATTGAAATGGACGATCCTTGGGGAGGGGACGCCGATGTCAACCGGGATCACTGCTTCCGTTCCAAAGGAAAGATTGAAGGGCAACTCACCTGTAGCAGTGCGCGGAGTGGTCCGATACGCCCAGAGCACATGGTACAGTTCGTCAGCCCAGCGCCCGGCCTTGCCATCCAGTCTCTTCTTTATCCCCTGCAACAGGGTCCTGTTCGTCACCTCTGTCTGCCCATTCGTCTGAGGATGTGCCACAGATGTGAACCTCTGCTCTATCTGCAGATCTGAACAAAACTTTCGGAAGTTCCTTGAGTCGAACTGCTTGCCATTGTCCGTTATGAGGACCCGGGGGATTCCAAATCTGCACACTACTGATTTCCAGAAGAAGTTCTATACATTCTGCTCTGTAATCTTGGCCAGAGGCTCGGCTTCTACCCACTTGGTAAAATAATCGATGGTGACAACGACGAACTCACGGCCTCCAGAGGCCTGCGGAAAGGGGCCCAGAATATCCATTCCCCAGACTGCAAAGGGGAGAGGACTGATGATCGGGGCCATCGGAACGAGGGGCTGGTGGACGGCCGGAGAGAACTTCTGGCACTTCTCACACTTCTTCACAAGGCTCAGAGCGTCCTTCCTCAATGTAGGCCAGTACAGACCTCTCAGGAGGACTTTAATGGCGAGGGCCTTGCCCCCGAGGTGCTCTCCGCAGATTCCTTCATGGGTTTCCTGCAGGGCTAACAAGGCATCACTGGGGCGGAGACACTTTAGATACGGGAGGGTATACGACCTATTATACAGAGTCTCGCCGTCCAGTGAAAACCTTGCTGCGCGCTGCATGACTTTACGGGCCTCTTTTTTCTCTCCCGGGAGCTCTCCGCTGCGCAGATATCTGATGATCTCATCCATCCAGCACGGTTCATCGTCGATCTGCATCACTACGACGGACTGGCCATCGATACTGGACTTCTTCAGAAACTCCATGCGAATTTCTCTGAGAGCGGTGTAACCTGATGCTGCGAGCTTCGATAGCACATCCGCTTTTGCATTCTCTGTTCTGGGGATTCTGACGACCTCAAAGCTCTTGAACTTATCAGCCAGACTGCGAACCCTTCCCAAGTACCTGATCATTCGTTCTTCACGGGCTTCATATACCCCCTGGATCTGACAGACGACCAGCTGTGAATCGCAGTACGCCTTCAACCTCTGAGCACAGGTCTGCACAGCGAGATTCATTCCAGCTATGAGCGCTTCATATTCTGCTTCATTGTTGGACGCACGGAAACCAAATCTCAGGGCATAATTCAGGACGAAGTCCTCTGGTCCAGTGAGAACTAGTCCTGCACCGCACCCTGTCTTGTTTGATGACCCGTCCACATACACTTCCCAGAGCGGCTCTTCAAAATCCGGATGCGGGCTGACGGACTCAGTCCCGGGGGGCGGGGCCGTTTCAGACTCAATTCGCCGCTCGGGTACAGTCAGCTCTGCTTCTGGAGAAGGAATTGCTACCAACCCGGGGTCTGGATCTTGAACTGTACACTCAGCTATAAAGTCTGCGAGAATCTGAGCTTTGATTGCCGGTCTGGGCAGATACTTGATATCAAACTCGCTGAGCTCCACGGCCCACTTGACAAGTCGGCCTGAAGTGTCTGGCCGGTGGAGGATCTGTCTGAGGGGCTGTCCTGTCAAGACCTTGATCGTGTGCGCCTGGAAATACGGCCTTAGCTTCCTGGCCGCCATAATGAGGGCGTACACGAGCTTCTCTACTCGCTGATATCTGGTCTCTGCATCGTGGAGGACCTTGCTGACATAGTAGATCGGCTTTTGCTGGTTAGAATCCTCTCTGATCAGTACTGCTGCAACTGCCAAGGGTCCCACTGAGAGATACAGAATCAGCTCTTCTCCTGGCTCTGGCGTGGACAACAAAGGGGGAGGGGACAAGTACTGCTTCAGCTCCTCGAACGCTGCTTGACATTCCGGAGCCCAGGGCGCGGTTTTTATACCTTTGACCGCGTTGAAGAACGGAAGGCATCTTTCGGCGGACTTTGAAATAAACCGCCCCAGGGCTGCCACTAGCCCGGTCAGCCGCTGCACTTCTCTGATAGTATTGGGAGGAGTCAGCTCCATTACTGTCTTGATCTTCTCTGGATTTGCCTCTATCCCTCTCTGGCTTACCATGAAGCCCAGGAATTTGCCTGCCCCGACGCCAAACGGAGTCGGATTAAGCTTCATGTTGTGTTCCCTCAAGACTTGGAAGGCCTCTTTGAGGTCGGAGGCGTGGTTGAAAGCACTTCTGCTCTTCACTAGCATATCATCAACGTAGACCTCCATGTTCCGGCCGATCTGATTTCTGAACAGCTTGTTGACGAGCCGCTGGTAAGTGGCTCCTGCATTCTTCAGTCCAAAAGGCATCACCCGATAGCAATAGGTCCCCTGATCAGTCACAAACGATGTCTTCGGGATGTCGGACTCATACATTCTGATCTGATTGTATCCTGAGAAGGCATCCATGAAACTGAGCAGCTCGTGACCTGCAGTAGCGTCAATGAGCTGATCTATTTTCGAGAGCAGGTAGCTGTCCTTCGGGCAGGCCTTATTCAGGTCTGTGAAGTCTATACAGGTCCTCCACTTCCCATTGGACTTCTTTACCATCACCACATTTGCGAGCCAGTCCGGGTACTGGATCTCGCGGACAAAATCGGCCTTCAAAAGCCTCTCCACCTCCTCTCTGATGGCCCTTCGCCTCTCCGGTGCAAAGTGCCTCCGCTTCTGTTTCACGGGCTTGCAAGTCTGATCAACACCAAGCTCATGGGTTCTAATTGCTGGGTCGATGCCGGGCATGTCTGAAGGAGCCCAGGCAAAGACATCTGCATTGGCTCTAAGGAACTGAGCAAGATCCTGCTGCGCGGCCTTTGGCAGGGCAGAGCCGATCCGGACAACCCTCTGGTCGTCGTCGATGTTCAATGGGATAGAAATGAGGTCCTCGGCCGGCTCGTTGACTGTGATCTGCGCTTCATCTCTCAGATCATACAGCTCGATTGGCAAAGACTCAGACGCATTCTTCCCTCTCAGTGCCGCTGCATAGCACCGTCTTGATTGGGGCTGATCCCCTCTGACTTCACCTACGCCTCCTGGCGTAATGAACTTCATCTTCTGATGGTAAGCGGAGGGAATAGCTCGGAGGAGGTTTTGGCCAGGGCGTCCTAGAATTGCATTATAGGCCGACTTGGCCCTTACCACCAGGAAGTTCACCATGGCGAAGGACTGGCAGGGCGGCTCCCCGATAAGAACTGGAAGCTCAATCTGCCCTTCAACCTTGACAACTTCTCCTGAGAACCCGAACAGATCAGAGTTGGCCGGCTTCAGACGGTCAGTTCCGATCAGCATCTGCTCGAAGGCGTGATAGTAGAGGATGTCTGCGGAGCTCCCGTTGTCGACCAAGATCTTCTTCATTTCCCAGGGCATCATCATGCGGGAGGATCAGGCCGTCAAGATCTGCTTCTGAAAAGGATATCTCGTTCTCTGGCCTGGCCTTCTTGCTGCAGGTATGGACGGCGTTGACCTGCCGGGCATAAGTCCTGCGGACTGATGAAGAGGTCCCTCCCGCGGTCGGCCCTCCTGAAATGGTACCAATAACACCATGAGGTTGAGGTTGAGGTACCTGAGGAGGGAGGCTGGCCGGGGCAGGAACTTGGATGCGGTCGCCCAGAGGTTGGGCGTCTCGGGGGCTTCTGTCTCTGGGCCTCGGGTTGTCCTGGCGCTCTCTTCCGTTGTCATTATTTTTTAAGTACCTTCCGAGGTACCCTCTGCTTATCAGCTGCTCGATCTCCTCCTTCAGATGAATGCACGCATTGGTGTCATGGCCGTGGCTCTTATGGAACCGGCAATACCTGGACATATCTCGTGTGCCCTCCTCTGATGTCTGCTTCTTCGGCCATCGGATAAAGTCTTCCTTCCGAATGGCTGCTAAGATTTGGGCCCTGGATGCGGTGAGCGGGGTGTAGAGCTCCCTCGGCGGGGGGCTCCTCTCCTTCCGGGGCCGGGGAGAGCTCCTCTCCTTCCGGGACGGACTGCTCTCCTTCCTCTGAGGTCTGTCATCCCTACGTTGCTTGGCGGGGTTCTTCTCCTCGGGTCTTCTCTTGCTAACGGAGTCCAGGGCGGCGAGAGTTTCCTCGACGGAGATGTACTCTTCCGCCCCGGTCATCAGATCTGCTAGGGACTGCGGATTGCACCGGGCAACTGCCCGTCTGAAGTCAGTTGACCGGGCTCCGGCCAGAAGGGCATTCGTTGCCGCGGAGGGATCCAGGTTGGGTACCTGCAGAGCCTCCCTGTTGAACCGGCCAACGAAGGCCTTCAAGGCCTCACCATCTTCCTGCCTCAGGGCCATCAGCGAAGCTGTTGTCTTTCGAGGTCTTCTGCTGCTCATGAAATGTCGGGCCAGGTCATCCCCGAAGTCTTCGAAATTGTCCACAGACTTGGGCTTCAGCCCGAGTACCAGTCTCTCGCGGCTCCAGTTAATGTAGTGGGGAGTGCCCTGCAAAGGAGTCCATCCGACGCCCCATGGAGGAGCATTGTAGTTCTGAAAGTCTGCAGATGATCCACGGGGTCGGTGGTCCCATCGTACTGCGGGATCTGCGGCATCTTGAAGCCCACGGGGACTGCCGCACTGAGTACTCTGTCTGTGAAAGGAGGATTGCTACTGAAGATCCTCGAAGCAGGGCGGCCCTGATCTCTGGCCAGCTCTTCAATTCTATTGTCGATCTCCTGGATCCTCATCAACATCGGATCATCCCTCTTTTCGGCCTGGCGGGCAGGTCTGCTCCTGATGGCTGATGGGCTCATTGCAGAACCGGACTGGCTGGCTGGACTCCTTCGCCGGTGCCGCGATCCCTCTCCGTGCGTGGGGTCTCTTTTGCTGCCACGCTTCTGCACGGAGGGAGATCGTGACCGGTGATGCTGACTAGGCTCGGGGCATACGTGTCTGTCCCGGGAGCGGTGATCTCTTCTTATGGAGTGACGAGTCTGATCCCGGGGCGGAGGCGTGCGCTCTCTGCGGGAGCTCTCCCCCCTCTGGACGGGTCGAGAAGCTTCGACTGGGTGTTGCTGGAGTGCAGGGGCCGCATTCTTGAACTGCGCAACCACAGCAGTCATTTCTTGGAAAAGGGCCCGCATCTCCCTTGGGGTCGAGGTAGGGTCTGAGCGGTCCGAGCGAGGCGAACTTCGCTCCCCTACCGCCCCGACCTCTACCTGCGAGGCCAGTCGCTCACTTCGTCCTTCGCGGGGGGCTGTAGCCCGGGTCGCCCGAGAAGTCGAAGGCGCTCGTTTGCCGGTCTGCCCCACCATTGTTTCTTGAAGTGAGATGTCGAACAGCTTTTTGTTACGGGGTCCCACGGATGGCGCCAAATCTGTTAGGTCTAAAATCGGTAACAGGTTATGGAAGGGCTGATCTGGCAGGCCACAACTGAAGGGCTGATGGAGTCCTGCGCTGCACAAGGCACAGACAAGGATACAAAGGGTCAGAAGACCGACCCGGAGTGGTACTCCGGACGGATGCTTCGACACTCAAGTCAGTATGAGTAGGAGTGCAGAGCAATGTCAGAGCAAAACACTAAGGGTCTTAGATTTTCAGAACCCTCACCTTAGCACAAATGAAGGCTATTTATAGTGATTCGGAGCCACCTGTCCTTCCACCTGTCCAAGACAGGTGGTAGCCCCTGTATGGACCAGATCTCATACCTAAGAGGTGCAGGTGGAACCTAGGAGGTGCTGGTGGAAGTCCCTGATTGGTCCAGGCAGCATACCTAGCAGAGGACAGGTGTTAGCTTTGCAGTGGCCCCTGTGAGGGCCACGTGTCAACAGCCGGTTGGTTGCAGTGGCCCCTGTGAGGGCCACGTGTCAACAGCCGGTTGGTTGTATATTTTGGACCCCATCACACCCAAACACCAAATCTTCATTCATAAGGAAGGTTGCACAAATCCCCTCTTTGAAATAGGAATGAAAGGATTTGTCAACCCATTTCTATTCTCTTTTCTTAAGTTAGGGTTTTTAAACAAGGAAATATGGTTAGGCTAATTTATTTACTTACTGTATTTGTTCTTTGATTAGTGAAATTTAAGGCCCAATATATATGGAACCAACTCAAGTCAACCCACCTTGGGTCAGCAAGATCCAAACGTGAGACCCAAATTCTAAAAATAATGGCCGAAAATCTCAGCCCCAAAATTTGTGTGGTTTGACTGCTAGCTTGCTTAGAATGAAAAAAAGAAATTGCCAACTCTACTTGCTAATCTCACACCCTACTTGCTTTGAAACAAGGATATTATAGATACACTTCCTTTTTAATATTCCTTCTTTAGATTAGTTTTTTTTTTTTTTTTTACAAATTTTACTAATAAGGCAGCCACAACAAGGTGGCGCCCCACAGCGGGTGTGACGACGCATGACACATTTTGGAATGTGTCCCCCATTAGCCCAAGATTTGAAAAATTGCCTATTTTGGAAAATAAATCTCCCACCCTATAAACTAAGTGACAAGATTACCTCCACTTGAACAAAAACATAACAGTGGAGTGCCAATATTAATTTCGGATTATGGTGCCATAAAATATAAGGGATTTTTGTGGTCGTTACAGAATTTAAAGATGAAATTTCAGAAAATGCTAGAATAAACACAAATACACACTTAGAAACCATCACATAATCAAGACAACTATCCATAATAGTTTAAAACATCAAACACCTAGTGACATGCATTTTTGCTCATGTTTGGTGACTGAGAACATACCAAATTTCACATGTAATTTATATAAATATTTTTACATAATACAAGCACCACATTTCACATGCAATTCATATAAATATAATTATGTAATACATACTGATATAGTATATCATTACTGCACTTACAATTTTGGTTTATGCATTTTGATAGTTTTGATTTCGATGGGGATGGAAAAGAAAACATTTCGGTTGTTTCGTGTCGGTTTCAGTAGAAATTTAAAACCATAGATAGGTGTCACCTCTAGTCAACCATCTCTTCTCAATATAAGAAAAAAAGGTAAATTAATTATTTATTTATTATATTTGAATAGTAGTACAATACTATATACAGAGTTTTTATATGGTGTAAGACCTTACAACAATACGGTAGGCGTACCACCCTTGATATTTGATCCAACAGCAGCTCACTTTTTGAGAAGCTGCTGTCGGATCAAATATCAAGGTTGGTACTTCCACCGTACAAGGGCCTTATTGTTGTAGGGCCTTGCACCATATAATTTCTCCTATATACATGAGTTCGTTTTAGAAGGATAAACTCGATGCGAAAAGAGAAGCTACTACAGAATCTGCATCTATCATGCTTATAATATTGCTCGCAGCGGATATTTCTTTTGCCAGTCAAAAGATACAGAAATTTCTTTTGGCGCTCATCGCCATCTTTGACCATCTCCTCCGGTCCAAAATGTGGCGGCCATTTCTATTTGGCAATGACAGAGGATTTTTGTACAAGCTCAGTTTTGCCTCCATCAATTGATCAGGCCGGAAAAAAGGATTGAAAACAGATGTATTATCGAGGAGATGACTATCAGGGATGTTTTCAGAAGCTGTTGAACTCTTCCCCCGGTGGCCATCGTCTCGGGCTTTCCGGTGGACCCTCTTATCTGCTCGTGCGGATTTAACCTCAATCATACTGTAGATCACTTCCAAAATTTCCTTGAAGCAGGGTATCATGCTCTGGAAGTTTTTGAATCCTTGGGGGTCCTTAATACTTGTTGCCGTAGGACTCTAAGTTTGTTCGGACAAGGTGACAACCTGGTTAGGCCTCAGTGGGCTCCTCCCAGATCTCATTCGGGGTCCTTGGGAAGTATTGGGGACAGGGATACTAGAGCGAGACGGTTGGAGTTCGGAGCCAGAAGAATCCATGGCCGAAGAGCCACTGAATTCAACCGTCGATTGGCATTTAATGGTAGCGATTGGATGTGTTCGAAATGTCAATACAAAAATTTTGGATTGCGTAATGTCTGCAGAAAAAGCTCCGAACAGAAGATCAAAGTGGCCGCCATGGTCTGGAGGCCTAAAGTCGGTCTCTCTCAGGCTGATGTACTCGTTGACCCCATGGCCCTTGAGATCTCGATTACCTTGGTGGAGGAAAGAAAGAAGAGCTTCAAGAGCTGCCTCATTGGGAGTTTGAATACTGGATCTTGGCTGCTGGAGGACGTAAGGGAGTGGGCTAAAAGATGTTGGGACCTTCCGGAATTGCAAAAGCCTTACTCCATTAACTCAGCGGACATTCTGTTTTGTTTTGAGTCAGAATCACAGGTGACTGCCATTCTTAGGCGTGGAGGTGATGCACTGGGGGGTACCTCTCCTCCCTTCAACCGTGGTTTCTGGCATATAACACGGGTGCTAGAATCATTAGGCTCAGATTTTATGATATCCCTCTCCATGCATGGTCAATGTCAACAGTGGAGGCCCTTGGGCAACACCCGGGCCAGGTGGTCCAGATCAGCTCTTTGGCAATCATGACCACTGTATGACATCCGCTTCAGCCTTAGTCATAACTCCCCTTTGGAAATCTATCCCTTCATCCGTCAACTTAAGAGTGGATTCCAGCATTTACCCCGCTGGAGTTAAGATGATCTCTGAGGATAGTATTAAAAGTCTGGCGGTGTCGGTAATGGAGGATTCAAGCAGTAAGAATAATTTGGCTGCTTGTGAGGGCCTGAGCAGGCTTCCGACACACACTCGCTGACGATGGCTGATCCTTCGGAATTGTTGACTGACGATAATCCCAAGGTCTGTGAAAGCGCCAAAGAGTCGTTGGTGGGCCCCTGTTTGAATTTTGAATTATCCAAGTCCTTACCTGGCCTTGCCGCCACCAAGCCGCCTAGAAAGTCAGAGGACAGAAAAGCTGCCATGCTTGGGAGGTGAGGTCAGTCTGGAGTTGGTTCAACTAGGAAATCATTAATTGCTACAGCATGAGGTGAGAAAGGAAAAGCCTTCCGTAAAGATATTGTTGACAGTTGTGTATTGAACTCGGCTAAGGAGAAAAAGGCTCTAACAATAAAAAACATATTTAATAATGAAAGTAAAAGGCCAAAGGAGAAGCACCTAAGTACAGGAAAAGCTAATATACCCCGTAGAAATTCGGAAGTACGGGTGTTAGCTACTCGAGGTGGTCTCTCAGTCTTTACAAGAAAACTTAAAGGTATATTTAAGAAAGAGGACTGCAGGAGGAGGAGACTGGCTTTTGACTCCCAGAAACTCCTTCGAGATTTTGACATCACCACTCCATCAGATATGCCAGGCAAGGAAGCGGCTCAGGGTGGAAACTCACCAGCCACCCAGGACTTTTCGTTTGTGGCTGGAGATATCGAGCTACTAAAAGATCTTCGATATAATGAAAAGCTAGCTAGGAAGGAGTCACCCACCCCTTGTGAGGCTTCACTCAGCCCGCTAAAGAAGCGTTTGGCTCAGCTTAGGAAAGATTCTACCAGTAACACCAGCATCGGCTTTAATTCCTCTGAATCGACAAGTGATAAGGAATTGCATTTACCTCTCCTTGAACTCCCCATGTTCAGCAAAATTCTAGAAGATGAAAGACGAACCCGACGGCGCCTTTGGGAGGAGGAAAGAAGGAATGTTATTAGGGACCTGGAGAATAATCGGGACAACCCGAATTTTGTGACGGCTGCTACCTCGGTCATTTTAGGACAGGAAATAGATCAGCAAGCCGGGGAGCCCCAAGGGCCTAATGAAGACCCTAAAGGTAAGGCAAAATGGGTTGATGATAGCTCAGAAGAATTAAGGAGTCTTGGATCGTTCACCAAAGAGTTCGATGACTTGTTAAGAGTAGGGGATGTATTTGGTATTGAATACGAGGAAGACTTGGGGGCTACCAAAGACATCTTTCTTGCAATGGCGGCAAGAGATAAGATAGAGAAGGAGGTTAGAGAAAAAGAAGCCGATAAGAAGGTTGGGGAAGGGGTTTAAGCAACTAGTCCGTATGATAACTCAGTACTTCCTCTGAGATGGGCTCGGGAATGAAGGGAGGATGATTGCTGTGTTGATTAACAAGTAGCTTAATGAGTCTTTCTTGAACCCATACTGGAGGTCATTGGAACAATTTAAGTATGGAAGGACACTGATAAGTTTGAGAGAGTTTTTCACCATTTGGGGCATTTCTGTCACTCCTTTTAGAGGATTTGCTATGTTCTTATTAGGTCTGTCTCTGTAAGTATCCCTGAGGAAGTATCTGGCTGGACGAAACGATGAAGAAATCCACCAATATTAGTTCGGAGGTTTTAGTTGATTGATTTGGGAACCCCAATTTTTTGGTGGCAGGTTTGTTGACGTAAATCTTGTTGCCACCCACCCAAGATAGCTAATGTTTAAAAGAAGTGTTATATTCCTATCTATATCCAGAAAGATTTGCTTGTCTGGATACTTTAGCCATGCCATATACTCTTGGAGAATCATGTTTGATTCAAAGCTCAAGAATTTCATAGTGCAAGTTTGACCAGCAGTTCGAGAGGCGTACAGCTGTAGGTGCACAAAGAATGTTATGGGAATTGAAAGAAACTAGGATGTTGAAAGGTAGTAAGGAATAGTTTAGGTTATTGTACTTTTCTGAATTTTTACATCTTCGATTTGGTTTTGGGTATGCCTGTGCCTTTATCCTTTAATATTCTGTAAAGCAGGATGGGACTCCTGGCCCCGTTTGCTATCTTAATATTAATGAAACTTTGTCATTTTTCAAAAAAAAAAATATTACATGAGTTTGTTTCTATTAAAATGTGAGAATGTTAATTCTTGATATCATAAGGTCAATATGGTTTTAAATTTCCACTGAAACCGGCACAAAATGACCAAGATGTTTCTATTTACATTCCCACTGAAACTTGATCACATAGTGAATCCAAAATCGCAAGTGTATTAGTGGTATACTATACTGGTATGTGTTGCATAATTATATTTATATGAATTGCATGTAGAATGTTCTATATGTATTATGTAGACATACTAATATGAATGGCATGTGAAATGTGGTATGTACTGAATTATCAGACATGCGCGATAGTGCATGTCACTAGGTGCTTGCTGTACTTAAACCATTATGGGCGGGTTTTTTGCTTATGTGATGGTTTTTTAGTGTGTATTCGTCTTTGTTAAAGCACTTCCTGAAATCTATCATTTTCATGTTTCTTTATGTCTCCATGATTTTACAAGATTTTCACCAAAATATCGATCAGAAACCGACATGTTTCCATTTACATTATGAACGAAAGGTCGAAGCGCATACTGAAACCTAAAACTGAAACCTTGATTGAGATCCCATTATATTATAGGCCATACGAACCTCAATTAATGGAAGGGAAGTGATATTTACGCCCCTTTTCATCACCAGGGACACCCAGAGTGTCAATGTATCAATGGCAAAAAGGGGGCTCATGTACTTTATGTCAGAAAAATTCAGAGGCTCTGATTACACAGTACACTGGCAAATGGGTGTCCCTGGTTGAAATTCCACTTAGCAACCCAAGAGGGGGTGAATTGGGTTTCTTTTCAAATTTTAAGAATTTTGAAAACTTAGATTGCACTAGTTTTAGATTGAATAGGAAATCAAAAGTAGTATTCAAAGCAATAGTGAAAACTTACCACACAAGAAGAGGTGAAGAGGCAAAGAAGCTTTGACACCAAGATTTTTATAGTGGTTCGGTCTTATCTCAAGACCTACTCCACTCTTCTCAAGTTACTCTCCTTGAGGATTCCACTATCTTCTCCAAGGAACTTAAATACGGCGTTCCTTCCGCCTTGTACAAATCGAGCTCTACGCTCCAAGGGTCTTCTACGGCGCCCTTTGTGCCAAATACAAAGAAGATGAAATGAAAAAGCTTGCTTGCCTCTAGATAGGCTAATTTAAGGTAAAGCTCACTCACTCTCACAAGAACAAGATTGAACAAGTGAAGGTCCTAAGGTCTCTCAAGAATAATCTAAGGTAAATGGCACAAGAGAGAGATGGAGAGTGAAGATCTTCAAGAGAAGGAGAACAAATGACTTTTTGTGCTCTTGAAATCTTTGTAATGTCCTTGGGTAGAAAACCCAAGAGTCCCTAGGTTCATATAAATAGAGGGGACAAAAAATCACAAAATATTCGCACCCCAACGGTCGTCTCGGACTCCGGGCTCGGAGCTCCGAGCGGCTATTTTTTTTGAACCTGGAACAATTCTCGGAGTTCCGAGAATTTTCTCGGAGTTCCGAGCTCGGAGCTCCGAGAATATTCTCGGAGTTCCGAGAAGCCTACGGCCAGCAGATTTTCCTTATATTTTGCTGATTTTGATTGGGCTTTTGGAACTTTGATTTTTCAAGATAAATGGAGTGTCATGAGGGTCCAACAATGTTGAGACACCACTATGAACATTCACAAACCCATTAAATTCTATCTAGGTTGATTTTAACTCTCCTTTGTGCCATAGACCTAGACTAAACATTGAGGACCATTTACATTCTAAATTTACTTGGTCTTCAATCTTGTTGGCACCTTGTAGAGGCTTTGAGATGTCTTCACTCAACTCCATTGATGCTTGAGTTGATTTGCCATTCTTGTGCTTGAGTTCAACCTCGAGTTCAACCTTGAGTTCAACCTTGTCATGCACTCTTGAGGATGGTACACTGTGAACATTATAACTTTGCCAATGGAAATCATTAGTGTATAAAACCTTTAAAACAAATTTAGTTTGTTAATCATCAAAATAATTCAATAGGAGTACTTGTTGAACCCTTGGGCTAACAATCTCCCCCTTTTTGATGATGACAAACATAATTTGTTTTAGGGTAGGAGCTCCCCCTTTAGGGATGAATAAAACACTTTGGGCTCCCCCTAAGAGTTTGATTTAATTGAACATTTAAGGCATTACTTTAAGGATGAAAATTTGATTGCAACATTTTAAGCATAGAGCTTTGCTCCCCCTTAATATATGCATTGGGAGCTCAAATATTCTCCCCCTTTTGTCATCACCAAAAAGGTGGAACAAAAGGAGTGAGGGTAGGTGAGAACAAATGAACAAGTAACATGAAATGCGATAAAGAGAGTAGGCATAATACATGGTATGCAAGCAAAAAGAATGAAACATAGAGATATATATAGAGGATGTGAAATGGCATACAGAAAAGTGCATACAATCAGTCAGCGTACATAGCATTCATGACACAGCATAATGGCGACAGATGTAGATAAACCTAAAACATCCCAAAAAAAAGATCTATACAACCAGCGTATAGTCCAAAGACTATCGATACAAAACAGAAACAGATAGATACACCGAATAGAAATAGAAATCTGAGCATCAGAGAACTCGAGCCATCTACTGAGGCGGAGGAGGCGGTGGCTGATGAGAAGAGCTGCCCGGCGCCTGGCCCCACTGGTCACCGGAGAGGTAGCGATAATAAGCGGCCCACTGCTCATCAACGTGGGTAGTCATGGTCTGGAAGCGAGCAGAGATCTCAGAGTCAACATGGGTAGATAGCTGCGCAAATTGTGAGGCCATGGATCGTTCAATAGCCTCCTGCATCTGAGCCAAATCCTGGCGAGTGCAGTATGAAGATGTATCCTGTGATGGCTGCGGGGCCGGTGCAGCCTGAGCATCGGCTTCGTAGCCGCCTCCAGCGGCAGGAGCATCGTCAACCGCTACTTGATTCAAAGCCATGCGGTTAAAGGTCTGCTCATCAAACGGGGCAGTCGGAGTCATGGTCAGTTCACCATCCAAGGTGATGCCAAAGTGACGGAAGACACGGGTGAGGACCATGCCATAGGGCAACGAAGAGCGGTAGCGGCCAGGGGTCTGAAACATGTAGCGAAACATGATGTACGGCAGACAAAGCTGGCGGCCCTCGAGAATGCTGTAGATAAGATAGGCCTCTAAGGGTCTGAGGGCTTCACGCATCCCACCACGAGGGATGAAGATGTGGTACATAAAGTTGTGAAGCATACGCGCTACCGGAATGAGGTCGGCGGATTGGACGGGCATACCAGAGTGGTAGTTCCGCGTAATCCTACCATAGACCGTGTCATGATCGATATCATCAAGTGAATGGGTCCCATCTTCCGGCCAGAAATAGTGGGTGAGGCCATCAAAGCTGATCCCAAGAAGAGTGGCAAAGGTGTGATAGTTGAGTTTGATCACTGTTTTCTTGATTTTGGATTCAATTTTGAAGAAGGAAGGAGAAATTGTGAGATTGGCGTAGAAGAGACGCACCAATCGAGGGTATACTGGTTCATTGAGGTGTAGGATAGATGTCCAGTGAAGGGCATCAAATTTGGCCTGTAAGTCGAAATTTTGAAGGACAGGAGGATCAATGTACCTGCCGGTGAGGATGCCCCTAGTGCCGATGTCGGCCCAGAGTTTCTTGGCTTTATCCCCAGTAAAAAATGAGTTAGGCACAACCTCAGCCGCTACAGCCTTTGCCTTTGCCTTCTTCCGAGAAGGCCCTTCTTCCTCGAGAACTTCTTCAGGAAAGTATTCAGGGTCTGCAGCTTGGGAGGAGCCTCCAATGTTGAGATTTTTGGTTTTGGGAGGCATTGTGAGAAGAAATGTGAGTGGAGAGATAGCCCTAAAATGAAGGAGAATAAGAGAAATAGAGAGAAATAGAGAGAAATAGAGAAAAATAGAGAAATAGAGAAGGATAAGGGTTTAAAAACAAGGAAATGGCCCTAGAATGGAAGAAAATAGAAGAAGGGGAGAAAAAAAGGAGAAATTTTAGGGTTTGAAGAAGAAAAATGGGTTGGTAGGAAGAAGAGAGTGAAAGGAAATGGTTTGAAGGAGGAAAAGGGGTTGTGAAAGGAGAAAAAGGAAGAGAAAGAACGAAAATGGAGGTAGTATTTTAGAAGAAGGGGAAGGAAGAGGGAAAGGGGAGAGGAGAAAATGAAAAAAAGAAGAACCGGATCCAGGGGTTTTAACGCTCCTGGACCGATTCTCGGAGCTCCGAGAAATAGTCTCGGAGTTCCGAGAACACACGCGTTTTTTTTGTTTTTCTACTGTCCGATTCTCGGAGTTCCGAGAAATTTTCTCGGAGTTCCGAGAAACGCTCCAGAGCCCTCTGTTCATTTTCTAGGAGTTCCGAGACAAAATCTCGGAGTTTCGAGAATTGAATTTTATTTTTATTTTTATTTTTATTTTTTATTTTTTTTGAATGGGAGGAGAACAGAGTTATATGTGATATTTTGAGTTGCAACTTAACCAACCATGATCCAATGCATGAACATAGATGACTTTCCGAGGGTTTTGATGATGGCGCAAGGCCAAAGTTTTAAGTATCTTAATTTAGGGTGATGGTACCGACTCCCCCTTGAAATGAAGTGGGCTATGGGTACCAATTGAGTGATTTTTAGAGTTAGGGTTGGATCATCAAAAACCATGTAGTCACAATCAAAATATGAGATATATATATACAAAGATAATTATGTCTTCTATTCATGCTTCATGTGCAAACTCTTTCATTTGATCTAGACTCCAAATGTTGAGTCCACTCCTAAGGTCACAAAATCGATCTTCATTAAGGGGTTTTGTGAAGATATCCGCCAATTGTTCATTGGTGTGGATGTACTTAATTTCAATATCCCCTTTTTGAGAATGATCTCTTAAGAAATGATGCCTTACCTCTATGTGCTTAGTCCTAGAATGTTGAATTGGATTTTTTGTCAAGTTGATGGCGCTTGTATTATCACAATGGATTGGAACATTACTAAATGCAAGATTATAGTCCATGAGAGTGTTCTTCATCCATAGGATTTGTGCACAACAAGCGCCGGCCGCAATGTATTCTGCTTCGGTTGTAGACAAGGCTACCGAGTTTTGTTTTTTGCTAAACCAGGACACTAGAGACCTTCCTAGAAATTGACAAGTGCCACTTGTGCTTTTTCTATCAATTCTACAACCGGCAAAGTCGGCATCCGAAAATCCTACTAGATTGAATTCATTCGATCGTTCATACCATAATCCTAAAGAAGGAGTTCCTTTGAGATATTTGAATATCCTCTTAACGGCACTCAAATGAGACTCTTTAGGACCCGATTGAAACCTAGCACAAATGCACACGCTAAACATTATATCCGGCCGACTAGCGGTCAAATATAATAGACTTCCTATCATTCCTCTAAACTTTTTCTCATCAACCGGTTTCCCACTTTCATCCTTTTCTAATTTGGTGGAAGTGCTCATAGGAGTTGGCTTGATTTGAGAGCTATCCATGCCAAATTTCTTAAGGAGTTCCTTAGTATACTTCTCTTGGTTGATGAAAATTCCATTTTTACATTGTTTGATTTGAAGTCCTAGGAAATAGGTAAGCTCTCCCATCATACTCATCTCAAACTCTTTTTGCATGGATTGTGCGAATTCTTCACACATCTTATCATTGGTAGCACCAAATATTGTATCATCTACATAGACTTGAACAATAAGCATATCTTTTCCTTTTCTTTTAATAAACAAGGTTTTGTCAACCGTGCCCATTTGAAAGCCACTCTCTAATAGGAAGGAGCTAAGCCTCTCATACCAAGCTCTAGGAGCTTGCTTTAGACCATACAAGGCTTTGTCCAACCTATATACGTGATTAGGGTATTTGAAATCCTCAAAACCGGGAGGTTGTTCAACATAAACTTCCTCCATAATATACCCATTTAGGAATGCACTCTTCACATCCATTTGATACAACTTAAAGTTTTTATGGGATGCAAATGCAAGTAGCATCCTTATGGCTTCCAATCTAGCAACCGGAGCAAAGGTCTCATCATAATCGATACCTTCCTCTTGGTTGTAACCTTGGGCTACCAATCTAGCTTTATTCCTTTGAATATCTCCATGCTCATCGAGTTTGTTTCTAAACACCCATTTAGTCCCAATAACCGGGTGATCACTAGGCCTAGGAACTAACCTCCATACTTGGTTTCTCTCAAATTGGTTTAGTTCCTCATTCATAGCAATCATCCAAAATTCATCCTTTTCAGCTTCTTTTATGGACTTGGGTTCTATTTGGGAGATAAAGGCCATGTTGGCACAAACATTCTTATAGTGAGATCTTGTCTTAACTCCTTGTGAGGTTTCACCTATGATTTGAGTAGAGGGGTGACTAGACATGATTCTACTATGTTTAGGAAGACTTTCTACTTCAAGTTCTTCTATAGGTTGACCTTCTAAATTATCATCCAAAATTCATCTTTGATACCAGATTTTCTAAGGGTTGGACAATGGACTCTACTTGACTAAGAGGCTCTAGAAGATTGACACCGTCATCATCTTCATTAATGACATTAGGAGGTTCAAATGACTCGTCAAATTTGACATGCACGGATTCTTCCACAATTTGAGTTCTTTTGTTATAGACTCTATAAGCTTTACTATGGGTTGAATAGCCTAAGAAGATACCTTCATCGGATTTTGAATCAAACTTATGCAAGGTGTCTTTCATGTTTAATATAAAACATTTACAACCAAAGACTTTGAAATAGCTAACTTTGGGGGGTGTTCCACTCCATAGTTCATAAGGTGTTTTGTTAAGGTGAGGTCTAATGAGCACTCTATTTAAAATATAGCAAGCCGAGTGAACGGCTTCCGCCCAAAAGTTTCTTGGAACATTGTGCTCATTTAACATAGTTCTAGCCATTTCAATAATAGATCTATTTTTCCTTTCAACTACCCCATTTTGTTGGGGAGTTCTTGGAGCCGAGAAATTGTGCTTGATTCCATTTTCATTGCAAAAGGTATCAAACTCAAAGTTCTCAAACTCGGTTCCATGATCACTTCTAATTTCATTTATGAAAACCCCTTGTTCATTTTGAATTCGCTTGCACAAGTTGACAAATTTCTTGAAGGTTTCATCTTTACTAGTTAAGAATAACACCCAAGTGAATCGAGAGTAGTCATCAACAATCACATATACATATCTACTTCCTCCTCTACTACTAGTCTTCATGGGACCAAATAGGTCCATATGAAGGAGTTGGAGTGGACAAGAGGTAGATAATACACTTATGGGTTTAAAAGAGTTTTTAGCATGTTTTCCATGAATGCAAGCACTACAAACTTTATCTCTAATGTATTTGAGTTTAGGTAACTCTCTCACAAGATTCTTAGAAGATAATCTTGAAATTAAATCCATATGAGCATGACCAAGTCTCCTATGCCATAACCAATGGTTATCATCCATGGCGGAGAGACATTGGATGTTTTGATTTTCAAGGTCTTCTAATGCTAATGAATACATATTGCCATCTCTATATGCAACAAATTCAACTTCATTATTCTTGGAATTCAAAATTTTACATCTATCTTTTTCAAAAAGAACTTTGTGACCAAGATCACATAGTTGACTAATGCTTATTAAATTAAATGAAAGACCGTCAACGAGCAAAACATGTTCAACCTTAATGTCCTTAATTTTAATGGTACCTTCACCGAGGATTTTGCTTCTTGTATCATCCCCAAAGGTGACATTTCCTTGATGACTCATGGTGACAAAGGCGAACTTGCTTACATCTCCCGTCATGTGCCTTGAGCAACCGCTATCCAAAAACCATTTGTCCTTTGAAGGTTTTCCTTTCAAGCACACCTACAAGAATCAAAGCTCATGTTGAAGTTTTAGGTACCCACTTTTTCTTGGGTCCTTCAAGGTTAGCAACATCATAAAGCTCATTCTTTTTAACCCACATAAATTTTGTTGCTTTTGATTTCTTAACATTGCATGCAAACCTTAAGTGTCCTATTCTACCACAATAGTGACAAGTGGGAATAAAGGCACTAGTGTTAGCATGGATGTAGGAGAAATTTCCTATAGCTTTATTTTTGAATGAGGCTTTTCCTTTAGAAAAGGGTTGGTAACCAAGACCATTTTTTTCTAGAGAGACAAGCTTATTTTCAAGAATTTCATCTAGTTTATTTTTGCCACATGAGAATTTTTTAAATGTCAAATCAAGTTCTTTGCATTTCAAAATAAGTTTCTCATTTTCTTCTTTTAAGCTTTTGTTTTCAAAGATTAATTTGTCTACTTCTTCATTCAAAGCTTTGTTTTCCAAAAACAAATTTTCACTTGTATTGGTTTGCAAATCGAATTCCTTTTTCATGAACCCAAAATCCCTAGTGACATTTTGTAAGGACTTTTTCATTGTTTTGTTTTTGGCGAGTTGTAAATCCAAATTTTCATGAAGTTTTTCACAAGCAAAAATTAGTTCATCATTAGAGAATTCATGAGATATATCATCAACATCATTTACCTCGGATAAGGAGATGTCTTGTGTTACATCGGCGAGTCCCATGAAGCAAAGGTCATCTTCATCCTTTCCGTTGGATTCATTTCCGGATGAAGCACTCCCTTCATCCCAAGCCGCCGCACACAAAGCCTTTTTGCCATGTCTTCTATTCTTCCTATCCTTGTCATTGTTGTTGATGAGTGGGCAATTTGGCCGTATATGACCAACCTTGTTGCACTTATAGCATCTCATCTCCTCTTTGTTTGAGGGTCTATTTCTTCCTTGGCTAGAGTTGCCTCCTTTCTTGAATTTGAGAAATTTCTTGAATCTCTTGGTGAAGAGAGCAAGATCATCTTGTGTGTCTTCTTCACTCTCTTCCTCTTCACTCTCAACTCTTGCTTTGAAAGCTATTCCTTTCCTTTTTGTATCTTCCTTTTGTTTGTTTAAGGTTTCTCTTCCTTTTAAAATCATTTCATAAGTTGTTAAGGAACCTATTAAGTCTTCTAAGCCCATTTTTGATACGTCTTTTGCTTCTTCAATGGCGGTGACCTTGGGATCCCAATCTTTAGGTAAAGATCTAAGTATTTTGGTAACTAAGTCCTTGCTAGACAATTGTTTACCTAAGGATCTCAACCCATTTGTTATGTTTGTGAACCTAGTATGCATTTCGGCAATGGTTTCATTTGGGTCCATCATGAATAGCTCATACTCTCTAAAGAGAAGATTCATCTTGGACTCTTTCACTTGATTTGTCCCTTCATGAGCTACCTCTAGCATATCCCAAATCTCCTTAGCGGTTTCAAGAGTAGAAACTCGATTGAACTCCTCGGGAGATAAGGCACAAATCAAGGCATTCATTGCTTTTGCATTGATAGTGGATTCTCTTCTTTCATTTTCATCCCATAGTTCCATATCAACACTAGGTTCATTATATCCATTTTGGATACTTCTCCAAACATCAAAATCCAAAGATTTTAAAAACACTCTCATTCTAGCTTTCCAATATGGATAGTTTGAGCCATTGAAGAAGGGAGGTCTAGTGGTGGATTGCCCCTCATTGCTATGAGAAAAGGTTGCCATTTGAATCTTTCCCTTGTAGGTTTTCAAAGAGAATTCCTATGTAAGAGCCTATGCTCTGATACCAAGTGAAATTCCACTTAGCAACCCAAGAGGGGGTGAATTGGGTTTCTTTTCAAATTTTAAGAATTTTGAAAACTTAGATTGCACTAGTTTTAGATTGAATAGGAAATCAAAAGTAGTATTCAAAGCAATAGTGAAAACTTACCACACAAGAAGAGGTGAAGAGGCAAAGAAGCTTTGACACCAAGATTTTTATAGTGGTTCGGTCTTATCTCAAGACCTACTCCACTCTTCTCAAGTTACTCTCCTTGAGGATTCCACTATCTTCTCCAAGGAACTTAAATACGGCGTTCCTTCCGCCTTGTACAAATCGAGCTCTACGCTCCAAGGGTCTTCTACGGCGCCCTTTGTGCCAAATACAAAGAAGATGAAATGAAAAAGCTTGCTTGCCTCTAGATAGGCTAATTTAAGGTAAAGCTCACTCACTCTCACAAGAACAAGATTGAACAAGTGAAGGTCCTAAGGTCTCTCAAGAATAATCTAAGGTAAATGGCACAAGAGAGAGATGGAGAGTGAAGATCTTCAAGAGAAGGAGAACAAATGACTTTTTGTGCTCTTGAAATCTTTGTAATGTCCTTGGGTAGAAAACCCAAGAGTCCCTAGGTTCATATAAATAGAGGGGACAAAAAATCACAAAATATTCGCACCCCAACGGTCGTCTCGGACTCCGGGCTCGGAGCTCCGAGCGGCTATTTTTTTTGAACCTGGAACAATTCTCGGAGTTCCGAGAATTTTCTCGGAGTTCCGAGCTCGGAGCTCCGAGAATATTCTCGGAGTTCCGAGAAGCCTACGGCCAGCAGATTTTCCTTATATTTTGCTGATTTTGATTGGGCTTTTGGAACTTTGATTTTTCAAGATAAATGGAGTGTCATGAGAGTCCAACAATGTTGAGACACCACTATGAACATTCACAAACCCATTAAATTCTATCTAGGTTGATTTTAACTCTCCTTTGTGCCATAGACCTAGACTAAACATTGAGGACCATTTACATTCTAAATTTACTTGGTCTTCAATCTTGTTGGCACCTTGTAGAGGCTTTGAGATGTCTTCACTCAACTCCATTGATGCTTGAGTTGATTTGCCATTCTTGTGCTTGAGTTCAACCTCGAGTTCAACCTTGAGTTCAACCTTGTCATGCACTCTTGAGGATGGTACACTGTGAACATTATAACTTTGCCAATGGAAATCATTAGTGTATAAAACCTTTAAAACAAATTTAGTTTGTTAATCATCAAAATAATTCAATAGGAGTACTTGTTGAACCCTTGGGCTAACACTGGTGATAAAAGGGGCGTAAATATCATTTCCCATAATGGAAGGGTAAAGACAATATCCAAGAGAATGGGGAAGAAGAATTTTTTTTTCTTCATCAGAATTTGACAATGACCACTTGGATTATAGTATCACTAGCACCAAAACCACAAGGGCCAACAATCTAGTCTGCAATGTAAAAAGTAGGAAGAGAGATGGGCAAGAGACCAAGAGTCTGTGAGCATAAGATGAAAAGGAATATCAATAAGATGATTCATAAGCAAGCAATTTGCATGTGAGTCTGAAAGCAGTATTGTCCTCTACCTTGTCAACAGGCTCATTCTGAGACACCTTGTCCAAGTCTAAGATTGGAAGATGCGTCACTAATACAAAATACAAACCTTCATATAATCTAATGATCGAGTAGGACTAGTTCCTAAAGAAACTTTGTGCCTCACACTATAGAAGTTCCACCCTCATATAAAGTGACCATGGTGTAACATATACACCTTGTCCATGTCTACGAGTGGAAGATGTGTCACTAATACAAACCTTTGTATAAGTTAAGGATTGAGTGGACTAGTTCCCAAAGAAAATTTGTGCCACGAGGTAGAAGTTCCACCCTCATATAAAGGCCATGCTGTAACATAGATTTTATAGTTTATATTCATCACCAAGGCCCCCAAGAACATCCTGACTTCAACTTTCTCAACGATAAATTTTTGTATGGCAGCAAGCCGATCAAAAAGACATTTCAACTGGTAATCAAACGCTGAAGAAGCCTTCTTCCGATTGCAGCATTCATCTCGATATGTGCCTCTAACTATTGTCAATTCATCTTGAAAATAGTTCCAAAGTTCTTACGCAATAGAGATATCAAGAACTTAAGGAAGAATCTTGAGAGAACTCATCAAATTTAGTCATAGTTCAAGTTCTTACGCAATAGAGATATCAAGAACTTGAGGAAGAATCTTGAGAGAACTAATCAAATTTACTCATGCAATAACTAGTTGATCTTTCTAGGCCAAACTACAAATTTTGGATTTTCGCCCGAGATGTATTCTTATACACTCCAAAATCTAGAGTGGAGGTCCAAGAGAGATTATTTCCATCATTAGCTTTTTCATTGTAGATTGTTAATCCTTACATTTTTCATTCATATATAGCCTAATCTCCCTCTTACTAAAATGTATGCACAATCATTGACGCTCCATGGATTATTTATCCTTATTTCATTCATTGAAACACTTAAGATCACTTACTAAAATGGATTCACTTCTTAGACGCTCCATAGATTATTAATCCTTATTTTATTCATCTAAACACCTAAAATGGATTCACTTCTTAGGATGCACTCCTTATTAAAATGTATGCACAACCTTTGTCTCAACATATCCACATAACCTTCTTTTTCTGTAACATAACAACTGACAATGATACTGTCCACGAGCATGTTGAATACTTACCTTTTAGACCTAGACCAAGATATTAAACTTCATAGTTATAGTTTTGAATGCTAACACAACCAATATATTATTATTATTATATAATAGTTATGATGGCCAATACAATAAGGGTGTAAAACATCTTCAAAAACTCTTTTGACCACAGTTTGATAAATGGAAACAACTCTGGGGCTTCTATTTCTTTATTCTACGGTACAATGAGGGGTGACAAAGTGTCAGAGACAACAATGTCACCCAAGAAGCCAAGCCCTTCCAGGCTCCAGTTTCAACTTAGGCCTTACAATCAACTTACGACTGATTATGCTGAAGAGTGGCTATACAACCCATGTGTTACAACAAATCAGCAAAATTGGATATCTTGAAGAATAGGGATCACTTAAAAACTTTTGGATCCTTTTACATCACACATAGAGCAACATATAGGGCAGTCATTGTGTCAGCTTTACACTCTTGGGAACCACAAACTTGATGTTTGATGATGGGGTCCAAAATCTGCAACCAATCGGCTGTTGACACGTGGCCCTCACAGGGACCACTGCAAAGCCAACACCTGTCCCTGCTAGGTGTGACGCCTGGACCAATCAGGGACTTCCACCTGCCTCTCCTAGGTAGGAAACCTGGTCCATACAGAGGCTACCACCTGTCCTGGACAGAGGTCTAAGTCTGCAAACACTGCAAACACTTAGAGCTGGGCTGAGGAGGTCTAAGTCTGCAAACACTTAGACTGAGAGCTAAGTCTGCAAACACTTAGAATCTTCAAGGTTTCCACTGGGGCGGGTCCTTGGTTGGAACTGATCTCCAAGCCAAATTGGACGTGCCGGAGTGCACCACTGCCGCTCTCTAAGTCTGCAAACACTTATGCTGAGAGCTAAGTCTGCAAACACTTAGAGTCTTTGAGGTGGTTTTCCACTAGGGCAGGTCCACGGTTGGAACTGATCTCCACACCAAATTGGAAGCGCCGGAGTGCACCACTGCCGCTCTCTAAGTCTGCAAACACTTAGAATCTTCAAGGTGGGTTTCCACTGGGGCGGGTCCTTGGTTGGAACTGATCTCCAAGCCATTGCGGACGTGCCGGAGTGTACCACCGCTGAGCTGCAGAGGTCTAAGTCTGCAAACACTGCAAACACTTAGAGCTGAGCTGAGGAGGTCTAAGTCTGCAAACACTTAGACTGAGAGCTAAATCTGCAAACACTTAGAATCTTCAAGGTGGTTTTCCACTGGGGCGGGTCCTTGGTTGGAACTGATCTCCACACCAAATTGGACGCGCCGGAGTGCACCACTACCGTTCTCTAAGTCTGCAAACACTTAGAGTCTTTTGGCTTCTAGCGATTGCGCCATATCCTGTCCGGCTAAGGCGCTGGACGGCCAGGCCGGGCAGGTCTTTGAGGTGGTTTTCCACTAGGGCGGGTCCATGGTTGGAACTGATCTCCACACCAAATTGGACGCGCCGGAGTGCACCACTGCCGCTCTCTAAGTTTGCAAACACTTAGGCTGAGAGCTAAGTCTGCAAACAAGAGTCTTTTGGCGTCTAGCGATTGCGCCATATCCTGTCCGGCTTAGGCGCTGGACGGCCAGGCCGGGCAGGTCTTTTTGGTGTCTAGCGATTACGCCATATCCTGTCCGGCTTAGGCGCTGGACGGCCAGGCCGGGTAGGTCTTTGAGGTGGTTTTCCACTAGGGCGGGTCCATGGTTGGAACTGATCTCCACACCAAATTGGACGCACCGGAGTGCACCACTGCCGCTCTAAGTCTGCAAACACTTAGGCTGAGAGCTAAGTCTGCAAACAAGAGTCTTTTGGCGTCTAGCGATTGCGCCATATCCTGTCCGGCTTAGGCGCTGGACGGCCAGGCCGGGCAGGTCTTTGAGGTGGTTTTCCACTAGGGCGGGTCCATGGTTGGAACTGATCTCCAAACTAAATTGGACGCGCCGGAGTGCACCACTGCCGCTCTCTAAGTCTGCAAACACTTAAGCTGAGAGCTAAGTCTGCAAACACTTAGAGTCTTTTATTGGAGGAGCTGGCATATATTAGTGACTCAAAAATGAGGGACACTGTTTAGTGACAACTCCACTTTATTTCTCTTTGAAATTTAATTCAAACGGTCAGTTCCGATCAGCATCTGCTCAAAGGCGTGATAATAGAGGATGTCTGCGGAGCTCCCGTTGTCGACCAAGATCTTCTTCATTTCCCAGTTCGCCATCAGCATGGTGATGACCAGGGCATCATCATGCGGGAGGATCAGGCCGTCGAGATCTGCATCTGAAAAGGATATCTCGTTCTCTAGCCTGGCCTTCTTGCTGCGGGTATGGACGGCGTTGACCTGCCGGGCATAAGTCCTGCGGGCTGATGAAGAGGTTCCTTCTGCGGTCGGCCCTCCTGAAATGGTACTAATAACACCATGAGGTTGAGGTTGAGGTACCTGAGGAGGGGGCTGGCCGGGGCAGGAGCTTGGATGCGGTCGTCCAGAGGTTGAGCGCCCCGGGGGCTTCTGCCTCTGTTCCTCGGCTTGTCCTTCCGCTCTCTTCTGTTGTCATTATTTTTTAAGTACCTTCCGAGGGTCCTCCTTCAAATGAAGGCACGCGTTGGTGTCATGGCCGTGGTCCTTGTGGAATCTGCAGTACTGGGACATGTTTCTTTTTCCCGACGAGGTCTGCCTCTCCGGCCACCGAATGAAATCCTCTTCCCGAATGGCTGCCAGGATCTGTGCTCTGGACGCGGTCAGCTGCGTGTAATGCTCTCTCGGGTGGGGGCTTCTCCCCTTTCGGGAAGGGCTTCTCTCCTTCTTCTGAGATTTATCATCCCTACGCTGCTTGGTAGGGTTCTTCTCCTCAGGCCTTCTCTTGTTAGCAGAGTCCAGGGCGGCGAGAGTTTCCTCCACCGAGATGTACTCCTCCGCCCCGGCCATCAGGTCTGCGAGGGACTGCGGATTGCGCCGGGCCACTGCTCGTCTGAAGTCCGTTGATCGGGCGCCGGCCAGAAGGGCATTCGTGGCCGCGGAGGGATCCAGGTTAGGAACCTGAAGGGCTTCCCTATTAAAGCGACCAACGAACACTTTCAAGGCCTCATCATCTCCCTGCCTAAGGGCCATCAGCGAAGCCGTCGTCTTCCTGGGTCTTCTGCTGCTCATAAAGTGACAGGCCAGGTCGTCCCCAAAGTCATCAAAATTGTCCACGGACCTGGGTTTGAGCCGCGAGTACCAGTCCCTCGCGGCTTCAGTCAAGGTGGTGGGGAATGCCCGGCAAAGGAATCCATCTGACGCCCCGTTGAGGAGCATTGTAGTCCTGAAAGTCTCCAAGTGGTCCACGGGGTCGGTGGTCCCGTCATACTGCGAAATTTGCGGCATCTTCCAGCCCTCGGGGGCTGCCGCGCTGAGCACTCTGTCCGAAAATGGGGGAGTGCTTGTGAAGATCCGGGAGGCAGGCCGGCCCTGCTCTCTGGCGAGCTCTTCAATCCGGTGGTCCATCTGCTGGATCCTTAGTAACATCAGGTCGTCTCTCTTTTCTGCCCGGTGGACGGGCCTCTCTCTTCTTGCTAGCGGGCTCATTGCAGAGCCGGACTGACTGGCCGGACTCCTTCGCCGGTGCCGCGATCCTTCTCCGTGCGTGGCGTCTCTCTTGCTGCCATGCCTTTGTACGGAGGGAGATCGTGACCGGTGATGTAGGCGAGGCTCGGGGCGAGGTGATCTCATCTTGTGGAGTGATGAGTCTGCTCCCGGGGCGGGGGCGTGTGCTCTCTGCGGGAGCTTCCCCTCCTCTGGGTGGGCTGAGAAGCCTCGGCTGGGTGCTGCTGGAGTGCGGGAGCCGGATTCCTGAACTGCGCAATCACAGCAGTCATTTCTTGGAAAAGGGCATGCATCTCCCTCGGGGTCGGGGTAGGGTCTGAGCGGTCCGAGCGAGTCGGACTTTGCTCCCCTACCGCCCCGACCTCTATCTGCGAGGCCAGTCGCTCGCTTCTTCCTTCGCAGGGGGCTGTAGCCCGGGTCGTCCGGGAGGTTGGCACATGCTTTCCGTTTTTTCCTACCATTGCTTGAGTGAGGTTCCGAACAGCTTTTCATTCCGGGGTCCCACGGATGGCGCCAAATCTGTTAGGTCTAAAATTGGTAACAGGTTATGGTAGGGCCGGAAGGGCTGATCTGACAAGCCACAGCTGAAGGGCTAGTGGAGTCCTGCGCTGCACAAGCACAGACAAGGATGCAAAGGGTCAGAAGACCAACCCGGAGTGGTGCTCCGGACGGGCGCTTCGACACTCAAGTCAGTATGAGCACGAGTGCAGAGCAATGTCAGAGCAGAAAGCTTAGGGTTTTTGATTTCAGATCCCTTACCTTAGCACAAGTGAAGGCTATTTATAGTGATTCTGAGCCACCTATCCAGGACAGGTGGTAGCCTCTGTATGGACCAGGTTTCATACCTAGGAGAGGCAGGTGGAAGTCCCTGATTGGTCCAGGTGTCACACCTAGCAGGGACAGGTGTTGGCTTTGCTAATTACAGAGATTCTTTACAGGCCTTCAAGCATTGGCTCTGAGGAACTGAGCAAGATCCTGTTGCGCGGCCTCTGATAGGGCAGAGCCGATCTGGACAACCCTCAGGTAGTCATCGCTGTACAAAGGGACGCATTCTTCCCTTTCAGTGCCGCTACATAGCACCGCCTCGACTGGGGTTGATCCCCTCTGAGAACCCCTACACCTCCTGGTGTAGTGAACTTCATCTTCTGATGATAGGCGGAGGGAACAGCTCGGAGGAGAGTCTAAGTGTTTGCAGACTTAGACCTCCTCAGCCCAGCTCTAAGTGTTTGCAGTGTTTGCAGACTTAGACCTCTGTAGCTCAGCGGTGGTACACTCCGGCACGTCCGCAATGGCTTGGAGACCAGTTCCGGCCAAGGACACCCAGTGAAAAACCACCTTATAAAGCCCAAGTTCTGAAGACTTGGATCCAAGCAGTGGTTCACTCCGGTCCGTCCCGAAATGGCTTGGAACCCAATTCCGGCCAGGGACCACCCGTGGAAAACCACCTGAAATCCGAGTTCAGAAAAATGGGATCTTGCATTGGTGGTTCACCTCGGTTCGCCTCTAAATGGCTGTGAGCCAACTCCCGGCCAGGAGAGTACGGGGGCCAAAAACCACCCACAATGAAATCCAAGTTCTTAAACTGGGGTTAAGGAGCCGCTTGGTTCACTCCGGTACAATACTATGGCCGGACAGGATATTTTTCCTGGTCATCTCGGGCCGACCAGAAAATGAGGTCATCTCAGGCCGACCAGAAAATGAGGTCATCTCAGGCCAACCAGAAAATGAGGTCATCACAGGCCGACCAGAAAATGAGGTCATCTCAGGCCGACCAGAAAATCTGGTCATCTGAAGAAGACAAAAGACCTGCCCGGCCTGGCCGTCCAGCGCCTTAGCCGGACAGGATATGGCGCAACCGCTAGACGCCAAAAGACCTGCCCGGCCTGGCCGTCCACAGCCTAAGCCGGACAGGATATGACGCGTTCGCTAGAAGACAAAAGTCTGCCCGGCCGAGCCGCCCAGAAGGCTTAGCCAGACAGGATATGACGCGTTCGCTAGAAGACAAAATTCTGCCCGGCCGAGCCGCCCAGAAGGCTTAGCCGGACAGGATATGACGCGTTCGCTAGAAGACAAAAGTCTGCCCGGCCGAGCCGCCCAGAAGGCTTAGACGGACTGGATATGACGCGTTCGCTAGAAGACAAAATTCTGCCCGGCCGAGCCGCCCAGAAGGGCTCGGCCGGACAGACCTCCAGTGCAAATTCTGCCCGGCCGAGCCGCCCAGAAGGGCTCGGCCGGACAGACCTCCAGTGCAACTTCTGCCCGGCCGAGCCACCCAGAAGGCTTAGACGGACAGACCTCCAGTGCAAATTCTGCCCGGCCGAGCCGCCCAGAAGGCCTAGACGGACAGACCTCCGGTGCAATTTCAGCCCTTCCAGGCCGCCCAGAAGGGCTTGGATTTATGGCAGTAAGCTTTCTTGCTTCTCCAAGCCGTCATAAATGGCTCGGAGAACCAGGGGGCAACTGATGGGGTCCAAAATCTGCAACCAATCGGCTGTTGACACGTGGCCCTCACAGGGACCACTGCAAAGCCAACACCTGTCCCTGCTAGGTGTGACACCTGGACCAATCAGGGACTTCCACCTGCCTCTCCTAGGTATGAAACCTGGTCCATACAGAGGCTACCACCTGTCCTGGACAGGTGGCTCAGAATCACTATAAATAGCCTTCACTTGTGCTAAGGTGAGGGATCTGAAATAAAAAACCCTAAGCTTTCTGCTCTGACATTGCTCTGCACTCCTGCTCATACTGACTTGAGTGTCGAAGCGCCCGTCCGGAGCACCACTCCGGGTTGGTCTTCTGACCCTTTGCATCCTTGTCTGTGCTTGTGCAGCGCAGGACTCCACTAGCCCTTCAGCTGTGGCTTGTCAGATCAGCCCTTCCGGCCCTACCATAACCTGTTACCAATTTTAGACCTAACATTTGAAAACCATTGTGGCAAGGAATTTGCTTGAGTTAGGGCAAGGAATAGACACAAGAATCATGGTTTTTCCTTCTCTATTCTTTACTTCAAATTGGAAAACACTTTTCCAGTTTTATGTGGACCTCTGGAAGAGGAAAGAAAGGCCGTACAGATCTTCTTGCAATTTTCAACCAACTCCTCAGTCCTCACACACCCAAACACTCAATTTCCGAGAACAGTCTTCAAGCACGTGCCAGCATAGATTTATGGACTGAAGCTTAGTTTCTATTTTCTTGTTTATTTCCATTATTTACATATTATTCATGCTCTAATAATTTACTGCTGCTTATTTGAATACAATTTTGTATCTTTTTACAGTAAATAAATTAATATTTATACAAAGAAAAACTTATTTCAAATATTATCTTAAAACTTCATGAAAGTATCTCTCTTCAGGTTTTCTAAGGTAGCCATGTCCTGAGGTCTCTGTCACCGTAAAAGATGTCTGTACCTGACTTCTATAGCGTCGGCTGAACCCTCTTGAAATGCACCGATTTCCAGTTCAACAAGAGCTTCAAACCTGAGATTTTGTGCAGCCTTGTATCATCTTACAAAAAACAAAATTCTTTCTTTAGCATTTGAATATTGAGCATTGGAAGGATGTTGTTACCCTGAGAAAAGCTATGATATGTGGACACGGACACAAGTGTCGCATGTCGACACGGACATAGAGTATCGGACCGTGTCGGACACGGCAAACCCCAAAATTGCAAACGGAGACACGGCTAAAATACAAAGTATATATAATCATGATTTGTAGATAAGGATTCGTGTGTCGAGTTTTGACACAGATACAAGTTATCTGACATGGAAATATCTAAAAATCTAGAAATGGTGACGAGTACATACTTATAAGATTACTAATTACTATCATAATTCGTAACAATATAAATATGGTATTCATTTAACAAACTAATAAATCTTACAATTAATCAACTATAATTTAAAATAAATATGAGATAATCAAATAATAACGCATTCATCAATTTAATCTAGTTCTCTTTCGTCTCCAATATAGAACGAGAAAGAGAGACCAATATGATACAATGAATATAGTATTGGAATAAGAGTTTGTTTAGGGTTTAAGGTTCAAGGTTTATGGGAGGGGATATAACAACAAATATTGGTTAAAGAAGACCTTATAATAAAAGAAGAGTTAATAATAAAACAGTATACTCAATAATAAAAAAGAATGTCACACTTGACACAGTAAAAAAAAGTGTTCAAACACCCACATTAAGTCAACACTTCTAGCAGTACCTTTAAAAGTGTCCAAAGGACTGTTGAAACATGTGGACATGCGTGTTGTGTCGGACACGTGTGTCGGTGATAAATTCAAAGTGTCAACCAAATCATAAGAGAAAAGTATGTGTCAAATAGTCATGGCATCACATGCACAATCAGCAGAGGATTTAATAGAAGGCAGTAGGCATCTACTGAGACAATCACTTGGATCCCCTGGCAAACCAGGTTTAACGAATAAAATTAAACTTCATTTGACCCAAAACTTTCTTAATGATTCGCGTCATTGGTACACTGTATCAAAGTTATACACAAGAAAATTGACAAGTAAAACTTAACTTTGAAAACGTAATAGTTGGTCTAAACCCGCCAATAGAATTTGCCAACAGACCATATTTCCATCTAATGATGCTCAATTGAAGATCTAAGGATCTCATAGAGAAAACTGTAGTCATTACTTTTTACACATAGTGAACAATAAAAACTAGATCAATTACGGTGGGATATTTACACTCTTGTAAAAAAAATGTAAATTACTGAAACCACGTAAAGGTGAAGCACCATAACAGTAGCAATATCAAAAAAATTGTGCGAGCAACTAAACAGAAAACTATAACTGCCTGTAAGCTGGAAGTAATCATTCCATATCACAAACTGAGGGAAGATGTGATGTGGATTGTTGGCCCAATAAGAGGCATATTTACCCATTAAGACTTTTAGGGATTTATTTCCATGTTATTTAGTTTGTAGGATTTTTATTTCCATGTTTTAGTTTTTAGGGCTTTTTTGAAGAGGGGAGAATCTGTATTCAGATCTATTCCATCATCAAAACTTCTTATCTCTAATACACAAGGCCTATATATAGGCAATGGAAATAAAATTTCATGGGAAAAAAAGCCCTAAAAACTAAAACAAGGAAACAAAAATCCTAGAAACTAAATAAGGTCGAAATAAATCCCTAAGAGTCCTAATGGGAAAATATGCCTCTTATTGGGCCTACAATCCGCATCAAGATGAAGATCAAAAATGCTAGGCACCTGAATTTGCTGAATGCCTGTGAGCTCCTTGCAGAAATCACTGAGAAGTTGATGATAGAAAGGGCGCACATATGTCTGAAAAGAAGCTACCAACTGCCCAGTGCAATCAACTACAACAGATGGGAACTCAATGATCTCTTGTGGATGGGGATTCTTCTCCTTGTCGCAAGTTGCCTCAAAGTCAATGACCACAAAATGTTGAAATTCTTGACACTGAAAATCGTACGGGTAACCTTGAGAACAAATCTTGAAAGGCATGTACTGAATTCGATTTTCTACGGGAAAATAGTACTCCCAGTTCATTGGATAGAAATGGTTTTCCAAGGTACTCCATTGGTTGTGCTGAGGCTTTTGAACATCAGGTTGAAAGGTTGACCACATATAAAAGTCTTGTTGGTATAGAGGTCTGTGATAACCTTCATTTGGAAATGCAAAGGCCTCACTTCCAAATGAGTTTTCAGTTTCAACAGCATTTTCATCATCTGGTTGATTGTAATGAAATTCCTTACCCTGTAGGCATCTAAGGGATGCCTCAGGGTTGCTTTGCATTTTCTCTGCAGATAAAAAACCAAGGTAAGAAAGAAAAATATCATGAAGTGCCAAAGAAATGAAGATAAAGTTGTGTTCATTCAATAGAAACTATTTCTAACTTTGACAAAACAGTGGTCATATAAATTGGAAAAATCTTTTTTTTTCCCTTTTTGGCAGGTTGGAATTCATTTAAGGTTCTCCAAAACAACTGATAATGATGAACTCAAAAAACCTTAATGATTGTCTAAAGATGTCTTTTAAGTGCAAATGATGTGTTAAAGTATAAAAGATTAAATGATGCCTTCTCCAACAGCTTAAGCTTTTGAAGTAACTGGTAGTTTCACATGGTATCAGAGCCAAAGATCCTGAGTTCAAACCTTCTTGATAGCAAAAATCCACATACAATGGCCAAACCCAAAAAGAGGGGCCACATGTGCCATGTTTAGGCCAACCCTAAAAACAGGGGCCATACATGAGGGGGAGTGTTAAAAGTATAAAAGATTAAATAACACCTTCTCCAACAGCTTAAGCTTTTGGAGTAACTGGTAGTTTCAAATGATGAAATATGATAGAACAGTGTTCATTAACAACGGGATTGGAAATTAGAATCCCAAGACCAGAATGCTACATGAATAACAAAACATTAGCATAGAAAACTCAAAACTGCAACAATGCATTTAAATGTGTTGTAGTTATATTACAGACTTTAAAGAGTGAGTTGACAGGTTTTCCTTGGGAAGATCTAATAGACCCGGAGTTAAGCTTATATTAATTGATCTGAAGAAGGAAAGTCAAGCATTATTAAGACTAACAATGACTGAAAAGTTGATGGTCATCCCAACTTCAGGAGAAATGACCGAGTAAAAAGAGATCGTAATATAGAGTATATACCTGTCAGCACCTCTCTCTCTCTCTCTCTCTCTCTCTCTGTACATATTGAATGGTAGTATATGTTAGTGATTTTGCATTTTCAAAATCATGTATATTACATGTTTTAGTGTTTTGGAAAATATTTTATCAAAAGCGTTTGGGAAAAAGAAAATGTTTTCTTGGAAATATTTGCTTTTACAAAAGGATGTAGAAGTGTAGTTGAAAAGATAGTTCCACATCGGATGAGAGAAAAGAAAGAGAAGGGCTTATAAAGCACTACCTTTTCTAACTCTTGTTGATTGCACATTGGGTTGAACCCATGGTTGGACCCGCGGGACGGTGCAACGCACCGTTCGCACACGCGCACGCGCGCGCGTGGCGTGGGCAATGGGCTATGGGCTATAGGGCGCATAGTGGCGCTTTTTTAGGCGCACTTTGCACTTCGCACGTACGCAACCACACCATAGATGGTTGATCTAACGATGACTGGGTTGGAGAGAGGATTTACTCAAACCAACAGTCACCTCTAGAATCGATTAGGACCATTCAATATCAATGGGTGCGATCTAACGGTCAGATTTCAAACATTCTGGAAAGGTGCCCTGTAGAGGTGTTTTTCACACTGAAAAGACACCAGATGGTCTATAAAAATGTGCAAACTTCAGTCATTTCATATAGAAATCGAATTGGCAATTCTGACTGATTTTACACTCTCTTCTACACTCCTACAAAAATCCCCAAGTATTTCTACATACTGTTTTTTCTTTTGTTTACTGTTCTAGATACTGTTTTTCTGCAGAAACAGAATCTAGAGATTTCTCTAAGGCTTGAAATTTCGGAAGGGCATTTCGGGTTTGATTCCGCTAGTGCTACGCGTCATCAAACATTAGTAGGGCTTCCCTACTAGGCTTCATTGTATCTTGGAGGCAATTCGCGGATCCCCTTTGCACACTACTAGTGGGGGCGAATCTTGTCTTATATGTTTTTTTTATAAAACAGCAAAACAATTCATTTATATAAATCAAACTAACCTATAAAATTCAAACCTTTATTGACCTAGTCACTGATCATATTAATGTAATGCATGAAATGGCAGCATGAACAAACCGGTTCCTAAAAGAATAATTGTTTAACGAATAGAAATTCGAAAAAAACAAATATGACCCACATGGGTATTTCTATTTCCTGCTTTCCACTCCACTTCTTGACAAAATCAATGCCTGATATGAGCTAAATTACAAAAATTAAAGAGAAAAAACGTACTAACAATAACACCCAAAACAAAACAAAATATGTTACATCCAAAACCAGTTAAAAAAAAAACCCAATAAAAAGAGAAATTATGGGAAAAAATGGTTCAGAGATATGATGCCAAAAAACAAGAAAAGATCTCCCCTTTGAACTATTGATCAATCATGATCTTGAAGGTAGTTATGATACATGAGCAAGTAAATCAGATTGGCTTCATGGTTTTTCCACCTGACCCAATAATAAAGACTAGGAAAAGAATCTATGGGAGTGATAAGATAAAAAAAGGTAAATGGGGTTGAATAGAATTTTTTTTTTTTTTCTCCTTGTATTTTTTGCTTACATGGCTTCAAAAAGAGGAAGGAGGAGAGAAAACAAAAAGGGGTTTGGTCAGATCAGAGTGGATCCACGCCAGTAGTTATCTCTAGCGGGTGGTAATATCTATCCTAACTGTTTTGGCCGGGGAACGGATATGGTATTTGACTTGAAATACTCATGGCCTTGATGAAGGAAAATGAGCATGACCCAATGCCCAGTAGAACATTTCCTTGGTGATTTTGATCGTGACCGTTGATATGAGGAATTAAGATCTTATTTGCAAGATTGGGGGCATCAATGGCTTAAAGATGTATTTAGAAGTATTTTCTACATGCTTGATAAAAGGTATATAATTATTTCGGATCAACTAACCTGCTACCCAATAACAACATTAAAGATGGAGAGGCCTCCATTGGTGGAAGAGAAAAAGTATGGCATGCGAGCAATGAATGCAAACAACTACACTCTGCGTGTAGTTTTAGACTTTAGTTCAGAACACATTAATCTTGGAAAAGTGGAGAAACAAAGGCCCTTCTGCCCTTCCTGGTACTATAGAGCCCGGCCTCAATCATTCTCTTTGTAGTCTCATTTTGAATATTTTATTATTGGAAAATGATATGGAAACCGAGAATAGGATCTAATAGGACCTAGCAGAGAATACACCATGTGTTCAAAAAGAAAAATACTTTTTATGATTTCCCTAAAATTAAGGGCCGGCTCACGTCAGTTGTAATGTTGTGGCGTGAATTAATTTGCTTGGTCCCCATTTAGGTCACATTAATCTTGTAAATGGATCTTCAAGAAGAAGATCAAAGTAGATGGGACCATAGAAAAGTTTAAGGCAAGGTTAGTTGCCAAAGGGTTTACTCAAAAACCCGGTATTGATTACTTTGACTCATATGCACCTGTTGCTAGGATTTCTACCATTAGAGTGTTGATTGCCCTTGCTTCCATATACAAACTTCACATTCACCAGATGGATGTTAAAACCGCATTCTTAAATGGTGAACTTGATGAAGAAGTGTATATGGAACAACCTGAGGGATTTATTCTGCCAGGCCAAGAGCATAAAGTATGTAAGCTTATCAAATCTTTGTATGGGCTTAAGCAAGCCCCTAAACAATGGCATGAAAGATTTGATAAAGTCTTAGTGTCAAATGGTTATAAGATACATGAATCAGATAAATGTATATACAGTAAATTTAAGGGCAGCAAAGGTGTTGTTATTTGTTTATATGTTGATGACATGTTAATTTTTGGTACTGATATTGCAAGCATTCAAAGTACTAAATCATATCTTTCTCAAAACTTTGATATGAAAGATATGGGTGAAGCTGATGTGATTTTGGGTATTAGAATCATAAGACAGGACAATGGTCTTATTCTAACACAATCACATTATATTGAGAAAGTTCTTAAAAAGTTTAACCATTTTGAATGTTCACCCATTTCAACACCTTTTGACCCAAATATAAAGTTGTATCTTAATACTGGTAGGACTATCTCTCAACTAGGGTATGCTAGTGTAATTGGTAGTCTTATGTATGCTATGACTTGTACTAGGCCAGACATAGCATATGCTGTAGGTAAACTTAGTAGGTTTACCAGTAATCCTAGTTTTTCTCATTGGAATGCAGTCTATAGAGTTTTAAAATATTTAAAGAAAACTATAGACTATGGTTTATGTTATAGTGGGTATCCAACTGTAATAGAAGGATACTCTGATGCTAGTTGGATAACTGAGCGTATAGACCATTTATCAACCAGTGGGTGGATTTTCACCCTTGGTGGGGGAGCAGTCTCCTGGGCCTCTAAGAAACAGACATGCATAACAACTTCAACTATGGAAGCAGAGTTTATAGCTCTGGCAGCATGCTGTAAAGAGGCGGAATGGCTTCGGAATTTGTTATTGGAAATTCCGTTATAGTCTAAACCAATGCCATCGATTTATGTCCATTGTGATAGTCAGGCCACACTATCAAGGGCATATAATCATGTTTATAATGGTAAGTCCAGACATATAGGACTTAGACATAGTGCTATAAGAGAGTTACTTACTAATGGAGTAGTAACTATTGATTTTGTGAGATCGAGCCAAAACTTGGCCGATCCATTCACTAAAGCTCTTGCAAGAGATCTGGTGTGTAAAACATCATTAGGGATGGGGTTAAAGCCATTAACCAATAGTCACCAATGATGGAACATCAACTCAACACTTGAATAAACATCAAGTCTTGAGTTCAATGAGTTCAAGTACATCATATGGAGTGATTGCAAGCACTATAATCTGTATTATTTGCCATCCCAAGGTAAAGTGCTTGGTACCTGTAATGTTTAAAAGGAGAAGGCTGAGTATTTAAACTCTTAATAGGCTTATAACATAGTGTTGGAGTGTTTTAGTTACAGGGGCACTCTTGATAAGCCTACCTATGTGAGTGTGGAAGTGGTGCCGCTTCCTATGAGACCTGGCTAGTCTCTAGAGCGCTCACGAAACCAAGATATAGACACAAGGCCAGTACATGTGTCGGTTTTAGAAATTGCCCAAAGAGGTGAAATCTTGTGTGTGAGACGTATCCGGTTAACCAAATAGAATAGCTAGTTCAAAGATACGTCTACTATGCAATTCTGGTTAACTTTGATATGTCCTCACTAAGTGAAGGTTCAAATCGAGAGATACCTTCATCTATGCTTGATGGTTCGCAGGCCCATCAAGCCGAATGGTTCAGTTGGGTTGGGCTTCGGTTCGGGCCTAACGGTCGGCCCAACGGGCCCATGACTCCAACGGTCAAAGGGTGTGATCAAATGGGTTGTGTCCCTTCCCCCAACGGTCATGTGCCAAGGGGGTGCGATCCACACCATAGATGGTTGATCTAACGATGACTGGGTTGGAGAGAGGATTTACTCAAACCAACAGTCACCTCTAGAATCGATCAGGACCATTCAATATCAATGGGTGCGATCTAACGGTCAGATTTCAAACATTCTGGAAAGGTGCCCTGTAGAGGTGTTTTTCACACTGAAAAGACACCAGATGGTCTATAAAAATGTGCAAACTTCAGTCATTTCATATAGAAATCGAATTGGCAATTCTGACTGATTTTACACTCTCTTCTACACTCCCACAAAAATCCCCAAGTATTTCTACATACTGTTTTTTCTTTTGTTTACTGTTCTAGATACTGTTTTTCTGCAGAAACAGAATCTAGAGATTTCTCTAAGGCTTGAAATTTCGGAAGGGCATTTCGGGTTTGATTCCGCTAGTGCTACGCGTCATCAAACATTAGTAGGGCTTCCCTACTAGGCTTCATTGTATCTTGGAGGCAATTCGCGGATCCCCTTTGCACACTACTAGTGGGGGCGAATCTTGTCTTAAGGAAAGTGATATCACGCCTTGAAGCAACAAGTTTCTGTTTTCTATCATCAACAGTACCCTCAACAAATTTCCAACAGTATATACCTGAGATATACCAGTCTATCAAATGAAAATGGTCGCATACACAAGCAAGCGGTTGAAAATTTTGAATCTTGGTTAGAGATGAGGAAGGGGGTGATAAAAAATAAAAAAATTATTTAAAAAACATATAAATATGCATACACAAGCAAGCGGTTGAAAATTTTGAATCTTGGTTAGAGATGAGGAAGGGGGTGATAAAAAATAAAAAAATTATTTAAAAAACATATAAATATATAGAATTTAATAAAAAGATATAAAATAAAATATTATAAAAATATCGGGATAATATTGTGATATTATCGTGATATTTTATGATGAAAATGAAAATATCTCTATATTTTTAAAATCTCGGGATTTTTTCATGATTTTGTCATTTTATCAAAATGTCGTGATAAAGACATGATATTTTGAAAATATCAGAGATATTTGTGACATAGATACTTTCTGCACGATAGGGTAGTAGGTTGCTAGCCTTGATTAAGCACCGTGGTCTTGTTAGCCAATATAATTCACGTCTATTTACCTACTTCCTAGGACAGCTGAAAAGAAGTTGATAAGAATCCAGAGGGGTTTCCATTCAATAGGAAAGTTCATCTTGCTGAGTGGAGTACACCATAGAGCATGTGGAAAGCAATGAGAAATGGTAGATCACAAGCCATAGTTTTCTAGATATTTCAACTTTGACACAATCCATCAATTTATCAACTAAATTGATTGAATAAGAAAAACCAAGTTTGTTGTGCCTTAGGTCACTGTTGGAGAAGATGAAGGTCAGATCTGGCCAAATGGAACAAGAAAACATTTCTTCAGAGAACGATATTTTCACCATTATGGTTAGTCGACCTTGGAGAGGAACATAATAGGTGGGGGTGGCACCAATTGAGGAGAAGATGAGAGAGCACAGCCTAAGATGGTTTGGGCATATCCAATGTAGGCATGTGGATGCTCCAGTGAGAAGAAGTGACTCGTGCCAAGCTGAAGGAGTAAAAAGAGGTAGGGGCAGACTAAAAACAACTTGGGTAGAAGCAGTGAGGAAAGACTTGATGGCTAGGAACATAACAGAGAACATGATCTTGGATAGGAGAGAATGGAAGAAAATGATCCATGTAGACGAACCCAACTAGTGTCAGGATTAGACTTAGTCAATTTGAGCCGGGCAGATTCTTTCACCTTCTTCATTCAAATTTTTTAAAGGATTCATTAGCCGACCCAACTAGTTTGGGACAAAGGCTTAGTTGAGTTGAGTTGAGTTATGGTTAGTCGATCTCCCAAGTGTCAAAAAGACCACTCTTCCACAGGATGGAAGACGCCCATGATTTTAAATTTCCCCGAAACTTCCCCGAAATGACCAAAATATTTCCATTTCCATCCCCACCAAAACGAAATCTACATGATTTTCTTTTACGTCATTATTTCCCTAAAATTTTGTCCGAAATTCCTAAAATTCGATCGAAAATTTCTGAATTGGACCGAAATTGCCAAAATTTGACCGAAATAGGCAGAACCACAAAAAATGGAAAGATATTATTTGCATTTCACTTCATTTATGTAGAGAATGATATTTGGTAGGAAACATCATTAAATTGCACAACAAAGTAACTGTATCTTATGCATGGGATGCCAAATCGGCATAGGATCAATAATACCTTGTAACTCTATGTGGTATTGACAGCTTACATTACATTGTACGGTTTGCCACTAAATAATACCTAATAATTAGAGGGGAGACTGATCATTGTACTTTCTTATACTTCATTACATTGTACTTCTTTATAGACTTTACTATTCCAGACATGTGCGACAACGCATGTCACTAGGTGTTCGATTTGATTAAGCCATTATAGATGGCTTTCTTGCTTAATTGATTGTTTCTAAGTATGTATTTGTGCTTATTCTAGCTTTTCCCAAAGTTTCGTCTTAAAATTTCATCATTAGCATTTTTTTTTTTAAAGATTTAAAAAATTTATCATTTGCATATGTTTCCATGTGTTTCCGTGATTTTACAAGATTTCCACGGAAACCGAAATGTTTCCATTTCCATGTTGACCAAAACCGAAATTTAAAACCTTGAAAATGCCTAACCATACCAACATAGATCCATAATTTCCTAACCACATCATAATGAATAAGTAGAGGGGCAAACGTTGAGGCCACCTTGAGGATTTTAATTATATTAGAGAGTCAAAACTTCTTCCTCTTAACACTGTCAATAGTACTGACTGTTCTGTAATGCCACCATCCAAAAAAAAAATTGTTGCACCCTTGGAGGGATGGGAGTCTTCCACATGTGACTCCACTGAAGGAACTTCTCAACACATAAAAGGCAGCCAAAAAACGATCTCAATGAGAAAGTATCTTGAGGGTTTAGTTCCAAAAAAACTATGGGTCCTCACGGATAGGAGACACAAAACCTCCTCAAATAACCCAACTGAAAGATGACTCGAGTTAGACTTGGACCCTCATTGCGTCAGAGTTGTGTTTCAAGATATTTTAACATTGATTACAATGCTTGTATATCATAACACTTCATCCAAAATACAACAACACATGTTTTTGTGATCCCAAAGTTATACTTGGAAATAAAAAAAACTGCACGAATTCCTCAACCAAGTTCTCCCTCTTCTCGAAATTTTGAATATATTTAAAATTTGACTGCATTTGAAAAATGTTAATGGTAAGGTACCTGCAACTTGTGGTCGAAAAGATCAGATGTCCAACAATATTTGGGGAAAACAAGATGCCAATGCCATGTAATGAAGTAATTTAATGCATTTAAAAAGTGATGCATTTTGAATCATTCTATGGTTCAACCTGTAGCTTACACATTCAAGAAAAAAAAAGACATTGAGGAAGTTTCGTAACTTTTTAATTACACTTATCTTTCCTGTGAGTGGTTTAATCATGATGATTGGGCCTGGATACTACAACTTATATTCAGAATGCACTAGGCTTTTCTTCATGCTACTGGGTCACTAAATTTTCAACACTATGTCTAAATTTTGAAATTTGTAGAAGGTAGGATTGAAGAACATATTTCACAATAAACCAGCCAATTTTGTTTTCTCTATGTAAAAGGGTCGCATCATCGCATTTTTGGGGTTGGTAGCCTTATCCCATTAAGTTTCTTTGACTGACCTACTCGTGCTAGAAATCAGATTGGGATATAACTACAGAAACTACAAAAAAAAAATAAAAAATAAAAAATAAAAAAAAATACGATAGGTGCATAGCCGCCGCACCAATGCAGGTTCAGCCCAAATGATGCCCAGAAAAATATATTGACGATTAATCAAGATGAGTGAATAGAATGTAAAAGCAATAAAAGACTCATGTGTTACGGAATTAAGGCTCAAAATCAGCCCTCCGCGGTGACCCATTAATAATCCGAACACGAAATTGTGTTTCCGGTATTATGTGTTAACACTAGGCAACGTGTTCGTAGTTAATTTGCAAGAACAAATAAAGTAAAGCGCAAGCCAAACCACAAATAAAGCACACAAGATTTACGTGGTTCACCACGGGAGAAGACTTAAAAATATTTCACTATGTGGAAAATAATTGGGTTACAAGAAGCACTCACCGGATTACAAAAGCCCAAGCTTTCTCCAGATTACAAGAAAAACAATCTCTACGCCCGCTAGGATCCAAGCGCCTTCACTCCCTAGCGGCCTTGCTTCTTCCTCTACAAGAGATCCCAAATCAGTTGTATCCTCTTCACTTTACCTCTCGCCAAAGCCCCAGAAAACCCACCTTGTCTCTCTCTGTAAAATTCAACTTGGTTTCACTCAAAGTCGTATGCAGTGAAGACGTTTTTCCTTCTTTGTGTTGTAGGCATAAAACGTTATGCCAGACTCTCTCTCTACTTGTGTTCGTTTTGGATAGTACCGTTCTCAATGTTTCCTAATATAATAGGAAACTATCTTTGGAAAACTCAATCAAACGAACCTGCCAATATAAGAGTCCTAATAAAACAAGTAATTGCCTTTTAAGGGATTCAAGGCAAACACAACACCATGAAATCCCAATATTTTTTTAACTTAATGTTACATAGGAGTCTCTCTATCTTCGATAAAAAGTTTATCTAATCAATTATGTTTTTTTTGAGAAAATGACCAAAAAAAAGGGCTTTAATTTGATAATGACGTGTCAAGGGGGAGTGTTGTAAATGACCAATGTAGAGTGACTTTGACGAGAAGACCCTTACATACGTTTTTCTCTCTCCCTCTCCCTCTCTCTCTCTCTCCCTCTCTCTCTCCCCCTATCAAATCAAATTAGAGGCTATGATGATTACTTTCAGCTGTTGGAAATTTAAATTTGAGAAACCCAAAGCACTTTACAGTATACACCCACCCACCTCTCTCTCTCTCTCTCTCTCTCTCTCTCTCTCTCTGGTCTTCTCCGGCGGTCTTCTCTACCTCTCTCACTGTCCTCTCTCTCCCCGTCACCGGCACAAAAGAGGTTGGTACCCCTCTCACTGTGACTTTATTTTCTTGAAATGGTTTTTTTTTTTTTTGGAAATGGCCTCACTGTGACTTTCTCCTTCACTTTTGTCAAAGATCAATGGTTTAAATCACTAAGTTTTGGAAAAAAAATGGTTTAAATCAATATTTGTGAAAAATCATTTTTAAAACCCTTAATATATTGAAAATCAGTTGTAATTTTTCAAAGATCAATGGTTTAAAGCAATAGTTTCTCAGAAATTTATTTTTAAACCCATAATCTACATGGTTTAAACCACAAATTTTTAGAAAATCAATTGGAAAATTCCTAATTTCTGCAAAAACAATGGTTTAAACCTACAGTTTGTAAGAAGTTGAGATATCATTGGTTTAAACCACTAATATTTTAGAACTCCGTTGAGAAAACCTCTAATTTTTCAAATATCAATGGTTTAAATCAACAATTTCTCTCAGATTATTGGTTTAGACCCCACAATCAATTGTTTAAACCAATTATGTGTGAGATATCATTGGTTTAAACCACTAATAATTTAGAAGTCAGTTGAGAAAACACCTAATTTTTCAAATATCAATGGTTTAAATCAATAATTTGTAACAGATTATTGGTTTACACCTCTAAAGTTTGAACAATCAATTGTTTAAATCAATAATGTGTTATATATCATTAGTTTAAACCACTAATATTTTAGAACACAGTTGAGAAAATCCCTAATGTTTCAAATATCAATGGTTTAAATCAATAATTTCTTACAGATTATTGGTTTATACCCCTAAAGTTTGAACAATCAATTGTTTAAACCAATAATGTGTGAGATATCATTGGTTTAAACACCTAAAATTTTAGAACTGAGTTGAGAAAACAGCTAATTTTTCAAATATCAATGATTTAAAACAATAATTTCTCATAGATTATTGGTTTACAACCCTAAAGTTTGAACAATCAATTGTTTAAACCAATAATGTGTGAGATATCATTGGTTTAAACCACTAATATTTTATAACTCAGTTGAGAAAACCTCTAAATTTTCAAATATCAATGGTTTAAATCAATAATTTCTCACAGAATATTGGTTTACACCCCACAATCAATTGTTTAAACCAATAATGTGTGAGATATCATTGGTTTAAACCACTAATATTTTAGAACTCAGTTGAGAAAACAGCTAATTTTTCAAATATCAATGGTTTAAATCAATAATTTCTCACAGATTATTGGTTTACAACCCTAAAGTTTGAACAATCAATTGTTTAAACTAATAATGTGTGAGATATCATTGGTTTAAACCACTAATATTTTATAACTCAGTTGAGAAAACCTCTAAATTTTCAAATATCAATGGTTTAAATCAATAATTTCTCACGGATTATTGGTTTACACCCCACAATCAATTGTTTAAAGCAATAATGTGTGAGATATCATTGGTTTAAACCACTAATATTTTAGAACTTAGTTGAGAAAACCTCTAATTTTTCAAATATCAATGGTTTAAATCAATAATTTCTCACAGATTATTGGTTTACACCCCACAATCAATTGTTTAAACCAATAATGTGTGAGATATCATTGGTTTAAACCACTAATATTATAGAACTCAGTTGAGAAAACCTCTAAGTTTTCAAATATCAATTGTTTAGATCAATAATTTCTCATAGATTATTGGTTTACACCACACAATCAATTGTTTAAACCAATCATGTGTAAGATATCATTGGTTTAAACCATTGATATTTCAGAACTCAGTTGAGAAAACGTCTAATTTTTCAAATATCAGTAGTTTTAATCAATAATTTCTCACACATTATTGGTTTACACCCCACAATCAATTGTTTAAACCAATAATGTGTGAGATATCATTGTTTTAAACGCCTAATAATTTAGAACTCAGTTGAGAAAACCCCTCATTTTTCAAATATCAATGGTTTAAATCAATAATTTCTCATACATTATTTGTTTACACCCCACACATTATTTGTTTACACCCCATTCCATTGCTTTCATTCTAGGGGCATAAACCACCATTCGATTGGTTCACTCCAAAGTACCATTCTATTGCATTGCACCAATACTAACCTCCCTTCCATGGAAAAGTATGTAGTTACCTTTCCATTCTCCTCTCTTTCCATTTTTAGCACATTTAAATTGCTTTAAACAACTTCTAATCAGTGTTTAATTTTGTCTTTACAGGAGAGAGGAACGAAGGGCTTCTTTTGTCTTACACATCGACGGCACTCTAAAGGATGTGGTATCATTTAAATACGTGGGCGGGAAGATGTTGCCTCTTATTGTTGGCCGGACAGCAAAATATAGAGATTTTGATAATCTAATTCATAGCAAAATTGGGACCAATCGAAGTGACGTTTCTCTATCTATAAAGTGTCGATATGTTTTGGACTCATCTCATATCATCTTACATGATATTCGAGATGACGACGACCTTGATCTAGTAATGATGCTCTTTGATAGTACGGTCATTAACACTGTGACCCTATATGTAACTAAAGAGTTCGGATTCGGAGGAAACAATTCTCCGGAGCCTATGATTCCTTCCTCATTTGCAGAGGCTTCGAGGCCGAATATTAGTACTGTCCCCGTAGTTCCTGCATCACCGATTGTAACGGCCGTTGCTCGAAAAGAGAAAAGAACGCTTGGCGGTATTCATACCATACATCGGTAAATTATAGTATTGAACGTTGGGTGCGATTAATATTCATTCCTTTCATTTGTAAATCAATTACTTTAACTTTAATTGGCTACCGATCTGCAGGTATGAAGTGGACTTGAATCAGGATTTTGAAGATCCCACTTTGAATGAGACCGAGTTTGAGAAAATCCAACCAGGCAGAAACGATTGGGACTTCTGTAGCAATTTTGAATGTGATATTCATGCTATTGATTTGGGTCCACCGGACGATGGCAGTAATAACGACGATGAAGAGGACTTCGGTTATGATGAAGAGGACTTCCGTGACGATGATGAGATGGGTGATGAGGAGGAGGATGAACCTAGTAATTATCTAGGCGATGCTTTGGGAAATACCAATATAAGGCAGCCGATGGAAGCGGATGAAATGGTTGTAGGGGGTGATGAAGTAAATGTGATCGTGGGACCTGAGGATTTCTCGGTCGGGGCAATCTTCCCAAATCTTAAAGTCTTTCAGAAGAAAGTCACAGAGTACGCAATCCGGCATCGGTTTGTGTTTGTCCCACAAGAGACAAATCCCACAAAGTACGGCGTTAGATGCAAGGATCGTACATGCCCATAGCGTATCACAGGGACCACTTATACATATTATGTTAAGGTAAAAACATTTATCCCTCAGCACACATGCTCAAGCACAATGAAAGGAAACGATCATCCCATGGCCACTGCAAAGTAGGCTCCTATGATAAGACGGTACATCAAGGCCCACTGGAGAATAACAATCTCGTATCGAAAAGCCCACATGGCAAAGATGATCATACAAGAAATTATGTGTGAGAATGCCGAGGCGTCATATCGCATCCTGCCTGCATATGCTGATGAGTTGGTAAGAAGGAATCCTGGCACAGTAGTGCGGTTGTGCCGAACTCGAGAGCTGCGGCCAAGAGGGGATGATACATTTGGGCGTTTCTTTTGGTCATTTGGCCCTAGCATTAGTGCGTTCAACCGAAGTGTTAGGCCCCTCGCCCTAATTGATGGGACCCATCTGCGGGGGAAGTACAGGGGGACTCTACTAGCGGCAACTGCGATAGATGGCAACAATGGGTTATTCCCGCTGGCACTTACAGTAGTCGAGGCTGAGACGTATGATAGCTGGGTATGGTTCCTGCATTTGTTCCGTCAGAATTTCATTTCTGCAGGACGAGATGTCATCACGATTGGGTCCGACCGGATGAAGGGGTTGCCTAGAGCCGTAGCGGAAGGTCTCCCAGGGTCGCACCATTTCTATTGCATCCACCACCTCAGTGCCAACTTCCATGGAAAATTTAAGAGTGAAGATCTGTGGAAACTTTTTATGAATGCTGCATATTCCTAAGGGAGGGTGCTTTTAAGGATGCGATGGAGAGTATTAAAACCATGAGTAAAAGCGCAGAGAAATGGATATCGGAGATTCCTAAACAAAATTGGGCCAGCGCTTATTTTGAAGGTTCTAGATATAACGTGCTGACAACTAACGCGGCTGAGAGCTTCAATGCACTTTTAAAGGGCGCAAGGGAGTTGCCTATTGCAGCACTTGTCGAACAGACAAGATGGAAACTATCTGACTTCTTTCAATACTGTCAGAAGGCAGGTCAGAAGTGGACGACTCGTTTGACCCCAAACGCGGAAGACTGGTTGGCCGAACAATGTATTCTAGCAGGTGCTTATATGGCGCACAGTGTGGTTGGACCGTATATGAGGTCAAGTCCAAGTACCACGTTGATGAGGTGGACTTAGAAAAGAAAACATGTACGTGTTGTTTGTTCCAAACGATGGGAATGCCGTGCTCCCATGCGATAGCAGCCATGGGACTGGACCAACGAGACCCATACAGTTACTGCGAGGAATGGTATCATGCCGATACGTATCGAATGAGTTACGATGGAGCAATTTACCCCACGTTAGACCGATCGCAATGGCCGGAGCGTACCCATCCTTTGCCGTTGGTATTGCCGCCAAAATCAAGACGACAGCCAGGACGACCGAAAAAAGTGAGAACGGAGAGAGGGATGCAAAGAGGAGTGCACCATAAGTACGGTACTTGCGGTCAACTTGGACATAATAAGAGATCGTGCAAGAATCCGCCCATCGTAAGTCCTTAGCCAAACGCGGTCTCAATCGGGCCTTCCGCACCAATGGGAAACCGGTATGTAATTTTTAAACTTGTGTTTTCTCTTATATTATGATCCTCAATACAATCTGTGCCCCAGCTTTAAACTATTCTTCTAAATTTTATTGCAGGCCCGTCCTATCCCGGCCGCCTCCGTTCTTTTAAGTACGATTATTTTGTTGTATTTTTTGGATCATTTGAATTGAAGGGACTTGTATTTCGTTGATAGAAACTGTTTCGAGGGTCGTCATCTAGACGCAACTCCAAAACTTCTGGTCTAAGGACCAATGAACCACTGCGCAATTCAACCAGTGAGGATTCATCTGAAGATTATGAAGTTATATGGGAATGGCCTAGCATTATGTGTAGATATGTTTTTTGAGAAATTTTACTGTTTTATACCTTATAATGTACAGCCTTCAATTTGTACCTAGAAAATGGTTGATTATTTAACAGCTCCGGCGTTGGATCTGCGCGTAAGAAAATTGTTTACTCTCTATATTTCTCTCCATCAATGAAGTTTGCAACACAGGTTTTATTTTAGATGCTACTTTCATGCCATTTGCAAATGGGGTATCCTTGATCAAGCACACTCACTGTCAAAAAGTATAAAGCTATATAAATATAAAGCTCCAAAAATATCCAACCATCATATAGCAGCTGTAGAAATATAAAGCTAATACAGCCCAAAACATCCACAAAGAGACTCCGAATATAGCAAAGGAGTCGGACCCAAAAAAATTGACCCATCAGCAAATAACTGCATCCATCTACTGCTCTGGAGGAGGTGGTGGCGGATAAGAAGAGGAACTGCCCAGGTGCTGACTCGACGGACCACCGGAGAGGTACTGATAAAGGGTAGAGAACTGGGCGTCAACGTGAGTGGAGAGCGACTGGAAACGAGTAGACATCTCTGTGTCAACATGGGTAGTGAGCCGCTCAAACTGCGTGGTCATAGATCGCTCAAGAGCTTCCTGCATGGCTGCGAAACCCTGAGAGAAATCCGAAGAGGCATAGGGCACCGCAGGGGCCTCAGTGTCCGGAGCGTCCTCGTCTTCTTCTTCATCAGGGTCTACGGCAACTTCTTCATCAGGATCAACGGCAACAACTTCATTCGCAAGTGCCATGCGCCGGAAGGTCCGATCATCAAAAGGAGCGGTGGGAGTGTCGGTGGCCTCACCCTCCAGAGTGATACCGAAGTGGTGAAATACACAGGTAAGGAGCATGCCATACGGCAGTGAGGCGCGGTATCGAGAAAGAGTCTGGAACATGAAGCGAAAGATGATGTATGGTAGACAAAGCCGGCGACCCTCAAGGATGCAATATATGAGGTATGCCTCAAGGGGTCGGATGGCATCGGTCATGCCACCGCATGGGGTGAAGTTGTTGAACATGAAGTTATGAAGCATTTTGGCCACGGGTATGAGGTCAGAAGTTTGCACAAGCATGTTGGGCCGATAGTGCTTGGTAATTCGGCCAAACACAGTGTCGTGATCAAGATCTGGGTGGGAATGGATCTCATTGCCTGGCCAAAAGTAATGGTCAAAGCCGTCGGAACTAATTGCGAGAATCTCAGCAAGTTGATGAATATTGAGTTTGATGGGGGTGTTCTTGACACGAGATTCAATTCGGAAGTAAGAGGGACTGATAGTGAGATTGGTATAGAAAAGACGAACTAACCGAGGGTAGACAAGCTCGTGGAGATGAAGAAATTGGGTCCACCCAACGGCTTCAAATCGCGCTTGAAGGTCGAAATGGTGGAGAACATCGGGCTCAATGAATCGGCCGGTGAGGATGCCCCGATTAGCCAGTTTTGGCCATGTCTTCTTGGCTTGGGCGGAGGAGAAGTATGAATCGGAAATAAGCTCCGTTTCCGGAACCGGAGCTTTAGCCTTGGCTTTCTTTCTTGATGGTCCTTCATCGTCTCGCCCGCCGGAGGAACTGCCAGGGTTTGGATTTTTCGTTCTAGGCATGGTTGGAAAATTAGGGTTTGAAGAGAAGGAACAAAAAGAGAGAAAAAGATGGATTTGAAGCCCTAAATGGAAGAATATGATGAAAGAAGGGGAGAGCAGGAAGAAAAACGGGTTGGATGTAGGATGGAGAGGAGAGATTGGGGAAAAGAAGAGGAATGGACACCTAAAAGATGGAAAAATGAGAGAAAGGGGAAAGGGTTTCAAGAAAAATGGTGTGGGTAGGGTTTAGGAGAGAAATGTAGGGTTTGCTAAGGAAGAAGGGGACCGAGGATGGAGGGAGGATGGATGGAGGATTTAGGGAAAAAAAACAAAAACAAATGAGGTTTTTGAGATGGAGGAGAAAAAGGGAGAAAGAAATTAAAATGAGTTGAAGGAGTCGGTCCAGACATTAAGCGCGCCTGGGCCGACTCTCGGAATTCCGAAAAAATAATTCGGAATTCCGACACCCTTTTTTTTGCGTAATTGGGTCACTGCGGAATTCCGAGAGAAAAACTCGGAATTCCGAGAATTTCGCAGAATTCCGCAGTAACATATTCATCTGTTGGGGTTTTGTATATGGCTATTGCGGAATTCCGAAGCTTTTCTCGGAATTTCGAGAATTTCGTCGGAATTCCGCTTCATCTGTTTGGACGTTGGTTTTTTATTTTTTTACTTTCCAGTTTCCCCAACCGAGTCTGGGTTGAAAACTGATTATTGGCCACAAATTTACTTTTATAACTTCGACTGAAGTAATCAATTTTCGGCTTACATTGGATCTCAAAATCTTAAACAAATTTATAGAGTACAAACCATCATCCATGTATTTGATAAGATCCACATATAGAACAACAGAGATGTTTTCGTGTTGGAATGTGTACCACTTACATATCCATGTAAAGCCTATCTTATTTACAACAGCATTTTCTGGTTGTTGGTACAAAAAGACAAACCAAATACAATGTTCCCAGCCTTTACCCACATATAAACATTACAAGGAGATTGTTTCTTACAAGCCTACATTTGAAATGGAATTCAACCTCGCCAAGCCTGTCTGTTCATCAACTCCTACAAGTTCAAAACTGTGCCACACCGGCCTTCTAAGAAATCCTCCAACAATTGTCCTCTCATCGGCTCTATATCTGCCTGACTGAACTCTGCCGGAACGTCACGTGCCAGGCAGTCCATCTCCTTAAGCACAAATAGCCCGCAATCATTGCTGCAAAACAACAACACATCATCGACCACGCTCTTCCACAATTAATTTAAACTTCCAAACTGATTTTAAGTGAAATTTATTACCTGTTGAGTTGTAAGGGCCTCTTCTCGACTTCCACCACTGTAAACTTGCTTACATCCAAATCCCACATACTTAAGTATAGCCGTTCAAGGTATCGTATCTATAAAACAATCCATACAAGGTAAGGATTTTATATACATTGAAATATAACCAAGGAAAGTGGGACCCGAACTCACCAATGGTACAACATCTCTATAGTAGATCTGCTCTCTCAAGGAGTTGAAGATGTAGAACTTCTCATCCACCATATCGACAACCAGGAGAATCCAATGCTGAGGGACATGCACCGGGAATAAGACTCTTTTTAGGGTATCCGACGGGTACTCGTTTAAGCATTTCACAAACTTCATAAGACTATCGGAGCCAGTGTAGTCTTTGCTAGTTAGACAATCCTTAAAAAATAATACAAGAGAAGTTAATGGAGTGAGCAAAACAAATTCGAACCTTGTGAACAACCACCTATAAAGAAAATGATTGGGAATGAAATACTATCTATTCTTACATAGATGAAGGTACTAATGGCCACACAGGCTCTTTCTCCAGGCTTTCTTTTATTTTCGTCCCGGACGTTTAGATATTCGGCGTATACATTCATAACCTACGTAAAATAACATATAGAGATTTGAGACAAATATCGATGGTGAAAGAATTCAACTCTAGAATAAATAACCAAATTATTTACCGGAGAACTTAACCACTCTATGGGGTTGTTATGGATAAGCAAGTCCTCGGCACACAGGAACTCGTCGTTGACCTGTATAACTCGTTCGCTGCAAAACACCTGATAGTTTAGGATTTACAAAGGCTAGATAACTATATTGCAAAAGGGCTTCAATCCAATTTACCTTGGGGGAAGCGCAAGAAGCTTTGGGAGCAACCGATGGCATTGCGGCTCTACCACCAGCAATGCTTTATCATTGACCTTCTTAGTCCCCAAAGCCGTATACGGCGAACTAGTGTATTGAGAGGGTTTACTTTTCCTCAAACGCAGCTTCACTCCTCTCTCAATACTCCAAATCACTTTTGCCACAGGTTTCAGTGAACTGTCGGGGATGGAAATCACATTCCGTTTTATTTCCTCCTCCAAGGAATCCTGGCTGGGGATGACTACCACCCTTCGGTCATTCCCTCCCATCATCTCCCCTTTTCCTTCATCCTGCGATTCGGCCTCCATTCCACCCAAGGCAATGATCCTCTTAAGCTCAGCTATTTCATTTTCATGTCGTACCGACCTCCCTTCAAGTTCTCTAACCCTCTCCACTAACAAATCAAATCAGCCTTGCTTATAGACACATGGCCTTCCTTCACTTTCCTATCAACATCTCTTTTTCTCCCTGTCCTCCCCTTAAAAGGTATGCTCCTCTGAAAAGTGGAAATGAAAAATTAGTAACATATCACCCAGAGAATGTACTCTATAGTAATTGAAAATAGACTTAAAATTCAGTACCTTAAGTAACATATCACTCAGAGACGCTATCGTTTCTTTCTCTAAAATCTGAATGTCTTGGAGGCATTCCTCAACTGTTGGGGCGGTCGCAGAAGCTTCTTTCTTATAAAGTTATCAACAATAGAGAAAATTTAGATAACTTGACTATAACGACCCTATGCAACAAAGAGAGTGATGTTCGTTACCTCTCCCATCAGAGTATCAGCCTCATCTGCCGTGAAAGATAGCAGGCCCTCTTCTCGAGGAAGAGGTAGTAGGCACCTCACAACCTGAAATCGAATAGTTAATCTCGGTTAGAAGAAGTGAGTACTAGGGGAGTACAGAAGCTCTAGGTCTAACCTGGGTCTTCTTTAGCCTCCCATCACGGATCTGTCTGATAAGGGCTGCATGGTCACTCCTCCGTGTATCGATCCCTGTGATCCACTTTAATAGGCGTGGATGTGCATCTAGAGCTGAAGGTGCCCACAAGGTAGTATGCTCAAAGAGCTACACCTGGAATGAAGACAGACAGTCAGCCTTTAGAGAACAAAAAACCAAACTTACAAAAGAGTAATCATGTATATAATATATGTACTCTTCACCTGTAGCACAATAGCGCATCCGGTGATATATCCTGTATTTCCGTTTTTGGAATATGAATCCAATGACTCTACCAGGAAGTCGTAGACAGGGTATGCCCAAGCAATTCTTCCCACAGTCTCTGCTCCTAAGTAGGGGAAGAGGCAGGATTTCGTCCTATGATCCACAGGGTCAGCTCTGGCAAAAAGCACAGAGCAGCACAGAAGCAGCAAGACATGTCTCACTGTTGCGTGGACCGATGCAATCTCATCCGATCTGGACTCCGCCCTTATAACATCTGCAATCTCACCAAATCTCGCCCAAGCACCGGAAAACCTCCAACCTTCGACCTCCTCTGTCAAATGCCAGTCTATTCGTATTCTACCTCCTATAAGGCTTAGGCTCAATGCCAATGCTAAATCCCTGACCTCAAAGGGGAGTAATATGCCACCTATTTTAAATGCCCTAGACTTGGGTATCCAAGATCGCACGAGGACGGTCACTATTGCCTTGTGCAATTTCAGACCTTCCAAATTAAGCAAGGCCCCAAATGGGCCGCTCTTTAGCATATCGGTATGTGCTTTCCTCAACTCAAGGGACCTGAAGAAGTCGTCAAACTTAGAGGGGCAACATCTCGACGTAGCATAAGACGCCTGCAAAACAAACCATTATTAGATATATACAACATTTTAAAAAATACAAGGCTTAAAAGAATAACGGAGGCATTACCATGGTTTGATGAGATGATCACTAGCAGGAAAAGATGGAATCAAATCCACTAAATTAGATTTGGACCTGTTCAAACATAATGTGATGAAAAAAAGTTAACAAATGATTTAAACCAACTAATTTCTCAAATATTTCGGGTTTAAAATAATGATTTTTGATCAATTTTTGGTTTAAACTATTGATTTTTCAAGATTTAGGGGTTTAAACAAATGCTATATATCAAATATTGGTTTAAACCATTGTTTTTCAAAACTTAGGAGCTGATTTCAAAACTAGAAAGGGTTTAAACAAATGATTTCTCAAAAATTATTGATTTAAACCATTTATTATTCAAGATTTAAGGGTTTAAACCAATGATTGCTCAAAAATTATTGCTTTAAACTATTGATTTTTCAAGATTTAGGGGTTTAAACCAATGCTTTATATCAAATATTGGTTTAAACCAATATTTTTCAAAACTTAGGGGCTGATTTCCGAAATAGAAGGGGTTTAAACAAATGATTTATCAAAAATTATTGATTTAAACCATTTATTATTCAAGATTTAGGGGTTTAAACCAATGATTGCTCAGAAATTATTGGTTTAAACTATTGATTTTTCAAGAATTAGGGGTTTAAACCAATGCTTTATATCAAATATTGGTTTAAACCATTATTTTTCAAAACTTAGGGGCTGATTTCCGAAATAGAAGGGGTTTAAGTAAATAATTTGTCAAAATTATTGATTTAAACTATTTATTATTCAAGATTTAGGGGTTTAAACCAATGATTGGTCAGAAATTATCGGTTTAAACTATTGATTTTTCAAAAATTAGGGGTTTAAACCAATGCTTTATATCAAATATTGGTTTAAACCATTATTTTTCAAAACTTAGGGGCTGATTTCTGAAATAGAAGGGGTTTAAACAAATGATTTGTAAAAAATTATTGATTTAAACCATTTAATATTCAAGATTTAGGGGTTTAAACCAATGATTGGTCAGAAATTATTGGTTTAAACTATTGATTTTTCAAGAATTAGGGGTTAAACCAATGCTTTATATCAAATATTGGTTTAAACCATTATTTTTCAAAACTTAGGGGCTAATTTCCAAAATAGAAGGGGTTTAAACAAATGATTTGTCAAAAATTATTGATTTAAACCATTTGTTATTCAAGATTTAGGGGTTTAAACCAATGATTGGTCAGAAATTATTGGTTTAAACTTTGATTTTTCAAAATTTAGGGGTTTAAACCAATGCTTTATATCAAATATTGGTTTAAACCATTATTTTTCAAAACTTAGGGGCTGATTTCCGAAATAGAAGGGGTTTAAACAAATGATTTGTCAAAAATTATTGATTTAAACCATTTATTATTCAAGATTTAGGGGTTTTAACAAATGATTGCTCAGAAATTATTAGTTTAAACTATTGCTTTTCAAGAATTAGGGGTTTAAACCAATGCTTTATATCAAATATTGGTTTAAACCATTATTTTTCAAAACTTAAGGGCTGATTTCCAAAATAGAATGGGTTTAAACAAATGATTTCTCAAAAATTATTGATTTATACCATTTATTATTCAAGATTTAGGGGTTTAAACCAATGATTGCTCAGAAATTATTGGTTTAAACTATTAATTTTTCAAGAATTAGGGGTTTAAACCAATGCTTTATATCAAATATTGGTTTAAACCATTATTTTTCAAAACTTAGGGGCTGATTTCCGAAATAGAAGGGGTTTAAACAAATTATTTCTCAAAAATTATTGATTTAAACCATTTATTATTCAAGATTTAGGGGTTTAAACCAATAAGGTGAGAGAAATTATTAGTTTAAACCATATATTGTCAAAATATTAACGGTTTTCTCAACTAATTTTCAAAAAATTTGAGGTTTTAACCAATGATTTAGAAGAAATATTGGTTTAAACCATCATTTATCAAAACTTAAGAGTTGTTTTCCGAAATACAAGGGATAGAAGCTGTTTTCTGAAATAGAAGGAATTCAAACCAATGATTTTTCAAACATTATTGGTTTAAACCATTTATTATTCAACATTTAAGGGTTTAAACCAAGAATGTGTGAGAATTATTGGTTTAAACCATATAGTTCTGAAAAATTAGGGGTTCTGTAAACTGAATAGGGGTTTTAACAAAATATTTCTATCAAATATTGGTTGAAACCATTATATTTCAAAACTTAGGGGATTTCCAAAATATAGGGTGTTCTCAACTGATTTGGGAAAATATAGGGTTTCCTAAACTCATTTTCTCAATTTTAAACCAATGATTTATAACAAATTATTGCTTTAAACACATAATTTGTGAAAAATTCGGGAGCAATTACGGGTTTAAACCAGACTTTAGGGCTATAAACCATACATTTCTAACAAATTAATGGTTCAAACAAAACTTTAGGTCTTTAAACTATATATTTCTTAACAAAATATGGTTTTAAACCAAACTTTAGGTCTTTAAACCATAGATTTCTAAAAAAAATAGGGTTTTAAACCAAACTTTGGGGCTTTAAACCATAGATTTCTAAAAAATAGGGGTTTTGAGAGAGAGAGTACTGATTTTCCCAAAACCCCTAAACTGATTTTCTCAAAACCCCTAATTTTTTGTTTCTAAACTGATTTTCTCAAAACCCTAACTTAATATCTGAAAAACTAACTGAGAGGGAGAGACTACCAACCTGGGAGAGGAGGTTCGCTCAAAATCAGAGGCTACCGAAGAGAGAGGGCCGGAGAGAGGGTGCCGTCAAGAGAGAGGGTGCCGTCCAGAAAGAGCGTGCCGTCGACAGAGAGGGTGCCGTTGAGAGAGAGGGCCGGAGAGAGGGAGAGAGAGAGAGGGGGGGTTCCGTCGACAGAGAGGGTACCGTCGAGAGAGAGAAATGCCGAAGAGAGAGTGCCAGAGAGACAACACCGACGGCCGGCGAGAGAGAGAGAGAGAGAGAGAGAGAGATGTGAAAATAAAAACGTAGAGAGATGTGAAAATAAAAAAGTAAAGTTTTTGAGGGTAAAATCAACGATTTTTACCTGAGGGTAGATTTGTCTTAAAAATCTCAAACCAGTCACTATCACTCTACATTGGTCATTTACAACTCTCCCCCCTTGACACGTCATTATCACATCAAACCCCTTTTTTTTGGTCATTTTCTCTTTTATAAAACAGCAAAGCAATTCATTTATATAAATCAAACTAACCTATAAAATTCAAACCTTTATTGACCTGGTCAGTGATCATATTAATGTAATGCATGAAATGGCAGCATGAACAAACAGGTTCCTAAAAGAATAATTGTTTAACGAATAGAAATTCGAAAAAAATATATATATGACCCAAATGGGTATTTCTATTTCCTACTTTCCACTCCACTTCTTGACAAAATCAATGCCTGATATGAGCTAAATTACAAAAATTAAAGAGAAAAAACGTACTAACAATAACACCCAAAACAAAACAAAAATATGTTACATCCAAAACCAGTTTTAAAAAAAAACCCAATAAAAAGAGAAATTATGGGAAAAAATGGTTCAGAGATATGATGCCAAAAAACAAGAAAAGATCTCACCTTTGAATTATTGATCAATCATGATCTTGAAGATAGTTATGATACATGAGCAAGTAAATCAGATTGGCTTCATGGTTTTTCCACCTGACCCAATAACAAAGACAAAATAAAGACTAGGAAAAGAATCTATGGGAGTGATAAGATAAAAAAAGGTAAATGGGGTTGAATAGAATTTTATTTTTTTTCCTTGTATTTTTTGCTTACATGGCTTCAAAAAGAGGAAGGAGGAGAGAAAAGAGAAAGGGGTTTGGTCAGATCAGAGTGAGGTCCACGCCAGTAGTTATCTCTAGCGGGTGGTAATATCTATCCTAACCGTTTTGGCCGTGGAACGGATATGGTATTTGACTTTGAAATACTCATGGCCTTGATGAAGGAAAATGAACATGACCCAGACCCAATGCCCAGTAGAACATTTCCTTGGTGATTTTGATCGTGACCGTTGATACGAGGAATTAAGATCTTATTTGCAAGATTGGGGGCATCAACGGCTTAAAGATGTATTTAGAAGTATTTTCTACATGCTTGATAAAAGGTATATAATTATTTCTGATCAACTAACCTGCTACCCAATAACAACATCAAAGATGTAGAGGCCTCCATCGGTGGAAGAGAAAAGTATGGCATGCGGGCAATGATTTTAAACAACTACACTCTGCGTGTAGTTTTGGACTTTAGTTCACAACACATTAATCTTGAAAAAGTGGAGAAACAAAGGCCCTTCTGCCCTTCCTGATAGGGGTGGACATGGTTTGGTTCGGTTCGGTTTTGGGCTAAACCCAGAACTGAACCATATATATTCGGTTCCCTGAAATTGGAACCAGAACCGAACCATATATGTATGGAACCGAACCGAACCAGAACCATATATAATCGGTTCGGTTCTGGGTTTACCCAACCTTCACCAAGTGACAACCCTTCTCAACTGAGTTTCTGTTGTGTTTTTAGTTTTTAGTTTTAAGTTAAAACTTATAAGTTAAAAGGGGGTGAATTAAAACGCTGTGGGGTGATTTTATCAAATGAGGAGTGGGGTGATTTTATCAAATGGGCGTGGGGTGATTTTAAGGACTTAAGGTGAGGGTCGGTTCTCGGTTCGGTTTTCGGTTCCGGAATCCGAAACCCAGAACCGAACCGAATTTGCACCGGTTCCCGGATTTCGGAACCGGAACCGAACCATATACATATAGAACCGAACCGAACCGAACCATATGTGCCGGTTCGGTTCGGTTCCTCGGTTCGAACCGGAACCATGTCCACCCCTACTTCCTGATACTATCAGAGCCCGGTCTCAATCATTCTCTTTGTAGTCTCATTTTGAATATTTTATTATTGGAAAATGATATGGAAACCGAGAATAGGATCTAATAGGACCTAGCAGAGAATACACCATGAGTTCAAAAAGAAAAATACTTTTTTATGATTTCCCAAAAATTAAGGGCCGGCTCACGTCAGTTGCAATGTTGTGGCGTGAATTAATTTGCTTGGTCCCCATTTAGGTTCTATTCTCAGTTTCCCTATCACTACTCTTTATTATTTCTTATTGTCTCTTTCGGCTGGCCTCTAATACGTATCGAGTCCCTCCAGTTCCAAGCCCTCAAATGGAAACCCTACCATTAAGAACAACTACTATATTAGTTATATCGGCAACATTCCTCGATCCGTCGTTGCCATCCAACTGAAATCCTAGGAACTAAGAATGGAAATATTATTAAGTATACCGACATCATCTCTTCCACTTGATCCGAGTTGATTAAGATAGATAGTCAATCCGTAGATCAGAAACGGCAACGTTATTAAATATACCACCAGCGTTTTTCCCTCTCAAACCGTTATATCCACCAAAGGAACCATCGTTGATTAAGGTGGTCGATCGCCCCAATCAGAAATATAAACATTATTAAATATACGTGTAAAGTATAAAAGATTAAATGATGCCATCTCCATCAACTTAAGCTTTTGGAGTAACTGGTCATTTCACATGGTATCAAAGCCAAAGGTACTAAGTTCAAAGCTCCCGAATAGCAAAAATTCACATGCAATGGCCAGATCCAAAGGAGGGACCACATGTTCCACGTGTAGGCCAACCCTAGAAAGAGGGGGCTACACATAGGGGAAGTGTTAAAGTATAAAAGATTAAATAATGCCATCTCCATCAGCTTAAGCTTTTGGAGTAACTTATTGTTTCACAATATTGCCAACGTTTTCCCAATCGAACCGTTATAAACAAAACATAGTTGATTATGATGGTTGGTTGCCCCAATAAAAAAAATGGCAACGTTATTAAATATACCGCCAACGTTTTTCCCACTTGAGCCGTTATATCCACTAATTGAACCATCGTTTATTAAGGTACTCAATCGCCCCAATTAGAAACGACAACGTTATTAAATATACCGCTAGCGTTTTTTACAATCGAACTGTTATATTCACTAATCGAATCATCATTTATTAAGGTAGTCGAAACAATGTTTTTCCCACTCTATTAGGGGTGTAAATGGATATTCGGAAATTCGATTACAGTCCGCATCCGAATCCGTTTAAAGCGAATATTATCCGAATCTGTTTCAAGCGGATATTATCCGAATCCGTTTATTAGATATCCGGCTCTTAGCGGATGCGAATCTGGTAAATGGTATATCCGATCCATTTAACATCCGAATCCGAGAAATAAATCCTTTTTATTTATTATTAATAATATCATTAATATTTATTTTTAGTAATGACACACTATCTTTTGTTTCTATAAGAAAAGTGAATATTTTTTTTAGAAAAAAAATATAAAAACAAAAATAACCCAAACCCATGCCATCAAAATAGCCCAAACTCATTCCATCATATACAAAAAAAAAAAAAAAGGAAAAACCCAAAGACCACTATCAGCCATCCCCATCGCCTCCCTCTCTCTCTCTGCCTTTGTTTTAAAAGGAAGAAGAGGATCTCATATATTTTAAGGTTCGAGAGTTAATTTTGTGAAGAGAATGTAGAGGTTTAGTTTTAAGGTTTGAAAAATTCATTCGAGTAAGTAGGAGAAAAAAGATAAACCGCTGCAATAAAATGTTCGAATTTACCGGATAAACGGATACGGATAATATCTGAATTCGAACAATATCCGACGGATACGAATTCGGTAATAGATATTAAATATCCGTCGAATCAGAATCCGAATCCGAATCCAAATTCGGATAGTGTATACTGTAATCGAATTCAGATATAGCCATATCCGCTCCGAATTCGATCCGTTTACACCCCTACACTCTATGAACATCAACGTCTGTCTCTTATAGAGGCGAGCTATAAGTTGAGGTGTACTCTCTTGCAACAAATATGAGGAGACTATATGGCTCTAATGGTATCAGGAAGGGCTAAAAGGTCTTGTGCCTCCACTTTTCCAAGATTCATGCGTGTTTTGAACTATATTCTAAAATTACGCGCATAGTGTAGTTGTTGTGTAATCATTACCCGCATTATGTACTTTTCTATTGGTGGAATATCGCCAGAGTGCATTTAATGTTCTTTGACTTTTACAGGTTATAAATGCACTTTGGTCACGTTCCACCAACGGGGGCGCCCTTTCATCTAGTTTTTGCAAGGGCGCCCCTGAGTTTAGCATTCCTCTTGTCTTAAAGGATATTTTCTTAAGTTAAACTTGATTGTTCTCATAGGAGGTGTTTGATTGCTGATGATCTAACATGGAATAAGACCCCTCCCACATTGCATGTTGGCATGGATAGCTTGTCTCGAATTAGCTTTATCTTTTGTCCGCCTATTTTGTTCCCTATCATGTAATTATTTTCGTCTCTATCAAGACATAAATTATCTAGAGGAATGATAGAGTGAAGGGTACTGTGGACCCCGATCCTGAGGAGGTGGCGAGGAACGAGTCCCCGTCGGTCCTTTAGATCACCACATGTAGGAGAGCTCTACCAAGGAACTCTCGAAACGGTGTCACATTCAAAGAATAGCATGAGTGGCGAATAAATGAGATACATCTTGATCCAAGGACAAAGCCCCAAACCAAGACTTATCTAAAAGAGTAAAGAGTCGTCATCCATAGATAGGCCATGGAACAAAAAATAAATGCTCTGTTTGCAACGGATAACCAGAGAAGAGAGGGTTCGTGCCTGATTACGATTTAGGAAGGTGTTAGGCATCCAACTCACATGAGCGCACTCGGTCTCTTATGCCATTTTTTAATTAACTTTGAAAAGTTTTGAGCGAAAATCATGTGAAATGAGAACAAATATCCCCGAGAAAACGTCTACCTAAACATGCATGACCCGGGGATGGCCAAAAGAAAACAAATAAGTCCTAAAGAGAAATAATATCAGTATCACCTGACATTGGAATAAACACTAGAATCCGCCGTCTCTCAAAGAGGCAGAGAAAACTAGAGTTTATCCAATACCAAATAACCCTGCTATCTATCTCCACACATCACATCTAACATCCATGCCTAAAGAGAGCTAGAACCAGTATTATCTGTCATTAGAATGATCACTAGAATCCATCGTCTCTCAAAGAGGCGGAGAAAACTAGAGTCAATCCGATAATAGATAACCCTGCTTCTGGTCTCTATACATCCCATATAATCCTAACTCATCACATCTAGTAAAGCAGTAAACATACGCATGCGCATCTACAGCTGAACAGGTAATAAAATAAAAGAACAAATATAATGAACAAATATGATGAAATATGATAAGCACGAAAAACAGTAAAAAAGCTACAACTAAACAAATAAGCAGTAAATGAGCAATAAAGAACTACAACAAAGCATGTGAAGCTACAGCTAAACAAGTATATGATAAAGAAGTGAATGCTATGGCTAAGCATGTGAAGAGCAATAATGAAAGCAATAAAAGGAAAAGTACACTACAACTAAACATATAAAACCGTACAAGAAATAAAGGTAATCAAAAGAAAGAAGTAAACACAGTAGCATGTCCATATACAAGAAACAATGCTGAATAACAGAACCAAATCCTAAAATGTTAACAACAAGCCCTAAAACTCTAAATGTTTGATGGTTCTGTAACCTAAAAGTTATGAATACTTTGTAAACTTGGTAACTTAGACACAAAATTAACAAAATGAGTCGAGAGATAAGGGCTACAAGGATCCACAATTGACAATGAACTCAAAGAATGGAATAAATTGACTTTAAGCTCAACAAAGCTAAAAAATGATTGGAACCTCAACAGAGCGCTCCTAAAATATCAAAATGACAATGAAATTCACATCAAAATGGACCCTGTTTTGAAAAGAACTCACACTCTAATCTCACCTTTCAAATCAACATATTTCTACACATGTAGTCATAAATTAAACACTCCAAGTGTCAATTCCCTAGTGAAGAAACTCTTGTTTGTTCAGCTGATATCCATTCCTTCAAAATTTTGCAGAACCATCTTATTTATTCAGGATTTTCTGATTAGAAGGGACAAATATTGACAGTTGAAGTGCACAATACAATGAAGACAGGTTCAGCTTTTGTGCAATCCAAGTGAGAAACAGGTGATTTCTGAATGGGTAATGACTCTTCTATTCATACACAATCTGTTCATTTCTTCACTTTTGATAGGTTTCCATGAACAGAAGCCTGCCCACATGGATCCCTCTCAAAGAGGAAGTTGAAGGGGATTATTGAGTAGCTTCTTACTACAAGGGAAGTTGGAGAAAATTATTGGATAGCTTCTTACTACTAAGAGAGTTGGAAGAGAGTCCAATAACTACGAAACATATGTATTCTCCCTCACATTTCCATCGTACAGAACACTTGAAGTGACTGGGCGGGCAAGGTTGTCAGCAACCAAATTTAATGGGCCTTTCAAATCCCAACACAGATACCATTAGAGGAGAAAGGTGCATCCAAATGCCCTTTAGGTTCAGAGATGGGGATATCAACGGAGAGACACAAGGCTCTAGGGAATACATCAGCTTTGAATGGACTGGTCTCAAGGAGAATTAAGTGCTCTTTCTCATTCAGAGAACCAATCTCATTACTTGTATTTAGGGGTTTCAAATATCTAGAGGGCATTTCTTCAAGATTGAGAGAGACAATACTAGCAACACCCCACTATGATATACAATTATACACCTACAGACACAGACACATATGCACACATTCATACACAGACACACCTACACACATATACACACTCACTTACACACACACACACACACACACACACACACACACACACACACACAGATAATACCATTCGAATCATACATTCCAGAACAAAATTGCAGTCCACTAAACCTAACTTCTTTTCAAAATGAACACTCTTGGCAATCCATGAGCAAGTCCTTTTTCCAACATACTAAAAAAAATCAATAAAAACAGAGCAAAATTTACAAACTATACATCATTACTCCACGCATTTTATATGAACCAAGGTTTGCCGGAAATTATTTTTAGTGTTATCCATAGAACTATAATATGACTATAAAATAATCATATATTTTCTGAGAAAAGCTAATTATATAATCAAAGGAGATCATGACAAATAATACAATATTAGGCTTCATCAGAATCAGTAGCCGTGCAATAAAACTTAAACAGAAACATATAATTAACTCATAGATATATGCTAATATCACATTTAAAGAATATGAGATTTGAAGAATTTCTTTATCCTTTGCAGAAAACTATTTTAAACGGAAGATTGTGATGAAATTCATTAAACCTACACATCAATTCATCATCAGGTTAACAGAAGTAAAGAAAAAACAAAACCTGTAGCAATAAAAAAAAATCACCAAATCATACACGAAAACATCAACAAGTAAAAAATCTATCCTCTGATCTGTCGATTCCTTCTTATTCTTCTAATTCTTCTCTTCAAACTGACTTGTAATGAACAGCAAAAAAGACCTGAAACAAGCTCTTCCTCCTCCTTTTTTCTTGTCTCTTCCTTCGAAATTGCTTCAAAATCCTCTAGAAATACTATTGATCTTGCTAAATTCTGAGAGTTCTTGCTAAAGAGTATGGCCGGAGATCTAACCTCACCGGAAAATGTAGGATTTCGCCGGAAAAGATGAAAGCTTAGCTAGGGTTTCAGTTTGAAAAAGCTAGGGTTTCAACACAGAATCCGTTGAAGAAGTTGAAGACAGATAAGATCTAAAGAGGGTATGATGTTTGAGTGAAGAAGAGGATCGGCAGGAGATCAATCGGAGTTTGCCGGAGCTTCGCCGGGGAAGAGGATATGATCAGAAAGAGGAAAAATTAGAGTCTTGTAAAATACTCTCGTTCTCTAGGGTTTGGAAGAGGAAACCCAAAAAATGCCTAAAATGATGGTTTCACCTCTTTTTATAGAAAGCTCCCATAATTTTTAATCCCCATAAGTTGCTCAGACAATCCCTCTTTAGTGTATACTTAACAATGTTTTGCTGGATAGGGCGGTCCAGCGGGAAAACATAATGAAAATTAAAATGATAAAATAAATACCCCATTAATTACCCAGGGACAGCTCCCTACTACAAAATACATAACCAAGCCACCCCCCGAACCAGCTAAATCACTCCCCTTATTCGTACACTATCCTACACTACACTATCTACCTCACTCGTTCGCTAAGCAAACCGCAACGGATTTCAACGAAATTTTAGAATGACCTAATTGGGACTCTAACCTACTCTAGAGACAAACTTGGGACACTAGATCATTGATTTACTTGGGTTTTTGGTCAAACAAAGTGAATAAGGGTTCGGTCGAAATGGGGTGTCTACAAGTACCCTTGCAAATAGCTCAACGGCAATGGTGGCCCCATTGGATCCAGATCACTCACCACAACTGGAGCCTACTCCATGAAAAATAACCAAAATAACCATATATCAAAGAAAATGATTAAAATACCTTATCCCATTAAAATGACAAAATAACCACACCTTATATAAAGTTAACAAAGTGCCCCTATATCGAAGAAAATGATAAAAATACTCTTATCCCTATGAGGTATAGGTGAATGAAAGATGAAGGTATTTCCTACAAGATAGGGATATTTTGGTATTATTATATGAAAAAGGGTGCTTTGACTGCTTTTTTGATAAGATATGGCTATTCAAATCATTTCGTGGAGATGGGGATTCATGGGATAATGGTACTTTGGATATATTTTGGGATATAACTATTTTTGTAATTTATAATGATATGGGGATGTTCTACGATTTTTCTTTTTCTCAAACTTACCATGCATACGCAATTTTGTGTAAGGGTTTTTTGGTCATTTTTCATGAGGTAGGCTATTTTGGTCGATTTTTTATGAGATAAGAGTATTTTGGTTATTTTCTATGAGATATGAGTATTTTAATTATCTTTTATTATATATATATATATATATATATATATTGGCCATTTATTTATAAAATATGAGTATTTTGGTCATTTTATGAAATACGTTTGTTTTAAGATTTTTTTTATTTTTTAGGATTTTTTCAAATTTTAATTTTTATCCCACGTCAATGAAAAAGGTAAAAGATGTTGTTCAACAATCTTGGCCCTCAGGCCTGTATCTCGATATCTACCTTATTTACGTTTCAGAAGTCTTGATGAGCATACTCATAAGCCTAGTTTGGATTGCATGAATTTTTTGGGAAAGTTTGGAAAGGAAAAATATTTTTTAAATTTCCTATTTTTTTACAGATGAAAAAAGACAATTTGAATGCACCCTATTCTATTTTTATTTAGAGGGACCTTTAATTTATGATAATATCCCTCTAAAATAACCACAATTATATCATTTCCCTCTAAATCAAGGAAAGAAAAAATTTCTTAAGAATTATTTGATGATATTTACAGAGTATCGTCTTACAAAAAAACAGAGTGAAAAAGTACAATGAAATTAGAGAATGGTAATGGGAATGGAGAGAGGCCATGGAAATCTTCAAATTAGAAAATCGTTGTACAATGGCAGGAAGATTAATCAATTCGAAATGAATGGAATGGGGGAGGAGAGGCTGCTTCTTATAGAAGATCCAAATATGGCCTTTCGCCATCACAGCTCTTCACCATGGCCGTTCGACCACCACGGCCTTTCCCAAAAGCCGTTCAACACACTCCTTCTCACTCCCACCGTTTCAGTCTAATGGTTGGGAAATAGTGTTCATTCAATTACATCTCCCACCCTGCCATTGTCTCACCTACCATCATCCTTAGATGTGATCAACCTAACGATGCCCCACACTAAGTCAAAAGCTGACGTGGCATAACATCAACATCATTTCCCATCAACGCACGTGCACATGCATGCAGAAAAAAAACATTTAGTTTTTTTACTAAAAATAAATACATATATAGATATCAAAAAATTATGCTTGAAGTATGTTTGTGCAAATGATGTTTGGGAAAACATCTTACGATGAAGGTTATTTACTCCATTGCTTCATATCCATCTGACTGAGAGCAAATGATCACTTGGTCTTATATCAGGAATTTATCTTCCAATGAAGGTTGTTGCCCATTCATTGTCCTTTGGATCCTCCAATGAAGTTTATTTTCCCATTCGTTATTCTTTGGATCCCCCAACGAAGGTTATTTGCTCATTCGTTGTTTCTTACCAATCAAGGGCTAACTTGCCAATTGATATTATATCACGATTTCACCACACAATTCATTGTGCTTTTCTGATCATAACACGATTCTCTATAGGGATTTAACCAACAATGAGGGTTATATTTACCCTTCCATTGCAGATTCTCCATACAATGAATAAATAGTCGTGAATTTTCAATCAAAGGCTAATTAGCCACCGCGATTGCTTGTCACCTATGACCATTCGTGATCTAACTAAATTATCATCCATAGGGATTTAACCTACAATGAGGGTTTTAATTACCCTTCCATTACGGATTTACCTGACAACGGAATATTCGTTGTGGATTTCTGATCGAAAGCTAAAAAGCCATCACGATCGTTCGTCACCTAAGGTCATTAATCGCCTCTCAACCCCATGGAGTAGATGTGTGTAACGACCTAATTACGCATAGGGTCGTTGTTGGAGTATGCCCTGAAAAGCCAGTAGAATGATATTTAATAATCAGTAAAGGTTTATTTCATGACATAAATGGATAATTATATTAATGAATGTGTGAGTGCTTATTTTATAACACGTTCATCCTTAGGTAGCATAGTAGAAATGTCATAATCAAAGGATTCAAAGGTCTAAGGGAGCAAGGAGATATAGCATCTCGGTTCAATGCAAGCGTTAATAGTTCCTAGTTGGGAAAGATACTGGACATCTTTTTCTGTAAACAACTAACACCAGTCCTGCATACATGCACGTGTCATGAGATGACCTATCTCAGTCATCGTGGCAGTGGACCCTAAGCAAGAAGAGTAGGTGCGACAATTGGATCGCGCAACCGAACCGGATCAAATAAAGAACAACTTGTGGACAAGTGAGTATAAAGTTGTTCTACCGGATCAACCGAACCGCGTAGTTCGAAGCTTTTTTCTGAGTATAAAGGTTGCCTACGTACCCCAAAGAAGGATTGGGAACAGGTCCGCGTAGTTCGAGGCTTTTTGCTGAGGAGAACTAATTATGTAGTTTGGCTTTGCCAAATGGGATCGAACCTGAAATGATCAGGTTGCCATGTACCCCAAAGAAGGGTTAGGATTAGGTCCGCGTAGTTTGAGGCTTTTCTGTGGGAAAAATGATCGAAGGGTAACCTGAAAGATTTTGTTGGCTTCGCCAAAGGGTGACCGAACCTGAAATGATCAGGCTGCCTACGTACCCCAAAGAGGTTGGGATCAGGTCTGTGTATTTCGAGGCTTGAAGGCATCTTCAAAAGGTATTTTGAATTTGGTAGGTGAGTTATTTTAGGCTCTGGTCGATACAAGAAGAACTTCGATATTTAGGAGTAATATCATTTTAATTGATCGAAGTTGGTAGGTTCAGAAATTCTATCTCCATTTTGGTCAAGAACTCTGACGGCTTTTTCGGACAGGATTTCATCAACGATGTAGGGGCCAGACTAGTTAGGTCCAAGGATTTAAATTTCGGTTTCGGTACTGGTTTCGGACCCCTTGAAAAATGAAATTTCGACTGAAATTTTGAAATTTCGGCCGAAATCTGGCGAAACAAGAAAAAGAGTATTTTAGTCAATATAAAATTTCGGTCGAAATTTTGGTAAAATATTAAAATAATTAAAAAAACAGGTTTTTGGGTGAAATTTGGGGGAAAAACAAAATTTTGATTGAAATTCTGAAATTTTGGCCGAAATAAAATACAGTTTCGGGTAATAGCGATTTCGGTGTCGGTCTCCACTGAAATCCGAAATTTAAAACCATGGTTAGGTCTAAATTTTCCCCGTGGATCGAAGATAGAAGCTCGGCATTCTCTGGGAACCATATCCTCCTTTTTGAGTTCTCATATTCGAACTTTCTTATTGAAAGCTCTTTCTATTCTGCGCTGATAGCCTTATACGTGGTACGCTGCTTTCAACATTTTCTCATCCATCATGCATAGCTCTTGATGACGAATGCGGACCCATTCAGATTCTAGCTGATTGATTTCCATCAGGATTCTGAGCGACGGGATTTTCAATTCGATCGGCAGGACAGCTTCCATACCATATGTGAGTGAGTACGGGTGGCTCCTGTGGATGTACGGACAGACGTTCTGTATGCCCAAAGTGCGAGTGGAAGCATACTCGACCAATCCATGTAGGATCGAGTCATTTTTCAAAGAATAGTCTTGATATTCTTGTTAGCTGCTTCAGCAACGCCATTAGTCTGAGGTCGATACGGAGATGACTTATGGTGCTTGATTTTAAATTCTTCACACAATGAGGCTATTTCTTTCTTAAAGTGGGAACCATTGCCTGATATCAACTCGTGAGGGACTCTATATCTACAGATGATGTTGGCCCTAATAAACTTGGCAACTGATGCCGACGAAATTGAAGAATACGACTGGGCTTTCGATCCATTTGGTGAAGTAGTTGATTGCAACAAGTATATATACTCATGCTTGCTAGAGGATTTAGGAGAGATCTTGCCAATGATGTCAATACCCCAAACTGAGAAAGGCCACGGAGATGTGAGTGACTGAAGCTCCGATGGTGGCACATGTATCCTGTTAGCATGAATCTGACTTAAGTTACATTTTTTGACAAAAGAGAAGCAGTCTGCTTCGAGGGTAGTCCAGAAGTAACCAAGACGAAGGATCTTCCGTGCTAACATCTTTCCATTCATGTGAAGACCGCAGACACCGGAGTGAACATCTTCTAAAGTTTTTGTTGCTCTATCTTCATCGACACAAATGAGCTGGACTCCGTCAAATGATCTACGGTAGAGGTCTGCTCCACAAATGACATATTGTGGACCCCGATCCGAGGACGGTGTGGGAACGAGTCCCTAACACCCTCTTGAATCAGCCACGTATGAAGGAGAGCTCTACCAAGGAACTCTCGAAACGGATGCCACCCTCATAGCATAGCACGGGTAACGATATAAAAGAGATACCTCTCGATTCGGGCACAAGTCCGGATTCGAAACGTATCTAAACAAACTCAGAGTCGCCATCCATGGTATACGGCCATGGATCCTCAAACAAAATAGGCTCTGTATACCATGGATAACCAGAAATGAATGAGTTCGTGCCTGATTACGAATGGAGAAGGTATGAAGAGCACCCCCAATTCGTCCGAGTGCAAGCACTTGGTCTCTTATGCCATTTATTATTAACCTCGAAGAGTTTCGGGCGAAAATCATATGAAATAGGAACAATCCTCAGGAGTCGTCTACCTAAGCATGCATTTCCTGAGGATAAAGAAATAAGCATACACAAAATGAAATAAAAAAAGTGTCACCTAAGCAAAGCTAGGTTATGAGTGACATGCCTAATGGGTGTCTAAGTTCTGGTGGATATACACATGCAGGCTACAGCTAAAGGTATAGTATCAGTACAAGAAAAGAAATTTAAAATTAACAGTTAATCATGAATAGTAAATGAAATAAGAAATAAACAAAATGCCAGGCAAATAACAGAATAATGAAATAAAAACCTACGGCGTGCACATAGCGCCTATCTACAATGGGGTGAATACATAGCACCTAATATAAAATCCTAACACATCTCATCTAGAAAGCAGTAAATGACAGATAGCAATTGCAATAATAAAAATCTATGGCGTGCACATAGCGTCTATCTACAATGGGGCGAATACATAGCTCCTAGTATAAAATCCTAACACATCTCATCTAGAAAGCAGTAAATGACAGATAGCAATTGCAATAATAAAAACATATGGCGTGCACATAGCGCCTATCTACAATGGGGCGAATACATAGCGCCTATCTACAATGGGGCGAATACATATCGCCTAATATAAAATCCTAACACATCCCATCTAGAAAGCAGTAAATGACAGATAGAAAATGCAGTAATATCGTAAAGTGTTACAGCTAAGAAGATGAACCTGTGCAATGAGTAAACATCAGTAGATGATAGTAAAGGATAATAATCAGTAACCTAATAAAGATAGAGAATTACAGCTAAACATGTGAGAACTACAGCTAAGCAGGTAATAGCTACAACTAAGCAAGTAGGTAAGCAAGGAAATGAACACACACTACCATGATTCTATGCGAAAATCATTATCAATATGCAAACACAAACCCAAAAGTACTATCAACAAAACCTAAGACTCTAATACTTCGGCCCGGGTCCTTGGATAGTCTGATATTCATCCAAAGAAGCCTACGTATCCCCGCCTCCACGAGAATCAAGGCAACGTAGTTCTTCGCACCTATTCTAAGCTATGATGCCTAAGACATCTAGACCTCTATTCTAGACTCGATCTAAAAGACCAGACTAGTTATTAAAGCTTCATGAGCGATTATTTAGATTTCAGTGAATTATAGATTTTACGACACCCTATATGCCCTAAGCTAATGCAGGTGATTCCTACAACCTATGTGTAACTAGGCTGTGTTTCCTAAGGAAAACAAATGGTTGACTAACGCATCCTATTCTAGTCATCAATCGGCAATGTGAATCGCCCACTGACCGGACGGAGGCGCTCCTATAACTCTAGGACAAACCCCTAACTCTAAAAACAAGCACACAACAACCACAACAAATCAAAGACAAACCCCCTAACTCTAAAAGAAACTCTCTATCTAGGAGAAGCTCCTAACTCTAAAGGAAGAGCTTTTTGAAAAAAACGGTTTAAAAGAAAAAGGTTAAAGTATATTTATTTACAAAGTTTGGCTGAACTTGGGACATGGATCCCGAGCTGTGCTACGTACCTCGAGGAAGAGGATCAAGCCAACGTAGTTCGAAACGAACTCTCCTAAATAAAACCTAACACTTCAAATGATTTAACGGTTTTAAAGTTTTTCAAATGTTTTTGATATTTTTTAAAGTTTTCAAATGTTTTTTTGAGTTTTCAAATATTCCAATACTTTTAAACCTTAAAATGCTTTCACTCTTAAAGGGAACACGCAAGTAATAACACAAATTAGGGCAAGACCCTAAATCTAAAGGGAAAACCCCGAACAAGCAACTAATGTCTCAAAGAGACCAACCACAACACGCAAAGAAGATTAGTGCCCAAAGAACAGAGAAAACAATCTAAGATCCTAAGCAGGGAAGGCTCTATATGACTGAGTTAGTCTCTAATGGAAAAACTCCTAACTAATAACACTAGGGATGGAGTACAAATGAGTCAGAGACTCTCTAATAACACTACCAAGTCAAAAACTCGCTCTAAAAGAGGAGGCCACTCTAACATGAGGCTGGGTAAGCCTCCTAAAGGGGAAACTCTCTATATGAGACAAGTGTCACGTGGCCATTTTGTCCAGCGCTGTTCGCATGGCCTATGGCCCGTGACTTGGTCTATCAATATAATATGTAAGACTCATGCCTATGTACATGTTGTAGTGAGGACGTGGTTGGTATTACAATCCAACATCGCTCGTCTCGTTGCGTCTTCAAAAGTCGTTGTTTATAGCACCTTTGGTCGCCACTCGCCGCTAAGCTAGTTGGTTGCTAAAGCTCTTTACCCTGAGATCTTGGTTGGCCATCGAGTGGTGCATTGCTAGTGCATACCCTAGCAGGGATTCCATTCTAGTCAACGGGTGATCGGGGACCCTTAGGAGTTGTAGACCTTTTGGCATGATCCTATTGTAACTTGTTTTAGAATCATCAATAAAGCTTAACATTTGCATACTCGCGTGCCCTATTGCTTTGTGTGTGTTTGGAAACTTAGCACTCCATTTGTGTTTGTTTTGTAGGTTTGATTCTCATAACCTTGCTAGGCTTACTTGCTTGTTGTGAGGCAACGCAAGTGCCGCACGGACCTCAATCCCAAACCAAAGGTCCATGACAGTTGGTATCAGAGCAGAAGTTCCTACCTACATTCAGAGATGGCGAAGAAGAATGCTACCCAAACACTTCCTCCGGAGTCTAGTCAGGTCCGTGATGATCAAGACCCAATACCGGTGCGAAGTACAAGAGAACGGATTGCTGGTGTTGAGGAAAGGGTGACAGCGGTAGAGCAACAACAGTTCAATCTTGCCGAATTGACAGAAGGCCTTGGTGTGGAGACCAAGGGCATGATAGAAGAGGTGGAAGAGCGAGTCCATGCTCTTGCTGAGCTATTGAATCAGGCCGCGATGGAGGATCTTCGAAAGCAAGTTGAGACCCTCACTGGCCAGGTGAATTTACTCATGAGGACCATCGGTAATGGCATAGGTGGTCATGGAGATGGACAGGGTAGCAGGGTACGAGTGCCTGAACCACGATGCTACGCCGGTGCCCGTGATGCTAAGGAGTTACAAAACTTCTTGTTCGATATAGAACAATTTTTCCGTGCAACACATCTTGATGAGGAGGCCAAAGTCACTACGACCAGCATGTACCTCAGTGATGATGCCAAATTGTGGTGGCGAACCCGTTATGAAGAGATTGAAGTGGGACGATGTATTATTAACAGTTGGGAAGACATGAAGCGAGAACTTAAGGCACAATTCATGCTTGAGAATGTGGAGTTCATTGCTCGAAAGAACCTACCGCGCCTTCAACAAACCGGGTCGATTCGAGAATATGTGAAGAAATTTTCGACTCTCATGCTTGATATAAAGAGCATGTCAGAGGGGGACAAGCTATTTCAATTTATGGAGGGACTAAAGCCTTGGTCTCAGACAGAGCTCCGAAGAAGAGGAGTTCAGAACCTTGCCACGGCAATGATCGAAGCAGAAAAGTTATTTGATCATGTGGGGGATGACGCAACAAACAGGAAGAAAGACTTCAACAACAAGCCATCTAGTAGCTTCAACAGGCCTCCCAGCAAAATGAATACCTCTAGTCGGTCTTTTAGTAGCACAAGAGGAAGAATCCAGGATTCAGGGGGCGATAGGAGAACCTATCACAGAGAGGGGTCCAGACAATACAATGAGGCACCAACTTCTGCGTTACAGGGGCCGTGCTTCATATGCACCAGTCCACATTATACTCGGTTTTGCCCAAAAAAGGGGACTGTCAATGCTTTGCTAGGTTCAACTTCCTCACCCCACGCTCAGAGCGAAGAGGAAGAAGATGAGGAGGAACCAAAGATGACAGCTCTAAGCTTGTGCAGTGCTATCAAGGGACAAGGTGCCAAGAAAATTCTTTCTAAAGGAGTCCCATCCAAAGGCTTGATGTACATTGAAGCATGCAGCAATGGAAACATGACTCGGGCTATGATCGATACAGGTGCTACACACAACTTTGTCTCGGAACAAGAGGCAAAACGTTTGGCGTTGAAGCTCGAAAAAGATGACTGGAAAATGAAGGCAGTAAACTCAGAGGCCCGCCCTGTCACTGGGAAAGCAAGGAGTGTACCAATCAAGATTGGGGCATGGTCTGGAACAACCAATCTCATGGCAGTACCCTTAGATGATTTTCATATCATCTTGGGGATAGAATTCTTGAACCAGGCCAAAGCAGTGCCAATGCTCTGCTTAAACTCCTTATGTATGTTTGGAGAAAAAGCACCTTGTATGATTCCTGCCACTAGACAAGAGAGGAAAGACGTCGAACACTTAACGGCCCTTCAGGTGAAGAAGGGTTTAAAGAAAGGGGAACCCACCTTCGTGGCAACCTTAAAAATGGGAGAGGCACTGGTGGGGGAGATCCTCATTCCCCCGAGCATTAAAGATGTTATAGAAGAATTTAAAGATGTCATGCCTGAGAAGCTACCCAAGAAGCTGCCACCAAGGAGGGCAGTGGACCATAAAATCGAGCTAGAGCCTGGCAGCATACCCCCAGCCCGTGCCCCCTACAAAATGGCCCCTCCAGAGTTAGCAGAGCTTAGGAGACAACTCAATGAGCTACTAGAAGCAGGATTTCTTAGGCCTTCAAAGGCCCCCTTTAGTGCCCCAGTTCTATTCCAAAAGAAGCATGATGGGAGTCTACGATTGTGTATTGACTACAGGGCCCTCAACAAGCTGACTGTGAAGAATAAGTATCCTATCCCCCTAATTGCTTACTTGTTTGACCAACTGGGAGGAGCCAGATACTTCTCCAAGCTGGATTTGCGATCCGGCTATTACCAAGTGCGAATTGCAGAAGGAGATGAGGCCAAGACAACCTGTGTAACAAGGTATGGTGCCTTTGAATTCTTGGTGATGCCATTTGGCCTTACTAATGCCCCTGCAACCTTTTGTACTTTGATGAATGGTTTGTTTCATGAGTTTCTAGATAAGTTTGTAGTGGTCTACCTCGATGACATTGTAGTATATAGCAACACTCTCGAAGAACACGGCGATCATTTAAAGAAGGTCCTTGGGGTACTCAGAAACAACCAACTCTATGTGAAGCTAGAGAAGTGCTCTTTTGCTCAGGAGCGTATTATGTTCTTGGGTCACGAAGTGGGTGGAGGAGAAATTTGCATGGACAATGAGAAGGTCCGTGCCATCCAAGAGTGGCAAATTCCAACCAAGGTGGGAGAACTCCGGTCATTCCTCGGGCTTGTTAACTACTATCGGCGGTTCATATCAGGATACTCAAATCGAGCGGCTCCTTTGACAGACTTGTTGAAGAAAGATCGCCCGTGGTTATGGTCCGAAAAATGTAATACTGCCTTTCAGAATCTCAAGGATGTTGTTATGGTGGAGCCAGTGCTACAGCTGCCAAACCATTCGCTGCCATTTGAAGTTCAGACTGATGCCTCAGACTATGTTATTGGCGGTGTGCTTATGCAAGAAGGGCACCCAATTGCTTATGAGAGCCGCAAACTCAATGACACTGAACGAAAGTACATTGTGCAAGAAAAGGAGATGACCGCAATAGTACACTGCTTGCGAGTTTGGAGACATTACCTTCTTGGCTCCAGGTTTGTTGTCAAGACCGATAATGTAGCCACAAGCTATTTCCAAACCCAGAGGAAGTTGTCACCAAAACAAGCTCGATGGCAAGATTTCCTTGCAGAATTTGACATGGTTCTAGAATACAAGCCGGGCCGATCGAACCATGTAGCCGATGCACTTAGTCGAAAGGCTGAGTTGGCCACCTTGAAATTGGATGAACATGCCTCCATGTGTCAAATAAAGAGCAACCTACAAGACCGTATTCGTGAAGGGCTTGAGAAAGATCCATTTGCCCAAACTATCATGCAGCTTGTGAAGGCGGGGAAATCACGGCGTTTTTGGGCCCAAAACGGTCTCCTACTGACCAAGCGGAGTCGAATATACATTCCGCGATCAGGTGACCTAAGGAATGAACTTTTGAGAGAGTGCCATGATACTCTGTGGGCAGGGCACCCTGGGATTCATCGCACTCTCGCCCTGGTTGAACGTAATTAGTACTAGCCCTGAATGAGTGATGATGTGGAAGAGTATCTTCGGACGTGCCTCACTTGCCAGCAAGATAAAGTAGAAAGGGACAAGCCCTTGGGACTCGTAGACCCGTTGCCAGTGCCGAAGGGACCTTGGGAGAGTATCTCCCTAGACTTTATTGTGAGCTTACCCAAAGTTGGGGAGTTTGGCTCTATCATAGTGGTCGTGGACATGTTTTCAAAGTATGCAACCTTCATACCAGCGGCATTATATTGCAGTGCAAAGGAGGCAGCTAGACTATTCTTACCCCATGTTGTGAAGTATTGGGGCGTTCCTCAGAATATTGTCAGTGACAGGGACCCAAGATTCACAGGCCGCCTGTGGACCGAAGTGTTTAAGTTGTTGGGCACAAAGTTAAACTTCTCCTCGAGCCTACACCCCCAAGCCGACGGACAGACAGAAAGGGTCAATGCCCTACTTGAAGAATACTTGAGGCACTTTGTCAGCCCCAACCAACGAAATTGGGTTCACCTGCTCGATGTAGCGCAGTTTTGCTACAACTTACAGAAGAGCTCTGCATCTAATCAAAGCCCCTTCGAGCTAGCAACTGGCCGGCAACCTTCCACCCCCCATTCCATCGCTGCTGGTTATATCGGCAATAGCCCCCCTGCTTATCATATGACAAAAGAGTGGCACACAAATGTAGACATCGCCAGAGCGTATTTGGAGAAAGCTTCAAGGAGGATGAAAAAGTGGGCGGATCAGGATAGAAGACCAGATGACTTCAAAGTTGGTGACTTGGTGTTAGTCAAATTGAACTCTAACCAGCTCAAATTTACCCGTAAAGTGCATAAAGGCTTGGTTCGAAAGTATGAAGGACCTCTTCCCATCCTTGAGCGTGTTGGTAACATCTCCTTCCGGGTCCAACTCCCTTCATGGCTCAGAATCCATCCTGTCTTTCATGCAAGTTGTTTGAAGCCCTATCGAGCCGATAAAGAAGACAACACCAGAAACACATCAGTTCGAGAGGAACCGCACACAACTTCCTTCACACCTGAAGTTGAGGGTATCATGGCTGAACGCACCAAGCCACGAGGAACTTCTCGAAGACCGACACTAGAATACTTCATCAAGTGGAAAGGCCTACCAGACTCAGAAGCTAGCTGGGAACCAAGGAAAAAGCTCCACCTCACTGAAGATGAAATACGTACCTACACGGACGCAACTTCGACGAGGGCGTCGACATGATTGGGTGGGGGAGTGTCACGTGGCCATTTCGTCCAGCGCTGTTCGCATGGCCTATGGCCCATGACTTGGTCTATCATGCGAATTTTCTTTTTCTTTTTTTAATAAGAATTAACAGGTATTTATAAGAATTTTTGATAGTTGATATCGGCACCCCATTTAATATCTGCACAAATGTGCGATTTCAACAGACTAATTCACCTCCTAATACTTGATAACTGCACCAACTTACTCTGTCTTTTAGTGCAATTTCTTGGCGGAATTTTCTGAAATTTTGCAGGGAGATTCTTGAGATTCTAAGATTTTCAAAAATGTGGTCATGGGCACCTAGAGTTTTAGATTAACCTGAATTTCCCTTCAAATACATGGAATTTTGGGGTGAAGCGTAGATAAGACTGCGCTCCTTATTTCGCTCTTCTTATTTGGTAATTTTGCTCGGATTTGGTTGAAATTTAGAAGGGACCTTGGTGGCACCTTAACCTAGCTTAGGGTGAAATTTGAGGAGCCTAATTCATTCATTTGATGGGGTTTTACACAAAATTGGATGGTTTAGGGCACGGTCAAAATGGGGTGTCTACAACTGTCACTGATGAAACATTAGGTTGGTAACCTGGTCGCTCTCTGAAGCTACTTTTTGATCCTCAATAGTTGACAACCTGTCATTCAGGAAGCAAAGCATCTAAGTCTATTTGGACAGTCAAAACCTCAACATCCCTCAAGGAAAAATGTGATCCTTGAGCAACCATATCTCCATTTACAGCAATGCAAGAACATCCATCATTCGCAAGGCTCATCTTTGGTCGAATTATAAGTATCTTTCTGTTCAGACAGAAAGCCTGGCAATTGTAATGAACACCTCCTTGTGTGACAGGCATATCGATGCTGCATAATAGAATGGCATCAGCCCTTGACAACTAAGACGGGAAGGTCAGTTCATTCTGAGAAGAGGTTTAAAAGACCAAACAAACTACTGTATGAAGAATTTCTAAAAAGAAACAATGGAGGAGAAGAAATAGGCTGAAATCATGCGGCCATTGAAAGAATCCTTGATACAAGCAAAATAATGAGGAATTGACGATCTTTATAAAGGATTAGCTTACAAAATGGATCATAACTGGATAGATTTACTTTACGATCAAGATCAAAATTAAACCACAACCGAGTTCAGAAATTAATCATGCCGCTATCAGATAGGAAAAATTAACCAAAAGAAATGCGATCACAACCACAAACAAAGAGACAAGTTAAAATTATCACTTGTATCTGCCTGATTCTCTTTTGCGACTAAAATGGAATTTGTACTTTCGGCAACTTTCCATTGACGAAGATCAGAGCCGCTGCTTTCCATTTCAACCTCTTTATAATTCTACAAATCCTTCAATTCTTCTCCTCTCATTTTCTAAGCAATAGATCTATGCATTTCTCCTATTCATCACTGATCTAAAATCTTGGAATTGTGGAAGATAGATCCGCCGAAATTTAGCCGGATTCCGGTCGATTCTCACCGGAGAAGATGATGCTGTCGGGACTAATGGCACAACGAAGTCAATGCTCAGAATCCCTTTCTCTTTCTCTCTATATTTCTCTCACTCAATTCCCTCTCTCTACACTTTGATTTTCAGCTCAAATCTCTCGGATCTCTCCCTCTACTCTCTGATTTTTAGCCTAAACGTCTCAGATCTCTCTCTAATTTTGTTGATTTGCAGATTCCTGTTAGCTTTAAGAAAATCAAGAAAACGAAAATGGATGGGTTACAAATGGGGAATCGGAGCAGGTGGCCGGAGCATGGGGAATACACTAGAGATCCGTCGGATTTACACAAGGTCACCAGATCTTGTGAAATCAGTCGCAAGTGCTGATGATGGGGCTAGAATTGGGGTTTTGAAAGGTAAGAGATATTGGATACGGATTAGAACAGAGCAGGAAAGGAAACAAAAGTATGAAGGATTTGGATCTGTGATAATGGAGGTGTTGATGATGACCGGCCGGAGAGTGAAATCCCGTCGGAGAAGATGGATTTTGACCGGAGAAAAAGGTAGAAATGGGTTTAGAAGTGTTGGCGATGAAGAGGCCGCGGATCGGAGGTGGAGATCAAGCTCTCCTCTGCAATTTCTCTTCCTCTCCCTTCATTCTCCCTCTCTCAAAGCCTCTCTGCAAATCCTCTTTCCCCTCCCATCTCTAATCGAGAAAATGCCCTGCCCCTTTTTTTCTCTCATCTCACGAACTCCTCTATAGATAAGGTGGGTGTGCTCTTATTAGCACACCCCAGCTTTGGTAATTGCACCACGCACTTTTTCTCTTTTCCCTTATCATATATAAGGTAAACCGGTAATGGCACATCCATTCTTTGATTAATCACCCCCCTTAATTGGAATGAATCCCCCTTTTTCTCTTTTGAAGAGCCATTGATCGGCTAGCTTTTAAAGGGAAGTGATATATCAAACCCCCTCTTTCTTTCTTGGGACAGCCACCTCTCTAACACATGTATGACTAATTTTTTTATCCTAGGGGTTGTTTTGAGCAAGGAAGGAACCACCATAAAATACTTTCTACCTTCTTTCTTTCTCTCTTGGGCAGCCCACTCTAGTATATTTTATAGCTACTCTTTACCCTAAAAAGGGGGTGACTCGGTAGGAAGGAGGGGTGACACTTAGATTTTCTTCTTTCACTTTAACAAATTAAGCACATGGAAATTAGCATTGGCACACACCTACTACAATAAATTCACCCCACCTTCTGCTACACTATCCGACACTACACTATGCTCGTTCGCTAGGCAAACACTGACGGATTTTTCTGAAATTTTAGAGGTACCTAAATGGGACCTTGACCTATGCTAGGACTGATTTTGGGACATGAAATTCACCTATTTAAATGATTTTTTTTTTTAGGGTTCGGTCAAAATGGGGTGTCTACACATATCTGGATGCTAGTTTCTGCAATGCTCTTTTCTCATTTAAAGAGGCCTCTGGGGGGTGTAACGTGTCGGAGATAAGATTTTTGATATCGAAATACCAAGGTTTTCCGTCTGGACATCTGGCTGCTATCTGAACCATGTATACGTGTGCTGGGATGATGTGTCGCTTTATTGCCAAAGGACGGACCTTAACCCCTACTGGGATATCGACCATGGATGCAAGAGTTGCCAAAGCATCTGCGAATTTATTTCTTAATCTAGAGATGTAAGTGAAGCTGATATTGCGGAAACTCTTTGTTAGGCTCATAAGGTAAGTATGATACGAGATCAACCTATCTTATTTGGTGAGCCATCTCCCGTTTGTTTAGCAAATGATTAATAGGGAATCTCCGTACACATCAAGGTCATGTACCTCCAATGATAGGGATGCTTCCAGACCGGCTATGTAAGCTTCGTACTCATCCATATAGTTAGTGCAGTCGAATTCTAATTTGATAGAGATTGGTATATGCTCATCTCGAGGTGGGACGAGAACAATGTCAATTCCTCTGCCTCTTGAGTTTGACGCTCCGTCGAAGTACATAGTCTATGTAGTGTCACTGGGTGCATCTCTGATCGTCATGATTCCTTCATCTAGAAATTCACTTCTCAGATCTGTATCTTCAATAGGTGCATCAGCTAACTGTTCTGCAATGATTCTGCCTAACACAGACTTCTAGGTGACATATGTGATGTCAAATTCTGATAACAACAACAACCAACAAGCAGTTCTGCCAATCAGGGCTGGTTTTTTCAAACAGATACTTTATCGGATCCATACGAGATATGAGGAAGATCCTCTATGATAGCAAATAGTGCCTTAGCCTTTAGGTGGCCCACACTAATGCTAGACAGGTTTTCCCCAGCTGAGTGTAATTCAGTTCATATTCCAACATCTTCTTGCTGAAATAGTAAACTGGCATTTCTTTTCTCGATTCTGGATCTTCTTCTGCCAACATACATCCGAGAGATGTGCCTGTGGTTGAGAGATACAAAAGAAATGGTCGTCCGACGACTGTTGGTGATATTACTGGTGGTGACAGTGGACCCCGATCCCGAGGAGGATGATGGGACATGCCCCCAGCTGCCTCTGAGATCTCCACATGTAAAAGAGAGCTCTACCAAGAAACTTTCGAAAGAGTACCTCTCACAGCATGAGTGGCAATGTATATGAGATACCTCTTGATTCGGGGACTAGCCCGGAACCAAGACGTACCTAAATAACTCAAAGTCGCCATCCATGGATAGTCCATGGAACTAAAAACAAATGCTCTATGCAATGAATAAATCCAGAGATATAATTTGGGTTCGTGCCTAATGACGAATGAGGAAGGTCCGAAGAGCACCCATCCACCTGAGTGCAAGCACTCGGTCTCTTATGCCATTTATTTATTAATTTTGAAGAATTTTGGGTAAAAATCATGTGAAATTGGAACAGATATCTCCGAGAAGACGTCTACCTAAGCATGCATGTCCTGGGGATAAGCAAAAGAAAAACAAACATCAAAGTCCTAAGAAGAGTTGATATCAGTGTCATCTGTCATTGGAATGACTACTAGAATCCAACGTCTAGTAAAGAGGCGCAAATGACTAATGTTTATCCAATATAAGACAACCCTGGTACCTATCTCCGTACATCATGTCTAACATCTATATGTCTGAAGAGAGTTAGTACTAGTATCATTTGTCGTTAGAATGAATACTAGAATCTGTCGTCTCATAAAGAGGCGTAGAAGACTAGTATTGATCTGATAACAGATGACCCTGTTATCAGTCTCTATCAATCATATATAATCCTAATGCAACGCATTTAAGAAAACTATAAACATACACAGGCACATCTATAACTAAAGAGAAAAACCTGCACAGTGAACAAACGTCAGTAGATGATAGCAAAAGTAATAATCATGAATAATAAAGAACTACTGCTAAGCATGTGAGAGCTAAAACTAAGCAATATAATCAAAAGCAATAAATTGATAAGTAGTAAAGAGCTACAACTAAGCATGTGAGTAAGCAAGTAAAGAAATAATCACAATCTAAAAGAAAACGCATGTCATGATCTTATACATAAAACAGTAATAGCCACACACAAACCTTAAAATACACTAACAACAAGCACTAAGACTTTAATGTGATACTTGACTGGGACCAGGATGACCACCCCGGCTGTTCTACGTATCCCGGCGTCGGAAAGAATCAGAGTCAACGTAGTTCGGTGGCCTATTCTAAGCTACGATGCCTAAATGTGCCTAGACCACACTAGACTCGACACGACTCGACTCATGTTTAAGTATTTTAGATACACCTATATGGTCCTAAACTAATGCAAGTCAACCTAGTCTAATGCAGGTGGGCTCTACATCCTATGTGTAACTAGGCTATATGTCTTAAGGAAAATAATGGGCTAACTAAGTGCATTCTCGACTAAGTGTCTAACCGACCACGACTCGAGGCCTCCTAAATCTAGGGACACTCACACAAAACACACAAAGCATTAACATAACCAGAACATACTCCTAACTCTAAGACATCCCAAACATCTAGGACAGACTCCTAACTCTAGAAAAAGATCTTTTCGAGAACAGTTGTAAAAGATTTGTTTGAAAATTTTTGTGTTTTTGAATGATTTGAACATGTTTATTTTGAAAGGTTTGACTAGACCTGAGATAAGAATCACAAGCTGCCTACGTACCCCGTGAGAGGGGGATCAAGCCAACGTAGTTCGGAAACAGACTCTCCTAACTACTCTCCAAGTGACTCATGACTTTTTCAGATGTTTCGATGTTTTGGATTTTGAAATGTTTTTGAATTTTCATGTTTCAATATTTTTGTTCTTTAAAGTTTTCCAATGTTTTTTGAATTTTTAAAGTGTTTTCACCCTTTCAGCCAAAGGGAACCCATATGTCTGCACCCCGTGATCCACAACATGGTGAAGTGTCAATGCTAAGGGCAGAATTCCTATAGCTAATAAGAAACTCCTATCTGAAGGACAGACTCCTAGAAATGAAAGGTCAGACTCCTATACTCTATAAGGGAGAGACAGATTCCTATCATCAATAAGGGTAGGACAAACTCTTGTATCATGCAAAGGTCGGATAGAATCCTATACTTTACAGGGGCTCGACAGAATCCCATGACTTTATGAAAGGTTGGATAGAATCTTAACTCCCTATAACGATAGGACAGACTCCTGAAAGACTGACTCTCTGGCTAAGGACATACTCGTATGCTAATGGACTGACTCTCTAACTAAGGATAGACTCCTATGCTAATGAACTAACTCCTAAACTGGTAACTCTAAGAGATGGTGCTTTCTAGACAAAGCATATCCTCTAGAAGAAGGGGAGACAAGTAAGGATGCTTGTGAGACTGGGCAAGTCTCCTAAAAGAGAGAACACTATGACCAATAAGACAAAGCTTGTCTCTCACAGGAAGAACAACTAACTCTAATGAGATACTGAATGTCTCATATGGAGGGCTTCAAGTAACCTTATCAATGCCCCTACAATGATAAATAGGAATAGGCAACTAAAATAATTAGGTTAGTTTTTAACTTAATTGGGGTAATGCTACTTGGACTCGGCAAGTCCCCTAAGGATGAGCTTAGACTAACTCCTTCATCGCCCTCGGCAATGAAGAAGGGGACCTAAGATCTAAGAGTATCTAAAATACTGGAAAGGTTTCTAAAGAAAGAGGAAGAAAGACAGAGCGTTTTACCATAACTCGGTAAGTCCCTTTAAGGATGGGCTTAGGCTATCGCCTTCATCGCCCTTACAATGAATAGGGCTTGCTTATGTTCAAAGGTATCTATAAGGCCAAATACTTTCTCCTGAAGAAGAGTAAAGATGACAGAGGGTAATGCCATGATCAGGTATGTCCCTCCAAATATGAGCTTGGGTTAACACCTTCATCGCCCTAGGCTAAGCATAAATCAAGTTTCAAAGGTATGCATTTGCATTTTACGTGGAAGCTAAAAATTTGCATTGAAAATTACACTATCCAAATGGCAAAACTAGCAAAAGTGACACATCAAAGTTGTAGGGGACACATCAGGGAGCATTTGATTACTTATGCACTTTGGCCGGTTCTCACCGGAAGTGGCAGGAAAATGACCATCTCCAGTCAAATTTCAGATTTCAATTATGCAATTTTGCTTTTCAAAAGTTCTGATTTGGTTTTGCAAAACAGAGGATCAAAAATACATTTTCAAGAAAAGTGTTCAGCTACAAAGTTTTAGAAAATTGATCAAATAATTTTTTTTCTCCGTTGATAATTTTGGCTGGATCTTGCCGAAAGTGGCTGGAAAACGGCCATTCCCGATAAAGGCCAAATCTGGAAATATAGTGTTTTTGGCTGACATCTTAAAACTAGCACAACATTTTCATTTTTTGTCGTTACAAGGCCCGTAAGATGTCAAATCGAAGATCTTGAAAGGATCTACAACTTCTGTATGCATCACATTTACTAAATCTAACCAAATTTTAGTGAAAATTTAAAAATAAAATCTGGACAGCATGTAATTCAATACAATTTCATGACATTTCACATCAAAACTTTATTCAAACACAAGATCTATGGGAATTGGACACAAATATCTGATAATACATGCTGATTAGGCTTAGATCTAACCATTATAGTTCCAGTTTTAAAGATTTTTAAGGAATTCTCATTAAAAAATGCATAGATTCACCATTTTTCAAGCTTTTTTCTAAAATTTCACATTAAAAAGCATCCAAACATTAAATCTATAGGAATTTCATTCAAATTTATGATGAAACATGTTATTTAAACCGATATCTTCCAATTTTATCGTCAGATTTCAAATCTTACACGGATTTTCACAAAAACAAACATATTCACCATTTTGCGCTGAATTTTGAGCTGAAATCTTAAAACGGCCATAACTTCTTTGTTTCTTGGCCAAATATTTACCGTGAGCTATCAAATCGAAGATCTCGACGAGTACTACACCTTCAAGTGATAATTATTTATGAATTGAGGCTAAAAATTGATGAAAATGGCAAAAACTAGGCTGTAGAAGACCTACTTTATTCTTTTTTTCTCAATTTTCAACTAAAAACTCAAAAATTGAGGCGAATTACTCAAGAGCTTGATATAAACTGACATTTTAAAGATATTTAGGTAAATTGTAACCCTAAGATGTTAGATCGAACATTTTTCATGCATTTGTTCTTTAGATTTTTCATTTTTGGCTAGATTTTCAGAAGAAACTCTAAAAAAACTCAAAATCTACTAACCTTGTGCTCTTCTTTTGGATCTCTCCTTGAAAGATTCTTCTCCTACTTTCTCTTTCTAGATCTCCTTCTTTCTCTCTCTAGATCCCCTTATTTCTCTAAAATTCTCTCTCTAAATCTCCTTCTTTTTCTCTCTAGAATTCTCTCTTTCTCTCTCTAGAATCTTCTCTCTCTTTAGAAAGCTCTCTCTCTAAAATTAAATTAAGAGCCCTAATTTTTTTTCAAATGAGAGCCCATAGGCTCTATTTATAGAGTTTTTCCTTAATTTTTGTCCCCCATTAGTTTCTAAGACAACCCCTTTTCAAAAATTTTACTTTGATTTTGGTTGCAAAATGGTGGTCTAAGGAGAAAATTTTAATTAAAAGATTAACATAATTTTATCCCCTTCTATTGCCCTAAGACACCCCCTCTTATGTGTTTTACATTTGATTTTGTTGAAAATGGGTGGTCTAAGGAAGAAATTGGGTCAAAAATTAGTGTTGGATAACTCACCCCTCCTTTAAAGATAACTTACATCCTAAGCTAAGTTTTCTTAGTGTAATTACCTAAATCACCCCCTATTCACACTAGTGTAAAAGCTACCTAGGTTAATGGCTAATACAGTCCCCTATTTACACTATGCATCTAATTACACTCGTCTTATTTGGCATTTTTCATCTGATTTCGACGAAATTTTGCAGGGGCTTAACTGGGACCCTGACCTACCTAAGGGTGTAATTGGGGCTTTAAAACATTGGTTTGAGGGAATTTTATCAGAACTTGGCTACTTAGGGTTCGGTCAAAATGGGGTGTCTACAGATGCCCGTTTTTGGCAGAGCTTGCTTGTCACGTGAATGTCAAAGCTAAACATACAACACATTTTGACTGCCCCAAAAATAAAAGAAGGCTAATTTTTATGCTTTGATTTTGAAAATGGTATCCATAAGATAAAATGGTGAAATAGCCTTTCACCGGACTCTGACTTTGCAAACATTTGGTGAGATAGCCTCTCTTGCAAAATATCAAAGTATTGATTTGGCTGTGAATGATCTTGAAATTTGAAGAGAAAATGAGTTTGGATGCCGGGTGGAAACGAACTTGAATGTTGTGCGGAAAATGACTTGAATGTCGTGCGGAAAATGACTTAAATGTCGTGCGGAAAAGAACTTGGATGCCGTGCGGAAAATGACTTAGATGCCGTGTGGAAAGAGACTTAGATGCCGCTTAGATGCTGTGCGGAAACGGACTTAGATGCCGTGCGGAAACGGACTTGAATGCCGTGTGGAAACAAACTTACTTGAATGCTGTGTGGAAACAAACGGACTTGAATGCCATGTAGAAACGGACTTAGATGCCGCGTGGAAACGGACTTGAATGCCTTGGAAGGTGAGGTAAGGACGGATGCTGTAGAAAGCAAATGCTGGATGATTAGGGAAATTGGATTGGATTCGAAATTAGAAGAGGATTTTGACTGACTTAACTGGGGATTGATTGATCATCTCTTGCAGAGAGAATTAAAGAGTACGTGTTCTCTACTGAGAACAAGACTCGAATGACGTGATAGGATTTTCCTCCATCAGGATTTCCGTCATGGTTATTACCCCCTTCAGATTGCTCAGTCTTAATGCCCTTAGTTTAAAAGGTATCAAAGTAAGTCTTGCTGACACTACTTGGATTCCGAAATCCTGCGCTGTTTGAAGACTGCTTCTCCATATCATTGATTTCTCCTCTCACAAAAAGCCAAATTTTATTATCTTCCAGGGTTTCAGTCTTGCAGACCGCTTGTCTTGACTTTTGCCTGAATCACTCGTACTACTCAAGCTTTGGAATTCTTCATGACTGTGGAACTCCTTTTGTATCTCATCAACTTTCTGTCTATGGGATCCCACCCTGCTTAGAAACTGCTTCTCCATCTCATCGGTTCGCTCCTCATAAGTACTCATGACTCTTACTTTCCAGTTTTATGGTCTAGCAAACCACTTGTCTTGATTTCTGTCTGGATTGCTCACACTACTTAAACCTTGGAATTCTCCATGATTGAGAAACTCTTTTTATATCTCTGCAACTCGTTCTTCATGGGAAGTCTTTGCCCATGACTGGATTTCCTCTTCAGGTTCTCAATCCGGCGGACGCTACCCTGGGTCGGATCGGGTTGCCTGACAGCCCAACCCGACTCAACCCAATTGGAAATAGTTAAGGGTGCAACTTGGGTGTTAACTTGACCCAATTCGGGTTGGGTTGGGTTGGGCTGACCCGATTTGATATGGTACCAATTGTTGACCATCTCAACTCAAGCGGGGTTGTTTTGGATTTTGAGAACCAATAGTGAGTCACCAATAATAAGTTTTTAACTCACACACAGTTCTCAAAATCCAAACCAAAAAGGGACTAACAATTAACAAAGGGAAATATTATCTTCACTGCTATATTTTGAGATCACACTCCTCAAAAGAAAAGAAATTTCTTTTGGATGGGCCACTTCCTACATAGGTTGTGCCCGAAAAATAATTTTCATAGGTTGATCCGAACCCTCCGATATATAGAGGGTTATAGGTTGATCTAAACCGTCCATGTGATGGAAGACAACATCAATTGGTTGTGCCTGTAAAACCATTTTCATAGGTTGATCCTAGCCCTCCAATCGATAGGGGTTTCCATAATTGTTGTTCCTCTTCAAGTGCCCGGAATTCATCAATATTTTGCAAGTGTCCTGCATGAGTAATATAAAGTAGTTTTTTCGTCATTGTCATATGTCTTTACCTCTTCTTGGTAGTTTTTTGCCGTAATTGTTATAGATAGGTACCCATGTCGGTACTTTCGTATGTAGATTACGATTTTACCCTCAAATAATTTCTCATAGAGGTAGATGTTATATATCAGCAAAGGGGTTAATGGTAAAAGAGTAATGCTGACGTGTGGATCAAAAGGTGGGACACAAGATGAAATAACGGCAAATGACACAGATGCCCTTACATGTGGGATACAATTGGAATTATGGCAGTAGGACACAAGCGGAAATAACGGCAAAGGGTGGAAGAACTTAACCCATCGAGAACTTAACCCATCATTTTGCCTTTATATATATAGTAGTTAGAATTAGATTAGATGAGATTAGATTAGATTAGATTAGATCGTTTAAAAAGAAAAAAAAGAAAAAAAGAGAGTTTCTACCGTCAAAAGGGCTGTCCCGGAGAAGGCAGAAGTCAAGTAGGGTCTGATAAAGTGGGGTTTCGTTCGGGAGAAACCAGAGAGAGAAGGCAGAAGTGCCTTCGGTCATTTTCCGGCCATTTTGCCGGCATTATCTCCGGCTAGAATCAAGCCGAAGAACAACAACAGTCAAAGCCAAAATCGAGATACACGAGGAGGTAAGATTGAATGAAATTTTATTTAACATTTATTTCTTTAAGTTTTCTCTTGATTTTCCATTTTCCCAAAAGAAAAAAAGGATAAATATCTGTGATGTTTGGTAATTTGGGTTGCTATCCAGGTTTTCACCTTTTCTGCTCTTGTTTCTTGTTTTGATGAATCCCGGCTTCGAAGTTTACATTCGAATGAAGTTTTAAGCATGTTTTGATCTTTTTAAATTCGTTTGTGGATGTCCGTTTTGATTATTTTTAATTCTTTCCAGATTTTGGATTTTATTTGTAAGAGAGATAGAGATGGGTAGGTTCTTTGAATTTAGGGGCCGTTTGGATACGCGGATTTTAGAATCCAGGTTTTTAGTTTGAAAACAGTGTAAACGAGGGTTCATGATCATGATCAAGCTGCTGTATGTTGTCCTGACAACGTTTCTTGGATTTTAAGTGAGAAATTCAGGTTTTAAAAATCTCTCCTACATCCTGAGATTTCTAAAACCTGGAAATATGAGAGAATCTGCTACTCTCTTGCTGACGGAAAGAAGGAAGTGCGACAAGTAAAAACTGAGTCAAAGACTACGGCTGGTCGGCTTCTTCTCTTGTCTCTTTGCTACAATTTTGAAGAAATCCCGGCTTCTAAAATCCGTGTATCCAAACGGCCCATTAGAGTTCAAGCACTTGTTTGTAAAGAGGAATAGATGGTTAATTCAATCCTGCAGACTTTGTTTACAGTTGATTTTATGATTTCAAAGTGAAGAGAGGAAAAGATAGGTTGATTGAGTTGTTTTTTTTTTTTTTTTTAAAATTTATCTTGGCTCTTTTACTGACGAAATGATAGGGATCTCGTCCTAGTTTTCAATTTTTTGATTCTTGGTCAAGAACAGGATACTTTCTCAAACCACGCAGATTTCATTCCTAATCCTGCATTTCGTAGGAATTCATTTAGTTGTAGGTCTGACCATGGTAAGGGGGGTGAGTAATTGATCTATATAATATTCAATTAGTTCTTTGCAGAACGAGAGAATTGGTGCAATTTTCAAAACAGGATAGTGCTCTGCTAATATCTTTCTATTTAGTCTTTTGGCATACGCACTATTTAATTCCGATAGTGGCATAGAATCAATACATCCTTACTGTTTCAATGGGTTGCCCATAGGTTTAAGGGATTCAAATAACCTTAGTGAACATTTGACGTCTAGAATTGAGGTGGGCTGGGTAGAAGTATTAAAACAAGGCCATGACTACATTAGTTTCCCAGTTTATCAATATTGACATTGTTGTGGTTTTGAGTGAGTTAGAGTTGCCTCCATAAACCTATTCGATATCTTACAACCCTCAGACTGCACATGGAGCCTCAAATTCATTCGGCATAGATGAGCCCCAGTGAAGGTGGTATTGTCACTTGTGGAATTGCATCACATTTGATTTCTGGAACAAATAAGAGTGAAAATCTACATCATGCGACTAACTGTACAGAGTAGTCCCTCTAGTTGAATAGAAAATACCTAGCAGGGTTCTTTAATTTCAGTTTTACCTTATTTTCGTGTATGAGCCTAATAAGGGAATTTGCGATGGGACTTTTCACACTATACTCTGTCTATGGTCATAGTGCTCAAGTGTTTGGGTAGGCAAATTATTATCTTGTGAAGGAAATCCTCGAACCTTGTTTTAATTCTTAGGCTTCATTTGTTCGAACCCAAAGCTGTGCAAGGCACCTTCGACCCAAAGGTCTGCGCAATTTTCACTTCAAGTATGGTCCTGATTCATTTGGTTTAACAGATTGTTGTAGACCTAGTAGTTTTCGAAAGTACTCTTCTTGTAGTGCAAGTGGATCAGTGGAGTAGTACATTTATTGAACCAGGGTAATGGAAATGTCCTCTACTCGAGTATTGGTGTCTGCATTACTAGTACTTGTAGCACAAGTGGGTCAGTGGAGTAGTACATTTATTGAACCAGGGTAATGGAAATGTTCTCTTCTCGAGTATTGGTGTCTGCATTACTATATTCTGATAATGATACTACGCCATGCTCAAGAGATTGTGAAAATAAAACGGATGTGGAGATGAGTATTCAAATTTGATCTCGAGGGGTTCTGGTTCCAGAATTTGAGAGGAAACAAAGGGCTGTGATGGGGCTACTCGGAGCCCTCTTTTCCCTTTTCTTCTTTCTTGGTCGAAGCTGCTTCGTTTCACATGGAACAAACTGGTTAAAGTGTTGGGATTCTCTGTTGTCCCGACTTCGTTCCTTATGGAACAAGTCGACCGATAACAAGTCTTTTACCCTTGTCAAACCGACTTCATTTCACATGGAACAAGATGGTTAAAGTGTTTGGGTTCCTCGGCCGAGTCGGCTTCGTCTCTTATGGAACAAGTCCACTGATAGCAAGTCCTTTTACCATAGTTGAACCGGCTTCGTTCCACATGGAACAAGCTGGTTAGAATCTTAGGTCTTTCGGTCAAATTGGCTGTGTTCCTCATCGAACAAGTCGATCAATGGCGAGTCTTTCACCTTGGTCTAACCGACTTTGCTTCACATGGGGCAAGTTGGTTGGACTAATTGTGTTTTCTAGTTGAGTTTGCTTCGTTTCTTATGTGACAAGCTGATCTCTTTTATCAGGGCCGAATCGACTTCGTTTCATATGAAACAAGCCGGTTAGAATGATTGATTTGCTTTCTTTGGTCGAGTTGGCTTCGTTCCTTATGGAACTAGTCAGTCGAAAGTTTTGATCTATTACTTTGTCGGATCAGCTTCATTTCTCGTGAAACAAGTCGATCGAAATGATTGATACATCTTGGTCGGCCCGACTTTGTTTCATATGGAACAAGTTGGTCGAAAGGGAACCCCCTTTATTCTCTTCTGTTTCGTTCCACCTTCAGATTTTGCTCTAATATTTGGGACCTTTGTAGGGTTTTTTATGATCATCTATCCGGGATTCCTAAAGGATTTTCGGGATTCCTTTTGTCTTTCGGAGTTGTTTTAGACTTTCAGGATTACTCTCTGCATGTTTTTGGGATTCTCTTCGAGTTTAGGGATTTCATCGATTTTCAAGAACGTTCCGCCAGGTTTAGGCGACGACAGATGGAAACCTCCAGAGCCAAAACCTCTTTTTAAAGCAAAAGGGTTAAGAAACATATAAACTAAAAAGCATAAAAACTCAAAAAGGGAAAGGATGATTGTTAGCCCAAGGGTTCCCCATGGGTTCATTAAATCACCTTGTTTTGATGATTAACAAATGCAAATTGATTAGTCGTTTATGGACTAATTGTTTGCCTTGAGTGTTGTGCTATGGACAGGAAATTCACAGGTTAATCCATGATAGCAACACACACAGATGGCCTTTGCTTGAGGATGAACCAAACAAAGGAAGATCAATGAAGGCCAAAGCTTGTGGATCAACAACTCGTAAAGGAGCTTGAACCAAATGGTAGTATCATCCTTGGAAAGTGTCAGGCAAAGAAGCTCAACCTTGAAGATCCCAAAGCAAGCCATGTACTCAAAGAGAAGATCAAGCAATGGCTACCTCAAGAGTTCATTCAAGAGAGTGGTAAAAAGGGTAGATTGTATCACCTATCTCTCTTGTTTTCTCTAGTCAAGGCACATCTTAAAATCCCTAAAATTATGTTTTTCAAATAGACCAATAAGCTTAAAGAAGGACTTAAATAGATAAGTGAATGGCCATGGTGGTGTACCAACATATTGGGACCCATATGGCATTCCATCACATTTGAACAAAGCTGAGTTCCGAAGGCCAACTTGGACCAGCAACTAAATCCTACCAAAAATGGTTTAAAATATTTTAAAATATTTTTAAAAATATTTTTAACGATTAGCTTTCATTTTTCTCATATCCGTAGAGTATAAAAACTTCGAAATTCGACAAGAAACGAAGGAGATATGAATTTTTCAAGTTTGACACTGATTGCTGGAAATCCAGTCTCGGAACTCTGAGGATTATTCTCGGAGCTCCGAGAAATGCACCAGGTTCAAAAATAAATAAATAATCTGTAACGGTCCACTCGGAGCTCCGAGCGCGGACTCCGAGAAGACCGTTGGAGAGTCTAAAAAAGGCATATTTGACTCCCCTCTATATATATGGACCTTGGGCCTTTGGGAAGCAACTCAATGACATAATTTAACATTCCTTGAGCATTTACAAAGGTATTTACATCATTCTAACAAGGAAATCACTTTCCCCTTTTCTCTTGTGCCTTGACTTTAGATTATTCTTGAGAGATCTTAGGGCTTTTACTTGTTCATATTTTCTTGAGTGAGAGTGAGTGGTTTTTACTTGTAATCGGCCTATCTAGAGGCAAGTGAGCAACATTCTTCTTCTCTTCATTGTATTTGGCAACAAAGGGCGTCGTATTTAAGACCTTTGGAGCTTGGACGCTCGGATTGTACTTGGTGGAAGGAACGCCATATTTAAGTTCCTTGGAAGAAGATAGTGGATTCCTCAAGGAGACAAAACTTGAGAAGAGTGGAGTAGGTCTTGGGGTTAAGACCGAATCACTATAAATCTTCGTGTCTCTTGTGCGGTACTTATCTCTCTCCCTCACTCTTATTTGTGCTTGGATTTATACACTTAGAATTAAGTGAATAGTTAGCATTGATACTTAACTTGCTTATCTAGTACCTTGCTAATTAGGCCCTTTAATCTTGTTAATTAAGTTTGCATGAACCATCCACAAAGGGTTTGTCAAAAGAATTAAAGAAGAGTAGATCAACTAAGGTTCCACCAAGTATTTGATTAAAGGCCTAAAAGAAACCATTCATCTTATTCTTTATCTTGTTGTGGGATTTACATTATATTTGTAATCTTTAATCATTCACCAAGTATTTTGATAAAAAGATTAAAAAGAAAATAATCAACTAGGGTTTTCAAAAGTCACTTAACAAGTGTTTGTCAAAAGGTCTAAGAGAGAATATTCACTTAAGCTTTTGAAAACTAACTAATCTTGCAAAAGTTTTTTAAAGGGTAAAATCTTTTATAAGACAACCAAATCACCCCTCTTGGGTTGCCTATTGGAATTTCACGATGATCGCCAGGTCATTCGGAGCCCGAATTTCCATCTATCTTCGATTTCGATTGTGGTTTTCTGGATTTCATCAGTTTTCCGAGGTTTTATTGGATTGCATTGGCACATTCTGGGAACTCTATCTTTCCCTTATGGCCATTCAACTACTCCAGAACTCTTTCAAGTTAGTCCCATCCTAAAATGGGGTGGGGATACCGTATGTCATAAAAGAAAGAACTCTTTCAATTGTTTGTGGTTTCAAGTTCGTCCCGTCCTAGAATGGCGTGGGGATACCCTATGTCATAAAAGAAAGAACTCTTTCAATTGTTTGTGGTTGGCATCTTGTGATGAGGTGCATTTTACTTTGTTAGAATAGTTAAAAGTTAGTGTTAACTTTGATTGGAAGAAAGGATTTTGTTGTTGGTGGTGACTTTTACCATTCCATTACAGTATTAGGTCGGCCTTAACAAATATTGGGAAGGTTTTGTTTCCAATATATAGGTAATCTTTTGGGGACAGATTTACTAATTGCAATAGTTTCCTTTTTTCTTTTGTGAAGAAAGGGGTGTGGAGTAAAACAAGCAAAACAAAGCAAACCAACATGGAAGTGATTGGATGTGTTTGAAATGCAATTATAAAAAATTTGGTTCGTGTAGTGTCTGCAGAAGATGCTCTGGATCAAAAAAAAATTGAGGTAGCAAAATTTTGGGTTCCTAAGGTAGCTCCCAAGGAAGTTCATCCATCTGAAATGAAGGATGGAGCTCCGTTGATTACTATCCAATAAATCTGATCTATGATAGGAAGAGGACCCTTAAAAGCTTCTTGTTGGGCACTTTAAGAAATAATTCCCTGTTGAAAGATGTTTGGAGTTGGGCTAAAAGACATTGGGCTCTTCCCCCTCTTGATAAGTCGTTTTGTATCAGCCCTTCAATGGTGTTATTCTGCTTTGAGTCCTAAGGTCAGGCCATGTCTATTCTAAGGCGTGGTGGTAATGCTTTGGGAGGATACCTTATCTCTCTTCAACCATGGTTTCTTGCTCTTAATATTGGTGTGAGAACGGTGAGAGTTAGATTCTATGATGTACCACTTCACATCACGCCTGGTCAGCTTCCACTGTGGAGGCCTTGGGTCAACATTTCGAACAAGTCTTGGAAATTCAGATGTCTAGTAGTCATGATCATTGTTTGAAATTTTCGTCTGCTAAGGTTTTTACATCAATGTGGAAATGCCTACCATTATGGTAGATTCCATTATCTACCTGGTGGGAGTAAAGGTGGTAGCTGAGGAGTTAACTTCCTTAAGGGATTTGTCGGCGGTAGGGGACTCCTCTGCCCATGAGTTTTCGCCTTCCCAAAAGGACCTAAAATCGAAGCCGCCAATGAAAAGTCGCCGGAGAAAGATATTTCCATGGACGGACATCTCCCAGAAATTCTTGAGGGTAAATCTATCATTTCCATTGCTAGGGAGCTGTTGGATGGGCCTGAATCAGTTTTGAATTATCTTCTATCTTGAGAACGGAAGAGCCGTCTGAAAAATTAAAAAGAAAGCAATCATCATTGAAAGGGAAGGATGACAGGCATGGAAAAGGTGCGAGTCAGCAACCTTTAAAGGCTAAATCATGTACCACTTCGGGAAAAGCCATTAGAAAAGATTTCACTAACAATCTCAATCTGCGGTCGGCGGCAGAAGAAAAGGCGGTTAAACTTAAAAATCATTTTTTAGTAGTAGCAAAAAGAACAAAGGAAGGTCAAGAGTTCTGAAAGATCACAAATGTCAGGTCAATAGGATTCATATCAACACCCCTAGGAGAAGTAGCTCAACCCGTGTCGAAACAGTCGGTCAATCTGGCAGAGGTGCGCGTATCGAACCTCATTTATTAGCCACTAGGGGAGGTCTTTCCCTCTTTAAAAGGAGGCTTTTGGGTTGCCTTAAAAAAGAAGAAACCAGTCAGAAATTCTTAGCCTCCAAAGTTAAGCATCTCTTGAAGGATTTTGATAAACCTCTTTACCCTAAAATGTCGGATGCTGACGGTTCCATGATCAGGAAGAGGAAGGCCACCTCCTTTGACGTAGAAGGTCTTAAACTTCTTAAGGAGCTGGAGTATGATGAGAAGTTAGCCTTGAAGGAATGTCCCACTCCGAGAGAAATCTCTATGGGGATTTGGAAGAAGCATTGGAAGCAATTCAAAAAGGATGCTAAGGAAAATAAGGAGGAGCTCAAAAAAGTCTCTGGGTCAACAGAACCGAAAGATGTATATGTTCGGATCTATAAGCTTCTTTTTTTTTCAGGAAGCTTTAGAAGTGGAGAGGAGGGCTCGTCGTCGGCTATGGGAAGAGGAGAAAGTAGTAGAGATTGTCTCTTCGGAGACATCCGATAAAATTGGAACGATACCATGGCCGCAAAAATAGAGAAATGGTCAAATTTTTTTTTATTGTTACCTTTCAAAAAAAGAAAGAAAGAGAAAGCAGCAGAGATAGAGGGGTTAGAAAAACTGGTAGCGGTCTCATTAGAGGAATCTCAATATTCTCGGTACTCATTAGACAGGGAAGTAAGTATGGAGATTCGGGAACGGATGAGAATGGAGGATGGAGATAAAGGGAAAGGCAAAATGATTGGGGAAAGTTCGGGGGAAGCAGAAAATGATGTTTTTCCTTTTGAGGAGTTTGATGAGATGTTGGCTATAGGAGATGCATTTGGGATAGGATTTGATGATGACCTTGAAGCTACAAAAATATGTTTTTGTCAATGGCAATAAGAGATTTGAAGGAAAAAAGGGAGACATGTACTGAACAGGAATCGGGGAAGCAGGTTGATGCTTTGGGAGCCGAGGGTCGTAAACCCTAAAGGAAGAGGCATCCGGCCCCCAATAGATAGTTAGTTAATTTTTCTAGTTTCTACAAAAGATGTTCAGAAAGTTCATAGGGTAGTTAATCTCTAAAAAAAATGAGATGGATCTTAGTGTTCTGAAGGTTGTAAGTTAGCGGAAAATTCGTAGAAAGTCTTCACTATGCTTCGTTATATATTGCCACTTGAGGCTTTGAGCTAAGTGGAAGCTGTGAAACATCTGCAGGGTAGTTGATTCCCCTGGGCTTGATAGACTTTAGGGTCATTCGCTTAGGGTGTTATCCATCCTTAGAGGTTTTTCTTGTCCTCAGAAGGTTGAGATGATAACTTTTCAGGGTGTATCTGGAGGCTGTTAGAAGTATAAGATTGGGGAAGTTTTTGGGAGATTGTAACATTTTGCTTTCATCTAGGGTAAAGCTGTCACCAATACATAGCAAAGATACTAAAATTTGTCATTATTCAGATGAGCTACACTTTCGATCAAGTTTGGCTTGAGAGATTATGTCTTTCGCTTAGACTGAATTTTTGTCTAGAACTTGCTGCTTTGCTATTCTATCTTATTGGAGGTGTGGCGGTTATATCAGAGGTTTGAATACTTGGTGTTTGTTAATATCAGTGCTAACAGGACTAATGGAGTTTAGCTTGTAAAAATGACTGATGGTATAGAGAGACACACTTGGAGCCTTAAAACATATTTTGCCAATGGCATGATGAAGGAAAAGAGAAGAAATGTTACTGTATTTTGCTTTGTTTTGCTTGTTTTACTATTTCCTGGTCCAGGGTATGTCCGATCCAACTTTTTTTTGATATTTTTTAATACAGGATGGGACTCCTGGTCCCCCTTGTTATTCTAATATCAATGAAATATGTCAATTTTCAAAAGAAGAAGAAGAAGAAGAAGAAGAAGAAGAAAGGGGTGTGGGGTTGCAATTCTTTTCTACTTTAATATGCCAATTAATGATATTTCTAGTATCATGGTCCATCAGGTAATGGTATATTGTTATAAAATTGAATTTGATCATGAATATTCATTGACATTGCCAAATCAATTTGCTAAATTATAATTTCCATTTGTTACGACCCGGATTTGGGGCAAATTTTTAGACATGAATTTTTATCTGGTCTTTCGATCTGAGTTGCGAACCCAAGTCCATCCCATTACCCTTATGCTCACCTTGATTGGACGATCCTACCTCCTTGTTCTGAAAAGATCAGAAGATGCTTATTGAGCCTTGCTTCAGCCTCGTGTAAATGTTCACATTCATTTATCAGACTGATAACCATGACCAGCCAAATTCCATTTAGAACACCATGATTGGATGATCGAGGCCCTTGATCCATCAATCACTTATTAGGGTTCCTCCATGAAATGCTAAACCATTGATTTATAGCTATTTATTTTACACATAGCATGTCCGTTTGGGTTGGGAGCAGGAGCAAGTGCATGTGTTCTATAAGATCAGGTCTTGATTTCACATGCATGTCTTCTCCTTGTGGGAGCCTAAATTTACATTTTACCATTGATTGTTCGTGTGACTTTCTACCCACCGCTTGCTAAAAGCAAAGGATCACATTTAAAAGAAAGAGGTTGGGAATAATAAGCAGAAAATTTATCACATTGTATCGGTGCTTTGCTCCCGTCATCAGCTCTCCAAGATGCGTGAGCCTGTGCTTGCAGTGCTGCCTATTCTCATCGGATCTAGTTCCGAGAACTGGAGCTCAACTTTGTCTGTTCACATGTAGGGGCATTTTTGGTCTCCTTACGAGTCAAAAAAAAAAAATCTACCAGGGGCAATTTGGTCGCAAATTTGTGACATGACTGAATTTTCAAAATTCATTCAAATATGATGACTCCATTTATAAATTGTCAAATTGAAGACTGCTTTTGCAAAAATGGAAAAGTAGGAGACTTCTTCTGCAAAAACCCCAAAATAAAAAATGCTAATAAAATGGGAAATAAAAAAAATAAAAAATAAAACAGTAACTAAAATGAAAGAAAACCGAAGGCATGTATCACTTGGCATATCTAGCCTTGTAGATGTATGGAACAATCAAGCAATACAAATTTCAATGAATCATGGCATATCAAGCCTAGTAGATGTATAGAACAATCAAGCAATGCAAATTTCAACGAATCATGCATGTTTTTTATATATTATAGATAACCCATAGAGAGTTTACCTAGCCAAAAATTCTGTGAATCTGAATTTGATCCATCAATTGATGCTTCAAATCTTTTGTTTTGTGATTGAATCAAGTAGATCCATGTTCATTTAGTTCATAGTATCATACAACCTTAAATTAAGCAAAACCCTCTTGAAAATGATTTTTTAATGGTTGAACAGAGAGGGCAGGGATGAAGCCTCTTGAAAATTGTTTTTACCGAAAAAACTGAAAACTGAAGCTCAGGGTATCATGTGAACATGATACAATATAGACCCAGTATAAGTCGTGTTGGCTGATACTCCTTGCATATCGGTTGTACACGTGTGATTTTTTTGTTAGCCATGATACGAGGGTCGACATCTTTTTAGACCTCATAGCTGCGGATACGTGTAGGCCAATAAGTATTCGCATCGACTGATATTTCGAACCATGGGCATTACACCCCAAAGGTCATTAAGGACATTGTCCAATTGTTACTATTTTTTTAAGTTGCCACATTTCTTTGAGTACATACATGTTGACTAGATATTTCTTTGTTTTCAAATTTTGATTAATTTAAGAATATTCATTATTTACGTCTGCGTTTTCATGTGATTCTTTCAAGGCTATAGCATTTTTTAAAGGTGAAATCATCTTGTTTGGTTGGTAAGCTAGGATCGAACCCACGGCATCACTGTTACAACATTTATCACTCACTGTTCATTTGAACCAGGGGCGTGGATCCTTTATTAATAGAAAATCCTTTCACGTTTTCAGAAATTCTTTTATCAAAAAATTCTAGTCCTTGTGGAAAATAATAATCTCTTGATTAGTTGATTCTACATTTGCCTTTATTTTATATTATTTTTTGAGTTGTGAGAGAATGGCGTGTAAAAGTAATGAATTGGGATTTATTTAGAATTCTTGATAATATGCTTGTGTGGTGTGATTACTGGACATCTTCAATAGCCTCTCTTATATTTCCTCATGTTATATATTGCATTTCTACCTAATAGCCAAGGATGGGAGCAAGCTATGGTCATACAAAACTTATCGTATTTTTTTTTTTTTTTTGAACAGTTGCCATTTATATGCTTTCAATCTACCAGCTTATTCTATATGTATCTTCAACTTGGTTCATTCCCAACCATGGTTTCATGATTGCAGTTTCAGTGGTTTTAGAACAATATGCCACACAAGACGCGGCCGATGACTGCTCTTTTGGTGTTTTTGGGAGTAAATGTTGTTATAGTGTCGACCATTACTCCAGTTTATGATTTCGTCTGCTTCCATCCTTATTGGGAGAGAAGGGTAATACTTCTTATCTTTAGTCTCTTTTGTCACATTTGTGATTGTCTCTTGCCGTTCCCTTTTCACATATAACTATATTATATTGTCTATATGCATCTCTATATTGTATCTTTACTCGAATCTTTTAATAGTGAAAGATAGAAGAATTTTTCCATTTTGAGTGCATAGTTGGATTTTGAGTTGTGGGCATATTTTTAGTCATTTTGTAACTTGTATCAATTGTGGTTTAAAACACCCTTAAATTTTTTAAAGGTTTTGGGGAAGTTTATAAAAATGAGTTTCTGAGTTTGTCTCTTTTAGTTTGAAGGATTAGTTTATGGCTTAAATTAGGGTTGTATAGTGTTATACATCTTTTACTAAAAATTTTAATAGATTTTAATGGTGAAGGGGCTGTATGATGCTCTAGGCTCTTTGGTTTGATGTATTGGGAGAGTGATATACCACTGCTCATTTTAGATTTTTTTTTATTTTATTTCCTACAATTAGAATGAGAGTAGTTTGGTTATTGGGAAACATTGTTGGAATTATCTATCTTTTCCTAGACTATTTGGCACAAATACGTATTTTGTGCATCATATTTTTGAACAGAAGTACATATTCATAATGTTTAGAAAATCGGAATTGAATCGTAAATCGTAATAGGGTTGAATCGTATCGTAAATTGTAAGATTCATTCAAAAAATATAAAAAATTGTAAAAATCAGAGAACAATAAAATAGCTAATTATTCATTTTTCATCCAAATCCATTAATTTATATAGAAACTACCATGATTAGTCTGTTAATAAACTTGTCACATACTAATCATCTATTTTCCATCCATCTATTGTGGGAAGACAAGGCATGATAGGGATTATATTTGGGAGCTTTGGTGGTTGGCCAACTTGGTACAATCGCAAGCTTGGATTTCATATAGCTAGCACTCCTATTGTAGAGTTCTACATCCTCCGACTTATTAGTTCTGCCCCATGATTTGTCCATGTCTGTTGCTACTAGCCTCTTGTCATCTGATGGTCTCCATTTCTGAGGAAGAATTGGAGAGATTGTGCGATAACGTATCCTAGTTGGAGAGTCCATCCATATCATCTTATTCTTACACATGTATTTGTGTATATGCTTTCCACTCTACTTCCTCACCGTGGCTTATTGATTTTGGTGTTTCTGAGCACATGACATGCATGCTATTTGTTTTTTCTAGTTATTTTATTTATTCCTGTGGAGATAAGTGAAGGTTGCAGACGAGTTTCTTTCTTCCATTGTAGGGAAAAGAGATAACTCTATCCATCCCAACCTCTCTTTCATCTGTTCAACATTTCCCAAATCTTACCCACTAATTTGCTATCCATTTGTTGTAGCGTGATTTCTTCCTTAACTTGTATTCTGGCATGATTCAACACCCTGACAAACTAATGTGTGCGACACACACACACACACACACACACACACACACACACACACACACACACACACACACACACACGAAGTAGAGTTTTGTAAGCCTAGTCGAAATAGTGAAACTCTTCTCCCGTGGATGTAGGCACACTGCTGAACTACGCAAATCTTGTGTTCCTGCTTTGTGCATGTGTTTCTTGCATCTCATCTTGTCGTTTGTTGCACATTTGGTTTGATTTTATTTTGAGAGATTAGCGATTTCTTAGTTTTCAACACTTTATTGTGGACGCGACCTCTTAAAGTCACCTTGGGCACATACAACAACAAGAAGGTTTTAACAACTGCGTGCCAGTTGAGCTCAGATCCCAAGTATGATAAATCACTCCTAGAAAACTAACAAATTATGACGTGGTTGCAAAACTATATGGAACCACAAGAGAATACCAATGTCATGTTCCTTAGTGCTGTTAAGGAAATTTGGGACTCTATCTGAGAGACATACTCATCTAGAGCTAATGTCTCCATAGTCCATAACCTGTTTAAAAATATCTTGTTTTCGAAAGGCAATAAGAGTCTCAATTAATGCTACAACTTGCATGGTGTGCGGGAAGAACTCAATGTATATCAACTATTGACCAATGACCTGAAAACCTTGAAGCTTATGGTTGCAAATTCCTCTCTGGTCTCAGCCCCGATTAAATTTTGTATGTGGATAGATCTTGGCAAATAAGGAACCTCCTCCCTAAATTGTCTATACTCTAGACTGCAATGTACTTGACTTTCGTCCATTTCATCTTCCCATCAAAATTTTGGCATGGAGTTTGCTTTTTGGCTACTATTGTTGGTCACTGTAATGGTGGTTGTGGCCTTGGTCGATGTCGTGAATCTAGGAAAGGACATGGAGGTGGTCAAGGTCATGGTACTTGCAAGTGTGTATATTGTGGTTATTCAATCACAACTAGGACAAGTGCTTGGAAAAATTTGGCAAACTTGCTTGGACCACTTCGAATGGACTTCACTAGAGGCTTCCTCTGCTTGTGACTTAGTTATGCTCTCACATGAGGATTTTGACGATCTTGTTAAATCTGCCCAACCTTATTCCGTCTGCATCTTCTTCCTTCGCTACTTTGGCACATAAAGGTATTGTCTCTTTACTTGCTTCACAAGAAATCACTCTTTTGTTTCATCAACTCAGCTGCGTCTGACTATATGATGGGTGAGTTTTCTATTTTAATCCCTTCGAAAAATCACGTATCTCCTTCAGTAACTTTGGGGGATGGATCTTTTATTCTTGTGGCTGTTCATGGCATTTGTGCGCCCCACAAAGTCTCTTTTGTTATCCTCATTTATGCATTTTCTAAATTTCCTATTAATTTATTGTCTGTCAGTCAACTTACTAAGCAACTTCATTGTTATGTAACATTTTACTCATCTTCTTATGTGTTTTAGGATCTAAAAAGACCCGGAGGACGATCGGTGGATGAATTGAGTTGCACTCCTATTACTTTGATAGTAACCTTGAAACTGTAGCTATGCATTCTGTTACCTCACTTCAGCTCTGACACAATTGCGTTGGTCAATTATCAGTTCTTGGTTTGAGTCTATTACTACTATATAGTTTGAGTTTTGTTGGCTAGGGTAACATCATAGGGTTATCTATCTCCTACAAATGAGAAAAGACAATCAAGTCATTTTTCTGTTATCTTTATTGATGATTTTTCACTCATAACTTGATTGTATTAATGAAGGATAGATATGAAATTTTGTCTATCTTTGAGATATTACGTAAGTAAATTCGTAACTAATTTTCTGCCTATGTGGAAGATTTACATTCAGATAATGCCATGGAGTATATTGACAAGATTTTCAACGATATCTTTCCAAACATGACATTCTTCATCAAACCTGTTGTGTACATACTCCCCAACAAAATATTGTCGAATCGTTAAGATCAACTGTTACTTAATCAAATACCCTCCTCTATCTTGAATGAAAGATCACCATATTCCATCTTGTTTTCAATTACTCTTTATGTTTCTCATTCCTCTAAAGTGTTTGGATGTGTATGTGTCATTCATTCTCTAGGTCATGGTCTTAACAAACTTGTCCTCATGTCCTTAAAATTGTCTTGATGGACATATGTAATAAGCTTGAGCGCAGTTTAGTCATTGTACAACTCTACTAAGCCTTTGTCCCAAACTAGTTGGGGTCGGCAGTTTAGTCATTGTACATAATTTTAATATATAAATATGATAGAAAGGGGGAGCTAGTCTCTTACTCTTCTCATTCTCTCATTTCCACTCTAACATGGTATCAGAACCCTAGGGTTACGATGCCTTAGGGACCACGTCCGCCTCGCCTTCACTCCGCCTCTCATCCCTCTCCTCCTCAATTTGCAAACTTCGTAAATGCTTGTATGGACTAAAACAATCCCTAAGAGCATGGTTTGGACGCTTTAGTGATGCGATTATGAGATTTGGTATGCGATAGTGTGCTGTAGATCACTTTGTGTTCAGCTGCCGTTCAGATGCAGGGGATGTCCTACTCATTGTTTATGTAGACGATATCATCATTACAGGGAGTGATACTACTGGCATACAGAGGTTGAAGGTGTTCCTACAAAAATAATTTACTACAAAGGATCTTGGACGCCTTCGATATTTCCTGGGAATTGAGGCTGCGTACTCTGGTACTAGTTTATCTCTCTCACAGAGAAAATATGTACTAGATTTGTTGGAGGAGACTAGTTCCACAGGGGTGAAACTGGCTTCTGTGCCTATGGACCCTAATACTAAACTTATGGCAGAAGGAGACTTGATGGATGATCATGGTAGATATCGCTGACTAGTTGGGAAGCTTATATCTACCTTACTGTTACTCGCCTAGACATTTCGTATGCAGTTTATGAGTGCACCACACACTTCTCACTGGGCAGCAGTTGTTCAGATCCTTCGTTATCTAAAGGGGACACCAGGGAAAGGTCTCATATTTAAGAAACATGGACATACCTGTGTGGAAGGCTTTTGTGATGCAGATTGGGCAGGTTCTCCAGCAGACAGGAGATCCACCACAGGATATTGTACCATTGTTGGAGGGAACCTTGTATCATGGCGAAGTAAAAAGCAGGATATAGTTTCCAAGTCTAGTGCAGAAGCAGAGTATCGAGCTATGTCACACACGAGTGGAGAGCTTCTCTGGCTACGATCTCTCCTATCTGAGATTGGTTTTCCATCGTCATTTCCAGCACAGTTTTATTGTGATAATAAAGCTGCCATTTACATTGCTACTAATCCTGTATTTCATGAGAGGACTAAGCATATTGAGGTAGACTGTCATTTCAGTCGCCAGAGGATACAGAGGGGCGAAGTTCAGGTTCCCTTCACTCGATCTGTACCAGCTAGCAGATGTGTTTACTAAGCCCTTAAGCAAAGCTAAACTCAATGACATTTGTAACAAGCTAGGAATGTATAATATCTACATTCCAGCTTGAGGGGGAGTGTTAGACATATGTAATAAGCCTGAGGGCAGTTCAGTCATTGTACATAATTCTAATATATAAATATGATAGAGAGGGGGAGCTAGTCTCTAACTCTTCTCATTGTCTCATTTCCACTCTACTAGTTACAATCTTGTTTTTTTAGAAAATTTGTATATGTGCCGATGTTACATTCTTTCAGGATTCTCATTTTTTGCTTCGTCTAGATCCTTTTCTATAGATCATGATTCTCCTTTTTACCACCCTCTGTTGCCTACAATTGTCTCTCCATCACAACCACATGAACTTAGTATTGTTCTGTGGAAGCCACTAAATGTTTGCACACAATGGAGTGTAATGGCTTCTACTCAACCTATCACTCAATTCCTATATGTATCTGCAGTTTTTACCTTCAATCCTTATTTGGATGATCTTCCTAACACTATTTGAAAAGGTACACGGTCTTCCTTGTCATCTACAGACAAAATTTTTGTTGCATCCCTTTCTTCTACATTTCTACATCGTACACGTCAAGAGGCAATGTCTCATAATGGATGAAGGAAATGGATGATGAAATGAGTGCTTTAAAACAAAATCAAACATGGGAACTTCCTAAACTAGTTGCAGTGGACGTGCTGTGGGATGTCATTGGGTATATATTAAGTATTTATCAGATGGAATAGTTGAGCGATTGCAAGCCAGATTAGTTGCCAAAGGCTACACCCAAACCTTTCTGACCTGAAACATTTGCATTGGTGGCTAAACTAAATTCCGCCCGAGTAATTATTTCAATTGCAGCCAATAATGATTGACCATTGTAGCGGTTCGATGTTAAGAATACCTTTATTCACAGAGATATTCACGAAGAGCTTTATATGGGGCAACCTTCAGGGTATATTGCTCAAGAAGAGTCCGGAAAGGTATGTAAGCTTCGAAAGGCAATATATGGTCTCTACCATTCTCTGTTTGTGTGGTTTGATTAATTCAGCTTTGTTGTCATTGAGTATGGATTTTACAGAAGCCATGTGGATCACTCTGTGTTTGTATGGCAAGGGGATAAATATTGTGAAGTATAAACAGATGGCATTGTGGTTACATTGTGGTTACAAGAAATAATAAAAGGAAAATAGATGAGATCAAAAGTTACCTACAGGCTACAAGAACATGTACAAACCAAAGATTTAGGATGTTTACTTTACTTTCTTGGGATTGAAGTGCTAAGATCAAAATTTGGAGTTAGTTTGCCCTGAACTCTGAAGGAAGTATTTTATTGATCTTTTGTCTGAGACTATTATGCTAGGGGAAAACTGGAAAGGCCTATCGATATCATTATGTGTCCCAACAAAAAAATGATTAAAGATGGGAGAATTGTTCAAAGATCTCAATGTATATCATTGTCTGAAACTATTTTTGGTACGATGAGATCGAACCTGCGACGTCAAGGTTGAGAAAAGCTGTTAGGAAACTTATCTGCCTCACGATCACACGTCATGATTTCTCCTTTCCTATTAGTGTTGTAAGTCAGTTCATCCAAAGTTTGACCATAAATAATTGGGAAACCGTTTGGAGGAGGTACCATAAGGGAGGTAAGGGCTTTTATTCAAGAAAAATAACTATCGCAGAGTGAAGTCTTTTAGATGCAGACTAGCTACGGTCACCTTCAGATAGATGATCGACTACTAGTTATTTTACATATCTTGGAGGGAACTTGGCTACTTAGCGCATCAAGAAATAAAATTTGGTCATACGATCCAGTGCAAAAGCTGAATACCATGCGATGACACTCTGTGTTAATATGCTTAAAGACCCTTATGGAAGAACTGAAATTCAAGGTTTCTCAACCTGTAAAGATGTACTATGACAATCAAGCTGCTACATATATTTCCAACAATCCAATGTTTCATGAAAGAACCAAACATATTGAATTCAATTGCCATTTTTTCCGTGAAAAGGTCGTCAATAAAGTAATATCTACAACATATTTGAAATCCAAAGATCAACAATGGGCATATTTACACAGGCTCATTCACCAAGCCAATTTGGAAGTACCTGTTCTGAGCCTGAGGGGGAGTCTTGAATAGATTATGTTAGATAGGACCCACTACATTCCTTGGGTCATTAAGATCTAAGTCATTTGTATGTTTATTTGATAAGCTCCACATTTCTAACCTTTTTCAGACATTATAAATATATTGAATTCCTGGGGTGGGACTCAACACACACCCACAAGAGTTCGTTCTTCTTCATCTCTTCTTCTTTTCCAACTTCTCTTCTCCTCCTTCATTTTCCTTCTTTTCTCTCTTTTCAACTTTCATGGACGAAGGCTCTTAATCGTGACAGGATACATTTGTGTTCACAATTTTGTTTGATCGTTCTTTTCGCTCAGCCAATGAAGATGATGATTCATTGCATGTACCAGCGTGTCTAGAGTCCTCGTTGTGTTTGACCATTTCTCCTTGTGGGTTTTGAGTTGGTTTGACCTTTGCCTTTCTATCTTTGTTTGCCTCTAACCATCTCGGTTGATGTTTTTTTCCTCTTCTTAATAAAGCTAAGCAAGGAAGAGGACTCGCTATTCATATAATATATGTTTTCCTAGAGAGCTGGTAAGAAGACACACTCGTGCCAAGGAGGTTCTAACAGCCCTCCCTACTTGCAATAATACATTAATAACCATTTTTTCATGACGAATACTTTTCTGTTTTGTAAGTGACAAAAATATCCCTAATTTGATACATGTCGGAACATTAGGAAGAATGTTTGGGACAGCTATTACACAAGTGTCTTCCCTTTTTCTTTTCTTCTTTTAATATTTATAAAATGTTATATTTAGCCATTTTTTCTCATATATATATATATATATGTGTGTGTGTGTGTGTGTGTGTGTTGTAGTATTTTTCTATATAAAAACTGAAAAATAACATTAGATTTTAAAAGATCAGGAATCAAAATCAAGCTGATAAGGAAAAAAAATGGCGGCGGAGGATTGGCAGTGCCCCTAATGCCTGTACGACAACTTTGGATGGCGGAAAAGATGCAGAAGGTGCTCACATGCCAGAGCAATTTCGACCCCCTCATCTGTTACGCGAGTTGGAGGGCGGGGGAGGGGGGCGGGGGGGGGGGATCCAAAGGGAGATCTAAGACAGGTAAAGGTAATAGGCCTGGAGACTGGTCTTGCTCTCCTTGCCAATACCTTAACCATGGTTTTAAATTTCGGTTTCGGCTAAAATTTCAGACTTAGATCGAAACCAAAATTTCAGCCGAAACCCCGAAATTTGGTATTAACCACGAAATCCCTGATTTTTTGGGACGAAATTTCAATTGAAATTTCGGGCAATTTTAGTAATTTTGATCGAAATTAATATTTTATGATAAATTTCGACGAAATACCCAAAATTTGGTAAATTTCGGGTATTTATGTTTCAATGCGTTTCGGTTTCCGTCTTCACCAAAATCTGAAATTTCGGACCTAAATTTTGGATTTCGGTCGAAGTTTAAAACCATGACCTTAACTTCAGATGGCGGGATAAATGCCGCTGGTGTCATCGGGCCAGAACCCCTCAAAATGGGTACCTCGTGCTAACTCTACTTCTCGAGAGGATGATTGTTGGCCTGATTCTGGCAAAATTTTTCTGGCAAAATTTATCATCATAAGAGTTCAGGGAGTCCATCTTTATCTATCTTAAGTAGTGAAGTGGATGTGCGATTGGATACCCTAACAGCTTGCTTGATGAGGAAAAAGAAAAATCATAATGGGACCTTGGAGGAGCTCTGGAAATGGGCACAAAAGTCCTGGGATATTCTATCTTTACAATGTCCTTCTATATTGGCGAAGAACGAAATTCTGTTTATGTTCGAATCGGAAACCCAAGCATCACAGTTTCTTGATAAGGGACCTGAGGCCTTGGGTAATCACTTGCTATCCCTCTCACCGTAGAAAAGGGAGCTCCTTCAAGGCGAAGAAGCTCACTGGGTTCACTTTTATGGCATCCCCTTATATGCTTGGGCTGTGTCAACGGTGGAGGCTATAGGGGGCCTTTTTGGTAAGGTTGTAGAAACCAAGATGGAAGGCAACCACCATAATTGTATGAGTTTCGTCTCGGCCAAAATCCTAGCCCCCCGTTGGCATTTTCCTAATTCCTGCTTAAAAATCAGGATTTTAGGCCTGACCTACACCATTGGGGTTGTTCTTTAGGAAAATAAAACTTGTGTTTGTTCTCCTGAATCCTCTCTCTCCTTGGGCCCTCCTTGATCGGGCATCCGTTTGCCGCCTGAAAGATCCCCGGCGAGTCAGGGGCGGCTTCCTGGCGAGTCTTCGGATTCCGTGCGGATTTCTAATTTCAAATCTAACCAATCAAAGCTTCAGGTTTTGCCGCCCAAGGATGATCCTAAGGTTCGCCTCGAAAAAGGTGTGGTGGGACCTGAAAATAGGAGCTTAGGTCAATCCTGTCCTCTCTTGGCGGGTCCAGAGACAATTAAGCCAAAATACCCTACCCCTAGGCAGAAAGCTGCCTAGCTGGATTTGCCCATCAAGAATACCAAGACAGGTGGCTTCCATACACAAGCAAGGAACATCTTTGATTATCGAGCCCCTGGCGGCCATTATGATGGTTTAAATTTCTTGGCCAGGGGGCCAAGATCATAAGAAAATTTCTTATGAATATTCTGGAGGATCTTCTAGTCACAAATTTAGGATCAAGGAGAAAAACATCAGGTTGGTAAACCTCCTAAAATTTTGTTCCAAATCTGCTAGGATTGGCTCCGTTTATGGCTAATCTAGTAGTTTTGGCCCCTGGACAGTTGTAGATATTGGCTTTATGGGTTGGGGGACCCGTGTGTCTAATATCTACCTTAGATGAGAGGCCAAGCGTTTGCGGGTGTCTTTATTATCTTATCTTTTCTCAGTTGTTGGGAAGTGGGTGATATTATTCACTACGCGTCTTTTCATTACTTCTCTGTTTCAGCTCTCTTTTCTAGGAGCATTTCCAAGGCTTTGAAATTGGTATTAATAGGTACTTCTAGTCCAGTATTTTGAGGAGGCACAAAAGCCACAAGAAAGACTTCATCGATTTTTCCTGGTTCTATTTGTCTCCACCATTAACAAAGGAGGAATGAAAAATATCGGTGATTCAGGAATCCTCTCCTTGTTCTGGAGGACAATGCAGACGGCTATTCATGGAGATCATGGGTTTAGAAAGTCTCCTTAAGAGGATGAGATCGATTGTCTATAATGAAAAGCGGGCTTCCATCAATGCCCCAACCCACAAAGAATTGTCGAGAGATCTTCGCATGTACTGGAAATTACTCAAGCTAGAATCTCAAAACAGGCCGTTTACTTGGTATAGCCTTTGTGGGTTTACTCTGTTCAAAGATACCCTTTCCCCGTTGCACAAACACCCTTTCTTTAAGCTACTTGAGATTGAAGAAAGGGTTGTGAGGAGGCAAAACTAGGAAGCTACTAAGGCAGTGGGTATCCGGCTAGTAGAAGAAAGGACTGCGAGCAGAAAAAATCCTGGATTCTTGGATCGGATTCCGGAGGACCTCCTTTTTGATATGCTAGATTTCCAAATCCAACATATCATGGAGGAGTTGGAAAAGTGTTCGGCTTACACGACTTGTCTAAAAGTACAAGCTGAATAACTATCTAGATGGTGATGACAAGTCTGTTTTGATGATTGCCTTGCCTTCCTCCCGATTTGCAGAGTTGGGAGCAGGACCTCAACTTTGGGGAGGTTTCTATAGGTTTTAGAAGGGGTGCATATTAGGGGTAGATAACCTTTTAAGATTTTTGAGAAAGATTCGAGTTTTAGGTCTGAGTGGGGTGCCATAGCGTGGTGCAAAAAGGAAGGGTCTCGACACCGTAAATTGGCAATTTTTGCTAGATTTGTCTCAATTTAGGCTATTGGTATTGTAAGGGGTAATGAGTTTTCCTTTGAGCCAAGGAGATTGCTATTAGGCATCTCATACTATGTAAATCTAGTGGGACTACTGGTCCCCATTGTAATTTTGCTAGTATAAATATATTTGTCATTTTTCAAAAAAAAAAAACATTAGGTTTTAAAATCTCCTTGCTGAGAATTCTCGACAGATATTTGTGACCGTTCTGCTCCAACTGAGTTGTCTTGCTTAGCCTGGGGGGCAAGTACATGACATGTGCAGGTCATAGTTGCAGTCCTCTAAACCTAAAAGATCTACATCTACATAATGGTTAGTTATATGATTTGCATGACACTTATATAGTATTGTATCTAAAATCTAGATAATTTAATTAATAATCCTACTATAGATTACATAAAATCTGGATTGCAAACTTGACCCGATTAGCCTCAAGAACCGGGTGATCTGACAACAGACCAATGAATTGAGTTGACTGCTTTTATCCAAATTGCATAGCGGTGACCAAACCTCAAATGAAGCAAATGGTACATTGATGTGGCAGAAGCGTGCGGAAAGAAGGTAAAGAATCCTTGAATCCATAAGAATAAGATAAAAGTTCCCCAACTGTATTATTATTCAATGAAAGATATCTCATGTCCAATAGTTATAGAAATCAAACCCTCAACTTCCTACTCAAACTCTTCTGGTCATCCTACTTAAACTAAAAGTCTAAACTAACCTTAATTTAAGAAGGATTCTAACTTAAATTAGAAACTAACTAGGAAACCCTAAAAAAATATAAACTAAGAAACCTAAAGTTACTGTCCTACAACATACATATGGTGACTTTCTTAGCTTGGATCCATGTGAACCTCACCTGCCTATTGATGGCACCCCCAGCATTGTCATGGTTAGTTGACAGTCGAATTGAATCCCAATACTTTTTGAGCATATTGTCCAGTGATTCAAACCATTGGCTAGTTAATGTGTATTTTATTTGCATTTAATTGATTATTCTGCACAGTTCAATTGTTTGATTTGCATATTTTGATTTATTTTGTTGTCTCAGAGAGAACGGCGTTGCAAGGAACGTGAAGCTGCTATGACAAAGGGGTCCAAATTAACATAATTGGTGTTTGGAACACAACTGCTTGTGTTCCATCTTTTTTTCTTCACTAATCAGTAATTTGAGCCTCTTGTTTGAGCCCCTACATGAGTAAATTTGAGCCTCATGTTTTTATGGATTGCTAGTGTTATGTGGAAAAACATGGATGACTTTGCTTTCCATTGATGCTACATTTGATGCAAAATTACTATATAGAAAACAGAAAGAGATGATCCCTTTTTCTTTTTCTTTTTTTGGACGGTTGAGATGATCCTCATTTGAATAACTATCCAAGACTTTGTAGGTGATGCGGGTCACTATCGATGAAGTGCGCCTTGGTAAGGATACACAAAATTTAGAATGTTGTGTAGATTACCTTTCTAGATGCATACCCTTTTTCTACAGACTACAGTGTGGTACATCCCTTCTCATAAGTCATAACATCGACGAAAATCATGCTGGTCACAAATGATGTATGGGAGATGTCCTTTATCAGGAATGCTATGTTGGATGGATACTCAACACAAATTGAATTTTAGATGCCTTAAAAGCGGAATTTTTTGTTTTTTTTTTCTATAATGGTTTTGCAAGCTTATTTAGAGTGGAAGTATGGGACTGCAGCTTTAAATATGATTTGTACCTTATCAGGTTATGTCTGTTGGGTTTGGTTTTTTGGATACCACCAAAATCAATAGGTATCTAATAAGAGAAAATAAAGTATGTGCAGCTGAACAGATAAGCTTATATGTGCATGGCTGACAAACCATGGGAGGGCCACATTTTTTGGGGATCCAAAGCATTCATTTGGAAGGCCCTTTCATGGATGTGTACTAAAAATCAAACCTATAGGATCATCCTAACCCTGCCATTTGTGGAGGAAAAAAATGGGCAAAAACATTGTTTGTCCGTTTTCTCCTACACCTTTGATTGGGTTAGGATGATCCTATAGGGCTGATTTTTAGTACACACCCTATCCATGGAAGGGCCTTCCAAATGAATGCTTTGTGAGCCATGCACATATAACTTATCTCTGCTGCTGCACATACTTATTCTCTCATCTAATAAATGTCATTTCTTTTATCTTATTTATTTTTTAACTTTTTTCTTTGAGAATGTCGTTGAAATCCGGAAGCATGATTTGAAGATTTTGGCTCAATTGTTTTGTTTCTTCTGAGTATAGGTCTTTTTAACTCACAAAAAGAGATCGAGAAGGCAAAGAAAAGCATAGTTGTTGTGACAGTTTCTCCTTTTTGGGTTCCTTGTTACTGCACCAGAACTTGTGTTCTATTCTTATTGAAAAAAATAGAAAAATATGTATGAGCTGAAATTTGCTTTCCCTAGTTTTGATACTGATTCCCTCTATTTTAAACTACACTACTGTTGACGGCTTGTTGAGTTGTTGGGAATTGTAACACCCAGGGTGATAGAGAGAGTTGTGCAAATATCAAAACAAGGGAATGCATGTCAGTTTCCAAAAAATGTATAAAATTTGAAGGGATTTGCTGGGAACCATCACAGAACGGCATTTAGTGGCTGGCTGTTGCATGCATGGCTTCAAATTTTTGTTTCGGTCCTCACTGAAACCGAAATTTAGGTTGAAATCCGATGAAATCTATCTCCTACAAAATTTCGGGGGAAATTACAAAATTACTGAAATTTCCAGATAATATTAAATAATAAATAAAATAGAGACTCTTGGGTGAAATTCCTTAAATTTTGGGTGAAATTTCGGCGGAAATTTTGTAACGTTTCGGGTATACCTGATTTCGATTTTGGTATCAAATGAAACCCAAAATTTTGGATTTCGGTCGAAATTTAAAAGCATGGTTGCACGTAAGAGTAAGCCACACACCTCACTTTTCAGCAGATTTTGTCTTCTACACCTCACTTTTCAGCAGATTTTGTCTTCTTTAAATTCATATGAGGTGGCTGCTCTCACATGCAACAGCCAGCTGCAAAATGCCTTTTTGTGATGGTACCTAACAAATCCCAATCTTGAAAATGTACCTTCCTCCTTAATTTTAATTTAATAATAAATCGAAGATGTTTTATGACCTTTTCATGCTTCATGTTTTATGACCTTTAGTTAAATGTCATCATCTCCAAAGCCATCATTAGCGTCAGCCACCAAAAATAAAAAACTAAAATATGGGATTTGCCAGCGTCCATGGCAGAAGGCATTTTGCGGATGGGCTGTTGCATGTGAGCTCAGCCACATCGGCTCACTTTTGAGCAGATTTTGTCTTCATTTATGAGGTGGCTGCTCTCACATGCAGCAGCCTATCGGTGGAATGCCGTCTTTGATGGATGCTAGCAAATCCCCCAAAATAATATTAGATTTATCAGCTCAACCGTATTTTGATATTTGCAAAAACCCAGCTGTCTTTCTCTTTAATGGGCTCGTGAGAGCATTTTGGGAAATGTAATAAACTTTTGGTAGCCCTTTAAGTACTAAAAGACAAGATGGGTTAGAGAAAATATCAAAATATGGTTGTGTTAATATCATTTCCCTATTAGATTACATAGTTTTTTTGGTGGCCGGTGTACCTCCTTTCACGGGTACTACTCTGCTCCGGCACTATATATTTACTAGGCAGCAAGATTCAAGATTCCTTTGGTCACATCCCGCTGCCAAAGATGGCTTTGCCTTTGTCTTATAAATTAATCCCTAAGGCCATGCTTGACAACTATGATTTTTTTCCATGGGATATTAGCTTACACAAATATGGAGAGAGAGAGAGGAAAAACTTTACTCAATATATAATTTATTTTGGGAAGTGATTTCAGCACAACCATGAGGAAAAACTTTACTCAATATTCTATTATAATATGTTGGATGGAAAAGAAGAGAATTTTTTGAATTTTTTGAATTTTTTGAAAATACTATGAGAATTACACATCACTTTTTTTAACGAATGCACCCATTCAACTCACATATTTTCAATCCTACCCCCTCCTTTATGCTTTTAACAAAGGCACCCATTAAAGCCATATAATTTCAATCTTACCCCTCTCCTTTATGGTTTTTTAATAAAAAATCTATAGGATGATCTTAACCATCCAATTTAAGAGGAATTATGGAACTATTTATAGATTTGAGGGCTAGGATCAGCCTATGGAAATGATTTTTGGGGCACAACCTATTTATGTTGTGTTCCATCACATGGACGGTTTGGATCAACCTATGACGTGGTCCGTACAGTTCTTTGTCGGCCCGTGCATCGCACGGGGTTTTTTACTAGTATAATTTATTTTGGGAAATGATATCAGCACAACCATAACGGAGAGGAAGTGACTTGTGCTAAGTTGATGGAGTAAAAAGAGGTAGGGGCAGACCGAAAACAACTTGGGTAGAAACTGTGAGGAAAGACCTTCGATAGGAGAGAATGGAAGAAAATGATCCATGTAGACGAACCCAACTAGTGTCAGGATTGACTAAGTCAATTTGAGCCGGGTAGATCCTTTCACCTTCTTCATGAAAATTTTCTAAAGGATTCATTAGCTAAGCCGAACTAGTTTGGGACAAAGGCTTACTTGAGTTGAGCTGAGTTATATTAGCACAACCATGTCTTGATAATTGCACTGACCCATCTTTTCTTTTAGGAAAAATTATTAAAAAATGCAAAGTTTTGTCTAAATTGTGAATAAAGGGTAGTGATTTGAAACTTATAAAAAAAGTGTTGTCAGGTGAGAGAAGATGGCTTTTAGGACAAATATACCCCTCCTACCTCTTTTTTCTCTCCACCTTTTTGCACCTATCCCTATGCACTTATCACCTTCTCACCTACCACCTTCTTCTTCCTCAAGACTTTTCTAACGTGGAAAATTCCATGGAAGGGTTTTGAAGGTTGCCATTTACAACAGGGTTTGGTATTCATGAGGGTTTATTCATAATAAACTTATCAAAGCAGTGTTACAAAATGCAAAGAAAATGAATTTTGAGCTTAAAACTTAATTTTGTTGTTTTTCCCATTTTCAAGATAAATCCATTTTCTTTGCATTTTTGGATTCTAAAACATCAAAACCAAGTTTCAATTTATGGTTGCCTGCATGACACTAAGATCACAATGTATATCCCTATTATCCTTTGAATTATTACTCAATTTAAAAATAAAAATCTTTGGAATTATCCCTATTCTACTGGCTTTCGTCGGAAGTCCGAACAAAACTTCGGACTTCCGAATGGAAGCCAGTATACGTAACCAAAAGACTGGTTCCATTCGGAAGTCCGAAGGTTTGTTCGGACTTCCGAACAAACGTTCAGACTTCTGACGGAAGACAATCGAACTTTGTAGTTCGGTAATTGTCATATGTTAATGCATCCTTTTGGTATTTTTTTCATAATTTTACTACTTTGATTCCATTTTTTCATAATTTTTCATTTAAAACTTAGCACTTCAGCCACAAATCCGTAATGATTACTATTTTTTGCAAGTAATGATTACTATTTTTTGCAATTATGTTTTTGCTAGCCACCTTTGCACCCATATTACTTCTGCCAATCTTTGCATCAAAGGATGGGCCACAAGCCGAGAAGTTGCCTCGGCGAAGGTGGCTAGCAAATTCCCATACAAAAAAGGGAAATGTTATCCACACTACTGTATTTTGATGAGGGCACTCTCACTTAATTAAAAGTACGGTATGGCCCCCCCATAGGATGATCCAAAGCGTCCATTAGACGGGCCACAACCTAAATTGGTTGTGTCCCAAAAATCATTTCCATAGGTTGATCCTAACCCTCTGATCTATAGAGGGTTAGGACCAACCCTCTAACATTCTGATCAGATGGTTAGGATCAACCTACGGAAATGCTTTTTGGGGCACAACCTATTTAAACTGTGGCCCATCTAATGGACGGTTAGGATCATCCTATGGTGCAGGCCATACCGTACTTTTAATAAAGTGAGGAGTGTCCTCATCAAAATACGGTAGTGCAGATAACATTTCCCAAAAACATCTTAAAAAATACGGCAAAAATCTGGGTGACCCGCGGGTCGACCCGACCCGTACGGGCCCGGCGTGGGAACCACATTTTATACCACGGAACCACTAGGGAACCACATTTTATACCCCGGAACCACTAGGGAACCACATTTTATACCTCGGAATCACTAGGGAACCACATTTTATACCCCGGAACCACTAGGGAACTACATTTTCTACCCCGGAACCATTAGGGAAACGCATTTTCTACCCCGGAACCACTAGGGAAACACATTTTATACCTCGGAACCACTAGGGAAACACATTTTATACCTCGGAACCACTAGGGAACCACATTTTATACCCTGCAATCACTAGGGAACCACATTTTATACCCCGGAACCACTAGGGAAACACATTTTATACCTCGGAACCACTAGGGAACAACATTTTATCCCCCGGAACTACTAGGAAACCACATTTTATACGCTGGAACCACTAGGAAACCACATTTTCTATCACGGAACCACTAGGGAACCACATTTTATACCTCGGAACAACTAGCGAACCACATTTTATACGCCGAAACCACTAGGGAACCACATTTTATACCTCGGAACCTCCACGGAACCACATTTTATACCCCAAAACCATTACGAAACCACATTTTATACCTCAGAACCACTATGGAACCACATTTTATACCTCAGGACCACTAGGGAACCACATTTTATACCCTTGAACCACTACCGAACCACATTTTATGCATCGGAACCACTAGGGAACCACATTTTATACCCCGGAACCACTAGGGAACCACATTTTCTACCCCGGAACCACTAGGGAACCACATTTCATACCCCGGAACCACAGGAAACCACATTTTATACCTCGGAACCACTACGGAACCACATTCTATACTCCGGAACCATTAAGGAACCACATTTTATACCACGGAACCACTAGGGAACCACATTTTATACACCGGAACCACTAGGAAACCACATTTTCTACCCTGGAACCACTACTGAACCACATTTTATGCCCCAGAACCACTAGGGAACCACATTTTATACCCCGGAACCACTAGAGAACCACATTTTATACGCCGGAACCACTAGGGAACCACATTTTATGCCTCGGAACCACTACGGAACCACATTTTATACCCCGGAATCATTACGGAACCACATTTAATACCTCAGAACCACTGTGGAACCACATTTTCTACCTCGGAACCACATTCTATAATCCAGAACCACTGGGGAACCACATTTTATACCTTAGAAGCACTAGGGAACCACATTTTATGCCTCAGAACCACTAGGGAACCGCATTTTATACCCCGGAACCACTACGGAATCACATTTTATACCTCAGAACCACTAGGGAACCACATTTTCTACCCCGGAACCTCTAGGGAACCACATTTTATACCCCGGAACCACTAGGGAACCACATTTTATACCCCGGAACCACTAGGGAACCACATATTTTACACAAAAACCACTAGTGAAACACATTTTATACCTCTGAACAACTACGGAACCACATTTTATACCCCGGAACCACATTTTATACCCCAGAACCACTACAAAACCACATTTTATACCTCGGAACCACTTGGGAACCACATTTTATACCCTGGAACCACTAGGTTCTAACATGTAACCAAACATGATTGTATACCTAGAGAGAGATAGAGAGGTCAAGATAAACATGGCAACCAAACAAAGAGTCTCATAAATAGGGTGAAAAAACCAAAGCATAAAAAACATGAAAACATGAAGAGAAGATGTTAAACCTAACCAAAGCTATGTTTATCACCCAAATAAGCAATGGAGATTTTTTTTTCCAAACTACAATGGCAATGGAGCTATATCACGTTGGTAATGGGCTTTTTTCTTAAAGTACAATGGCAATGGAGCTTTATCACGTTGCAAATGAAGTTTTTTTTTCAACACTACAATGGTAATGGAGCTTGGAAACGTTGGCAATGGAGCTTGGAAACGTTGGCAAAGGAGTTTTTTTCCAAAACTACAATGGCAATGGCAAGCATCAAAAACCTTCCATGAAGCCTTGATGAAGAAGAAGGTGGTAGGTAAATGGCAACCTTCAAAACCCTCTAATGGAGTTTTCCACGTTAGAAAAGCCTTGAGGAAGAAGAAGGTGGTAGGTGAGAAGGTAATAAGTGTATAGGGATAGGTGAAAAAGATGGAGGGAAAAAAGAGGTAGGAGGGGTATATTTGTCCTAAAAGCCATCTTCTCTCACCTGACAACACATTTTTTATAATTTTCAAATCACTACCTTTATTCACAATTTAGACAAAACTTTGCATTTTTTAAATATTTTTTCCCTTCTTTTATTATTTAAAAAGTTGTCAAGGGTTATTGCAGTTCCCAAAAAGCTCTTACAAACCAATTAAAAAGGAAAAGACAAGCTGCGTTTGTGCAATTATTAAAGCATCGTTTTGTTGCTATCATTTCCCATTTTTTGCCTGTTTTTTTTAGCAATCTCTCACCCTCTTTACACTCATGCCATCTCATGTCTCTCCTTATCTCACCCCCCATCCCTCTCACCACTTCATAAACTAATATTCCATAGACAAATAACATCAAAACTTTATGGTTGCCAAACATGGCCTAAATGAAGGGTATTTTTCTTATCTCGGTATCCAAACGCGTATCCAAACGCCCACACAATTGTTTTACCTCAAAAAAAGTTTTCTAATGTCTAAAGGTCTTGCTTCTCCTCCCTTGAATGAGTTCTTTTAGGGGGCGTTTGGATACGCGGATTTTAGAATCCAGGTTTTTAGTTTGAGAACAGTGTAAAAGAGGGTTCATGATCAAGCTGATGTATGCTGTTCTGACAGCATTTTTTGGATTTTAAGTGAGAAATTCAGGTTTTAAAAATCTCTCCTGGATCGTGAGATTTCTAAAACCTTGAAATATGGGAGGATCTGCTACTCTCTTGCTAATGGAAAGAAGGGTGAGAAGTCAAAAACGACGGCTGGTCCGCTTCTTCTCTTGTCTCTTAGCTACAATTTTGAAGAAATCCCGGATTCTAAAATCCACGTATCCAAACTGCCCCTTAGGTTCTGTTGCCGCCGATGGAGGGTTACGTGAAAAAAGACATATTTTGCATCCTTGTTTTTCATTATGAACACCTTTTTCTTTATTCTTTCATAGAATTCCTTTTACATGGAATTTTATTTCATTATTAATGCAAGAAATGACGCCACAATCTATCATTTTTTACCTTACCATTCGGGAGGGGAAAATTAAAGACCTGTGGATTCTGAGAAAAATATTTTATGACGGAAAATTGTCTCAATTTTTTTTTCTTTCCATGATTTAGAGGTAAATGATATGATTATTGTTATTTTTGAGGGATATTTTAATAAATTGAAGTGGCACTATTAAAAATTGAATAGGGTTTGTTCAAGTTATAATTTTTCTTATGTCAAAAAATGGGAAATTTAGAAATACTTTTCCTTTCCTAACTTCTCCAGAAAATTCCTGCAATCCAAACAGGGTCTATGTTCTGGCTGTTCCTCCACGGGATAAAAAATTCTTGGAGTGATAATTTTATTTTTGAAGAGAACCCTGAGATTGGTTACCATAAAAAAACAGCCCTATTAGGTTTTGGCCGTTTAAACTTTAGTGTCCATTTAAAGGGCATTATGATAATTGTGTACCCAACCCCTAGGGCTTATTCAAGATAAAATTATCCAAGCAGGGTGGTCTATACCTAGAATAACTAATCCAATGATTTTATCCCCTTAAAAACCCATTATTATTATTATCATTATTATTATTAATTGAGGAATGATAGATGCAAGGGCCCTTATTATCATTCAATAAGATATGAATCCCCTCTTATTTTTTTCCTATATGATGTAACCTTTCTTTTAGTACCGCAAGACTTCGGTAAAACATAGCAAAATGATTATTATAAAATTAGAAGAATCTCTGTTAAATTCGGTAAATTTGCATTTAATTGAAAAATGCGAGAAATTTTTAATTATTAGGGAAATTTCTGAAATTCAAACTGGCGCATAAAAATTCAGGATTTGTCCAAGAATTTTTCAATTATTTGGAGAATTTTGTAACTATGGTCCTGAATCTTCTGACCAAGCTTCACTACACTCATAGTAACTCCCATGAAAGTGACTGAATTTTCGTCCAAATTATTTAGGGAAATGATATCAGCACAAGTATGTTTTGCTATAGACGCTCATGTATCTTATCTTTTAGTATTTAAATGGGTTGTAAGAGCTTTTTGGGAAATGTAATGACCTTTTAACAGCTCTTTAAATACTAGAAGACAATATACATGAGCATCTATAAGAAAACATAGTTGTGCTGATATCATTTCCCATTACTTAAATGAGCATTCAACCCCATGCAAAGTCTGAGGAACATAGGAAGGTTTCAGAAATTTGCTATTGTACTGTAGAATTGAATTCCCTGAAGAACCACAAAGCCCTCGTAACTTTGACGAACATGATCGCAATTTAATCAACATAATTAGAGCTTGAGGAGAAAATTCCAAATCAAGATACTCATAGAAACATGTAATTTTATCTAACAGATTAAAATTAAACAGAAACAGAGTTGTTAATGAAAACATGAACCTTTGGATGATGCGTTCGTACTGCAGTAACTCACATGAGAAGAACTCTTGGCTTTGTATGATTCCAAAATCCAAAATCTCCAAAATGATGCTTAACTAAAACCAGCCCATGTGTTGTTTCTGTTTCTTCTTTGTGTTCTCTACAGAAGATGAACAATATCAGACTTAGTACAAAGTAATGAATAAGCTGGGCTTTGATATAGTGGCAAACGTGCATAGTGATTAGTAGCACAAATACTTGCCTCTAGAATTTCTCGGGAAGTGTATATCTCGTGAGGTCTTAATTTTTTCTTTGTTACTTTCAGGCTTATATTGGAAAAAATTAGGAAAAACTCAAATATATAATTTAATAAAAAATAAAAATAAAAATACCAAAAAATAATCACGATATTTTTGTGATTTTTTCACAAAAAATAATAAAAATAAAGATACTGTGATATATATTTTTTAAAATCTTGGGATTACATAGGATTTTGCTGTTCTATCAAAGGGAAATGATATATTCACCACCATTTTTTTTTTACTTAGGGCAGCTATTTCTAGTGTAAAAGGGTGGTCATAAATACACTAGAGGCGGCTGTCCCAAGTTAAAAAAAAAAAGGGAGGGGTGGGGTGGGGGGGAATGAATCTATCACTTCCCCTATCAAAATATAGCGATAAAAGCGCAATATTTTGAAAAAGTTGGAGATATTTGTGACAATGTTAATGAGGACCTTAGCCCTTTTTAATTTTTACTTCCCACTTCCAGGCCCCAGATCTAAAAGTTAGGAATGTCTGGTCAGTGCAATTTTTCAGCAATCAACCACCAAAGGTGGTGCCAATCAGTGGGCTATGAATCAGTGCGCGTGCCAGGTGAAGAGTGGATAGTGAAGACTGCTACATTATAGCAGTTCAAAACTGCCAAGCCAATTCCAAATAAAATTTAGATGCATAGAACAAGGAACAGTGAAATAAAAAACACTTACAGAGAATTTCATTAAAGTTCAACATCACCCATGCTCAAGAAGGGGTAGTTCAGATTACTGGATCCAACTGAGTGACTATACTCCGACCCACGAACGTGGACGCTAAAGCAAGCTGCATTACACATGGAAATGAAGCAAGGGCCCTCAAAGGCACTTCTTAGGAAATAAAAATGTTCACAAATTGGTCATGATAACAGTTCCTAGTAATGATTATGAAACTAAGAACTGAATAATAAATATTAGCAATTTCTGAGTTTAGGTTTTCCATAAGTTTAATCACTTCCAAAAAGAACACTGCCTATCAGAAAATTAGTTTCACTGTCATGAGTTCATTCTTCTGGACCACTGGGATGAAATTGAAACTTCAGCCCCAAACTTAAATTTATGTTCTTCGATTTCTGCAGAAGACCACTTGTAGTGGTTTCATTGATGTTACCAAAAGCAATTTAATCAAGGCCTCTAACTGCAATCTGAGGAGACTGTTGAGTTAAGGACTATCTTATCTTTTCTTCCTTGTCAATGACATCCAGTCTATGTTAATCAAAGGATTAGATGGTACAGAGAATGAAAAAAGTCATAAGATAGACACTAACTTGATCATCTGTTAGACCAATCCATGTCACGGCATGGTTGCCATATGTTGCACGGATGGTTAGGTTTGCATGATTACCATCTTTTAACATCCCTGTAATATTTGTATGAATGTTTGCATGGCTTCAGTTCAGTATCATTTGGATATCTCTTGACTTGGTTACAATATTTAAGAGATTCATATGAGATTTGAGTGGTTAGGTAGGATGTGTTGATTACCAGATGTTGGGCGGTGTTCGGTTATCAATAAGGTAAATAATAGAATTAAATAAGGATGTCTCTCTATTGAGAATGCAAGGAAGACATAATACTTCAATAGGCTTTGCATTAGGAGGTCAATCTACCCTCAAATTAGATCATTTTCATGATTTGATTGTAGGAACACAATGTTTGGTATCACAGAAAGGTTCGATTTGCAACCCGAACTCGCTTGTAAGATGGTGCTCATGCTTGGAGAGCGAATTTTACAGTTCAAAGGAGAATTCAAATGTGAGGTACAAGAGTTGAAGGAGAATTAGGAGAGACAAGTGAAGATATTAGGTGCTCACCAACTATAGGGTGAGCTCGATAAAAAATACGAAAGCCTAACAAAAGGATACGGACCACGAGCCGACACTCCGTGTCCGTGTCGACACGTGACACTCGTGTCCATGTCCACAAATCATAGCTTCAGTATCATTTGGATATCTCTTGACTCGGTTACAATATTTAAGAGATGCATATGAGATTTGAGTGGTTAGGTAGGATGTGTTGATTACCAGAGGTTGGGCTTTGTTCGGTTATGAATAAGGTAAATAATAGAATTAAATAAGGATGTATCTCTATTGAGAATGCAAGGAATACATAATACTTCATTAGGCTTAGCATTAGGAGGTCAATCTACCCTCAAATTAGATCATTTTCATGATTTGATTGTAGGAACACAATGTTTTGGTATCACAGAAAGGTTCGATTTGCAACCCAAACTCCCTTGGAGAGCGAATTTTTACAGTTAAAAGGAGAATTCGAATGTGAGGTACAAGAGTTGAAGGAGAATTAGGAGAGACAAGTGAAGATATTAGGTGCTCACCAACTATAGGGGAAGCTCAATAAAATATATGAAAGCCTAACAAAAGGATACGGACCACGAGCCTTTATCTTCGATTAATTGTTCCTTCCATTGCTCTCGACATGATTGACAAAAGCTAGAACCATTGAACTGGAGTTTCCCAGATTCAATGGGGAAGACCCTGCCGGTGGATGTTGAGGGCTGAGCATTTTTTGGCTACCAGTGAACTCTGGAGAATCAAAATGAAGATCACTTCATTTCAATTGGATGGAGATGCAGCACTTTGATTTGATTTGGTAAAAAGGAAAGAAGGATCAGTTTCATGGATTGAGTCACTCCACAAGTATACTTTGGATAAGGGTGTGTTATTAAAGCTTCAACATACAACAACCAGAGAACATTAGGCCAAGTTTGAACAGCTATCGTTAGGGTTGAAACTTGGGTTGGGTTCAGAAATCATGGGTCATGGGTTGGGTCAGTTTTTAGGTTGAAAAACCTGACCCAATCTTAGGTCGGGACGGGTTGAAAGAAAAAAAAATCCAAAACCTGACCCGACCCAAGATAGTTACTGTATTGTATAACTTTGAAGCAAGATGAGTGTCGCTCCAAAAAATCTTTGAAGCAAGATGCGTGTCACTCCAAAATTAAATAGGCATTGTCTTTAAAAAATGAACTTTATAAACATCAGCCCAAATAAATATTATGCATTTTTTTCCTAAAAAAAGTGCAGAGACAAGACTGGGTTATCTAGAACCAAAGATTTACAAACACAAAAAACATTTGTGTTCTAAAATAAAGATCAAAGAAGAAAAAGAAGCAAAAAACCTGAAAGGAGTTAACAAAAAGTAGATAGTCAGTAATACAAATGCTTGTGAGCCTACACACTAAAGTTTTTCTTTGAATGTATAAATATGAGCAAGGGCCCTTTTGGTAGTTTCTGATGATTCGTTCAGCTTGAAGTTTTGAGAGGTTTTGTTTAGGAGTTCTTTATCTATACGCAGTCTCGGAAAGATATGGGCCATAGCTTTAAAATATGGTTATAGAAGATGTAAAGATTGCATTCAGCAAAATAGAGAAAAGGAATGCTTGGTTTCTATTGTAATTTTTGGCTATTTTGTTCACTTTTTGAATTGGTCTCGGGTATACCTATGCCAATTCACCTTAATATCTTGTGCTGCAGTCTGGGACTTCTGGTCCCGAATGCTATCTGAATATTAATGAAATATGTCACTTTTCAAAAAAAAAAGGGCCCTCTTTACGCAAGGGCTAAAGAATGGCCCTTGAATAGATCCACGTCATTAAGTGAAACCAAATTCAGTTTCTCAACTGATTTTAAAAATGACGTGGATCTATTCAAGGGCCCTTCTCCGGCCCTTGCATAAAGAGGGCCCTTGCATATATCATTCCTCTAAACAATAACAGTAACAGTAACAGTAACAGCAACAGCAACAGCAACAGCAACAGCAACAGCAACAGTAACAATAATAAGGAGATGATTTTTTTCATGCCCTCCCCCTGCAGTATGCATTCGCCCCCCGGTTTAACGTGAACAGTGGGCAACTTTAACGTGAACAGCGGGCAACTTTAACATTTTTTGACGTCAAATCACGTTAAAAGGGGGGCGAGCGAATGCATACTGCAGAAAGGGGGGGAGGGGGGATCATCGCCCAACAATAATGATAATTAAGGAACAGCATCAACTTGTTTTTGAGTCACACGAATGTAGATGTTGCAATTTTGTTCTTCTGTTCTGGAAGTGTGGCAAGTTAGTTGACTGATACAAGTGCAGAGAGTAATTTATTATTTGTGTGGAAAGCTTTTAGTTCTATCATTTCGATAGCAATTCTTATTTGAATAAATGGATGCCTTACAAAATACTATCTTGCTTGTCATCTCTATGCTTGTTTTTTTGGATAAACACAATATTCATTAACTGATTGATTAAGTAGCTATTTCTGTGGAGTAAGGATACTCAACTCAACTAAGCCTTTGTCCCAAACTAGTTGGTGTAGGCTAATGAATCCTTTAGAAAATTTTCATGAAGAAGGTGAAAGAATCTACCCAACTCAAATTGACTAAGTCTAATCCTGACACTAGTTGGGTTCGTCTACATGGATCATTTGCTTCCATTTTATCCTATCCAAGGTCATGTTCTCTGTGATGCTCCTAGCCCTCAAGTCTTTCATCACTGTTTCTACCCAAGTTGTTTTCGGTCTACCCCTACCTCTTTTTACTCCATCAACTTGGCACGAGTCACTTCTTCTCACTGGAGCATCCAAAGGCCTACGTTGGATATGCCCAAACCATCTTAAGCGGTGCTCTCTCATCTTCTCCGCAATTGGTGCCACCCCCACCTTTTTACGGATGTCTTCATTTTTAATTCGATCTAACCTCGTGTGGCCGCACATCCATCTAAGCATTCGCATCTTCGCTACACTCATCTTATGTACATGCAGCTTCTTGGTGGGTGGCCCAACATTTTGAGCCATACAGCATGGCTGGCCTCACAGCTGTCTTATAAAACTTTCCCTTCAACTTGGTAGGTGTTTTACGGTCGCACAAAACTCCTGAAGCATGCTTCCACTTCAACCAACCTGCTCTTATTCTGTGGTTAACATCCTCTTCAATCTCTCCTTCCTTATATAGGATTGAACCAAGATAGCAAAAGATATCCCTCTTAGGTACCTCATGTCCAGTCATATTTACTATATCCTCGCCCTACCTCCTTCCATTACTAAAGTTGCACTCCATATACTCTGTCTTAGTAAGGATGACGAACAAAATATTATTTTATGGAGTAACTCCCAGATGGGGCCCACCCGTTCATTATAACTCCAAACCGTCCTGAGAAGTCGTGGAAACGATTATTTTCCCATTCTTGCCCCTGTGACTATAAATTTTTAATTGATTTTTTATGACATCCACATAAGATTCCTAGGAGTGCCTGCATGGTTGCCGTGATCTTTTGGATAAGGATGAGTGGAGTTCCACTTCCCAGGTTGTGTTTGATAGGAATAACGTAAGCAGTGAACTAAATAAGGATGTATTTCAATTGAGAACTAAAGGAATACATGCAACTTATTTGAACTTAGCATTGGGAGGTCAATCAACCCTTGAAGACCCTTGAAGTAGATCAGCTTCATGATTTAAATGTAGGACCCAGCATCATAAGTGGAAAACAGAAGAATACTTGAAGTAGATCAGCTTCATGATTTAATGTAGGACCCAACATCATCAGTGGAAAACAGAAGAATATAAGGTCGAGGGGGGTCCTTCCTAGGGTAGATGGAAGATAGAGCTCCCCATTAAAGAAAGGTTTAAAAAAAAAAAATCATCTTGTGAAACATTCAGAGATACAATAATCTAGTGCATATGATGGATCTTTAAGAATTTTATTGAAACAATAGATTTGTTTTTGCTGGATAAGCTGAATTTAAATTTATTGAAAGTTGAAACAGAAAAGAAATATAAATACAATATCAGAGCCAAAACTCAGATAAAGAGGGGCAAAAACGTAAGACTGAGAGACCAACTCAACGCTGCCTGAACAAAGAGGCAACAATAGCAGATCTAAAGAAGATGAAGAAGCAGTGTTACTGAAATCATAATTGAGGTGCCCCTGATGCCTCACCATCAAGGAAGGTACCAATAGCCTAAGGAAGGGGCAGGATTATCTCTCTGCAAGAAGTGCCTTTGTTGGCAAACCAGTCCACCACTCTATTCCCTTTGCTGAGTATATGAGAGATTTTTCTAGTGTAGGCCAATCTACAACGCCTTGATTCTCTGAATTGTAGATAGAAAAGTGATTGGAATTTTAAATTTCTGGGTTACAATATTGATGACAAAGGTTGAGTCACTCTCCATCCACATAGTGGATCCTTATAATACTGATGACGAAGGTTGAGTGACACTCCATCCGCATAGTGGATCCACGAAAACAATCACTCACCAGCTTTAAGCCCAATGAGGACCCTGACGTAGTACAGATCCCACATAGCTGCTGTTCATGACCTAGATCAGATCCAAGGGCATAAAAAGAGAAGAATTGGGCTTGTTCATGACCCAAGATGAGTCACAAAATGAGACAAGAAGATGAGGAAGAACCCATGTTCGTGACACTGTTTGTGACCCGGAACTGCACTTTAGTTTGGACGTAAATGAGATTCACTTCCCTATTGGACTGTTGGATGAAAATGGCGGCCCACTCCATTATGCCACAGGGTTAGACGGAAATGTTTGCCTACTGATGTATTTGGCAGGATTTTCAGCAAATCTGACAACGGTTGTAATCAACCTAGTTTATGATAAGTTTTGCAGCATTTCTATGTCTCTTGGATGTGTTAACAACAAAAGGTGAGTGCTGTAATTTATTTATTTTTTGCTAAGAATTACTTCTGAATTGAATCAAGAATTGGATTGTTTTGTTAAAATATGTAACCAAAATCTACCCATTGACTGTTGGTCCTTGCACTTAGTAAAAGTAACATCATAAATTGCTATCGGAACTGAAATAGCTCCTAGAAATCCATCCAGTCTTGATTCTAGTGAATTTCAAGACAACAAGAGTCTAGAGGAGATTAGGGAATTAATTCGGCATCAAGGGAAGAAGCATGGCCAGTAGATGAAGGAGATGAGAGAGCAATTCCCACAATTTAGTGTCGCACTTACACAACTCTTGAGCAATCAAGAGATGAATCGACCTCTAGGTTCACCGAAACATGTAAAGACCAATGCGGTAGGAATGAAGAAGAGATGAACACTAGATATCAAATTGTATGTACTTGAAATTAATTTCTTTGTTTACAAGAATTATTTTACTTATTTAGAAGTTTGGAAAAAGGTTTTAAATTTTGACCGAAATCAGAAATTTTGGGTTTCGGTTGACACCGAAATCGAAATTGGGTGAACCCAAAACGTGAAATTTCGGTCGAAATTTCAGGCGGGATAAAAACCAACTTTTTTTTTATTTCGTCAGATTTCAAATGAAATTTCAAAATTTCGGAAAAAAAATCGGTTTCGGTGAGGACGAAACGCATTCCGAAACTGAAATTTAAAACCTTGGTTTGGATTAGTCAAAGGTAATTCGTCATTATAAGTTGCATAAACACAGAGTAATTTTGGTTAGAACAATCTAGCATTTTTTAAAATCCTATACAATGTAGAAAAACGTAAGATACTTGATGGACGGTCCTATTTGATATGAACTGTGACCCGAACACTAAAACTAGATCCAAAGAACATAATAAAGATGCAACCAATTTTGGATCCAAACGGATTGTGAACCTTATATTGGATCCTCCGATCCAAATTGGATCCATTGACACACCTAAGTATTTGGTTAATGTGATAGGCCTTGAGAGTGTTTGATCTCCAATGGCACAAAAGTGACGCCAATAGATCGACATATTTACCAGCTTTTTCTTCCTTGACCCACCTCACTTGAGTGTATTATGACTACTCATTTTAGACCACATTGGGTGGCCCACAAAAGTAATTGGGGCGAATATATCTTGGCTACTGGTTTTGGCAATACCATATTTTATTAACAGAGAACATGACATTAGATAGGATAGAATGGAAGAAAATGATCCACGTATAAGAACCCAACTAGAGCCAAGATTAGAACCGGATAGATTCCTTTCACCTTCTTCATGAATTTTTTCTAGAGGATTCATTTAGCAGACCCAACTAGTTTGGGACAAAGGCTTTGTTAAGTTGAGTTGACAAAACTCAGCTTGTCTTTTCTTTTTTTTAATCACTTGTGAGAGTTTTTTGGAAACTGTAATAACTTTTGACAGCTGTTAAAATAATAAAAGACGAGACGAATTCGTGCCATTATCAAAACATGGTAGTGCCAATATCAAATGCTATATCAAAGAAGCGTTTACAAAAACAAACTGTGGTACAAAGACGAGAAAAATGCCATGAGAAATAGAAAATGATGTAGAAAAAAGAAGCCTGATGTGCATACATCCATCCATCCAAAGGCACGCATGCAACAGCCCCGCATTTATGACATGGAGTGGTGAAAATCATAACTAGGTAAAAAATAATAATAAATAATTTGCTGTCGGGAAAAATGAAGACCGCCTATTTCGCTATAAAGACCCCTCCCCTCTCTCGCTTCCCCTTCTCAAACCCTCCTCTCTCTCTACAAATCTCTGCTCCCTATTTCTAAATCCGTACAATATTACCAGCCAGTCACCGGATAATGGCAGTAGCCTCAGGCAAGAAGGAGACGGTGTCCGTACCGGCGCAGGTTAAGGAGGAGCATTTTAGAGGCGTACGAAATCGTCCGTGGGGAAGATCTGCGGCTGAGATTCGTGATCCATGGACAATTGCTTGGTTAGGATACTTTTCTATACTCCTAAGCAGGAGGAAGGGCATTGTTGAGACATAAAGTATTAGCTAGCAATGTGTTCTATTCGATAACATATGGTCAAGGTCAACATTGCTTCAAGAAATTGCGAGAATGTGAATCCTCAAGGAACGGTGCACAAGCTGAGCTTGAAGATGGAAGTGCGCCTTCAACCATACAATTTAGTGCAGTTGAGCAACTATAATGAGGTAAGAGTCTCAATGGCGCTTGATTTCATTTTCTATGGGAAACAAGTATAAAGATAGTTTGTCGTGAGATATAGTACCCATTGAAACATCTCACATTTTGCTTGGGAGGTCTTGGCAATATGATTGGGGTGCTATACATGATGCTAAAAGAATACCTACACTTTTTACATGAATGGTGAGAAATTCATCTTGATTCTTTCCAAAGGTGAATCAAACTCCGAAAAGGAAAAGAGTATAGTATGTCTTTCTAGGCACGAGTTCAAAAAACAAGTTCAAAGAAGATCGTGTGGTTATCGAAAATACTGTGGTTTTCACTTTTCACTCTTTCCAAAGGAGAAATTTTTTAACAACAAGATGCATTTGATCTAGCTGTGCATGTTAAGAACATTCTATAAGTGTATAGTAATGCAGTTATAGAAAGCCACCTTCTGCTTTAACTGAGTATTTTCTTTCCAAAAATCTTATTTGGAAAAGTGATAGAATCCTTAGATCCGTATCTCTTTGTCACATTGTTTTGTGGACAACACCATTCAAAAAAAAAATTGATTTGTGGACAAGCGATTATATTGGGAAGATGATAAGTTGAACTCGAGGTTGACCTAGATCAGATCTATAAGCAAAAGAAGAAAAGAATTGGGGTTGTTCGTGACCCAAGAGTAGAACCAAAGCATAAAACAAGAAGAGGAGGAAGAAACCCTGTTTGTGACCCTAAACTGCACTTCAGCTTGGACGTAAATGGGCCGACTTCCCTTGGATGTAAATGGGCCCACTTACCTGGTGGACTATTATGTCGATATTTAGATGGATCTATTTCAAACTAGTAGTTAGAAGATTTAAGTCAGTAGTCAAACGATTTAATTTTGTTATGTTTCTCTATTAGTACTGCAGTCCAATTAGAATTCTAGTTGGACGAACATGAGGGAGTTTAAACGTGTGCACACGCGCTTTCATTTTTAATTGGGAATGGTATTTAAGAAAGCTTTTATGTCTTTTAGAATAAGAAAAGAAAGGAGGCTTGCATAAGGATTTATTATTTTAATTTTTTTGCGTTTGGTGAGCTGGTCTAGCTGATCATGGGGTTTTCCTGGAAAAGGAAATTCCAAACAAAAATTCATGTTGTATTTTGCAGGATTTTCATCAGATCTAACTACGGTTGTAATCAACCAGCAAGATATGATGAAGCTTTAACAGCACCATCGGTATTTATCTTCAGCCAACCAACACGGGGAGGAACCACTGAACTTGGTAATTTTAGGAAGATTTTGCAGCAACTTGAAGTGTTTGGACTCTAAGAAGAGACTGGTTATAAACTTTCACCTAAAACACCTTGAAATTGATCTAGCAGCTTTTGCTGCCATTGGGTTATGGCATTCAAAGCTTTGAATCTGGAGATCTTGAGTTCATTGAATTTCGCATCATTTTGGACACCACAAAAATGCCAAAGAGCAAAACACACAATAGCAAAGATGAAGATTTTCCAAAGGCCATTTAAGGGCAACTTCAAGAGCCAGCCCAAAAAAGTCCATCAGTGAGAGCGAGAGTAAAGAGAATGAAATTCTGGCTCTTTGGCTCCATATCAAAAATAAAATATAGATGTCGATTGATGGCCCTTTTGTTTAAGCCTTTCAATCGTTGGAGCCCGAGAGAGCATGGCACACCAACAGAAAATAGAGATGTTCAGGGGAATAATTTAGTTCCAGATGAAAGGGTGACACGAGACAATAGGAAAGTCCTTACAAACAAAGTTCTAGGCCAGCTTGACAGTAAGGCTACCATAGGGAGAGGAACCAAGGTATCCGTTGATGCATCCAAAAAAAGGGGCGTAGACTTGGAGAGAATTTCTCTAATTTGACCTTTGATTGAGCCAAAAAATGGAACTCAAAGAACTTGTGATTAATTGTAACCATGCCAGGCTTTGTCTAAAGACCCACTAGTGATACAATAATTTGTGTTTTAATATATTATGACCTTCGATTCTCAACTCAACTCAACAAAGCCTTTGTCCCAAACTAGTTGGGGTCGGCTAAATGAATCCTTAAGAAAAATTTCATGAAGAAGGAATCTACCCGCTCTAATCCAGGCTCTAGTTGGGTTCTTCTACGTGGATCATTTTCTTCCATTTTATCCTATCCAAAGTCATGTTCTCTGTTATGTTCCTAGTTATCAAGTCTTTCCTCACTGTTTCTACCCAAGTTGTTTTCGGTCTGCCCCTACCTCTTTTTACTCCATCAATTTGGCACGAGTCACCTCTTCTCACCGGAGCATCCAAAGGCCTACGTTGGATATGTCCAAACCATCTTAAGCGGTGCTCTCTCATCTTCTCCTCAATTGGTGCAACCCCCACATTCGATTGATCCAAAAAAAAAAAAAAAAACCATTTGTTTTTCTTTCCCTGCACTCTTGTTTATGTTTTAGTAATAACAGTGTTTAGAAAATTATGTTCAAGACGAGACGCACCCATGAAAATGTTTGCAACTTTGAACCCATACATGAGATTGCTAACAAAAGTTAAATGCAGTCAGAAACATTCTATATTGAAGAAGAGAAAAACGTGATACCATTTTCTATCTTCACTACACTTTGGAGCATTGTTTCCATTTTTTTCTTCATCTCGGAGTTGTCATCCATATGAGGGACAAGAAGAGTTAGTTCCCTGTATATATCACGAACAAATCTACATATTCTCTCCGCATATTCAACTTCGCCATCTGATATTCGACCAATGGCTAGTCTCATCAGCTCTCCAGTCAAGTCCCCAACCTAAACCAGAAAACTAAAGCATTTTACTTCTCATAACAGGTAAGCAATATTGACATTTTAAAAAGAAAAAAAAAAAAACTAGAGCATTTTACTTCCCATAACAGGTAAGCAATACTAACATTCAAAGAAAAAAGGTGAGCAATATTATGATAAAGAGGGTTGCTAGCAAAACGGGATCACGTGCTGAAAAAAAGCACTGGGGTCCTCCATCGTGACATGTGCACAACAAAAAAAGGGAGCGCGTAACCCCACAAATGTCAAAGAACGTGAAATTTGTCAAATCGATCGGTCCTATTCACCCCTTCTTTATTTTCTGCACGGGATCCCATTTAGAAGTGTTTTCCTATGATAAATGTTCGGCACTTACCCCAAGAAGATAGTCGAGGACATTTATCTGCAACGGTTCAAGAGATGGATCACTTAGTGGTAGCAGGCTGGTATTGATCTCAGAAAGGTTCAGGAGGGACCCACTCTTACAGAAATTACAAAGTGTCGCAGCTTCAACATACTCCTGAACCTAAGGTATCCCAACACAGGAAAAGGGTGTAAGACTGCGAAAGTATTCTTTCGGGTTTAAGGAAATAGAGATTTGAAATTGCTACCGCAGGAGAATATGCACGTCTGAGCTTCCAAAAATCAGTCCCTTGCAATTCTTTTACTAGTTTTGCCATGTACTGATCAGTCACGGACGCTAGATCTTTTTCGGCCTTCTCCAAAACTTCTTCTTTGTTCTGTTTACTAATCCTGTTATTCGAGGCAGTTACAGATCAAAAAGAGAAATTGGGAAGTGGAATGACAAATATGACTCTCCATGATGTACAATACTTTGGAGAAACCTACATAGCTGAAGGCACAAATAACTCATTTACAGATAAAACCAACAACGCCTCCCTCCCCGAAGCAAAAAAAAAGCATTTTCAGGAAGCATGTACACAATAACTACCCTTCTATGTCACAAATATCGCTCTCGGGAATTTCTCGGCAAGGGAAAATCTCAAGATATAATAAAAAATTATTTTTTTCAGGTTTATATCAGGAAAAATGATAAAATAAAATTATTTAAAAAATATATAAATATATAAAATTTAAACAATATATAAAATAAAAATATCGGGATAAGATCGTGATATTAACACGTTATTTTATGATAAAAATAAAAATATCACTACATTTTTAAAATCGCAGGATTATTTCGGGATTTTGTTGTTTTATCAAAATGTCGGGATAAACACGCGTAATTTTTAAAATATAGGAGATATTTGTGACATAGGCTACAGCAATATGCTTTGCACGTTTGGATAAGCTTCATTATAGGCATTGGAGATTAAAGACAGTCAAACTTAGAACAGATGGACTTATATCCTATTCAAAGAATGGTGAATTCATAGTAAATCAGAGAAAATAAACCCAGCTGGTAAAGGAAACATAGTAACAGCATAGAGAATTAATGTTGATCTCCTTACCTGTGCACCTGGAATATGACCTTTTTGCTGTTATTTGTCACATCACGACTGGCCTTTACCACCCTCTCACGTTTTTCATTCTACAACATATACAGATAGGTAAAACTAAATTCAAAATCAATATATATCAAATAATATCATAAAAGCATAGTTTGGGTATTCTGAAATTCTGGCATGTCAATAAAAAATAGGAATTTACACCAATATTTCACCACCATGCCTACATCAATATAATACCTGTCCGCGTAAGAAAGAGACGAAACTGCATGTGGCAGCTCTATCCTTTTCCCTTTGTGGGATGAAAGGTCAGCACTCACAAACTATTTTTTTTTTAAATGGAAAACAAAAATTGAGACTCGCAAAATTGTTACGGCCAATATTTTGAAGTTTGAAGTTTGAACTATTTTAAAAAGTGACCAAATAAAAGATCAATCTAGGCAACAAAAAGAAGGGTTAAAGAAAAGACCTAGACAAAATAGAATTTGGAAATCCATACACATCTTCAGTGTTCATAGTCTATTTCCGATTTCAGGATGTGGGAATCTGTCACAAATGCCTAGTAGGGAAGCCCTATTAATGTTTGATGACGCGTAGCACTAGCGGAATCAAACCCGAAATGCCCTTCCGAAATTTCAAGCCTTAGAGAAATTTCTAGATAATGTTTCTGCAGAAAAACAGTATCTAGAACAGTAAACAAAAGAAAAAAGTATGTAGAAATACTTGGGGATTTTGTAGGAGTGTAGAAGAGAGTGTAAAGTCTGTCAGAATTGCCAATTCGTTTTTCTGTATGAAATGACCGAATTCTGCACATTTTGTAGACCACCTGGTGTCTTTTCAGTGTGAAAAAACTCTCACCATAAGCATCATTATCAAGTTTCAATAAAGAACAAGACCAACATAGCTTGTTTTGCAAAGAACCATTCAATATAATTTTCAAGTTTCAATAAAGAACAAGACCAAAAAACTGGTTTCTTTTGCAAACAACCATTTCATGTTTTCATAAAATGTTAAGTCATCTTATCCATATTTGAGTCAAGTTGAATCATCAAGTGTGGAATGTTCAACTCTTCCCAAACAGGCTAACCAAGTTTGAGTTAAATTGTATCATCAAATGTGGAATGTACAACATATCTCAAAAGAGGGTATATCATCAAGTGTGGAATGATATACAACAACTTTAAACATAAAGAGAACATATCAAGTGCTTATCTAAGGCCATACAAGGAATATTCGAAAAATTCAAATTAACATGGAGAATGTAGATTAAGTCCATAATCTGGATAATATAAGTTAAGTCTTTTCTAATTGTATCTTGGAGGCAATTCGCGGATCCCCTTTGCACACTTCTAGTGGGGGCGAATCTTGTCTTAAGGAAAGTGATATCACGCCTTGAAGCAACAAGTTTCTGTTTTCTATCAACAACAGTATCCTCAACATTTTTCAACATTAAATACATAAAGTCGATGGCAATTCATTCAGTATCATACAATTCATGTGCACTAGTTTATAAGGGAATGCTTTACACTGTCATTCAACCAACACTAAAAACGGCTTTACACAAGATAATAAAGCCCTGGTTCTCATAAGGGCAAGATTGGAAAGGGTCCAAATCACCAATTACAATTAGAGAAAAATAAAAGGAAAAACAACATTTGATCTAGGAGGTTGGTTGGATGTAGTTGTCCTCTTCAAATGGTTGTGGAAGGTCCTCCAAGTGCACACTGCTTCAAGGAGGATGGAGGGATAGACGGAGATAAAATGCTCACTGCATTTGAATTCAAGAAGAAGATGCACTATCTTCCTCTTGGATGGCTTCACTAGCCCAAGGTAATCCATCCAACGGATTTTTCATAAAACAAGTGATAGCATATAAACACATTTTCCACTTAGTCCCATCTTATAAGTGGCTACTAGTAGATGTCCTCCCAAAACAATTATACCTGAATCAATTAATATACTACACCAACATCACTATGGACTACCTACAAACCCAGTCTGCACACTGAAGACTGCAGATAAGGCAGAGCATAAGTATTACCGCATCCGGCCTGCCCGGAAATTTTTGTATTAAGAAATCAAACTATGTAAATGGAAAAAATATTTCATGGAGACTGGATTGCAGACCCAATATTTTCAAAATATAGCGATTTTATCGCGACATTTTGATAAAACGATAAAATCCCAAAATAATCCCGAGAATTTAAAAATATAGCGATATTTTCACTTACCACGATAATATCGCGACAATATCACGATATTTTTACGGTATTTTAACGGTATTTTATATTTTTTCTTAATTCATATATTTTTATCGTTTTTCCCCGATATAAACCCGAAAAATTAAAAAAAATAAAATATCCTGAGATTTTCCCTTGCCAAGAAATTCCCGAGAACGATATTTGTGACCTAGGACTTTTCCCAGTAAGCACGATTTCTCTGGGTTGAATTTGTGAGCCAAATATCATAAGAGATCCACCAAAACTAAGGAAGATCAACGATGTGATATACTGTTAGAATAGTTTAGTAACATCACTGGAATTTGTAGCCAAACCTGGACGTCTCCTTCTCTGATCCAACCCTCACTGTATTCTTGATTATATGAAAGGTTGGAGTGGAGAATCCTTGCAAGAAGTCTACATGCTATTTTGGTTGCTTCAAATTAGCCACCAATCTAACTTTTGGAGTCGAAAACCAAGAGCTACAAGTCTAAAAGTAACTTACCTCTGTTCTGAGATAACCAAATTCGAACACTAAAATATAGCAGAAGTTCAACTCAGCTAGCTCTTACCTAATAGGATAAATAATGTTGACGTGCTTGACCTTTGGATTGACAATTTCCTGATAGCTACCATCGTTTTTGCCTGAGTGGAATTGAAGTGATCATTTGCATGTCTCACCAGTCACCAATGTTCCGTTTCACAAGATAAAGTTCCTCTCATGATAAAGGAACCAAATTTTGGTGTTCCTGGAGTTTTTTTTTCTTATTGGTTGGACTAGTAGAGTCTCTACTGTGGTGCAAGTAAGGATTATCATTTTGAAGATCTCCATTACACGGTTAGTGACTTGCGACTTTTGTAAACAATGAGACAACTTGCCTACAATTGTGTAAGACTGTCCTGATAAGACTTGATTGGACCATTCATTTCTGAAATTCAAGAAGCCCATAAGTCTTGGTTAAAGGCTTAAATCGAGCAAGCTATTTTATAATTCAGAATCAATTGCATTTGAGACTTGTATGGTTGCATCTTATAGTGAAAAGCATGCAGAGAAATCCAATTGAACCTTCAGAAACTTAGGCAATAACAACACAAACAGCTAAGGTAACAAACATGACAGTTCTGTCATGAAAACTGATTAGCTTCTTGGAAAGCCACTTGATTTTGAAGTTAATACACGCACCATTACGCCTGATCCCTGCATGGTTACTTACTCCTAACCGACAATTACCAAGTCCCGCGTATAAGACTCCGAATCGGCTAAATTGAACAGAGGGTGAAAGTGAAACCATGGGGTTGACAGTTGTAACTCAAGGCTTAAGTTGAAAGCTCCCACTATATAATGGTTCTAAAGATCAATCATTGCCATAAGCAACGGCCGACCTGAATTGGATTTTGGAGAGCCTGATATGAAGTGGACCATATTAATCCCTACCAAGAACCACAAGTCTACAGGTCCTGTATAAGCCCATAATAACCAACATGGGACCATATTGGCTAATACAGCTCGATGCTAGGCTCTTATCATAACATCTCCATGTGATTTCCCAAGTTGCATAAAAAACAAACCCTAATTTTTCAATTTTTCTGAGCTCTTCTTGCCCTTTCTTTTTGAGGAAGGCTTGCATGCCTCTTTTTGGAACTCACTACCCAAGAAGCATTAATCAACAGATCAAAGTCGAACATGTGATTTGGGATCTTTCCATCCAAGCGAGAAATATCTACTTGATAAGTCGTCCAAACTATCCCCAATCCATACTCTTTTCTTGCACACCCCAAGCACCAAGAACTAATGTAGAAATATCTAACTGATCACTCTTTGACCTTTGAATTCCTTCACAACTTAGAACACCGCAGCATGGTAGTTTGTTCTAGTTTCCCATTCAAAAAACGATAGTTTGCACTAGTTTTCAATTTAATTTGACACAATGTAAAGAAAGAAGAAGAAAAAAAATGTCATTAAAATAGTGCAGCCGCTAAAGAAAAAAAAATTCCTCATTAAATAGTTGAACGTCTCATCAAAGTTATGATTTTCAGTTCTAACCAAAAGAAATAAAAATTAAAAAATAACCATTTTGTTGCTTCTATTGCTCCATTCTATAGATTCCAATCAATCCAAAAAGAAAAGATGAAAGAAAAAAAAACTCACTCAAACTCAAGATTTCAACACACTGGTAGTACTCAGAACGAGTCGAGCTCTGCAAATTTTTTCCGACTTTAGGTCGACCAAAGAAATATAGAAAAGCACAAAAATCACCTTGAGAAAGTCACATTTTTCAGCTAGAACATGTTAAATCGAATTAGCAAGCTCAAGAAACCTAGAACAAAAAAAAAGACTTTTTTCCACTGTGTTCCCTCTTGTTGAAGTATAAATGATTAAATAACACCAACTCTTAACAGCTTAAGCTTTTGGAGTAATTGGTTGTTTTCACACCTCTCAATTGCCATTAATTTCCCAAACTTCCAACTGATCAGAAGCACATAGAAAAAAAAGAAAAAGAAAAATAATATTTGGAAAAAAGAAAGAAAGATGTTTACAAGTTGGTTAAGATAGTCGGCGTACTTCTGGAAATCATCTTTCATCGCAGAATCCGTCATCGTCATTGTCATCTGCTTCTTGGCAGAGCTTAGAATCGACGTCTCTGAAACTGTATGAAGAACATACTAAAGTCAATACAATTAAAAATAGGGTTTTGCTAAGGAGCATTGGACAGTTGATTGTACACATGTATTGATATAAAAAAATTGTCTCCAAACATGCGTAAAAGTCTCAAACCATGTATAAATGATTGTAAAATGAAGTTTCCAATGCTCCTTAACTAGCAAAATACCACCAAATACAGTGAAACTCCAAATTATCTTTTTTCATGTGTAAAAAATCCAACAATCCAAACAGGCCTTACTAGAGAGAGAGAGAGAGAGAAGAAGAAGTTGAAGCTTTTTAAGGACATGTTATGGTTGATAAAGACAGACCCAACTGGGAATTTCTAGGGTCTGGTTTGGAGGGCCACAAAATGCAGTGAAATTAAATGTGAATGCCTCAAAATTTGTTCATCAATGAAAATGCCATTACAATAACAGAGAGAGAGAGAGAGATGATATTACGTTGGTGGAGGATGCGAGGGGATTTGGTGGCCATGGAAGAGAGTCTATGAAAGGCTGAAGAGCATAAGAACATCCCACAGTCTATGAAAGGTTTGATTGGCCTTTGTTGCTTTATTTATAAAAACAGTCTTCTCATTTGACAATTTGCAAATAGAGTCATCACATTTGAGTGAATTTTGCAAATTAGGGCATGCCAGTAATTTGTGACCAAAATACCCACTTTGATTCTTTGACTCTTAAAAGACCAAAATGGCCCTATTTATAAAAAGACAAACATTACCTTGCCTAAAATACCCATGATAATTAATGATATGTTTTGAATCAAGGGTGTGGGAATATCATTTCTATATATACTAAGCCTTCCTGGCCCATACATGGGCCTGGGTGGAGATCGTGGGATCTGTTCCATCAAAACATGAGGCAAAATGCTGGGCCCCACCCGATGCATGAGTTTGTTAAGTTGGTGGGACTCATCCTATAAAAAAAACATGTAAGTGAGCATAAGGGCATTTTGGTCTTTTTACAAGGAAATACCCTTTCAATACTCAATACACGTATTTTTAAAAAATTACAGTAGGGCCCAACTCTAAAGGATCTTGATCCAATCCGTTCGAATGTTGGGCCCAAACATAAAAAGGTTGTGCCTTTATATGGTGTTTGCACATACATGTAATTTTTATTTATTTATTTTTCTAAATTTCAACAGGGCCTCATTATTCTTCGTTGGGTTCTACGTGCCCTAAAAATTATCTTCATAGGATGACCCTAACCTTCGGATCTAGAGAATTTTATAAAATGTATTGCCCCTCTACCTATTGGAGGGTTAGTATAATCTTATGATATGATTTCAGAGCGCCGCATATTTACATTAGGACCCAACAAATGAATGGTTTAGATTATTAAATAATTTGAGGGTCACTATGATTCGGAAAAAAAAAAAAAAAAAAAAACCATTCGTTCATGTTATTGAGAAAATATATATTGGATGCACGGGTATTTCTTCAAGTTCGCACCTAATATAAAAGTATTTCCGGTCGATCTACCAGATAACTTATCCGGTCCAATTCACTTGTTTTTCCAGATAAAATTTCCATTACACTCGCTTCCGCATAATTGTATTTGATTTTGTAAACCCATTAATTAATGTAGCAATGTATTGGAAGATATAATTGCATTTTTGTCTCACAAGTTCTATTATCCCAGTCTTTAGCCCCGTTTTGCTACTCTATTGATAAATGGGCTTTCTATCAATGATAGTTTCGTTTCACTTTTGATCAATACACATGTTTTGAGAATAACTCTCCCTTGTTTTGATAATACCCCACGCCCTCCAGAGCATGATGCCGGCCGAGTTGGTGCTGGGAGCCAACCTGTTACACACCTCTACAGGAATTCAAATTCAGGTAGTCGAGTACGAATGGAAACCTTCATCATGCAATATGTGAAAGAGGAGACCCAATTTATTAAAGAAAACAAAGAACCAACGACATCTTGTAACAGGCATCACATAACATTCTCCTCACCCATGATCTCCTACACAAATTCCATCTCCCCACGCCTAAGCCTTCCATGTGCATAAAATTAGACTTAGCCAAGGCTTTCGATAATGTGAACGGAGAAGCCCTCCTAAACTTTATGCAGAAACAAGGGTTAGACAGTACCCGGTGCATGTGGCTAAAGGAATGTATCAACAACCCAACCTTTTCCATCCTTATAAACGGCAACCCCCAAGGCTTCTTGAAATTCTCAAATGGCCCAAGGCAAGGAGATCCTCTATCCTCCTACTCTTCTACCTAATATTCTTTTCAGGTACAAGACAAAAGTTGGAGATCGTCAAAAGACTAGGAATGTGTTGAGCTGGGTGTCTTGAATTCAACCCGATTGGGGTCTGAAATATTGTGTGCGACCCGGATGCGCCCCCGGCCATTTGGCCCGGCCCGGCCCGTTTAAGTGATTTCAGCCCGATAAGAGTAAGTTTTGGCCCACTTATAGGGTTTTAGGGCTATTTTCAAGTCTTGTCTTTTAAAAGAGGGTTGTGAGTTGAAAAGGTGTGTGCTAGTATTTCATGTGGGTTTTGTGAGAGATTATGATCTTCTCTTGTAATCTCCTGTTGATATAGTGGATTTTCTCGTTGCCTCTGTCGCGGATGTAGGCTTTGCCGAACCACGTAAATCTTTGTGTCTTTGTGCTTGCTTGTGTTTGTTTGCTTCGTTTTTGGCTCGCCATTGAAATCGCATATCGCTATTTTAGATGGGGTTTTCATAACAGAATGAAAGAGGGATCCCTCTGATGCAGGTGCATCCCGCCACTGCGTTACCCTCCCAGTGAGATATTTCAGGCTACCCTTATTCACATCCAGGCTTACCATAAAGGATTGGCTCCCTCTCACTGCTAAAGTCTGAAAGAGGATGGAAAATTAGAGTGACTGATTCCTTTCAAAAGCTGGCAGGGTGGAGCTAGACATGACTATCCTAAATTCTTACCAGATTTACTGGTCCTCTGCTTTCAGCATTCCAAAAGGTTTTTTTTTTTTTTAAAGGTAACGAAATATTATTAAAGAAAAGAAATAGGGGACAAGATGTCCCACAAGTAGAATCAGTACAATGTCCTTTAGCCAACCATTGGCAGCCCCATAAATCAACCAAATATTACATCTCCTCCACATAAGGATATACAATCCTCGGCTCGGATAGGAAGACACCAGCCTTGGCCAAAGCATCTACCTTAGAGTTCGCAGATCTGCGCTTGTGGCTAAGCTGGGGATTTGATAACCGGATTAAGTCCCTGGTCTCATCGATTGTCTGATAGAGTCACCAAGGTCCGCCGCATTTTCCCAAAGCCCAGGCGATGACATTGCTAGAATCTCCCTCAATAAGCAGCGGCCCTAGGTTATGGATGGCGAACCATTTTAAACCGAACATAAGACCCTTTGCTTCAGCTTCATTCGCGTCACAAATACCCGCAGAGCTTTCGTATGTCATAATGGTTCTACCATCCGAATCTCGGATAATCCCGCCAAATCCTGCAATTCCCGGATTTCCAAATGAACTCTCGTCGAAGTTTAATTTTAGCCATCCGAAAGGGGGAGGGGACCAGATGGGATTGATGCTAGAGCCTCCTTTTTTCTCAGACATCACCTCGTACCAATGACGTAGGATCGTGCTGACTGGATACGGTAGCCCACTCTTAGCCTTTATCCAGCTTGTCAAGGATAATTTAACATCCAATGCAATGTAGTGAAAGCCCTATTTTTGTCGAGGAAAATTCGATTATTCCTCTCTCGCCATAAGTGCCACACCACAGCAATAGGAACTGCTTTCCATAATGAATGATCCAGGCACTCATTAAGATTTCCACTCCTGTTCAATACACTACACGCATAGGGGCATTGAATGAATAGATGATCAGCACCCTCCTCCGTCATATTGCATAAAACACACTTGCCAATTGGAATCCCCTTCTTTTCAGTCTCACATGTGTTGATACACCCAGATATTAATGTCCATGCAAAAGCGGTAATTCTAGGAGGGATCGAAGATAGCCATACGGCGCCTTCTTGGAATGATGATTACTGTCTTCATTCAACCTTTTGAAAAAAGAACGGACCGAGAAAACCCCTTCAGTGTCAGGAGTCCAAATCCACTCATCCTCTTTGAACGAAGATAAGTAGCATTTAGATAAGGTGCTCAATAGATTCCCAAAGAGAATGATTTCATTGTCCTTTAAATCCCGGTGCATTCTCCAAAACACCTCAGAAAGGTTAGTTCCTCGTACCATATAATCAGCAATAGTTGCGTTTGGATTAATAGCCACACAGAATAGATCCGGGTATTCCTCCGATAGAAGACGATCCCCACACCACATATCACACCAGAATCTGACTTTCACGCCAATGCCCACCTTGAATCTGACGTATTTATGGAATTGGGCCCACACGGAAGTGATAGATTTCCAAGCTCCGGATCCATTCCCCACCCCCGCACTGTTACAACACCATTCTCCCCAGCTACATCCATATTTATGTTTTATTAATTGATGCCATAGCGCATCCTTCTCTACCCCGAATCTCCACAACCATTTGCCCAGTAAGGCTTTGTTACGGTTTTTTATATTTCCGATGCCCAGACCACCCTGCCTTCGTGCCCTACAGACCTTGTCCCATTTCAGTAAGTGCTTCAACCGTTTTCCTTGTTCCTTACCTTCCCGGAGAAAATCACGCTGAAGTTTTTCAATTCTTCTTGCTATCTTTACCGGTATTTTAAAGATAGACATAAAGTACACCGGGATGTTGCTAAGCGCAGCCTTAATGAGGGTGATTCTCCTCCAAACGACAGATACTGTTTTTTCCAAGATCTAAGCTTTCTCTCCACCTGTTCCACAACCGAATCCCACATGGACGCTTTTGGGATGCCAAACCCCAAAGGTAGCCCGAGATATTTAATTGGTAAGTTCACATTCAGATATCCCATCACCGTTGCATATTCCTTGATCCGATCCACGTCCATATTAATTCCCGCCACCGCCCTTTTCTGAAATTGATCTTCAAGCCCGAGATGATTTCAAACCACCAAAATATCCTTCTGATGTTAGCAATCTGGTCAGGACCGTCCTCCAAAAATATAATAGTGTCATCAGCAAATTGGAGGTGGGATATAGGATCGACGTTTGGGCATGGTTTAAGACCCTTAATATAGCCCCTTGATTCCAAAAGGTATTATGGATGCCCACGGAAAAAAATTCAGAGATTTCGTTTGGGGCGCGACAGAATAGAAGAAGAAAATTCATGCCATTTCATGGAATGATATCCGCCAGCCTGAAATCGAAGGAGGGAGCTGGGCATCCAGAGATTAGAAGACATAAACACCACCTCCCAATTTAAACAACTATGGCAAATTATAAGCAATCGGCAATCTCTCTTGGCTACAATATTTCAGAAAAATACTTAAAGAAAAACAACATCTGACTATTCCAATGCCTTCCTTACCCTCATGGGGATTCAGAAGTGTGCAAAAACAAAAAGAATCAGCCAAAAAAATCATCTGTTATCAACTAGGGGATGAGAAAGAAGTCAATTTCTAAGATCAACCATGGCACCCAAATGGCACAATCCACCCTCAATTCTCTATAAGAAGCACGAACATTTCTCTAGCGAAAATAAAAACCTTGGACTAGTTATTCATAAACGGGCAATGGGACAAATTGTTGCGTAAATCAACCAGTATGGAAACCAGCAACAGATGGCCTCTTTACGTTAAAAAAGGGCTTGGAATAGCTTGAGATCCACCTCCCCTCCCTAACCATGGACCCGCACATTCTGGTTCACAGGGCACATACCCAGACATAGTATCACTGCTTGGCAAGCCTATCAAGGGAGACTAAACACAAAAGATAGACCACCGGAATGGGAATGAGAATTGATCAGAGGTACCGACTCTGTAACGTGCAAACCTAAGATTCAAATCATTTTCTATTCAAATGCAGCTATTTTGCGTGGAAATGAAGGTCAATCTTATAGCGGATTGGGAGCAAAAAAAAAACCAGCAAACTTTCTTCAAGACAGAGAGACTTGGGATAAGAGAAAATGCCCACGATCAGGTCAAATGTCAGTCGCCCTGAAGGTCAGCTTCTTCGCGACCATCTATACATATGATCTGGAAAGAAAGGAACCAACGCAAGTTTGAGAAGGAATTGAGGCACCAAAGGGCGATCCTTCACGAAATTTTGCACCTCTTTAAAACCAGAATGTTAGGGAAGAAGCATGAGTAGTAGCTCTCGTATGAGGAGGGCTCAGGTTTACCGGGAGGATTACTTTTGTTTTGATCAGTTAGGATTCAAAGGAGGAATACAGGGGAGGGGGTAATCCATCGAAAAATCCCAAGTATGGAAGGTCACTGATAAAATTCGTAGATGGCAAATCATGTTGAGGAACACCCCAATTAGCTATCTGTCTAATAGCATTGAGAATTATATGCCTATTCCCATAACAATATTCAATAGTTATGGCTTGAGAGATTTTGTCTTTCACTTAGACTTTCTTGTCTGGATATCTGAGTTACTAGTCCCTCCTGGAGGGTTGCACTAAATCTAGAAGTTTAGAAGCTTATGGTGCAACTTTGATCCATGTTAGAAAAGCTGTTTTACTGGTAAATCTTAAAAAGATACAGATGTAACGGTACAAAATCGTTATGGGAGTTGTAAAGACAAAAGGTGGTGGAAGGAAGAGAGTAGTAGGTTAGGTTATTTCAGTTTCTGTATTTCGAATTAGCTAAGGCATGCCTGGGTCAGTACTTGTTAATATTCTATGAAGCAGGATGGGACTCCCAGCCCCGATTGCGATCTTAATATTAATAACATTTGTCATATTTCAAAAAAAAAAAAAAAAAACCAGAATGATCTTTCTTGCCATTGAAGACAAGCCCATTGATTATTCTATCAAAGTCGCAAATAACTTTGGGGACAAGCCCAACAATTTGTTCTTGATGATAGCCCACCAATTTGTTCTTGATGATCGAGAGGTGAAGGAATTCCCAAGATTGTAATTGCTTTTCTGTCTCTCTTTATTTCATTAATATAATTCTGGTTGGGGTCCTTGCCTAACCCCAACGTACTCATCCAAAAAATAGTTTCAAAAAAACCAAAAGCCAATTATAAGGATATCTAATAAATTAATATTGCAATTACCAAAACAAGGGAATAATTTCCCAAAAAATACCATAACTAGTGGGCAATTCTTTTGCAAAGATGCAATTACTCTATTATTTAAGAGGCTGTTTGGATACATGGAAATTTTATTTAGTTTTTTCATAGAAAAAATTTTCTGGTGTTTGGAACTCATTTTTTTATGCTACTCTTTTCTGAAAAAAAAAAAATTCCCTCGAATTTCTTCATGGAAAATAAATTTTCTTACATTTGGTAAACTCATTTTTCATGAATTTTGTTTGCAAAAAAAAAAAAAAAATCTCCAGTTTCCAAACAAAATTGCAAACCGATTAGACTTCGGAATTTTCCATATTTTTTTTCCCAAATCCAAACACCCCCTCAGTTAATGATACAATTTTTAAGTCACTAGTACCCACCAAATAAATGGGTATCAAGCTAAAGTGACAAAAAGATAAAACAACTCATCAGCATAAGCTTAATATGGCAAAGGGAATCTAGTTTACAATCTCAAATAAAACATAAGCTCGATAACTCACTTCCACTGAGACATTCATTCATCCAAACTGATCAGCCAAATCACCAAGACATCTATGGAAAACAGCCAATTCCAGGCGATCTCATCCGTTGAAAGAAGAACCCTGTCATAGATTAAAGATTTGTACGGGCAAACTGCGTTTTCGGCCATCCGAGCTAATACCTGTAGTCTCAATTGATATGTCTATGCTACGATGCCGGGAAGCCCTAGTAATGCTGACTCTGAACGCAGCTCTCACTGCAGGGCAGTCATTGGTACCAATCTCTGCTTTCATATCAGTAATGGGTTTTGTTGATGTTAAAGCAATTGGTTCCCTGAATGTAAAGATTGTCTGGGACCAATGAGTCTTTGGTTCATATGGTGATGTGGATAGGACAGTGGGCATCTCTTTGCAGAATCTACTAGTGAAACCAGTCTCAAACCATAAGACGATTCCATGACACCAAGTAGTTTCAGATTCTGTATCTGTCGTGCTGCCTGGGGTGTCAAACTTTGGTTCCAACTCGAAGCTAGAAGTGAAATCCATTTCGCCGGGCTCCATGGTTGCCAGGTCAAATTTCTGAAACAGTAAAAATTGAAACAAAATATAAAGGACAAGAAAGGTAGACGAGAAACTTCAGGAGTATTAACAGTAACATGAACATCTGTTAGTAGTAAGAAGTTTTAATCTAGGAGAGCAGAATTTAGGGTGAGGACACAGTGAGTCCTTAGTTTTGTGGTATTTTAATATTTTTTAACTGGTCTTTGAGGCCCATGGGCCCTATCCTGACATTTTGGATAGGGGTGCAACTCAGGTCAGGTCGGGTTGACCTTTTGCAAAAAAATTAATTAGAATCAACCCGATATTAAGCAAAAAGCTCAACCCGAATTCCCAAAAATCAATCTGAGTTGTGCCACTAATTTTGGACACATGAAATAGGGTGAAGCCAATACAAGTGTTGGTGTTGTGAAGTGATTGCACCAACAGAGAACAATTTATCCATTGCAGAAGGTTCCTTAAGTGTGACAATGGAGCAAAATTCATCCATGGAAGATTTTGTAGGAGTTGCAAAAGAAACGATTGGAAACGAGATCAAAACCAATGAATGGTGAAGATAATGCGTCCTCAAGGGGTAGTGCCCACATATCATGAATCTTCTCAAGATTCAGATAACTTGTATTGTCTTCTCCATTAGTTCACATGTTCCTTAGATTTAGATCTACGCATTAATTTGAGTAAAGGACAATATTCTTTTGTTCTACATACTACTACCACTTTGTACTTACAAGGTTTTAAATTTCAGTTTCGGTCATCAGCGAAACGGAAACATATTGGTTTCGGAACGAAATTTCGGCCGAAATCTTGTAAAATCACAGAAACATTTTGGTATGAAATTATGGGCAAAATCCAGGTAAGATTCTTCACCACTAGTTATTCTTTTTATTTTTTATCGTTTTTTAGAAATATCTTAAAGGAATCTCATTTTTCTTCTCTTTTATAGTGTGGAAACTTTGCTTTTTTTATCTGAAAAGTTGCATGTTTCACATATTTCGACAGAATCATTAACGAAATCCAGAAATTTCAGGCGAAATCTGGTATTGTTCCGAATCCAACTGGATTTCGTTTCGGTAGCAGCCGAAATCGAAATATAAAACCATGGTAATATATAGTTCTCTTCTTCCTACTGGACCTTTATTTCTCAAGCAGAGTCCCTTTCAGCTTTCCTAGAGCAATCTCCCATCTTCAATGGACGGAGGCTATGGACGAAACTCGGAAGCTCTCAAGGAACCAATACTTTGGAAATTGTCTCATTGCCTGAAGGAAAATGAACAATATCGTAAAGTAAATTGATTGATTTAAGTGATTACAAAGCTTGTCTTGCTACCATGGATTCATGCAGATGTCGAGCCAACTAGTTGGAGAGCTTTGCAAGGTTGAGTAAGATGAAATCTATAAAAGCAATTCTTTATAGCTGTAAATGAACATTGGATAATGCACCAATTTGATCTAAAAATTGTGTTTCATGAAGATCTTATAGGGGAGGTTTTTGAGTTTTTACCACCTGGGTTTCAAAAGCGAAGGAACGATGTATAGCTTGTGAAAAGCACACGTGCCAAAGCAGTCTCAACTCAAGAGTGGCTAGAAAAATATAATAACACAAGGTTTGCTATTGGATTTAAGAGGCATCATTGTCATTCTGATCACACTATGTTAAGAGAACAGAAGAGAAAACTACCATCTTTCTAGTCTGTGGATAATGTCATTCTCAAAGAGGTGATAAAGAATCTGTAACTTAAGAAGATGTTGGAAGAATACTTGATGTTAAAGATCTTGGTGAATTGATGTTAAATTTCTTGGTGAATTGAGTTGTTCTTTGGAAACAGACACTGGCAGGTCATGGATAGGAACACACACACCTCAGCCAAAGCATGAATTGGACCTTTTTTTTTGCAAGAGAAGCCTATTCATTGAACTATGGAGTTGAACCATCATTTGAGTTGAGATCAAGAGAAGCTTTTGGAATATTTGGGACTCTACTAGAGATTTGTAGGAATGTTGATATACTTGAGCACCACAAGAATTGATATCACGGATATTGTTAGCACTTAGCGTCAGTAAGCAGTTTATTGCAGGTAATAAGTAATAACGGCAGTTTTGGTCATTGACAACAACGCACCAGCAGTTGATAGAGAAAAGATAGATGGTAGATGAGAGGGAATAAATATTACCAATCAGTGTCCTCTTTATTTTATTCTTTTTCTTCTTTGGCTTCCTCCAGCCAATTCACAAATGGCTCCAAAGCTTTGACAAAATTTTGACTTCCCTTTGGATTTGTTCCTTTACGGAACCAGAGAAGAATAGTATCTTCTACAAGTACATCCTGCTCATAAAGAGACCTCACAATTTTTGGCAACAATTTCATGAGCTTAGCATTCCCATAGCACAGTATCTGAACTTTAACGAGTAGAAGTTCCAATTTCCCATTTGTACAAAAAGCATTTAAGAGTTGTGCCCATGTTTTCACCTGGCAGAGGGCATCATTAGCATTCTGTCACTGATTTTTCCCAGACCACTTAACAGCGCCCATTATAACATCCTTGGTGAAATGCTCAGAAAAACCCTCAGCAGGGAGCTTTGCAGTAGGGAAGAACTCTATGAGATTGTCCTCCATTTTACCCCTCTTTAGGAGTGATATCAGATCATCAAGAATATTAAAAATCAGATATTCCTCGAAAATATCTGTTATGAATGTAAGCACTATCCCCTAACCCACAAGATTGTCGAGGCTGGAAAAATGTCTCTAGTGGAAGCCCCGATAGTGTCTGAGAGAATGTAACGACCGTGAAAATCGAAGCTTCTTCCTCTCATTCTCCTCAAAGAGCTCCAATGACTTGACGAAACTTCGCATAACATTTCAAGATTCTTTATCAAGAATGGCCTCCGGCGCAATATCTTCTGTATGTAGAGGACAGGTGGCAAAATAGCTTCATGTTTTGGTTCGCAATCTAAAACAGAATAAGTATGCCGCTACCCTTCCTCAGATTTTGTTGTGCCACGTTGAGTGCACCCATGTGTGAAGACCACCTCGAAAAAGGTATCGCCGTATCTTGAGAAGTTAAGATCTGAAGATTCGATGTTCTCGGCAACAAGTTCCAGATCACCAGCATTATCCAAGTATATTTGGACCACTGCATCTGCAAACGTTGAAGGGTCCAAAGGAGCTGTTATATTTAGTTTGGGCCTTAATCCGCGTGCCACCGAGAGTGGGTCTCTCCTTCGAGCTCATAAACCAAGACTGAGAGGAATCTAAGAAGAGTGGTTGTGTTGCAGAGGAGTGGAGAATAAAGAAAGAAAGAGTTGTTAGCATTGTTAGACAGTTTATGCATGCTGCATAAAACTTTTCTTCTACTTGAAAGATAAAGATTTTGCTTGCAGCTACGGGCAATTGGTCAGGAGCATCCAAGGAGTCTTTCTCGATCTAGCCCATGCAGGCTACTTGAAAATGGAAGCCTTAGTTTCTTTAGAACTGGCCAACAATTGCCATTGGAGTATGATAGAGATTGGAAGGACAACAAACAATAGTTGAAAGAGTGGAAGGATGGTAATAACATGAGGGTCATCTCAGTTAGGGAGAAGGAAACCAAGGCAGTTGGCGAGGAGGAAGATACAAGGTGAGATCAAAGTGTTCAGAAGAGAAGATCCCCCGCGCCCTCCCCCCCAACCCCTACGCCACCCACACCAAAGTAGGTTTCAGGGGCTCCCAAGTGATTGGTTATGCAATTCCTGTGGCAACCACAATTCCAAAGGAAGGATGGAATATAGATGTTGTGGCCCCAAGTCAGAGGATAGCAAGCTGAGGGGTAAATAATGTTGTTTGGAGATGAATATTTATTTAAAGATTAACCAAATAGCGGGGTCAGTCTTTGTAGAGGAGAAAGGCGATAACCAGGTGGTGGTAGTATCGAGTAAAGTAGTAGTTGAAAGAGCGATGATATTGAAATCTTGTCTAATTGGGTTCGTGAAGATGGAGAAGTGGAATGTTGAGTATCTTATTTTCTGCAATAACTTGTTGTAACAGGTGTGAAGGATTCTCAGGCACCATAGCATTGTGGGCGTCAAGCTTACCCTCTCTTCCAAGATTGATGCTTGAGAACCCATAAAGGTGTGATGCCTTGTAGTATTATAGTGTGATGCAATGAAGATCTAAAGAGTGATTTTTTGGGACGGTTTCATTCAGGGCTAGGTTTTATCCGGAATAAGCTCTTGTCCCAGACCATTGTTGTCACGAATAGCTTATCCCGAATTAGTTTTATCTTTTGTTTGTTGACAATTCTTTCTAGCCTGGAATTATTTTTACCCGTTGTTTGTTCAATGCTATATTATCTCAGAATTTGTTTTCTCCATCTTGCTTATCTTAACCAATTCATCAATCTTGGAAACCATCAAAGACTCCTTGTTAACCGATTCATCCCTAACAACCGTCCCTTCACCCTTTTCCTCAACCAATTCTTGTTCTTTCTTTAACCCCTATCTTGAATTCTAACTACCTCCATTAACCTCTCTAAGAAGCCACTTCTTCACCCGAACCTTAACCAATCTTCCCTTAATTTGATCCTTAGCTTTCCCTTTCATTAGTTTCAACCGCCCTTTCAACCACCCTTTCTAACTCTTTCAACATTGCCCTTTTCACCCACTCAACAATCCTTTGCCTCTGTCAAAAACTAGGGCTCTCCAACTTCGGCAAACTCTACAAATGCAGGGAGAGAGAAACCTTGCCAACAGAATGAGGGCATGAGAGTGGAGACGGAGAGATGGCATAAGTGGAAAGTGTCCCGAGTGAAAGACATTTTTTTGGATCTGATTTTGGATAGAAAAGGAAGGATAAGATATTTACCCAAGACTAATCTGAGCCGGAGTAACTGAAATCCCTCCACTCACACGGGTTTTCAGTTACTCTAATTTTCCGGGTTAAACTTAAATGTGGGACAACTTCTGTCCTGAATAGCTGCTCGACAAACATTGAATAAGTGATTATTCGGGAATTGGTTTTGTCCAGGAAAACTTAACCTGAAATCAAACATGCCCTTTAGAAAGAAGTGTGGTACTCAAAAAAAAAAAGTTTGGTACTTCATATCATCTTTCAATTAAAGTAAGAAGAAAAAAACTCTTCACTCTACTACTCTTACTCCATCCCTCTACAACTTCTTTTCCTCCTACTTTTTTTTATCATCTTTCCAATTTTCTTGTGGTTTTGAACCATAGATCTAGATCATTTTGGTTTTGAAATCCAAGTGTCAATGGAGGGATTCATAGATGCTTGAATTTCAAATCCTATCCCTAGATCCTTGGAAAAATTACGCTAGAAATTGATCTCACCAAAAACTTGTGTTTTTTGTTTTTTTATTTTTATTTTTTATTTTTTTTGAAAATTTCAAAACATGTAGAAAACTTTGATTGGACTCATCTCTTTCATCAATATTGATCAGATACGGCTTATTTTTAGATGTAACCTTTTTTTCATTATCCCTTCATAATCAAATTTTAACCCAATCTAATAGTTGAATTGTGATGTAAATCAATCCTAAAATTAAAAATTATGCAGATTTAGAAAAACTACCCAGATTTGAGTTATTGTGATCTGATTGACCTCAATATTTTACATTGTCAACCAAAAGTGATTTCCTACCACATACAAAAATTTCAAAGAGATACAATTGTGGGATCTTTACTAATCCTTTGGAACAAATTCGAAATAGAACCATTTCTAAATCTGAAAATTTTCAAAGTGGTTTTTCATGAAATTCTCAAATGGATTCCATCTAATTCACATGTAGAATCCAATTCCAAGCCTCCTACCCATTGAGCATTCTCTTCCCTACAAATGTCCTGCAGCAGTTTGGTGTTAGAGCAAAGCCTAGTTCCACATCTTACAATAGGATTTTTACAGAGGATGACATCTTTCAAAAGAATGAAACTTTGTTTCTTTTTCAGCCATAACTTTGAGCTTTCGTTTCCACTGAAGTGTCTCTTTTCTAGATTGGTGGTATGACTCCATCGAGAAGCTATCTAGAGTCTAGACCGATGAGATGCATTTCCTATTGGAATTTAATTTTAGCTAAGTTGCCCCACAATATGGCATTTTTTGTTGGATTCGTTACAATGGAGGCAATTGGGTAATGTAGGGGTAGTATAAGGGGTAATGGGCTTTTCTTTTGGGCCAAGGAGAATGCTCCTGAGCAATTCATACTATGTAAATCTGGTGGGACTACTGGTCCCCATTGTAAACTTTAGCTAAGTTGGGATGGCGATGCAAGACAATAGGATTTCTTGAAGGTGCGGAATTCACTTGGTCGAATAGCTAGGCAAACCTAATTTGCTTTTGGTTCAATCGACTGATGATCGTTAAGGAGTGGGTGGGAAGGTATTCACTCGTCCTTCAAAGGGCTCTGCCTTACTCTACATCTAATCGTTTGTCCCTTACTGTTAGCGATAACATCTTCAGTATGAAGAAAGATAAGGTCCCTAGACAAGACGGATTCCCAATAGCTTCCTATAAGAGGTATTGGGAGTTGATTCAAGGAGATGTATTAGAATTACTGGCTGAATTTCACAAAAGAGCTAGTTTGGTAAGGAAGCAAACACGACGTTCATTATTCTCCTCCCAAAGGACGGAGCTACTAAGCTTAAGAAATTTCGACTCATCGGCTTGGTTCACATTATGAACAAAATTGTGGCCCAAGTTCTAGCTAGAAGAGTCAAAGAAGTTGTGGAGAGCATCGTCTCTCAATTTCAGGGAGCTTTAGTGAAAGGGTAACGGTAACCTTATAGCAAATGAAGTTACTGATACTAGGAATCGACGTGGCGAAAAAGAGTAATATGCAAGATTGACATAGAGAAGGTGTATGATCATGTTGACTAGAAGTTTTTCAATTTTATTCAGGAGAGGATCGAATTTGGCATTCTTTGGAGGAAGTAGATAAAGGATTTAATACCCACAGCCACCATTTTGGTTAATGGTTCTCCAGCTGGTTTCTTTGGAAGCTTGAGGGATATTAGGAAGGGTGACCCCTTGTCCCCATATTTATTCATCATGGCCATGGAAGCTTCAAGTCGTCTTCTCGTTTTGCATTAGAGAGACCCGCAGCTGAAAGATCTTTTACATATTGACTCTGAGTAAGAAGATAGCCTCTTTCTGACAACTTCAATTCCCAAGAAAGATTGAAGAAAGAAAAAGTGTTTGTTGGAGAGGTTAAATCTCCCTACTGGTTATATGTTAAAATTATCGGCTTAACTATTTTGTGGGCGAGAAGTCTTCCTATGTTTAGATTTGTATCGGCTTATGATCTTTGGGCGGGTTGGCAGACAGTTTGCTCTGAAGTGGAAAGAAGATCTCCAGTTATTCAGCATTGGGATCCTCCTCCCCCTGATTCCCTCAAAATTAACTTTGATGGGTCATGTTTTGGAAATCTGGGTCCGGCGGGTATTGGAGGCTTATGTAGATATGGTTTAGGCGCGGTGGTGTGGACTTTCTCACGCCCAATTGGTATCACTGATTCAACCGAGGCTGAAATTAAAGCGATATATTTTGGTATCATGCATCTAATAAAGGTCTGTTTGACTCTGTGATAGTGGAACGAGACTCTGCCAACGTTGTTAGTTGGTTGTCAGGTTTGACGGCTCCTCCGTGGAGGTTACTTAGTTTCTTTGAGGAGATTGAAGATTCATGTTCCAGATCATCGATAGTTTTTAAGCATGTTAGAAGATCGGCCAATGGTGAGGTTGATTCCTTAGCTAGGTCCGGAGTGAGTAGAATGGATTTGGAGTGGTTTGATTTCCTTCCGTCGTGAGCTCCCCTTTGTATTTTTCCTTTTTTCTCTTCCTTGTAAATATTGAGGGCCTTCTCGATTCCTTTTTTAATTCAATTATTTACCATTTCAAAAAAAAAAAAAAAAGTGTTTCATTTCACACGCATCTGGTCGAACCGAGTTTTTCTACTCCTATTGGGTGCACTCCTGTTTGAGGCGAACCAGTCATTCTTTTGTTCGTATACGAGGTAAGCTCCTTTAAGAGCCAGCAGCTCTTGTAAGCTCGTATCGTAATCGGATTCTTGCTTGAATTATGCTTTTTCTTCGTAATCTGGATGAGTGTGCGTCCTTTGTGTGCTGAAAGCCGGGTTGAAATTGACAGCTGGAGAACTCTTAGTATCGTACAAAGGCTCCCGGCGATTGAGTGAGGGGGTCGATCTTTCTTTCGTCAAAGTCAAAGCGGTTGTACAAGTAGATGCAGTTGTATCCTTGAGAATTTGTTGATGGTTTAAACAAATGCCAAGAAAGAATAATGGATTTAATGAGAAATGGATACACAAACGGGGTAAGCTCCTTTAAGAGCCAGCAACTCTTGTAAGCTCGTGTCGTAATCGAATTCTTGCTTGAGTGATGCTTTTTCTTCGTAATCTGGATGAGTGCGCGTCCTTTGTCTGTTGAAAACCGGGTTGAAATTGACAGCTAGAGAACTGTTAGTATCATACAAAGGCTCCCGGCGACTGAGTGAGGGGGTCGATCTTTCTTTCGTCAAAGTCAAAGCAGCTGGACAAGTAGATGCAGTCGTTTCCGTGAGAACATGTTGATGGTTTAAGCAAATGTCAAGAAAGAATAATCGATTTCGTGACAAATGGGTACATAAAGAACATCTTGCCTCTTCCTGTTGATGTTGTATGTGGAGGACCTCTCTGCCAAGGCAATAGTGGATTTAATCGTTCTAGAAATTCAAAGAAACAATTGGAAGATACAAAGAATCGTCAAATGGTTGCTTTCATGGACATGTTGACTACCTTAAACCAAAATATGTTTTGATGAGAATGTTGTTGATATTTTGAAATTTGCTAGTGGATTTCTTGAGAGATATGCTTTAAGTAGGCTTCTTTACATAAACTATCAAGCAAGACTGGGATGGATGGCAGCGGGCTGTTATGGTCCTCCACAATTTTCCATGCGTCTCGTTTTTATGGGATGCCCTTCCAACAGAGAAAATGATTCAATATCCACTGCCTACTCATGATGTTTATCAACGAGGTGGTGTCCCTAGCGAATTCGAGCGCAACATTGTTGGTTATAATGAAGGCGAGCCTCGCAAGTTGGAAAAATGCTCTAAATCTCTGGGATGCAATTTCAAATCTTCCACCGGTCGCAAATGACGAGACTCGAGATGAAATGCCTTAGGAAAGGCCTGTAAGTATAGCATTCCAACTATATAAGATCAATCAAGCATGAGTTGGTGGATTCCACAACTACAGGGCAAATTACCTCGCAAAATGCCAAACTTTTTTACCATTGACCTTATCAGTGTAATAAAGATGATTATCAACCAGTGCGTCGCATTCCCAATAGGATGCCAACTTTAGGGATTTGCCGAGTGTCTTGGTTGGTCCTAATAAAATTGTTGAATGGGACAAAACAGTGGAACGGGTGTTATTACCTTTTAGAAAACCTTTGGTCACCGACTATGCAATGTCCTTCGATAAAGGGGAGTCCTCTAAGCCTTTTGGTCATCTATGGTGGGATCAAATTGTGTCGATTGTAATGACTAGGCCGAAACCTCATAATCAGGCAATTCTGCATCTGGAAAAGGATAGAGTTCTTTCAATTCGTGAGAATGCCTGATTGCCCCTGACTTTTACAAGCTTTGTGGGCCTGTTAAAGAAATACACATATAAGTAGGGAATGCAGTTGCAGTCCTGCTGCTCGAGCTTTAGGATATGCATTGGGGTTTACATGTCAGGGACTCGGTAGTGATAATCCATTGATAACACTTCCTCTAAAGTTCACCCACTCCGTTCAACGTGTTTCTTCTGGAACTATGGAAAATGCTGTAGTTGATGCTGTTGCGTAATAACTAATTATCATCATCCATTTTAGAACATTCTTTTTGTGATTTTTTAAGTGTTAGTAGAGCCTTGCACTATAATTTATCAAAAAAAAATTACTTTTAAAGATTCAAATAATTATAAATTTATGCAGGTGAAGAAGATAGAAAAGTACAAGGAACATAAGAAATTATTTTCTTAAGTAAATTTTACTTCACTTGATTACACGAGTGAAGTCGAATTTGACATTGGACTAATAAGTTAGTTTGTTGTAATCAAGCACATACAAAGTTCCCAATCCAATTTTCCATTAGAAGACGGAGTGTATCGAGGTTGATTAGCACTTCGTTATAGAAAAAAAGAATAAAGAAAAGGAAATTTATACATCCTACGCAATTCAAGGGACAATTTTTTGATTCACCCACTTGGAAGGTACATGTTACAAGGTATTTCAAACAAGTTGGCATGTCATACCATAGTTATTAGGAAAAAAATTTATGACATGTAGAACCCGTTTCCAATGAAAGAAAATACCTGTAACTGTTTCCCACTGCCTAAAAAAACATATCTGAATCCATTTCCCACATTGCCAGAAAACACTAAAGGACCCATTTCCACAATCACATACTCCTTCCCCATTTTCCATAAACCAGTTCCCGATTTTTTAGAAACTCGATTCCCTATTTTAAGAAAATAATTTCTTATGTTCCTTGTACTTTACTTTCTTGACCTGCATAAACGTATAGTTCTACGTATCTTTGAAAGTAATTTTTTTTTTTTTTGGATAAATTATAGTGCAAGGCTCTACACTAGCACTTAAAAATCACAAAAAGAATGGTCCAAAATAGATGATGATGATTAGTTATTGCACAACATCAACAGCAGCATCTTCCATAATTCCAGAAGAAACACGTTGAACAAAGTGGGAAAACTTTGGGGGAAGTTTCATCAATAGATTATCACTGCCGAGTCCTCGACGTGCAAACCCCAATGCATATCCTAAAGCTTGGGCAACAGGGACTGCAACTGCATTCCCTACTTGTATATACCTTTCTTTAACAAGCCCACAAAGCTTGTAAAAGTCAGGAAACCCCTACAATCATGCATTCTCACAAATTGAAAGAACTCTATCTTGTTCCAGATGCAGAATTGCCTGATTATGAGGTTCCGGCCTAGTCACTCCAATCGGCATAATTTGATCCCACCATAGATGACCAAAAGGCTAAGAGGACTTCCCTTTAACAAAGGACATTGTATAGTCGGTGACCAAAGGTTTTCCAAAAGGTAATAACATCAATTCCACTGTTTTGTCCCATTCAAAAATTTTAATAGGACTTGGTACCCTGGGAATGTGACGCTGAAGTTAGCACCCTATTGGGAATGCGATGCATTCGTTGATAATCATTTTTATTACATTGATAAGGTCAATGGTCAAAACGTTTGGCATTTTGCAAGATAATCTGCCCTGTAGTTGTGAAATCCGCCAACTCATGCTTGATTTATCATATATATAATTGGAATTCTGTTCTTGCAGGCCTTCCATAAGGCATTTCATCTCGAGTCTCATCGTTTGTGACCTGTGGAAGATCTGAAATTGCATCCCAGAGATTTAGAGCATTTTCCAACTTGCGAGGCTCATCTTCGTTATAACTAACAAGGTTGCGCTCGAATTCATTAAGGACGTTGCCTCATTTATAAACATCGTGAGTCGGCAGTGGATATTGAGGCAATTTCTCTGTTGCAAGGGCACCCCATAAAAAGGTACGCATGGGAAATTGTAGAAGACCATAACAGCCCGCTGTCATCCTTCCAACCTTGATAGTTCATGTAAACAAGCCTACTTAAAGCATATCTCCCAAGAAATCCACCAGCAGACTTCAAAATATCAACAACATTCTCCGTCAAAACATATTTTGGTTTAAGGTAGTCAACAATATCCATGAAAACAACCATTTAACGATTCTTTGTATCTTCCAATGGTTTCTTTGAATTTCTAAAATGATTAAATCTACTAATGCTTTGGCAGAGAGGTCCTCCACATACAACATCAACATCACCAGGAAAAGGCAAGATGTTCTTCATGTACCCATTTCTCACGAAATCCATTATTCTTTCTTGGCATTTGCTTAAACCCTCAACAGGTTCCCAAGGATACGGTTGCATCTACTTGTGCAGCCGCTTTGACTTTGACAAAAGAAAGATCGACCATCTCACTCAATCGTCAAGAGCCTATGTACGATACTAAGAGTTCTCTGATCGTCAATATCAACCCAGCTTTCAACAGACAAAGGACCTGCTTACAAGAGCTGTTGGCTCTTAAAGGAGCTTATCCCGGATACGAACAAAAGAACAATTGGTTCGCCTAGAACAGGATTTGGTCGCCCAGTAGGAGTAGAAAAACTCAGTTTAAAGTATGTTGAAGACTAGATGCGTGTAAAATGAAACGCTTTTTCTTTCTTCAATCTTTCTTGGGAATTGAAGTAGCATACTCAGAAAGAGGCTATCTTCTTACTCAGAGTCAATACGGAAAAGATCTTTCAGCTGCGGGTCTCTCTAATGCAAAAAGAGTTGAGCTGCCTCTTGAGCTCAATGTTAAGAATTCAGCCTACTCCTTTGGAAGATCCCACCCGGTTGCGATCTTAAGAGTGTATACGGTTGGGCCAGGAGGGTCTCTTAACACCTTCTTTTTCTTCTCATCGGAGTTATTTCACAAAGACTTGCCATGGTAAGGAGGGAGGAAGAAGTAGGGAACAAGCATACTTGGAGAGCGCAGTACAATGGAGAGTCGTAGCTGCGTTCAGGAAGGATGAATCGCTCCCGAAAAAGAATCTATTGAATAGAGTCTCTCCCAATTTTGTTGGATCGTAGGTGCGATGACTTACTTCACATGCGAGGTCTCTGGCTCAAGTCTAGGATGGCCCAGCTGCGCCAAGGAAAAGAATCGAAGAAGCATTTGACTTCTTCATGCATGCTCCACTTGGCTTGGGGGAATATAGCTCAATTTGGTAGAGCTCCGCTCTTGCAATTGGGTCGTTTTAGTTACAGGTCAGACATCATTGTCCAAGCGGCAATGAGTCTTCGCTAGGACCGTATCCCTTCCAACAAGCCTTAAACATCAGACCACACTTGTTTATCTTATTGGGTTCTCCAAAACAAATACCAACAAGTTTTCCCACTTTAGAGTTTAACCCCAGTAGGAACCTTATTGTCATCATCAGCGTTTTCAATATCATCCTCTAGTGTTGTACAAGTTAGCGGTTGCGACTTTTAATTCCTGATACAGAGAAACATTCACACAGCTTCTTCCATTCCTTTAGTAAAGCCAAAAAGACACCTACCGATTCATTCCTCACCTGAGTCTCTAGGTTATTAAGTTGTAGAGTTTGGCAGGTATATTCACTTAGATCAACAGCCCACCTTGTAACAAGGTGTACACTAGACAGCTTTGCTCCAAGACATAAACCTGTAGACATACCACCACACCCAGAATACAAATCTAACAAAGTCATCTCCGACTTTTGAGACTTTAAGGGTGAGGAAGAATCCTTGGAATTAGACATTGTTTCACCATTCACACGATCACGAACAGAATCACTGGAAATTGTCTGGAAAGTCTCATTGCCAATTGATATGTTCACAAATGTGGAAAAAACCAATGAATAGGCCCTATATTGTGAAAGTCACTGGGTGGAATTGTGTTCCCCTTTGCCTCCAAATCAACATTAGGTGCTACTTGTACAATATTGATTTTGGAAATGATACACTCGAATAGGGTGGCATCTTTGAGATCAGAAAAGAAAACTCTTCTCTGGTCATGATAATCAGCATGATTTTTTTATAACAGTATCTTCGGCTTTAAAAAACCATTGTGCAGTAAGATGTGGTTTGCGGTCAGTAGCTTCAAAGACTTCTACTATCCTACCAATGTAATCAGGCAGCCCATCTTCGCTTTTAACATATACATCGTCTTATAGCTTATATATGCAACCATCAATTTCTGCTTTGTTTCTTGGAATCAGACTTTGTTTCACCATTCACACCATCAAGAACAGAATCACTGGAAATTGTCAGGAAAGTCTCATTGCCAATTGGTAAGTTCACAAACGTGGAAAAAGCCAATGAATAGGCCCTATCATTATGAATGTCACTGTGTGTAATTGTGTTCCCTTTTGCCTACAAATCAACATTAGGAGCTACTTGTACAATATTGATTTTGGAAATGATACACCGGAATAGGTTGGCATCTTTGAGATCAGAAAAGAAAACTCTTCTCTGGTCATGATAATCAGCATGATTTTTTTATAACAGTATCTTCGACTTTAAAAACCATTGAACAGTAAATATGGTTTGTGGTCAGTAGCTTCAAAGAATTATATTATCCTACCAATGTAATCAGGCTGCCCATCTTCGCTTTTAACATATACCTCGTCATATAGCTTATATATGCAACCATCAATTTCTGCTTGCAAATAATGGCATTGTGCTTTCAAATCCGTATCCTCATCATCATCACTTTTGGTGTTAAGAGAACGAGAATTATTCTTCCCAGAATTCTTCTCATTGTATCTCTCGGGCCACCGTTTGTGCGCTTCTTTTGCCGGAAACCGTTTGCGCTCTTCTTTTGCCAGAACCGGCTCTCTAATAAAACGGCCGTCATCATCATAATCCACAGATGTTTTCTTATTTTTCTTCAAAGAAAGAGATTCCAAACCTATTTTCTTCGGTGTTTCGGAAGAAGAATCCATTTCCTTTGGTTTTTATTGAAGGAGCTTCGGAGTCCATTTTTTCTAACTTTCTTCGAAGAAGCAGCAGCTTTCGAATCCATTTTTCGCTTTTTTGGAAGAAGGAGACTTCATTCCCTCACTGCCCTTGTGCTTTTTGGTTAATGGCTTTCCACATTCCACATTAACATTAATCGGACTTCCAATAGATCCATCACAAGAAGATTTCAGAACCTCGTGATCCATCAGAGGCATTTCTTGGAAGACATTTTCAAGCACTAGGGTTTTGGGATAAAAAAAACTAAGCAGCTGATGCCATTCAAAAAAAAAAAACGAAGCAGCTGATTAGAGAAAAATGAAGCAGGGCAGCTGTATAGAGAAAACATTACAAATATTATAAAATTATTTTATTAATATAATTATACAGTTGTTTTAATTTTCACCATTGAAAAGAAACAGTAATTTTAATTTTCTAACACTCAGACAAATACTTGAGAATATAATACTGGATAAAGTTATAATGACATTAAGAAATTAGGAATAGCACTTTGGATTTTCCAACTAAAAATTACTTAAAATTATTGACGCAGCAGAATCTTTTTTGTAACTCATATCTGTCCCCGTCCCCCCTTTCTGTCCATGTTTCTGCACCGGCTTTTGGTAAATTGCCTATACACCAGCTTGAATAGGAATGATATTAGCAAACTAGCAAACACCTAATTATAAAGGAATTATTAACATTTCACATCAAATTCTTTTATTATGTCTGCATTTCCTCACGCCCTTCTATGAAGGCATTCTTGTAATTGGAATCAGAACCCTATAACTAAACCAGTATAGTCAATTAAGATAAGTTTTCACCGCTCGCCCACATTTCCAAAGTCATCTTCGTCTGAACTTAGGATTTGCATGCACACATAGACATGCATGATGAAAAAGGTATTAATGTCCATGGTTCAAGATTCTAGGGCTTATGAGTTGACTTCAGAATAATGAGCAATCATGAATATCACAATACATACATATATAGATAGGTATACATAGGTATAGTTAAGCTAATGATACTCCAACTACATTTGAAAAGAAAATATATAATAAGTTAATAACATAGATATTTGAACAAGACTTACCTGGAGAACCACAGTATCAGTCACTATATCACGACTGTCCACTACATCTACAATAGGCAGTTGAGCAGCATCTTCCACAACTTCCTTGCCGATGCAAGACATATCAAAACCATACACATTTTCCCAAAATGGAATACTAGTTGCACCTCTTCCAAAGCCAGCTACGAACTAAAACAGCAATTATAGGAAAGGATTAGTTTCAATCCTGTAGGAATCTGATCTCACATCAGATTCGAAAAAGAAAAAAAAGAACTCACTATAGTTGCAGTGTCTGGCAAGATAGCACCACCAGGTTTTAACCAATGATCGCGTGCATAGAGTACTGAGCTAAGCATTGATTCATATAACAGGCAATACCCCATCCATTCACTCAATAAGACATCAACACTGTGAGGTGGAACTTGTATTAATTCCTCAAGCTCTTCAAGCATACCTTGCACCACAGTAATTACCCCATTGTTCACTTCACTGTGGTTCCCCTCCCACAACAAACCGTTGTCTTTTACAATCTGCATTTGCCCTAATCATTGTAAGGTCATTATAAGCTTATAAAAGAGTGGGAGGGAACGAGGTCAAAAGCAAGAAAATTTGAACAAGCATGAATAGTTTGCCTGAGTTGCCATGGACGCCATCTTTTGACTTGCTTCAACAGCAATTACCCTCGCCACCCCTGCTTGAGCTGCAAATAGACTACAACCGAGAAAGTGAGGACGAGAAGTAGAAAATAACCATACTCCTAGAAAGAATAGAGTCGAAGAAACTGTCACCATTTCAACCGGTGAACTCGCCAGATTATACAAAATACAAAAAAAATGCAGAGATAATCAAATAAATTACTGACCCTTACTAATAGAAAGTGGTAAGCCCTTTCATCATCTTTCACTCATTATAAAGGAATCTTTTTCTGTTTTGAGAATGATATGCATACAGAGAGAGGGAGAGAGGTTACAACGTAAAGCATGCCCATCATGAATCTCATCAACTCTGATCAAGATTGGATGCTGATGAGATGTGGCTCCAACTCTGATTTGATTTTTTAGCAGATGAGGGATATGGTGAGCCCCATGTCTCATCACCATTTGATCATGATGGGATTGTGATGACATCCACACACAACAAACATCTATTGTGCATATTTATGCTAGAATATTCCTCAAGATTGCCACTAGCGAAGAGTTTGAGTAAGATCATTGCTGATATTATTGAATGTTCTTTTTTCATTTTATTTATTTTTAGATGGACATCTCGTAATAGAAAGTTTCCTTAAACAAGAAAAGAAGACATCTCTTTTTTTCCATTTTTATAATATATTTTTTTTAATCTTTTTACTCCCTCTTTCAGTAATCTATCAGCTATAAAATCATCCTCTTAATCTTTTTTTTTTGGAGGGCTAAAAAAATCATCCTCGTAATCTATCAACCATAAAACCATCCTATTAACAATATGTGTAAAAAATATACTTGAAGATCTACAAATTTCATAGATGACATGAGCAAACACCCAAGGGACCAAATCTTGATTTGATGACATCAGCTGGAATTGGATCAAAGTAGCAAGAGGCCTTTAAAAAGGATAAAAGAACAGTCCACAGTTTAATTTTGAAATCTAGTTTCAATTTGGAGTGGGTTTTGAAAAATTGGGGCAGAAGACAATTTTGGTCTTTTTGAGGAAAAAAAAGAGGCTGAAAAGATTAGAAGAAAAAAAAAAACAGATCCAAGGCTCTTGAAAGGATTTTGATCAAACTGTGAGCTAGAAATCAGAAATTCAAGAAAGGGAAGGACGATTGAAGGAGAAAAGAGAAGTGATTGAGAGATAAATTACTTCACGCAAAAATCCTTGATCTCACACCAGAGCCCTTGATTTCGCACCAAGGAATCTGCAAAGAGTCACACCCTGGAAGAAAGTGAGAGGCTCACCCAAAATTTTATATTCATTTCATTATCCAAAAATGTGCAATAATTTCTCTTTTCAAGAGATGCGAAGTTCCGGTAGTTACATAACTACATGGGACTTTGTTTTTAAAAGAGAGAATGCCACAAAGCAATGGGTGGTTTTGGTAGGAGATAACTACTTAAGACTCTTTTTATTAAAGAGAGAATGACACGTGAGAATGGTACTTGGGCAACTGCTTAGGAGTCTCTTTTTAAAATAGAATGACACGTGGCAATGGTAGTTTTTGTAGGACATAACTACTTGGACAATTACTTAGGAATCTCTCCTTAAAAGAGAGAATGGCACATGGCAATCAGTAGTTTTTGTAGGACATAACTACTTGGAGCTCTCTTTGAAAGAGATGCTGGCAAATAGGGACTGACAAATAGCAACCCATAATTGTCTCAACACAATATTACAAATTTACAACAAAAATAAATATATAAGACGGAAAATATATATATATATATATATATATATATATATATATATATATGAGAGAACATTTCCTACACACTTGTGTAGGTAAGTTACTTACACACTAGCTTAAAATATAGTGGGGGCCCACATTGTTTGGGTGATCCAAACCATTCATTTGAATGATCCTCACATAGATAGGGTGTCCACAAAAAATCAGATCCATAGGATCATCCTAACCATTCAAACTATGGAGGCAAAAAATGGACTAATTTGTGAAGGTTTATACACGTCCATTTTACCTCCACAAATCGTAGGGTTGGGATGATCCTATGGATCTAATTTTCTGTGGACACCCTATCTATGTGAGGACCATTCAAATGAATTGTTTGGATCACCCAAACAATGTGGGCCCCCACTGTATTTTAAGCTAGTGTGTAGGTAACTTACCTACACAAGTGTGTAGGAAATGTTCTCTCTCTCTCTCTCTCTCTCTCTCTCTCTCTCTCTCTCTCTCTCTATATATATATATATATATATATATATATATATATATATATATGAGTTAAGTGAAGCTACACATACGTGTAGCTAACTTAGCTACACCAACGGCTTAAAATACAGTGGGCCCACATTGTTTGAGTGATCCAAACCATTCATTTGATAGACCCTCACATTGATAGGGTGTGCCCAAAAAATCAGCTCCATAGGATCATCCCCACCCTTCAAACTGTGGAGGCAAAAATGGACAGATTTGTGAAGGTTTTTACGCGTCCATTTTTGCCTCCACAAATCGTAGGGTTGGGATGATCCTATAGAGCTGATTTTTTGGGCACACCCTATCTATATGAGGGCCCATCAAATGAATGGTTTGCATCACCCAAACAATGTGGGGCCCACTGTATTTTAAGCCGTTGGTGTAGCTAAGTTAGCTACACGTATGTGTAGCTACACTTTTCTCTCTCTCTCTCTCTCTCTCTCTCTCTCTCTCTCTCTCTCTCTCTCTATATATATATATATATATATATATATATATATATATAAGATGCAAAAAAAAATGTTACACCCAAAGATGTCCGACTAAGGCTAATAGCCTACCACAAAATAACTTATAATCTAACGGTCTATGAAACTATGGACGATTTGTGATCTGGGGTTTAGATCCATCTCGATCAAAGCTCGGAAATGCATCACCAAATCAAATGGAGGTAATGGCTACCTGTTGGCAGCTCCCTCTATGCTCCCTCTATGCCGGTATACTCGAAATCCTAGTTGGATGTCCTCATCACTTACTAAATAGAAAGTAAATGAATTGACAATACATAATTAAGGAATCGTGATGTGTTATTTATATTCGTATTTGACAACAAGATTATAAAAGTGATGACTTTTAATTATTTTCACATAGAGGCCTGGTAAGAGTGCACTACTGATGAGTAATGATGCTCGAGAGGCAATTAATAAAGCTCATCTAGCTAATTTCAATGGTACTATGCATAAGTTGGACTGATAAAGATCAAGTGAAGGAATCAGGAAAGGTTATAGAAGTAATGATGCTAATTTTATTTTTATTTTTTGAATGGTAGAAGTAATGATGCTAATGGGATACAAAATGCTATAATTGTTTTTTTAATAAAAAGCTATAATTGCGTATTTTGGCACAATGGTTTTAAGACTGTGACACATGATTATGAGTTGTTATCACTTATTAGTGTTGCCTAAACGCTCGACACATGTGCCAAGTGTTAAAAATGCCCTCAAGAGACTGACATAACTGCATTGATCTAGTCATTCACAAGAAACATTGAAAAGAATAACTAAAATATTAAGTAATGAACTCTATGAGAACGAAAAACCAAAAGAAAATTTAAAAAAAATCAGTGTAATTCAAATCAATATCGATTGGGAAATAATATAAGCTAAAAAATAATCAATTTGAACAAACGAGAGACACCATGCAATAATTATTTCACAAAATTGATATAAGCCAAAAGGTACGAACATTGCATGATGAACACTGACTGTTGCAAAAACTAGAAAGTTGTAGCCCCACCCATGAAGTCAGAAAAAAAAAAAAAAAAAAGGACCTGTGATTCATCTAAATTTGAGCCTTAATGCCTAGTTGCCTACAACGGGGAAACATAAAATCAAAAGAAACCATATAAAAATCTTTCAAAAAACAAAAGAAACCTTATAAAACATGAGACCACCTCCGAGTAGTTTCTTAAACACCAAAAGTGTAAATGTTTGACCACAAGAAATGAGAGACAAATCTTCTTTGTAAAGAGAAAAGGTTTTCTTACAGAGAATGAGAGACCCAACTCAACTCAATTCAACAAAGCCTTTGTCCCAAACTAGTTGGGGTCGGCTAAATGAAACCTTTAGAAAAAATTTATGAAGAAGGTAAAAGGAATCTACCCAGCTCTAATCTTGGTTCTAGTTGAGTTCTTCTACGTGGATCATTTTCTTCCTATCCTATCCAAGGTCATGTTCTCTGTTATGTTCCTAGCTATCAAGTCTTTCCTCACTGTTTCTACCCAAGTTGTTTTTGGTCTGCCCCTACCTCTTTTTACTCCATCAATTTGGCACGAGTTGCCTCTTCTCACCGGAGCATCCAAAGCTCTACTTTGGATATGTCCAAACCATCTTAAGCTGTGCTCTCTCATCTTCTCCTCAATTGGAGCCACCCCCAAAAGGAAAAATTAAAAAAAATAATGAAAAGAGGAAAATGAAAAGAAAAATCACACAACAGATGATGAATTATATTTATAGTTGTTGAAACATCCCAATCGCGTGCAGGTGCAGCTCTGAAAATCACCACACGATGGGAAACAAACACCTCAAATGCTTCTTCAACAATGTGGCTATTTGTAGCCGCATGCTGCATGCACTTCGGGTGTTTGGTAATTGTGAATATAATTGTTGACATCAATTTTCATAAAGGATACATGTCAGGACAAATCACTTAAGGGCACATTTAGCCACCATGATTTTTTTTTTCATGATAAATCGGTATCTCCAAGTGGAGATGAGGGTGAAGTGACTAAAAATCAGGAAACTAGTGTCTCCAAGTGATGAGTGGTGGCTAAAAATCAGGAAACAAAAAATTCTACTTAAAATAGGATCGACTTTTTCTTGATTTTTACCAACATCTTATGCTCATCTCAATCGTGCCCCCTCAAATCTCTCTCCTCCCACTGCCCTACCCCTCACCATTCGGAAACACCGATTTATCATGAAAAAAAATCCTGGCAGGAAGACATGGCCTAAATGCCCAACACTTTACATGTTCAAGCACACAAAGCTCACCTTTATGTAAACACTTGCAGGAATTATTTCAATAAAATACATTTGTCAAAAAATAAAGGACATTTATACTACTGTCCCAAAACACACTTTTATTACACGACCAAGATACTTCACCTTCACCCAAAAATGCCGGCAATTTTTTTCATGATAAGCAATGTCCAAAGTGTCCCCGAGTATCAGCATAAAAAGCAAAAGTAGAAATGTCCAAGTAGCACGTGCTATAACAGGACATGTATATTTATTTCTTTAAACAACCCCTTTGTTTATCATTTAGAAAAAAGAAATGGGAATTACCAAACCAAAATAAACCAGAAGCATAGGAATGATTAAAACTATATTTCACCTTAGTATTCCAGTACCACAACCGACATCCATTACAGTTGCATGGTTCATGAGAGAAGGATTATTCAAAATTGCTCCCCTATAAGAATCCGTCCTTACCTGCATAATCGGTGGGTACCATGTGAGTTACGACAATTTTCTGTATACTAGGAGAACATCTTAGGTGACAAATTTAACTCCATGGAAAGCAGACAATCTAGAAATCACATTGGTGTCAAATAGAAATTACAATGATGCTATTTCAAAAAAAAAAAAAAAAATTACAATGATTTCTCCTCAAAAAAAGGCCCATACGTATATATTCAATATATAAGAGAATATATGAGTATGTTTGGTTACCTTATCACTGAGCATCTCTCTATGAATGCCGAAAGAACCATATGCACCAAAATAACTCTCGTTCACATTCTTGATTTCCCTTGCAGCAACATTTGCGAAAGAAATTCTAAGATTCTTATCTTTTCGTTTCTGACAAAGTGATCCCAGATCCTGTCCAGAACCAATACCGTTGGCCATGGCCATCTCCAAATTATTGCCCATATTCAGACAACTGCCCACTGTCTGACATGCCTTCTTAATTCCATTCTCATTTAGAGCATTGAGCTCAAGTGGAACAATATCTCCTAGGCTCTCCTCGTCAATGCAAATTTTTGTAATATCATTAGCATCAACTAACTCTCTCATCAGCTCCTCTCTATCAATTGTCGGAATATAATCATCTTCATCATCTTCATCTTCACAAAAACTATGTAGTAGTGCATCATCTTCCATGAAAGGTTTCAAATATATATCACCCTGCCACGGGAGTTTGCTATTCTTCTCAAAATTAACTGCTGTGTGTAAATGGTTTTGGAGATTGTTGTTGGACTCAAATCCTAATCCACAACTCCAACATTTGTTTGCTGCCACCTGGGCATTAAAAATGGGAAGCAAACATCTGTTAGCATGAATCAGATAACTTTCAACAGAAATTTACATCTCTTCTTGCTTTTCAGCTCAAAAACAATAGCTACTCTAAGAAACATCTTAAATCACTGTACCAGCAGTACACCAACTACCAAATACTACCCAATGGAGCATTAACAATGATAGTACAAAGCTAAACTTTCCAAATGAACTCATCAACTCCACTGAAAAGTATAGGTTCTCTTTAAGAACTCAATGAATATGTTTAGAATACAACGAGTATATCAACAATAAAAGGCCAAGATGGTAAAAGAAAACAAAGACCAAGAATGTCTTGGAAAGGGAAAATACCCACCAAAACAAAAGCAAAGGAAAAACTAATACAACACTATGAAACTAGACAGGTCATTTATAAACACAATTAATAGTATGCACTTAAGTATCAAATAGGATAGAAACATAGAGATATAAGATAGAATTCACTAACCTGAGACCTAACATAGTTGATGAGCTTGAAACAGTCATAGAAATCTAACCCTAGAGATTTCCTTATAGTCCTAAAATCAAAGGAGTGAGTGGATTTGCAATGAGAAAAGAGGGTTTCAACAGAAGTCCATTTGAGATCACAGAACAAGCAAAGAAAATCAAGTTCCGAATCTTCTTCGTCTGTTTTCCAATCGTCCCAATCTTCAACTTGTTCTTCCAACTCTTCGTCTTCGATTTCTTCGTCTTCAATGAGATTTTTCTCCATCGTGATTTGGTAAACCAGTTGTTCTTCTGGCTAAAAACCCTAGAAAAAACCCTAGAATGCTTTGAGGTGGGCTAGAAAAACAATGAGCATGTGCAAGTTCAATTCTTTAAGCAAAGAATGCGATCAGTGAGGGATTAACGTTGTTGATTTTGTAGATCATCATTGGACCACTACCAAAAAAATAGACAATTTTATATGGTGTGTCCCCGTGTGGTCGAGTATTATTTTTATTTTTATTTTTATTTTTATTTTCTTAAGTATGGACCACTCCTCTATAGGATGATCCAAACCGTACATTTGTTAGGCCACAGTATAAATAGGTGGTGCCCCAAAAATCATTTCTATAGGATGATCCTAGACCTTTGATCTCTTTCAACGGTTAGGATCAACCTATGGAAAATGGACGTTTGGGATCTAGAGATCGGTTAGGATCATCCTATGGAAATGGACGGTTGGGATCTAGAGATCAGTTAGATCATCCTATGGAAATGAACGGTTACAATTAGATCCCAAAAATCATTTTATAGATTGGAGGGTTAGGATCACACTGTGAAATGAATTTTGGGAACTACCGGAAAGCATTGTGATCTGACAAATGGACGTTTTTTTATCATCCTATAGAGTAGGCTTTGAAGAATGTGACCTGTTGGGGGTAAAATCGAATCCCCCCGATCAAGCACCACGTGGTGACCCTTGCATGGGCGAGATGGCCCCGCAAGGCTAGTTACTACACTGGGTGGGTGCCATGCAAAACCTTGTGGCCGGCTAGATGAGGCCCCTCGAAGCTGACGGCTTTAGCCCGAGTAGCGCCTCATGAGGTCTTCCCACTTGAAGACTTGCCCTTTATGACGTCCCCACCTTCAGTACCATTCTCCCCTTCTTAGAAGACCACAGCAGCCTCTTGTCACTCAAGCGCTATCATCACCAGTAGTTGCATGAGATCCGCTTCCACTGTACAAGATTGTTGTATATGTGACCTGCTAAATTGTCACCACTTGAGACTACAGAGAGTGCATGTCTTGCCACATCACTCCTCAGAATCGTACACATACGGCTTTGCGTCTCCAATGATCATCATAGTGTCAAATCACTGTTACATCACGTCTGATGGCGTCTGAATCCGGGTCTGCGATCGCGCGGTCGGTAGAAGGCCTCCGCGGGGTCTGCAATCACAAACAAAGGGGGTCAGGGGGTCCGGGGTGGGTCCCGGACGACCACTTCGACACCCAAGTCATTTCCTTCGACCAATCAATATAAAGAACAGCGAGAGGGGGAAGGGAGTTTCGATCGGGGTTACCAGGGCCAGTGCGCGGGCTCTTTTCTGGGTGTGTGAGTGAGTGGGTCGGAGGGGACTAGCAGGGAGAATATGATCGAGTTCCTAGCCTCCTCTGCTGTTGCCTCGCCTCTTTTTTCGGTATTGCGGAGTGGGGAATCGGTCTCTCTCAGAGGGCCAACCTCCCTTCCCTTTTAAAGGGAGGTGTGCGGCTCTTTCATTATTATGGAGGGAAAACCTTCCTTTGCAGGATTGGGCCGTCCCTCTGTCTTGCCGGCGCGCGTGGCTTTGGCGGCCATTTCCTTCCATAATTTGGGATGATGAGGCCTGGGCGGCGAGAGGGCGACACGTGTCATGAATGTGTGGTCTTTGCCGTTTTCCAACGCCATTCTTCATGATGGTTGGACTCTGCTCGTGCATGGATGACACGTGGCGATATCTGGGAGCGTAGCCGTATTTGTGCCCCATCATAACTCCCCTTACTCCTTTGGTCCATTGAATGGGCTAAGGGAGTAACGTTTTGTTCGAGCGAAGTCATGATGAGGATATTTACGAAGGCTCCGGGGTACGAGGAGACGTGTCGTTTTATCCGGCGCCTGTCCCCGGGAAGCGGCAGCGTCGTTAGGGAGGTTGCGTTGTCTCGAGGCACCAGGATTTCTTTCCCGAGTTTAAAAGAAGGGAATTACCCTGGTGCCTTTTTGTGGCTCTTCGTCACTCTTCTTCTCTCCTTTTCAGTAGGGGTTCTTTTCGTATCTTCTTTAGCAACATGTCTGGTTCTTCTTCAAGAGTTAGGGGCAAGGCCCGTTTCCTCCAGGAGTCGTCGAGTGACCCTGACTTGTCCTCCGATCCGAGGGAGGATCTCGTGGGTCATCGGAAGAAGGCTAGGAGGGGCCCGGGTCCTTCCTCGGGCTTTCCCCCCCTCCCCCCCTTCGTCTTTCCTCCTTGCCTAGGGAGGACAAATTGTCTCGGTCCCGCGTCGCCAGGGAGTGGTCGTTTTTCTCTCGAGTCTATCATCAGGGAATGGAACTGCGCGGCCGTGTTTCGAAGATGGGCAAGGAGATCGAGGACTTGAAGCGGGAGAACGAGGTTTTACAGGAAAATGTTCACCTTCTCAACGAGCAGCTGTTGGAATATGAGGTGGACCCCCTGCTGGAGACCTCTTGGGAGGAGGAGGGGAACCCTTCGGGAGAGGAGTCGTTCTCCGATTAAGCTTTGGCTTTCCTTGTTTTTCTGCGTGCCTATCCCTTTCTTTGTTGGGGATTTCTGAGGCCTGCGAGCCCTGTGCTGTGTTTTCTTGTTTCCCTTTCTTTTTTGTAGGCCTGTGGGCCAGGAGGATGTGAATGGATGATCTTTATGAATTGGTGCCGTGTCCTTTTATGCTGGTTTTTTTTTTTGGTAGGTCTGCGCTCCGGGTCCTGAACCTGCGTGGGGTCGGGATAGCGGTGCGTGTCGACCTCGTATGGTCTTGTCGTTTCCCCTCGCCTTTCTTTATGGAGTTTAGGCTTTTTATAGGTGAGGGGGGCGACCCGCGGGGTGTTCTGGGAATAGCGCCGCCTTTATATCTCTTCATGGTACTACTTTTAGGTCATTGATTGGTCCCGGGGAGCGGGCTTGCTTGCCTGGCCAGAGAACATTGTGTCTAAGGCATTTATGGGAGCTTTGGGGTTCGAGAGGACGTGCTGTCTCGTTCGGCGGTTCCTTCCCAAGGAGTTGCCATTTAGCGGCGCCGCTTGGTCATTCAATAGGAAACGAACACGCGGATGGCAACCGCTTCGTTTTCCTACCCCAGGGTTCCCCATAGGATTTTATAAGGGGTGATCTCTCCTGCAGATCGTCTTTGTCCTTCGTTTTTTTTGCTTTCTTCCGGCCTTTCTTTAGGCTTGCCAGAGATGTCGTCGTCTTTCCAGGGTCTATCCATCAGTGGGGGGGGGGGAGAGTCGCTAGCGGGGGGAGTCCTCCCAGCAGTCCCGAGGATAACCCCGACGGGTTGGGGCCCCTGCAGACGATTCCTGAGAGGAACCCGCCTCCAGGGTTTTCCCCGCGTTCTCCCCTTCTTCCGTTTTACGAGGGGGAGTCCCATGAAGCTTTTGTTCACCGTCACCGGTCGTTTTTCTCCCATGTCTATCGTAGGGAGATGGCGGTTTGCAGTCGGATGATTGACATGGAGCGGGAGATTGCGGCCTTGCGGGCGGAAAATGATCTGTTGAGGAATCGGGTGCGCTGGTTAAATGACCAGGCCCGATTCGCTGAGAATCGCCGCTGGGGGAGCTCTTCGGAGGGGGAGCAGAGTGATAGGGAGCTCTCTGATGCGGAGAACTCTTTTAGCGGCCAATCGCTCTGAGCAGGAGGTGGCTGGAGGAGTAGGGTTTCGGAGGGAGCTTCTTCTTTTTTTTTTGTTAGGGGCCTTGGGAGTCCGGGCCTGCGTGCCTTATGTCTTTACTCCCCCTTCTCTTGTAGGCCCGTAGAAGGAAGTAGTTTATGAATGGCCCTCTTTGTTATTGTTTCCTCTGTTCGTTTGTTACAACTTATATCTTATGTTTGCCTTCTTCTTGCACGTTTGCTTTTCCGCGCGATTCGAGCCCTTTTCGCTGTGTTTGGTATTTTCGCCTGGTGGTACCTTGTGTCGGGTTTTCACCATCGAACGTGTTTTTTTGTGTCATCTTGTGGAGATGTATGCCGGATCCTTGTGACGGGTTCCGAGCCTTTTGCCATCGAACGCGGTTTTTTCCATCTTGTGCAGATGTATGCCGGACCCTTGTGACGGGTTCCGAGCCCTTTCCTTATGATCGTGGTTTTTTCCATCTTGTGGGGACGTGTGCCGGACCCTTGTGACGGGTTCCAAGCCTTTTGCCATCGAACGTGGCGAGGGTTTATGGATGGCTTGCTGGGGAAGTTACTTCGTGGGTAGGAGTAGAGACGTCCTTTCCGTATGGCGCTTCGACTTATGGCGGTTCCCTTGGGTTTCCCAATTGGTGCCACGTGTTCGTGTCCCATCGGACTTAGAAAGGGCGGGAGTTGAAACGACGCGTGTCTAAACCCTAGCCCTTTTAAAGCCTTTTTTGGGGATTTCATTTTTTACTTTATTGCTTCGTCTTCCTCGGGTGAACGGGCTTTCCTCCGCGGCGGTTATTTTTTTTCACGCGTTGCTTATTCACGAAACTTCTTCCGGTGAGTTCTGTATCTTTTATTTCATCCGCGATTTGATAGTTTACGATGTCTGTTGAGACTGTACCTCAGAGCCCTTCTTCTGAGTCGGTGGAGGTGGTGGAGAGGGCCCTGCCAAGAAAAAGGAGGCGGTTATCTTTGGAGGGTGGGGGCGTCGTCTCTGAGGGTGTACAGGAGCCCACGGAGTTGAGAGATAGCTCCGGGGCCTCTGGGTCATCGGTGGGGGCCGCTCCCTCGGAATCTCTGGCTCGAGTTTTTTCTGCTCGTGAGGCGGAGGCTGGGGATATTCGGTCTGGTGCCGTTATTTACCCCGGTCGGGTGGCGTGTTTCAGGAACACTTTGGGAGAAGGGGCGGCGGAGAAAATTAGGAGGGAGTTCCACATTCCCGATGATTATGGGATTAGGGTTCCTTCCTTTGTAGAGAGTGTTTGTGGGGGTACCACTGAGGAAGAGGTAGCTTTCTACGTGGAGGCTTTTCGGGCTGGGGTTAGGTTCCCGCTCTTGGGCATTATAGTAGAGGCCCTTGAGTTTTACCGGGTGGCTCCCTCCCAACTGGCGCCTAATAGTTGGCGTACTCTCTTGGCCTTTGTGGCTAAAGCGGGCCTTCACAGGACTCAGCCTACCCTTCCGCTGCTCCGGGCCTGTGTTGCCCTTAGCCCGTTGGTGAAGGGGGAGGACAGCTGGCTATATCTGACCCAGCGTCCTCGGGTGAAAATGGCGGCGAACTTGCCTTCCTCCATCAAAGGGTGGAAGGAGGAGTATGTGTTCATTACCCCTCCGTTGGACGCTACCTGGGGCTTTTCTCGCTCTTGGAGGTGCTCCGTTGAGTGGCGAAGGAAGTCCCTCCCCGACGAGTCTGACTATAGCAAGTTTGACTTGGGGAAGCTCGCCTCCGGGGAGGCTATCGACGTTTCCGAGTTCAAATGGGAGAGGAGCCTGAAGAGGCTTGGCTTGCTGGGAGCTGTGGAGAAGAGGGCTCGTTGTACGGGCGAGGGAATGGGGGAGAGTTCCGCCAGTCCTCGTGATGAGCCCCTCCCCTCTTTCTCTCTCTCCGTTTCTCCGAAATTTATTATTATTATTTTTTTGGTTTCTTTCCCTCGTTCTGAGCAATTGTTGTTTTCCTGTTTTTTTTTTGCAGGAGGTATGTTTTCTTCCGGTGACGCTGGGAAGGGAAAAGGGGTTGCGGTGGTGACGAAGGGTCTGACGAGTCAGAAGAAGATCCCTTCTGATTTCATGGCCGTGGCCAGGCTGGGCCGGTCACAAGCAAGGCTCGCGGTCGAGCGGTCGGAGAAAAGGGGGTGGCTAGGCTTTTTCCTTTGGAGTCGGAGCCGTCCGCCAAGAGGGCTGCCTCTTTTGGCGCTCGACAGGGGGATGTTGTTCGTGTGGCGCGTCCTCCTGTCTTTGCGGAGGACGTGCCAAGTCGAATGGAGGGGGCGGTTATGACCAAACTTCTTCTGGAACGAGTGGTGCTTCCTCCGCAGAGCTTCCAGGCGCGAGGAGAGCTGTTTAAGCCTGACTGGAAGATCGGTGTCGAGGATAGCGTTCTTGCGAATCCCCGGGTTGGGGTGGAGCTGGGGGTGACGACCGCCCTTCCTGGCGACGAGGCTGAGTTGGAGGGCTATGATCGCAGGGCCCTTGGGGCTCAGTATTTTCAATCAACATCTTGCGTAAGTACCGGGCGGCCGGTTTTCTGTTTGTACGTTTCTCTTTTTGTCATTTGGAGGACGTACGTTGGAAATTTCCTGATAGGTTGCTTTTGCAGTCCCAGAGCTATGCCAGGAGGATGGTGCAATGCCTGTTCGAGGATGAGGCTGAGATAAGTGCCTTTGCGGAGCGAAACCGGCGTCTAAGTGAGGACTTGGACAGAGCCCGGGCGGAGAGAGCGACCTTTGATGATACTGTGGCTCAACTTCAGGAAGACCTCCGGAAAACCATGGAGGGGAGAAGTCGTGCGTCGGACAAATTGGCGGTGGCCCGGAGAACGCATGCCCGGGAGCTGGCGGAGGCACGGGAGGAGTGGCGTGGCTCAGAGGAGTTCCTTAAGGTTGCGGCTGCGTTTAGCGTGGATGTTGAGATTGATGCTTTTGCTGAATGCCGGCGGCGAGTCCACGAGGTTGATCCTTTCTTTCCCCTGGACAAACTGATGCACGAGGCTGAGGCCGATCCTCCGTCGGTACCAGCAGAGGCACCGGAGCTGGTCGAGGAGGAGGTGGCTGCTCTGATGGATCCTGTAGTTACCGAGACCTCTGAGGGGGCTTAGTGATGCCAGGATGTCTTTTGGATCTTATATTTTACCTTTTCTTGTGGGTTTGTAATAACTTTTGAATTCTCCTTCCTCTCCTCTTCTTTTCTGCTTTCTTCTTTTTTTTTTCTTATATGTACGGTGCGCTTCGGGTTATTCGAGCCTTTTGGTATTGAATTTTAACCTGATCGTCGAGAATGTTCCTGGTGCACCCCGTGGGGTGTCTTTTTTGCGGAAGGACTATCTTCCCCTCGAGTGATCAGTTCGGGGTTAATGGGTCCCGCCTACCCTTTAGGGGGAGGTCTTTTCTTCATGGGGAGCATTTTAGGGTATTCTTGGGGGGATCGGCCCCGATGCTACCTCTGTCTCGCTCCCTGTCTTCTTTCGGGTCCCTTGTTTATCATGGGACGGAAAGTGGAGATACGTATGTCTTAAGTAGAAACGCTATTCCGTTGATTCGTTTAAGGAGAAAAAATACATCTTTGCCACTAAAGACACAAAAAGAAACAAACAAACATTCGTCATGCTTTTAAGGAAAAACACGGAGCTTACCTTGTACTTTTACTGGTAAAATTCTCGGAGGTTGTCCATGCTCCAACTTCGAGGGACTGGGTCCCGTCGAGACGTTCTAGCTGGTAGGCCCAGGGGCGGAGTGCTCGAACGACCCTGTACGGTCCTTCCCATTTAGGTGCGAGTTTTCTGGTGTTGCGGGGGTCGGATACCGCCGTACGCCGTAGTACGAGGTCTCCGGGTTTTACCGAGCGCTTTCTTACCTGGGCGTTGTAGTACCGTGCCACCTTTTGCTGGTAGGAGGCGGTTCGGAGAAGCGCTTGCTCTCTTTTTTCGAGCACGAGATCGAGGGTGTTCCAGAGGAGCTCAGAATTTCCCTGTTCGTCATAGTTCGCGGTGCGGAAGCTGGGGAGGCCAATTTCCAGCGGAATGACCGCTTCGGCCCCGAAGGTTAAGCTAAAAGGGGATTCTCCCGTCGCGGTCCGCGGCGTCGTTCGATAGGCCCAGAGGACGCTAGGTAGTGCTTCTACCCAGTCTTTCCCGGTTTCTCCTAATCGCTTCTTGAGGCTCTGAAGCAAGATCCTGTTAGTTACCTCTACCTGCCCATTGGCCTGGGTGTGCTACGGAGGCGAAACGGTGTTCGATGCTTAGGTTATCGCAGAATTTGCCAAATTCGGCGCTTGCGAACTGGGGACCGTTGTCCGTTACAAGTGTCTTTGGAATGCCGAAGCGGCAAACCACGTTGTGGTAGAAGAACTTCTCTGTTGCTTTCGAATTGGGTTTTGCCACAGCTTTGACCTCGACCCATTTGGTGAAGTAGTCGACGGCGACGTACAGCATGGTATGCCCCCCCGGGGGCTTTCGGGAAGGGTCCGAGTAGACCATGCCCCACATGGCGAAAGGCAGGGGTCCTGCTATCGCGGTGTATGGTGTGGCCGGTTGGTGGGGGGTGGTTGCGTACCTTTGGCATGGGCTGCATTTTTTGACGAACTCCTTGGCGTCCCTGAGGATCGTAGACCAGAATTAACCGTGCCTTACGATTTTCTGAGCCAGGGTCTTGCCGCCCCCGTGGTCTCCGCAGATCCCTTCATGTACTTCTCGTAGCGCGTAGTCTGATTCGGAGGGCACCAGGCACCGGAGGTACGGCCATGTGTATGACCGTTTGTAGAGCCTGGGCCCATGGACCACGTAGTGGGCGGCTCTTGCAGTTAGGCGCCGGGCTTCCAGCTTGTCTGCGGGTAGTATACCATCTTTCAGGTATCGCATGATGGGGTCCATCCAGTTTGGTCCAGGTGGGATTTCCAAGACTTGTACCTCGTCGATGCTGGGGTGGGGCAGTATTTCTGTGAGCACGATGCCGAAGTCATGGGTCTCTTCGACGGCCATTCTTGATAATGCATCTGCTCGGTTGTTCATGTCCCGTGGTACTTGGAGGATCTCTACCTCTCCCATTCCCTGCAGCTTTTCTTTTACCTTCTGGAAGTATCTCTTCATTCTGAGGCCCTTGGCTTCGTATACGCCGTTCACTTGGTTGACGACAAGCTGGGAGTCGCTATGGACTTTTAACTTTCCTGCGCCGAGCTCTGCGGCTATACTTAGTCCTGCCAGCAAGGCTTCGTATTCAGCCTCGTTGTTGGAGGCTTTGAAATCTAATCTGAGGGCGTATTCCAGTGTGAATCCTTCTGGGCCGTGGAGGACCACTCCCGCCCCATGCCCTTTTTTGCCTGCTGAGCCGTCAACGTGCAGGGTCCAATGAACCTCGTCGCTTTGTTCCGCTGAGTCTGGCGCCACGTTTTTGCGAGCCGTCTGTTTGGTGGGGCCGTCGCCATTTTCCATTGTCGTTGGTTCCTCGGCCAGGGCCGTTGATTCTACTATAAAGTCAGAGAGGGCCTGGGATTTAATGGCTGGCCTCGGGCGGACTTGTATGTCAAACTCTCCCAACTCGACGGCCCAACTGACCATCCTACCCGAGGTCTCTGGTTTCTGAAGAATTTTCCTCAGGGGTTGGTCGGTCAGAAGCACAATGGGGTGGGCCTGGAAGTAGGGGCGGAGCTTTCGAGCGGCGCTGACGACGGCGAGGGCGAATTTCTCTATGTTTAGGTACCGGATTTCTGCACCGTGGAGAGTCTTGCTCACGTAGTACACCGGGTGTTCATTTTTGTCGCTTTGTTTGGCCAACACCGCACTCACTGCCGTGGGGCTGACGGCCAGGTATAAAAATAGCTCTTCCCCCGGCTCGGGTTTGGCGAGTACGGGCGGTGTCTGAAGGTATTGCTTCAAGGAGTCGAAGGCCTCTTGGCAGGCCGGGGTCCATTCGAACTCCTGTATGTTTTTTAATTGTTTGAAGAATGGTTGGCATTTTTCTGCCGATTTGGGCATGAATCGGCCGAGGGCCGTGATTCGACCTGCGAGCCTCTGTACTTCTACCGCTGTTGCCGGGGGTTCCATGTCTAGGATGGCTTGGATCTTTTTGGGGTTGGCCTCGATCCCTCTCTGGCTGACCATGAACCCCAAGAATTTTCCGGAAGTTACCCCGAAGGCGCATTTCACGGGGTTGAGCTTCATTCGGGCTCGTCGTAGGGTGCTGAAAGTTTCCTGAAGGTCGGAGATGTGTTTGGAGGCTTCCAGACTTTTTACTAGCATATCGTCGACATACACCTCTACGTTTCTTCCGATTTGTGCTTGGAACAGCTTATTTACGAGCCGCTGGTAGGTGGCGCCCGCGTTTTTTAAACCGAAGGGCATAACAGTATAGCAGTAGACGCCCTGATCGGTGATAAACGCTGTTTTTGGGATGTCTGGCTCGTGCATTTTGACCTAATTGTAGCCTGAGAACGCATCCAAGAAGGTGAGAAGTTCGTGCCCGGATGTGGCGTCGATGAGTTGGTCTATGCGCGGTAGGGGGTAGGGGTCCTTTGGGCAGGCCCTGTTTAGGTCTGTGAAGTCTATACAGGCCCGCCAGCCTCCGCTAGCTTTCTTGACCATGACGACGTTTGACAGCCACTCGGGGTACCGGATTTCTTTGATTAACCCGGCTTGTAGTAGTTTTTCCACTTCGGCCTTTATGTGAGTTTGACGCTCTAGCGCGAAGTTCCTTTTTTTTCTGCTGGACGGGTTTAAGGGCTGGGTTCACGTTTAACTTGTGAACGACCAGTTCCTTGGGTATCCCGGGCATGTCCTTAGCGGACCATGCGAACATGTCTTTGTTTGTTCTGAGGAAGTCGATCATTTGGTCTCGCAGGGGGCCTTTTAGCAGGGAGCTGATCCGGACTTGTCTCTCCGGCTGATCTTTGGCTAGGGGGATGGAGTCTAGCTCCTCGGCGGGCTCTCCTCTGATTGTGCGGGCCCGCTGCCGGGGATCTTCACTACCGATCGTGAAATTTTCGGCCGGGGCGTTGGTTCCTCTCAGGCTTGCGGCATAGCACTGGCGTGCTATCATTTGCTGTCCCCGGACCTCCCCTACCTCGGTCGGAGTGGGGAATTTCATCTTGAGGTGGGGGGTGGAGACTACTGCTCCCAAATCTCTTAGAGCAGGGCGTCCAATGATGGCCCTGTAAGTGAATGGTATATCTACGACCAGGAAGGTGGTCAGGATGGGTTTTTGGAGGGGGTATGTCCCGAAGGTTACGGGTAAGTTGATCTTGCCGTCGACCCGTGCGGACCCACCGGAGAACCTGTAGATAGAGTATTCCGCGGGTCCCAGCCTTTCTTTACCCAGTTTCATTTCTTCGAAAGTTTCGAGGTGTAGCACGTTGACGGAGCTCCCTGTGTCCACCAGGATTTTTCCTATATCGAAGTTGGCGACGACCAGTCTGATGACCAGTGCGTCATCGTGCGGGACTTGTAGCTCGTCGAGGTCTTCATTGGAAAAAGTGATGATCTGGTCTTGTAGGGGTGGATCCGCGCGAGCTTTCGTCAGGACTCCTGAGATATTGATTTAGGTGCCCTTCTTCGGCCAACTTTTCCAGTTGGAGGTGGAGGTGGAAGCAATGGTCAGTTTCGTGGCCGTGGTCCCCGTGGAATTCGCAGAATTTTCGGGCGGACCTCTTCTTTGGGTCTGTGGCCATTCTCTTGGGTGGGGTCAGGAGACCCTGATCCCTGATGGCTAGTAGAACGTGGGAGAGGGGGAACTTTAGCGGGGCGGTTCCCAGTCTCTCGAAGACGGGGACGGGGTTTTTGCCCGCCTGCCTCTCGTCGGCACGTGGCCTTATGGCCCTTCGGCCGTTGTTTTTCCTTTCATCGGGGCCGGGCTGATTCTGTTCTCGAGCGCAGGCTTCTTCTGCTCGTACGAACTTATCAGCCTTGGATTCAAGTTCCTGTAGGTCCCGTGGTGGCTTGAGGGTGAGGTGCAGCTTGAGATTCGGATCGGTGGTGGCATGCTTTAGTGTGGCGACCACTATTTGGACGTCCATGTTAGAAAGTTGGGCTAATTCGGCGTTGAATTTCAATATGAAGTCGCTTAGGGTCTCGTTTCTTCCTTGCCGGAGGGCTAAGAGGGCATCCGCTGGATCATGGCGGAGGCGGTTGTTGGCGCTGAACTTCCTCCCAAATTCGTGGAAGGATGCGATGGAGTCGGGCTCCAATCTCATGTACCAGTCGTTGGCGGTTTTTCTTAGTAGGGACGCGAAGGCTCTGCACATGAATCCGTCCGACGCGCCTCGGAGCGTCATTACCCTTTTGAAGGTTTGGAGGAACTCGAGGGGGTATGTGCTTCCATCGTACAGACCGAAGCGGGAGAGGTCTATGCTTGCTTCTGCTGGGGTTTTTAAGACCTCCGAGGTGAATGGGGATGCCGTCTCCCTTTCCCACTCATCGAGGATGCTGTGGGCGTAGGGTTTTTTCATTTCTAGTTTTACCTCCCGGATCTATCTTTGTAGGTCAGCTATCGGGTCCACGCCGGGCGGTTGTGCTGAGGTTGCCACTTCTTCCACCCGAGTTAGGGGGAGCGTGGCTGTTCGTAGCCTGCCTCCCGCTGTCTTGCTGGTATCCCCTAGTTGCGGGGGGCAGAGGGCTATTTGATGATGGGGACGGCGTCCGGCGAGTCGGTGCTCGCTTTCGCCGGGGATGGCATTCCTCTGGTTGTTCCTCGTTGCCTTCGCCATAGGCCTCTGTCTGGTCCTGCGTTGTTGGGGGCCTCTCCGGGGCCGGAGGAGGCAGGCGTTGGAGTAGTTCTCGGCGAAGTTCGTTGAACATCTCCATGGTGGGGACCATCTGCGGCGTGCTAGAGGAGGGTTGGTGTCGGCCCGAGGGCGGTGAGTTGGGTTCTTGGGAGGTTGAGGTGCTGGTTTGTGCGCGTTGAGCCTGGCTTTGGGTCATTACTCCTATTTCTTGCTGTTGGGTGTGGTTTCTCATCGCCATAAGGCGTTCAGTACTCGACGAGCCCCACGGATGGCGCCAATATGATGGCGTCTGAATCCGGGTCTGCGATCGCGCGGTCGGTAGAGGGCCTCCGCGGGGTCTGCAATCACAAACAAAGGGGGTCAGGGGGTCCGGGGTGGGTCCCGGACGACCACTTCGACACCCAAGTCAGATCCTTCGACCAATCAATATAAAGAACAGCGAGAGGGGGAAGGGAGTTTCGATCGGGGTTACCAGGGCCAGTGCGCGGGCTGTTTTCTGGGTGTGTGAGTGAGTGGGTCGGAGGGGACTAGCAGGAAGAATAGGATCGAGTTCCTAGCCTCCTCTGTTGTTGCCTCGCCTCTTTTTTCGGTGTTGTGGAGTGGGGAATCGGTCTCTCCCAGAAGGCCAACCTCCCTCCCCTTTTAAAGGGAGGTGTGCGGCTCTTTCATTATTATGGAGGGAAAACCTTCCTTTGCAGGATTGGGCCGTCCCTCTATCTTGCCGGCGCGCGTGAATTTGGCGGCCATTTCCTTCCATAGTTTGTGATGATGAGGCCTGGGCGGCGAGAGGGCGACACGTGTCATGAATGTGTGGTCTTTGCTGTTTTCCAACGCCATTCTTCATGATGGTTGGACTCTGCTCGTGCATGGATGACACGTGGCGATATCTGGGAGTGTAGCCGTATTTGTGCCCCATCAACGTCCAGGAACACATAACCCCGCCCATAGTTACCAGATTGGGAAAAGATTCGTGTAATGAAACGTGAAATGGAAACGTGAAAAAAATTAAAGGGGAAATAAGTAACAGGAAATGATAGAAAACTACATGTGAAACGCATTGGGAAACGTCTTGGGATACGCAAGGAAAACTTTTGAAAAAGTTTGGAAAACGCAAGTGAAATCTAGCGGGAAGGGGGAGAGAGAGAGAGAGAGAGAGAGAGAGTTAGGGACTTAGGATTTGTTCTTTTAAGTTTTAATTTAAACTTGTAAGGGCTAGAAAACATTTTCCTTGAAACCCTTTTTTCTAAAAGTTATTCTAGGAAACCCATTTCTAAGACCAGATGTGCTTAAAAAATCCACGGAAATGCGTTTCCTCGACGTTTCACATATGTTTCCCCTACTTTTACAAGTGTTTCCTAGACGTTTCACATGTGTTTCCCCAACGTTTCACATGTGTTTCGCCAATTTTTTAGTTGTACCATACCCGTTTCGGAAATGCATTCCCCACTCCCTGGAAACGTTTCCTGCAACAATGACTCCGCCTATAAAAGGGAACCCTCCACGTCCGAGGCTTTTTGCCTCTAAAACTCTTCTAAGGGCTTTTTCCAGCCTCCAAGGCTTCCCCTTAGAACCTCTCCCTGATGACCATTTGTAGACACCCCATTTTGACCGTCCCCTAAATCTTTCTTGTTTGTGAAAAACCCCATCAAATCAATGAGTTAGGGTCCCAAATTTCACCCCAAGCTAGCTTAGGGTCCTACCAAGGTCCCCGTAAAATTTCATCAAAATCCGAGCACGTTTGCCTAGCAAACGAGCTGAGTGAGGACCGTAGTGTAAACTGGAAAAGGGGGGTGGATTATCTTGGACGGTGTCGATCCGAATCCGACTAAGACACGCAATTTCACCCGTCAATCACAAATCCGCGCGCTCATCACAAATTCGCGCGCTTTATCAAAATTGGAGTGCCATTATCAAATGCTCATTTTCCCCTATAAATAGCCACTTAATATCTCATTTAAAAAAAAAAAAAAAATTCGCAGAGATAGAGAGAGAAAACAGATCTCGTTTTCTCAAACCCATATTTTCCGATCAAAGCTTCTCTTCCCCGATCTTCTTCTCCGATCGAGTTCCGTCCAAGATCCGGCCAAGTCTCTGATCATCTTGCCCTCCATCCTTTAGTTCTACAATTTTTTTTTTCTTTCTTCTTTGTGCACTGTTCCAAAATCCTAAAGCAAATCTCAAATCCTCTAGATCTGAAATCCTAAACCTTCGTATTCTTCTTTTCCTGATCATCTTCTCCGGCTGATCCGGCAAGGCTCCGGTCATATTCCGATCCGATTCCGCCTTCTTCTCCGAACAGATCTGGTCGGATTCTGACCTAACTCTGGTTCTGTAGCTCCGGTTAACCTCTTATTATTTGTTTTCCCTGTGTTTCTTTCTTGTATTAGCCTTTGATAACCTTTGATCATCATCAATTTGTAGAATCATGGCTTAAGATCTTAGATCCAAGCTACGAAACTTAAGATCTTATCTTTTTCTTTTCGATCTGTTCTTTCTAAAAGCTTTTGGACTTTCTGATGAATTTTTGAGAAGTAAAGAAGAAGAATAGAGCATTCTATTGATTTATGAAGGCAGCAAGGATCTTCATTACCGGTTTGAAAATAGAAGAAGAAGCAGACTTGAGCAGCTTTAAGCATATAGAAGAAAGTATTACAAGTAGAGAAGCTCTTTTCAGGTAAGTTCTTATTTATTTCTTTTATTCATTTTAGTTTTGTATTGAATCTCTGATTAATTACACGTTGAGTCGCTGATTTACAAAACCTCGCAAGAATTTATTATGTTCTGTTGATAAATTGAAGTTTCGTGTGGATCCTTTCGCTTGTTATCTATTGGATCTGATTCTGAGATAATTTTAATTGGTGTTCTGTTAGGTTTGAGGTTTGTGATGATTATTTGGTTCATAATTTAGTAGATCTCTTCCATAAATTAGTACATCATTTAGGTTATCATTTGTCTCAGTGTAAAAATTTATTTTTGAAGAAAAATAATGTATAATACTTTCATCAACCTGGTTGATCTATTTGATTTTCTGTATTTATGTGGTTTTAGAACAATGATGAAGTAAGGTGTTATAGTTTATTAAACAAATTTATTCAGCTCTGTGACTTTGAAAGATTCATATATGGAGTAGTTTCTCTAGTCTATGTTTGAGATTTTTTTTAGGATAATCTAATAAGAGTGATTACAATTTCTTTGTTGATTGTCTTATGATGCTATAAATTTTGTTTCTAGACTAATCTTGGATTTCATCAAGTGCATATCCTATATCAGAGCAAGTTTATGTTAAAAATCTCTGTTTCAATTCCAATTCCTTGGTGTTTACCTAAAAAAAAACTAATTAATTAATTCTTTTTTTTTACTTTCTTGTGTTTTTAATAAGAGGTTTCACAGGCATTTATGTCATAATATACAAATTTATCTCCTTTTATTATTCTTTTTTTCATCCTTGATAATTTGATCAACACTCTTGCTGGAACATTTTATTGAACTATGGTTGAGTGGTTATCATGTTTGAGGAATTTATAGATGAGTAATTGATATGTTCTATTATATGGATTGTGTCATGGCTGGGTGTTTTCTGGATTGAAATATTTAATTTGTGGTTGGGTAGTTATCACGTTTAGACAGGTGAATGAAGATATTTTGATCATGGTTGGGTTACTGTTACGTTAGGATATATATTTCATCCTTCAAATTGCTTTATAGATTTCTATGAACAATAACTACAATTTGACAAATCATTTAATGGATGTTTGAAGAAAAATGATATGGAATAGTCGGTCACTAACTTTCAAATCCAGTCCTGGCGTGTTTTAAAAATACTCATATTGGAATTTCATTAAAGATAGTTCATTAAGCTATTATTTTTAGTCCTTAGTTAGTTGTATGTATGCTTTAAATGATTAAAAAAAAATTTTAAAGAGAGAATTCATCTGTTTAGTTAGTCATTTTTCATTCTATATGGATTTTCCATATTTTAGTTGTTCATATAAAAGAAATATGATCTGTATGAGCCTTATATTTCTCAGATGCATTTTGATTAATTTAATGCTTCTCTAGTGCATTTTCTCTTAGGCGTGGAGTTATTTTTTTAGAAGAACGATCATTAGATTTATGCTTTATTTTTTTTTTATATACATGGATTCTGAGTATGAACCCGAATTACCTGAACACGTGTTCATCCCCTTTAACTTCTAACTTGTTAAGATTCAAGCTTTATGCATATATATTCAAAGGGATATATTCTTATGTTCTTTAATTATAGGTTCTAAAGGAAAAATATTTTGAGGAACACTTTTCCTTATCCGTGGAAATTTTGAAGTCATGTTTGAAATGTTTTGAATTATATGTTTATGAAAACATAGTAGGTATATTTAATCTATTAGACATAGCATAACTGTAGTGTGAATAGGTCATATGAAAGTTGTAGTTGGAGCATTGACTTAGAGATTGTCTAAATTTGATCGTCATGAATTTGGGGTTTGAGTAAAATTATATGATTATAGCGGCTGCCCTTACAAGTTTCCACTCTACAATTACCATTTGTGTTTGATTAAAAGTATGTAACTGTTGACCATTATTGCACAATGGCTGTCTAACAGGTTGTATGTTCTGTAGTTATGATTCTAGTTCAATTAAAAGCACATAATTGCTGTCCATTATTGTGTATAACTGCTGCCCATTGGTTTGGTTCACAAGCACATAGTTGCTATCCATTGTTGTTCAATGCTTGCTGTCCAATATTTCGTATAACTGCTGCCCATTGGTTTGGTTCACAAGCACATAGTTGCTGTCCATTGTTGTTCACTGCTTGCTGTCCATTATTTCATATAATTGCTGCCCATTGGTTTGGTTCACAAGCACATAGTTGCTGTCCATTGTTGTTCACTGCTTGTTGTCCATTATTGTGTATAACTGTTGCCCATTGGTTTGGTTCACAAGCACATAGTTGCTGTCCATTGTTGTTCACTGCTTGCTGTTCGTTATTTCATATAATTGATGCCCATTATTTCAGTTCAAAAGCACATAACTGCTGTCTATAGTTGCGCATGATTGTTGTCCATTATTGCATATAGTAGCTACCCATTATTACCTAGTTATTGTTCACAGTCTCTACACTTCGTAATAGTGATTTTGTATCCGTCTAAAAAATATTTGACTCATAATATAGAGCATCAATACTTTAGTTCCAAGAATTATTTAGCAGCTCAATTCCTTCATTCAGACATACCCAAGGTGGGGAAGAAAGGGATAAGCAAGCATATACATTAGAATAAGAGAAGATGGGGTTTGAAGGAGCTAGAAAAGAGTTGAAATGTGAATTAGATAAGGCTGTATCTATTGATGAGATTTGGAAAAGGGCGATGAAGGCGTTGGCTCAAGCCCATCCTATAGGAGGCTTACCCAGTCTTAGTAGTAATCCCCCTCTCATTTAGAAGACTAGTCAAGTCTTTTAGACATGTTTAGACATCCTTTAAATCCCTATCCATTCATCGCAGGGGTGATGAAGGATGATGAAGGCGTTAGCCCAAGCCCATCATTAGGGGACTTGCTCAGTCCAAGTAGCACTCCCCTCTTCTATTCAAAAGACTTGCCCAAGTCTTTTAGATGTATATCCCTTAAGACCTAAGGTTCCCCTAATTCATTGCAAGGGCAATGAAAGAGATATCTTGAGCCCACCCTTTAGGAAGACAAGCTATGTCTCCGCAGAGAAGTCATACTCTTTAAGATACATGCTTTGTCTCATTAGTGAGTCACACGTAGGAGGCTTGCTTAGCCCCATCATTAGAAACTCCCTTTTTAGTTGAAGACCAACTTGGTCTGGTAGTTGTCCTAATCCTTTTTATCGTTGCAAGGGCAATGATAAGGTTATTTGGAGTCCACCTCTGTGTCTAGTAGACTTGCGTAGTCTCGGTGGCATCCTTATTTGTCCTCTCTTCTATAGGAGACAGGCCATGTCTCATAAGCATCAGCTGTCATTTTTTCTTTTAGGAGACTAACCTAGTCTCATTAGCACTCCCCTCTTAGGGTTGTGCACTAGGAGTCAGTCCTTTCGTATTGAGTCAGTCTTTAGCTAGAGAGTCTGTCTTTAGTTAGAGAGTCAATCTTTCATGAGTCTATCCTATCATCATAGGCGTTAAGGTTCTGTCCAACCTCTCGTCAAGTCATATGATTTTATTCAGTTCCTTGCAAGGTATAGGATGTTGTCCAACCCTTGCAGAGCTGTGATTCTGTTCTTTTCCCCCGCAAAGCATAGGATGTTGTCCAACCTTTGCGGGATATTCAGGAGTTTGTCCTACCCTTACGATGATATGATGCTGTCCTCATGTGTCAAAAACTCAAAAACATTCAGAAATTTCAAAAACATCAAAAACATCTGAAAATCCAAAACATCTAAAAAATTCTTGAGCCATTAAGAGAGTAGTTAGGAAAGTCTGTTCCGAACTATGTTGGCTTGATCCTCTTCCACGAGGTACGTAGTGCAGCTTGGGATTCACATCCCAAGTCCAGCCAAACCTTTCAAAATAAACATTTTAAACCTTCAAAAAAATATAAAAATTCTTCAAAATCTTTTCAAAAAGATCTTCCCTGAGAGTTAGGAGCATGTCCTAGATTTTTGTGGTGTTTTAGAGTTAGGAGTTTGTCCTGATTTGTATTGATATGGTGTGTCCTGTCGTGTGAGTGTCCCTAGAGTTAGGAGGCCTCGAGTTGATTGGTTAGACATTTAGTCGAACTAATGGCTAGACTAGGAAGCATAGAGTCAGCCCATGGTTTTCTTTAGGATGCACGGCCTAGTTACACATAGGATGTAGGGCTCACCTGCATTAGCTTAAGGCTAATCAACTTGCATTAGTTAGGGCATATAGAGAGTCCTAAAAATTACAATTCACATGAACTTAAGCAATCATACAAAAAGCTTTAAAAATCGGTCGAGTCTAGTGGATTGAGTCTAGGATAGCGGTTCTAGATGGTTAGGCATCGTAGTTAGAATAGGTCATCGAACTACGTTGACTCCGATTCTTCCCGAGGCCGGGATACGTAGAGCAGCTGGGTTGGACGGCCATCTTGGTCCGAGTCAAGTCCTGCATTAGAGTTTTAGGATTCATCTTGTCCAGTCATATATAGAGTTAACTTGTGTTGCATGTTTTGCATGTTTTTCTTACTTTCATGTACAGATCCTATACCTTTAGCTGTAGCATGCATGTGTTTGCACACCAGAATTTAAACACCAATTAGGTATGACACTCATAACCTAGCTATTCTTAGGCGGTACTTATTTCATATTCTTTTATGTGTGCTTATTAATCATCTCCGAGACATGCATGATTAGATAGACGTCTTCTCGGAGATATATGTTCCCATTTCACATGACTTTCGCCCAAAACTCTTCAAAATCAATAATAAATGGCATAAGAGACCAGGTGGTTGCACTTGGGCGGACGAGGTGCTCTTCGGACCTTCCAAATTCGTAACCAGGCACGAACCTTCTTTTTATATCTCTGGTTATCCGTTGCAACAGAGCATAGTATGGGATCCATGGCCCACTTCCTTGGAGGGCGACTCTTCTTTGTTTAAGGTACGCCTCGAATCTGGGCTAGTCCCCGAATCGAGAGGTATCTCACCTTTTATCGCCACTCATACTGTGAGGGGCACTTCTTTCGAGCGTTCCTTGGTAGAGCTCTCCATTCACGTGGATGATCTTGAGACTCGTGTGGGGGCTCGTCCCCCGCCTCTCTCGGATCGGGGTCTATAGACTGACAACTCTGCTGGGGAATTCTTTCGAGATATTGCCTAACTCTGTTAACATGCCATTTGTTACTAACTTTGAAGAATTTTGGGCTAAAATGATTTTAAATGGGAATTTAATCGCTTAGAATCCAGGGGCACCAAATAGGTGTTTAAAACAAGGGATTCACACACTGCACAACATACATCATTTTGTTTTTTATTTATTTTTATTGATTTTATTATTATTGGCTCCACGGGATAGATACAATGCGTGCCACATGGGATGTCATTACCCTGTTGGTGCTGTTGTATTTGTTTCCAAGCTATGCGCCAGTGCTGTAGTCGTAAACACTCGGTGTACTTGTGTTTACAGCAGCCGGTGAGCAATGAAGCATACTGTATATAACACTCGGTGTACTTGTGTTATATACTTAAAGTATGGATCATATGCATAGTGCCCTATATATTGAGTCCGGAGCTATACTTTCATTTTACATATATTATGTACATGGATATATTTGTTGATTTAGTAAAACCCAATTAGGATCTGCATGTGCTTATACATATATTGCATTCATATAAGGATGAACATGTATTACTTATACATGTGGAGCTTAGATATAGGAGCCTTGCCCTATCCATAGATTATTGTAGCTCACCTTATGTGGCTACAATGCAGTCCTAGTGCACTCACATGTTTGTCTTGAGTCAAGTGTCTTGACTTTGCGGGATTATATTTAGGGCTGGTGCCCCTGGTTAGGATATACACGTATATATCTATATATTGATTATCAGATTAGGGCCTACTCTTTAGTGAGGTTTCCTTGTCTAAACTAATCAGTCATATCAGTCCGTTCTTCAGATCTAAACCCGACCAGTGGCTTTTACTTACCCCTCTCATGGTCGTGGCCTATCTTTTGATCTATTCATTGAGATTTGTGTCCATATACCTCTTGATTATAAGATCATGACCTACTTTCTAGTAGCGATTCCTGGCTTGAATCAATCCGTCGTGTATATTCATCTCTTAGATCTAAACCTGGCTAGTGGCTTCTACTTGTCACACTCAAAGCTATGGTTTATTCCTTGACTCAGTGATGATAAATTTTGCCCGGTATTATCCTTCAAGTTCAAGCTTCATTCATCCATTCTTTTGTTGTAGATTCATATTGTATATGTATTACTCAAATTGTTGTTTATTTTGTCTTAGATATGGTCGATAGCTTGTCTGCTGCCTCTATGACCATAGTCTATCATTATTGATCTTCTTGATCGTACATTTTATCGTCCATCTTCCAGATTTAGATCCGGTCTATGATCTACTTTTGTCATTTTATGACCGTGGTCTCTTCCCTGAGTTTCTAATCATCTTTGATCATCAATGGAACATTCGGTGTCGCCAATTGTATCCTCCTTGTGATTAATTGCTAAGTTTATCCTTATTCTTTGTTTATTCCAAGTTATTATCCATTCCCTAATTATCCCATCCTATTCTTTGTGTTTAGGTTAAATTATGGCGAATAATGTGTTGAAAGGCTGGATAAGCGAGACTATTAGGGCTCTTCCGCGAGAATCTTTGGAAAGGAGTATGGCTGATCGGTTCATCTGTACCTTCAATCATTTGAGTGTATCTGATATAAATTGGAAATTTCTCCAAGCAGCCGCTGGATTTTGGGATCCTAATCTTCATGTTTTTCGATTTGGATCCTTCGAGCTTTGTCCTATGTTCGAGGATTGGTGTGCTTTATTATAGCTCCCAACAGAGGGACTTTGGATCCGATCTTCAAATATAGATTCCTTTCATTCTCTTTTTTGCAAGTTATTCAAAAATCAAACCGTTGATGCTCTTCCATGCTTAACGGATATGTGTATGCAAGTTCAAAATCTCATTACACTTTTTTCCGAAAACGTCGATCCTACTAACTCCCGTTTTCAGAGTTGTCGACGCAATGCTTTGATTTTTAGTGTCTTTGCGCGATATGTCATTTGGAAAAACCCTCGTGTTGCTCCGTTAACCTTGTTAATCGTGGTAGACCAAATTAACGAAGGGAGGAATCCAATCCCCACCATGTTAGCAGAGACCTTCTTGGGACTAGATCTTATTGCTTCCCAAGAAATCAAAGACAATTTCTGTGGGTGTGTCAAGTTGTTGTATGTCTGGCTTGGTGAAAAACTTCAAATTCTTCAGCGACAAAACCAAAATCCGTATACCCTGAAGAATTTCCGTACATGGAAACCAATGGCTAATCAACCTCCTCCACCTCCTATGATGAAAAGACCGGCAGTGTTCGCTGTTGAGGATGACTTTGAGGATGAGCAGTATGCAGAAGAAAATTGTCACCCTCATCTGGAGAGAGCTGATAAGGGAAAAGCGATAACAGACAAAATGGATAGGCTGGCCCAAGAGATGGAAAACATAAAATTCCAAGGCCCGAAAAAGTTGAACATGGCAGATTTTATGATTTATCCAGGAGTCACACTGCCTCCGAGATTCAAAGTGCCAGACATGGATAAATACGATGGGACAGGGTGTCCTAGAAGTCATTTGATGTCTGTTCTTCTGCTCCTGCAACAGCATGGTCTATCTCCAGAGCAGGTTGCTCTCTTGTTTCCCCGATCCCTGATCGGAGTGGCTAAGAAATGGTTCTTGAGCCTGAAGTCTGAAGAGATCCGAACCCTAGAGGATATCACCCATAGGTTCGTCGAACAATTCTCCATGGAGGAGGGGATCGACGTAACCAAGTGAGATCTCAAAGCATTGAAACAAGGCCATAATGAAACCTTCACTTCCTTCATTCGCAGATGGAGAAGGAAAGCTGCACAGATGACTCATCGTCTGTCAGATGATGAACAAATCAAAATCGTGGTGAAGAATCTGTCGCCGCAATACTATCATCACATGGCCATCCAGTACTTTCTTGATTTCAATCACCTCATCAAGACGGGAACCCAAATAGAAGATGCATTGTCTAAGGGTTTGAGATCGAGAGTTCCTTCTGATTCAAGAGAAGGAAAAGGACCAATGGTAGCACCTAAGGAGGTTCACAATGTGAACACTGCCCCACCGGCAAGGAGGGTAAATTTTGGTGAATGTCGCCCAGAGAGGAAAGAGCCAAGACGATTCAATCCTTTGCCATATTCCCTTTCAGTGGCATTGAAGAAGCTGTTGAGGGATAAGAAGATTAAGTTGCTAGAGCCTAGAGAGCTTCCGAATCCTCTCCCAAGGTATTGGAGGAAGGATTATTACTACGAATATCATCAGAGTGTCGGACATCTGACTGATAGATGCATGGCCTTGAATCATAAGATCCAAGACATGATTGAGGCAAAGAAAATTGCCATTGAGGCTCCTAATGTCACTCGCAATCCTTTGCCAACGCATGCCACCCCTCCACCAAATGTTTATGCGATCCTTACAGAAGAAATCATTTTGGACCACTCTCGTATTTGTGCTGTCATCTCTGAGGAGCCGTATGTTCTGAGATGGGAAGAGGGAGACAGTGATACAGAAAATGAGAAGCCTTATGTACTATCTGCTCGAGATGGGGGATCTGCAGAATCTGCCGAATGTTCATATGTCCTCAAATATGAAGAAGAAGAAAGCAACGAAGAAGTCCCCTATGTTTTAAGGCTAGAGGATGAAGACTTATCACTTCTGGATGATCAATGTGATGAGCTCCGCCATGTTACACGTGGTGGACGAGTCTTTAAACCGGCAGAGCTGAGGGTTGAAAATCCTGCCGAAGTAGCAAGAGCTACAGAGAACCAAAAGCAAAAACAGAGTTTAGATGAAGAAGAGGACAATTTGCTGAAGCAGCTGAAAAAGACGCAAGCTAATGTGTCCATATGGGGTCTACTACTGGCATTGCCAATGCATAGGCAGGTAGAACTCCGTGAGTTGAATGCGTCTCAAGTGTCAGTTGAAATCACTCCTGACGAGCTGGTCAGTTTAGTGGCCGTGACAAGAGCTTCCCGGGATCTGTCTTTTACTGACGAGGACCTCCCTCCAGAAGGAAGAGACCATGTTCGCCCTCTCCGGATCACCATAATCTGCAACAAAAAGAGAGTGCTGGAAGTCTTAATAGATAATGGGTCAGCTTTGAACGTTTGCCCGTTAAGTACTGCCACTACTCTAGGGTTTGGACCAGAAGATTTCATACCATCTGAGCAGGGTATATTGGCGTACGACGGCACTAGAAGAGATGTGATTGGGATATTGGCGACGGAAATCGAGATTGGAGGAGAGACTTTTGAAGTCGAATTCCAAGTGCTTGATATCAAAACCTCCTTCTTTCATCCTGGGCCGACCTTGGCTGGATAAGATCGGAGTTATTCCGTCAACGTTACATTAGAAACTGAAGTTCATCCGGAATAATAGAGTGATTACAGTGCGAGGGGATCCAGAACCTGAAGTTGGGCAGATAACCGCTGAATCAGTTGTTGAAAATGCCAAGGATGTCAGTATGACAGGTGTCTCACTAGAGGTCTCTACTATTACTATGGAGGAGGCCATGAACGAAGAGATCATGTTTCTAACAAGCACCAATGTTCATGTCGCAAGGATGATGCGACAATTTGGTTATATCCCGGGAGCTGACCTGGGAAGAAATCTGCAAGGCCTGACTGAGTGGCCAATAATGAAGGCGATGAATGGATTATTCGGGTTAGGGTATCAGCCTACTCGAAAGGAAGTCCAAGAAATGAAATCATATATGTTGAAATGGGCTGACTGCCGCTGCAGAGGCTTAGAATTTCCTATGGGGTCGTTCAGCATGGTCATGAATAGCAGATTCAGAAAGGAAGGGGCTGATTGTCCGTTTTTTGGTTTCTCAGAGCCCCGGTATGATGAGACTGGGAAAAAGCTGCCAGGTCTAGATATTTTCTTTACAGATGAATTGCCGGAGAACTTTTTCTTTGAGCAAATTGCAGAGACAGCTGAATCCGAGAAGCAAGACTCAGATTGGGTTGAGAACTTTGAATCAGAGCTCCTAGACTCCTTGTTCCGAGTTGAGGCACCAGTCACTGCGATGATTGGAGGAGACGCACCCTTCATTAACTCAAGAAATTCCATCACCCCAGCTGAGGGACCTTTGGATAACTGGACTTCACAGGTTATACCCCAAGTAGTCTTTCAGTATAGTCCAGTCCCTTCAAAAGAGTCAATCATTTCAAAATTTGTGTCACTTTCTGAGTTCGTCCCAGAGTTTGTCATTTCTAACTTTTTTTTATGCAGGTACTGTAGAGGTCGGTTCTACTCATGGAGTGAGTGACGAGTCTGTCCTTGGTGGCGTCAAATCCGAGTCTGAGGACGTCCCCATTGATGTTTCGTCTGTACATATTTCCCATTGTGTCGATACTAATGTCGACTTATCTTTTCATTCTGTTTTAGAGTCTGTAACGCCTGATGTGGGCGAATCATCTGATGTAATCATTGATTCTGATGAAATAAAAGACTCTTTTGCTTATATTCCTGTACTTGTCTCTTCTGCTGATTCTGCTTCTAAATCTGATCAAGTAACTAATAATGATAATCAAGACTCCCCCTCTAATGAGGAAGTCGTCGACACTCCACTTGAAATCAAACATATGATTCAACAAGAGGAGAGTCGCCGAGCTAAACCACTTGAAGAGAAAATTGAAATCGTAAATATAGGTGATGAATCCTTAATTCGGGAAATACGAATTGGCAAAATTTTATCTCCTGAGGAGCGTGAAGAATTAATCACCTTGCTAAAAGAGTTTAAGAAGGTTTTTGCTTGGTCTTACGATGACATGCCAGGATTGAGTGAGGACATTGTCCAACACAGATTACCTCTAATCCCTGGGATCAAACCGAAGAAGCAAAAACTCTGGAAACTTAAAACCGAATGGGAGTTGAAAGTTCATGATGAGGTTAAGAAACTACTCGAAGTGAAATTCATTGAAGTAGTTGAATACCCCGAATGGCTTGCAAATATTGTACCAGTACCCAAGAAGGACGGGAAAGTCAGGATGTGTGTCGATTTCAGAGATCTGAACAAGGCAGGTCCAAAAGATGATTTTCCGCTTCCGAACATTGATCTCCTGGTTGACAATACAGCTGGTCATGCACTCTTATCCTTTATGGATGGATTCTCAGGGTACAACCAAATCAAAATGGCGCCTGAAGACATGATGAAGACGGCATTTATTACTCAGTGGGGGACATATTGCTACAGAGTTATGCCGTTTGGACCCAAGAATGCTGGTGCCACCTATCAGAGGGCTGCGACTACTCATCTTCATGACATGATTCATAAGGAGGTCGAGGTCTATGTAGATGACATGATTGTCAAAGGAAAGACTTGATCAGAGCACACAGTTGCCTTAAGAAAATTCTTTGAGCGAATCCGAAAGTTTCAACTTCGCTTGAACCCAAATAAATGTGTATTTGGGGTCACATCAGGAAAGTTGCTCGGATTCATGGTTAGCGAAAGAAGAATCGAAGTGGATCCTCAGAAGATCAAGGCAAACCAAGAAATGCAACCACCAAAGACGGAAAGGCAGATCCGTGGATTCCTTGGTAAGGTACAATACTTGAGGAGATTCATATCTCATTTAACTATGACGTGTGAACCCATCTTCAAGTTATTGAAAAAGAATTCTTCTAAGAAATGGAATGATGAATGTCAAGAAGCATTTGAAAAAGTCAAGCAGTGCTTGTCCTTGCCTCCTGTCTTATCCCCTGTCATTCCAGGTCAACCGCTGCTGTTGTACTTATCTATCACGGATATAGCAATGGGTTGTATGCTTGCTCAGCAGGATGGAGGGTCTAAGAAGGAAAAGCCCATTTACTACATCAGCAAGAAAATGCTAGAATATGAAATCAAGTATACCATCTTGGAGAAGACTTGTCTAGCATTAGTTTGGGCGACTCAAAGACTTAGACATTACCTGCTATCGAATAAGATACTTCTGCTCTCACGGATTGATCCGTTGAAGTATTTGTTCGAGAAACCCGCTCTTACAGGAAGAACAGATAGATGGTTGCTATTGTTGTCTGAGTTTGACATCACTTATGTCACTCAAAAATCAATTAAGAGGCGGGTAATCGCTGAGCAGTTGGCTGATGCTCCTGTTAAGGAGAATGCTATTCTGAAGGCTGATTTTCCTGATGAAGAGATCATGGACATTGAAGAAGAGACTCCGAGTTCCAAGTGGCTTATGTACTTTGACGGAGCTGTCAATAATCATGGTCAAGGAATAGGGGCAGTTTTGGTATCTCCAAAGAAGGAGTACATTCCGATATCCATCAAGTTGCAATTTGAATGCACCAACAATATGGCAGAATATGGAGCATTCATCGCAGGACTTGAGGCAGCTTTGGCTTTGCAAATTCAAGACATCGATGTATTCGGAGATTCAATCCTGATCATTTGTCAAATAAATGGGGATTGGAAAACAAAAGAGCCGAGGTTAATCTCATATCACACTTATCTTGCATCTCTGGTCGAGAAGTTCAGGAATGTCACCTTTACTCATCTGTCAAGAACAAGGAATCATTTTGCTGATGCTTTAGCCACTTTGGTGTCAATGTTAGACATTTTTGCGACGATGGAGGTTCAACCTTTAGCTGTGAGGTTGCAATGGGCTCCCGCACATGTGAATGCCATAGAGATATCTGCTAGATGTCCGGACGGAAAGCCGTGGTACACAGACATTAGAAATTTCATTTCAGGCAAGGGGCATCCGCCTGAGGCTTCCAGCAAAGAGAGAAAAACTCTTCAGAGGTTCGCTGCCAACTTCATCATCTGTGGTGAAGAATTGTGCAGAAGGTCGTTTGATGGGATACAGCTTATGTGTGTTGATGAAGATCAGGCTGCAGAGCTCATAGAGCAAACACATGAAGGTGTTTGTGGTCCTCACATGAACGGTAAAATGCTGTCAAGGAAAATCCTAAGACTTGGATTCTATTGGCCCACAATGGAAGCAAACTGCTTCGCATTCGTGAAGAAATGTCATAAATGCCAAGTCTATGCGAACCTTATTCATGTGCCTCCGTCAGAGCTGCATTCTATGACCTCACATGGCCATTCTTAATATGGGGGATTGATATCATTGGCAAAGTTTATCCAAAGTCGTCAAGTGGACAGGAGTACATTCTAGTAGCCATCGATTACTTCACCAAGTGGATAGAAGCTACTTCGTATGCTTCCATAACTTCCAATACAGTTGCAAAGTTCATCCGTGCGAATATCATTTGCAGATATGGAGTACCTCATGAACTGATTTCTGACAATGGATCTCATTTCAAGAAAGAGGTAGTGCACCTCTGCGAAGAGTTCAAAATCAAGCATCATAAGTCATCTCCTTACAGACCGCAGACCAACGGGGCTGTAGAGGTAGCTAATAAGAACATCAAGGTCATAATCAGTAAGATGACCGAGACTTATAAGGACTGGTCGAACAAGCTTCCTTTTGCTTTATGGGCTTACAGGACATTGATCCGGTCTTCTACAGGTGTAACTCCGTACTCTCTAGTGTATGGAATGGAAGCAGTCCTCCCTGTTGAACTGAGAATCCCGTCCTTAAGAATTATGATGGAAGCGAATCTGCCAGAGTCTGAGTGGGCCAGAGCCAGACATCAAGAATTGCAAATGATCGATGAAAGAGGCTGAGAGCCTTATATCACATCCAAGGGTATCAGAGAACAAATCGAGCGGGCTTTCAATAAGAAAGTCAAGGTCAGAGATTTGAAGCCACGAGATCTTGTCCTGAAATCCTACAAGGCACCAATATTTGATCCCAGAGGAAAGTTCAGACCAAACTGGTCTGGTCCTTACATTGTTGATGAAGTCCTGCCTGGAAAAGCCGTTAGACTCCTCAATGAAAACGGAGAAAAATTAACAGAACCTACAAACCTGGACCAACTAAAGAAGTACTATGCTTAGATACACCACGAGGCCGTCCTTGGTCGATCAGAGCTTAAAAGCCAACAACCTCAAAGTCAAAAACCATTTGTAAACCCTTTGAGCCTAGAAAAAAAGAGAAAAACTTCTTTCTTTGGTAAATTCAAACCAGGGCGTCATAAAAGATGTTGAACCTGAACTACGTCATGACCTGATCCCTCTCTACAGGGTACGTAAGTAGCCTGATCAATTCAGGTTCGGTCAAATCCTTCAAATCCATAAAAAAAAAAAAATTCTCGAAACCCAAAAAGAGCGAACTACGCGGACCTGATTCCCATTTCCTTGGGGATATGTAGGCAGTCTGGAGGGCCAGATTCGGTCAAAATACATGAAAACTTACCAAAGATTAACCTGTTTGAACCCAAGCTTACCCAAAAGTCCTTCTGGTGTATTTAGGCCTAGGTTTGTAGAGAAACAGAAAGAAAAAGAAAAAATGATGGAGTCTTAGACCCGCTAGATTGAAAACCCGTAAGGGCGGTCTAGGCAAAAGTTAGGGTCATTCACCCGCTAAGTTGAAAACCCGAAAGGGCGGCTTAGGCAAAAATTAGGGTGCTGAGCCTGCTGGATGGAAAATCTGCAAGGGCAGACAGTCCAGGCAAAAATTAAGGCATGCGGTCCGCCGAATCGAAAACCAGAAAAAGGCGATTTGGTCATGGCAGTGACTTCATAAAGGACAAAACCTCTGTAAGCCAGCAAGACTTTCATTTCTTCGGTGGCACTACTCTAAAGTCTGAGTGAGCGCCAGCGGAAATTCTTCTGACACTTTATAAGCTAAGGAGGTTAAGACTAAGCAATCAAAAGGGATAATAACCATGATGGAAATACTGGAAAGAGGAATAAAACACCTTTAAATACGGTTTTCAAAAGATTCCAAGAGTGGTAGACTATACAATCTTAAAATACTTATCAGACTAAGAAGCAGATTCAGTCTCTCTTCAAGTCTAAGTCATTGTGTCCATCAAAGTCATCGTTTGTTGATAGTCAAAGTCTTTTCTCTGTCAAGTTAAAGTCTAGCCTCAGTTTTGTGTGGGGAAGCCTGTGTAGTCCATTATCCCTTCTAAAAGCTGGGGTAGCAAGAAGCAAGAAGGGAAAGGCGAAAAATGATGAAGTTGTGTCTCCTCAAAGGTGATACGCAGTGGAATGAAGTTCAGAGGATGGTAGATTCTCAAGTCCATATGGCAGGCTTTCAAACCTATATGAAATGGCAGAGATCATCGGAAATGAAAGGCGGTTGTCGGGCAGATACAGTCTGTTGTAAACCTGAAAGCTTTGTAACCTCAAATATCCAAGAAATGAAAGCATTTTTAACCATTTCCCTGTGTTTTGCTCTCTTATGAATTTGTCATGGAAGTAAAAAATACTAGGGGCATCTTTTATGCCCTGAGCAATCAGGTCATAAAAGAGCAATGATAATTGAGAAGGCTATTCTTAACAAATAAAGATAAGAGGAGCTTGAACACAGTCTTTGAATTCAACTCCTCAGTCAATTTCCTTTGAGAGTCTGTCTCAACAATCCTTTGAGGGTTTGTCTCACCATTCCGCTGAGAATATTTCTCATCATTTCATTGAGAGCTTGCCTCATTATCCCCACCGGAGTTTCTGCTCGCAAGCGAAGTTTGTAATCAAATCGAGTATTCGAGCCTAACCATTTTCTCCCTGTGAGCATCCACCCTGAGTGAAAATACCATTTTCTCCCTGAGAGCATCCACCCCGAGTGAAAATACCATATTCTCCCTGAGAGCATCCACCCCGAGTGAAAATACCATTTTCACCCTGAGAGCATCCACCCCGAGTGAAAATACCATATTCTCCCTGAGAGCATCCACCCCGAGTGAAAATACCAAAATTTCTCCTTGAGAGCGTCCACCCCGAGTGAAAATACCAAAATTTCTCCCTGAGAGCGTCCACCCCGAGTGAAAATACCAAATTTTCTCCCTGGGAGTATTCACCCCGAGTGAAGAAACCGAATTATCCCAGAAAACATTAGCACTAAGCGTAGAACCCAAATTCTTCCTGAAAGCATTCGCTCCAAGCGTAGAACCCAAATTCTTCCTGAAAGCATTCCCTCAAAGCGTAAAATCAATTTGTCCATTTGAAAAGCATTCGCTCCAAGCGTAGAAACCAATTTCTCCTAAGAGTTTTCGTCCTGAACGTAAAATCAAGCTTCTTCTTGAGAACATTCGCCCCGAGCGTAGAAAGAATCAAAATCTCTCTGAGAGCATCTCTGAGAGTGCCAAGCAAACAACCAAAAACCCATTCCATTCAAGACCCCTGAGGCATCACTTCTTTCCAACAATTCAATCTTTCCAAAATCACTTTCCTAATTCTTTTTTCTCTTCAATCCATCTTGGGCCAGTCAAAATGTGTTGTCAGTTCAGCTTTGGCATTCGCGCGACAAGTACGCTCTGCCAAAGAGGGGCATCTGTAGACACCCCATTTTGACCGTGCCCTAAATCTTTCTTGTTTGTGCAAAACCCCATCAAATCAATGAGTTAGGGTCCCAAATTTCATGCCAAGCTAGCTTAGGGTCCTACCAAGGTCCCCGTAAAATTTCATCAAAATCCGAGCACGTTTGCCTAGCAAACGAGCCGAGTGAGGATCGTAGTGTAAACTGGAAAAGGGGGTGGATTATCTTGGACGGTGTCGATCGGAATCCGAATAAGACACGCAATTTCGCCCGTCAATCACAAATCCGCACGCTCATCACAAATTCGCGCGCTTTATCAAAATTGGAGTGCCATTATCAAATGCTCATTTTCCCCTATATATAGTCACTTAATATCTCATTTAAAAAAACAGATAAAAATTCGCAGAGATAAAGAGAGAAAACAGATCTCGTTTTCTCAAACCTATATTTTCCGATCAAAGCTTCTCTTCCCCGATCTTCTTCTCCGATCGAGTTCCGTCCAAGATCCGGCCAAGTCTCTGATCATCTTGCCCTGCATCCTTTAGTTCTACATTTTTTTTTCTTTCTTTCTTCTTTGTGCACTGTTCCAAAATCCTAAAGCAAATCTCTAATCCTCTAGATCTGAAATCCTAAACCTTCGTATTCTTCTTTTCCTGATCATCTTCTCCGGCTGATCCGGCAAGGCTCCGGCCTTATTCCGATCCGATTCCGCCTTCTCCTCCGAACAGATCTGGTCGGATTCTTACCTAACTCTGGTTCTGTAGCTCCGGTTAACCTTTTATTATTTGTTTTTCATGTGTTTCTTTCTTGTATTAGCCTTTGATAACCTTTGATCATCATCAATTTCTAGAATCATGGCTTAAGATCTTAGATCCAAGCTTCGAAACTTAAGGATCTTATCTTTTTCTTTTCGATATGTTCTTTCTAAAAGCTTTTGGACTTTCTGATGAATTTTTGAGAAGTAAAGAAGAAGAATAGAGCATTCTATTGATTTATGAAGGCAGCAAGGATCTTCATTACCGGTTTGAAAATAGAAGAAGAAGCAAACTTGAGCAGCTTTAAGCATATAGAAGAAAGTATTACAAGTAGAGAAGCTCTTTTCAGGTAAGTTCTTATTTATTTCTTTTATTCATTTTAGTTTTGTATTGAATCTGTGATTAATTACATGTTGAGTCGCTGATTTACAAAACCTCGCAAGAATTTATTATGTTCTGTTGATAAATTGAAGTTTCGTGTGGATCCTTTCGCTTGTTATCTATTGGATCTGATTTTGAGATAATTTGAATTGGTGTTCTGTTAGGTTTGAGGTTTGTGATGATTATTTGGTTCATAATTAGTAGATCTCTTCCATAAATTAGTACATCATTTAGGTTATCATTTGTCTCAGTGTAAAAATTTATTTTCATCAACGTGGTTGATCTATTTGATTTTATGTATTTATGTGGTTTTAGAACAATGATGAAGTAAGGTGTTATAGTTTCTTAAAGAAATTTACTCAGCTCTGTGACTTTGAAAGATTCATATATGGAGCAGTTTCTCTAGTCTATGTTTGAGATTTTTTTAGGATAATCTAATAAGAGTGATTACAATTTCTTTGTTGATTGTCTTATGATGCTATGAATTTTGTTTCTAGACTAATCTTGGATTTCATCAAGTGCATATCCTATATCAGAGCAAGTTTATGTTAAAAATCTCTGTTTCAAATCCAATTCCTTGGTGTTTACCCAAAAAATTAATTAATTAATTAATTCTTTTTTTTTTAGTTTCTTGTGTTTTTAATAAGAGGTTTCACAGGCATTTATGTCATAATATACAAATTTATCTCCTTTTATTATTCTTTTTTTCATCCTTGATAATTTGATCAACACTATTGCTGGAACATTTTATTGAACTATGGTTGAGTGGTTATCATGTCTGAGGAATTTATAGATGAGTAATTGATATGTTCTATTATATGGATTGTGTCATGGCTGGGTGTTTTCTGGATTGAAATATTTAATTTGTGGTTGGGTAGTTATCACGTTTAGACAGGTGAATGAAGATATTTTGATCATAGTTGGGTTACTGTTACGTTAGGATATATATTTCATCCTTCAAATTGCTTTATAGATTTCTATGAACAATAACTACAATTTGACAAATCATTTAATGGATGTTTGAAGAAAAATGATATGGAATAGTCGGTCACTAACTTTCAAATCCAGTCCTGGCGTGTTTTAAAAATACTCATATTGGAATTTCATTAAAGATAGTTCATTAATCTATTATTTTTAGTCCTTAGTTAGTTGTATGTATGCTTTAAATGATTAAAAAAAATTTTAAAGAGAGAATTCATCTGTTTAGTTAGTCATTTTTCATTCTATCTGGATTTTCCATATTAGAGTTGTTCATATAAAAGAAATATGATCGGTATGAGGCTTATCTTCCTCAGATGCATTTTGATTAATTTAATGCTTCTCTAGTGCATTTTCTCTTAGGCGTGGGGTTATTTTTTTAGAAGAACGATCATTAGATTTATACTTTATTTTTTTTATATACATGGATTCTGAGTATGAACCCGAATTACCTGAACACGTGTTCATCCCCTTTAACTTCTAACTTGTTAAGATTCAAGCTTTATGCATATATATTCAAAGGGATATATTCTTATGTTCTTTAATTATAGGTTCTAAAGGAAAAATATTTTGAGGAACACTTTTCCTTATCCGTGAAAATTTTGAAGTCATGTTTGAAATGTTTTGAATTATATGTTTATGAAAACATAGTAGGTATATTTAATCTATTAGACATAGCATATCTGTAGTGAAAATAGGTCATATGAAAGTTGTAGTTGGAGCATTGACTTAGAGATTGTCTAAATTTGATCGTCATGAATTTGGGGTTTGAGTAAAATTATATGATTATAGCTGCTGCCCTTACAAGTTTCCACTCTACAGTTACCATTTGTGTTTGATTAAAAGTACGTAACTGTTGACCATTATTGCACGATGGCTGTCTAACAGGTGGTATGTTCTGTAGTTATGATTCTAGTTCAATTAAAAGCACATAATTGCTGTCCATTATTGTGTATAACTGCTGCCCATTGGTTTAGTTCACAAGCACATAGTTGCTGTCCATTGTTGTTCAATGCTTGCTGTCCATTATTTCATATAATTGCTGCCCATTGGTTTGGTTCACAAGCACATAGTTGCTGTCCATTGTTGTTCACTGCTTGCTGTCCATTATTTCATATAATTGCTGCCCATTGGTTTGGTTCACAAGCACAAAGTTGCTGTCCATTGTTGTTCACTGCTTGCTGTCCATTATTTCATATAATTACTGCCCATTGGTTTTGTTCACAAGCACATAGTTGCTGTCCATTGTTGTTCACTGCTTGCTGTCCAATATTGTGTATAACTGTTGCCCATTGGTTTGGTTCACAAGCACATAGTTGCTGTCCATTGTTGTTCACTGCTTGCTGTTCGTTATTTCATGTAATTGATGCCCATTATTTCAGTTCAAAAGCACACAACTGCTGTCTACAGTTGCGCATGATTGTTGTCCATTATTGCATATAGCAGCTACCCATTATTACCTAGTTATTGTTCACATTCTCTACACTTCGTAATAGTGATTTTGTATCCGTCTAAAAAAAATTTAACTCATAATATAGAGCATCAATACTTTAGTTCCAAGAATTATTTAGCAGCTCAATTCCTTCATTCAGACATACCCAAGGTGGGGAAGAAAGGGATAAGCAAGCATATACATTAGAATAAGAGAAGATGGGGTTTGAAGGACCTAGAAAAGAGTTGAAATGTGAATTAGATAAGGCTGTATCTATTGATGAGATTTGGAAAAGGGCGATGAAGGCGTTGGCCCAAGCCCATCCTATAGGAGGCTTACCCAGTCTTAGTAGTAATCCCCCTCTCATTTTGAAGACTTGTCAAGTCTTTTAGACATGTTTAGACATCCTTTAAACCCCTATCCATTCATCGCAGGGGCGATGAAGGATGATGAAGGCATTAGCCCAAGCCCATCATTAGGCCCATCATTAGGGGACTTGCTCAGTCCAAGTAGCACTCCCCTCTTCTATTCAAAAGACTTGCCCAAGTCTTTTAGATGTATATCTCTTAAGACCTAAGGTTCCCCTAATTCATTGCAAGGGCAATGAAAGAGATATCTTGAGCCCACCCTTTAGGAAGACAAGCTATGTCTCAGCAGAGAAGTCATACTCTTTAAGAGACATGCTTTGTCTCATTAGTAAGTCACACGTAGGAGGCTTGCTTAGCCTCATCATTAGAAACTCCCTTTTTAGTTGAAGACCAACTTGGTCTGGTAGTTGTCCTAATCTTTTTTATCGTTGCAAGGGCAATGATAAGGTTATTTGGAGCCCACCTCTGTGTCTAGTAGACTTGCGTAGTCTCGGTGGCATCCTTATTTGTCCTCTCTTCTATAGGAGACAGGCCATGTCTCATAAGCATCAGCTGTCATTTTTTCTTTTAGGAGACTAACCTAGCCTCATTAGCACTCCCCTCTTAGGATTGTGCACTAGGAGTCAGTCCTTTCGTATTGAGTCAGTCTTTAGCTAGAGAGTCTGTCTTTAGTTAGAGAGTCAATCTTTCTGTCCTATCATCATAGGGGTTAAGGTTCTGTCCAACCTCTCGTCAAGTCATATGATTTTATTCAGTTCCTTGCAAGGTATAGGATGTTGTCCAACCCTTGCAGAGCTGTGATTCTGTTCTTTTCTCCCGCAAAGCATAGGATGTTGTCCAACCTTTGCGGGATATCCAGGAGTTTGTCATATCCTTACGATGATATGATGCTGTCCTCTTGTGTCAAAAACTCAAAAACATTTAGAAATTTCAAAAACATCAAAAACATATGAAAATCCAAAACATCTAAAAAATTCTTGAGCCATTAAGAGAGTAGTTAGGAAAGTCTGTTCCGAACTATGTTGGCTTGATCCTCTTCCACGAGGTACGTAGTGCAGCTTGGGATTCACATCCCAAGTCCAGCCAAACCTTTCAAAATAAACATTTTAAACCTTCAAAAAAATATAAAAATTCTTCAAAACCTTTTCAAAAAGATCTTCCCTGAGAGTTAGGAGCATGTCCTAGATTTTTGTGGTGTTTTAGATTTAAGAGTTTGTCCTTATTTGTATTGATATGGTGTGTCCTAACGTGTGAGTGTCCCTAGAGTTAGGAGGCTTCGAGTTGATCGGTTAGACATTTAGTCGAACTGATGGCTAGACTAGGAAGCATATAGTCAGCCCATGGTTTTCTTTAGGATGCACAGCCTAGTTACACATAGGATGTAGGGCTCACCTGCATTAGCTTAAGGCTAATCAACTTGCATTAGTTAGGGCATATAGAGAGTCCTAAAAATTACAATTCACATGAACTTAAGCAATCATACAAAAAGCTTTAAAAATCAGTCGAGTCTAGTGGATTAAGTCTAGGATAGCGGTTCTAGATGGTTAGGCATCGTAGTTAGAATAGGTCATCGAACTACGTTGACTCTGATTCTTCCCGAGGCCGGGATACGTAGAGCAGCTGGGATGGACGGTCATCTTGGTCCGAGTCAAGTCCTGCATTAGAGTTTTAGGATTCATCTTGTCCAGTCATATATAGAGTTGACTTGTGTTGCATGTTTTGCTGTGTTTTCTTACTTTCATGTACAGATCCTATACCTTTAGCTGTAGCATGCATGTGTTTGCACATCAGAATTTAGACACCAATTAGGTATGACACTCATAACCTAGCTATTCTTAGGCGGCACTTATTTCATTTTCTTTTGTGTGTGCTTATTAATCATCTCCGAGACATGCATGATTAGATAGACATCTTCTCGGAGATATATGTTCCCATTTCACATGACTTTCGCCCAAAATTCTTCAAAAACAATAATAAATGGCATAAGAGACCAGGTGGTTGCACTTGGGCGGACGAGGTGCTCTTCGGACCTTCCAAATTCGTAACCAGGCACGAATCTTCTTTTTATATCTTTTTATATCTCTGGTTATCCGTTGCAACAGAGCATAGTATGGGATCCATGGCCCACTTCCTTGGATGGCGACTCTTCTTTGTTTAAGGTACGCCTCGAATCTGGGCTAGTCCCCGAATCGAGAGGTATCTCACCTTTTATCGCCACTCATATTGTGAGGGGCACTTCTTTCGAGAGTTCCTTGGTAGAGCTCTCCATTCACATGGATGATCTTGAGACTCGTGTGGGGGCTCGTCCCCCGCCTCTCTTGGATCGGGGACCACACCATTATGATCAAAGTATAACACACAAAACCTCCTAGGTGTGCGTATCCACCCGGACCTTTTAGCGGTCATGGTTCCCTTCCCTCCTCATTGGTGTTTAGCTCTCACTATGGTACCTCCATCTGACTTGAGTATTGAAGGGTTCCCTAGGGTTCCAACCCCAGGGTCCCCCCAGTCGTTAGAACCAAACAGAAGGCGGGACTCGGCACAATCAGGACCGCTCGGACACTTGGCTCGATTTGAGCAACATAATGACCTAAGTTTGGTTTCTTTAAGCATTCCCATGATTGTCGTCCTCAGAGCTAGAATCAATTCTTATTCTATGTAATGCTTCTAAAATCGGAATCATGGATTTTGACTTATTTTGAATAAACCTTTCTATCTTTTAAAATAGAATCATGTTCATGTAATAAAGAAAAATGAATTCAAGAGTACTAATTTGTGAGATAATTAAAGCATGTTTGATGTTGCAACTGTGTATTCACAAGGTGGAAGATGTGGAGTAAACTAGATCCACAAGCAAGATGATACTTATATGCATGGCTGGTCTTTCTATCTGTGAATAAGGATTCAAATATCCAATCATAAAAAGTGCTCTAAAACAATACATAGTACGGGATATCCATTCAACGTGCCATCAAGGATCAAGAATTAGGATCATGAGGACCACCTCGTGATGGTTTACTAGATCAACGGTCTCGATTAGACACACATTCTCGTCTAAGGCCCAAGAATAGATTGTCTGCCCCGATGATCTCGTCGAATATATTAGAAAAATGAGAAATGCAACATCCAGTATGTGAGGCTCTTAACAACCTCATTAATAATTAGGAAAATACTTTTAGGAGGGAACTTCGTTCCTAAAATAGCAACTACGACTGATAATGACCAAAACACTTTTATGTTAGGGATAAATAATCAAACCAATGCCCTCTTCAATAACGCAGTGTCAAGAGGAAAATTCGGCTAGCAAAGGTGGTTTCCATACTGTAGAAAAATGTATCTAATGAAAGCACTCAATCCTCTAGGGTCTCTTTGCATGCTTGTAGAGTAATGCTGTAAGTAGAATCCACCGAGGAGACAGAAGTGAAAATTCCCAGAGCTTACTCGGGGCTTCTGTTGTTTGGTTCCTGGAAAAAAACAGAATATAAAATTCAAGATAAACTAGAAAGAAAAAACAGGACATAAAATTCAAGAGAAAATAAAAAGTAAAACAAATCTTCATTTTCTCATTTTTTGGAGATTTTTTGTTTAGCTTTATGGGTGAAAAGTAAAAAAATAAATAAAGATAAAATAAAACTGCAGTAGTGACCGCTTCTGTAAGATAATAATTCCTCCAAACGATTGTTTCTCTTCATTTTCTCATTTTTTATGGTGATCGTTTTTCCTAGCGGTCGTTCGGTCATTTCTCTCTGTTTTCTCATTTCTCCGGTGATCGTTGCTCTTGTTTTTTCCGACAATGGTAGTAAGATCTACCTGTCTTGGTTGCGAAAAAATCCCTAGATCTCTGTAAACTAAAAAGAGAAATCCAGATTTTTACGTCCAATTTTCCTTTAATTTTGGCAATTTATTTGGGATGCGGTGGGATGCAACCTCAGCCAATAGTCCCCGCAAATTGCAAACTCTCCTGGCTTTAGTTTTAGGTATTAACCATCCCAACAATGCATTTTGCAAAGGTGACAGCACAAAACCAGGTAAAATCCCAGCCAAATTTTGGATATGTGGCATCCAAATAGACCCCAAGGAGCACTTACAGGGATGGATATTAGGTGATTCAACTTTTAGAAAACAGAAGTCGTATTTATGTTCCTTTGATTTTGAAACTAACATTGAAAAACCTTGTACATGAACCAACGGATGCCGATTCCTTTTGCTTGATCTTTGTCTTGAGATGGTGAAGGTCGACGAAAACTCGATGCTACTCGTCTCTCCAGACTTTCTCCTTTCTCCACGACATACGATCATGGGGATCGACTTCCTCTTCTCTTTTACTATGGATCACAAAGAGATAGATTATAGATTGCTGTGTGCAAGCATGGACCCAAGAGCCTCTTCTCATAGATGGTCGAGGGGAGAAATGTGACTCCTCATCATGCCTATCCCCCATTCTCAAAAGCTATTCCATTGTTAACACCCATCCAATTAATCATCAGTAACTACCAACTCAACAGCGTCATTAATCTTGTTAAGTCTACACCGACGTAGGATTATTTCCTAGCATTCTCCCACTTGGCCAACAAGAATCTCTGTTCCAATCTTAAAAATCATTACTTAAGGTGGCAAAGCATCAATCACACTATTCCGTTTAGAAAAAATCACAAACAATAAAGCGTGTAAACATTGGGTCACCAACTATACTAAATAGCCCATCCCACAATTATATCAGTGGCAACTTGACGAAGACCGCCCTAAATTTCGGCGAGACAACTGTTTTCCTGTTTTCACCAAATTTCATCCCGCTCAACTTTGCGTCCACAAGATCCACCTTGCTCTCAAACTCTTACGGCTCAACCGGCCCATGTTTACAATGTGGAACTTGACCAGCTAGGAAATCCCCTAGTCTCAACCACCCAACCTCGGCGCCTCGTTTAGCTCCCTCAGTGCCTCTATCGAGAGCGTCTTCACGAGACACTGCAAGCCCATTTGGCCCTTAGCTTCCAAATATTCGTGTACAAAAACTTCTTCCATTCCGGAATCTTTGGCAGGAATTTGTCAAAAATCTTCACTCCAGGTCTGTGAGAATCGTAGAACCATCCCACAGTATGCTGCTTCAGTACAAAATAGAGCTGGAAAAGATATCGAAGCTTCTGCTCCTAACCTTGACATTAGAAATACAAAACCCACTATCATACACTAATCATTCCGGGTAATCTGCGGTGGGGCCACCCCATTAAAAATGAGAAGTGCCAAAAAGAACTGTTGCATCGAGATCCAGAATCTAGCATCAAACATAGCCACGTACATGATAAGACCTCGGTTGGTGGTGCAGGCCCATTCGTCCTTCTTCTAAAGAAGAAGACCAAGATCATCAAGGACATAATATTGGTCCAACATTCGAGTGACGTCATCGAATATAGAATGGACGGGTCACCGGCAGACGGAAAGGGATAAGGGTCCCCGCGACAAGGAAGATGTTGGAAGGGTTTTCACCCCCAGGCAAAATCGCTACATGCAGCGGAACTGGAAATCGCGTAGAACAAAAACATTTCTCACTGATTTCACCTTTAAACCCATGAACCTAGGGACTAGATGATCTGATGGTGATTCAAATAAAAATATAAGACATGAAAATACCTTTGTGACTGACCGTAATATCAGCCTCTGCTTGATCTACTCCTCGAACGGCCACGAACGATTCATTCGCCATAGACCTGCAAGTTGAACCGATGGATTCCTTCAAATTGCGAGAAGGGAAGTTGAAGGACTTTTCTTCAAACATATGTACTGATATATATATATATATATATATATATATATATATATATATATATATATGGATGTGCCCAAAGGTTAATCATTCACCTTACCTTCTTGTTTTGATGCTAGCAAACCAAATTGATTAGAATTTATGGACTGATGTGTTGCTTTGAGGTGTTGTGTTGTATACAGGAATTTCATGTCATAATCGTCATTACACAACTCTTCACAACACATGACTTGTGGATCAAGGATCAAAGGAACCAAGAGCTTGCACCTACATTGGAGTCATCCTCATTTGAAGATGCTCAAGTAAAGCAGCTCAACATGAAGATCCCACAAGTTCCTAAGCAAGTGTCAAGAAGGAGCTTGGAGTTGAACATGTCATGGTGACACCTCATGTACCTCAACATGCATTGAAGATTGGAGGACAAGTCACAAGAGCCAAGATAAGGATAAGATGTTCCTCAAGCTGAAGAAGTCCAAGAAAGTGCAAAGGAGCCAAGACATTCCAAGAAGACTCAAGGTTATTATTTTTAGAATGTATTTGGAGTCCTCTTGATTTTATGTTTAAATGCACTTTCAAAAGGTTTTCAAATGATTTTTATACTTAACATTTTACATCTTTGAACACCATCAACACACCCAAAAATGTGTATGGAAACGTTGGACTTAAGCCCAAAGACCATAGCCCAAAAGCCCCTGGATTTTAAAGTTAAAAATGGAATTTCACTTTTGGCCGGTCGACCGCGGGATGGAACCTGAAAATCCAGGCCATCTCGAATTTTATTGAGCTGGTCGATCGGGATGATCCGGGCGACCGCGGATGCGCTTCTGTTTCTACAGAAGCAATCCAATTTAGGTCTAGGGCGAGCGACCGCCGTGGGTCGGTCGACCGGGATAGGTTTTATGAGCCAAATTTTTGAGCAAACAGTTAGCCGTAGCTGGGCGACCGCCATTTGGCTGGTCGACCGCAACGGTAAGAAATTTGAAAATAGAATAGCGCGCCTGATAGGGGCGGACGACCGCCGCGGTCGAGCAAACTAGCCGTTGGGGCATTTTCTGCTTGACTTTTTCAAGCCAATAATTTACAGGTTTACCCAAAATGGTCATATTTTCAAATACACTATTTATACATGATTAAAACCTATCTCTACAGGCTTTTGAACATTAGAGAAAGATCAAATCTCATTTCTCCTTGAGCTTCAACATTTTATTTCAAAAGATAAAAACCTTTTTGATCTTCCATTTTTACATGTTATCAAAAGGCACTCCATAGGGCTTTACATTTGTATATTCTTGGAGTGAGTGTGAGCTATCAATGTTGTAATCCGGCTATTAAGAGGCATTGAGAGTTTTACTTTTTATTTGTTCTTCATGTGAGGGTCTCCTCTTCGGCCCGTAAAGAAAGGTGGAGACAAGGGTCTCCGATTTGGCCCTTGAAGAAAGGTGAATCATGTGCGATGGTGTGTCACCTCGCCAAGGCTTCGTGCGAGGGGCTTTGATTTGGCCCTTGAGAATGGAAAAGCAAGGGTTTGTTCCTTTTTGAGATGAAGGAGTCGGGTGTACGGCTTCATCATTTTAGTAGAGATCCCAATGAAGTAAACTTGGAAGAGTGGAGTAGGTCAAGTTGTGACCGAACCACTATAAATCTTGTACGTGTGGTGATTGGTAATCTCTAACCTTACTTATGTTTGGTAACCTTACTTATCATTGGTGATTGGTAATCTCTCTCTCTCTCTCTCTCTCTCTCTCTCTCTCTTGCACGTGTGGTGATTGGTAATCTCTAACCTTACTTATGTTTATGCTTTAATTGAACAAGGGTTAGTAAATGCACTTAAGATAAATGTCTAAACCCTAAATTGCATTATAATATCTATTTGAACAAGGGTTAGCTAAATGTGCATGATTAGAAAGTCTAAACCCTAGATTTTATTGATATACCTATTTGAACAAGGGTTAGACTAATTTGTGCTTAATTAAATTGATTAATTTTTAATCTCCCTTAATTAAGCCTAAAATTTCTAATTGGCAATTCACCCCCTCTTGGATTGGCACACCTGTATTTCAGGATGGGAATTTGAATTTTCTTGATGGAGCTATAGGTTTTCTCAAAATAATTTGAACTAAAATTGAAAAACTAGGAGATAAAGAGAGAAAAATTAAGAGGAGAAGAGAGAGATAGACTTGAATGTTTCTCCAGGGAGAGGGCATGAATCTTCTAGCCTTGATCAGCCTATAAAAATTTGCTATGATTGTTTATATAGAGTTGGTTTCCTACTTTAATAAATCCCTAAAGTTTCTCTCACAATTGATTCAAATTAGGAAAACTAGTTAGTAGACTTTGAATATGGGAAACCAACACAAAGTGGGAAGCTACAGAGGTTTCCTACTATCATTGTCCATGTTTCCTACCCTGAAAAAATGTGGTTTACTTGGGTTGGGCATTTTTGCATGTACGGCCCACCCCGAAGCAGGTGCATTTCCTCTACAAATCTACTGGCCAAATTTTGACTTCATTTTTGGACTATTAGATGGATGAATTTGGATAAGTTATAAACTACAAAGTTATATCCCTTTAAAAGTTCTTCGAAATGAGTACATACACACTCATTTTGGATAAAAGGTAAGAAAGTTATGATTTTTTAGTAAAATGAGTCTATAAGCTAAAGACACACTTGTTATTTAATTTTCCTCCCTTCCAATGGGATAAAAGCTCAATCCATATTTTTCTATAATTCTTGAAATGCCCCTAAGTTACAATTAACTCTTTGGGTGTTCTAAATGCGTCATACGGTATGTATACACCAAAGGAACTATGTAGATCTTTTCCCTCGCATCAAATGCGACGAATCTAGTCCGTCTATGCAATCCAGTAAATGTGGGACCCTTATCCAAAGGATATAAATGATTCATCCGAGTTATGAGTCGGACGTTGCAAGGATCCGACGGTTGATCCTGGAGAACCCAATAATGGACCCCACTGCGATTTTGCTTGGTAGTCAGTAACTACAATAACATTGGATCAATGGCCTCCATCGAGACGTAACCCTAAAGATGACCGTCAAATCTTCGTACCCATAATCACATCTATTATGTGCAAGTCCTTTCTCCATTCTTCATCTATTGAGTTGGGTCCTCGGGGTGGACAACTACTATCCCCTAGACCCACTTGTGGTATACCCTATAGTCAAGCAGTTAGGGCTCGCAAATGCATTTGCAAAATCATTTAAAAAATAATCAAGTGTTTTGGTAAAACCTTTGTTAAACCATTTATCAAATCCGCTTGGCCAAGCTATTTTATAGGCCTAGTGCTCTGACCGAAACTGTAGATGATATCCCTGTAGTTGGGGCAAAGAATTCCATATCGGGTATCCCTACTAGCCTCGTGAGTTTGTCCAAGACTCTAGTACTACTCTCTGGTGATCACAAGAAGCACCACGGTTAGATAGACCAAGAATCAAGGCTTGGCCCGTAGAACAATATGACCTCTCAGGGCTAATGACATGTAAATGGTCATGTCTGGTAGAATAGCCTTACTAACTCATGTCCACAGGTTATTCTGGTGTGATCATGTTCAGTGCGCAATCCCTATTGTTGCACCCACTCTAGGGTCTACTACCCAAGTGATTGAGATATGCCACTCCACGACACGTGCATGTAGACAAGATTGGTGCTGGTTGTGTACGGGAGGAGATATCCAATCTCGACCCCAACCAGGAACCTTTAAGGTCTGTAACGAACTGGGATATCCCACTAAAAAAAGAACTAGGATATCATATCTCTCTGCTCCCTAGGATCTATGAATCCTTGAGCATGGTAATCCTACTTCGCTACCTAAGTACGAATATGTGACAAATAACAAGCACAACACACATATTCAATCATATATTACCTATTAGATGTCATGAAACTAAACCTTTATTAATTTTACGGTGACAAGATATACGAAATGTACTAGCTTTTAGGGCACCAACTCTAGCATAAGATTCTTTGTAGGCACCATTGCAGAGCTTAACGGCTTAGGCCTCATAAGAAAACGGAGGGAATGAAAGGAAAGGCGAAAACACTCGACGCAATAGAAGTTGCAAGAAAGCAACAAGAGTAGGGATGTGAAAAAGAGACTTAACTATTAACAAAGACGTGTGTGTGTGTGTGTGTGTATCAACATATATATATATATATATAGAGAGAGAGAGAGAGAGAGAGAAAAGGGATGATGCGCTCGAGCACAGAAACAAGGGTTGGGGTGATCCTAAGCATATATCAACATATATATATATATATATATATATATATATATATATATAGAGAGAGAGAGAGAGAGAGAGAAGGGTTGCTGCGCTCGAGCACAGAAACAGGGGGTGGGGCCATTGGGGGGCTGATCCTAAGCATTCATTTGGAAGGCCCCATCATGGATGGGAGACCTACCAAAAATTAGCTCTATTGGATCACCAATGGGTGTTCATTTGTGGGGCCAAAATGGACAAATACTGTTTGTCCACAAATCTGTCCATTTTGGCCCCACAAATGGACACCCTAAGGTGATCCAATGGAGCTGATTTTAGGTGGACACCCTACCCATGAAAGGGCCCATCAAATGAATGCTTTGGATCCCACCCAAAAATGTGGCACACCCTAAGGTGATCCAATGGAGCTGATTTTAGGTGGACACCCTACCCATGAAAGGGCCCATCAAATGAATGCTTTGGATCCCACCCAAAAATGTGGCCCCACCCTGTTTTTGTGCTCGAGTGTAGCAAATGCATGCTCATATATATATATATATATATATATATATATATATATATATATATATATATATATAGAGAGAGAGAGAGAGAGAGAGAGAGAGAGAGGAAAGTGTTGGTGAGCTTAAGCTCACCAAACTTATGGTGAGCTTAAGCGCCCAATCACATTGGGGCCTACTTTGTTAGGATGATCCAAAGCATTCATTTGAAAGGCCCTTACATAGATGGGGTGTGTACCAAAAATCAGCTCCATAGGATCATCCTAACCCATCGATTTGTGGAGGTCAAAATGGACAAACATTATTTTTCCACAAATCTGCCCATTTTTGTCCTCCACAAATGGAGGGGTTAGGACGATCCTATGGAGCTGATTTTTTGGTACACACCCTATCTATGATAGGGCCTTGCAAATGAATGGTTTGGATCACCACAGAAAATGTGGGACCCATGTGATTGGGGCGCTTAAGCTCACCATAAGTTTGGTGAGCTTAAGCTCACCAACACTTTCCTCATATATATATATATATATATATATATATATATATATATATACTTTATTAATATTTATATTGATCTAACAGATCATATCCGTCCCTACAATTACATAATATCCATATTGATCTAACGAATCATATCGGTCGATCCTGCAGAACCCTATAGTGGGTCCCACTATGATCTCGCTCTGTAGCCTTACTACTCTCGTGTTAGGTCAGTGGCCTCCATCGAGACGTAACCCTGAAGATGACCGTCAGACCATCTTACTCCTAATCACATCTTGTATGTGCAAGTCCTTTCTTCTTTACTACATCTACTAAGTTGAGTCATACGGGGGTAGACACCTTTTACCCCCTTGGCCCACTTATGGTATACCATTTTGGTCAAGCGGTGTTCGGCCTCCAAATGCATTTATAAAATCCTTTAAAAAATTTCAGTGTTTCATAAAACATTTCGATAAAAACCCGGACAAAAGCTCGGCTGAGGAGGAGGGAGAGAGAGGATTCCTCCATTAATGGCCTCTTCCCCTGAAAACCCCCCCTCTACTAGGGAACCAAAACCCCCAGACCCAGAAATCTCAAAGCAAATCCCAGAGATAACAGGAAAGTTCTGGTCGGCCCCCGTCTTCGGAAATCCAGGTTCCTTCATTAAGGCTTCTAATGGCAGATGCCATGCCAATAAGCCCCTCGACTCCAGAAAGCCCATTCCTTTGCTCCCCTATAATATTGAAGTTATTCTTGCTGTTGGAAATAGCGAAAATCCGAGTTTTGTCCCCCGAGAAGTACCAGCGCTAAATGAAGAATACAGGTTCCCAAACCCCATCCAAGCTTAAAATAATGGAGGTTGGCCGATGCAAGTATCCCCAGCCCCTAGTTTTTTCCACCATATCGATGCTCTAACCAAGTCTTCATCTTTTGGAAAACCCCTTCTAAATCTCTCTGATTTGGAATCTGAAACCCATGTGAAGAGAGGAACTAGAAATCACAAAATATTCGATAGGAATCCTTCTGTATCTCCTTCTTCAACAAGCAAGAAGAAAGATAAACCTTTACATTCCTCAATCAGAGAAGGAGCTGATCAGCAAACCATCAACGACTTTCTCCCGCCTCCCCCCCCCCTTCAGTAAACCACTTCCTTCCCCCTTCCTCCCCGATTGAAATCTCCTTGCCAGAATATCTAGTTTACCGGCATAACTCTGATCCGCTGGTTATTAACCAGGAGCTCTCCAAAAACTCGGACAAAATCTCAGTCCAAATTCCTAGGCGTCATTCGCTCTTTGAGCCCGCCCAATCCAAATTTTGAAAAATCAAGTTTTCCGCCTTTGCCCACAGTTGAAAATTCTCACCCACCCTGTAAACTTCTTTCAGACACCCCCCCTCCTTTGAATCTTTCGGGGATAATGGGCAAAATGCCTCCCCCTTGAGTCGGGAAAAACCAATTTCAAATGAAAATCTCCCCCCAATTCTCCCAACACCCGTTTTTGCTCCAGGTCTCCCATCTCATTGCCCCCACCTGTGAAATCCTGGAATTCCCTGTTTTCCAATCCAGAAACTCAGCTCCTGTGGACCCCGATCCGAGATAGGTGAGGGAACGGGTCCCTAACACCCTCTGGATCATCCACGTGTGAAGGAGAGCTCTGCCAAAGAACTCTCGAAACGGATGCCTCCCTCATAGCATAACACGAGTGGCGATATAAAAGGAAAGAGATATGTCTTGATCCGGAGCCAAGGCTCGAAACCGAGACATACCTAAAATAAACTCAGAGTCGCCATCCATGGATATGCCATGGAACCCTAAAATCAAATCCTCTGTGCAATGGATAACCAGAAATATATATGGGTTCGTGCCTGGTTACAAATGGAGAAGGTCTGAGAGCACCCCCAATTCGTCCGAGTGCAAGCACTTGGTCTCTTATGCCATTTTCATTAACTCCAAAGAAGTTTGGGTAAAAATCATGTGAAATGGGAACAATCCTCGGGAGCCGTCTACCTAAGCATGCATTTCCTGAGGATAAAGATAATAAGCATACATAAAATAAAATGAAAGATGTGTCACCTAAGCATAGCTAGGTTATGAGTGACATGCCTAATAAGTGTCTAAGTTCTGATGTGCAAACACATGCAAGCTATAGCTAAAGGTATAGGATCAGTACAAGAAAGTAAGAAAACACATAAAAAAAATACAATAACTACACAACAAATCCTAAGACTCTAAATGATTAGCCCGAGTCTTCGGATGGTCTGGTATTCATCCAAAGAAGCCTATGTATCCCCGCCTCCGCAAGAATCAGAGCCACGTAGTTCTTAGCGCCTATTCTAAACTATGATGCCTAAGACACCTAGCCCTCTATGCTAGACTCGATCTAAAAGACCGGACCAGTTATTAAAAGTTTCTTCTACGATTATTTAAATTCCAGTGAATTGTGGATTTTAGAACACCCTATATGCCCTAACTAAATGCAGATTAGCCCTAAGCTAATGCAGGTGGTTCCTACAACCTATATGCAACTAGGCTGTGTTTCCTAAGAAAAACAAAGGGTGGACTAACGTATCCTACTCTAGTCATCACTCGGCGATGTGGATCGCCGACTGACCGGACGGAGGCGCTCCTATAACTCTAGGACAGACCCCTAACTCTAAAACAAGCACACAACAAACAAACAATCAAACAACCTATCAAAAGAAACCCCTAACTCTAAAACTCTCTATCTAGGAGAAACTCCTAACTCTAGAGGAAGATCTTTTGAAAATAAGGTTTTAAAGGTTGCTTATTCAAAAAGGTTTAAAATGTTATTTACAAAAGTTTGGCTAGACTTGGGATATACACTTTAAGAATTTAAGATATTCATATCTAGCTTGAGACACAAAATAATCTCGACTATTATATGCATTTGACCCAAAGAGCTGCCAAAATTCCAACAGCTCCCATAAAAGAGAGCTCCTAAAATTCCAGACACAAACATTGCACTTAAAATTTATGGCAAAAAGCAAAACAATTGCGACTTGATCAGTTCATAAAATCAACATTACGGCCAGTTTGTATCCAAAATCCAATGATACTTAATGAGAGGACCTATTAGAAGATGCAACTACCAGGGTGTGATTGGATTGCCTCATTAGCATATGAATTAAAATATACATCATCCCATCTTAACCCTCTAACCATCATGTGATTCAATCTAGATTCTGACATCAAAGTTCGTTTTAAAACTAAAGAAAATAGACAGACACCATCGTAGTTGTAATTATCAAAGTGAAAATATGGCTGCCATTACCCAAGGTGTAAGAGCCACCTTTTACTTTCCAAAGAAAGAGTATGAAAATAAAGGAGAGATGTGTAAAAACAGGGTAGATACAAAGAAATAATACACAGAGGCTATGTGAACGACATTACACTGCACAAATCCAATGGAAACTAAACTCATCATCCTTGTTTTATTTATAAACCCTCACATATACTCACTAACTGTAGATGAGTTACTTATCGTCAGATTGTCAACACAAACAAGAAGAAAATAGTTTACAAAATTTATTCGAAAATAATTATTTCAACAGCCTCTTTTATTCTCTACCCTTAATATATCACAACCATTTACCATGCCGAGGCAAAAGCTTAATCATCTTAAACTTTAAATCCAACCAGTAACCATACACAGAAGTATAGCACGTTACAGACCTACGAAATTATATATTGACTCGTCCAATTATCTTTTCAACAGATTAGATCAACCAAAGGATCAACCACATAGCGTAACAATTTTTAGATCTACCAAAAATGCAATGAAAACAATAGAACTCAGGAAGATCGGATGACTTGAAATCATGGTTAGCAAAAGATTGAACAATTTGTAAACATTTGATACTAAAATCTAGACATTCACACAACCAATAAACCACAACACCATTCACCAGGGGAATCCAAACACAAATGATCATATATAAAAGTACTGGAATCCATATATACATGCATTTTTTCCAAAATGACCGCGTTACGCTCATTTCATTATTTCTTACCATGAAAACAAAATCAACAACACTTACAGCCAGTATCATTTCCAAGCACAATTAGAAAATAAGATAAAATCCATAACGTATTTCCACAAGAACAAAGATACCACAAACTAACCAAACATTCGGATCATAAATGGAAATTATAGCCTATACCTCAAGCATCAATTGAAATTGAAATGGAATTTTACCTTTCATTGGTTATCTCTTCTATTCGAAAGCAGATGATGTATTTGATCTTTCGCTTTCTTCAATTTCCAGCTCCAATCATCACAAAATTTCCAGATCCAAAGCTTACAAGGTAAGAGAAAATCAGATCTTAGGTTTCTACAGCCGGGTCTAGAGTTTTAGACCATAGAAATGATAGAGATGGACAGATCTAAACTCGGTTGATCAGATCTAAGGTTTCAAAACAAAATAAGCAAAAATAAGTTTCAGATTTAAGGTAAAAATTCATGCAAACAGAGGAAAATGGATAGAAATTAGGTTTTGAAGGTAGAAATCACGAAATAGAAGAGATAGAACAAACAGATCTAAACGAAACAGAGCTGGGGTTTAAAATCTGAAATAAATTTGATTTTTGGCTTAGATCTAAGGCACATGCTCAGATCTATAGGGAGAGATGACCAGAAACCATGGAACTTGGTCGGAATTAGACTAGAATATGACCGGAGCAAGGTGAAAGATGATCGGAGAAGAGGAGAATGAGATGATGAAATGAAAGAGGGTTTGATAGTGGAAATGAAAAATAAAAGAATATAGGGATGGGGAAGAAGAAGAAGAAGAAACAACCGGAATCCGGCCAACACTATGGCCGGAGAAGATGATCGGAGCTCATTTCTCCTTTTTCTCTCTCTCGTCTCTTTCTCTCTCCCTTTTCCTCTGCTTTTTCTACGAAAATGAAAATCCCTCTTTTCCCCTCTTTTATAATCACGAAAAATCGCTGATAAAGGCACCTCCCTAATTGAAGGGCGCGCGGAAATGATAAGGTGCGCCCGTCAATCTTGTCCTATTCGGCCTAAATGCGCCCCTCGCAGGATAAATTCACCCCCTTTTCCTTTAGGTATCCTTTTTCGCAGATAATTCAACCCCCTCTTATACTCATGCTACACCTCTTTCTTGGCTTGTCCTATTTGACAAATCGGGTCGGATTTTGATGAAATTTGGCGGGGGTTTTGGTGAGACCCTAACCTAAATTGTGATGTAATTCGGGATCCTAGCTTGGTGATTGGATGGGGTTTCGCACAAACACAGCGAACCTGGGTCCAGTCAAAATGAGGTGTCTACAGCGCCCATCTCCTCTAAAATTCTATAAGCGAGAAAAAAACCTGATGGTTAAATCTCTATTGAAGTTCCTGATAATGTTGTTGAAATTGCTGAATCCAAGTGGAAAAATTGTCTAGTAGGTTATTTCTTGAGAAAAAGACCTTACTTCTAAAAAATAATCTTGCTAGAAAATGGCGGCTCAAGGGTGAGTTCCGTCTGTTCGCGCTCAAAAATGGGTTCTTCCTGTTTCAATTTTCAAATGCAGAGGATTGTACGCAAGTCCTTGAATCTCCAGAGCACCATTATGGAGGCAGACATTTGATTCTCAGAGAGTGGAATGCTGATAGACCCTTTGAAAAACTTGATCTTTCCTCCATCCCTGTGTGGGTTCGGTTTCCTGGTTTGGATTTAAAATTTTGGACCCTTGAAGCTCTTAGTAGAATTGCCAGCGGAATAGGTATTCCTCTTCATCTTGACAGTCAGACTGCTGATTCATTGTAGACACCCCATTTTGACCTGACCCAATTTCGCGTTGCTCGAGGAACACCTCGTCAAATCCGTGAATTAGGACTTCAAATTACACCCTGAGGTAGTCTAGGATTCTAATTAGGTCCCTTTCAGATTTCGTTGAAAACCGGTGAAGTTTGCCTAATTAAATGATTTTATTTTTAAAATAGGGCAGAAGGGGGATGAATTAATCAAATCAGGGAGTGCCTTTAGCATACAAGAGTTAGTGTAATAAACCAGAAAAGGGGATTGTCCATGGGAAACAAGAGCCAAATATATCATTTTTACATAACAAGGGGTGTGAATTAGTCCGTCCGAATCCAAGCCAATTTCGCGCGCCTAGTATATTTCGTGCGCCCATTGATTACGGTAGTGCGAATATGGGTAAGCCTCGTTTTGATATAAAAATCCGCGAAGGAGAAGAACCAGAGGATTTTTTTTTTCGTTTTCAAACAGAAAAGAGAGAGAAAGAGAGAGAGAGAGAGAGAGAGAGAGAGAGAGAGGAGAGAGAGTAGATCTCATCTGGTTTCATCTTCTCCGGCGGATCTACCGGCCTGAATCAGAGCTCCAATCGCCGGGTGCTCTGTCTAAAGTCCTTCTAATCAAATATCTTCTTCTCCGGCAACCCCAACGGAGCTCCGGCCAGCAGAGAAGTCTCAGATCTGAGATCTCAGATCTCAGATCTGAGAAAAGAGAAAGAGAGGAGGCTCATTATTCTTGCAGATTGCAGAGAAAGGGAGAGAGTAAAAACGAGAGAGAAAAACCCCTTTTCTTTTCCCCACCGAAACCCTAACTTTAGTCTTCTTCTCCCGCTATATTCCGGTAGATTTTCGATCATCTCCCCCAAGGCTCCGGTCATATTCCCATCTCCACTACCACGGCTTAGATCCGATCTATCTCTCCCGCCTTCAAATTCTACTTAAAAGCTTTCAATGAAACCCTAGATTCAGAGCTTTTTCTATTGTTTTTTTTGTCACAGATCTGAGAAGAGAGAGAGTAGATCTGGACTAGAAACCCTCGTCTGAAACTCTAATTCTCATTTTTTTCTTATCCTCCGATCAATCTCGCCTGAGTCCCGGCCATTCCTTTGCTTTCTTCAGATCTAGCTACCTCCGTTGCCACGGTTGGGATCTGACCTCTTCTTTCTCCAAATGCCGTTTCAAGGTTTCTTCTCCGGCAAATCGTTATTCTCCGGCGAGATCTGTCGCCATTTCCGGTCACAGATCCCATAACTTTTTCTCTATTTTCTCCTTGATCTGAGAATTGGAAACTCCGATTACAAGCGTGCTCTTCATCTGAGGTGTTTGCGGCATTAATTTTTCCTCCGATCATCCTCCGGCCATGCTCCGATCATTTTATCACCTTGAAATCCAAGTGTTGAGGGCTGCGCAGGTTCAAAGCTAGAGGAGATAAAGTGCCGAGAAAGACAAGAGGTAGGGTTTACAAGGTTTGAATCTCAGGTAATTTTCTTGCTTTTTTTCCTTCAATTTATTCTCAACACTCTTTACTCATCCGGTTACTTGCATTCTCTTGATTTATTTTTTTTATTCCTTTCGTTTCATGATATTTGGTTAGGATTGCAAATGATGGAGATGTGGTACTCATGCTTGCAATTTGTTTGATTGAATGCCTATAAGGGTCACTTCATAGCTTTGATCACATTCCTTGTTGAGTGGCTTAAATTGAGGCCTGTATATTGAGGATTCTCATCTTCATCTTTTAATTGGAAAATGATGTAGAACATACATTAGTCGATATTTGTTAATACTTGTGCCATCTCATTCTGATGTCTGCACATTGGTACAGTTGTGATGCCAATGAAATGTTATAGGGGAGGCATTAATTCTGTATTTGGGATATTAGCAATTAGCTGTTAATGAGCTCACAAAGTCTTTAAATTGCTTTTGGAGGATAATGGTCAATAGGTTCTAGTGTTTTACAGCAAACTTTTAGATTTGAAAATGAGATTCTATTTTTGATAAAAGCATCAAGTCTACTTGTCTGGTTGTTGATCAAAAATTCCATCTTGTTGATTGTGGCATTAAATCTACTTGTTTTGTAGAGGAAAACAAGGTTTGGTTTTATTTTGATTAACAATGATGTTTGGTTGTGGCTGATGATGTAAAATTTGTTTAAGGATGGTACAAGATCTGTTGCATAGCATTTATCGATAGCCATATTATTTGTGTTGACAAAGACATAAGATATGCATGTTTTAAATAGGATCATCCTTGGGGTGTGAATTACATCCAAATAGGAGGACTTGCATCTTTTTACTTTGAATATGTTGGTTTGTCAGATTGTCTCATCATGGTGATTTCGTTCATCGAAGAAATAGAAAAAATACATGTGTAATTGGTTGTTAATTCGATATAGTAATAAAATTTACAGGTAATGGGTGTTTGGGTGATTGATTTTAATTCCATCAGATCATAAAAAAGGATTTACAACAGGGCTAATTGCCTTTCTTTTGTCGAATGATTCCTTTTAAGCTGATAATATGCAAATGCAAATCAAGTGAAGGTTGCAAATGAAATCCTTCTGTCGGTATGTGGCGTAAAATGATTCTAGGAGACGCGTTTTGTCTCGTTAGGCCTTGTTCACTTGGAGACGAGCCTCATTTTGAGCCTACCCTTAGGGAGGTTGTCTTGATTTTGACAGATAGTGTACCCATAGGAGGCATGCCTTGCCTCATTTACAGAGCTCCTATTTGGAGACAAAGCTTGTCTCATTTAGAGGGTTTCCATTTTTTAGAAGGCTTACCCAGCCTTATATTAGAGTAGCTCTTTTTAGAGAGTCTTTGACTCATTCCTCCTTTAAGTTGTAGTATTAGAGAGCTTTTGGCTTATTTGTCTTCTTTAGTGTTTTTTTATTAGAGAGTCTTTGACTCACTCATCTTTTAGTTGGTATTATTAGAGAGTCTTTGACTCATTTGTTCTTTTAGGAGTGTTATTCGAGAGTCTTTGGCTCATTTATCCTTTTTAATGGTGCTATTAGAGAGTCCTCGACTCATTTGTGTTTAGGAGTGTTATTCGGGAGTCTTTGACTCATTTACCTTTGCTCTTGGTAGTGTTTTTAGTTAGGTTTTTCTCTTTAGTGTTGTCGTCGTTCTTCTTTGTTAGAGACTAGCACAGTCTCATTAGAGTTTTTTCTTATTTGTGATCTTAGATCATTCCCTCTTTTTTTCTTTAGTTTGCCTTGTTTAGGGGTTTTCCCTATTTGCCCTAGGGTTTTGCTTTGTATATTCCCTTAGGTCTTTGACCAAAATGGTGAAAACTCTCTGTATTTCCAAAAACATTGAAGAAGTTTTAAAATCCAAAAAAATATTGAATACCTTAAAATTCAAAAAAAACATGTTAAAACATATAAAACTCAAAAACATTAGAAATTCAAAACATCAAAAATATTTGAAAACCTTTAAAAAGCCAAAAGTGTTGAGTGTTTTAGAAACAATAATTCGGAGAGTTCGTTTCGAACTACGTTGGCTTGATCCTCTTTCACGAGGTACGTAGTGCAGCTTGGGATTTATATCCCAAGTCCAGCCAAACTTTTGTAAATAGCATTTTCAATTTTTTTTGAATAAGCAAACCTTTAAAACTTCATTTTCAAAAGATCTTCCTCTAGAGTTAGGAGTTTCTCCTAGATAGAGAGTTTTAGAGTTAGGTTGTGTCTTTTGATAAGTTGTTTGATTGTTTGCTTGTTGTGTGCTTGTTTTAGAGTTAGGGGTCTGTCCTAGAGTTATAGGAGCGCCTCCGTCCGGTCAGTCGGCGATCCACATCGCCGAGTGATGACTAGAATAGGATACGCTAGTCCACCCTTTGTTTTCCTTAGGAAACACAGCCTAGTTACACATAGGTTGTAAGAACCACCTGCATTAGCTTAGGGCTAATCTACATTTAGTTAAGGCATATAGGGTGTCCTAAAATCCATCATTCACTGGAATTTAAATAATCGTACAAGAAACTTTAATAACTAATCCGGTCTTTTAGATCGAGTCTAGGATAGAGGTCTAGGTGTCTTAGGCATCCTAGCTTAGAATAGGCGCAAAGAACTACGTTGCCTTGATTCTCGTGGAGGCGGGGATACGTAGGCTTCTTTGGATGAATACCAGACCATCCGAGGACTCGGGCTAATCATTTAGAGTTTTAGGATGTGTTTAATTATTATATGTTTTGATGTGTTTTCTTACTTTCTAGTACTGATCCTATACCTTTTAGCTATAGCTTGCATGTGTTTGCACATCAGAACTTAGACACCCATTAGGCATGTCACTAATAACCTAGCTATGCTTAGGTGACACATCTTTCATTTTATTTTATGTGTGCTTATTATTTTATCCCCTGGTCATGCATGATTAGGTAGACATCTTTCCGGGGATATTTTGTTCCCATTTCACATGATTTTGCCCAAAAATTCTTCGAAGTTAATAAATAAATGGCATAAGAGACCAAGGGTTTGCACTCGGGCGAATTGGGGGCGCTCTTCGAACCTTCTCCATTCGTCATCAGGCACGGACCTTTTGTATCTCTGGTTATCCATTGCAAACAGAGCATTTGTTTTGGTTCCATGGCGCATCCATGGATGGCGACTCTGAGTTATTTCTAGATATATCTTGGTTTCGAGCCCTGGCTCCGGATCAGCGTGTATCTCTTTCTTTTTATATCGCCACTCATGCTATGCTGTGAGGGTGGCAACAGTTTCGAGAGTTCCTTGGTAGAGCTCTCCATTCACGTGGATGATCCTGAGGGTGTTAGGGACTCGTTTCCTCGCCTTCTCTCTCGGACCGGGGTCCACATTCATCGAGGCTAAGCTATGCAAGGGTGTGCGTTGAAGTTGAAGCAGGAGTTGCCCTCACAAACTCCATTACGATTAACACATCCAAAGGTTCTTCCATCCAGGAGATTGAATATGATTGGAAACCCCAATCCTGTAAGGAATGCCTGACTTTCAACCACACAATGCAGATGTGCTCGAAAAATCCTGAAATCCAGCCAAAAAGCACTACCAATCAAAAGAAATGGAGGGCAGTAAACAAATCCCCCACCCCCCCCAATTCTCCCTGTTCAACCTTCCTTGCCCTCCACCTCTCAGAAAACCATCATAGAAATCCCTTCCCAGAAAGAACCAGTTACCCAGAAAAATCTCACTGCTGTAGGAGAAAAGCTTAAACCAGATTCCCCCATCCTTTCCCACAACCCCTACGGCGTTCTCCAAGATTTGGAAGAAGAAGAATCTTCCCTGATTGTTGATCCAATCCTTAGGGTCCCTGGAGCTCTTCCTTCAACCCAGCCCCCTTCATGTCATCCCCCCAGTTGGAAATAATTCCTGAGAGCAACTTCGATGATAGTCAAGAAGTAGATGAATGTTGTCTTGGCCTGAATGTAAGGAGGCCTTTTGCCAATTTAAAAACAGACTGGTCTCCAAGGGTGGAGATAAACCAGAAAAATCTCTCTCCTGTTCTCCAAGATGCCTCCAAAGTCTCCCCCCTCCCAACTCCAAATTCAGTCAGATTCCACTGGCCCTGCGCTCCCAAGCCCCCTCCCCTCACCATCATGTTAAACTTTGGTGTCTGGAATATAAGAGGTCTTGGTACCAGCACAAAAAGAAAGGAAGTCCGAGATCTCATCAGTAAACATAACCTTCCCCTTTTTAGTATCCTTGAAACCCATGCTCCCCAGCAGAAAATGCTCAAATACATCCATGAAATCTGTGGCCCTTGGGATTACATTTCTAACTACAGCTTCTCTGATCAAGGCAGAATCTGGCTGATCTGGAACCCCCAACTACTTCAGGTTTAGCCTCATCTTTCCTCTGACCAATTCATTCATTGTGAAGTCAGATTTCTCCAAACCCAAATATCTTTCAACCTCACTAGTGTCTATGCCAGAAACAGAGGCATTGATAGGCGCACCCTTTGGAACCAACTTTCTATCATCTCCCCAGGCATAATCCTTCCTTGGATCGTCATTGGTGACTTCAACATCACTAGATTTGCCGATGAAAGGATGGGTGGTGCAAATCTCATTGCTACTGATATGGAAGAATTCAACAACTGGGTTGACTCTTGCTCTCTTTCTGATCTCAGATCCCATGGTCAAACCCTCTCATGGAACAATAGTTCAAGAACTGGAGATTGGAAGCTCCGGAGGTTAGACAGAGCCCTTGTAAACATGGAATGGCTTCTAAACTTCCCCAGATCGTTCAATACTTATCACCACCATGGCTTCTTTGATCACTCTCCTTTGATAATTCAATTTGATAACCCCACTCAGAATAGCAGGAAACCCTTTCACTTCCAATCAATGTGGCTAGTAGAAACATCAGTTTACGAAATTGTTGAAAGAGCTTGGCTCACAGAGGTTAAAGGATCCAACCTCTATCAAATTACCCAAAAACTCAAAGAAGTAAAAAAGGCTTTAAAGGTCTGGAATACAAATGTGTATGGCAGAATTGACATTCAAGCTCCTCTCATCCGCCAGCAGCTAGTCACAATTCAGAGTCAAATTGCCCTTAACCCTTCAGATAGGATCTTGAGAAATTCTGAAGAGTCTATAAAGGATTCTTATATCAAAATGGCAAGAAAGGAAGAGATCTTCTTCAAACAGAAGTCCAGGACCCATTGGCTAAATCTTGGTGACTCAAATTCTGCCTTTTTTCACGCAGCAATGATGGCCTGAAGGAACCAAAACAGCATTCAAGGTACCTCTACCCCTGAAGGTTCATTCTCCTCTTACCCTGAAATCATTTCCAACACCATGGTCTCCTTTTTTCACAAAGCTTCTCAACTCTGAAAGTCAGAATCCCTCAGATGATCCCTGTTCTGTTCCCGACCCGATGCTCTCCCTCTCTCCTGACCAGATTGATACCCTCCAAATGCCTAACACTGAAGAGGAAATCAAGAAAACTATTTTCTCTTCTGATGGGAACAAAGCCCCTGGCCCTGATGGATTCAATGGAGATTTTTTCAAGGTCTTTTGGTACCTGGTGAAAGATGACTTAACCAAAGCAATCCTCTCATTCTTCTCAAAAGATAGGCTCCTCCCTGAAATGAACCCTACTTTTATTGCTTTGATTCCCAAATGCCCTGATGCCTCCTCCCCTGAAAAATACAGGCCCATTTTCCTTTGCAATTATATCTACAAAACAATCACAAAGCTAATGGCAAATAGGCTTAAACCCCTCATGGACTCTTTGATCAGCCCATTCCAATCGGATTTCATCAGAGGAAGAACAATTCAAGACAATATTCTTTTGACCCATGATCTTTGTCACAACTTTCATAAACATAACTCCCTCAAGGCTATGTGTATCAAAATGGACCTAATGAAAGCGTTTGATAGTGTAAAGCACTCCACCCTGATCATATTTCTCAGAAAAATTGGGCTTCCAGCCCCTTGGTGTAATTGGATTTCCCAATGCATCACTACCCCCTCCTTTTCTATCCTCATCAATCGAGTGCCCCATGGTTTTTTCAAGTCGTCAAATGGGCTTCGTCAAGGTGATCCTCTCTCTCCCCTTCTTTTCTGTTTTGTAATGGAAATGCTATCTTGTCTCCTCCATACTTCCCTTTCCACAGGCCAAATTTCTACCCCCTTTTGTCGCAGAGATCTATCCATTTCCCACACTTTCTTCGCTGATGATGTCATGATCTTTGCAAACCCCTCCCCCTTAGGTGCTTCCGGAATCATAAAGTGCCTAAATCACTTCAAGAAATGCTCTGGGCTTGATTTTAATCCTGCTAAGAGTGAAATATTCTTCTCAGGTGTTGAAAGAAATTCCAAAGAGCCATTTGCAATATCCTTAAGATTGGTGAGGGATCCTTCCCCATCAAATTCCTTGGGCTCCCCCTCATAACTTCTAGACTTACCTCTCATGACTGTCAGCCAAATATTGACAAAGTTAGATGCAGAATATCCTCTTGGTCCAATAACACTCTCTCTAGAGTTGGGAGAGCAGAGTTGATAAAAACGATTCTCAGCTCTTACCAGGTTTTCTGGTCGGCTGCGTTTCACATTCCCTCAAATACTCCGGAGAAAATTGAGAAAATCCTCAGAGATTTCTTCTGGTCGGGAGGAAGTGGGAAGAAAAATTACCACAATATCTCTTGGGATGCAATATGTAATCCAAACAAAGAGGGGGGGTCTGGGAATCAGGAGCCTGTTCGATCTCAACAAAGCTGCTCAAATGAAACAATTGTGAAACATTTTGGTTAGGAAAAATACTCCATGGGTGAAGTGGTTCAACCTCAAATACATCAGGAACAGAAGCATCCGGAGCTTGCCAATGCCTAGCAGTCCCTCCTGGGCCGCCCAGAGCATTATCAAAGCCAGATCCCTCGCAATGCCTCACACCTGCTACCTTGTTAGTCCTAACTCTAATATGAAATTCTGGTCCGATCCTTGGCACCAAATGGCCCTATTTCTTCCAAACCCTCCATTGGCTCCATCATAAACTTCATTCCTTCAAATGCCTCCGTCCAGGAGACCATTGAGAAGGGCTAGTGGAATATGATCCAACTCTTACCTCACTTCTCTGAGCTTAAAGCTCTCACCGATTCAGCCCTCCTCACTTCAAAGCTGCATTCTAAAGTACTTTGGAAACCTGACTCAAATGGGCTCTTTACCCTCTTCTCTTTACCCTCTTCAATGCTTAGAACACCATAAGAACAAAAAACCATCATCAAAATTGGTCCTCGTCTATTTGGTTCCCTGGACATATTCCCAAGTTCAATACAACCTCTTGGTTAGCTGTCCAAGGGAAGCTTAGCACTAGAGATAGACTTTCCTTCCAAGGTCCTTTGAGAGTTACACTTTGTTCTCTATGTAATGTGGATTCTGAGTCCCACAATCACCTTTTCTTTTCGTGCAGCTACTCTGCCTGGATTTGGCACCAAATTTTATTGCGCATCTCTAATCGGAAGAAGCAAAAAAAATCCATTGGTGAAGAAGAAGATTGGATCAGAGACAAATTCAAAATGAAAGGCCAAACCGCAACCCTCGCCCGAATCCATTTCACCGCTACAATCCACTTCATCTGGCTTGAAAGGAACCGAAGAGTGCACGAAAATCAGAAGAAGCACAAGCAATACATTTTGAAATCAATCCTCTCGGCAATGAGAGACAGAATTCTGTTTCTCAAACTTGAAGACTCCATATCCGAAGAAAATGTCAGAATTACTCGCTTATGGAACATCCCACTTTTCCATAATTCAACATCTCCAAAGACTTGCTCCTGGATTCCCCCTCCTTCTCTGTTCAGCAAGCTAAACACGGATGCATCTTTAACCAGTGACGATGGAGGAATTGGGGGCATCCTCAGAGACGACTTGGGCCTGTCTTCTGCTATGTTCTCACTGAACTGTGCTCCAGCTCCCATTCATCTTCTTGAGATTGATGCTGTAATCAACGGAGTTCTCCTTGCTGAATCTATGAACATCAAAAATCTTTGGTAGAATCTGATTCCTTGACAGCAGTCAAAGTGATCCAAAACTCCTCTTCATGTCCTTGGAAGAAAATGCCTGCTCTTGAACAACTTGAGGAGCGCCTATCTGGTTTTGACAACTGGTCTATTTCTCATATTTGTCGAGAAGGAAATAGGGCTGCTGATTTCTTATCAAAGATCTCCTGCCCTTGTAAGGGTCTTTCAATCCCCTCTTCTGTTAATCCTCATGAATTGAATGTAATCCTTCTGGAAGACTCCTCTAGAGCCGTTTATAACCGTATGTAATCTTTTTTCCTTTTAATAAAATCTGGTGGGGGTCTGCCTAACCCCAAATTACCAATAAAAAAAAAATTTCGATAAACCTTTTATCAAATCCGCCTGACCAGGCTATTTAATAGACCTACCGCTTTGACAAAATTGTAGATGTCAATTCCTAAATTTTAGGGCGAAGAATTCCTTGTTGAGTATCACTATTGATCTTGAGGGTTTGCTCTAGGATATAGCTCTATCTGAATGTGACTCTAAAATAGAATCACTATGAGATAGACTAAGACCTTAGAACAGGTCGACGGACTAATAAGATCCCTTAGGTCTAAGGACATGTGAAAGGTCCTGTTTGAAAGAACAACTTTATACTCTCTTATCCACAAGTTGTTATTTATTTGATCCGATTTTGTTTCGCAATCCAATCGTTGCACCCACTCTTCTTGCTTAGGGTCCACTACCCAGATGACCGAAATAAGTCACCTCACGACACGTGCATGTAGGCAAGACTGGTGCTAGTTGTATACAGAAAGAGATGTTCAGTCTCTTTCCCAACTAGGAACTATGAAGGCTTGCATAGAACCAAGATGACATATCTCCTTGCTCCCTTGGATCTGTGAATCCTTTGAGCATGTCATTTCTATTACGCAACTTAAGGACGAACAAGTGTCATAATATAAGCACATCACACACATTTATTGATGTATTACCCATTCATGTCATGAAATAAATCTGTATTAATTAATAAATGACATTCTACTGGCTTTTCAGGGCATATACTCTAACAACTACGCCAAAAGCTCTAGAGTTGATGGAACGCGTTAGGCAAGGTCCTTTAAACCTGTCCCATACAAGGCTAGGTCTCACCCAGTCTGATACCTAGGCGGGTCGCCACTCAGGACCGTAACATACCACCACGCTTCCAAGTCCAATGGCCCACTCTGTGACGGCTTTCACTCTGGCTTTTTTTCCAGGTAGTCCTTTCCATAGGTCGCCCCTTCCGGAACTCGAACACGGGACGTGGTGGCTGCTCTGATACCAAATGTTATTTACCCCAAAAGCTCACGGATCGTGTTGGACAAGGCCCTTTAAATGAGATGTATTCTCATTTTCCTCCGTCGACACCTTTTACATGTTTTCATGCCTTCAAGCAATTTCCGCTGTAAAGGAAAAAGTTTCCGCAATAAAGTGTCTTCACCACGAACAACAAAAGCCAAGAGCTCAAGAAGAAGTCTTCTTGTAAACACCCAAAATAAGGCCCCTTGTGATTAAGGGCTAAGATGATCCTCTCTAGGTGGACTTGCACTAATAGATGGATTAGATTCATGGTACTTGACTATATCAACAGACCCATGACCTGTTATGTCTTTACGGGTAACAATGGATATGTCAAAGGACCCAAATTGTGGGGGTGCAATTCGGATCGGGTTGAGGCCAACCCTAACCCAACCCGGATAGCATTCCCTCAACCCTAACCCGAGCCTCGGGTTGAGGATGGTCAACCCTAACCAAACCCGCCTCCAAATTAGGTCGGAATGAGTAGGGTTGGGTTCGGGTTCATCTAGGGCCAAACAAAAAAATACAAGAAAGAAAAACATAATCATGAGAAAATCATGATAAAATTAGAGGATGGAGGTCGGGTTGCCAAGACCTCAACCCTAACCCAACCCGAATTTAAATCGGGTTGGCTTTTCCCAACCCTAACCCAACCCAAGCCAACTTGAGAAAATGCAAACCCAACCCAAGCTAAAATCGGGCTGAACCTGTCGGTTCGGGTTGAGCCCGACCCAAGTTGCACGCCTACCAAATTGTGTCTCCGTCGAAGTAAGTCCAATATTTTTTGGGTAAATTTATAATGTTATCCCCGTTATTGAGCACCCATGAATGTTTAGAACATTTCTAAAAGCTGATAATAAATCTTTGGAAATGATATCAGCACAACCATGTTTTAATAATTGCACTAACTCATCTTATCTTTTATTATTGTAAGAGCTGCCAAAGATTATTACCGTTCCCAAAAAAGCTTTCACAAGCCAATTAGAAAGGAAAAGACAAGGTGAGTTCGTGCATTTATTAAAACAAGGTGAGTTCACAACCCAAACTCGTATACTTAGAATTTTAGATATCTCAAAATTTTGAAAAAGACCTGTAAATATCTTTCCGAAAGCAAACAAAAAACGAGAACATATCTGTAAGAAGGGGAAAAGGCATCAAATGAACCCTTACGTTCTCGTTTATTCTTGTAAAAAAAATGCAGAATTTTATCCAAAGACCTACAAAAAAAACAAAAAAAAAAAACCTTCAAAATCCTTCCCAAATTTTTATGGGGTTTTAAAGCTACCAAGAGAAAATGGCAATCTCTGCAACAATTCCATCAGCCTTTCATCAGAATCTTGAAATACCCATCAAGGTAAGCTCCCCCAATACTCCTATTTTACTTAGAAAGTGGCGCACTTTGGCCTTAACCATTGATGAACAGTTCCCAACTGCAAAAACCCATCAGAGTAATAATGGGTACTTTCAAGAATTTAGTCTAATTCCCAGAAATGGGTTATTGGGGGACACTGAATGTTCTGAGTTTTATGCTTCAATTCTTCAGAATTGTCGAAAATCCGAAAACTTAGAACTGGGTTTTCAAATTCATGGACATTTGATAGTTTCTGGTGTGCAACTTTGTGCATTTCTAAGCAGCCAACTCTTAGAATTTTACTGCAAGTTTGGGCTTCTTGATGAAGCCCGCCAATTGTTTGATCAAATGCCTGAAAGAAATGTTTTCAGCTGGACTTCAATAATAGGATTATATTGTAGTTTAGGAGATTATGAAGAGACAATTAGATTGTTCTATTCAATGATTCATGAAGGCGTTCGTCCTGATAATTTTGTCTTCCCTAAGGTTTTCAAAGCGTGTTCGGAGTTGAAGAATTTTAGAATAGGTAAGGATGTTTATGATTATATGTTGAACATTGGGTTTGAAGGAAACCCTTTTGTTAAAAAATCTGTTCTTGACATGTTTATAAAGTGTGGGAAGATGGAGACTGCGAGTCGTTTGTTCGAGGAAATAGAATTTAAGGATGTTGTTACGTGGAACATGATGGTTTCTGGTTATGCGTCAAAGGGTAATTTTAAGCAAGCTTTGGAATATTTTGAGAATATGAAGATTGCCGGAGTTCGGCCTGATCGGGTGACTTGGAACTCGATTATCGCAGGTTATGCTCAAAATGGGCAATTCAAAGAGGCTTCTGATTGTTTTTTCCAGATGCAAAGTTTTGAAAATTTTAAGCCTAATGTCGTGTCTTGGACCGCATTGATAGCTGGGAATGAACAGAATGGTTCTTCTTTTCAAGCAATGCAAGTTTTTAGGCAGATGCTAAACGACGGCGTGAGGCCAAATTCAATTACTATTGCTAGTGTTGTTTCTGCATGCACCAATCTCTCATTGCTAAAACATGGAAAGGAGATCCATGGCTACTGCGTAAAGAATAATGGATTGGATTCGGACGTGCTTGTGAGCAATTCATTTGTGGACTTTTATGCCAAATGCAAAGATTTGGAGGTAGCTCGAAGGAAATTCGATGGAATTGGTAAGAAGGATTTAGTTTCTTGGAATGCTATGCTTGCTGGTTATGCACAGAGAGGTTGCTATGATGAAGCTATGGATTTGCTTAAGGAGATGGAGTCGTGGGGAATAGAACCTGATGTAGTAACTTGGAATGGGCTGATTACTGGTTATACTCAATACGGTGATGGAAAATCAGCCCTTGATTTTTTTGTTAGAATGCGTCAAACAGGCATGGAACCCAACACAATTACCATATCTGGAGCTTTAGCTGCTTGTGCCCAAGTGAATAATTTGAGATCGGGTAAAGAAATCCATGGTTATGTTCTTAGAAACTGGATTGAAATGTCTACAGGTGTGGGGAGTGCTCTTATATCGATGTATTCTGGATGTGATCACTTGGAATTGGCTTGCTTTGTGTTCAAAAAACTTTCGGTAAGAGATGTTGTTATATGGAATTCAATTATTGCAGCTTGTGCTCAGAATGCACAGGGGGCAATTGCTTTGAACTTGTTAAGGGAAATGCAGTTGAGTGGTGTGGAACCCAATGCAGTGACAATTGTTTCTGCACTCCCCGCTTGTTCAAGATTGGCAGCTCTACAACAGGGAAAAGAGATTCACCAGTTCATCATTAGGCATGGGCTTGATTCATGTAATTTCACTTGGAATGCTCTCATTGACATGTATGGACGGTGTGGATTGATTCAAAAAGCGCGAAGGGCTTTTGATGTTATGCCTAGAAGGGACATAGTCTCTTGGAATGCAATGATCGCAGGGTACGGAATGCATGGGTTTGGGATGGATGCCGTGAATCTTTTCCGTCATATGAGAGTTACAGGTTTAAAGCCTAACTATTGCACGTTGACAAATCTCTTATCTGCTTGTAGTCATTCAGGACTAATTGATGAGGGGTGGAAATATTTTGAGATGATGAAATTGGAATATGGTATGGACCCCGCTGTGGAGCAATACGCTTGCATGGTGGATTTACTGGCACGTGCGGGGCAGTTCGATGAATGCATGGAATTCATTAAAGAGATGCTTTTAGAGCCCAATGCAGCTGTTTGGGGGTCGTTGTTAGGAGCTTGTAGGATCCATTGCAACCCAGAGCTTGCAGAGTATGCGGCTAAGTATCTTTTTGAGCTTGAGCCTCAGAATTCTGGAAACTATATACTGTTAGCAAACATTTACTCGGCCGCAGGAAGGTGGGAAGATGCGGCAAGGATTAGGCATTTGATGAAGGAGCGAGGGGTGACAAAGCCACCGGGTTGTAGTTGGGTCGAGGTAAAACGTAGAGTTCATAGTTTCATAGTTGGGGATACTTCGCACCCATTGATGGATAAAATATCTGAGAAAATGGAGAGTTTGTATTCGGAAATCAAGGAGATTGGGTATGTGCCGGATACGAATTTCGTGTTGCAGGATGTGGAGGAAGATGAAAAGGAGTATAGCCTTTGTGGGCATAGCGAGAAGCTAGCTATAGCCTTTGGGCTGATCAGTACTCCACATGGGACACCTCTGAGGATCATCAAGAACTTAAGAGTATGTGGTGATTGCCACTCTGCAACCAAGTTTATATCCAAGGTTGCTGATAGAGAGATTATAATGAGGGATAGTTATAGGTTTCACCATTTTGTTGATGGGGTTTGTTCTTGTGGAGATTATTGGTGATAGCAGGCTAAAGGTTGAATCTTTGGAACTTCAAACTTTCCCTTTAGTCGAAGAACATCATCTTATATGTTAGTGGGAAACACCAAAAGAAAAAAAAAACATAAATGGTTTTAGATTTAGTACAAATTATTTTTGGAAATTGGTGTATTAAATAATCTACTCTTCGTTGGGGTCTAACAAGGCCATAATGCTAAACTATTACTCTTCAAAAAAAAAAAAAAAAAGGATTTGAGGCCGGAGTTTTGGTGTGTTGTGATGGATCTCCATCGTACGTGGAAGGAGGTTATTTCTACTCTGGGCCAAAGATCTCTTCCGAGTGGGATGGCTCGCACCTCTCAACTAATTGAAACTCAAAGTAGCCGAATTTGTCCTCCGCTATGGGCTTCGTACGGGTAAGCCAACCCAATTGTAGCCGATAAGATCATGGGTCTATTGGTTTGTACGTCAATTTAATAGAATTTTGCAACCCAGTAATAAAACAACTAACTTGGCAAGCTTATGGAAGATGTCCGACCTTCGCATGTAACTTCTCGAACTGAGTTTGGTAGTAATGTACGGATCCCATTTGTTAAAACTTGTCGAGTTCTTTCAAAAAATCGTAAAACTGGTTTGGACTCAAATTGATCAACTAACTATGCTTCCAAGGACTTCGTCTTTCTTACTTTGTTACATGATGCAGGTGGACACTTTTATTCTCATTTATGTAGTTAAATATAATTTCTCTTCTTATAAAAAAAATCTCATTAACCTATAAACTCAATAATGAATTAAGCTAAAAGCTTATAAAAGAAAGATAAGAATCATCAGATGGTCCAATAGGTTTCAATTCTGTGCAATGACCAATCCACCTAGTGACCCACATCATTCAAATCCTTGCAATTTAGTGCTATGGATCATTCACATGGTGGTCCACCATCTCAATTAGTTCCTAGCTGTTTCATGCAATGGATCCCACAATGATGCCTACGGGTGCAACTCCGTCGGGTTGATGTCAATCCCAACTCAACTGGAGGTACCATTACCTCAACACTAGCTCAACCCAAACCAAATCTGGGGTTGAGTGTCCACCCTAACCCAATCCACCTTTATATCTCTCAACCGGTCTAATCCAATTTTCCAAATTGGTTGGGTCGGGTTCATGTTGGCCCATGGCAAAATGGAATAAAAACACAAAAAATAGATATTGGGTTCAGGTTGTGGTCTCAATCTAATCGTGATAAAACTAGGGATACGTTTTCGGGTTCAGGGTGGTTGGGTTGCCCAAAGCCTCAACCCCAACCTGACCCAGAAATAATTAGGGTTGAATTTTCCCAACCATAACTGAAACCAACACCAACCTTACCCGGGCTGAAATTGGGTTTAACTGGTCGTTTTCGGGTTTGGGTTGGGCCTGGCCCAAAGTTGCACTACTAACAATGTCCAAAGTCCCTGATGGCCATTGATAATCGTGAATCAATCTATTTCTTAGGGCTGCAACTTGTTTACCTTACCTGCATCAACCCGACCCGAAAATAACATTGGTTGGGTATAGAAATCATGGGTCTCCGGTAGGGTTGGGTTTTAAATTGGAAAACCAGAATCAATCTTGGGTAGGGTTGGGTTTTAAATTGGAAAACCAGAATCAATCTTGGGTAGGGCCGGGTTTAATGAAAAAACGACCCGTAACTCAAAACCCACCCGACTCATAGGGGTGTACTGTGACCTTCTTAAATATCTCTTGAGTAACACAACAAATTAATTTCCAATATACTGACACAATTGTTTTCATTGAGGTGATCATCCCTGTTATGTGAAAATATAGTGTACTTAAATTAATACACTTGATGAAACAAATTTAGAGATTTTGGGTGTGAAGATTTGGATTTTGAAAATTGCTAGCGTACATTGCAAAAGGCATTTTGCGGCCGGTCTGTCGCACGTCAGACCAGCCACCTCGTGAATGGAGACAAAAGCTATTGTTTCCATTCACGAGGTGGCTGGTCTGAGCTTTTGTCTCCGTTCATGAGGTCTGAGATGCAGACCAACCGAATGACCCTAGCAAATCCCTTGTTTTTTTTCCCAATATATTCTTTAAAATTAGTTACTTTCCTATGCTAAAAAAATGAAAACCCGACCGGACCCAACCCGACCAACCCTAGAAACTATCTTGGGTAGGGTCGGGCTTACGAATCTCTCAATTTTCCTATAAAAAATTAGCCCGCCCCGCCCCGCCCCGCCCCGAGGTAATCGGGTAGGGTTTTGGAAAACCCAACCCGCCCGATCCGAGTTGCACCCAACTAATTGTCAAGCTTACACAAAACGAAGTAGGGGAGCCCGCAATATAAAACAACCCGAAGGCAAAAAAGGACAGAGAGGGTTCTCTGCTCATTGGCTATGGCATTTGCAGCGAGGAGTGTTAAGGTCGCCCCAAACTCTGCAACCCTAGAAGAAGCTCGGAGCCGAACCTTTGATTTCTTCAGGAAAGCATGTAGATCCATCCCAGCCGTCATGGAAATCTACAATCTCCGTGACGTTGCCACCGTTTCCCAGCTTCGCGCTTCAATTTCCTCCCAAATCCGAAAGAATGAACACATCACAAACCCTAAGGTACTCGATTATCCTCTTTCGATCATTTAACTTAATTTAACATTTCTTTTGTAGATTGACGTGTAATTTTGATATTCTTTTTTGAGCTCGTTTGGAAATATAGATTTTATAATCCATAATTGTAAAACCCTAGATTTTACAAGCTAAAATCTAGGTTTTAAATGCCTAAATAAGCTGTGTTACGACTCATTCTTGTAAAATTCAGATTTTATCTTAAAAAAAATCTAGGGCTGTTTAGTATTTGGATTTTTTTGCAGGGTTTGTGTTTCTTGAGTTAGGGTTCTGTATTAACTACTGGCTGTTTATTGTTGTGGAATCGATCGGAATCATCTGCATATGTAATTTGGGTATTTTTCCTTGTTTTTTTTGTTGTGAATTATAATTTCTCTGAAGTTTAATTTTTGGGTAATTGTGTGTATGTAATTCCTCTTTGGTTTCTTTCTCTTAATCTGCATATGACATTTTTTGTAGATTTGTGCGTTTTATTCGTGGGTATCTAGTTTCGTGAGTTATAGTGTGTTTATTGTTCTTGAATTGACCGATAAAGAAATGTAATTCTGTGTGCCTTTTTTTAGGCTTTGTTTGGATTGCAGGATTTTCTTGAAAAGTTTGGAGAGGAAATTTTAGAAAAAATTTCCTATACTTTTTACACATGACAGATAACTTGAACCACTTAAGAGGGACCTTCAATTTATGATAGGGAGCTGATAAATCCGCCCCTTTTAATCCTGTGATAGGGAGCTCCAATTTAATTAGATTCCGCTGATAGATAGAAAATTCGATCATTCTTATTCTTCCACATGACCAATATTGTTTAAGGAATGAGATTTTTCATAAGCAATCGAGTCTCTTATTGCCCTTCGGCTCACGCCCACAATCCCAAAGGGATTTTACTGAAGAAAAAATTGAAAACTCAGGGAATACATTGAACAAGCCACAAAAGTAACTCCAAATCTGTGGAGCTCTAGGCCATGGGATATTCAGATGAGAGGAAGATTCCAGAGGGAGGAACAATTACGGATATCAATGATATGCCTCTTAATCATTTGGTCTTTTGTAAGGTTATTTTACCATGTGTAAAACACCAAAGGAAAGTGGTGGTTCTGGGAGTGACAAATGGCTTCCAAAAGTTTGGAAGCCTAGACCTGGGGGAGAAAAATTGAATAGTACATAGTAAGACTTGACAGAGTAAAACCATTCAAAAAAAAAAAAAAAGACTTAACAGAGTAAATAGTCATTTGATCTGGTATCCAAACAAGCTCATCAACACAATCCACAGCCGAGAAGTAATAGTCGTCGACCCTGGCTGATCTAAGGGAACCTTCTTCCTGCAATTATGGATTGATAACCTGTTGAGTGCCCTCACCTTCAACATAGTCAGCAATCATGGCCCTAGGGTTGACATCGCGAGCAAAGAGATTGGGGTCACCAATTATCCAACCCAAAAATGGTTTTTGCACCATTCCCAACACATATTGTAAGAACCTGGGATAATGTTTTTTTGGCAGTTACTATCGAGGGAGTGAGCCAATGCTTGGTGAATGATGTGGGATTGAAATGGTGATTGCACTTCTACATATATGCCATACTTTTGAAATGGACGATGATGGAATCCTGATACATGAGCAGCCTTATAACCTTGAAAATGGTGGTCACCTGTTGATCTGTGTGAAAAATCTACAATTTGATGCAGGTGCACCCAATAAGAAGAAAATGGTTCCAGAGGGCTTTGTTTTTCTAAAGTTTTTAAGGGTTTATTGTTTTTATTTATTGGTAATTAAGGTATTTTTTTACCTGGTTTGTACAATGAATTTAAGGGAGTATTGAGTTTTGTTTATTTTAAAATGTGATATATTTTCTCTTTTTAGAGTATAAGAAAAGAAAGAATCTTGGGAAAAGAAGACACATGGAGAGAACAGAGAAAAGAGGAATGAGAAATGTTGTGAACAATGCTGCCCAACTTTTCTCTAATATTAGAACATTGATAATATTACATATGTGCCACTCATAAATGAAAAATGACAGAAAATGACTAATCTACTCTTATATGATAAGTAATAGGAATAAACTTCAACAGTCCCCTCAGGATAGATCATAAATGTCATCCATGCACCGCGTGGAACAAATCTTTTGGAACGGGTCACTACCAAGAGCTCTGGTAAATTTATCTGCCAAATGATCTTTCAACTTTTCATATCGAGTAGATATCTGTTAACATGAGATTTTTTTCGCTAATAAAATGGCAATCTACTTCGATATACTAGTGTCCTTTAATCAAATACCGAATTACTTGCCATATGAGTAGCCCCTTGGTTATCCCAAAACATCTTCATAGGCTATTTAACCTTTAAACTCATCTCAAGAACCAGAGTCTTCAACGACATTAATTGGGTTTAGTAACCAATAAACTAGTCTCTAACAACAAATCTATTACGTGCGTCCTCTTTTTTTTTTTTTTTTGAAATGGACTGTTTACATGCTTCCTCTGAGACATACTAATGCCAAAACTTCAATCTAGCTGTTTAAAACCCAAGAAAATATCATAGCTCACCTAAGTTTTGTCTGGAATTTCTATTGTAAATATTTCTTCAATCCATCAATACTGGTCCGATCATCACCAGTAATGACAATGTTAGCAACACAGACTACCAAAAGAATTATGCAAGTGGACCTTTTTCAAATAAATATTGACTGATCCACATGACTCCTGAAAAACTAAATGCCGTGATATAGTGCTAGTTTTCACAAACGAGTCATGTGGTGATTGTTTAAAGTTACAAATGGCTTTCTTGAACTCGCAAACTGTATCCGACTCCCCCCTGCTCTCTGAGCGAAAAAGTCCTATAACTTACTATTCAAAACTTCATTTTGTATGTCATGTTGCCACAGTGGCCAACACTTGTTTGCAATAACAAAAAAATAACCACATGCGTAGAATTAAGTTTGGCAACTTGTGAAAAGTCTCAAAATAGCCAATGCCAAAGGCCTGAGTGTACTCTTTAACTACTAGTCTTTTTTTAACCTATTAATTGTACCATCTAGACTGTTGAGAGAAAGAATTAGAGAAGAGAAAGTGAGTTAGAGAGATGATCTCCCCCTCACTAATATATTTATTAATAATTTAGAAGCATAATTACATCTATGCCCTCAGGCTTATTACATATATTGTACTATATCCAACACTCCCCCTCAAGCTGGAATGTAGATATTGTACATTCCTAGCTTGCTACAAATATCATTCAACTTTGACTTAGGCAAGGGTTTCGTAAATATGTCAGCTAACTGGTCCACAGATCGAGTAAAAGAAACCTGTATCTTCTCCTTTATGAATTTTCTGATGAATGAAGTGGTAATCCCCTCTATATGCTTGGTTCTCTCATGAAAAACAGGATTGGTGGCTATGTGAATTGCAGCTTTATTATCACAATAAAGCTGAGCTGAAGAAGAATAAGGAAAACCATGAGGAAACGTAACCAAAGGAGCTCCCCACTAGTATAGGACATAGCTCGATATTCTGCCTCAACACTTGACTTCGAAACAATTTCTTGATTTTTACTTTTCCAAGACACCAGATTGCCCCCAACAAATGTACAGTAGCCAGTGGTTGATCTCTTATCTGCTGGAGATCCTGCCCAATCTGCATTACAATTGCCTTCTATTCTGACATGTCCATTTTTCTTGAATAGTAGTCCTTTCCCTGGTGCTCATTTCAAATAACGGAGAATCTGAACTACTGCCGCCCAGTGAGAAGTACGAGGAGCACTCATGAACTGACTGACTATTCAAACTGCATAGGAGATATCTGGGCGAGTAACTGTAAGATATATGAGCTTGCCAATAGTCGTCTATATCTGCCAGGGTCTTCCAATAGATCTCCTTCCTCTGGAATAAGCTTCACACTAGGATCCATAGGCACAAATATAGGCTTTACTCCAAGACTTCCTGTTTCTTCCAGTAGGTCTAACACATACTTTCTCTGTGATAGAGATATTCCTTGAGAAGAATAGGCCACCTCTATCCCTAGAAAGTATCTAAGTCGACCCAAATTCTTTGTAGCAAACTCTGTCTGTAAGAAACTCTTCAACCTTTGACTTCCTCCTGAGTTGTTTCCTGTAATAATGATGTTATCAACATACACAATCAGAAGGATGCACCCTGCAGAGGATTTATGACTGAATACTGAATGGTCTACTGCACACTGTCTAAGACCAAAGCGAATAACGGCCTCACTAAATCGACCAAACCATGCTCCTGGAGACTGTTTCAAGCCATATAAGGATTTCTTAAGGCGACAAACAGAGGACATCTCCCCCTGAGCAGCATATCCTGGAGGCTGCTCCATGTAAATCTCCTCCTGTAGATCGCCATGTAGAAAGGCATTCTTCACATCAAGTTGATGCAGAGGCCAACCATGATTAGCTGCCATGGATAAGATGACACGAACTGAAGTAGTCTTTGCTACAGGGGAGAAAGTCTCATGATAGTCAACCCCAAAGGTCTGAGTGTACCCCTTAGCAACCAGACGAGCTTTCAACTGTTCAACCTTTCCATCAGGTAAATACTTAATGGAGAAGACCCAACGACAACCAATTGGTCGAGTCCCAGCTGGAAGAGAAACAAGTTCCCATGTTTGGTTGGATCAAAGTGCCCCCATTTTTAGATCCATAGCAGCTCGCCAGCCAGGATGTTCAAGAGCCTCCTGTAATGATTTTGGTAACTCTACAGAGAACAAGGAAGAAACAAAGGCTTGAAAAGAAGGCGTTAGTCTATCATAAGAAACAAACTGAGAAATAGGATGGGCTGTAGAATGAGGCCTAGTACGAGAAGCAATGGGAGAATCAGAAGTAATGGCAGATGATGGTAAAGAAGATACTTCAGTAGGCATGAGTGGGACCTCGACTGTAGTAGACGATGGATGATGACAAGGAGGTGGAAGCCTCGTCTTCTGCACTCGTCGCTGATATTCTTTTGTAACGGGTGGGCGAACCACTGGAACTGAAGAAGAGGGTACCGGTTCTGAGTGTGGCGCAGCTTGGAGTGGTATCTGTAAAGGGTCAGCAAGCGAAGGAAGAAACAAGGGTACCTCATCCGGGATGGAACTAGGAGCAGGAGGAGTCGAAGGCCAAAAAAAGGTTCTGATTCAAAGAATGTTATGTCGGCGGAGACAAACCCTCTTCGTAAACGAGGAATATAGCAAGGATAACCTTTCTGAGTTCTAGAATAACCCAGAAAGACACAACGCTCTGATCGATGATCAAGTTTGTCCCTACTAGGTCCAAGAAGGTGAACGAAACAGACACACCCAAAGACGCGAGGGAGGAGAGGAAACAGCTCCTGTTGTGGATATAATAGACGAAAGGAGAGGAACCACGAATGACAGAAGATGGGAGACGATTTGCAAGAAAACATGATGTCAACACGGCCTCTCCCCAAAAAGATTTAGGGACTCGCATTTGAAACAATAGCGTGCGAGTAATTTCAAGTAGGTATCTCAATTTTCTTTCCGCGACACCATTTTGCTGCGACATGTAGGCACACGAAGATTGATGAATAATCCATGACCTGTAAGATGATCCTCAAAACCATGTGTAGAAGAGAAATATTCGCAGGCATTATCAGTATGGAGACATCGGAGACATTTGATATTGCAATTAAACTGGTTATTTATTTCAACATGAAATTTCTGAAAAGCACTGAAGACCTAGGAGCGATCTTTCAACAAATAAAGCCATGTCATACGTGAATAATCATCAATAAAAACAACGAAATACCTAAAACCATTATTGGACGCGACCCTAAAGGGCCCCCATACATCAGAATGAACTAAACTAAAAGGACTATCTACGCGACTGAGGACTCGAGAAGGAAAGGACACCCGGTGATGCTTCCCAAGTTCACACGACTCGCACTGGAATGGAGAAATAGAAGATGGAACATAAGACGTCTGCTGAAGGCGCTGAAAGGACGGATGACGAAGACGGCAGTGCCACTGAAATGCATCGACGGATGTATGCAGGACTGTAGGAGAACGACTGCAGTCAAGGCGGTAGAGACCATCCACCTCACAACCCGATCCAATCGTCTTCCCAGTCGAAAGATTCTGAAAAACATAATACGATGGATAAAATGAGATGGAGCACTGAAGATTTTTCGTTAATTGGCTAACAGACAATAAGCTAAAAGGAGATTTTGGAACACATAAAACATATGATAAAGAAATATTAGGTGAAGGACAAATTGTGCCAATACCAGTGATGGGGGAAGTGGACCCATCAACAAGAGTAATGGTTTGAGTTCCTGTCTGAATGGAATGAAAAGAAGCAAGCTGAGAAGAGTTACCAGTAATGTGATTGGAGGCTCTCGAGTCAATAATCCAAGACCCGGAGCTAGAAAGTAAGGTCGTGGGTGAGCTACCTGGCTGAGCAAACCCAGCAGTATGATGGGAGGCATTCTGTTTGAACCGCTGCAGCTCCTCATAATCTGATCTCGTGAATGTGAAAGGTTCATCAGCAGAAATAGATACAGGCAAAGAAGGCATACTGTCAGACGGATTGGTCAGAGTGAGATGAGCTGACCGGCCTGTGCGAAGCTCTGGATGTAGTGTGGTGGCCATCCCTATGACAATGAGTACAATAAGGACGACCATGGCCAGCACCAACCCGGCCACGGCCACGAGCTTGAGTAGAGTGGCCACCTCCTCTAGGTGGTCGAGACCCACCAGAACTGTCAGAAGAAACTAGAGTTGCACTCTTAGATGGAAGGCTGGGAGATGGATCATCAAGACACTGCTGTGCTCGTAAATAAGTCTCTCGTAATGAGGGAATAGTGCCCGAGCCATGGACCTGCTGACAGAAGGAAGCAAACTCATGGCCTAAGCTCTCAAAATAGTGAACAACCCGGGTCTGCTCTCGCTGGCGGCGAAGAACATTGATATCAGACGTGAGGGGTAAGTAGATGTCAAGCTGCTGACATAAGGACAGAAACTGGCCATAATGAGTCTCCAGAGACAGATCACCACGGCGAAGACGCATCCACACAGAGTAAGTAGAGCAAATACGTCGGAGATTCTCAACCCCAGAGTAAGTATCAGCGGTATGATCCCAAATCTCCTTCGCAGTGGGAAGGAGAATCATCGTGGATGAAATGGCAGGCGTCATGCTTTGCCATAGAAGACTGTGAATCAAGGCATCTTCCATTTCCCAACGGGTGAAGGACGGGTCTGTACGTGGAGGGGGGGTCCTGACGAAGAAAACTGACCTTACCTCTCCCAAGGAGATAGGTCTCAATTGCAACTTTCCAGGGAAGGTAGTTAGTTTCATCAAACTTGGCAATATTCAACTGTGGGTATGAACCCTCCACAGGTGCAAAGGTAGGGTGAGAGGATGAAGAAGGAACCGACGGTGTGGTAGAAGCATGAGTCTCAGTGGTCATGCAAGAGATGGATCAACGATGACAGGAGGATCTATCAAGACAACAAAGATCAAGAAACAAAGAAACCACAACCAAGGGCTTCAACGAGGAGACGTAGAGAAGAAGAATAAGAACTAACTACTCCACCAGGAAGCTCATAGAAAAAGCGCACAAAAAAGAACTAAGTGCATAGTGCGACCAATACAGAGACTAGGAAGATGCCGAAGACGTAGTAAGAAGAGAGAAATCTAACACATCAAAGAAAGGGGGGTAAGAAATAAGGCTTTTAACAAAGAAATTCAAACATTGCTTGGGTTTTCAGGGGGGGCGCGAGTGGGATTGAGGGGGGGGCAAAATACTGGACTGCTTGGGCTTTCAGGGGGCGCGAGGGGGCGCGAGTGGGTTTGAGGGGGGCAAGACGCGGAACGTGCTTGGGTTTCTATGGGGTGCGAGTGGGTTTGAGGGGGGGCAAAAAGATGAAATCTGTTTTGGATATGGGGAAGGTTAGGGTTAGGTTTAGGGCGTGGGAGAGATGAAGATGAGAATGGGGAAGCGGTTAGGGAGAGATAAAGATGAGGATGAGGAAAGGGGTTAGGGTTAGGGTTAGGGTTGAGGAATGGAGAAGATGGAGGCTAGGGGGTTTCCCTAGGGATAAAAAACCCTAGGGCTTTGATACCATGTTGAGAGAAAGAATTAGAGAAGAGAAAATGAGTTAGAGAGATGATCTCCCCCTCACTAATATATTTATTAATAATGAAGAAGCATAATTACATCTATGCCCTCAGGCTTATTACATATATCCAACTATATCCAACATAGGCGATAATCGTATGGATACATCTGCAACCAAACCTACATTTTTGACTGGTAAATCAATGAGCTCCCACATATAATTTTGCATGAGTTGCCATCTCATCTGTCCAACTTTAGAGAGGGCTTCCTAGCACGATTTAGGTAAGGAGATAGAAGAAAGTGAAAAAAGTAAGTATTAATTAGAAGAAGATAAATTATCATGGAGAAAACATTGTGCAAGAGGTTGCAATCAACGATAGGAAGATCAAGACAATTGGGAATGGAAATGCAGCTTAGACATGGCATCTCCCTTACTTTCCTTGTATAAATTTGTAGGGGCACGATAGTTGGAGGAGAGGAACATCTTCAGTAGGTAAAAACAACAGACAAGTAAGGTACAGCTAGAAGAAAATGAACATATGATGAGATTTCTTTTTTTGGTAATAAAAAAGGACAAAGAAAGTACAACACAAGCAAACTTCTTTTGAAGACCATGGCGATTGCAACAATATCCTTTGCAGGGGCAAGAATATCCCATAAAACACATTTTACAACATGAAAGTCTAATTTATGAATTTCTGAACCAAAAGAATGATCCGCATAGGCACATCAAGATACACGAGGGAAAAATATACATCAATATCAGGAATGAGGAGACTTTTCCAAATCTAAAGATGGCATACGATTGATTAAATAGCTTGCAGTTAGTACTATATATCCTCCATAGACCTTTGGTGCATTCTGGATAATAGTGTACAAGTGACTTAAGTAGACTGCCTGTGTTTATGTTCTACCACACCATTTTGTTGGGAAGTATGGGCACAAGTGGTTTGATTAAGAACACCATGACTTGAAGACCCCAACTAGTTTGGGACAAAGGCTTAGTTGAGTTGTGATAAATACTCTATAGCATTATCAGAACGTAAAACACATGCATTCCTATCAAACTGAGTCTTAAATTCTTTATGGAATAACTTAAAAATAGAAGTCTAAAATAGACAAGACTTCTGTCTATCTTTCATTAAATATAACTAATCTATCTTTAATTACATATGACTAAGTCACTCTCTAAAAATCATCCAAAAATATAGCAAAATATCTATGATCTGAAAACATTTCATTCTAGCAGAGCTCAATGAACTATTGAAAATTGAATAGAATTTCATTTATCACGTCTAGCATAAAAAGAAACTTTGTGATGCTTGTGAATGGAAAGCAACACCAACAAGACTACATTCCTACAAGTCTGCGGTCCAGATAGTAAATGTTGTTTGACTCAAATATGCTACTAGTTGCCTTCTTAGTCCTTTTCATCCTGAAAAACACGGAAGGAAAGATAAAAGGTTACTGAACATTGAAAAGATTTAATTAATTTATTTATAGACAACAACTTAAAGGGAACTTAGCGACATGAAAATCTATTAATGGAAGGGAAGAGGTAGGAAAAATTGTACCTCTACCAGACACATATGATAATAGCCATCAACATAGTAACAGATGGATTTGGAACAAAGTTATAGAATGAATAAAATATAGAAGATTCACATGTCATATGTGGAACAAATTTATCAAATGAAGAAAATATAAACGATTTACTTTTCATATGGTTAGAGGCTTCCAAATCAATAACCTTGAGAGATGACCAGCATGAAACAAGGATTGCATGATACATGAGTAAACCAGAATAGTTGTGGATGTAGAAGGATAATTTGTGGGTTGCTGCGAGATCTTCACGAGCTAGTTATACTTATCGCGTGAAAGCATAACTAAATCACCGCAAGAATTGTGTGATTTTCGATGAAATCATTTTGTTGCATAGCAAGCTCTCTCATAGATGTGTCCTGATTGGCCCATGCAGGCTTGCCAAACTTACCAACACATGCCTGAATTATGATTAATAGTGTGGAGACAACGCACACACTTCCTAACCCTTGGGCCTCTGCCATGCCCTCCACCTGAATAAAGGCCATAACAATCTCTACCAAAACCAGAACCATCTCTTTCACCTCCACCTCGCCCTATAGACATCATCTGGGCAAATCCATCACTGGCCTCTTCCACTGGATCCTGAAGAAACTCTAATATACTAAAACCGAGATACAATTTAGAAAGAGCGGGAAGCTCTTTATTTGCTAAGATCTATCCACAAATTGAATGGTATATAAGGTTGAGGCCTGATAGGGATTTTTCCACTCTAAACTCTTGTCGTAACTGCTATAGTACTCATCGAGGGCCTTGTTCCCCTGCTGCAACATAAAAATATTCTCGAATAGTTAAGCACAGTATACATTTTTGGTGGATGAATCTCTCCCTTGCATGGCGCATGGAATTGGGCCAAATCATCCCCCATTGCTCCCAGGATAAAGCAAAGATAAAAAGAATGGTGATGGGGTTCCCTGCTTTTTTTTTTCAAGAGTGCATGCATGTGCGCAATACACATTGGAAAAAATGACTATAAAAGTGGCCTTTTGATAAAGAAATTGAATAGAAAATTAATAATTACATGGTCCCAACAGATTTGCCGGTGTTGAGAGTATGAGGTAATGGAGAGGCACCAGTTGGTGAGCTCCCTCGCGACCACCAAAATTATTGTCGAGAAAGTAGCCTTGGCGACAAAATTTAGATCTATTGGATTTTGGTGATGTGGGGAAGAGGGAGAAGAGACTAAGTCTATTTCTCTTCCCACTTTCTTTCTTCTCTAAGGAGAGATGGGAGAATGGGTGATGTAATGCCTCTTTTCAAGTGGCAGTGGCCTTTTAAAGGCAAAAAATCACAGTTGTAGTTCAAGCTTGTCACATCAATTCAGAAGATAATAGCTCCGAGGGTAATTTTCGAAGGAATTTTATCTTTGTTCCCAAGAGAAAGGTAAATAACAACCTCAAATAATGCCCCACACATTTATTTGAAACATCCATTCAATTGTAAAACTTTTCAATATAGCAGGTCTCAAGCTCGAAAAAGCTATCTTACAATGTATAAAAATGTGATGAGCATGTTCTTCAACTTCTTTACAAATAATGTAGCAATTTGTCAATCTGATATTCAACACGTCAAAGCTTTAATTGCTTTCGGCAAAAGCAGTCCAAGTGTCCAACAAAAAGCCGGCACACAAGGGGGATTTGGGAAACAACCAGACTAATGGGAGAAGTGGGCCTGGATCATCAATACGATTCAAGAAAGAATTGAACTGAAAAGCTACCAATAGAGCCAAACGTAACAACTTCTATCCTTCTAAAAGAGGGAAATATACGTTCTATCTAGTCTATTCCGGAGATCAAAGAACCTGCTAATTTGTAGTGAAGTTTTTATTGTCTTTTTCCAATTTATAATTTCTTAAATCAATACAATTCGAAATAGATTGCTGGATATTTTTTAGTTGCCTCTAGTTTCAATTAATTCTATTTGTTGGGATTGTTTCTTCATTTACGTTTCTCCAAAATTTCCTATTTTGGGTTGCTGTATTTTATTGGGTCAAACTTGCTCCGATTCCATGTTAAAATCAACTAATCTAATTTCCATTGTTCAAAACATGATGTGTACATACAAAATGTACAAGGGTCTTATGGCTAACCCTTGTAAGCGGTAGTAATAAAATAATTGAAAAGGCAGTATTACCTCCATAAGACACTAAAATAAATGCAGAAAATCCTCTTATTCTTATTAGTTTCAATAGTAATTTTAGAAACACTTAAAGGTTGAGGAACACAATTAGCAAACGCTAAAGTGGTAAATGATTCTGCTCAAAATCTTGAACTAAAACTTGAAGACGAAATTTGGATCTTGGATTTTTTGTTGTCTTTAATGTTTCAATGAAAAGATTTTGGTTTTCTGCGGCTAAGTTTGGATGGAAATGCTTATCAAAGATTGGTAGATTACTTCCATATTTAGCCTTGCTAAGGTTTCAGTTAGTTATAATTCTGTGGCTTTTCTTTTTCTATTTTCAGCCTCTATGGATTCTAATTGATATCATGACTGTTGGGCTTAAGTATCACTGACATACAATGCCTGGCCATGTGAACTTGCTCTATATTTTTACGCATCATTAAAATCTTGAACTTTTATTTGTGTGAATGATTAACTGCAAATGAGAAGCCTCATTTAGAATGAAAAGGTGTTGACTAACAACATGAGTAACACTTTAGTCGATACCTTTGTGCCTAGGCAATCGTGACTTTAGTACACTGCCTAGGGTTTACCCACATCTGCTATACTAGGCCTCACCCGGGGTTTTAAGCAATTTCCCAGTCTCTCTGTGTCGCTTAATGACCACCTAGAGACCAGGTGAGTGCTCAGGAATAGGGGGCAGAAAGGCCCGACCCATCATTTACACTTAAATTTGAGTATAATAATCAGTTTTGGACTCACAATCAGTTCTCAGAATCCAAAACAAATCCAAAACAAACAGGGCCTTAAAGTTGAGACTTTTCCAAGCACATGACTCGCATACCGAAAAGGACTCAGGAAAGCGGTTGGGTGGAGATGTCCAACCCATCATTTACAGTTTTACATGGTCAAAGACTTATTGAATCATATGGATCACATACCAAACGGTACTGTGAAACTACCAATTACTCCAAAAGCTTAAGCCGTTGGAGATGTCATTATTTAATCTTTTATACTTTAACACTCCCCCTCACGTGTGGCCCATTTTTTTTAGGGTTGGCCTACACGTGGCACATGTGGCGACTCTTTTTTTGGGTTTGCCATTACATGTGGATTTTTAATTTCAACGTGGTTTGGACCCAGGGCAATTGCTCTGATACTATGTGAGACAATCAATTACTCCAAAAGCTTAAGCCGTTGGAGATGGCGTTATTTAATCTTCTATACTTTAACAGGTACAATTGAGAAATTTGGGGACACTAAAATTAAAGTCGTGTTTCCCATTTAACAGGTGATCGACATGCTTCTGTTCAAAGGGATGGAGGAGCTCAACAACATTGTCGAGCATGCGAAGCAACGCCACCACATCATTGGGCAGTACATCATTGGGCACGAAGGGCTCGTGCATGACTTGGGGACAAAAGACCAGGGGAGTTCAGAATTTCTCAAACACTTCTATGGCAGTAACTATTTCTGAACTGAAGTTAACCTAATGCTTCTTGCCCTTCATTTTAATATCTCTTCTTTTGGGTTACTTTGTTGTTAGACATCAAAAATAAGATCATGAACCAGTCCAACTCATTTGTATCTTTTTGTTTATTTGAATATAATTGCATTGCAACTGAATCACCTTCTTCATGAAAGTTTTATAAAGGATTCATTAGCCAAACCCTACTAGTTTGGGACAAAGGCTTAGTTGAGTTGAGTTGAGTTGAGTTGAGTAGAATTGCATTGCAACTGAAAAGAATTGAAATACAAAAGGACGGGTTGTCCTTCAGAAAATTGAAAATACACAAGAAGCTCAAAACAAGAACAAGTGAAACAACGACACAATAGGAAAAGGGCGATGATAAATTTGCATCCCCTGTAGGATAATTCACACCACTTTAATGTGAAAAAGCGTTGAAGTCTGCCACATCAATTCAAGTTAAAGGGGTGTGAATTATCCTACAGGGGGTGCAAATTTATCATCACCATAGGAAAAATGTCACTGTAAATAGTCACTCCAATCAGCGCCTTGTTTAGCCAATGTGTACACTTCCAGAGTTCATTCACGTTAAAGTCTGCCACATCAATTCACATTAAAGGGGTGCGAATTATCCTACACGGGTGCGGATTTATCATCACGACATGAAAAATGTCAGTGTAAATAGTCACTCCAATCAGCGCCTTGTTTAGCCAACATGTACACTTCCAGAGTTCCATTGGTGTTTTTTTTTTTTTTGAAAAATGACAACAATTACATTAGGGACCAGGAGTCCCAACTCGCATTTACATAGCTTGAGAGGTCAGGGTGTACTCTAGACAATAAGGACAAACAAAAGAGAAGTATCCACAGGGCCACTATTAGCTGTAGATGCTATGGTTGACATTTTCTTTGTACATTACAATAATCCTCCATCCCAAAAAGCTCCATCAGCACCATGATTGAAGAATTCTGTGAGATATCCAGCGATGCTTCCCCTGCTATAGATCTATAATGACACCTATCCACCTCCTATTGAATCCAACAAACAATGGTCATTTCTAAACCTTTGCGATCTTCCCAGGGAAATCTTAAGTACAACTACAAAAACCAAATCTGCCTCAATGCTGTTGGAAATACAAACCAATTAAATACTATGTATTGGACTGTAGTGGGAGTTGGAAAGTCAGTTTTGAAAGTCTAAGAGAGTAATTGCTTCATTTGACTAGCTAGAATGTTCTCATGTCTTTTATTTTATATCCATGTATGGCAATAAAAAAGCAACCAGAGAAAAAGAATTATAATTTTAGACTCCTCATCTCCTTCCTCTCTCAAAAGTTTATCTTCTTCTTAGTTAAACTCTAACATTGTGGTATCAGAGCTATGGCAAAAAATACAACAATGTCCTCCGATTTTCTGGTTCCCCAACTTAGTTATAAAAAAATATGAAAATTGGTGTATTCAAATGAAAGCTTTGGTTGGCTCCCAAGATCTGTGGGATGTGGTAGAGAATGGCTACACCGAACCTGAAAATGAATCGGCGTTGACAAATGCTCAAAAGGAGGCCTTGAAGACCTTAAGGAAGAAGGCAAAGCGGCCTTGTACCTCATGTACCGAGCTCTAGATGAAGGCACTTTTGAGAAAGTTGCGGCTGCCACCACCTCCAACGAAGCATGCGACATGCTCAACAATGCTTTTAAAGGTGCAGAAAAGGTGAAGAAAATTCGCCTCCAAACTCTTCGAGGAGATTTTGAGTTTCTTAGAATGAAGGAATCTGAAGCTATTTCAGATTATTTCACAAGGGTCCTTGTCGTTGTAAACCAATTGAGAAGAGATGGTGAAAAAATTGAAGATGGGCGAGTTGTAGAAAAAATTCTACGTTCATTGGACGCGAAGTTTGATTATGTTGTAGTAGCTATAGAAGAATCAAAAAATTTGGAGGAAATGTCAATAAATGAACTTATGGGTTCATTGCAAGCACATGAACAACGGCTTATGAAGAAAAAGGAGCCGATTGAAGAGGTGCTTCAAACAAAGCTCACCATTAAGGATGATGAAGAAAGATCAAAAGTAAGCAACAACCAAAGATGTCGTGGCCGAGGATGGAATTGTGGCCGTGGAAGAGGCCGCGGACGTGGTCGAGGTCAAAGAGGTGGTCGAGGAGAAGATCAGCAAGATTTTCAAAAATTTAACTATCGAGGTCGAGGAGGACGTTTCCGAGGAGGCATGGCAAGAAATCAACGGTATGACACTTCTAAAGATCGTTGTTATAATTGCGGAAAATTTGGCCATTATGCATCGGATTGTTGGTACAAAGATCAAGTTGAAGAAAAATCAAACCTTGTAAAGGAAGATGAAGATGTGCTCATGTACTATTGTTATCATGTGATGGAGACATTGGCAACCAAGATGCGTGGTATTTGGATACCAGTGCAAGCAACCACATGTGTGGAAGAAAAGAACTCTTTGTTGAGTTGGATGAATCACTGAGAGGCCAAGTCTCTTTTGGGGACAACTCAAAGACTTAGGTGAAAGGCAGAGGTAAAATTTTAATCCGTTTAAAGAATGGATCTCATCAATTTATTCATGATGTCTATTACGTACTGAATATGAAGAAAAATATTCTAAGCTTGGGACAATTACTTGAGAAGGGTTATAATATTTTTATGAAGGACCGAAGCCTAATATTGAGAAATCAACAAAATCATTTGATCACAAAAGTTGATATGTCAAAGAATCGAATGTTTGTGTTAAACATCAAGAATGAAGTTGCAAAGTGCTTGGTTGCTTGTATGAAAGACACTACATGGCTTTGGCACTTAAGATTTGGACACCTTAACTTTGGAGGCCTCAAATTGCTATCCAAGAAAAATATGGTACATGGGCTTCCACAAATTGATCATCCCGATCAATTGTGTGAAGGATGGGTATTTGGAAAGTACTCCAGAAATAGCTTTCTTAAGGAGGCCACATATCATGCTAGGAGGCCGCTTGAGTTGATACATTTGGATGTGTGCGGTCCTATCACTCTTCAATCTTTTGGTAAGCATCGTTATTTTTATTGATGATTTTTCAAGAAAATCCTGGGTGTATTTTTTGAAGGAAAAGTCGGAAGTGTTTGATATATTCATAAGATTCAAGTCTTACATTGAAAAGCAAAGTGGGTGCCAAATCAAAAACTTGGGGACGGATCGTGGAGGAGAGTTCACTTCAATTGCATTCAACAAATTTTGTGAAGATCATGGGATTCGGTGATTCTTAACAGCCCCCATATTCGCCACAACAAAACGGGGTGGCTGAAAGGAAAAATCGAACCATCCTTGACATGGTTCAAAGCATGCTCAAAAGCAAGAATTTACCAAAAGAATTTTGGGCTGAAGCGGTGGAGTGTGCAGTCTATGTACAAAATAGATGTCCAACAAAAGGTGTGGAAGATTTCACTCCTCAAGAAGCATGGAGCGGAAAGAGGCCAAGCGTCTCTCATTTGAAGGTGTTCGGAAGTATTGCCTATGCACATATTCCGGCTCAAGGGAGAACAAAATTGGATGATAGAAGTAACGAGTTTATTTTCATTGGATATGATTCCAAATCCAAAGCATATAAATTATTTGATCCTATTAACTACAAGCTTCATGTTTCTGGAGATGTTGATTTTGATGAAGCACGCACATGGGATTGGAGTAATAAAATTGGCATCATTAAAGGAATGGAGGAACAACCACTATCTTCACTCGAAACACATGACCCTCCATCGTCACCAATTCAAGAGCAGAGGACTTTATCATCTTCCGAATCAAGAATCCAACAATTTGCAATTATTTTGCCTTCTTCTTGATAGTGAGCCACTCATTTTTGAAGAAGCCGTTCAAGAAAAGAAGTGGAAGAGTGCTATGGATGAAGAGATTAGAACCATCGAAAAGAATCAAACATGGGAGCTTGTTACACTTCCCAAAAATCATGAAGCTATTGGTGTCAAGTGGGTATATAAAATCAAGAAAAATGCAAGTGGTGAAATTGAGAAGTATAAAGCAAGGTTGGTAGCTAAAGGCTACAAGCAAAAGGCAGGGATTGGTTATGATGAATTGTTTGCTTCCGTTGTTCGAATGGAGACTGTCCGAATGGTCATTTCTATAGCCGCACAAAATTCATGGAAGATTTGCCAAATGGACGTCAAGTCGGCATTCTTGAATGGACATCTTGAGGAAGAGGTTTACATAGAACAACCCATGGGGTATGTCAAAGAAGAAGAAAAAGACAAAGTCTTGCGTTTGAAGAAGGCCTTGTATGGATTGAAGCAAGCACCACGAGCTTGGAATTCCCGAATTGATTCCTACTTCAAAGCAAATGGATATGCACAATGTCCATATGAGCCGTCACTCTATATGAAAAAAAGTTAATGGTGATATCTTGCTTATTTGCTTGTACGTTGACGATTTGATTTTTACAGGAAATAATCCTCTTATGTTTGAAGAATTCAAGCAAGCAATGGCTCGGGAATTTGAGATGACTGACAATGGCCTAATGTCCTATTTTCTCAGCATTGAAGTGCAGCAATCTAAGAAAGGGATATTCATTTCACAAGAAGGATATGCTAGAACTGTTATCCAAAAATTCAAGATGGAAGATTGCGATGCGGTCAATACACTGATGGAGTGCGGGCTCAATCTATCCAAAAATGATGAAGGTGCAATGGTGGATCCAACTATGTTCAAAAGTTTGGTTGGAAGTTTAAGGTATTTGACCCTCACTGGACCGGAGATTTTGCATGAAGTTGGACTAGTAAGCCGTTACATGGAGAATCCTAGGTCGACACATCTCAAAGCCGCTAAAAGGATTCTTCGCTACATCAAAAGTACCATTACTCATGGTTTGCATTATGTGCCATCAAATGATTTTCAGCTCATTGGTTATGTTGATAGTGATTGGGGTGGAGATATGGATGAATGGAAGAGCACCACCGGTTTTGTATTCTTTTTGGGTGATACTCCTTTCACATGGGTATCCAAGAAGCAACCTATTGTATCTCTCTCTACTTGTGAGGCTGAGTATGTGGCGGCATCATCATGTGTTTCTCATGCTATTTGGCTAAGATGGTTGCTCAAAGAAATTCATTTTAATCAAGTTACGGGTACAAAGATTTGCATTGACAATAGATCGGCAATTGAGTTGGCAAAAAATCCGGTTTATAATAAAAGAAGCAAGCATATAGATGTTCGATTTCATTCAATTCGAGATCATGTGAAGAAAAAAGAGGTTGAATTGGTTCTTGTCAAGTCCGGAGATCAAGTCGCGGATATTCTTACCAAGCCTTTGAAGGCCGAGCTGTTTTACAAGTTCAAAACTTCTCTTGGAATAATTGATGGAAGGAATTTGGTTTAAGGGGGAGTGTTGGAAATATAAACCAATTACATACTATGTATTGGACTGTAGTGGGAGTTGGAAAGTCGGTTTTGAAAGTCTAAGAGAGTAATTGCTTCATTTGACTAGCTAGAATGTTCTCATGTCTTTTATTTTATATCCATGTATGGCAATCAAAAAGCAACGAGAGAAAAATAATTATAATTTTAGACTCCTCATCTCCTTCCTCTCTCAAAAAGTTTATCTTCTTCTTAGTTAAACTCTAACAAATGCTTCATTCCACAGGTTACGACCTTTTAGAGTCCAACTAAACCAGATGTTAATGTCTATCCATCCCACCATTTTTATACAAAGTGTTCCAGCACCCTAGATTGCACCATACAACAGAAAAAAGGATATAAGTGACCCGAGATGAGTCAGGCATCTTCATCGTGCATTTGTGCACCTTTGTGTTTTCCAAACTCAGACATAGGAGAAAAATATCCAGGGAAGAGTTCCCAAAGCAGCAAGCACACTCGGTTATTGCTTTAGCATTGTCCCAATTGCAAACCATGCTGAGTCTAACCGTCAGAACCCCACACTCTAAAAATCAATTAGGAGAAAGATGTAAAGAACTATCCACTACAACCAAAGGAATTGCAAACTACCACTGCCCAGTATCCAAAGAAGACTCCTGATCTCTGAACTGACTCCTATTACCCCAAAAAAATTCTGTACCTCACCGCACAACGAAGAAAAATACTAACCCACTAAAGCAACTAAGACAGAAAACAAAAACAATCTTTGACCCAAACTCCACAAAAAAACCTACGAGAAGTCTATTTACACCATAGAGATCTGCCCTCTAATTACCTGGAGGCGTGGCCACTTGCACCCCTTTGCCACAAACATACTCTTTGTTGCCCCAACATCGTCGTCGAACCCTATCCCAAATACATCACCTATTGACAACGCTTCGTCAATCTCTTCAGAAATATACCCTCTTTCCACAGCTGCCCTTGAGTTCTCTTCCACAGCTTTGCCTTTACCTTTGATTCCATTGGTGTTGTAACTGTGGATTGATTAGTTCACACCGGTCTGAAGTTTCCGAAGTGTTAGAAACCAGCTTCCATAGACCCTAAACTTGTCATTGGTTGGCGTTGGGCTGGGCTGGATGCAAAGCGGCCATACCCATGTGCTCTGGTCGGTAATAAACAGGGATTCTGCAGGAAACAATCAACATTTCATGGATTGAACCTGAACTGTTTCGGTTACTTGTGGTGGTGGGTGCAGTGTATGTGAGCCCCCCATCTAAAGCCAACCTCCGGCCTTTGAAGAGGATTTATCTCAAGTAGCTGCTCAGTTTCAAGTAATTGTTACTATGGCTAGTGATAACATTTTAGGGGCTACATTTTGCTAGATTCAATTGGGAATCAAGTATAGAGAGGAGCTTTATAGTTTTAAATTTAGTCTCCGTAATAAATTGGACTACCAGACTTCTTTTCAGAAACCCGTAAGGGCCAACCTGTTGCAAAATCCATCAACTAAAGAAAATCCTTTATAAAACTTGTCTTCCAATTATTTCTTCCAACCAACAAGACAAACTTGCCACCGAAAAGTAATGATTTCATTATTCCTTTCCCAAAGTTTTTTGGTTGATGCGCAGTGTTAATTCTCCTTGTCTGCAATTTCCCCCCCCAAATAATAACTTTTTGAGTTTCCTTGCAAACCAAGAAAAAAAAAGGAAAAGTAAACTCGATTTTTTACTTATATGTTTTTATTTGAAAAATGACACCATTTCTCCTTCCTTTTACGCCTACCTAAGGTGCATCCAAACATACCAAAAAACCAGCCATGAACCATTCCCTGCTTCCTTTCTGAATCCAATAAAATAAACATGCACTCCCTCGTGGATATGCAAGTATACAGACCCCCGACTTTGGCTTCTTACTCTGTTAAAGTCTATCAGACAATCCAGAGCTCCCTACTGCTTAGGGACAGATGCAGTGGCGAAAGGAGAAGTATTCAGTCATGGAGATTCACTTTAGGTTGAGGATAAAGAGTTTCACTGCACTATCTAAGAAGCAAGATGATGTGGTTTTGACAGCCTCGAGGTAACCTAAAGATTGTTGAATTGGGTTATGATTATCTTGGGTTCTGATTATTCCATCATGAAGATTGTCACAAGGCTCGATGGATGGTCCCTCTGTGGCAGGAGAGTCTTTATCCGCTCACACAGAGATTGAGCCTCAGCTTCAAACCATTCTTAGCCACCATTGCTTTGACTGCCGTGTGGGCGTCACTCCATCTTCCGATGGAGTATTTGTTAGAAGAAACTCTTCCTGCAATAGCTAGGAAAATGAAATCCTAGGGTAGATGGCAAATTAAAACTTTAAACCAAATGAAAATAAACCAGAAATGCACAATCACAAAATAAAGAGAGAGAGAAATAGAGAGAGTGCACCCGAGATTTATAGTGGTTCGGTCACTCAAGGACCTACTCCACTCCACCAAGACCTCTTGGTGATTTCACTACGGATTCCCTTAATGACGGGGAATCAACCCAATTACAAAAGTTCGGCTCCGCCTTGCAAGACTCGCCACGAACCAGAGAAAGCTCCGCGTCTCCAACACTCGCTCTTGAGATGGCTACGCGTCTCTTCGCACTTTCCAAAATACAATGTTCTTCAAAGAAAGAAAATTAAAAATCCCTTTACAAGGGTTACAAAGGATAGATGAAGATGTACAAAATATAAGCCTAATCCACTTCCTTGGTTAGAGATGAGAGAGGCACTAAAATACTTTGGTTTGATCTTTTAGATGTTCAAGATAATGCAAAAAGATGTTTAAGAAAGGTTTAGATAATGTATATATAGCCCATTTGAAAATATGACTGTTTGGGGGTAAAATTGTAAAAAACGGAGTTGAAAAAGTCAACGAGAAAAAGCCCCAACGGCTCTTTTGCCAGGCCGCGGCGGTTGATCGGGCTACAACGGTCGCCCACCCTTATCGGGCGCCTTTTTTATTTTCAAATTCTCTATCGTCGCGGTCGTCTGGCGAGGACTACCTGTTCGCTCAAAAAATGCGGCTCAAAACCTTTACGCGGTCGACCGACCCTTGGCGGTCGTCCGCTCACAGCATGCTGGATTTGTTTCTGTCTAAACAGAAACCTATCCGCGGTCGTCCGGGACTACCCCGGTTGACCGGCCCAATAAATTTCGAGATGCCTGGAATTCCAGGTTCCATCTCGCGGTCGCCCAGCATAGCCCGGTCGACCGACCCTGTATGAAATTCCTTTTTTTTTACTTTAAAAACTTTAGGGACTTTTGGGCCATGGTCTTTGGGATTTATTCCTACATTTTCAAATTTATTTTCAAATACATTTTAACCTATGTTTAGTGCCTTTGACATCTCTGAAAACAAGGAGAGGAGTACAAACTCTATTAACTTGAAAAGCACTACAATCTACTCTTGATCTTCAAGGCTTCAAGTCCACCATGCTTCTTGGATCATCCTAACTTTGACACTCCAAATGCATTCCAATTTAGCTTCAATGCCTTGATCCAAGCTTCCTTGATTGCATACTAATGAGATCTACAACTTAGACAATAAAAAACACGTTAGTGATATAAAATCACTTGTGTATGGAATCATCAAAACAAGAAGGTAATGCCAAGGTTGGAACCATTGGGCTTACAGAAAATTAGTTGGCTGATTTGCACGGACCACACCACTTACGAGACAGGGATGACTTGAGATTGATCTCAGTAAGTTCCTTCTTCAATGAACATTCCTTGGTCCCGTAGAGGATTAGTTGTGGGAGGACCTCAACGAGTCACTTTATGATATTACATTGTTGGTTATGGTATGGGTTTGTGTCTCGTTTTCCACATTGAATTGGGCCTATTTTAGTTTGACTAGTAATGTTCTTATTGCCTCCTGGTTTGAACAGGAAAGAAAGAAATAGATAGAAGATTCTTATTGTAATTGCCTAGTGTAATGAGGTTGTTGGTTAGGTGTCTTGTATCCAACTAAAATAATATAATCATGAGTAAATAAACAATTGGCCAAAATAAAACCATCTTGGCCACCGTCGCCTCACCTTGTAATTACCTAGTGAGAAAGTGAGTTTTCTCTTTTATTTCTCTTGTATACAGCCTTGGTTGAGAGAAGGAAAAGGGTTACGATTTATGGGTTTTTGGTTAATCCTGTTGTATCCTTATCAATGAAGCATGGATACGGGTACGGGGTGCGGGTACGACACGATACGGGTACGTGGATATGTGATTTAAAAAAAAAGAGGATACGGGTACGTTGGGGGTACGCTGAATATAATATACTTTTATATTTTATTATATATTTATAAAAATAAAAAAATAAAATATTTTGTTAAAGAATTCAAACAATTTAATTAGGGAACAATCAAATAGCAATAACATCGCCAAAATCTAATATTACTTCACCAAAATCTAATATTACTTCGAAGTTCTTAGATTTTTAATTACGGAATATATATATATATATATATATATATATATATATATATATATATTTATATATATTCAACCGCCCCCCTTCCCCCCCCTCTCCCCCCTCTTTGTTAATTGGGACAACCCCTCTCTTGTAAATATGTAATTCTCGATTTAATTCGAACTGGGTGCGCACCTGATACGCACACAAACTCCCAAACTAGATTTTAGTTTTGTTTGTTGTTTGGGTGCGTAGTACGCACCCAAAGAGCACCCGCACCTGACACGGGTGCGTGGGCCTTCGGAGAGTACCCATGCTTCTTAGATCCTTATGCTATCTCTTCTCTCATAGTGGAAGATCGGATCTCGTCTTGTGAATGTAGCTGTCATTGCCGAGCTACTTATGTCTTGTGTTTGCGCACATTGCTTATTTTTATTATGATTCTATTACTTTGCACGTGATCCGATTGATTAGTCCTTTCGAATTTTATACAAATCAATATCAGAGACGTGGTTGGATCGCTCATGGGTGGAGCTGTGATTGGAGCATTCGTGTGTGGAATTGTGGTTGGAGCGTTCGTGGGTGAAGCTCTGGTTGGATCGTGGTTAGAGCGATCTTCAGTGAAGACCGATCAAGAATGCTGGAGTTTTAATATCGGGATATAGATTCGATCAGTGAATGAAGTTTAATTGCAGGTGAGGCATTGTTTCTCTTCGTTTTGGTGTTTGAAAACTAGAGGTGATTGGAGGAGCTTTCAATCAATTATCTGCAATTTTTATATGGTTCTGATTAAACCAGATCATGTTTGCGGGATCTATGATAGATAGCATCAATCAGCTTGCCGGTTGTGATCAACGATTTTGATTGGTGTGGTTTGACATTAGCTTGATGTTCGGTAGAGTTTGACAAGCGATGGGTACTGTTAGGCATGGTTTTAAATTTTGACCGAAATCCGAAATTTCGGATTTCGGTGGAGACCGACACCGAAACCACAAAAAACCGAAACAGTCATTTATTTAAGCCGAAATTTCGATTTTGCCCGAAATTTAAACCAAAAAACCTTTTTTTTATTTTATTATTTTAATATTTTACTGAAATTTCGACCGAAATTCCGAAACCGGTACCGAAACTGAAAGTTTAAACCTTGCTCTTAGGTTCTTGTTAAGTTTTTTTAGATGGGCAGGTGGCTTGTGTGATCAATGCTTAAAGTTGCGGAGCAACATGTCACCTTGTGTATGGGTTCCATGATCGGTGTTTGGACCACTGATTGAAACTCATAAGATGTCAATCAAGGTAAACATGCTGAAGAAAAAGAAAGAAAAATCTTATAATCAAAAGAATGCCATCTGATTGGAAATCTAGAAATAGGAGGATGAGATCTATGATCAACGAAAAGAGCATCCAATGTCCCAACTCATACCTGGCGGGATTGTGCAAAGTGAGTTGATAAGTCGGACAATAGTGCTGGAAATACAACAGTGGTGGTAATTGATGAGTAGAGCGAAATATTTGCAGTTACTTTCAAAGTCTCCATAGTTTCTTTCAAAGTATCCATAGTTTGTCACATTTTCCCTCATGATAAGTGGGTTATATATTCAAGGTGCTTTATTCATGTATGCTCCATCATGGAATATTTTAATATGTTCTATGAGAGAGGAGAAGGTATTGTGTCCTTTGGTGATGGACTTGTGACATATGAGATTTGAGACTCAGAAGATCTGAATTTTTTTTAATAGGTAAGCTGGGATCGAACCTCCAACCTCAGGGTATGGAAATCAGAATGTTCGATGAAGTTATTCACACTTTAGGTGGTATGACGTACCTTGCATCCTTGCCAATAGCCAAATGGGCCTAGGGAGATAGGCCCAGAGGGTAGCAAGGTGCCACCGCAATCCCAAAGATGCAAAGGAATCTGGTGTTGCTGGGCTGAATGAACTCTATGGGTTACAGGTATTCAGCTGCAAGTGAAGCCATGAAAATTATATGCGGTTGTATTGTTCTGATAACATAAAAGAAGCGTGACAGTATAGCATCTGGTAGGGAGGGAACACGATGATAGGTAGTGTTCCTAGTACCTCGATGATTGATTAAAATTGAGTGAAGTGTGTGCAAATATGGTCAGCTGCAGTAAGGAAGAAGATGATCCAATGGTGTATGTAGGTGTGCTTCTGAAGTCTATTGGTGGTTTGTGACACTAGCAAATCTTCAGGTGGCTAGGAACGAGCCAATGCGGAGATTGTTGGGATTGTGTCTAGTTTCTTACATTGAGTTTGGCCCATCCGAGTTTGACTAGGAGTGTGATTCTCTTGTTTTTTTGCTTGAATAATAACGACTTTTTTGTTGAGTTACCTAGTGTAACTAGGTTCTAGGCTAGATTTTTGTATCCTGGTTGGAGATAGAGATAGAGATAGAGATAGAGAGAGAGAGAGAGAGCGGGGTGGGGGTGATGGTGGTAGGGCCCATAGATTGTTGGGGGCGACTGTATCACAATCAGATTTCGGGCAGAGAAGAGGATGCAAAATTACATTGCGGAAATCAGGGATGTGGTAAGAGTAATTCGTCCCAAAATTGTTCACAGGAGGCGATCTGCAAACAAAAAGGCGGATGCTTTGGCTAAAGAAGGTGTCCTTCTGGAGTCACTGGTTGTAGTCACACCACCTGTGGTGCGAGAGGGACTGCAGATTGTAGCAAGTTCAATGTATTTCCTGTCACCAGATGTACTATGTATATTGCTCCGGGGGACATCTTGTCCCTATTGATGTAATTTCTCTATTTTTTTTTTGAAATGGCTATTGATGTAATTTCTCTATTATAAAAAAAAAAGTTGTAGTAGTAGTAGATGACTTAGATTTTTACCCTATACATAAGGTAGTAAATACCTTATGAAATGGTGATCAAAGGTGAGAGAAAAGAGGTAAGGGCTTATTATGCCTTCCGTTAACCTCTGTATTGGGACATCTTGTCCCACTCTTTTGCATTTATAAAATTCTGTTAATTTTTTTAAAAAAAAGAGGTGAGAGAAAGGAGATGTTTCCTCATGGTTTTATCATATGGTGAGAATATGAGTCTCTTTTATTTCTCTTGTAAAGAGAGGTGTGCCGTCTCGATTTAGAGAGAAGGGAAAAAGGTTGCAGTTTTGAATGATCGGATTGATTAGGCCAGTCGATTTTTTTGCGTACATAAAATGTGGATTGATTGGCCATGTAGAGTACGAGTGCGATCAGGAATCTTGGTCGAGGGAACACAATGTGAGGCTTCTAAAAATCCAAGGAGGATGCCTGATTTCAGGAGGATCAATGGATGACAATTAAAGAAGCAAGGGAAGAAACTTGAATCGATGGACTTCAAATGGTTGTCCAATGTGTATGACAGTAATCAACCTTCGAGTCATTCTCCGCGCTTCCGGCTATGCCAGGTGGTATCAAACCTTTACTATGTTCCATGGCTTCCTAGGAAGAACGAGAAGATTAAGCAACTGTGATGATAGAGATGTTCAATGCTCTCTAGGTTGTTGTTAATCAAAAAACAAATTAATTGGCACGATTGAATCACCTTGAGCGCCATCAACCCCTTATCGCGATAGTCATTGATGACGGTACGCTCAAGCTCTACACAAGTTCCACAGCTCGGCCCTAGAGTTTGTTATTTTCTCGACGAGGGTTACTCTAGCGAGGAGGAACTCGACGGCATCTTCCATTTGACATACTGGTGGTCACGTTCTGCAAGTAGCATCAAGCAGCCTCTCGTCATTATCACTACTATAGTAAGGTAGATTTGCCCGAGTTTAATGGCCAATTTCACATAGAAGATTTATTCGATTGGCTTGCGGTGGTCGAGAGATCTTTTGACTACATGGAAGTACATAAGGAAAAGAAAATGTAACTCATGACTATCAAGCTTAAGGGAGTTACTTCATCATGGTGGGATCAACTCCAACTCCCTCGTACAAGGATGCGAAAGTGACCAATCCGGATGTGAGCACGGAGCATCAAATCCTTCGTGAGTGGTTTCTATGTATTGATTATGATCAAGTACTCTTACTCAATTCAACTCAACTCAACTAAGCCTTTGTCCCAGACTAGTTGGGGCTAGCTAATGAATCCTTTAGAAATTTTCATCAAGAACGTGAAAGGATCTACTCGGCTCAAATTGACTATGTGTAATCATGACACTTGTTGGGTTCGTCTACATGGATCATTTTCTTCCATTCTCTCCTATCCACGGTCGTGTTCTTTGTTGTGTTCCTAGCCCTCAAGTCTTTCCTCACTGTTTCTAACCAAGTTGTTTTCGGTCTGCCCGTACCTCTTTTTACTCCATCAACTTTTCTCACTGGAGCATCCAAAGGTCGACGTTGGATATGCCCAAACCATCTCTTCATTTCATAGAAAAGTGGCAAAGTTTACGGCCGGCTGCCAACCTGACGCTAACCCTCCTCCTTTATCCTGGCTTGGGACATGATTTGAACAACACAGACGGAGTTATGATCAAGTACTCTTCTATTAGTAAAAACATTGCTGCAAAGGTAGTAGACCAGACGAAGATTATACAGAGGAATTCAATGACCAGTCGTCTAGGAAAAATATTTTGGAGATCAGGATAGAATGTGTATCACTCTACATCAGAGGTCATCGTCTGGAAATCTAATACCAGGTCACTCTCCACTCAATTTGGACGCTATCTGATGCCGTGAGGATGGCAGAGCAAGTGGAGACCATGCTCAACCGGTTGACCCATGGAACTTCTTACGTGAGTCAAGCCGTGGTAAAGGCACCACGAGCGGCGGTTCCGATGGCGAAAAAAGAAGGCAATTTTGAATTCTCTTGCCGGAACAAGCAAGCATGCCTAGGTGTTCCGGCAACGACCCTTGTTCCATGGTTTGTTTTTTCGAGTCACTGTTCGAGCAACCGATCGTTTGCTACAAGTGGAATCAGTTGGTTACCAATCCAACTAGTGTACTCAAGACGGTCAACGTACTACCAATTCAGCCCTTGGTGATGAGCATGAAGAGGATGATCTGGAGGAGTGTGATGAAGAGGAATACGAAGAGGAGCCATATATAGAAGAAGATCTCATCCTTACTAATTGTGCTGCTGGGTGTTTCTTGGTGATGCAACGTATCGTGTGCACACCAAAAGTAAAGGACTTAACTCAGCAGAACAATGTCTTTAGATGCAAGTGCATGATTAAGAGAGAGTTTGCAATGTCATCGTTGATGGAGGTAGCACAAGAACCTCGTTACATGGTGGAGAAGTTCAAATGAAAGACAGTCGCATCATATACCCTACAAGCTCGGTGGGATTTCAATAGGGTACAAAAAGAAGGTAATTGTATGTTGTAGAATCACTTCTGAAATTGGCGCCATCCATTGTTGGGGAGGCCTTGACAATTTGATTAGGACTTCTTTTATAAGGAAAGGGATACTATCTTTATTGTTCGTCAATACAATAAGAGTTATGCCCACCTTTGATGGATGAGAACCCCATTTCTTCTCACTACAGAGCTTATCAAGTGAGAAGCCGAAGCAGTGGGATCTTGCTCTAGCTCAAGCCAAGTTTGCATAAAATAACATTAAGCGTTGGTTTTTTACCGTTTGAAGTTGGTACGAGTGGATTCCAAAGCATACTTTAGATTTGGTGCCTTTACTGAGTTCCATAGGTGAGATTCTAAAGAAGATCAATGATAACGTATAAAAAAAGGGCGTCCCAGTGCACGAGGCTCCCGCCATTGCGGGGTCTGGGGAGGGCTAGATGTACACAACCTTACCCGTGCTCTTTACAGAGAGGCTGTTTCCGTGACTCGAACCCGTGACCACCAGGTCAGAATGGAGCAACTTTACCGTTGTGCCAAGGCTCACCCTCTATCAATGATAATGCATATGCCAACTTTACCGTTGTGCCAAGGCTCACCCTCTATCAATGATAATGCATATGCCTTATATTTACAGAAAGAGTTTGTGATATCCGAGACTCTACGGCAACATCACCAATGAACTCAAGTTCAAGTAATCTTCACTGATGTAGTCATGTCTCTCTTGTACATGGGGATAAGAATTTAAACAATCCAAGTTGCAACACATTTCTGTTGCAAGACGTTTCTGTTGCAAAGATTGAGTCATAGTATTAATTCCTATTTAATGTTTGCCATTCAAAAAAAAAAGTTTGCTAGGAGTTTAGGGGTTTGGATAGTTGTCCAATGTGTGTGTTAATAGAAGTCTAGTTTTTTAATACATATGGAGTTAAAAAGTTTTTGAGTAGAAACTAGGGAAAACTACTAAAAACCCCCCTAAATAAAAACTTATCTACACAAATCACCCCAAAAATTTCTTAATTACCAATCGGGCCATGAATAGCTTTTAATTTTGCCTTTTACCCATTGTACCCTTATATCACCCTTACAAATCCCTAAATCTCTCCATCCATTAATTGTTTGAACTCTCTCTCTGAGAAATTATATTGGATGGCCGTGCATGCACGTGTAGCCCAAAAAATACAGTGGGCCCACATTATTTTGGTGATCCAAGCCATTCATTTGTTAGTCCCTGACGTGGATAGGATGTGCCCAGAAAATGACCTCCATAGGATGATTCTAACCCTCCCAATCCCCATTTTAAATCTAAACAAATCGGAGGATTAGGAGCATCCTACGGAGGAGATATTCTGGGCACTAGACCTGGCAAACGGTTCGGTCGGGTCGGGTCGACCCACGGGTCATGCGGGTTGCGGGTCAGCAAACACGTGACCCGTGCCCAGTGTGGGTGGGTCGGGTCGACCCGCGGGTTACTCGCATGTTTTGCCAAAAATGAGTTTTTATTGAGCGGTGATAAATTCACCCCCTTCTATGTATGGATTCACCCCCTAATTTTCAAAATGGACGGTATAGCCTACACCATAGAATGATCCAAACCGACCATTTGGTGGGCCACAACATAAACAGATCATGCCCCAAAAAACTTTGCAATAGGATGATCTCAACCGTTCGATCTATAGAAGTTTCCATATTGTCAGTCCCTCTTTAGATTGGAGGGGTAGAATCATCCTATGCTAATGAATTTTTGGGCACAACAATATGGAGTGTATTCATGCATAGTAAATTAGTAGTGGCCATCCCATGAGCTACTGGAACTCTGGAAGTTGGGAGTCCTCAGAAAGTGAGATGCTGTTGGATCAAAATTATCAAGCGTGGGATGATCAATACGTGTTTCTACGGCCCTTCATCATGTGACTATTTTCTTTTCCGACATTAACAAAAAAAGTTAGAAGGGCTGATTTCCAGACACAAGTGCACTATTCCAGCCCCAATCTCAATACTTCAAATAAGCTTTATTAATTCAAATATAGAACAGTGACACTGAACTTGTGTGCTAAAAACAGACTTCAAAAGCTACAGTAGTTCAAATGTAAAACAATAACATTGAACATGTGTGTTCGGACAAATTCAAACCTCTTCTCAGATTCTCAAGCAAGCATGAGAAATCTAAACTTATCAATACAACAGAATAGATTGGTCCCTTAAATTTCATCATCCCATAGTTCTTTGACATTTTTGTAAGGACCAAGCTCATGAATAAGAAACTGACCATCAATTAGCCGTCTCTGCATCATTAGATAACATAAAAAGATTATTAGATGTGTTGAAGAGAGCAGATACAAAAGCGCCTTCCCTACATTCAGCTGTAAGTGTTGTATCCATATATGCTCAGCAACTAATTTCAACAGCCAACCTAGACTTAAATCAACTAGATAACTAGCCAAGGAAACCAAATTAATCAACAATGATAAGTGGTCTAAGGAAGAAAAATATTTATGTTGGGTTAGAAGTAAAGTATTGATGTTGAAGAAAATATGTACTTGCCTGTTTGATTTCAGAGAACTTTGTGAGCAAGTGCTCAGGGGTAGACCAATCAAATATATCAAAATTTTCCTTTATCCTCTCTTCATTTGTGCTCTTAGGCACTACACTCTGACCAATTTGAAGGCCCCCAACGAAGAGCAACTTTTCCCAGTGTCTTTCCCAATTTCTCTGCAACCAATTTGAAGGCCCCCAACGAAGAGCAACTTTTCCCAGTGTCTTTCCCAATTTCTCTGCAACCATATTCAGAACACTTTATCACACTTTATCTGATCCATGTCATGCACACATATAATTATACTACAAAGCCTATATAAACCTACAAGTATATAATTATACTACAAACCCTATATAAACCTACAAGTATACTACTAAACACAATTAACTAAAAGATAACCTGCCAAGTACACAATTTAACATTGAAACAAGAAGCACATACAAGGTACAAGTCTCCGTAATCAAGCTACAGCTCTTGCAAAGTTATATGCACTACCACAGGCACATCTTCAGGATGGCTAGACCTGTGAAATTCACTTTTCGTTGTTTATATGGAAAAAATGGATGGGTGTATTAAAAAAAATTAATCCAAACTGCTACCAGCACACTGCAAGTGCCTCTAATGTTTTACTACTCAATCAAAGAAGCCAACCAGAGTTTGGAAGGAATCCACAAATCCTCACGTTCACTACACCATCTTCAAACAGCTTCTTCAAAGCCTTACCAATCTACAATTACAACAAAAACTTGATTAAATGAAGCAAAATTGTGAGATGGAGAAGATACCTTAGTCAAGAGCACACCATTCACCAGGCTGAGCTTCTACAAACTCGAATGTAAAAAAACATCACGAGCAAAATATAATCTTAGAAACATCATAGAAACATAATCCCCATTACCCAAATATCACGAGCAAACTGAATCCATAAAAACATCATAGAAACATAATCCCCATTAACAAAATATCACGAGCAAACTGAATCCATAAAAACATCATAGAAACATAGTCCCCATCAAATCCATAAGTAAGACATCATAGAAATATTTAAAATAATCATAGAGTCTATGCTTTAGAGTTGTGACAGTCGTCTCCCACTGCCGATACGATGAAGAAGGCTCCTACAATGAATAGAAAGTATACCAAATCAATGAATAGAAACTATAGCAAATCGATGAATAGAAACTATTGGGAAACAACAAATAAAAACTATACCAAATCAATGCATAGAAACTATACCAAATCAAATGACATCGGTGGTAGTTGATCCTCTTGATTCCGAAAGAGAAATCTTGGATAATGGTACTACGAGTTGTTCATCAGTAGGATCTTCACCTACATTTAACAAATGTAAGTAATTAAATACCATAAGATCTTCATCTAGTAATTATTAGCCGTCGTAAATATTTCAAAAAATATTATTAGTGCTATGGACTATGGTAGGTAAGCTAAATATTAAAACTTACATTGAACTTCATAACCAAACATCCAATTGCGAGTGCAAATTATGGTTTTGGCATTTTCTGGTCTTAGCGAGCTTCGATATTTGGTGAGAACTTTAGCTCCAATGCTAAAAGCCGATTCCGAAGTAACGGTAGTTATTGGTACACTCATGAGATCACGTGCCATCCTAGAGAGAATATGATATCTACCAGCATTGTCTTTCCAATACTCTAAAATATTCAAATGTTGTTTATGATCAAACTTTGTCTCCTCCAAGTAGAGGTCTAATTCTGACTTCTTAGTGGTACAAAATTCACTCTAATAGTAATCAAATTCCTACATGAGAGAAATATCAAATATATTTAAGGGGAATAGATAATTAGATATTCAACTTCTTAAAAAATTAAATACAATAAGAATATTTAAAAAGTGTAACTTACACTAAAGTCATCATCAATACAAATGTCGCCACTAGTCATAGCTGAAGCATGATTCGAGGTATCCACAGAGAATTGGGAAACATATTCTTCAAAAAGTGAACTCAAAGCCACTCGGACACATGCCACCTTTTCCTTGTGTGTGTTGTCATCAATCTTCTTATAGCAAAATTCCACCATATTCATCTTGTACCGAGGATCTAGAACGGCAGCCATGGCTAGCACAATACTGTAAGACTCCCAATATTTCTCAAACTTTGGGATCATATGATTTGCTATGCTACTAATTACATCATCTGCACTTTCATTCTCTTCAAGTAAACGGATTTGAATCTTCCACACACATTGAAAATATAAGTTTGCCGTTGGGTAATCGGAACCCGAAAAAAGCATCATAATGTCATAAAACGGCTTCAACATTTTACAAATTTCCTCCCTATTTTTCAGTCATCAGTTGATGGACAATAATTGTACCCTGGTTCTATCAAAGCATAACGTTAAAATGCGAGACGATATTTGATGGTACTTTCAAGCATAAAAAAAGTGGCATTCGACCTAGTCGGTACATCCATATGCAAACCCATTGAGTGTCTCACACTAACTTGTTCACAACACTCAGCAAACTTTATTATCCTACCCTCAGAACCTTTGACATACTTGACACTTTCTCTAATCTTGTGTATAGCTACATTAGCAATCTTCAAACCATCTTGAATAATTAAGTTCAAGATATGTGCAGAACATCTAACATGAAGATAATTACCCTTACATAACAAAGCATCTTGCACACTAAGTTGGTTTTTCAAGATTTCTTGCATACTATCATTGCTAGATGCATTGTCTAAAGTAAGAGAACAAATTTTTTTCTCAATTCTCCAATCCTTCAAGAATTGAAACACTTTATCTGCCAAAAGGACACCGTTGTGTGGAGGGGAAAGTGACAAAAATTGAGAATTTTACTATGCAAAATCTAATTCTCATCTATATAATGTGCGGTAAGACAAATGTACCCCTCGGTTGTGATGGATGACCATACATCTGAAGTGAGACATCCTACTTGTAACTCTCCCCAAATCAAGCTTAAGCCTTTCTTTATCTCTTATATATTTTCAAGTTCAAGCAATCAGATTTAGAAGTGTTCCTACAATAGGGTTTTACATCTTGATTCAAATAGTTGTGAAGATCCCTTGTACCTTCATGTTCAACTAATGAAAATAGATAATTATGTTTTATAATAGAAATTGCCACCTTCTCACGATAAGGTTCTTGAGAAATATTTTTGGCACGTAAGGATGTAGCATAGCCTATATGCATTTGATTTACATCCTTATTGGTGCGTCATGTACATCTTCCAACCATTTCAACATGCTTTTTTAAATTTCAAGTCCCATAAGTATTACTACCTATGGCAAAACTTTTTGGGCATACCTTGCACTTTGGTCTCTCTTTTCCATTCTCATCTTCATAGATTTCAAAGTCATCCCAAATACTAGATTTGCGTTTAGAATTTTTACCGGTAGTAGCAATACTTGGATCTTGAGAAGGACCTTCGCCATCACTTTCCTCATTCATAGGAGAGTTGGTGTTCATAGACTCCATAAGGCCTTCAAAATAAAATTAAAAAATACATGCTTAAAAAAGAGTTTCCAGAAGACTAGATTATCATCACAACATAAGGAGTGAAGGATCATACCTTGAATGCTTGAATGAAAGATAAGGCTACCAACTCAAGTAGAATTTTTGAAACAGTTACGTTCGTTTCTTCTAAAAAACTCAAGTCACCTCAAACCCTAAAACAGAAAGAGAGAATGAGAAATGAAACTTAAGTACTGTGAAAACAACCAATAACTTCAAAAACTTAAGCTGTTAGAGTTGGTGTTATTCGATCAGTTATGCTTCAACAGGTAATTTAGAATTCAACTTCATCTATGAGGCGAAACAACGTTTCATTTGAAAGGTGAATTGTGTGCACTTAAAGTCCATTGGCAAAGAATGACTCATCTTCCACATTTTTGTGTTTGAATTTATAAGAAATTGAGTTCAGTGCCTTCAAAATTAGTGATTTGGTGTTCTGAATCTACTAGAAATTTGAATATCATGCGTTAAAAAAGTTAAACTATTCGAGCTCACATAAAATTCATCATGATCTCTATCAAATCCAATTTAATTAATTTCAGAACTCTAACTCGTAACATGAAAAAAACGAAAGAAAAATATAACACCTAAGAGATCTAGATATTCTGCCATAGAAAAGCACATAAACCGCCATAAAAAATCAAAATTTCGGAATTCAGATTCTAGATTACAACTGATCTTCATGAATTTCTTTCTTAAATCGATTGGCAGATCTATAAATAAAGGAGGATTTCGGAAAATTTCACTAGAAAATAGAGATTCTCATACGAACAAAAGTAAATTATAAATGATAGATCATACGAGAAATCCAAAAAATGAAATTAAAGAAGAGAAAGGAATTTGTAGAAATCAGACCTGGAATGCTACTTGAGCGGATCTGGTGGAGAAGAAGATGAGTTTTGGAATGGGTTAGATAGAAATGGTGTTGAGATGATGATGGTTATGGGGAAAAATGAAATGGGTTTGGTTGTAGTGGTGGTGGGTTTCAAAGGGGTAACATGATGGAGAAGGTGGTCGGAAAGGGGAAACGGAGCGCCGGCGGGAAGGAACCGATCGGAGAAGATGCTCGGATCCGTCCAATGAAAATGAGAGAGCCCCCTTCAAACCCTAAAACAGTTTAAACAAAAGATAGAATGAGAAAATAGAAATGGCCTCTCTTTTATGTTTTACTCTTTTAAATCCCCAGCTATGAACTGAGCCCTTGATCACATTTTTTCTTTTAAAATAAAAAATGTTAAAAAAAGGCTAAAAACTAGCGGGAACCCGCGGGTTGACCCGACCCGTGTTTTTGCGGGTTGGGTGACCCGCAGGTCAGTTTTGACGGGTCACTAAAAAGCCAACCCGTACCCGCAAATTTACGGGTGAGCCGGGTCGACCCGCGGGCATGGGTCGCGTTTGCCAGGTCTACTGAGCACTTCCTATCAACGTCAGGGACCAACAAATGAATGGCTTGGATCACCAAAATAATGTGGGCCCACTATTTTTTTGGGTTGCACGTACATGCACGGCCAAAATTTCTAAAATTTCTCAATTAAGAGCGCCAGAGAGAGAGTTCAAACGATACTTATTGATGGAGAGAGAGAGAGAGAGAGAGAGAGAGAGAGAGAGATTAATGGATGGAGAGATTTTAGGGACTTGTAGAGAGAGATTAATGGAGGGAGAGATTTTAGGGACTTGTAGAGAGAGATATTAATGGATGAAGAGATTTTAGGGACTTGTAAGGTGACGTAAGAAAGGGTAAAATGGGTAACAGGCAAAATTAAAAGTTATTTATGGCGTGATTGGTAAATAAGAAAATTTTGGGGGGATTCGTGTAGATATGTTTTTATCCAGGGGGTTTCTAGTAGTTTTCCCTAGAAACTATAGGCTTTATACATAGGACGTGCAAGGGATATCTTTTCACAATTTCTAGTTTTAGTTTTTTACAAAAAAAACTTTCATGTTTTCGAAGGCCGATTATTCTCGTCTTTTATGGATTCGAAGAACAATCCTCTGTGGATTCAAAGGTCTACTTATCGATGGTTGATGGTGATGAACCTTCAACCAAGGTTTTAAATTTCGGTTTCGTAATGCGTTTCACGAGTCGAAATTTCGGTCGAAATAAAGTAACATTCCGGGTATATCCAATTTCGATTTCGGTATAGATAGAAACCCGAAATTTCAGTCCGAAATTTCGGATTTCGGTCCAAATGTAAAACCTTGTCTTCAACTCATTCTTCGCCCTTCTGGGTTACGCCTTCTCTCTCTCTCTCTCTCTCTATATATATATATATATATATATATATATATATATATATATAGAGAGAGAGAGAGAGAGAGAGAGAGAGAGAGAGAGAGAGAGAGAGAGAGAGAGAGAGAGAGAGAGAGAAGGGTTCCTGAGGTGGCGCTCACAAAACATAGGGGCCCACTTTGTTTGGATGATCCAAAGCATACATTTGATAGGCCCTCACATAGATAGGGTGCCCACAAAAAATCAACTTCATAGGATCATCCTAACCCTTCCATTTGTGGAGGTTAAAATGGATGGGTATAAACCTCCATAAATCTATCAAATGAATGCTTTGGATCATCCAAACAAAGTGGGCCCTTTATGTTTTGTGAGCGCCACCTCATATAAGGTAGCGCTAGCGCCACCTCAGGAACTGTTTACTCATATATATATATATATATATATATATATATATATATATATATAGAGAGAGAGAGAGAGAGAGAGAGAGAGAGAGAGAGAGAGAGAGAGAGAGAGAGGCCCACATTCTTCGAACCGTGGAGGTAAAAAATGGACAGATTTGTGAAGGTTTATACACATCCATTATACCTCCACAAATCGTAGGGTTGGGATGATCCTATGGAGCTGATTTTTTGTGGACACCCTATCTATGTGAAGGCCAATCAAATGAATGGTTTGGATCACCCAAACAGTATGCCCTCCACTGTATTTTAAGCTAGTGTGTAGATAAGTTATCTACACTTGTGTGTAGAAACTGTTCTCTCGTGTATATATATATATATATATGAGGAAACTGTTGGTGCGCTTAAATTCACCAAACTTATGGTGAGCTTAAGCGCCCAATCACATGGGGGCCCACTTTGTTAGGATGACCCAAAGCATTCATTTGAAAGTCCCTTACATAGATGGGGGGTGTACAAAAAATCAGCTCCATAGGATCATCCTAACCCCTCCATTTGTGAAGGACAAAAATGGACAGACACAAATCTGCCCATTTTTTGTCCTCCACAAATGGAGGGGTTAGGATGATCCTATGGAGCTGATTTTTGGTACACCCTCTATCTATCATAAGGCCTTGCAAATGAATGGTTTGGATCACCACAGAAAATGTGGGACTCATGTGATTGGTGAGCTTAAGCGCACCACAGAAAATGTGGGACCCATGTGATTGGGGAGCTTAAGCGCACCATAAGTTTGGTGCGCTTAAGCTCACCAACAGTTTCCTCTATATATATACATATGAGGAAACTGTTGGTGAGCTTAAGCTCACCAAACTTATGGTGAGCTAGCTTGCCCAATCACATGAGTCCCACATTTTGGGGAGTGATCCAAACCATTCATTTGCAAGGCCTTATCATAGATAGGGGGTGTACCAAAAATCAGCTCCATAGGATCATCCTAACCCCTCCATTTGTGGAGGACAAAAATGGGGCAGATTTGTGTCTGTCCATTTTTGTCCTCCACAAATGGAACATTTTTGTCCTCCACAAATGGAAGGGTTAGGATGATCTATGGAGCTGATTTTTGGTACACCCCCCATCTATGTAAGGGACTTTCAAATGAATGGTTTGGATCATCCTAACAAAGTGGGCCCCCATGTGATTGGGCAAGCTAGCTCACCATAAGTTTGGTGAGCTTAAGTCACCAACAGTTTCCTCTCTCTCTCTCTCTCTCTATATATATATATATATATATATATATATATATAGAGAGAGAGAGAGAGAGAGAGAGATATGCATAAATAAGGTGAAAGGGCGCCGCATTGGTTGAAAGTGCATTTAATAAAGATTTAGTCTTTCACAAAGATGATTGGAGATGCCCCCCTTGCATAAATAAGGTGAAAGGGCGCCGCATTGGTTGAAAGTGCATTTAATAAAGATTTACAGTCTTTCACAGAGATGATCAGAGATATCCATAGATATAATGCCTAAAAGTGGAAGGGGAAGGATAGGAAGGGGGATGTTTTCTCCTTTACAAGGGCAGCTGATGTTGGACAAGTAGTCGCTTGCGGCATTGGCTTCCCTGCATACGTGGGTTATCTACCACTTCTTGAAGCTCTTGGGGTTTCTTTTCATCTGAGCTAGAGTCTAGCCTTCCTCCATGGGCAGGAGAAAGCACCTTTTATTACATTTACTGCAACTAGTGCAATTAGGGAATCAGATTCAATCCACAAATTATCAACTTTTAAATCGATGGCAAGGATGGTCCCTTGGTAGATGGCTTGGATCTCTAAATCATGAACCTTGTTGACTTCTGTGTTAATGGAGAAAGTGCCGTGGATGTGACCTTTTGAGTCTAGAAGGATCACACCTATTGCTGCATCATCCCAGTCCAAAGAAGCATCAGTGTTCAGCTTGAAGAAACCTCTTGGCTTGGCCCAGTTACAATATTTTTGGGAGGGTTGCTTTGGGTTGAAGGGGCAGCCCAAGTGATCATCTCTCTCTCTCTCTCTGGTCCAATCTTTTGTGATGTGTGCAGTCATGATTTGTTCTTTATGTCATTACTATTCTCTTTTGTGTGTGGAAACGAAAGAACATTTATGAATGATGGATAGTTGGATACAAAATCAATAATACAACGAGAGCAATAATATCTCGTGTTCCCTTGTTTTGATAATGACACTCTAGCCTTTATTAGCCACTTCTTAGTCTTTTTGCTCGTGTGTCAAGCCATAGGATTTCGTCTTTATTCTCCAAATGAAGAGAAACCCGGAGCCCTCAAAATCAAAGAGTGGAGTGCAATAATTGAGGAAGGGAATGTTGATTGCAACTTATCTTAATATAAAGGCAAAAGGCAGAAGGCATTAGAGCAAATCATCATTTTTGTGGGAGATGAAAAATTGTGTGGTTGGTTGACTGATATCTTCTGTCGTCGACCCACATACGGTCTCCAAATGGTAAATATCGATTTGTGTTGATGCTAAGTTTTATTACTTACGATAATCATAGCACCACAGCAACTTGCCAGTTATATTCTACATAATGGTGAAGCCAATCCCTCCTCCTCCCCCACTGAAAAAAAAATAAAAAAATACAGCTCTCTTTTGGATGCCCACAAAAATTGGTCATTATCCTTAGAGGAATGCTAAGGATAATGATATCAGTTTTTAAACCATTAAAACCATTATTTGTAGAGTTTTTATATGATGTCCATACATATATAAAAAGTAGAAAAAATCAGTGGGGCCCATATTATTGGATGGTCCAAACCCTTCATTTTTTGGGGCCCATAAAAAAACTGTTATTCGCAATAATCATATTCAACTTCAGAACCAGTTGTATATAAGATCATATGCGAATACTTTTTAGAGGTACCCAGAGCCCTTGCATCTTCAAATGGAGAGTACTCTCTTTTAAAACCATGACAAGATCACTAGCAATGTTAATTCTTTCATATTACTCTGGAAAGATTGCTTCATCTCATCTTTTCAGATAATACTTACCCCTCCATAGAGGCCACACATTTTATTTGTAAATGAGACATTAAGACCACTTTGGAAGCCATTAATTAAACATGGTGGGACCACTTCTCTCTCCTTTTTTCTGTGCTTCAACCCAGGCTTTCACACTATTTTATAGAGATCCGGGAAAATTAGGTTTAAGGGTAAATTACCTAGACAATATGTTTTATTTTTGATATGACAACAGATCATGCACTTATTTCGAATTCGTGTCGAATTGCACCACATGAGAAAAAAAAAATATGAAACTGTCCTTCAAGGCAGTTTTATCCCTCTTCTTCTTCCGTAAGTTTTTTTGTTTTTTGTTTTTTCATCTCGACCACGGGTGCGACTTAGAAGAGGAGGAAGAAGAAGAATTGACACCGAAAAATTAGAAGAAGAAGAAGAAGAGAAAATTGACGCGGGAAAAAAATAGAAGACACCAGTAAAAATGGAAAATAAGGAAGAATATGAATAAGAAAAATTGGTGACATTTGGAGTCGAAACAGTGATATTTGGAGGTCAACTCAGTAAAATGAGGGGTCGACTCTGGGTTGTTTTGGTTAAATGAGGACCACCCCATTTAACCAAGATGACCCACCATTTTAACCAGTCGACCCCTCATTTTATCGAGTTGACCCCTCATTTTATCGAGTAGTCGACGCCCTATTTTATAGAGTTGAGTCCCAAACATTATTGTTTCGACCCAAAATCTCAACATTTGATCCTAAATCTCACTATCTTGACCCGAAATCTCAGCAACTTTTCTTATTCTTCTTCCTCTTATTTTCATTTCCCCCATCTCTTCAATTTTTTCTGATGTTGAATCTTTTTTTTCCTTTTTCTGGCATCTTCCATTTTTCCAGCATCTACTTGTTTTTTCCGCTGTCGATTCTTCAATTTCCTTTGTCCTCTTCTTTTCTTCCTCTTGCTTTTCTTTCCTTATTCTTTCTTCCTCCTCTTCCTCTTATGAGTTGCAGCAATGGTCACTGGCTCAATAAACAAAGAGCAGGAGAAAATCCTCATTCGTTCGGAGAAGATGAAGAAGAAAAATGACTTTGTTCACTTACATATGTACATGAGGGTGAAAGAGTCATTTTATCTGTACTACGACACCATCTGAATTTTAGAAGTAGAAAAGGTACCATCCATGTGTCATTTCATAATTAAAATGCATTTTTATGTCATTTTCCCTTACTTTAATAATTAATCTACTGTAATAAGGTCAAAGAACAGAAGAAGGTTGATCTTGTATCAGCTCTCCATCTAGATCAAACTTCTTTCCTACAAGCGCAATAGTGACCTGATCAATATCTTAAGATTCAAGAACTGAATAAGCAACTTTGAAAGAGTGGAGGATAAAAAAGCCTCACAGTGGTAGTTCACATTTCGCTAATGACGATAGCAATTCGGATAACCAAAATTCCCACATGGAAACCAGAAGCACGACTGGGTCTTCGTGGTCCGAGATAATACTTACATAAGTCCTGGACAAGAAACAAAGATCGGTATATTCCTTATTACGTAGGGCCCTATGTAAGAGATAGAATCGAATACCAGATATGGCATTCGAATGATTGATTATGATTTGGCTGCTGTTTGAATTAACTTAAGTACGAGCTTGACAAAATTAGACATTTTCATCAATATCACTTGAAAACATGTAATAAATCACACCCACCTTCTATTCCACATGCAAGTGACCATAACTTCTTTGTTTATTTATTATGTTGACAAAAATTTTAGTCACCATTTTTATTATTATTTTAGTTAGAGTAGATCAAATCTGATGAGATCTGATCATTGAATCATGAATCATTAGATGAGCGATGAGAGGTTGTTAGAATCAATTAGGCAAATGGTATAGATTAGGATTACCATATTTATCCTTAATTATCTTTATCTTTTACCATGTTTATTTGTGGCTAAGAAAGATATCAAAGCAGGAAGGTATCATCTCAGGAAAGGGGGGGCTGACCTATTCACTATTCCATGCAAGAAAAGACAACATCACTTAGGGGATTTTCTATATTGGATAGGACAAGCACTTTTAAACCAAGGATGGCTGTAGGGAGCACGCAAAGTACTTTATATAAGCACTGATTATAGTTAATGAAGATTAACTAAGATTAATCAAATCACTTATTTTATCATAGTATTAGAGCCAGGGTGATCCGACCTTGTGCTAATCACAATATCCATGAGCTCGTCCTCCGTCTGATGGTCGATCTAGCCGTATGCCCAGCCCGGCTACCATCGATCCCACCAGCTTCCATTGCTTCCTTTCATGCTTCCCAGTCACTTTTCACTTTTCGCCGACCCTCCATACTTCCCGCTCCCCACCTTCTCGGGAGCCTTCGGTTCCCACTATTGCTTCCCACACTAGCAACCTTGAGAGAAAACACTCGGGAATCCCTACATAAAACAAATGCAACTTCCCTTACAATGAAATCCACTTTGCAGATCTATTTCTGGTGTCAAGAGCATATTGAGAGAGAGAGAGAGAGAGAGAGAGAGAGAGAGAGAGAGAGAGAGAGATTTGGTGAATCAACTAACTAATTAAAGGAAAAGGGCCCTTTCATCGCTGCCCTAATAGAATGCTCCAAGGACTTTCACCCATATGTAAGACCACGAAGGCCCGTGTTTCTAGCTGTGGCACATGTCTCTCAGTCGAGTTTTCCCACCCACGCTATTGTTGCTGAGAAAGGTGGTGAACAATGGCAGGTAGTCAAGGAAACGGTCAAGAGTAAGCTCTCTATCATCTTTTAGTGTGAAAAGGATCATAGCAATTTGCTCCTTTTCAAGTCATATAACCACTTTTCTTACTGGGGTTGCTTATCACAAAATTCAGAACAGACAATCCACACAAATCCAATGTGTCTTTAATTCAGTGTTTGAAAACTCCTTGACTCAACAAGGAACTAGTCTGAGTCGACTCCTTTTTACCCTGGCCGCGTTCCGCATTGCAACACATCCGCATTTCGTGTTTTGCTCTATAGAGTCAATAAACTACTTTGACCCTCCCGAGTTATGACAGCATCAATCGTGTCAACCACGTTCTTTGCCGCGTCAGCGCCGAGTCGACAATAATTTTTCTTTGTCGCGTTCCGCATAACATCCGGTTTTTAAACACTGCTTTAATGACCGACTGCTTTGATTAGAGAGAAAGTTTCCCTTAGCTATGGTTTCCAAACTCCACTATAATGTTCCAAATACACTCCTTTAGCAATAAACTTATCTCTAGCTAGCAACCTCAATTTTATGCTAAACATCTCTGGATTCTAACTTTGACCAAAAGAGCATCCTTTCATCTTGATCAAACATCTCTCGTTCTATGTGAAATATACCACCCCATATTTGATATCCACACCATTTTTTTACCAAGAAAAAACATCTAATATCTATAATTTTGCACTATCATCGAGAATTGCCATTATCGCCCTAACCCCCTCATTGGTGCGTTCCTCTATATCTTTTCTCTCTCTGGATTTTCCTCTTATTTTTCAAACCTTAACTTTTTGCCTCTATTTTACTCCATTATTCCCTTTTTTTTTTGTTGAAGAACACATTCTTCAGCAACATGCGACAATCATCTTCAGCAAAATGCAAATTTATATTTCTTATTGGGGATACCTATTGTAATCAAATGTACGTGGATTTCCAATCCTCATACGTTTGAGGGGCCATGCCAGAGTAGATCAAATCTAATGAGATCTGACCATTGGATCATCAAGTATTAGATGAGAGATGAGAGATAGTTATAATAGTGTTGGATTTTATTAAAAAAAAATCTAACTTTCAAATATTCCATAATTGAGCTAAGGCTTTAAGGTGGCTTTTCATATTCCTTGGTCTCCAAAAGTCATGCACAAAAGGACAAAAGAGTGGGCCTTTCTTGGTGACTCTTTGTATTCCATTTATGGTGGCTCTTTGATTTTCTCCTTTTAGTTGAATGCCTTTAGTTCTCTCATTAACGGTGATTCCATAAGAATGAAGAGACTCTTGGCTAGCTTCTAATAAGAGAAAAAAGAGAGAAGGAAAATGTTCTACACCATTGTTGTGGTGTGTGAAAGGAAAGCCAACCAAGGGTATGTCCCATATTTTGGTGTGAGATTAAGATCTTCACAATAAGCCTCAAAGTGTTTTTGTAGAGCCCGATTTGCTTAACTAGAGAGACTCAAAGCTTTGCCTTCAAAGTGTTTGGTAGGTGCACACCAACACTTAGTTGCAGTTCCTGGAGACGGTTCGGTCGTCAGATCCTTGCACCGGAATAGGGCCAAATAACGTCTTAAGCGAAGCATTCGAGGATGTATAGTAGCCCTACAGATATTTTGAATTATCTATTCTCTATTTGGTATTTCCATCTTTCTCTAAGATCATACTATTGCAGTTTTCATTTTATAATTTTTTCCTATTTGCACCAACAAATAGATGCAAGGGCCCTCTTTATGTAAGGGCTAAAGAAGGGCCCTTGAATAGATCCACCCCATTAAGTGCAACTGAATTCAGTTTGTCAACGACTTAAAAATGACGTGGATCAATTCAAGGGCCCTTCTTTAGCCCTTGCATAAAGAGGGCCCATGCATCGATCATTCCTCTATAATAGATTAGACAAATGGTTTTTATTAGTAATACCATGTTTATCCTTATCTTTACTTTTTACTATGTTTATCTGTAAATGCTTTATTTAAGCCCTTATTTTTGTTAATGAGGAGTAACTATGATTAGTCAAATCACTTATGTTCAACTCAACTAAGCCTTTGTTCCAAACTAGTTGGAGCCGGCTAATCAAATCACTTATGTTATCAATTAATAGACATTCTAATTAGAAAAATGCTAAAAACCAATCGATCATTATCCAGTTCTTTCCAAATATCGTTAATGGTTCACCATATCAATAGTCTCAAATTATGCTTTTAATTCATAACAAGCCAAACAATGACCATAGTAGAGATGAAACATCAAGCAAGAGCAATTCTACAGCTCTTCTTTATGACCATATAAATCTATATCTAATGATTTATTAAAGATAATGGCTCTCCTCTCATTGTCGGCAGAACCAGAGACACTGGTCGCATGCACACATGCGTTCAGAATTGGAAGGAATCACCATTGAATCCCCTTGCGAGGAAACCGACTCCGTTAAGGTGGCTCACATCACTCCATGTCTTGAATACACATTTCTTGTCAGAGAGATGAAGGACATTAATGGATGCATTGAGCACCTTCCCAGCTGATGGTTCCTGTGTCATGGCCATATATATCGCTCTCAGAACACCCCCATGAGTCACAATTATGACACGTTCGCCTGCAATGAAATTTTTGAAATAAATGATTTTAGAGATTAGGAGAAGACAGTGAAAAACAAATGGAGAGGTAGTGAAGAAGATGTTAAAGAAGACAGTGAAAAAACAAATGGAGAGGCAGTGAAGAAGATGTTAAAGAGTGTAGATACCCTTGTGCTTTGAAGCAATTACCTGGAGGGCAACAGTGGCACTATTAAAGCTCTCTCCACCACCCTGGAAAAAATAAAGAAGTATCCAAAAATACATATGAATTTCACTTTTTTTCTAAAGTAGAAGAGGTAATTAAATATTACCATAAAGATGTTTTTTTTGAATGGTAGTTATCATAAACATTGAAGGGTACGGTTGCTCCATTGTGACCTGTGGTCACAATTTCGAGTCACGGAATTAGCCTCTCTGCTAAGTAGGGGTAAGGCTGAGTACATCTAGCCCCTACCCAGACCCTGCAATGGCGGGAGCCTCGTGCACAGGCCACGCATTTTTTAGTTATCATAAACATGTAATTCTTACAACGGTTTATCATGGCTTAGTAAAAAAGAAGGAAAAACTTACTTGGATTTCTAGGTCATATTGTGGTGAGAAAAATGCAAGATAAGCCTCAGGCTCTTTCTCTTGAATATCACTCCAATAATAACCCTGCAAGCTCCCTACATTTCTTTCCTTTAATCCAGGCACCACAATGACCTGCAATAAATTAGATGAAAATAAATGAAATAGATACAATTATTTATGGTATTTTCTCTATAAATTTCAAAGTCCAGATAATTGCTGATTACAACCATGGTTAAAATTACAGTATTGACGAAAATCATTGTGGGGTGAATTTATTTGTGTAAAATTTACTAAAATATTAAACTAAGAAGTTTCATTAGGGGTGTCAATAACAATTATTTGTATTAAAATTTTTTTTGATGGGTTAAAAAAAAATTTATTTTTATTAATTTAATATAGAAAATTGAAAAAAAAAACGAAGTACCTGATCATGGTAATGAGACTCTTTGGCAATCATTTCCGCCGTGTCTTTGGCACGCTTGAGATCAGATGAGTACACAGCTGTGGGCTTTCTTTCCTTTCCCAATCTCTCTGCAATCTGCAAATCACATATTATTAATATTAATCTTAATATTAGTAATAATGCTGATGATGACAATGATTATAATATAAAGGATTTGCTGGGCAATTTTACAGAAATCCATTTCACGGCTGACTTTTGTAGGAGAACAGCCACCTTAGATGAATTAAATGAATAAGACAAAATCTGCTAAACAATGAGGCCTTGTGGCTGTTCTCACATGCCAAAGTCAGCTGCAAAATGGCTTTCTACAGCAAATTCCCAGTAGTAGTAGTAGTAGTAATATTATTATTATTATTATTGTTGTTGACATCTAAACCACTAGGAGGTGGTGTCCTTGGTAGATAAAAGTGTGAATTAATTATTATTATTATTAGAGAAAAGGGTTGCTGCGCTTAGCTGCGCTCGAGCACAAAAATAGGGAGGGTGAGGCCATTTGGTGGGGGGGGGGGGGGGGGGGGGGGGGGGTGATCCTAACCATTCATTTAGAAGGCCCCATCATGGATGGGGGGCTACCAAAAATCTGCTCCATTGGATCACCAATGGGTGTTCATTTATGGGGGCAAAAATGGACAGATACTGTTTGTCCACAAATCTGTCTATTTTTGGCTCCACAAATGGACACCCTAAGGTGATCCAATGGAGCTAATTTTTGGTGGACACCCTACCCATGAAAGGGCCCATCAAATGAATGCTTTGGATCCCACCCAAAATGTGGCCCCACCCTGTTTCTGTGCTCGAGCGCAGCAACTCTATCCTCTTATTATTAATATTATTTTTATATTTTTTATTATAGTATAAAATAAATAGATTTTAGATCTTAACAGCGGCTGCTTGCTTCCACCCGACTTCGTTCAGCTCCGATTCTAGCTGACCCTGTGCACACAAACAGAAAATAAATATAAAAATTCCTTATAAAAAAAAAGATATGAACTCTTAATTAATTTTTATATTTTAAAAAAGAGAGACAGTTGATCGATCTAAAAAATATTAAGTAAGTAGGAGAAATGGTTTGTGTAATATCAGTAATCATTTTAGAGACTAAATTATCCAAAGGATTGAAGGGTACGTATATCAATTAATGAGGAGTTATTGGTGTTAAGAAAACAAATGTAATCTCTAATTATTTGAGGGTAAGGAAATAATAAATCCACCCCTCTTTTACATCTCCGCCCCTTTAACCTATTTATTACAGTATTCACCGGCTATGATCAGTCAAATGCAAAATAGGCAAATCTCTCTCTCTCTCTCTTCAATTGAGGTCTGATATATACATAAATATACACAATATATCAAACATACTGCCCTAAACTTTTAAGGTCTCTCTCTCTCTTGAAAATTCCAGTTTCTAGAGAATGAGATTACTTTTGTTGCTTCATCTGTTTCCCTTCCTAATTACTAATTATTAGTAATTTCTTTTAGTTTTGATATAAATACCTGAATTCTACCAGAAGCATTCCATGTGGTTTCTCCGTGACGGACGAGAACAATCTCGCAAACATCGTGTGGAATTTCAGCCTGGCATGCGGTATCACTGGCGATTCTGTTATCCATGAAAAAAATAAATCAATAAGAGGTAAAATGAAAGATAATTGGCAAAACATAAAGTGGGTGTGATCTATAGAGGGTTAGGATCAACTCTCTAACATTCAGATTGGAGGGTTAAGATCAACCTATGGAAATGATTTTTCGAGCACAACCTATTTAGGCTGTGGCCCATCTAACGGACGGTTTGGATCATCCTATGGTGCGGGCCATATCGTACTTTTAATAAAGTGAGGAGTGCCCTCATCAAAATACAGTAGTGCTGATAACATTTCCCTTTTAGAAATAGATCTCTGACCATGTAATATGATTTTCAAATAATTGTGCAAAAATGAGTTTAAGAAATAAAACATGAATCGTTAAAGTAAAAAACAAAAAACTTAGGCAACACAAAAAAGAAATAATATTTTTTGACAAATTTCAACACTAAAAGAAATATTTTTAATATTTCATGTAGGTGATTTGTTAAAGCTTTTATAGAATAAAAATAAAATTTGAATGTCATGATACGGTATCAAGTATCAACAAGTCAAATAATTCTCATGGGTGCACCCAATACTCCATTTTCCCACTGATTGTCCTTTGTCCTTTGAATATTTCCTATTGAAATCCTAAAATTTTCCTATTTTTAATGATTTAAAATCTAAAAATATGAAAATGAAGTACAAAAAATAAAATATCACTTTATACTGCATTTTGGGGTAATTAAGTAGCTTTTCAATATCACATTTGCTAGGTTAGCGAGATCCAATATTTGATTGGATTTTAGGCAATGGCCTTGGATGTGACATTTATCTAAATTAGATCAGACAATCTTTAATAATGCTTAAACCAAAATTTCAGATGTAAGTGACGACATCGAATTAAAAATTTCAGTTTTACACCAATTTTCTAGAGAATTTCTAAGTTCTCCAACATTTTTGCACTGGAAGAACTGATTTTACTATGGATTTTGTTAATGATTGCCCCCAGGGGCAATCATTAACACCTTAACGAAGGGCACTCGTTAACAAAACCCTTCAAATAGCTGTCAAAGGCTATTATAATTCCCTAAAGGTCTCAAAAGCTAATTAAAAAAGAAAAGACATGAAGAGTTTGTGGAAGTATTAAAACATGGTATTGCGAATATAAATAGCCAATACAAAATACAAACAGCATACTTAAAATGAGCGCGTGCGAGCACACACTCATACATACATACATAAATGTGTGTGTGAGTACACAGAATGCATTTTGGCAATTAGGGTTTTGAGTATCATCAAACAAAAAACCCTATACAGATTGAAGTATACTTTGGTGTGGAGGGCATGATGGAAGTCGCTGTGGATGACAAGTTGGCCATGGAGGAAATGGGATAAACTAGACTTCTACGATAATTTCAATAAGGTAAACAAAACTCCTAACAACCACACGGTTTGGGAGGTTGTCTTGTTACATGTATATATAGATACAATGGCTTGAGTACATTTAGAAAAAAATGTAATACCCATTCATGTGATTGCATTGGTAAGGTAAAAAAAGATTCTATGCTTTGATTACATTGGTAATTTCCTATAATGGGAGATACCAGTATATTCCACTTTCTATTTGTAATAGCCATGCGTGTGATTAAGTGCGTGTTTGGCGTACCGTTTAAAACACCGTTTGGCGTTTGAAACACCGTTTTTGGGGCCAAACGGCCATTTGGTAGTGTTTGGGTGCGCAACCACCGTTTGAAACACCGTTTTGAACCCTCAAAACGGTGTTTTGCAAACGGAGGGGAGGGAGGCCCGTTTGCAAAACGACGTTTTGAACGGAGTTTTTGGGCTGTGGGTTTTTACGTGTTTGCCCTCACAAAAACCCATTTTTACGTATATGAGTGCGATTTTATGGGTCAAATACCAAAAAAGTGGAGGTGTTAATATCATTCTTGAGGACACAGATTTGTTAAATTGTTAATATTTAATTCAAAACAAAAGAATTAAAAGAAACCCTAGTTTCTTACTTTCTTCATCTACTTTGTAAAGTTGCAAACCCTCTCACTCCCCACTGCCTCAGCGCCTCCACTCGTCCGTCAAATCCAGCAAATCCGGCCGTTAAGAAGAAGAAGGAGTAGAACCCCAAAGGTAAAGCCATTTTTTTTTTTGGCAATGATGTTTAATTTTATTAGTGTTTGAATAAGATCCTAATGACCTTTTAATATTAGGCCTGATGAGAGAGTAGTTGAGTTACATTGAGGGCAACCAAACAATGTCCTTTTTGGTCATTTTACCACTAAAACTCCGTTTTAGGGCATTTGCAACCAAACACACAATACCTCCGTTTGCCGTTTAAAACGCCATTTTGATTTGACCAACCAAACCTGAAAACGCCGTTTGGCAAACCGCCGTTTTGAACTAAAACGCCGTTTTGCAAAACGGTGTTTTAAACGTTATTTCAAACGGTACGCCAAACACATCCAAGTATTGTGAACGGACATGAGTATCTCACATACTGCCATATAAGTTTTGATTTTGATTATGGGAGATATGAGTATCTCACACACTTCCATATGAGTTGTGATTTCTGGTTGTTGGAGATATGGAATCTCCCACATTTCTCTTTAACATAAGTGTCTCTAATCGACTTGATATTTTAGTCCATATATGGAAAACATAATTCAAAACTCCAAAATAATATGGAAAGAAACACAAGTCTACCAATATGTAACGTACATGCAAATATAGTTTTTATAGGGCAAAGATAAATTCGCTCCCCCCTGTTGGAGAATTTGACTTCAAAAGCGTTAACGTCTACCCCATACCCTTTCAACCGGTTATTAGTTAAAAGTATGCCACACACTCTCTCTCTCTACACTACTCCCAACAGCTAAATGATATATTTGCCCCCTTTTTTGCTTGGGACAGCCCCTCTAGTGTAAAAGAGAAGTCATAAATAAACTAGAGGCGGCTGTCCCAAGTAAAAAGAGGGACGAATGTACCACTCGCCTTATATCTTCTAAAAGGTGGCCACCCCCACCGTATTTTTTAAAAACTACGTACATCTACATACATCTACATAGGAAACCATATACTTGTGCCCACTTTATTCGAAATCCAAACTATTCATTTGTAGGGCCCAACTAGGCCTTGCCCATAAAATCATCTCCATAGGATGATCCTAACCGTCCAATCTATTGATGGACAACAGCATATATAAACCTCCACTAGGATCAATCCTATGGAGATGATTTCATTGGAAAGGCCTAGTTGCATCGAGCCCTAGCAAATGAACGTTTAAATCTCCGAACAAGGTGGGTCCCAAAGAACTTTATAATAAATACACATTATGGGATGATATTATTACTTTGTACCTAGAAAATTCTATTAAAAAAATATACGTAAGTGGACATATTTTTTAAAAAAAATAGTGTGGCCTACCTTATTCAAAGATCTAAACGAATTAGGTCGTTGGGCGTATGGAGATGTTTTTTTGGGAAAAAGGCCTATTTACATTAGCGTCCAACTAATGAATGGTTTGGATGTTAAAACAAGGTGGGCCCCAATGAAATTTCTAATAAAACACATTATATAGTACCCGCTGTACAGAAGTGTACGCATTTTTTTTTTATAAAGTAGGGTGGGGCCTGATGATGCCAAAATCTGTTCACACGATCTAGCGGTGCTAAAGATGGCCCTGTGAGAATACTGCACTCACAAAAATAAAGCATCAGCGGGCCCGGAGTTGTTTCTCCAGGCGGCCACTTCGACACTCAAGTCAGAGATTGGAAACACAGTTAGGGTGAAAGGAAAGAGAAGACGCTAAGATGCCTTACCAATGAGTGTGAATGTCCCTGTTGTGAGTGCAGGGATCCTTTTTATAGAGAGAAGTCCATAACGTAGTAGGAAACATACTATCTTTGGGGGCCTTTCCTTATTGGTCGACTTTCGCGGAAGATATGTTTCTATCTTTCTTGATAAACATTACGTTTCCATTCATGGAACGGGTTTCTTCAATGGACATCAAGATAAGAAGGAAAGTATCCACCTAGGGGATGGTTTCCCTCCTGTGGACATTGCTATTATTTAAAGATAGGGAAGAATTTCTCCAAATCTTTCCTCGTACCCTATTTGACTCGGTTTCTAATCACCCAAGGCTCCATGTGTCGCTCATCAATGTAGGGTGCCAATTTTACCCCCAACATATTGCGCCCCATTTCCTTGAGCCATTTCCGGGTCGAGGAAGTAGTTCTAAGATTCAGAGATTTATTTAAATATTTCGATGCCGAGCTTTGATGAGGCAACCTTTTAATGTTCGGATGAGTTCTGCCAAGGTTCGGTGATATGAAACTTGTCTTTAACATATCCGAGCTTCTTGGAAATTCAGGAATCATTTAAGTGAGCTTTAATACCTAGAGGAACCGTTATCAGTGTTCGGCATTATCTAAGCTTGTTGAATGATGGCTCGGTACCAATAGAGATGGTGGGTATGGTTTGATGTTATTCTTCCGATAAACACACGGAGAGAGCATTTGCGAAGCGAGAATTTGGGAAGTCTTTTTGTAGTTCGCCACATGTTATGGGAAACCATCAAATCAGCTTTGGGGAAAGGAGTGACGGTGGTAGGAATAATGGTGTGATAGGAAAGGACCTTTCCATAATCATGGTTTTAAATTTCGACCGAAATCCGAAATTTCGGTGCAGACCGACATCGAAATCACTTAAAACCGAAACGGTTTATTATTTCGCCGAAATTTCGGTAATTTCGGTCCGAAATTTCGGAATTTGTACCGAAATTTCGGTTTCTTATGTGGTGAACCCAAAAAACTTGTTTTTTTAAAAGACTATTGGTTGAACCCCACGGCATATTATCCTCGCCGGTTGCTTCCTCCATTTTTTCCCGCGAATCCAGTCTTGAGGATGACTGAGAGTGGCAGATTTTGCATTCCGTTGTTTTCTATGCTTATCTAGTGCCGTTACCCACGAAGCTTGAGAAAGAGGAGTTTTGTACACGTACGTCTTGACTCTTGAGGTGTCACAATTAATTAAAATATAAAAGAGAGAGTTGGTTGAGTGTTGTATACGTAAGTCTTGAGTCTTGAGTCTTGATGTGTCACAATCAAATTATAATTTAAAAAAGAGAGTTGGTTGAGTGTTGTACATGGAAGTCTTGAGGTGTCACAGTCAATCAAATTAAAAAAGAGAAAGTGGGTTGTAAACTTGTAATATTTCACCGAAATTTCGATCGAAATTTCAAAATTTCAGGGGTCCGAAACCGAAATTTTAAACCACGTCCATAATAAGGCGTTGTTTTCTATGACAACTATAATTTTGCCACGTGGCTTGAAGGCGGCGAATTCAAACCATCATCAATTGCCTTTTCGTTTCCTGTTCCGTATCCTATTTATAGGGTACTTCCTCCCTTATTTTCATTCACGCTATTTCATATTTTTCCTTTCAACAGTAATCCTCCATTTTTCTCTCCAAGCAGCAATGAAGCAAGACCTTGACTTCTCCACTCCTGGCCTTTTCGCTTCCTAGATCGTTGACATGGATTCACTGCCCGATAGGGAACCTCCCCAGGAGTACACTGGAGAACCGATGGCAAAAAGAACCCTGTGGGCCTCCATGGGGAAGGAGGTCATGAAAGAAGAAATTTCATTTCCCAAATCTCTCCCCCCTTCGGTGACCAGAAAGAAATCCGCAAGAGTCCCCCCGAAAGTTTGTCACTCTTCTCCGGACACTTGTGAGATGTACTACCGGGACAGACTTCAAGCCTTCGCTCGCAACTACCGACGGTCCGTGAGGCGCGCCAGAACTCGGGGTGGTCTAGAGTTTGCCAACGAGTTCCTTCAACTAGGGGAGGAGGTCTGTGACGTCCAAATGAAGGTCACACTCCTTGAAGAGGAGAATGCAGCGCTAAAGACCCAGCTTCAAGGCTCATCGGCGGGTGCTGGGCCTTCTGAGGCGGAGGTTCCCCAAAGGTGGAACTTGCCGAGTGATTTCCTTAACTCGGAATCCTTGGGCCCGGATCTCGTTATCGAGGAGGCGAGAAGCCCCTCTCTGCAACTCTTCCCTAAGGATGGGGGGGGGGGGGCGACCTCTCCAACAGTTGGGTAGGAGTTTCGAATGTCAATATTGACTTTTTGGTTTTATTTTTTCTTTCACGATGTACTTTGGCCTGGAAGCCCTCAAATGTAATTATTTTGACAATCAATAGAATCCACTTTTGCTTATACTCACTGTGATTTCCTTAAGCATCGGAGTCTAACACATCGAAGGTTCAAGCATCTTCCCATAAGTCTTCCAACTTTCGTTTATTCATCGGACCAAGTGGGTCGGTACCGAACCATAACTCCATTTGGAGATTTTCCGATGACCTTAATAGTTGGCACATAGATTGGTGCTTCCCTCCTAATGATAACCATCACTTTTTTCGGCGTAATGATGGGAACTTGAATCGTCATCCTTTGGAGTAGTGACACATGGTGAATTTTAGGAGTGACACTGGCTTTTCCCGCCCAGAGATTTTTACCGCTTATAAAATACTAGTAAAGACCCGCCGTGCGATGCACGGGGCGGCATGAAAATTTATATCTTTTTCAAGTGACCCAAGAATCAATTCAAATACAAACTGAAAATGTACTGAGTATAAGACCAAAAAGAGAAAACATTGTTATACGGCTTATAGTTAAAAAAAATTAAGAAGATGGGAAATACAATAGTTAAAAAAAGCATGTTGCAAAATGCAGATAGAAGCAAGAATTTTAAACATTACAGTAGAGGAAGCCCACCAAGAAAATTTTATGTGCCATCATGTTTGACAACTTTGCAATCTTTTAATCAAATTCGGCAAGTTCTATTGAATGGCTCCGCACAACTTGAAGTGATCTAGAGAGGGGACATTTGCAGCGACATGCCTAATAAAAAAGAAGTTTAAAGAATTATTATCATTTGCAATCAGGTAACTGAGTTTTGAGGGTAATCTTGAGGGTAAGCAGTGGATGACTCATTGGCAAATTTGACATTTATTTGAACATGTAGAACGACATCTAATGTCTTTTTGCAGGATCGGTGCTCTTTTCGTAGTAAACCTCGACATCGGTATCTAAGAATCATCCGAGTCTTCAGTCTGTTTAGATCCAAAAAGGTTTATAGATCACACTTGGAAACATATTTATCTAATATCTAAGGAAAGAAAGTTAATGAATTGACATCCCTTCTATGTTACCCTTGGAAAAGTCAATGGAACTAAATGGGTATCTTCGAAAAACAAATTCCTTGGGAAAACTCCCCCTGCCAAAATCCAGGATTCCTAAGAAATAACCCTGAACTGAATTTAAAAAACAATAATGGATTTAGCTAGATTCATGACCCGAAGAGGCTAAATATAGAAGTAAGTTGATCGAGGGAGAAAAAAGAGGTGAACAAAGGAAAGGAGAAGAAGAAAAAGATACTAAAGTCGCAGAATGACTCAACCGTGTGACTACTCAACATTAAAGGTGGTGCTTTTAATCAAAAGGAAAATTCCAGACTTTTAGGAAGGATAAAAGGAAAAAAAAAAGGGTATTTTGAGCTTCTAATTGGTCAAAACACTGAATGGATAATAGCAATAGGACATCTATCATGCAAGTTTGTCAATGCAAAGTTCAAGAGATGCATTCTTTTCAAATATGTCCAAGGCATGCAACCCATGTTATAGTTCCTGTGAACAAAAGATGTTTCCATTGCAAAAGATGTATTAACAATCGCTCTCAGCACAAATAAACCAACAAAGGTAAGAGATGAAAGCAATTTGCTATATTTATTTTCCCAGCCACTTTTTACCATCTCCTCACTCATGCCATCCAATTTCTTTCCCTGTCCCTTTCTCAACAGTTTATCAACACTTGGTAAGGTGATATTCGGTGATGTAAAATTTCGTGGTCGGCAAATATGGCCTTAAGAGTCATCGTTTTGATGTAGAAATTGGCACTTTAGCAAAATCATCAAACAACAAAACTATAAATGAAAGCACATTGACTCTCTCAAGATGTGCTGCATTGCAAGAATCAGAGGCAATAGAAATTAACTAAATCAGAGGCAATAGAAATTAACTAAACAAACATATACACTAAGAAAGCATCAAAACTAAGCATTATGAATTTGCACTATATGTTGTACAATGCAAAAGTAAAGCAAATCAAGCATGCTCTATGCCTCAAGTAAATAAATAACATATAAGTACGTGCTTTTAAACTGTAGAAGCAATTGAAGGTCATCATTTATGAGGCGAAACCTATATAATTGCTCGATAGAATAGCTCATCTCCAATCGAACTTCCAATAATTATTACTACAAATCGTGGGAAAACAAAAACCCAACATTAGACTTTTAGGCTAGGCCAAAACACAATATATTAATCAAAAGGCTGCAAAGCAATCATCGGATATTACTTGCCATGGTGAAATTCTAAGAAGAAACTTGGCAGCTCCTCAACCTCCATATCTCTTATAGCACGCGCATGAGGTGATAACAACTTCATCCTGTAAAGCAAGTCACACCATTTGAACAGGTTCATGAATAAAATATCATAGAAGATAATATGGTTTGTTTTATACATATTTAGGAAGTTAAAAGAAAATCAATCACTGAGAAAACGAATGAATACATGAACAACCCACACTTAGTAAAATGAATGAGAGACGTACATACATCTAATATGAAGCAAAGAACCACAATTGGAGGAGAAGGTTTTTTTTTTAAGATCCGTTTTGAGGTCAGCTAATACTTGCAAGCCTTTTGGCTCTTCCACCTGTTTATAAGCCCATAAAAGCTCATGAAGATCAGCCCATGTAGATCAGCCACAGTTCAAAATAAGCTCTGAAGTGCATTCTGTAGATTATTAACAGAGGTGAAACAATCACGAAGGTTGTAATGTTTCCTTAAAAGGAGATTTGAAATGCAGAGAAATTGCAAAAGTCAATGTGCAAATTAGTTTGAAGGAAAGTAGGTAAAAAAAATTCAATTGCAAAGTGATATTATCACTGGTAATCCATATGTTCAGAAATAAAAATGTAAAAGCCATATCTATCATAGGCATTTTATATGTTTGCAAATAATAGAAAAAAAGTTAATCTGTCACAGGCTTTTTACCAAATAGGAGAAATACATAATATAAGAAACAATAAAAATGTGGAAATTGATTTCAAAGAAACCCGAGAGAACATTGAAATAAATTCATGGTACTTTCTTCCCACCCATCTTTAAATATTTTATTTTCTACAGAGAAGAAGAAACCCTAAATTCATCACAGATCGTGTGTGCATGGTTAGCTTGAGTGAAACCAGTAGCTGTAGCTCTGATTAACAGAATCGAACTTTAGACACTCAGGATATCCCTAAATCCTCTCAAAAGAGAAAAAACCCTAAATCCCCTTTGCAGAAAAACCTTAAATCTCTTGGAAGACCTAAATCCCCAGCATAATTCACATCCTAAATAAATAGAAACAGAAGCTACACTAAACATAAATCAAAAATAAAAAAATCCTAGAATAAAAGCATGAAAAAGAATATCTTTCTTTGTGGCATTTCATCGAACAAAAGGCACTATCTAAGGCCCTGTTTGTTTTGGATTCTGAGAAGAAAACCCTAACAAAATATTTGGGAAGAAGAAACATAGCTACTAACAGGGAACCAAGGATGGTCATGAACAATCCACCTGGAATCCCTTCTTCATCCTCCCCCCATAAAGAAACAAAATAACATAAATGGAAAAAAGTATATTTCAGGCTCTACAAATCTGAGATAAAAAAGCATGCACGTTCAAAATCTATAAACCAAAGTTTAACCCACTTAAGGGTCTACAAATCTAGGGTGATCGAGAGAGATGTTTCATTTTGTTCGAGAGAGATGTTTCAATGGATTCGGGTTTTAGGGAGGAATTGAGAAAGAAGAAGACGACATGAAGAGAGAGAGAGAGAGAGAGAGAGAGAGAGAGAGAGAGAGAGAGAGAGATGCGTGGGAATTTAAGGAGATCTTTTAAGCCGAGCCAGGCTCGAGCTTGGTAGGGCTCGGGTTCGGCTCGTTTTCAACCCTACTCCCACTAAAGGAGCGTTTATTAGTTGAAAACCCTAGAGCTAATAGATGACAAAAATAGATGAAAACCCTAATTCTCTAAACCATAAAACATTGGGATAAACCCTCATATGATCTTTTGATTATTTAGTTGAAAACCCTAGATGAAAAAAAATCGTAAAACAAATAGATGAAAAAAGGGCAGAGAGATAGAACTCACAGATTCTATTAGGAGGCCAACAACAAAAAATGAGCTACAGAAAAAAGCTTTAGAAATAGATGAGCCCCCCCACAAACACTAAACCATAAAATGAAAAGAAAAGTTTCAGGAATAGAAGGAAAAATCCATCGAAAATGAGCACAGAAACCCTAAACCCTTGAAAAATGAATGTGCTTTATACGAACCAGAGTGAGAGAGGCGAGAGGTAGAGGCCAGGGAGATCGAACACGAAGACTTGTGATGGAGATGGATTCAAACCAGAGAACCGGTACAAATCGAGCGATTAGCCGTCACTTTCAAACTCGGAGGTTTTATGAGAGAGGGTTTCCGAGAGCAAAGAGATTAGCCGTCGCTGTGTGAGGCCTTTTCTGCAACCCTAACTCTCCAATGGTTTCTCGTGGATAAGAGAGGAAGAGAGGCGAAATGGAGAGTGAGATAGAGTCGATAGGTTTTTTACACGCGTGGGAATCGTAGGGCATAGAAGGTATTTCTATATAGCTTTGTGGGATTTTGAGGGCAATTGAGGTATTTTCCTATTTTTGGTGATGTGTAAATCTCATGTAATTTTCAAAAAAATAAAAAAAACTCTCTTCTTTTCATCCCAGCTTATAGTAGTAGATTCATTTCTTAGCCTTTTTACACAAGTTTCTACTTTTATCTTTCTTCTCTGGGCGTTTCTCCTGGTAACTTTTCCTTGGAGAGAGAGAGCGTGTGCAAAGACATCTTCCAGCACCCCTACTGCAATTTGACAGAAATTTTGGATCTTACGGTGATTCCTTCATCCTTCTAGTTTCGGTGAGCTTTTATTCTAACTTTCTTGCATTGTTTTTAATAGAACATGTCTGAGGCTAGTGATTCTCAAAACCAATCAGAGAGTGGTGCTTACATGGTGAATTCTGATTCACTCCCTATAGTCCCTTCGGCCGAAGAGGTTAGGGACAAAGCGAGTGCGTGTGAACCTCAACCCGTAGTTGACAAATCTAGGAAGAAGAGGGCGTCTAGGAAAGAAAGGATTCCCAAGGAGTCCAAGAGAGTAAAACAGATTCTGAAGCAACTGCTACTACTTTTTGCCCTGACACCGTCCCTTCTAATCTGATAATTAGGGAGTCCTTGGAGGAGCAAAACCAACTTTTAGCCCAAGAATCGGCCGATTTGTTTGGAAACGTCTAGTGAGATAGGATAGCGTATTAGGCCGGCGATGGTAATCTCGCAAGTCTGTACCTTGCTGGCCAAGGATCTTTCCGAGATTCGGAGTGAGTATAAGATATCCGCAGACAATATTATCCGTTTGCCTTCTCTTGACGAACTAGCTTGCCCAAGTTCGGTTGAGGGGGAGATGGCCTTTTACGTTGAAGCTTTTAAAGGTGGGTTAAGGTACCCATTAATGGAACTAATACCCTTGATACTTGAATTCTATGGTGTGGCCCCTTCTCAACTATTTTCGAATAGTTGGAGAAAATTTTTGGCCTACCTAGCCAAAAGCAAGATTCTGAATGCAGGAGTATCTGTTGATATTTTTCGTTGTTAACCGTTAACCATCGTAGAGGGATAATGATCGGGAACAAGACCCCTTCTTCGATTAAGAGAGAGAAGAACAGATTTTTCTTTGTGAGGCCACCCCCATCCACGGGATGGAATTTTCATTTGACTGGTAGAAACCCTCAAGTACCGAGATTGAGGTTCTCCCGACCTTGGGTGTTACAGGAGACAAGATATTAAAGTCGATTTCAACAGGCTTCAGAATTAACACTCAGGAGGTCAAGGCCGAACACAAACTTATTGAGTATGGCCTAATTGAGAAGGCATTTCATTCTGAGGAAACTATCTGTCGAACCAGAGCAACATCAAGTGGTAATTCCTTCGGTCTGTCCTTCTCGTTTGGGCCCATTTTATTATATCAAAAGTTTAATTTCCTTCCTTTATGACAGACATGGCTTCCAAGAAATCTGTGGCTCCCACCAAACCGACCGTCACTATATCTGCTCCCACACTAGAGAAGGCTCGGAAGGCTAGGTCAGGTATGGATACACCTGCTATCAGCGGTCCTCCCAAGGTTCTTCCAGAGAAGTCAAAGAGTTCGGTGGGAGGGGACTAGTCCAGTTCAGGAAAGAGACTTAAAGAAACTCCGATTCCCTCTCCAACCGAAGGTGTTTCAAGTACCACCCCTTCTCTCTGCAGTAGATGGGTGTCGGAGGGCACAACTTCTCTTCCATCATGTTGAGTTATCAGAAGAAGATACTCTTTAACCCTTCTTGGAAAGTTGGGGATAAAGATTCGGCCCTTCACAACCAGAGAGTCGGAGTAGAAATGTGTCTGAAAGGCATACTTCCGAGAGATAGGGATTAATTGAGGAGATTGAGCGCTGGTGCTTTGAGCCGCTCCCTCATCCATGCACAAAAGAAGGTAAACATCTTTTGGTTTCTCTTCTTTCTTTTATGACTATATGGCCTTACTTTCTTTCTTTCCCTAACAGGCCAATGACCTTAGTGCTATGGCCTCTAACAGTATCATGGATAGTCTTGCTGAGAATGTGAATCTCAAGGGTGTAATCGATACACTGGAGGGAGAGAACAAGTCTTTAGAGGTCAGGGTTCGAGAATTGGAGGAGAAAGAGAAGACCGACGGAGGGACTATAACCACCTTGCAGAAGAATTTGGAAGAAGCGGATAGGAATCTTGATGAGTCTAGGGAGGCTCTTCGTAAGTCGGCTATGGATTGGGCGGAGCTTGAAGCCCAAGCTATCGAGAAATTCAAAGGGAGTGACGAGTTCGGATTTGAGCTGTCCATCCACGCACTTTACTTTGAAGTGAGGGTGTTTGCCGAGTGCAAACGACAGGTCCTGGATATTATGCCGAGCTTTCCTGTGGATCGCTTTACTACCCCCCCCCCCCCACCCTAAGGCTGACAAAGTCGTTACTGCCTCTCCCCTGGTCACCGATTTGGATCCATAATCTGTTTCCTCATGAATGTTTTAAGAAACTTTTCTTACCGTTTTTGGATGTCTAAAACATTTCTTTTTGATGGGTTGTACATTTTGGGTTGTAAATTTTGTGAAACGTTTGCCTTGATTGGCACCTAAGTATTTATGAATACTTTTCCGTTCCTTTTATATACAATCTCACGTTTGTATTGTACCTGGTTTTCCGTTTCTCTTGAGAGAGGTGGAACCTCTTTAATTCGGTCAGTGATGAGGGCTCTCTCCGCTCTTTCTTATTTAAAAATAAGGAGGGTGGAGCTCGCTCTAGGGATCGGATGGATGTCCAATCCTTTTCCTTTTTCCCGTAGTTGAGAGGGTATACACTCCATTGTGCCTTATTATTAAGGCTACAACTTCTTGGGTACTCCCTTTGTGCTCCCACACGTCGGTCGTCATCCTCCGATTGATCAATTTGAAGTTGACTGACCCGCCCATCCTTATAAGAAGGTGAGAGATGTTAGTGGTGGTATCCGGCGTGATCAATCTCAGTCGCACTCACATATCATCTGGTTGATCAGAGGATCAGGACATTGATTCCTCCTATCTTCTAGCTCGGACAAGTGCCTCACCTTACTCGACCAGTTTATATACTCGGTCGGTGGGCATTAACTTTACAAAGTTAATTATTATCAGAGGTTTTTCGAACACATAGAGACATAATAGGAACATTTCTGAAACAAAGCTAAATTTTATTTCATTGGAAAAATTCCTGAAACAAAGCTAAATTTTATTTCATTGGAAAAATTCCTTATTACATTTAATTGGAGAACTGTTCGTACTTATTCATTCATTGAAAAAAGAAAAACAAAACAACGAAACAATTTTGGAAAAGAAAAAAACTAAACTTACTGATAGAACTTTCTTAAATTCTGCATGTGCCATTGTAGACACCCCCATTTTGCTCTGCTTTGATCAACAAAGAAATTAGGGTTTCGCTGTCAATTTTTCAGTATTTTCCATTCCCGTGTTCATCCCTTACGCTTTCTCAAATCTTTCTGGTCATTCCTGCAATGTTCTGATTTTTTTTTCCGTTGAGTATTGAGAAGGGTTATTCATGAGAATCCGAGCAAAAGAGAATGTGGGACCCGCTGGTGTGGGACCCGTTTGTGTGGGACCTGCTAGTGTGGGACCTGCTAGTGTGGGACCCGTTTGTGTGGGACCCGCTGATGTGGGACCCGTTTGTGTGGGACCCGCTGATGTGGGACCCGCTTGTGTAGGGCCCGCTGATGTGGGGCCCGCTTGTGCGGAACCCACAAAGTGGGACTCACCATTAGCATGACTTAACTTTCTCTACCATTTCCACTAACTTCATTTTTCCCTTTAAAATAACACCATTATCTCCATTACCATTATATATTCCATTATCCCCACCACCATTATCTCCATTACCATTATATATTCCATTATCCCCACCACCATTCCCACCATTACCATTATATATTCCATTATCCCCACCACCATTCCCACCATTACCATTATATATTCCATTATTCCCACCACCATTCCCACCATTACCATTATATATTCCATTATTCCCACCACCATTCCCACCATTACCATTATATATTCCATTATTCTCCACCACACCCACCATTCTCATTTTTTATTTCCACCTCTCCACTAAGTTTTTCACTATATAAAGAGAGGTGATGAGAGGAAGAAAAGAGGAGAAAAACAACACATTGTTTTTGGATAGTTTTCTCTTTCTCTCCCTCAATATCTCTCTCCCTCAATATCTCTCACTCTCTCACTCTCACACTATCATTATCTACTTTCTCTCCTTATTTGTTTCTCCCCATCTCTCTCCCTTGTTCCATATAAAAAAAATATAAAAGAAAATAAAACAAAGAAAAAGAGAAAGAAAGCGGAAGCGGATCAAGCGGCGGTGCGATTTTCGAATTTTTCGGCTCTCGGATTCGACGAAGATTTCGATCACAGGTAGGTACTTAATTTTTAGATTTTTCTAGAATTATTTGGTATATTTGCATGATTTTTAGTATTTAATTGGATTTAGTTGAAAATTAAATATGTATGCTCAAAATCATGATCTCCATGAGTGTTTCGAAAATAAAATATATACTAAATGAATTCCAAAATTAATGAAATTTCGTGGGAAACTAATATGATACCAGTACATTCTACCATGAAATTTTGAGAATTTGTAGAATTTGTTTGGTATATTATTTTATGCTTTCTTTGAAATTTACCAGCTTTTGAAGGAATTGTTACTGACATCAGATCACAACTAAAATTCTTAAAATTTTTACAGTAGTCTTCAATCTCACATTTCTAGTTACTGTAAAAGTTTCAAGTGATTTGGATCTGTTTTCATATGGGATGTAGGGTTAATTCATAATCTGGTCTGAAAATTAAAAAATCTGAAACTGATAGTAAATGGTTTCCAAAATTTATGAAAATTTCTCAGTATGTTATTTTTACTTATATCTTATTACTGTAGAAATTTCATTGAATTTAGATTCATATTTCTAGTGGTTTCTGTGTTATTTGTGCAATCTGGTCAATCAATTGTTAAATCGAAATTAAATATGAGCTTAATGTAAAAATCTGTAAAACTCTTCCCGTAAGCTACATTTCATCATATCTTGCTGCTGTAGAAATTTCAACTCATTTCGAATTTGTTTGCAATAATTTCACTTGTAAAATCACTCATATGCTTAAAATTGATAAAATCCATTGAAAATTCGAAATTAATTAAAAATCATTGTGAAAATTTCCAAAGAACCTTAAATTTTGTCACATGTTCACTCCTTAATCCATTGAAACAGAAATTTTAGGATCTTTAGATTTTCCTGGAAAAATGGCCAGTGCATCCATAATCGTATCCCAATTGCAACCGATCTTTGACAATTTGAATACTTAAGCTATAGCATGTTGTTGGCTCCGAGGTTACTGTCCACGGAAATCCTGAGATATGCCAGGCAATAAGATGTTATAACCTAAGTATTAAATTGCGCAAGGAAAGAACGCACGATTCCCTTCCTTGGATGCTATTCTGGGCCGAAATTGGTGAACCCTAGAACCATTGGTAATCCTCAAGTGTCCATAAATCGAAAATCCATGAAATCTGAAATTAATTAACTTCAAGAATTTGAATTGATTTGTCTCGAGTCTTTCGGAACCATTGGATTATGGTTTCCAATCTAAGAACCATTAGAGCCCAATTTAGGAACACTAGTGTTGTGTCGTGTCCTAAATTTTAGGGAGTCCTAGAGTTAGGAGTCCAGCCTCATCACGGACGCTTGCTATGTATAGCAACCGTACCATAGGTCTAGTTACACTAGTCACCCAATCTTTCCTTAAGACAAGCCTAGTAAACTAGGATGTAGGCAAACCTGCATTAGTCTAAGGGACAACTTGCATTCAGATAAGAATCATATAGCATCTTAGATGAAATCCTAAGATAATAAAATCCTCAACTTGAATTAAATAATTCCTCTTAAAACTGTTGAAACAGTCAAATCCGTCTAAGTCGGTGTCCTAGTTGAGTTAGGCATATGTAGCTTAGCTTAGGTGCACCGAACTACGTCGACTCTGATCCCAGTAAGGCTTGGGTACGTAGGCAGCTTGGATGTCTGATGGCATACCACCCGCGAGTCGGCACCACAAACAAATTGTGGTGTTTTGTATATTAATTTTCTTGTAAATACTTAATCAAATCAGTTAGGGTTTTCCATGAAATTAGAATTCTAGGAGAACTTTCACTTAGAATGAATCCAGACAAATTAATAAATCAAGATACACATCTAGGATTCACATTGAAATTAGATTCTAGGATGCATGTCACTTAGTTCGCACATTAACATAGAGTTGAATGAGCCATTTAAAATAAATTTAAAAGAGTTAGCTTTTGGAATCGAAGACCGATTATCGGACAAGAATGGTGCATGTGGTGGATAACTCCCCATACCTTCCATTCTCGTAACCAGGTAGCGAGTCTAGATTTCTGGTTAATTATGGGTCCTAGATCCCACATCTAGGTGGCGACTCTGTCAGTCTCTTTCGTGTGGAATTCGGATTGCCTTAGTGATCCCAAGTTCACAGGAAAGACGAATCAATAATAAAATGCACACGCCAATCGCGTGGGTACGAGAGACCAAGAGAGAGTGCATGGCGGCTCGCGCCCCACCCCTCTCGCGGGATCATGTCCCACAGTCTGGCGACTCTGCTGGGGACCACCTAACTTCATTAAAATATCAAAAGATAATTCATTTGAATTTAATTTAACTGGCTCATAAAAACTCTATACTTGTTAGATTAGTTTGTCTCGTTTTATTTTCTCATCACATTTTACTCGAACTTAATTTAACAAAACCTGAAGGCATCATAGATTGCGCGAACTTATTGCACACACTTACATCACTTGCATCTAAACCCTTGCATCTCACATGCACACACGTCCTATTTTAGGAACCCGGAGTGTTATCTAGCATGGTTGACTGGGATTTCATCACCTGGTGCCTCTGTGCTAGAGAAGCATTCCACCCTTAGCCTAGTACCTTTATGGTGCGTAAACGGATCTCTTGTTCACGTACTGATACGCCGGACACTGGTACAGTATATCGAACATGGATTCGCGCTAAGGGAACTCTTGGCCTTACCCCTAGATTAACCCACACATGCATGTAGTATACGAACACATGTGCATCACGTGTGTGAGCCTAGTTTAGGATATCCTACCTATTTGTGTCTAGATTAGGCCGTAGACCATCTTCTAATGGCTACGATCGGTCCTAGGTACACAAACAAAGTCATGAGTCGAGATCCTCTCTCCACTCCGCTAGATTAGGATTAGGGTTGATGCCTTCAGGTAACACTGATAAAATGTGCAAAGATTAAAAAACTTTCCCTTTGGGGTTAGGATTTAAATCCCATTCATTTCCAAAGATCTCATAGGATTAGTCATTCATGATCCATCCGTTGAAAGCAATCTTATGCTATCTCATCTCATCTCGATCGTACGATTTTTAATCTTATATTATCTGATTCGATCGAGTATCCATACTTCCTTTATATTGGTAGGAACTCATCCTAATCTTATGTTCATGTAATCCTGATTATCCCTGTATCCTTTCTCCTGGCTTACAGACACCATGTCTACTCGTACAATTCTTGATTGGATCCGTGGTACATTAAGAGAATCCCATATCTATGCCATAAGTGAGCAAGAGAAAAATCTCTTCGGTTACGTGGCCACCATCAAGCTCGATTGGGGATTACTCTATGCTGCATCAGAGTGTTGGGATCCCGATCATCATGTCTTCCGTTTTGGCAACCAAGAAATGTGTCCCACCTTTGAAGAATGGTGTGCCTTATTGGAATATCCTGTAGATGGCCCTCTGGTGAAGCCATCTTACGTGTCGGATTATCGTCCTTTGTTCCTTCGCTTGATGAATAATCCAGATGAATCCATGAACTCTTTCATCAAAGACCAGGAAGTGTCCATGCAACAACTGATTGACATTTACCCTCCTGTTGGGCATATTGGTGCTGTTGATATTCAAAAAGCCCGAGGTCGCGCTCTGAGATTCTGCTCCTTTGCTAGGTTCCTCACTGTCCAGCCTTCTCGCTGTGCGTCAGCTGTTCTCTTGGACCTCGTTGATCAGATGGATCGTGGCGCCAATCCAATTCCTACTATGCTTGCAGAAACCTTCAATGGATTGGATGAGATGGCTCGTCTTCGTGCCAGCTCAGGTCCAGGCTCTTATGTTCGATCTTTTGTTGGGTCCTTCTCAGGATGTCCTGCATTACTTCACGTGTGGTTATGCCACAAGCTAAAAATTGCAGCTCCTGTGCATTTTGATCATACGTTATACACCTTCAGTGAATGGCGTCATGATGTTTCTTTCAATCATAAAGGCGATTGGGCTGAGTGGTTGAGTTCTCGCCATGAAGATCAGATTTATTGGCAAATCCCTGGAATCCAAGAAGCTGTCTTCAATACTGGAGAAGCTAACTACGTTCGCCTTCTTGGCCTCAAAAAGACTTCCTTTTATATTCCTGCCAGGATTCAGCGTCAGTATGGAAGGGAGCAATCCATTGTGCCTCCCCTTCGTCATTTCTATCCGCCTGAGGATCTCAAGCCCAAGATTGTCAAAGCCGTTTCATCTGCTTGGGATGTTCGAGTCATCAAATCTTTCAAGGAGTCAGTTGAGGAAGATAGTCGTCCAAAGAAGAAGTCTAGAAAGAGTGCTTAATGTCATGTTTTCTCTTATCAGTCTATCTTTGAAAGATCGAACCATGTACTCAAGCTTTAATGATCTATCAATAAAAGTTCACCTTTTTCTTTCAGTATCTTCGTCTATGCATACATCAGTGTCTACTTCTTTCTGATTTTAAATATGTCTTTCAAATATTACAGGGCCGTAGACACCATAGCTAACCCTAATACTCCTTGGGTTCGGGTCTCTTCTCGATTACAGAGGAAATCTGTATCCCCGCCACCTTCTCTGAGAACCCCAGCATCTCATTCTTTCCCGTCCTCATCCTCACCAATGGCAGAAAACCAGGACAGTCCTCCACTCGCTGCTATCACCGATACTCTTACCTTGATTCTCCGGCAGCTTCAAGAACTCAAGGAAGAGAACCAAGTTATCAAGGCTCAACTTTCTGAGAAGTTCGGACAATCGTTGTCCAAGGATAAAGGGCCTGTGCACCAAGCAGCTACTTCAGCAGCACCTGTCCAGCCAGTGTTCATCAATATCCATGATAAAACCGAAGAAGATTTGGAAAAAGAGCAGTATAGCGAGAATCGCAGTAGACCTTCTCAGTCCATGGTTGATAAGTCTGTTATGGAGAAATTAGAGACTCTTACCAGAAAAGTTCAAGACATTCAGTTTCAAGACCAGGGTAGTTTCAATCCCAGTGATCTTACTCTATTTCCCGAAATCCGCCTTCCTGCTAATTTTCAAATGCCCGATTTCGACAAATATGATGGTGTGGGTTGTCCAATCACACATTTACAAATGTTCACCATCATGTGTCAGCCTCAAGGCTTATCTCCTGAGCAAATGGCTCAATTGTTCCCAGTTTCCCTAACCAAGGTTGCTAGGAGATGGTTCATGGTCTTGGACAAGACTCGTTACAGGACATGGAAGGATATCGGCGAGCAATTCATCAGGCAGTTCAAATATGATGATGGGACAGAAATCACCAGAAAGGATTTAGAGAGAACAAAACAAGACTCGAGAGAATCCTTTCTGATTTTTGTGAAAAGATGGAGGAGAATAGCAGCTCAGATGATGGAGCGCCCGTCTGAGGAGGAGCAAGTCCAGATAATCATGAAAAATATTTCCCCCCAGCTCCAGTATCACATGTCATTGCAATACTATCCAGACTTCAAACACTTCATTGTGGCTGGCACCCAGATAGAGGAGGCTATGGCTCAAGGTGTATTCAACCGTAGCAACCCAAATCCTAGAGATTTCAAAAAATCCCCACCAGCCCAAGTCAGTAGTATCTCCCATTCCAATGCTCAATCCTCTAAATCCCAGGAACCTCTAGTAATGGACTATGCTCAACCTGCGACCGCACCTCGGCAACAAGCCCGGGTAGAATTTACTCCTCTTCCCATTCCATCTTCGGAGGTGCTTAAGCAGTGTCTGGCTTCAGGTCGCATAACCCTACCTGCCACCCGGCCTCCCCCCAATCCTTTACCTGCCAATTGGCGAGCCGACCTACACTGTGAGTATCACAGGGGTCCTGGTCATCTTACAGACAATTGCATCGCCTTGAAATTCAGAATCCAGAAACTTATTGATGAGAAAGTCATTGCATTCCAACCAAGACCCAATGTCACCCAAAACCCGCTACCTGGTCATGCTAATCCTCCCGCTGCCGTTAATGCCATAACCATAGGAGATCCTGAGTTTGACCCTCTCACCCTCATATGTGCTTTAGAACCCATTTCTGAACCCGAAATCATCTTCTGTGATGAATCATACCTGAGGGAGTCTGTACCTCCCTTGGTAATCACCTATGAGCCACAAGTCCCTCAAATTATCACCTATGGTGAGCCAGAATTGGATGAAGTCAGACATGTGACAAGGGGTGGAAGAATTTTCAAACCTGCTGAATTAAGAGTCGAAAATCCAGGGGCATTGGCTCGAGGAGAGGAGCCGCAATACGTGAAGGACCCAGATGATGAAGTTGTTCAGCAGTTGAAGAAAACTCAGGCTGTCATATCTGTTTGGGGGTTGTTGATAGCATCGAAGAAACACAGAGAGGCTGTGTTGAAAGAACTGAATACCACACAGGTGTCCTCAGAAATATCTCCAGAGCAACTAGCTGAAGTTGTCGCTCTGACACACGCCACCAGGGCCATTAGTTTCTCAGACCAGGAGCTGCCTCCTCAAGGTCGGAATCATGCTAGAGCTCTTCATGTCACTGTTGTTTGCGAAGGCAAGAAAGTACCGTCTGTGCTGGTAGATAATGGATCCGCGTTGAATGTATGTCCATTAAGAACTGCCATTACCTTGGGTTTCGGTCCCACTGATTTTGCCGAATCAACCCTTGGTATCCTCGCATATGACAATACCCGCAGAAATGTGGTCGGAGTCCTTACCACCAGGATCGTTATAGGCGGTCAAGAATTTGAGGTGGAATTTCAAGTTATTGATATCAAAGCCTCGTTCAATATACTTCTGGGACGACCCTGGTTGCATAAGGAAGGTGTTGTTGCCTCAACCCTTCATCAAAAACTGAAGTTCATTAAAGAAGGAAAATTGATCACTGTCAGAGGCGACGAAGAGCCAGAAATAGGGCAGATAACAGGAGAAACTCGGATTCTTCCAGTTACAAAAGCAGATGATTACAACTTGAATGGTTTCGCATTCGATGTTACTGCTATTTCCTATGAAGATGCCTCTCGGGAGGAGTTGTATTTGCCTTTTGCCATCAGTCCTGTGGTTGCCAAGATGATGAGAAAAATGAACTACTTTCCGGGTATGAATTTAGGCCGTGATCCAAGCAAAGCGTCTCACTGGCGCCCAATCAAAGCAAACTCTGGAGCTTTCGGTCTTGGGTATATACCTACTGAGGAGGAGGAGGAATCCATGAAAGAATTGTTGAAATTGAAGGAAGAAATCCGCCGCACTGGAAGGATACTCCCGATGACTCCATATTCCTTATCAATGAATGGTCACTTTATCAAAGAAGGTGAGACTTCTCCATACTATGGGTTTTCTGAACCATGGTATGACTCAGTAACAGGGATCATGATACCGGGTTTTGAAATATTCAGTGGCCTTGCTCTCCCAGAAACAGAACCGCCGGTATATTGTGTTCAAAAAACTGTTGAGGATTGGATAGTCTGCCTTGAGCCAGATATGTTGGGGTCTTTGTTCGAAGAAGATGTGCCTGATGTTGTTTGTCAGGAGTTGCCCGTTTTAGATCATTCTAAAAAGCAAGAAGAGACTGACTGTGAAGATGTGCTGGTGGCAGTTATTCAGAGTAATGATACCTTTACTGAACCTCAGAGTCAGATTGCACCTGCAACAGAAAATCTTTCAAACTGGAGTTCTGATGTTTTTCCACCTTATTATATTGCTAAGTCAAGTCTAGTCAAGTCGAGTGAATCGGTGTCAGTGCCTAGTCCAGGCGAGTCATTTTCTGAGTTTATTTACTATGTGAATCCTGAGCCTGTTCAGGATGAGTCCAATGATAATGATGTAACTTCTTTCAATTCAATGAAATCTGATTCTCAGTATGTCTCTGTGTTTGCTTCTGACTTTAATAATAATGATAACACTCCCTCCTCAGACGAGGAAGAGGGGATCGACGAAACTCCCTTTGAATTACAGCATATGCTCAAACAAGAGGAGGAGCGCCGAGCCCAGCCTCTTAAAGATGAAATCGAAATTATAAACATCGGAACAGAAGATTTAATACAGGAAATACGAATTGGAAATACTCTATCATCTGAAGAGCGCGATGAATTAATAAACCTACTTAAGGAACATAAAGAAGTTTTTGCCTGGTCCTACAAAGATATGCCCGGGTTGAGCGAAGACATTGTTCAACACAAGCTACCTTTGTTGCCTGGGATTAAACCTAAAAAGCAGAAGCTAAGGAGAATGAAGCCTGAGTGGGTCCTGAAAGTAGAAGAAGAGGTTACTAAGCAGTTGAATGCTGGATTTCTGCAAGTAGTGGAATATCCAGAATGGCTCGCAAATATAGTACCTGTACCGAAGAAAGATGGAAAGGTGAGAATGTGTGTAGATTTTAGGGATTTGAACAAGGCAAGTCCAAAAGATGATTTCCCTCTACCACATATCGATATCTTGGTGGACAATACGGCCGGGCATGAATTACTATCTTTCATGGATGGTTTCTCGGGCTACAATCAAATTAAGATGGCACCCGAGGACATGGCTAAGACCTCGTTCATTACACAATGGGGGACATATTGCTATCGGGTAATGCCATTTGGTCTTAAGAATGCTGGTGCGACGTATCAAAGAGCAGCTACAGCCTTACTCCATGACATGATACATAGAGAAGTCGAAGTTTATGTCGATGATATGATTGTAAAAGCTAGGGAAAGGAGGGATCACATCCCGAACCTCAAGAAGTTCTTTGAAAGAATACTCAAATACCAGCTTCGCCTGAATCCTAGCAAGTGTGTATTCGGGGTTACCTCTGGTAAGTTGTTAGGATTCATGGTGAGTCAAAGGGGTATAGAGGTGGATCCTCAGAAGATTAAGGCTATCCAGGAGATGCCGCCGCCTAGAACCGAGAAGGAAATTCGGGGATTCCTAGGAAGGATACAGTTCCTAAGGCGATTCATCGCTCATCTGACATCAACTTGTGAACCTATCTTTAAGCTCTTAAAGAAGAACTCTTCCAAAGAATGGACAGAGGAATGTCAGCAGGCCTTTGAAAAGATAAAGCAAAGTTTGTCTGAACCACCGATAGTAGCACCAGTGATACCGGGACATCCATTGCTGCTTTATTTGTCAGTAACAGAAACCACAATGGGTTGTATGTTAGCGCAGCAAGATCCAGAAACCAAGCATGAAAAGGCTGTGTATTATCTTAGCAAGAAGATGTTGGAGTATGAACAGAAGTATACTGTCCTAGAAAAAACCTGCTTAGCCTTGGTTTGGGCTACTCAGCGACTCAGGCATTACATTTTATCACATAAGGTCTTGCTCCTGTCAAGGATGGATCCTCTGAAATATCTCTTTGAAAAACCAGCCTTGACAGGCAGGACTGCCAGATGGTTATTGTTGTTGTCTGAGTTTGACATCACCCATGTAACCCAAAAATCAGTAAAGGGCCGAGTCATTGCTGAACAATTGGCAGAAGCACCCCGAGAAGAAAATCAGCCTTTCAAGACGATGTTCCCAGATGAAGAGATCATGATGGTAGAAGATGAATATCCAGAAACTGGTTGGACCCTCTATTTTGATGGAGCAGCAAACCAAACAGGGCAAGGAGTAGGGGCATTGCTTGTGTCACCCCGAAATGAGCATGTTCCCCTTGCAGTTAAGTTACAATTCAATTGCACCAACAATATGGCAGAGTATGAAGCATGCATTGTTGGGCTTGAGGCAGCATTGGCCTTAGGCATAGAGAATCTTGACGTATATGGAGATTCAATGTTAATCATTTGCCAAACCCAAGGAGAATGGAGAACCAAAGAAGAAAAGTTGCTGCCATATCATGAATACTTGGATATTCTCGCTAAGCAATTCCAGCACATCACTTTCAGTTATTTGCCAAGGTTGAAGAATAGATTCGCCGATGCCTTAGCGACGTTAGCTTCTATGATTGACATACCTCACAATATGAAAATGAGGCCCATCACGGTTCAAGAGCAATGGGCTCCTGCATATGTTGATGCTATAGAGATAGCTGCAAGATGTCCCGATGGTAAACCATGGTATACGGACATAAAGAACTACATCTCGGGCCAGGGGCATCCCAATGAGGCGTCGAATAAGGAGATAAGGACTTTGCAGAGATTGGCGGCTAACTTTGTCATTTGTGGAGGAGAGCTGTATCGACGGTCCTTCGACGGAATTCAACTCTTATGTGTCACTGAAGATCAGGCAGAAGAAATTCTCGCAGATGTTCATGAAGGGGTGTGTGGACCTCATATGAATGGGAAGATGTTGTCAAAGAAGATCCTACGTCTGGGGTACTATTGGCCAACATTGGAAGCAGATTGTCACACATTTGTGAAGAAATGCTATAAATGTCAGATACATGCGAATCTCATCCATGTACCACCTACCGAATTGCATTCTCTTACTTCTCCTTGGCCGTTTTCGGTTTGGGGAATTGACATTATTGGCAAAATTTCCCCTAAGTCATCCAGTGGTCACGAGTACATACTCGTTGCAATTGACTACTTCACTAAGTGGGTTGAGGCCGCTTCTTATGCAAAGCTTACATCCGCATCAGTTGCTAAATTCATACGAACCAACATCATATGCAGATATGGGATTCCCCATGAACTTATCTCAGATAACGGATCTCATTTCAAGAAAGAAGTTATCATTCTTTGCGAAGAGTTCAAGATTAAGCATCACAAATCCTCACCTTATCGGCCGCAGACAAATGGAGCAGTGGAAGCTGCAAACAAAAATGTCAAGACTATCATTAGCAAGATGTCAGAAACTTATAGGGATTGGTCGAATAAGTTGCCGTACGCCTTGTGGGCTTACAGAACATCAATTAGAGCTTCAACTGGGGCAACCCCTTACTCTCTTGTTTATGGTATGGAAGCAGTGCTACCTGTAGAGATTCGTGTACCTTCGCTCCGAGTATTGGCAGAAGTCAAGTTGCCAGAAAATGAATGGGCAGACGCCAGATATAAAGAGCTGAATATGCTAGATGAAAAGAGGTTAAAAGCGCTTTACCATGTGCAGGGTTATCAGCGCAGAATAGCCCGGGCTTTTAATAAAAAGGTTAAAATCAGAGATCTCGAAGAAGGCAACCTTGTTCTAAAAGAAAACCGAGCACCAGTGTTTGACCCAAGAGGCAAATTCAAGCCTAATTGGTCAGGGCCATACATCGTGGACCAAATCTTACCTGGAAAAGCCGTCAAGCTCCGTAATTTAAATGGAGAAATATTGCCGGAACCAACAAATCTTGATCAACTCAAGAGGTTCTATGCTTGAACACCAGAAGGCCGTCTTTTGGCCGAATAAAACCCAAATTCATAACCCAAAATCAAAAAATATATAACCTTTTGCAAACCCTTTTGAGCCTACATAAAATTTTCCTTCAAAACCCAATGTACTAGGGGCATTCCCCTGAACTACGCATGACCTGATTCCTACACTGGGATACGTAGGCAACCTGTTCACAGGTTCGGTTGAAACTCTTGCAAAACCTTAAGCCATTTTTTGAAAAGCTCTACCTCACCTGTAAAGTCCTTTTGGTGTTCAAGTAAAAAAAAAAAAAAAAAAAAAAAGAGAATGGAGCTTGAAGATCCGCTAGATTGAAAACCTGAAAAGGCGATCTAGGCAAAATTTAGGATCATTCCCCTGCTAAGTTGAAAACCTGAAAAGGCAGCTTAGGCAAAAGTTAAGGGGGTAGCCTGCTGAGTCAAAAACCTGAAAAGGCGATTCAGGCAAAAGTTAAGGTTGAACGGTCCGCCAAGTTGAAAATCTAAAAAGGAATACTTGGTCGTGGTAAGATGGGGTTCACGCCAGAAGAATTACATCGACCTCTGAACTCTCAGTAGGTCAGGCAAAAATAACAATGATTCCCGAAACTAAGGGCATTAATTTCAAAACAATCCGAAAGTTGATAGAAGGATATATGAAGTATCACTGTCTTAAAAAATAAGTTAAGATGTTTATCAGTGGAGAAACATTCTTTAAAAGAGGCTAACCTAACCCAAAAGAAAATACTGATAAGTCAGAAGCATCACGAGATCACTTGAGTAATCTTTCTTATTTTGTCTTTTTATTACCAATGTCTGTGGTTCTATTTTTAGAAAAATTTACAAATGCTATTTTAAAGAATTGTTGTAGGGTGCAATCACTCTGAAGGCAGGTTCATTAACAGATTCCGAGAAACTTGGAAAAGGTGCGACTGTCATGAATGGTGAAAAATCGTTGCAAGAATGATCTCTGGTCAATGAATAGAAGAAGGTTAGAAGGCCTTAAACTGGGGCAGGTTGCTAATGAAGTGGCATCTCATGTTCAAGCCTTGAAAGACCTTTGCTGCATGGTGGTATGGAATCATTTGCTTCCAAAGTTGTTAATTAGAGATTTCAGTTCCTTTTCTCTGATAATCTATGTCAAAGCTCAAATTATCTCTGAATTCATTTGAAAATGGTCTCTTATCTTTAAGCATCATATAAATGTGATGTCTCATTTCTTGGAATTCGTATAAATACGATAGTCCATTGTCCTTGAGTTAACTTTGAGCATCATATAAATATGGTGTCTCATTTGTTTGAAATCCGTATAAATACGTTATTTCATTCATTCTGAGTCCATTCAAAAATGTTCTCTTATTCTCTTTGAGCATCATACAAATAGGATACCTCATTTCCTTGGAACTCCGTAAAAATACGGTATTCCATTATCTTCTGAGTCCATTCAAAAATGTTCTCTTATTCTCTTTGAACATCATACAAATATGATACCTCATTTCCTTGGAACTCCATAAAAATACGGTATTCCATTCCCTTCTGAGTCCATTCAAAAATGTTCTCTTTGAGCATCATACAAATATGATACCTCATTTCCTTGGAATTCCGTAATTCATCAAATCCAATTCTACGTTAAATTCAAATTCCCAAAATTCATCAAGTCCAATTCTACGTCAAATTCAAATTCCCAAAATTCATCAAGTCCAATTCTACGTTAAATTCAAATTCCCAAAATTCATCAAGTCCAATTCTACGTCAAATTCAAATTCCCAAAATTCATCAAATCCAATTCTACGTCAAATTCAAATTCCCCAAATTCATCAAATCCAATTCTACGTCAAATTCAAATTCATGAAAAAATCTCCAAATTCTTCATTGTCAAATTCATTAATTCATCTCAACCGAAGATTGAAGCCGTAAAAATACGGTATTTCATTCTGAGTCCATTCAAAAATGTTCTCTTATTCCCTTTGAGCATCATACAAATATGATACCTCATTTCCTTGGAACTCCGTAAAAATACGGTGTTCCATTCTCTTCGAGTCCATACAACTACGTTCTCTTATTCTCTTTGAGCATCATACAAATATGATACCTCATTTGCTTGGAACTCCGTAAAAATACGGTATTCCATTCTCTTCAAATCCATACAACTATGGTTTCTTACTCTCTTTGAGCATCATACAAATGTGATGTTTCATTTCCTTGGAAATCGTAAAAATATGGTATTTCATTCTGAGTCCATTCAAAAATGGTCTTTTCTCTTTGAACATCATATAAATGTGATGTCGAGCGGCACCGCAGCGGGATTTTGTTTTTTATTATTATTGCATTCCAATTCTAGGACTTCGTTTAGGGTCTTGCATTAGGTAGTAAATGTTTGCGTCTAAGTTCCGTTTTGTGTAGAGTCTTTTGTCGATTAAAGCTACGCAAAATGGTTCTGTCATTTTAACTTTGGTATTTGATGACTACGTCATCTTTACCAAAGAGGGGCATCTGTAGACACCCCCATTTTGCTCTGCTTTGATCAACAAAGAAATTAGGGTTTCGCTGTCAATTTTTCAGTATTTTCCATTCCCGTGTTCATCCCTTACGCTTTCTCAAATCTTTCTGGTCATTCCTGCAATGTTCTGATTTTTTTTTCCGTTGAGTATTGAGAAGGGTTATTCATGAGAATCCGAGCAAAAGAGAATGTGGGACCCGCTGGTGTGGGACCCGTTTGTGTGGGACCTGCTAGTGTGGGACCTGCTAGTGTGGGACCCGTTTGTGTGGGACCCGCTGATGTGGGACCCGTTTGTGTGGGACCCGCTGATGTGGGACCCGCTTGTGTAGGGCCCGCTGATGTGGGGCCCGCTTGTGCGGAACCCACAAAGTGGGACTCACCATTAGCATGACTTAACTTTCTCTACCATTTCCACTAACTTCATTTTTCCCTTTAAAATAACACCATTATCTCCATTACCATTATATATTCCATTATCCCCACCACCATTATCTCCATTACCATTATATATTCCATTATCCCCACCACCATTCCCACCATTACCATTATATATTCCATTATCCCCACCACCATTCCCACCATTACCATTATATATTCCATTATTCCCACCACCATTCCCACCATTACCATTATATATTCCATTATTCCCACCACCATTCCCACCATTACCATTATATATTCCATTATTCTCCACCACACCCACCATTCTCATTTTTTATTTCCACCTCTCCACTAAGTTTTTCACTATATAAAGAGAGGTGATGAGAGGAAGAAAAGAGGAGAAAAACAACACATTGTTTTTGGATAGTTTTCTCTTTCTCTCCCTCAATATCTCTCTCCCTCAATATCTCTCACTCTCTCACTCTCACACTATCATTATCTACTTTCTCTCCTTATTTGTTTCTCCCCATCTCTCTCCCTTGTTCCATATAAAAAAAATATAAAAGAAAATAAAACAAAGAAAAAGAGAAAGAAAGCGGAAGCGGATCAAGCGGCGGTGCGATTTTCGAATTTTTCGGCTCTCGGATTCGACGAAGATTTCGATCACAGGTAGGTACTTAATTTTTAGATTTTTCTAGAATTATTTGGTATATTTGCATGATTTTTAGTATTTAATTGGATTTAGTTGAAAATTAAATATGTATGCTCAAAATCATGATCTCCATGAGTGTTTCGAAAATAAAATATATACTAAATGAATTCCAAAATTAATGAAATTTCGTGGGAAACTAATATGATACCAGTACATTCTACCATGAAATTTTGAGAATTTGTAGAATTTGTTTGGTATATTATTTTATGCTTTCTTTGAAATTTACCAGCTTTTGAAGGAATTGTTACTGACATCAGATCACAACTAAAATTCTTAAAATTTTTACAGTAGTCTTCAATCTCACATTTCTAGTTACTGTAAAAGTTTCAAGTGATTTGGATCTGTTTTCATATGGGATGTAGGGTTAATTCATAATCTGGTCTGAAAATTAAAAAATCTGAAACTGATAGTAAATGGTTTCCAAAATTTATGAAAATTTCTCAGTATGTTATTTTTACTTATATCTTATTACTGTAGAAATTTCATTGAATTTAGATTCATATTTCTAGTGGTTTCTGTGTTATTTGTGCAATCTGGTCAATCAATTGTTAAATCGAAATTAAATATGAGCTTAATGTAAAAATCTGTAAAACTCTTCCCGTAAGCTACATTTCATCATATCTTGCTGCTGTAGAAATTTCAACTCATTTCGAATTTGTTTGCAATAATTTCACTTGTAAAATCACTCATATGCTTAAAATTGATAAAATCCATTGAAAATTCGAAATTAATTAAAAATCATTGTGAAAATTTCCAAAGAACCTTAAATTTTGTCACATGTTCACTCCTTAATCCATTGAAACAGAAATTTTAGGATCTTTAGATTTTCCTGGAAAAATGGCCAGTGCATCCATAATCGTATCCCAATTGCAACCGATCTTTGACAATTTGAATACTTAAGCTATAGCATGTTGTTGGCTCCGAGGTTACTGTCCACGGAAATCCTGAGATATGCCAGGCAATAAGATGTTATAACCTAAGTATTAAATTGCGCAAGGAAAGAACGCACGATTCCCTTCCTTGGATGCTATTCTGGGCCGAAATTGGTGAACCCTAGAACCATTGGTAATCCTCAAGTGTCCATAAATCGAAAATCCATGAAATCTGAAATTAATTAACTTCAAGAATTTGAATTGATTTGTCTCGAGTCTTTCGGAACCATTGGATTATGGTTTCCAATCTAAGAACCATTAGAGCCCAATTTAGGAACACTAGTGTTGTGTCGTGTCCTAAATTTTAGGGAGTCCTAGAGTTAGGAGTCCAGCCTCATCACGGACGCTTGCTATGTATAGCAACCGTACCATAGGTCTAGTTACACTAGTCACCCAATCTTTCCTTAAGACAAGCCTAGTAAACTAGGATGTAGGCAAACCTGCATTAGTCTAAGGGACAACTTGCATTCAGATAAGAATCATATAGCATCTTAGATGAAATCCTAAGATAATAAAATCCTCAACTTGAATTAAATAATTCCTCTTAAAACTGTTGAAACAGTCAAATCCGTCTAAGTCGGTGTCCTAGTTGAGTTAGGCATATGTAGCTTAGCTTAGGTGCACCGAACTACGTCGACTCTGATCCCAGTAAGGCTTGGGTACGTAGGCAGCTTGGATGTCTGATGGCATACCACCCGCGAGTCGGCACCACAAACAAATTGTGGTGTTTTGTATATTAATTTTCTTGTAAATACTTAATCAAATCAGTTAGGGTTTTCCATGAAATTAGAATTCTAGGAGAACTTTCACTTAGAATGAATCCAGACAAATTAATAAATCAAGATACACATCTAGGATTCACATTGAAATTAGATTCTAGGATGCATGTCACTTAGTTCGCACATTAACATAGAGTTGAATGAGCCATTTAAAATAAATTTAAAAGAGTTAGCTTTTGGAATCGAAGACCGATTATCGGACAAGAATGGTGCATGTGGTGGATAACTCCCCATACCTTCCATTCTCGTAACCAGGTAGCGAGTCTAGATTTCTGGTTAATTATGGGTCCTAGATCCCACATCTAGGTGGCGACTCTGTCAGTCTCTTTCGTGTGGAATTCGGATTGCCTTAGTGATCCCAAGTTCACAGGAAAGACGAATCAATAATAAAATGCACACGCCAATCGCGTGGGTACGAGAGACCAAGAGAGAGTGCATGGCGGCTCGCGCCCCACCCCTCTCGCGGGATCATGTCCCACAGCCATGTTCTAGGAATCGGGGTTCCATCTATATTTTCTAACTAATAGGCTACGGAGCATAGGATCCTTGTAACTTGGTAAGGACCTTCCCAAGAGGGTGCAAGTTTTCCGGAATTCCTAGGGTCGGAGACTTCCGCCTGACGGAGGACTAGGTTCCCTTCTCAGAGGGTCCTCTCTTTCATCTTGTGATTATAATATCGAGCAACTCTCTGTTGGTTGGCGGTGACCCGGATCCGAGCTTTCTCCCTGGTTTCCTCGACAAGGTCGAGGTTACTTCTCATGAGTTCACGGTTCAGGTGCTCATTGTAGCCTTCTACTCTCCGGGAAGGGATCGCTATTTCTACATGAATGATTGCCTCTACGCCGAATGCAAGTTGAAGGGAGACTCTCCTGTTGCTGTCCGTGGTTTGTTCGGTAGGCCCATAACACATTCGTCAGTTCCGATACCCTGGTGCTTTTAGCATCTTCCACCCATTTTTTGAAACTTTGGAGTAGAATTCTATTGGTAACCTTGACCTGTCCATTTGCTTGAGGGTGCCCTACAGAAGTAAACCTCTGTTTGATCTTGAGTCTGTAGCAAAAATCCCTGAATTGTTCATTGGCGAATTGGGGTCCCTTGTCGGTAACCAACACCTTAGGTATTCTGTATCGACATATAATGTCATGGTAGAAGAAGGTTTCTGTCACTTTCGAATGGGCCTTCTTTACCGCCTTAGCTTCGACCCACTTGGTGAAGGAGTCGATGGCGACATACAGCATCGTATGGCCACCAGCAGAGACCGGAAAAGGACCTAATAGATCCATTCCGGACATGGCGAATGGAAGTGGTCGGAGATCGAGGTATACTGTGTGGCCGGTTGGCGAGGTACCAAGGCAAACCTTTGGCATTGCTCGCATTTTCTAACAAAATTTTGAGCATCTTCCAGTATTGTCGGCCAAAAGAACCCTCGGCGTAGAATTTTATGAGCCAACACTCTGCCCCCCTAGTGATCTCCACATATTCCTTCATGTACTTCGCTCATAGCACGGTCTGCCTTAGTAGGGCGGAGACACTTTAGGAGCGGTCATGAGAACGATCGTTTGTAGAGTATCTCGCCCTTCAATGTGTAAAGGGAGGATTTGGCTACAATCTTCCGTGCCTCCTTTCGATCCTGCAGGAGCGTACCGTCTTTGAGATACTGAACTATTGGGTCCAACCAGCTGGGTTCGTGGTATACTTGGACAACTTCTTCCCTCTCGATACTAGGGTGAGAAATTATTTCAGTGTACACGTTTTCCCAACTGGTGGTCTCGGAGGAGGCCATTTTTGATAGAGCGTTAGCTCTCACATTAAGTGTCCTGGGGATTTGTACAATTTCGAATTCTTTAAAAAGGGAGATTCTTCCACATACATTTTCCAAGTACTTCAACATTCTTGGCTCTTTGGCTTTATAGAACCCGTTAATCTTCTCGAATATAAGCTGGGAGTCGCTATGGGCATTCAGTTTGTCAGCTTCTAGTTCGGAGGCAAGTTCGAGTCTAGCAAGGAGCGCCTCATACCCAGCCTCATTGTCAGAGGTGTTAAAATCGAGCTTCAGGGCATATTCGACCAGGAATTTATTGGGACAGGCCAAGACTAATTCGGTACCGCTTCCTCCTTCATTAGACGACCATCAACATACATCATCCAGGGGTATTGCTTATTCTATTGCTCAGCCAATGGCTCTTTCTGTCCCCAGGAGTCTTCGGTCGGTGCCGTACATTCCACCACGAAGTCGGCTAGTGTGACTTAATGGCAGGGCAAGGTTTCACCTGTATATCAAATTCGCCTAGCTCTACTGCCCAATTGATCATTCGTTCCGAAGTATCAAGTTTTTGAAGAATTTTGTGAAGCGGTTGATCGGTGAGGACTACTATTGTGTGGGCCTGGAAATATGGCCGCAATTTTCTGGTGACGATGACAGCGACAAATGCAAATTTCTCAATGTTTTGATACCTCGTGTCTGCGTCGTGCAAGACTCGGCTAACATAGTAGATTGGTTGTTCTACTTATGTTCCTGTCTGACCAGCACAACGCTGACCCCTACGGGGCTGCTTATGGCAAGATAGAGATAGAGTTCCTCATTTAGTAATGGTTTCATAACCACCAGTGGAGACTGAACGCATTCTTTAAGTCTCTCGAAAGCTTCCTGGCATTCGCTGGTCCACTGAAAGTCTTTCATGTTCCTCAATATTTTGAAAAAGGGAGGCATTTCTCAGCTGACTTCGACATGAATCGACTTAATGCTGCTATCCTTCCGGTGAGTCTTTTCATCTCGTTTATGGTTTTAGGTGGAGTCATGTTGAGGATTGCCCTTATTTTTTCTGGATTGGCCTCTATACCTCGCTGACTTACCATAAACCCGAGAAATTTGTCGGAAGTGACCCCGGAGGCACATATTGACTAATTGAGCTTCATTTAATACTTCTTGAGTACTAAAAATGCTCCCTAGAGGTCAGTATATGATTAGAAGCCTTCAAGCTTTTGACGAGCATATCATCAACGTAGACTTCCATGTTGCGACCAATCTGTGCTTTTGTAGACACCCCCATTTTGCTACGCTTTGAAAAGTGAGAGATTCAGAAGTTTCATCGAGTCTTGAGTCAGTCTTCCTCATTAGATTAGGTATTCTTGCATTTTAAAGGAGTTTTGAAGTTGATTCACAATCCTAAAAGTCTTTAGGGGGTTCCATTGGCCTCCGGAAGATGAAAATTCAAGTTTCCGATCAAGTAGGAAAACTTGTTATTTTTAGAATATTTCAGGTTTTTTTCTATTTTTCATCAATTTTTGCACTACAGGGGTATTTTGGTCATTTCCAGTGTGTCCCATTTGACCCCGAAGTTGTGTTTGAGAAATCTTGAGTGATTCCATGAATTTTTAAATACCTCAGGGGTTTCACTTGATTTGAAAATTTTGTGAGACGAGGGCATTTTAGGCATTTTCAGGGGACTCCAAGTGATCCTGTTTGATATCACCCACTAAAAGGAGCCAACTTAAAAACTTTCTATATTAGAAGTTTGACCATGATGACTTTCCATTTTTAGCTTTCTCTCTCAAGGGCAATTCGGTTTGAGGGCATTTTGGTCACTTTTTGATGTGTTTATAAAACGAGGTCATTTAGGAAAAAATAATTTTTTCAAGGGGTGAATGAGGTTAGGCCATGTGTGTAGGACCCACCATGTGCATCACAGGTGTGGGCACAACATTATAAATTTTGAATTATTCTTTGAAATAGGTTGGATTTCATAAAAGATGAGAAAGGGAAAAGGGCTAATATGGTCAGTTAACTAAAATAGCCATAACATTTTAACCACCCATCCGAAAAATTCATACTTCTACTTGTTAGAAACGTTTCGAGAAGCGGTATAACTTTCTAGTTTACAACTTCGCTTGATTCTCCCACGAAATAAGTAAAAAATGAGCTTTAAAATCAGGTAGTGTCATTTAGATGGGAATTTCAGCCCACAAAAATTGTCATAATGCTTCAACCGATTAGCCAAATTTAAAGTATAAATATGCGTTGGAAAGATCTTTCAAAGGGCTACAACTTTGTAGTTTACGAATTGTCCTAATTCTACCTCTAAATAGGCCAAAATTGAGCTCAAACGTTGGACAGTCTTTTTTAGAGGAGAATATTTCATAAAAGGGTGTGTTTCCCATATGTGAAAGCTTCTAGAATAATCTTGAAATATCTCTTTTGGTATAATTAGAATGGAATTCTTACTTAGCAAGGAATCCTAATTAGAAACCAACTCTATTTTAGAAAGTAAAGGAAAGAAAGAAAGAGAAAAATATTAGAAACTTACTAAATATGGAATCCTCACAAAGGAAACTTCTTATTCAATTCAAACTCTTGATTTTCTATAAAAGCAACACCAAAAAGCCTAATTGAGGAGCTTGCAAAAATGTCCAACTTGGCCTCCTTCTTGGGAAAACGTCCCATCTTGATTGGGGTGTGTAGATCATCTTTCACACTTCATCTTCTTTAAAGTTCCATATTATTTCTTCCATCATTCTTCTAAATTCAATATATTTGATCTTATTGGATTGTTCTTCAGGCTTTTTCTAGCGTTTATAAGGGTGTGACAAAGCGAATATTCTGGATTTACACACCCTAGAGACAAGGATTTGCGATCAACAGTAGGTGTTCTTTCTCTTTTCAATCTTAGGTTTAGAAAAGCATGCTAGATTAGATTTTTAGTTTTCTTTGGTTTCATGATGCATATGGATGTATTTCTAACTGAATTTTTGATATGATCTAATATGAATCATATTCTTTTTAAATCCAAATTATTGCTGAAAAATTAGTTTTTCTTGATTTAAAATCAAATTTCTTGCGAATATCTTTCGATACGGGTTTAAACTCGATTTTCAAAGCAAGTGGTTTGAATCAATGGTTTTCTTCAAACCTGATTTTTTTGAATTAAAACATAATTAAAAACTTCTGAAAACTAAAATTTTCAGCCAAGTTTGATTTGTTTTGACGCCGATTTTGCTCTTCGAGCAATTGCCCAGAAAAGGGATTCGCTGAAATTTTGAATCCAGTAATTTTTATTATTTCTAGATTACTCAAATTTTTTTGAGATTTTTCGATTTAATTTAATACGTTTAAAAATTATTTTAAAATTGAGTAAATTATTAAAAATACCAAATGAATTCGAAAAGCGACGAAACTTTCCAGATTAATATCTTAAATATATTTGGAGGTTTTTATGGAAACAAATTCTGAAAAATCACTTTTCTTCATGGTTTTCTATTCGAAGTATCGTTCTACGTTCGATTAGGGTTTTCCATGTAAAATTGAGATTTTCAAAATTTTATTTTCAAACCAGTTACTTATGTTACTAGGATTATGTAGAAAATTTTTAATTAATTTTCACAATGTTATGATTTAAATTTCAAACTTTTACGGTGTTCTGAGTTTAAAGTTTCTTGGAAATCATTGATTTTTCATTGAAAATTGGGTTTTATAATAAAAAGGCACACGCCATTCGCGTGGGTACGATAGACCAAGAGAGGGAGGTGGTTCGTGCCCCTCTCGCGGGATCGGGTCCCACAGATTGCCTTGAAAGGTTGGGATCGGCGCTCCTCCTTTTGTTCAAGCAATTGATGTGAATCAAGTGGAGTTTCATCGATTTCTTCCTCATTTGATGAGGGAATCTTATTTTTATTGTTATTAAGATCAGAAGGATACTTGAGAAACAAACATAGAGGAGCTATTGGATTGAAATTTTATTTAAAGAAAGGCTATTACATCATATGACCTATCCTGAACATGCTCAGGATCCACAACTCTAAAAAATAAGAAGAAAATCAGAAGATAACTGGCCTGGACTAGGCATTGACCTTGAACTGTAAGACCTGTCTTATTAACTGGACTGACCATAATGACTTGACTCAACAAAAAAATTGTAAAGGACAAAAACTGTAACTGCTGCAACTGTCTGGCTTTGGAGGCTCGGAGATGGCTTGCTCATAATTGGTACTTTCAACTTCTGATTCTTTTCATTGTAGCCAGACCTGTGCTTCTTTGAACCCCGAGTTGTCTAATCATTGAGATTTCCTGGTGGCGGTACTGCGTGAGTCGGTACAAGATTATTGACAGTATTGATCCTCTGTTGAAATACCAACACTTCATCATCAATCAGCTTCTGAATTACATACTTCAAACCTATGCATCGATCAGTGATGTGACCCGGACTCCGGTGGTAATCACAGTGGTCCTGTGCTCTCCAATTTTGAGGTGATGGATTGGGAGGAGGTTTAATGGGAGGTAGGGTGATATCGCCTGAGGCTAGACATTCTTTTACCACTATAGATGTTGGAAGAGGGAGGGGAGTAAATTCTCTCATGGGCTTCTGTTGGGGCGCAGCCACGGGTTGATCATAATCCACGACAATGGGATTCTGAGGTTTTGGAGGCCGAGGCTTGGAACGGGAAAGGCTACTAATCTCGGCTGGTGGAGACTTCTTGATATCTTTTGAAGCAAAATTGCCCCTGTTATAAGCCCCATATGCTGTGGCCTCTTTGATTTCTTGACCCGTGGAGATCAGGCTCGTTATATTCTGATCCATCATAGTGCATTGCTGGTCGTGATTATCGTAAGACTTCCTCTTCATCTCCTCAACTGGCTCAAACCAAGGTTGGTGGTCATAAGGAAGGAATGGGATTCCGCAGCTTGACAAAAGATTCTGAGGGTCAAGGAGCTTCAGGTCTATAAGGTCTTGAATGTCATGTTTCAAATTGAAGCATTTGTCAGTAGCATGACCAGGACGTAAATGGTAATCACAAAATTCTTTCATTTGGAAGGACCTGGGAAGAGGATTCGGAATAGGCTATGGTTCCAACAGTGTTATCATTCTTTTCTTGAGCAACCATTTCAGAGCATTAGATCTCGAGATCGGCAAGTCGGTGAATTCTCTTCACGGAGCCTCGGACAGTTGCTTTTGATCATCTTCAAGAATTAATGGCCCAAAAGGATTCTGATGATTCCAAAAGACAGAGTTCCAGGCAAAACAACCTTCTGGACTTTGTTATTTTTGTCAACGAAATGTTCAGAATTTTGGGACTGACAATAACAGGTTTGCATTTGTTGCTTCATTTGATGAACTTCTTGTGCTTTAAAAACTTTATTTACCAATCTTTGATATGTTGCACCCGCATTCTTAAGACCGAATGGCATGACTTTGTAATAAAACAGTCCTTGTTCTTTGACGAATGACATTTCTAGAATGTCGAGGGCGTGGATGCGTATCTGGTTATAATCGAAGAGTGCGTCCATGAAGCTTAGTATTTCCTGGCTAGATGCGGCATTTATTAGCAAATCTATGCGGGGGAGAGGGTAATGGTCCTTCGGGCAGGGTCGATTCAGGTTGGTAAAATCAGCACAGATCCGCCACTTACCGTTTGCTTTTTTGACCATCACCACATTCGCAAACCATTCCAGATAATGTATTTCTTGTATAAACCCAGCTTGTAGGAGCTTCTTGACCTCCTATTCGATAGCCTTTTGTCGTTCTGGAGCAAAATTTTGCTTCGTTTGCTTTACCAGCCTGTAGGAGGGGTCAACACTTAGTCAATGAACATCGACATCTATAGGGATCCTTAGCATATCTAAAGTTGACCAAGCAAAGATATCCATGTTAGCCCTTAGAAAATTGATTAGATCGGTATGAGGCTTACTTGTGAGGAGTGACCTGATCTGGACCGATCGCTCTTCATTGTCAGCAAAGAGGGGCACTTGGTCTAGCTCCTCCACCACCTATCCTCGAGTCAGCTGATCTTCCATCTGAGGATCGGTACCACCTATCTGAAATGATTCTTTAGCTTTTCTGGCTGTTTTTACTTAGTCGGCATAGCAATTTCTAGCCTTCTCCTGGTCTTCTTTTACTCCTCCGATCCCCAGCTTTGTGGGGAATTGAATTTTTAGGTGGGGAGTGGAGTTGGCTGTTTCAAGCTTGTTGAGAGACGGGCGACTGATAATGGCGTTATAAGTGGAAGGAACTTTTACTACCAAGAAAGTCTGCATGATGGTTTTCTGGCATGGTTTGGTGCCGAAGGTAACAGGGAGATCTATTCTACCTTTGATACCGCTACAGAACCCGTAAATCGACCATTCTACCGGTGTGAGTCTGTCCACTCCCAGGTGCATCTCTTTGAACACATCGTAGGGGAGGATGTTGACGGAGCTCCCCATGTCGACTAATATCTGACTCACATTAAAATTAGAGATAATGAGGCGGACAACAACCACATCATCATGGGAGAGATGGATGCTGAAATTCCAAGGGTAGGCCCGAGTACTTACTCTAATGGCAACTAATGAGGAGGTAAAATTAGGTTGCTAACAAGTTTTAATCTTTTGAAAACTTCTAACCCAATTTTGAAGATTAAGAGATCAATGATGAAAATATAAGCACAACAAGTTAAATCCTAAGTGCAATGCAAATGTAGAACAAGAGACAAGAGAAAGTGCACCCAAGATTTAAAGTGGTTCGGTCCTCAAACACACAAGGCCTACTCCACTCCACCAACCAAACCCGTTGATGGTTTCACTATTTGATCTTCTTAACTTCGGCGAAGATCGGTGCCGATTACAATTCCAATCGCCTTTAACCTTGGTGGCAATCCTCACCACGGAGAGAGGGCTCCGCTTCTCCGAAAACTCTGTCAAATACAATCGTCTTTGAATAAGAAAGAAATAACAAAAAAATCCCTCACAAGGGTTTACAAGATTTGTAGAAGATGTACCAATTTGAGCCTAATGATCCAAATCCTAATCTTAGAGGATGAGAGGCATAAACAAGCTTGAATCACTCTTAGGATGTTCAAATAGAGTTTTAAAGTGTTAGGATGGATATTTAGGAAGTAGAGAATACCCATATATATAGAAAAACCAAATATGACCGTTTGAGGGGCATAGTCATAATTCTGGCAAAGTTCTCAACGATCACAAATTTCTTCCCGTTATAGTGTTCTCGGAGTTCCGAGAATTTATCTCGGAGTTCCGGGAATACAAACAGAAGTTGGAAAAAAGCTACTGGACCAAATCTCGGAGCTCCGAGAAGCCTATATGCAGCAGATTTTCAATTCCTATTTTTGGGCTTCCAACTCTACACCAAGTTGGGATTGTTATGAGGGTTCCAAAGTGTTGGAACACCACAAGGACAATCTCTTAAACATTTAGGGTGTGTGAGATTAACTTAATTTATACCTCTTAAAATCTAAACTAAGATTGGATCATATACATTCTAAAATGACTTCGATCTTCAATTGCGATTCTTCAAGTCTTCATTCGTCTTGGATCTCCGATGTCTTTGGCCTTCCGAATGTGGTCCAATGAGAGCTTCTTGGCCTCAATCCAAGCAATCTTGTCTAAACACAATTATGATCTACAACTTAGACATTAAAACACATTAGTGATATAAAATCACTTGTATATTGGAATCATCAAAGATAGGAATGCCAAGGTGGGAACCATTGGGCTTACAATCTCCCCCTTTTTGATGATGACAAGCACAAGAGATTTCCAATAATAGCATGCATATATTTCCTTACACTAGATTTCTCTCCCCCTTTGGCATCTATCAAAAAGATGGGGTAAAAGAAAATCAAGGGGATGAAATTTGCAAATTTTAAGCTCCCCCTTTTTCAAGGAAAAAGACAAACATAGAACTCCCCCTATTGGGAAAACAAATTCAATATAAGAGGGGATTTTGAAATTCAAAGATAAGGATATACAATTTTAAGTGCAAGCCCCTAATCTAAAAACACATATGAAGAGAATCATATGGGGCTTTGGGAACCCAAGCCTTCTTGGTTCCACCACAATCCCTAATTTTAGATGCACATTGGAATTGGTAATGACCATTGATTCCACAATAATGGCATCTAATATGAGGGTTAGATAGACTAGTCCTATCATAAAATACATGATTAGGTTTATGACTAGTCTTCTTCAAGATTATGTCAATAATTTTGTCACCATTTAGGAATCCATGGAGACATAATCTTAACCTTTCATTTTCATTATGAAGATGGGTTATTTGATTTAGAAAATCATTAGTGTCATCTTCATAAGATTTGGAAGAGCTTGCCACATTTTGGAGTTTAGCAATTTGGCAAGTTTTCTCATCCAAACAACCCTTAAGGTTTTCAATCTCAAGTTTAAAATTTTCAATTTGTACTTTAGCTTGAGATTTGGAAGAAGAAGATTCATTTCTCAAAATATCAAGTTCATTTTCTAATTTTGAAATAGATTTCTTTTGAAATTTATTTTTTAAAATTTGAGAATGCAAGGTAGTGCACAATTCATCATAAGATATTTTTTCACTATCACTACTTGATGAATTATAAGAGGGGTTAGAGTTTACCTCATCTTCATGGGTGAGTGCCATGAAGCAAAGATCATCCTTATTAGCTTCCCCTTTACTTGAGCTCTTTCCCGAGGTGCTAGAAGCATCCCAAGCGGCTACAAGACCCTTGTTCTTCTTCCAATCCTTCTTTCCCTTGTACTTTGAGTTGTGGCTTCGGGCGGCCACTTCAACACTCAAGTCAGAGATCGGAAACACAGTTAGGATGAAAGGAAAGAGATGAGGCTAAGATGCCTTAACACTGAGTGGGAATGTCCCTGTTGTGAGTGCGGGGATCCTTTTTATAGAGAGAAATCCATAACGTAGTAGGAAACATACTATCTTTGGGGGTCTTTCCTTATTGGTCAACTTTCCCGGAAGATATGTTTCTATCTTTCTCAATAAACATTACGTTTCCATTCATGGAACAGATTTCTTTAATGGAGATCAAGATAAGAAGGAAAGCATCCACCTCTCTCAAGGATTCTTCCTTGGGGATGGTTTCCCTCTTGTGGACGTTGCTATTATTTAAAGATAGGGAAGAATCTCTCCAGATGTTTCCTCGTACCCTATTTGAGTCGGTTTCTAATCACACAAGGTTCCACGTGTCGCTCATCAATGGAGGGTGCTGAATTTATCCCCAACAGAGCCCACCTTGTTCAAATATCAAAACCAGTCAGTTGTAGGCCCAATGCAAATGAACTGCACCCAAAATCATATCCATAGGATGATCCTGCCCTTCAAATCTGTGGAGTTTTGTAATGACATACTAACTTTTCGATCTTTGTACAAAGTGTGCCCAAGTGATTTAAAAAAAAAATACATACCCCTATGTTTAGGCATCATATAATGCGTATTTATTAGAAAATTTAATTGGGGCCCACATTGTTCAAAGATCCCAACCATTCATTTGTTCGGCTTTCCCCCCAAAATTACCTCTAAGGATGGTTAGAATCATCCTTTGGCCATGATTTTTGGGGGAAAGCTTATTCACATCAGGCCCAACAAATGAATGTTTTGGATCTTCGGAAGAAATTGGGTGAAAGTGATTAATTTTTTTTTGAGAAAATACGCTTTATGTAGTGTCCGCACATAGGTTATGTTTTATTGAGAAATTATATCATGGGTGGCCATACAAACCCGCATTTTTCAAAAAGTATGGTACGCCCCCCTCCAAAAGATGATCGAAACCGTCTATTGGTTGGGCAATAACATAAATAGGTTGTGCCGTAAAATTCATTTCCATAGTATGATCCTAACCCTCCGGTGTATTGAAGTGTTCATAATGTGCAGTCCCTCTATAGATTTGAGGGTCAGGATCATCCTATGGAAATGATTTTTGGGGCACAACCTCACGTTGTGGCCCAACAAATGGACTGTTTGGATCATCCTATTAGGGTTGCAACTTAGGTCGGGATGGGTTGAGCTTTTGCTAAAAAAATGAATTGGAATTAACCCGAACCCGACCCAATTTTAAGGTAAAAGCTCAACCTGAATTCCCAACAACTGACTCGAGTTTCACCCCTACATCCCATGGAGTGGTCTGCAACACACAGTTTTAAAAAATACGGGTTTGTACGGGCACCCATCATAGAATTTCTCATGTTAAAAAAAAACACACAAGCGCCTATCTTGTTGAGAGAGAGAGAGAGAGAGAGAGAGAGAGAGAGAGAGAGAGAGATGTTGACTATAATGCCCCCTTGTGAGAACCTTTGGCCCATTTAGGGCATGTTGATTGAGTCTAGAAAGGTGTCCCCGGGTTGCCTCAATTCTTGCTAGGGATGTCATTACCCTAGCCTGATGCGCACTGGTTGCAGTTCATTTTCACCCAAAACTAGGGGTTATTCCAAATCTTTCGTTTTGTCCAGAGTCATGGTTGCAAACCCTTACCACCACCTTCCTTGGATAAGCAACCATTATACCGTAGAGGAATGTCAGTCTTGTGGTTAACACGCTTAACCAAAAGACCCATGTTCTAATTCCATCTTTAAAAGATAAAGGTTATTATTTCTTTTTAAAATCTTAACCCCTCATTCATCTCCCATCTTGACCATCATTATGGTCAAAGCAGTGAAGCTCTGCCCAAATAAATCTATCTTTCCATGTAAAGATAGACTTATCTTGACTATCTTAGTCACAACGTCATCAGGCTCTACTATTTTAATTGAGTTCAGACCCATCCTGACCATCATTATGGTCAAAACGGCGAAGCTCTGCTCAAATCTTTCCTTCCATATAAGGTAGATATGTCATGACCATCTTGGCCACACCCCTTTCTGTCTCTATTTGTTCATCAAGTTTAGACCTGTCCTGACCATCATTGTGATCAAAACGGCGGAGCACTGCTCAATTTTTTACCTTTCCATGTAAAGGTAGATGTGTCCAGACCATCTTGGTCCCAGCCTAATCAGTTTCTACTGTCCAAAGAGTCTAGATCTGTCTTGACCATAACAATGGTCAAGACGGCGGAGCTTTGCTCTAAAAAGTCTATCTGTTTCATAGACTGATCTCGACCGTCCTACTCATAACCCTTTCTGAATCTATCTTTCCATATAAAGATAGACCTGTCCAGATCATTGTTATGGTCAAAGCGGCGGAGCTCTGCCCAAATAAACCCGTCTTCCGTTATGAAGATAGTCCTGTCATGACCATTGTTATGGTCACAGTACTCAAAGTCAGTCTTTCCAAAAGGTTAGACTCGTCTCGACCATCTGTTATTATCAAAACAGCAGCAGAGCTCTGCCCAAATTGTCTCTATCTTCCCTTGTGAAGATAGACCTTTTCTTGACCATTTTTCTGGTCACAACTCATGAGTCATGCTCAAGTCCATTTGTCTTCTCCTTTGAAGACAAACCTATCCTGACTACTTTTCATGGTCAAAGCGTCAGGGTCTTGTTCGAATGAATATATCCTCTCAAGAGAAGATATAACCAGCTCAACCTTTGTCGTAATCAAAGTGTCGGACCTCTGTCCAATTGTCGTCTCGAAATCAAGGTTAGATCTTTATCTAAACCTTGATCAAATTCAATCTTTTTAGGGGTGTCTTCCCAAGTCACAGACCACAGGTGCAGACCTTGCTCTCAACCCCTCGCCTGTCCAAGATCCGTTCTAACAAAAACAAAAAAAAACCAAATACCAAAAACCAATGTTTTACCGAGAATTTTATAGTTGTTTTACTGTGTTTTGTTCTCTATCTTCTGTGTAGGTAGATCATGGACCCAGGAAATTGCTTGAATGAATGCAATGATTCTACTCTCCCGAAAGTATTAGACACCTTGGATGGATGATAGATCCTAGTGAAATTTTTATTCCTTTCTTACCCACCATCCAGGAGACTGGGATTTTCTTAGGGCAGCTGCCACATTTTGTGACTCTCACTATCATGTTTTTCATTTTGGCACAGAAGAGATGTGTCATGCTTATGAAGAATTTTGTGCTTTGTTAAAAGTATCATCTGATGGACCTATGATCACTCCTACACTCACAGGTCGATACCGAGCATCCGTCCAACAATTATTTTGCTGGGGTCATTATGACCGTACTACTTTTCAAAATAATGACGATGTGTTAACCAACTTCCTTATCCATGCCTTCTCCCCAGATGGAGATTTGGAAGATTCCATCTATTAGATGCAGCGATACAATGCCCTTTTGTTTTGTGTGTGTGCTCAATATCTTACTTCTCAAAATTCTGTGATAGCTCTCCTAGCATCCTCAACGTTGTGGATCAAATCCCTGACGGAGCCAATATTGTTTCTGTTATTTTGGGGGAAACCATTAATGGCCTAGATGCGGTTTCTACATATTCGAGTCTCTAGTTTCCAGGATGTCCCATTTTGCTATACATTTGGCTTACCTTCAAACTTGGTAGTTTTATCCATAGGTCTAGGATAAACATCTCCATGTTCAACTTTAACACTTGGGCCTTTGGTCAGCGTTTCAGCACCGATTCCGAATGGATTTCTTGGTTAGGTACTCGCACTGCAGGATTCACCCAGTGGAAAGCAAACAAAGTTGCCTCCAAGTGGAAGAAGAGAAACATCATCACTATCCTCAGCATTGCTGCAGCTCGAGAAGATGAGGTGTCACTAGACTACTACCTAGCCCTATAGAGAGAAGTCACTGGCAGAATGTTAACCCTCGGTTGTTGATCAATCCATGCGGAAGACAGAGAACACCGTTTTCCTTCCTTTGACCGCTTTCGCTTTGTATTTAGCCTTCTACAGGCCGTGTAAAAGAAAAAGGAAATGTGAATAAATAAAAATATGTGCATAGGTATTGTAGTTATCTTTTGTCTGAAAATTTCCTTGTTATCTTCTGTATGAAGCAGACTATGGCTGCAGAAATGATGTCCAAATGGAATCGAAGTTATGGTGGGTCGAAGAGCTTCCAATGGTTCAGCCATCTCACCCAACATGAGCAAACCTTTCTTCTGCATGAGTCCATCCAAATAGATTGGAACCTTCTCAAAGCAACAACTAGGTGTTGGGATCCACAATACCATGTTTTTCACTTTGGTCTCCAAGAAATGTGTCCCACCTTCGAAGAAGGTTGTACCCTATTACAATACCTTCAAAATGGACCATCATCCGTCTTGAGATTAGGTACGGATTCCACAAATTCATGTGTCTTCAGCTAGTTTGTATGCCAGAACAAGACCCAGATGACTTCATGTCATCAGATGGTGTTAATATAGATAGGCTCATCGATGCCTATGCCCCAGAGGGAGATTAAGAAGACCTGACATTTCAACAGTGTTGTCACGGAGCATATATATTCTGTGTATATGCTAAGTACCTCTTATGCCAGAAGTCTGATGTGGCTTCTCTTGCTCTCCTCAGTGTGTTGGACCAGTTGTCACTAGATGCCAACCCCATACCAACCATACTTCAAAGGGCTTGATGATGCATTTCAGCATCCTCATCTCCCTTTCACAGGGTGTCCCACCCTTCTTTACATTTGGTTGTGTCTAAAGCTTCGTATAGCGATCCCTCGTCACCGTACGATCCCTTGTATTATGAACTTTGCGTCATGGAGTCAACACATTCACTCCGAGACATACATGTTTCTCGTGGAGACAGGATACATCCGGACTACTGCTCAGTACTTCTCTCAACATCCCTTCAGATGCCGAGCCTTCAGATTTCTCAGAAACGTAGAAGCTTTACAAGTTCTCTGTTATCTTCCTCGTAGCTCAAACCTACCAGTCAAGAGAAGATATCAAGTTTCGTTTCCTTTTTTTCAAAATTTTGTAAAAACACTATTCTAAAGTCAGGCTAGCACATGCCTTTTTTTGTACAAACTGTAAAAGTTGGTCAAACATATGAATAAAATAAGATCATTCCGTGAAAAATCTTGTTTGAAATCTTAAATTGTCTGCATAACTCTTTCTCCTTGCATGAAAAAGTTCTAAAACTAGTGTATATTTCCATCGGCAGGTAGAAAGTTCGTACACTTGAAACCATTGCTCCTAGGAAAGAGAAAAGTTGGTACCGAACTGATTCTTATTTAGTGAGAGCCTCAGAACTACCTAGTTGTTTAGTTCCTCCTCACTTTGTAGAAATTTCAGAACCATCCAGTCCTGTAACTCCTCTTGCCATCATGGCAGAACCGACGGACCAGTCCTAGATTATCCAAGAATTGCAGCAAGTAGTAGGTGAACTTACTCAGACCCTCCGCCATCTCTCAGAAGAGAATGCTGCATTGAGATCACCTCCTCAGGTTACTGTAGTACCTAGTACACCTCAACAACCTCTTCCTCTTATCCAGGAACCATACCAACTCCACCGACTAATCAGTCTATAGGTCAGCCACCGGATCCGTTCCTAGGAGAGCAGTATGCAGATGAGAACCATCCCTTTGCCCAGATTATGAAGCAATGGAAAGATAAGTTTTCCAAGGTTAGTCAAGACCTCAAAGTTATCAAGGTTCAAGGGTCATCAGGACTCTCTTTCTGAGACATCTCTTTGTTTCTAGATGTACAGCTCTCGGCCAGCTTCAAATGGCCTGACATCAATAAATATGATGGAACTGGTTGTCCTCGTAATCACCTGGAAGTATTCGAAAGCATGCTGCGATCACAGGGTGTGTCCCCAGATCAGTTGGCCCTCATCTTTCAGATGTCTCTGAAAGGCGTGGCACAAAAATTGCTTCTAAATTTGCCTGAACTGCCGACTATGGGTTGGGAACGTATTATGAATGAATTCATCAAGCAGTTGTCTTATGAAGACGGTTCGTCGAGATCTTCAGACCACCAGACAAGAGCCCATGGAAGCCTTCTCCGATTTTGTAAAGCGTTGGCATAAGAAGATAGCTCAGATGCTCAAGTGGCCCACCGAGGAAGAGCACAAATGGCCTAACATCAGTAAATATGATGGAACTGGTTGCCCTCTTAATCACAGTATTCAAAAGCATGCTTCGATCATAGGGTCTATCCCCAGATCAGTTGGCCCTCGTCTTTCAGATGTCTCTGAAAGGCGTGGCACAAAAATTGCTTCTGAATTTGCCTGAATTGCTTACTATGGGTTGGGAACGTATTATGAATGAATTCATCAAGCAGTTCTCTTATGAAGACGGTTCGTCAAGATCTTCAGACCACCAGACAAGAGCCCATGGAAGCCTTCTCCGATTTTGTAATGCGCTGGCGTCAGAAGATAGCTCAGATGCTCAAGTGGCCCATCGAGGAAGAGCAGATCGACATGATACAGCAGAACCTAACCTTGTCCTTCCAGCCTCCCATGGCCATTCAATGCTTCACTAGCCTTAAACAGTTCATCGATACTGGCAACAAAATTAAGGATTCTTTAGCTCGTGGTTGGCTCAGTAAAGCCTCATTCGATTCTAAAAATACTCAATCCAAGAATCTTCCCATATCCAAGTAATTTAATGAGACTAAGTCAGTTCTAGAAACCTCTGAAACTCCAGTCATTTGGCAATCAAGCAATGCACCTCCGGGACCTGCCACTGTAAACAAGCCACCAAGGGAATTCACTCCCTTACCAGCTAATCTTTCAACCATCATGAAATTACTTCTCCAAGCGAAGAAGTTATTTCTACTTGCACCCAGTCCACCTCCTAACCCTCTGCCAAAAATTTGAAACAATACAGAGTATTGTGAATACTATGAAGGTAGGGGACACCAAACAGATAGATGTCTCACTCTGAAACATGCCGTCCAAGACCTTCTTAAAAAGAACCAATTCATTCTCTCGTCTGGGCCAAATATCAACACAAACGCTCTCCCAAATTATAACCCATTTTCTTCCACCTTAAATGCTATCTTCGCCGAACCTCCGCCAATCGACTTCTCGTCCTTAATTTGCACTATCAAACCCTATCCGTGGGGGACTGATAACAACAATTACATACGAGAAGTTGGGGAAGAAGAAGACTATCCCCTTTCCATTTGAGCAGATTTTGATGAAGAACCTTATATTCTGGACCTAGAAGAGGCTGGAATAGACGAAACTCCTTTTTTCATTTCCTTATAAAATTGCAGAATCAGTGATCCTGGAACTTCAGAGGTGGGACATCTCACCAGGGGTGGTAGGAACTACAAACCCCTTGAACTTCGGTCAGACGAGTAGATTGACACTGTCAAACGAACGGTTGTTAGCACAGAGGTTGATCAAGATGATCTAAACATCATCAGGCAGCTCAGCAAGACTCAGGCAAAATCTCAATTTGGGGATTACTGATGGTATCCCTTAAACATCGAGAAGTTCTCCTCAAAAGTTTGCAGACTTCCTAAGTATTGAAGGATACTACAGCCCTCTCATTTTCAGATCAAGAACTAACCCCTGAAGGAAAGAATCACTCTAAGCCCCTCCTCGTTACTGTGTTATGTAATCAGAAGAAGTACCAGCCATACTTGCAGACAATGGTTCTGCCTTGAACATTTGCTAGCTGAGCACGGCCACAGCCATCGAATTTGGTCCCAGTGATTTCTCCCCGTCTGATCAAGGCATCATGGCTTACGACAACTCCTAATGAGATGTAGTCGGATCTCTTTCTACTGCCATCTATATGGGTGATGAGATTTTTTATGTTGAGTTCCAAGTACTGGACATCAAGTGATCCTTCAACCTTTTGTTAGGATGACCCTGGCTTTGCAAAGTTGGAGTTGTACCCTCTTCTTTACATCTGAAATACAGGTGTGACAATCCAAGAGGGGGATTGAATTGGTCAGTTAGAAGTTTTAGGCTTAATTAAGAGAAGATTAAAAATTAATCCTTTAATTAAGCACTAATTAATCTAACCCTTGTTCAAATAATCATATTAGTGAAATCTAGGGATTAGACATTCTAATCATGCACATTTGCTAACCCTTGTTCAAATAGATATTATAATGCAATTTAGGGTTTAGACATTCAACTTAAGTGCATTTACTAACCCTTGTTCAATTAAAGCATAAACATAAGTAAGGTTAGAGATTACTAATCACCACACGTGCAAGAGAAGGAAAGGAAGAGAGAGAGAGAGAGACAATGAACACAAGATTTATAGTGGTTCGGTCTATCACAAGACCTACTCCACTCTTCACGTCCATGCGTGAGTTCCACTATCTCGATCCTCCTTCAAGGCCGGATCAATGAGCCATTACATGACCAAGCTTTTCCATTCTCAAGGGCCAAAGCGAAGCCCATCTGCATGAAGGCTTCAGTGTGAGGACAAACCCTCATATGCCCGTCTTCACCTTTCTTAACGGGCCGAAGAGGAGACCCTCGTCTTCACGATTCTTAACGGGCCGAAGAGAAGACCCTTAATGAAGAACAAAGAAAATGAAAAACACTCAATGCCTCTTAAATAGGCGGATTACAACTTTGTAAGCTCACATTCACTCCAAAAGAATAAGCAAAGAAAAGCCTTATGGAATGCCTCTTGAAAGAATGTAGAAATGAAAGCTCAAAGAGGTTTTGCTTTTGATTTTCAAAATGAAGCACAAAGAGAAATGGAATTTGATCTTTCTCAAATGTTCAAAAGCTTGTAGAGATAGGTTTTAATCATGTATATATAGTGTATTTGAAAATATGACCGTTTGGGGTAAAACTGTAAATAACTGGCTTGAAAAAGTAAAGCAGAAAATGCCCCAACGCCTAGTTTGCTCGACCGCGGCGGTTGACTGGGCTACAACGGTCGCCCGCCCCTATCGGGTGCCCTTTTATATTTTCAAAATCCTTACCGTCGTGGTGGACCGGCCCATGGTGGTCGTCTGGCGAGGGCTACCTGTTCGCTCAAAAATTCGGCTCGAAACCTATCTCGGTCGACTGACCCACGGCGGTCGCCCGCCTAAACCCATGACGGATTGTAATGTTTTGGAACATACACATATCCGTGGTCGCTCGGATTGACCCGGTCGTCTGGCACGATAATTTTTGAGATGCCCTAGAATTCCTGGTTCCATCCCGGGGTCGCCCGGCATAGCCCGGTTGACCGGCCCTGTGTAAAATTCCATTTTTAACTTTAAAGATCAGGGACTTTGGGCCATGGTATTTGGGCTTAAGTCCTAGGTTTTCAAAACATATTTTTGGGTGTGTGTATGGTTTTCAAAGTTGTAAAAAGTTTAGTATGAAAACCATTTGAAAACCTTTTGAAAGTGCATTTAAACATAACATCAAAATGACTCCAAATACATTCTAAAAATGAATACCATGAGTCTTCTTGGAATCTGTTGGCTCCTTTGCACTTTCTAGGACTTCGTGACCTTGTTTGGCTCTTGTGACTTGTCCTCCAATATTTAATGCAAGTTGAAAGGTACATGAGGTGTCACCATGGCTTGTTCAACTCCAAGCTTCCTTCTTGACACTTGCTGGGGAACTTGTGGGATCTTTATGTTGAGCTCCTTGACTTGATGATCTCGAAATGGTGATGACTTCAATGTAGGTGCAAGCTTTTTGTTCATTTGTCTCTTGATCCACAAGCCATGTGTTGTGAAGAGTTGTGTAATGGTGATTATGATATGAAATTCCTGTATACAACACAACACCTCAAAGCAACTCATCAGTCCATAAATGCTAATCAATTTAGTTTGCTAGCATCAAAATAAGAAGGTAAGGTGAATGATTAACCCATAGGAATCCTTGGGCTTACATTCTTCCCCTTTTTGATGATGGCAAACAAATTGATTAGGAGGTAAGAGATATTAAACAAATAGATGAATAAGCATTAATACAATAAACAATTAAGCAATGCTCCCCCTCACTATATGCACAAGAGTAATAAAAGAATGTAAAGCATGTGGTGCATACAAAATAAGGACTACCTAATCAATTCCCAAAAATCTTCCCCTTTTGGCAACAATAGAAAAGTAGGGATATGCAAGTGAAAGTGGAAGTGGGGTGTCAAGATAAAGAATAACTCATGGGAGTTATTCATAGTGTATATGATGTGTCAGTGAAGCTCATATAATGCTTCTCAAAATAGGAAACAAAGTGAAGAGCATGATCAGCCATTTTTTTATATTATTATATTTGATCAAAAGATTTTTAATTTTAGCACAAGTATGAGGGCAATAAACTTGAGCACATCAAAATGGTCTATATAAATATGAAAGAAACCATTTTGCTCTCCTCCTTTTTATTTGTCACTGGTCCTAGGTAAAATCTATGTAATAGGGCATGACAATGAACTATGGTTAAGAAGGTGATTTATTTAGCTCTTGGACTACATTCATATTAGGGTTGTATTGAGGAAATGCAGACAAGTCTCTTCCAGAGTATGAATATACTCTGAACTATAATATAACTTTCAAGTTTGCAAGTCGTTTATCCCTAGAATGCAAGAGCTCCCCCTGACTATGTGCAAGAATACTGAATGTAGTAGTGTAAGGTACATAGTACAATTGATTTGGGCTAACACCTTTAACCATTTATTATTGATCCAGTCAAAAGAATTTTGCATTTTTAGAATGGAAACGGAGGAATATCAGACAAAAGATATGGAAGTGAAGAAAAATAGTCTGATACAAAGATGCGCATGGATATAAGAATAGAAAATTTAAGTCCAAGACTCATCCATGGCAATGAGAGGTCATGTATACATATGATAGAACAAGATGAAGTTCCATATACATGAACAAAAAATGGAAGAGATTTAAAAATTAATGCTCAAGGTATAATACCATGATTACTCTCCCGAAGAACTTATCATGTGTATGAGATGTCTAAAGTGAAAACACACATGACAAGAGAAATCAAACATAGACATGTGGAATGATAATATAAGGCATATCTATGTTTGAGGATAGGCATAGATAAGCTGACTTACTGTAAAGCACTCCTATGACCCATGAAACTGCAAAGGATATGCTTCAAGAAAAATAGGTATAATGAATGTTAAGCATATACCTTGCATGGAAGATTGATACCACATTTCAATTAATATATTTTGAAATGATAAAAGTGGTAATTGGAAATCTCTCGAAAGAAGTACAACTGAATTGTACATTCTTCTTTCCGGAACTCTTCTTCAAATGTTTAGAAGTGCTTAGATCAATACTTGACCCTTTCTTCCATGTAAGGGCATCATCTCTAAAAATTATTCCCGGATTGAGAGATTGGGTACTTGTTTTAACTCTTCTCCTTCATCAAAAGGTCATCCTCGAGAGGATGAGCATGAAGTGCACATGCCAGCCTTAAGACATGAATCTTCAATTTTCTTAGTCTCTATTTATCCTTCACATCGGAAGAATGTAGAGATGGACAGAGGAAGATTGAGTACATCTACCATCTTATTACATCTGGCATAATGGAAGTAGACAAGTGTCACTGACAAGCTACGAAGGACATATGATTTGAGTGGAGTCCTTCGAAGCTAGAATCTTAGAAGAAATGATGGGACATGACAGACTTAAAAATATTTTGAAATCATCCCTCTTCCAAGAAATTGTCATTGGCCTTTGATAATTCTTATAATGTAAGGCCTAACAATATACAATGGCTTATATATGAATGTAAAAAGCACAGCCATTGGACCTTATCATGATAATATATTTTCATTCAAAAATACATGCTAAGGAATTACTTCATAGACAATGAGATGATCATCTCATGCATTGTCCAATGAAGAAGGGTTCTAGAGATTTTTCAAACTCTAGAACAAGATACTTATCATTGGCAGAGATAGAAACATATGTCTATCCAAGATAAGTATAAGGCCTGAGAAGATATGGCACTGAGGCACAGGCAAAGGGATCTTGTTAAAAGATGAGAGATGATCTCAAATTTACAGAATAGGACAAGACCCAACAACAACACATATGGAGCAATGTGGCTCCACATGAGTGTACTTATCATATGTGATGCACATCAAACATCATATGATAAGATGGATGGACAGACATTGAGTATGTATAACTCTCCCTTTGAGGCGACTCATACAATATATGAATCCAAAGGGCTGTCCAACCATAGAGACACCAAGGGATTTAAAGGTGAATGATTTTCAAACCACCCTTGGGCCACTAATGCATGATTTGCTAAGGTTGAAGGTATCAACCTAGCATACCATGCTCCCCCTAAATATGTGCATATAATATATATGTATAACACACACGGCACACATATGGCTAATCATGGTTAATGTGTTGGCTAAAAGTAAAAGAAATTAGTGTTTTAATTAAAGGTGAGTGTACAATCTCCATCTTACTAGGTAAGAGGACTAAGAGTACCAATTGAGTGATTTTTAAATTTAAGTTTACCATCTTTACCATGTACCCAATAGCATACAAGGAAAAATAACTATAGACTATATAGATTATCAATTAAGCTTAAATCTATAGAACTTAGACATTATAGGAGGGATTAATAGAATCCCATGTCTAAGAGAGACATCCATGGCTCATGCAATGAGAGCATTCATGGATAGTCTACCATGTTTGGACAAAAGAATCATGGTTGAAACATCTATGCCTACATCCACAAACCACTATATATAATATAGGGCATTTAAGCACAGAGTGCAAAAGGCCCATGGAAAACCAAGATGTGTGGGAAACAAGTGTTCCCATCACAATGTGTTACATGATAACTACTATAATGAGAAACTGTCCAACAATGGTACTAGATTCCTATGACATTTTTAATTTTACTCAAATGAGTTTCATATATTGAATCTAGACTCATTTCCAACTTCCTTATATAATATGCTCTTATATGAACTTACGGAAAGATCCAAGGACTCTTTAGAGTATATCAAATGATAAACACCTTGGACACATGCATTCCAAAATACACTTCTATGACTAGATAGTTTACACCTTGGACACATGCATTCCAAAATACACTACTATGACTAGATAGTTTTATCTTAGTCATGAGATGATATTCTTTTTAAGCTTTGTGGAATACATCAATTTTAACTCATCAAGATTTCTTATGCATTTAATCATAATCATTAAGCACATAAGAATGGGTTTGAAGGACAATTAGGTGCCTAGCAATAAACATATTTACTTACCTAGGGCAAAAGAGATGTCTAAGAAAGGATTTTAGTGGATTTCCTTAGATATGGCTTTTAATACTCAATTTTGCTAGAAATGGTATTCCACCTATGTTGAATATTTCAAGATCTAGCAAATGCCAAAATTATCCTAAATAGAGTTAAAAAAAGGAATGAACTTGAAAGATCAATTTGAACTCAAGGGCAAAAAGAGAGGTCAATTTTTATGAAAGCACACATATGGTTTTCACATTGAATTTTCTATTATGGATTTACTTTGTGGACGCTAAGTGCACAAGTGATGTGATTTGCACTTAGATAGGCTTTTCAAGAAAAAATATTCAATAAAGCACACAAAGAAAAATGTGATTATTTAAGCACAAAGAGCAAAGATACAAACTGTTAAGAACATGAATAATGATGAGTATCTAATGCTCAAAATTAAAAAGATATATCATTAAGTTAATGAAAACTAGATACAAAGAGTATTCAATGAATTAAAGTATCTTGTAAGAATGTGAATGAAATGAACATTTAGCAAAGCCCCTAAACTAACTCATTCACTAATTAGATTAGAGGAATTCTTTTGGAACCCAAATCCCTTGGGTTCCATCCAAGTTTGTTTGTGGGAGTGTACATTTTCTTATCAAAACAGACTTATTAGATTTCACAACTCTAAGCTTACACTCAGAATTGTGATGACCAGATCTACCACAATGGGTACAATAGTAATGATTGGTAAATGAGGAGCAACTAGAATCACAAGATTTTGAAATATGTTTATCTTTCTCTTCATGAGGTCTTTGATTCTTAATGGAGAGTTCTTTATTTTCACAAACATGTTTACATTTTTTAATTAATTCAATGTTTGTGATTTCAAGGCTTTTAACTTCTTTCTCAAAGGCATTGCATCTTTGAAATAAGTCAACATTTTATTTATTAAAAATATGCTCAATTGACTTAATTTCTCGTTTCTTTTATTTATTTCCAATTCAAGATTTTCAATTTGAGTTTCCAAATCAGAAATAGAATGTTTGAAAGAACCTTCATATGCAAAAGATTTTTGTAAAGACTCTTTCTGACTAAGAATTTCATCATTTGAAAAGAGACAACCATTTTTCTCAAAAATATTTTCTAATAAAGTCCAAATATCTTTTGCATTGATGCAATTTGAAATTTTGTCAAAAATGTTAGGAGATAAACCACAAGACAATAAAATCATAGCCTTTGAGTTCAAGGAAAATAATTTCATATCACCTTCAGTGCATTTCCTAAAAAAAAAAATTCTCTCATCAATGGCATCTAAAATGTCATGATTTATGGATTTGAGATGGGCTTGCATGTGTGCTTTCTAAACTTCATAATTTGTTCCATCAAAGAATGGAGGAATTAGCGTGGATCGGCCTTTCTCAAAATCCTTAGGGATTATCACAGATCTTTTCTCTTGAAGATTTTTAAAGTTAAAAATCTCTTTAAGAGCCTACGCTCTGATACCAAATGAAATACAGGTGTGACAATCCAAGAGGGGGATGAATTGGTCAATTAGAAGTTTTAGGCTTAATTAAGAGAAGATTAAAAATTAATCCTTCAATGAAGCACTAATTAATCTAACCATTGTTCAAATAATCATATTAGTGAAATCTAGGGATTAGACATTCTAATCATGCACATTTGCTAACCCTTGTTCAAATAGATATTATAATGCAATTTAGGATTTAGACATTCAACTTACGTGCATTTACTAACCCTTGTTCAATTAAAGCATAAACATAAGTAAGGTTAAAGATTACCAATCACCACACGTGCAAGAGAAGGAAAGGAAGACAGAGAGAGACAACGAACACAAGATTTATAGTGGTTCGGTCTATCACAAGACCTACTCCACTCTTCTTGTCTACGCGTGAGTTCCACTATCTCGATCCTCCTTCAAGGCCTGATCAATGAGCCATTACATGACCAAGCTTTTCCATTCTCAAGGGCCAAAGCAAAGTTCATCTGCACGAAGCCTTCGGCGTGAGGACAAACCCTCATATGCCATCTTCACCTTTCTTAACGGGCAGAAGAGGAGCCCTTGTCTTCACAATTCTTAACGGGCAGAAGAGAAGACCCTTAATGATGAACAAAGAAAAATGAAAAAAACTCAATGCCTCTTAAATAGGCGGATTACAACTTTGTAAGCTCTCATTCACTCCAAAAGAATAAGCAAAGAAAAGCCTCATGGAGTGCCTCTTGAAATAATGTAGAAATAAAAGCTCAAAGAGGTTTTGCTTTTGATTTTCAAAATGAAGCACACAGAGAAATGGGATTTGATCTTTCTCAAATGTTCAAAAGCTTGTAGAGATAGGTTTTAATCATGTATATATAGTGTATTTGAAAATATGATCGTTTGGGGTAAAACTCTAAATAACTGGGTTGAAAAAGTAAAGCGACGGCTAGTTTGCTTGACTGCGGCGGTCGACCGGGCTACAACGGTCGCCCGCCCCTATCGGGCGCCCTTTTATATTTTCGAATTCCTTATCGTCGCGGTCAACCGGCCCATGGCGGTCGTCCGACGAGGGCTACCTGTTCGCTCAAAAATTCATCTCAAAAACCAATCTCGGTGGACCGACCTAAGGCGGTCGCCTGCCCGAACCCATGACGGATTGTTCTGTTTTGAAACATACACATATCCGCGGTCGCCCAGCTTGACCCTGTCGAGCGTCCCGATAATTTTCAAGATGCCCTGGAATTCCAGGTTCCATCTCGCGGTCGCCCGGTATAGCCTGGTCGACCGACCCTGTGTAAAATTTTATTTTTAACTTTAAAGATCGGGGGCTTTGGGCCATGGTCTTTGGGCTTAAGTCATAAGTTTTCAAAACATATTTTTGGGTGTGTGTATGGCTTTCAAAGATGTAAAAAGTTTAGTCTGAAAACCATTTGAAAACCTTTTGAAAGTGCATTTAAACATAAAATCAAGAGGACTCAAAATACATTCTAAAAATGAATACCATGAGTCTTTTTGGAATGTGTTAGTTCCTTTGCACTTTCCAGGACTTCTTCGGCTTGTGAGTGAACTTCTTGACCTTGTTTGGCTCTTGTGATTTGTCCTCCAATCTTCAATGCAAGTTGAAAGGTACATGAGGTGTCACCATGACATGTTCAACTCCAGGCTTACTTCTTGACACTTGCTGAGGAACTTGTTGGTTCTTCATGTTGAGCTCCTTGACTTGATCATCTCGAAATGGTGATGACTCCAATGTAGGTGCAAGCCCTTTGTTCCTTTGTCTCTTGATCCACAAGCCATGTGTTTTGAAGAGTTGTGCAATGGCGATTGTGACATGAAATTCCTGTATACAACAGAACACGTAAAAGCAACACATCAGTCCATAAATGCTAATCAATTTAGTTTGCTAGTATCAAAACAAGAAGGTAAGGTGAATGATTAACCCATGGGAACCCTTGGGCTTACAACATCATAAGCTTAAAATTCATGAAAGGTAACAAAGACCATCCGAGGAGATGAAGACTTTGAAGTAGGCGCCATCTTGTCAGATCCTAATGGAAAGTCAGTAGGAGACAATGTCTATCTCAATGGTTTTCATCTTGATGTTACCACAATTAGCTGGGAACAAACCAAGAAGGAATTAGTTCCACTCCCATACGATATCAACCCTGTTGTATCTACCATCCTCGAGATCAACGGTTACATCCCAGGAATGGGATTACGTCGATATCAACAAGGAGTAGTTCTGTTCGACGATTTGAATTTTCCTTCCAATGTTGGTACAACTAGTATGGGCTACCGCAACACGTACCAGGAAGAATAAGAGATGTATCGAAGTATAACTCGAAGGAGGTTGTACAAAGAAGCTGGAGAGGTCATGCCAATGCTAGAAATCAAACTGACCCTCAACGGTCACTTTTTGTAGGAAAGAGAAGACTTCCCCTACTATGGTTTTCCAAAATGGTCCATACATCCTATCACTGGAGAAGCAAAGACGAAGAAGCTAAGCTGAAGAAGTAGAAGCTCAGAATAATGAAACCAGAATGGGTTCTTAAAATCAAACATGAAGTGATCAATCAGTTGAAAGCAGGCTTTCTAGAGGTTGTCACATACCGAGTGGTTGGCGAACATCGTTTCGGTCCCTAAGAAGGATGGATGAGGACAATGTTGTGTTAATTTTAGAGATTTGAACAAAGCCAGTCCAAATGATGACTTCCCTTTGCCCTTGACATCTTGGTCGATAACATGACAGGTCATGCCTTACTTTCCTTCATGGATGATTTTTCTAGGTGCAATAAGATAAAGATGGACTCAGAAGACAAGACCAAGACAACATTCACTACACAATGGGGAACCTACTGCTACAAGGTGATGTTATTCGGTCTCAAGAATGCTGGTGCAACTTATCAAAGGGCTGCAACTACCCTCTTACATGACTTGATCCACAAGGAAGTAGAGGTATATGTTGATGACATGATTGGCAGCGCCAAGACTCGAGCATATCATGTTCAATCCTTAAGAAGGTTCTTCGAAAGAATCGTAAAATATAAGCTCCGGCTTAACCCAAACAAATGCGTTTTCGGAGTTTTCTCTAGAAATTGCTAGGCTTCTTGGTCAGCCATAGAGGAATTGAGGTAGACCCTGCCAAAGTCAAAGGGATCCAGGAGATGCCATGTCCAAAAATAGAAAAAGAAGTCAGAGGATTCTTAGGAAAAGTTCAGTACTTAAGTCGTTTCATAACACAGCTTACCAGTACGTGCGAGGCAATTTTCAAGCTTCTGAAGAAAAATGCTTCCAAGCAGTGGAACTCTGAATGTCATCAAGCTTTGAGAAGATCGAAGATTGTTTGTCATCACCTCCAGTGTTAATACCTGTAGTCGTTGGACGACCCTACCTTTTGTATCTTTCAACCATGGACACATCTCTCGGATGTATGTTGGCACAAGAAGATCCAGAAACAAGATGAGAAATGCAGTTTATTTTCTCGGCAAGAAGATGTTAGAATATGAACTGAATTACACTCAACTGGAGAAAACCTGTCTAGCATTAGTATAGGCCACTCAAAGGCTCAGGCACTATTTGTTATCACAGAAAATCTTCCTCATATCTCGGATGGATCCAATGAAGTATCTATTCGAAAAACCAGCCCTGGTCGGCAGGACCACTCCTTGGCTACTGTTGTTATTAGAATTTGACATCACATATGTTACTCAGAAATCTGTCAAAGGCAGAATCGTCATAGAACAGTTAGCTGATGCACCTACTGAAGATACAGAGCTGAACCGTGAATTTGCAGATGAAGGGATCATGACAATCAAAGATGCACCCAGTAACACTACATGGACCATATACTTTGCGGAGCGTCAAACTCAAGAGGCAGAGGAATTGGCATTGTTCTTGTCTCACCTCGAGATGAGCACATACCAATTTCCATCAAATTAGAATTTGAATGCACCAACAATATGGCTGAGTACGAAGCTTGCATAGCCGGTCTGGAAGTAGCCCTGTCATTAGAGGCACAAGACCTCGATGTGTATGAAGATTCTCTGTTGATCATTTGTCAAACAAACAAAAATGGCTTGCTAAAGAAAATAGGTTGATTCCTTATCACACTTACCTTACGAGCCTGATGAAAAGTTTCCACAATATTAGCTTTACTTACATCTCTAGATTGAGAAACAGGTTCGCTGATGGTTTGGCTCTCTTGCATCCATGGTTGACATTCCGGTAGGGGTAAAGGTCCGTCCTTTGGCAATAAAACGACATGTCCTCCCAGCACATTTACACATGGTTCAGATAGCAGCCAGATGTCCAAATGGGAAACCGTGATATTTCGATGTCAAAAATCTTATCTCCGGCAGGGGACAACCCCCAGAGGCCTCTTTAAAGGATAAAAGAGCATTGCAGAAACTGTGATCTAGGTATGTCATTTGTGGAGGAGACCTCTACCGTAGATCAATTGAAGGAGTCCAGCTCCTCTATCTCAATGAAGACAGAGCCGCAAAAATTTTAGAAGATGTTCACTCAGGTGTTTGTGGTCATCATATGAATGGCAAAATGCTAGCTCGGAAGATCCTTCGCCTTGGTTACTTCTGGACTACTCTCGAAGTAGATTGCTTCTCATTTGTCAAGAAATGTCACTTATATCAGATCCATGCTAATCTGATACATGTGTCGCCCTCAGAGCTTCACTCGCTCACGTCTCCATGGCTTTTCTCTATTTGGGGTATTGACATTATCGGCAAAATTTCTCCGAAATCCTCCAGCGGACACGAGTATATACTTGTCACAATCGATTACTTCACCAAATGGATTGAAGCTCAATCATATCTTCAATTTCATGGGCATCAGTTGCTAAGTTTATCAGGGCCAACATCATCTATAGATATGATGTCCCACACAAATTGATATCAAACAATGAATCCCACTTCAAGAAAGAAGTAGCCTCGTTGTGTGAAGAATTCAGAATCAAGCATCATAAGTCGTCTCCATACCGGCCTTAGACTAATGGCGCCGTCGAAGCAGCTAACAAGAATATCAAGACTACTCTTCGAAAGATAACTCGATCCTATAGGGATTGGTCAAATAAGCTGTCATTCGCACTATGGGCATACAGAACGTCTGTCCACACATCCACAGGAGCCGCACCCGGTACTCGCTTATATATGGTATGGAAGTTGTCCTACCAATCGATTTGAAAATCTCGTCACTCAGAATTCTGATGGAGAGCAATTTACCAGAATCTGAATGGTCCCTACCTAACAAGTTAGGAGTCAGGCATATCTACGAGGAGGTTTGTATGGATCCGTGTTGTATGACGGGCATACAAATCTGGATTTATATGGAACCGTGTCACATCACGGGCACATAAATCTGGGTTCGTATGGGAAAATTTAGCAGTTCCTTTATTGATTTGAGACTCTTTGAGTAGTTGAGACCCTTTGAGTATTACAGACTCTTCGGGTAGTTGAGACTCTTTGAGTATAAAGGTTTTGTGTGTGTTAGAGACTCTTTGAGTAGTTGAAACCCTTTGAGTTTTACAGACTCTTCGGGTAGTTGAGGTTTTTTGAGTGTTATGTTTCCTTTGTTGATTTGAGACTCTTTGAGTAGTTGAGACCCTTTGAGTGTTACAGACTCTTCGGGTAGTTGAGACTCTTTGAGTGATAGAGACTCTTTGAGTGATTATTTTGGACTCTCTGAGTGTTACAGACTCTTTGAGTATTTGTTTTGGACTCTTTGAGTGTTTCAGACTCTTTAAGTGTTTGATTTGAGACCCTCTGAGTGTTACTTACTCTTTGAGTGATTGGTTCGAGACTCTTTGAGTGTTGCAGACTCTTTGAGTGTTGCAGACTCTTTGAGTGATTGATTTGATATTCTTTGGTTGGTTGATCACTTTTGTTTGAGTGATTGATTTATATTTGCGTGAATAATGGTTGACATTCTTTGAGCAATTTCATTGTGTTCATTTTCATAAAGCTTTGTTTTAAAGATAAAAGCGTATGTTTGTGTTTTGTGTTTGCTTACTTCAATAGAGTCCTTGTGTATTGCTTTAGATAGTTAAGTCGTGAGTATTAGAGAGAGGCTATCTCATTAAGATGTCATGATTGCCGAGTTAAGGGTCAGTGAGAGGTTATCTCCCTTTTGCTTATAGTCTTTGAGTCTCGTAGTGTTATTTTGTTGTTTTACCTTTGTGAATACCATTTTAGAACCTAAAAACCCAAAAATTTGCTTTGCTTTCAGGTCAGCCAAAATGTATTGCCTGTTCAGCTTTGGCATTCGCGCGTTTCACACGCTTTGCCAAAGAGGGGCAACTGTAGACACCCCATTTTGACCGAACCCTAATAAGCTCTGTTAGGATAGAAACCCTATCAAACTAGTATTTTAGTGTCCCCAATTTGCTCCTACAATAAGTTAGGATCTCATTTAGGTCCCCTTAAATTTTTGTCCGAATCCGTCGCTATTTGCCTAGTAAACGGATGAAGTTTGTAGTGTAGTGTAGTGTAGGAATAAGGGTGGTGATTTAGCCAGAAAAGGGGGGTGCGCTTGAATCTGGAAAGCCAGTTCAAGTTTACTGCAGTGGGCTGTTCGGGAGAATATGCAAGCTTGCAGATTAATGTGTATCATAATTAGGGGTGCATTATCCGAGAGCGGGGCAGTTTGGTAAATAGGAAGATTCTTTCCTTCCTTTCCAAGTCACAATTAGGCCTAATCCTGAGTTAATAAGGTTTAAGGCTAAGATTAGTTGGGAAGGAATATTAGGAAGCTTCCTTGGAAGCTTTCTAGGTGGTTAAGTTTTCTTTGATCTTAACCCTTGAGCAAAAAGGTAATTTGGAGAGTTGCGATCAAAAGAGAAGATATTTTGCAAAGTTTTTTCTCCCCTATTTTCTACTTGGGCCGCACCTCCTACTAATATAAAGAATAGCCATAAATACACTATAGGTAGCTGTCCAAGATAGAAAGAGGGGGTAGAATATGTTATTCCTTTTCTTATTCACCATCAGTGTTGCCTGGGCCCTCCTTTTTGTGCAAAATGTATTCATAATTACACTAGATTGGGGGGGGGGGGTCAAATATACCATTTCCCTTTGGATTTGTTTTACCTGGCCGCCCCCTCCTTTGTGCAAAAGATTAGTCATGCATACACTGGGAGGGGGGTGTTTTGAGAATAAAAGGGTCGAATATATCATTTCTCGAGGATTAAAAACCCAATCAGTTAGGGTTTTTGAGAAGAAAAAGAAGAAAAAGAAGGAAGCCTCTTTTTTGCAGAGAGGGAGAGGATTTGGGAGAGAAAAAAAAACAGAGAGAAAATAGAGAGAGTGAGAGAGAGGTTAGGGAAGAGGAAGAGAGCTCAACCCCCCAACTTCATCTTCTCTGGCCACTCCTCCGGCCGATCTTCTTCCACCTCCATTGACAACCACCATTTCCATTTCTCCAAACCCACCTTGAAACCCATCTCTGCAACCTACCTCCACCATTACCATCTCTCAACCACCTCTCATTTCTATCTCTCAAACCCTTGAAACCCATTTTCATCGTCTCCTTCTCCGGTCCAACTCCATCTTCTCCGGCCACTCTCACCAACTCCGGTCGACCACCACTAGCTACCCCCTTTTTCCATTTCTTCCACCATTGATTCCGGCCATCTCGCCGGAATCCGGCCACTGGAACCCTAACCCCATTCTCACCTCTACAAAATCTAACCTCCATTTTCACCTTGATCCATCACCGGATCCATCTCCATCATCAACAGATCCAAACCCTCTTCTTCGGCCCTGTTCCCTGCCGGAATCTGGCCACCCTATCCCATTCTCTGATCACCTCTTTCATCACCTTCACTATAAACCCATTTCAAAACCCCTCTCTAAATTTATCTTGGAAACCGATTTCAAAACATCCATCTTCACCATCCATTTCCACCATTTCTAACCTATAACCTACCTCCATCTTCCCCACTCCATCATCTCTACAACTCCTCTCAAGATCCCAAAATTCATTTTCACCTCCATAGCAGCCCTGGTTCCACCATTGCAATCTATTCCCATCAAACCCCATTTCAAACATCATTGATTCCGGCAATCTTGCCGGAATCCGGCCAACCTCCACCATCGCTACTTCTTCTACCACCACCTTCATCACCATCATCCCCATTTGTAACCTAAGCTAACAGCCACAATCTCTATTCCAGCCAATTTGGCATATCCCCGGTCAATTCCACACAGAATCCGGCAAAATCACCGGAGTTCTGTCCGGCATTCCCTCTTCATTTTTATGTTTATTCTATCCTCTTCCACTTTTTTCTTTCAACATTTTGGTATAGATCTGCTGTTTCTTCAAGCTACAAATCTTAACTTTCTTCTAAATCTTAGATTCATTCAGATAAATATTTGTACTTATTTTTCTAGTTCAGTAATACCCCTTGGATTATTACTAATTCCTTTTGGATTGTTTGGTTTAGTTTCCCCTAGTTACAAGAATGCAGAGTTGGCTTGCTTGACCTATTTGGATTGGAGAGCTGCTCTGAGGTTTTGCCTTCTTTGATCCTGTCTTACCATGACCAAATCACCCTTCTAGGTTTTGCGATTCGGTGGACCGTAAGCCCTAGCTTTTGCCTGAGCCGCCCTTTCTGGTTTTCTATTCTGCGGGCTTGCACCTTAATTTTTGCCTAAGCTGCCCTTCGGGTTTTCAACTTAGCAGGTGAATGGCCTTAATTTTTGCCTAGACTGCCCTGGCGGGTTTTCAATCTAGTAGGTCTGCAGACTCCCTTTTTTTTTTTTTTTAAAGAACCTTAACATTGTCCACCCAAAGGACTTTATGGGTTGGATGGGGGGTTATAAAAAAAACTTCAAGGTTTCAAAAAAATTTCGACCGAACCCAGATTGGCGTGTTGCCTACGTACCCCAGCGTAGGGATCAGGTCGCGCGTAGTTCAGGACAAATGCCCCTAGTTTCAGAGTGTGAAAGGAATTTTTAGGCTCAAATGGTTTGCAAATGGGGTTTTTCTTTTATATTGTAAGCCCAATGGTTCCCACCTTGGCATTCCCATTTTCTTTTGATTATTCCAATACACAAGTGATTTTATATCACTAATGTGTTTGAATGTCTAAGTTGTAGATCATGATTGTGTGTAAGACAAGATTTCTTGGATTAAGGGCAAGAATCACTCATTTGACCACATTCGGAAGGCCAAAGTCATCGAAAATCCAAGACTCTAGAAGACTTGAAGCATTGCAAGTGAAGACCATTTTAAGTCTTTTTTAGTTTGTATTGATCCAATCCTAGCTTAAGTTTAAGAGGCATAAATAAGTATCCACACACCCTAAATGCTTAAGTGGTTGTCCTTGTGGTGTTCCAACAATTTGGAACCCTCATAACAATCCCACTTGGTGAAGATTTGGAAGCCCAAAACAAATAAGAAACAAGAATTGAAAATCTGCTGGAAATAGGCTTCTCGGAACTCTGAGATAATTCTCGGAGCTCCGAGATTTGGTCCAGTAACATTTTCCATCTTCTGTTTCAATTCCCGGAACTCCGAGAGAAATTCTCGGAACTCTGAGAAAATCTCTCGGAACTCCGAGAACACTATAACTGGAAAAAATATATCCGTTGGGGAACTTTGCCAGAATTACGACTATGCCCCCAAACGGTCATATTTGGATTTTTCTATATATATGGGTATTCTAAACTTCCCAATGATGAATCCTAACACTCAAAAACTCTATTTGAACATCCTAAGAGTGAATCAAGCTTGTTTATGCCACTCATCCTCTAGAATTAGGATTTGGATCATTAGGCTCAAATTTGTACATCTTCTACTCGGGCCTACCCTTGGAATTTCATATATATATATATATATATTTTTTTTTTTTGGGTTATAATTTCTGGGATTTTGTTCGGCCAAAGTAGGCCTTCCGGTGTTCAAACATCTAACCTTTTTAATTGATCAAGGTTCGTTGGTTCTGCCATTATTTCACCATTCTCATCTCGGAGTCTGACGGGTTTTCCAGGTAAGACTTGATCCACAATGTATGGTCCTGACCAATTCGGTTTAAACTTGCCCCTAGAGTCAGAGGTAGGTGCCTGGTTTGCTTTCAACACCAAATCTCCTTCCTCTAATTCTCTGATTTTAACTTTCTTGTTAAAGGCTCTTGCTATTTTGCGCTGGTAGCCTTGGGTGTGGTATAAGGCTTTGAGTCGCTTTTCATCCAACATGTTTAGCTCTTGATATCTGGCATTCATCCATTCTGTCTCTGGTAATTTACTTTCCATTAGTACTCGCAATGATGGTATATGGATTTCAACTGGCAACACAGCTTCCATCCCATAGACCAGGGAATAAGGAGTAGCTCCAGTAGAGGTTCGAATTGATGTTCTGTAAGCCCACAGAGCGTATGGAAGTTTGTTAGACCAATCTTTGTAAGTTTTTGACATTTTGCTGAGGATGGCCTTAATATTTTTATTTGTGGCTTCGACAGCTCCATTGATCTGTGGCCTATAGGGTGAGGATTTTTGGTGCTTGATTTTGTACTCCTGGCAGAGAGTAATCACTTCTTTCTTAAAATGAGAGCCGTTATCTGATATAAGTTCGTGTGGAAACCCATACCTGCAAATAATGTTGGTTCTGATGAACTTGGCAACCGATGCTGATGACAGTGAAGCATAAGAGGCTGCCTCGATCCATTTGGTAATGTAATCGATGGCTACCAGGATGTACTCGTGTCCATTTGAGGATTTTGGTGAAATTTTCCCAATAATATCAATGCCCCACATCGAGAATGGCCAAGGCGATGTGAGAGAATGCAACTCTGAGGGTGGTACATGGATAAGATTGGAGTGTACTTGACATTTATAGCATCTCTTAACAAATGCAAAACAATCTGATTCCATTGTGGGCCAATAGTATCCAAGGCGCAAGATTTTCCTAGCAAGCATTTTTCCATTCATGTGTAGGCCACAAACACCTTCATGGGTTTCTTCGAGGATCTTCGTAGCTTGATCTTCTGTGATACACAAGAGTTGAATGCCATCAAAAGACCGACGATACAATTCATTTCCGCATATGACAAAATTGGAGGCTAATTTCTGTAGGGTTCTTCGTTCTTTGCTGGAGGCTTCGGCGGGATGCTCCTGGCCTGAGATAAAGTTTTTGATATCTGTAAACCAGGGTTGGCCATCCGAACATCTAGGCACTATTTCTATAACATCACAATGAGCAGGAACCCATTGTTCTTGGATTGTTATTGGCCTCATCTTCATTCCAACGGGTATGTCTATCATGGAGGCTAATGTGGCCAAAGCATCTGCAAATTGATTCTTTACTCTCGGTAAGAAAGTAAATGTAATGTCTTTGAATTGATCCACAAGAACATCTAGGTATTCATGGTATGGGATGAGCCTATCCTCTCTGGTTTTCCACTTCCCTTTGGTTTGACAAATGATCAGCATCGAATCATCATATGCATCAAGCTCATCAATGCCAAGGGCTAACGCTGCTTCCAATCCCACGATACATGCCTCATATTCTACCATATTATTGGTGCACTCGAATTGCAGCTTGACAGCGAGAGGGTGTAGACACCCCATTTTGACCGAACCCTAATAGAGTCGTTAGGATAGAAACCCTGTCCAACTAGTGTTTTAGTGTCCCAAATTTGTTCCCAAGTTAGGTTAGGGTCCCACTAAAATTCTCGTAAAATTTCGTCAAAATCCGAGCACGTTTGCCTAGTAAACGAGCTGAAGTAAGTGTCATGGTGCAAGTTTATAAGGGTGGCGATTTAGCCAGAAAAGGGGGTGCGCTGGAACCTGGAAAACCAGTTCAAATTTTCCATAATGGGTTGTCCAGGGAGATATAGGGGTATGCGGATTAGTCCGTAACGTAATTAGGGGGAGTATTATCCTGAACCAGGGTAATTTTGTAAATAGTGAAGATGCTTTTCTTCCCCTCTAAGTCACCATTAGGCCCTAAGCTAGGTTAGTGAAAGGCTTAGGACTAGGATTAGTTAGGAGGCATCTTAAGAGGAAGCGTCCTAGGTGGTTAGAAAGCTTTTAATCTCAGCCCTTTATTGATAAAGGCAATTTGAAGGGTTGAGATCAATTCTCAAGAAGATATTTTGTCAAAAAATTTCCCTTTTTGTTATTTTCTTTGGCACCCCCTGCTAGTATAAGATTAGCCACAAATACACTACATAGGGTTGTCCAGGTAGGAAGGAGGGGGTTCAGATATACCATTTCCCTTTGGGTTTATTTTACTTGGACCCCCCCTGTTGAGTGCAAAAGAGTAGTCATAAATCAATAGAGGTAGCTGTCCATAGGAGGGAGGGGGTGCAGATATATATATATTTTAGTCTTATAAAAGACCACCGAATTAGGGCATAGAGGGGGAGCCCATTTTCTTGAAAAAAAGAGATTGCAGAGAGAGAGAGGGAGAGAAAACAGAGAAGTAGAGGGAGAGGGATTTTGGCCGGCCTTCTTCTCCGGCATCAACTCCGGCCAGACCCATCTTCCCACCCCCACTCAACACCATCTTTTTTTCTTCTTCTTCTACTCTTCCTCCACCGACCCTAGCACCATCTCTCTAAAAACCCATCAACGACCACCTTCCTTACCACTAAAACCCATCTCACAAACCCCATTTTCCAGCCGAAACCCCATCTTCTCCGGTGGGTTTGCCGGAATCTGGCAAAACCATCGCAGCCGCCATCATCCCCTACCACTAAAACCCAACGACCAAGACCCCATTTCCATCTCCATTTCTGCAATCTCCCACCACCGGACACCATTAAATCCGGCCAGCCACCGATCCCACCCTCATTTTCACTTCTCAAAATACCCTAAACCCATTTTAAAACCCATCCCCTGTTTTATTCAAAACCCCCATCATCTTCTTCTTCTTCTTCTTTATCTCTAGCCTTCTCAGTCACTTCTCGTTTCCCCTTCTCAAAATCCCCAAAACCCATTTCATTTTCTTCCCTACAAACCCACATCAACCTCACTCTCCGACCACCCTTAACCCATCCACCATTGCCACCCCCATGTGCAGGTATCTAAACCCATTTCATCTCCCCCACCTCCTAAGCTCACCCACCATCAGCTCATTATCCCCTTCCTTGAGCTCTTGACCTAGTTTTTTTTATTTTTATAAAACCCATTTCACCAAAACCTTTCTACCACCATCAAACCCTTCTTCCCCGGTCGGATTCTCGCCGGAATCCGGCCACAACCCCCATTAAATCCAACCACCACCCCTCCACGGCCATCATATTCAAGCTCCATTTGACCTTCTCCGATCTCTACAGCGGATCCGGCATTGTGATATTCTCAAAATTGTTCTCCCCTCCTAAAGGTGATAATTCATGCTTCACTTCAAGTGCTTTGTGGCAGATTCGAGAGGTATGTTGTATGAGTAATTTATTTCCATATGCTTAGTGCTTATTGTTCCCTGAGTATCCATTAATTGTAGTCACTTTGTCATTAAGATTAACTTCCTTGTTTTATCAGTTGGCATGCTAAGTGTTGTTATAATTTTATGTTCCTATTAACACGAGGAAATTTGTTGAATTGGTGTGGAATAGTCTTTACTCTTATTCTCTTATCTTAAGATCAATCCCTGTTTTGATTTCATGGAAATGTCGATTGAAAGTCATAATATTCTTACTCCTGGCCCTTTCGTATACCTTATTAAAGTTCATTTATACAACTTGTAAATCCTACAAGTCTGGGGTTAATTTTTTCTTTTTTACAACTCTTTCGGATCATATTTTTTTAACAGGGTTATGTTATCTTAGATATGTGGGGTCAAAAATTTGAGTTTGGTTCCCCCATTTCTTTTGTTTGTGAATTTTGATTTCGGCTACATAGTTAATGGAATTAAAGTAAAGAGAGTAGTTTCATAGCTTAACTGATGTAGTGTTTGTGAATTTGGGCGGGATTCCTGCTCGAGTCTAGATTGTATTGATACAAGTCCTACCTGGGTTCTATGTTCTTTTAGTATAAATATTTTGAAGGCACAAAATCAGGTATGCTCCTTTTTATCATTGTCTGCTATGATTTCTTTTGGTCCTTATTGGATAATATGAGTCTTATGAATGTAAATAGGGTACAGTGCCATGATGTAGGGAATCAAGTTTATTTTACACTAGCCCATGCTATGTTAAAAAGGTTGTGGTGGAGTTGGTTGTTACTTGTGTTTGCATATAGGGTCTGAGCCTCGCCATTTTTTTTTTGCTTTTATGTTTCAAATGTTATGTTTTGAATTCGTGATTATTTTCATAAAGAGCTAAAAAATGAGATTATACTATTGGGGTATCCGAGCATTGATGGATGCAAATTTGATGACTCAAATGGAAATGGGGGCATACTACCTCTTGACATAGAGTTGAAACTTTGAGGTGGAAATCTCAATGGGATTAAAGGGATCTGTGTCTGAGGGGGCTGGAGACGAAGGTTAAAAGGTGGAGGTAAAGGTTGTTGTCCTGGAAAAGATAGACCTGGGGTAACACTGCCTGACCAGCATAAGATGGGTCATGTGTTGGTTGTTGGAAAGCATTGATAATTACCTACATCTGGTGAAGATTGAGATGATGAGATGGAAGGCCCTGCAGGTACCGAGCTCAGGTACGAAGTTTAAAAGGGGCATTGCATTTTGAGAAGTGGATAAGAAAGGAGAGGCAGGCCTTCTCGAAAAGTTTGTAGGTCCAGTTCTTTTTCATTCCCCATTGGCTGCATGTTTATTGATCTTCTGAAATTTAGTTACAGTGCCATGTGCAACCTGCCATATACAACCATCGCAGATAATGAAAATTTGAAATATAGAATCATAAATGGGCTAAAAATGAAACCATCCAATTCTCACTTTCCAGCCTTCTGTTGGGTGTTGGTATTGCAATTGTGAAAGATTTGTAGCTCAATGTTTTGGGTTCTATCCTCTATCCTTTCTCTGCTTGCAGTTGTTACAACTTGCATTGCTTGTGGCAAGCGTTATCCAGAAGAGGTTTAAGGTCTCTTCGACGCAGCTCTTATATCAATCTTGTCCTTGTCAAGCAATGACCTTTATCATTACCGGTCCTTTTCTCAATGGTTCTTTGACAAATGAAAATATTTTGCTTTCATGTGCACCCCTCCATTTCTAGTTTTCATTGTTATATCTTGCCTTGCTGAGCTTATGGTCTTCTTGGTTAAATATTTTACATATTTGGCCCCATGCCTATTGGCATAAGAGGGGAAAAGTTAAACATATTTGAGTTCAGAGGATGCACAATTAATGCAGGCATTGATTTATATTGAAGAAAATATGTTCACAATAGCATGATCCCTCCTCTTTTTCACATTTCATTTGCACTACCATGTACATGAGAGCATAGAAGCATAGAGGATTATGGGTTACCCATTCTTGGTCATATGTTAGCTTCGATTCTCATGTTGGTTGTATAAGGCACATCCCTGGCACTATCACTTTACAGACACCCACCTATATCGGTAGCCTTTCTTGATTGCTAGGGCGATGAAGGTGTTAGCCCAAGCCCATCCTTAGGGGACTCGCTCAGTCCAAGTAGCGTTCCCCTCCTTTGTATAGTAGACTTGCTTAGTCTTTTAGACACCTCTTAGATATTAGTAGCCCCATTCATTGATAGGGCAATGAAAGAGTCATCTAGAGCCCCCATTTTAGGAGACAAGCTAGGCCTCATGTAGAAAAGTCTGTCCTTTAGGAGATAAGCTATGTCTCGATAGAAAGAGCCCTACCCTTAGGAGACACACTCTGTCTCATTGAAGTAGTTCTTTTTTTGAAGGCAGGCCTCATTTGGAACCTACCCTTAGGGAGGTTACTTTAGTTTGGTAGGAAGTTTTCTCGTTGGAGGCATGCCTTGCCTCATTTATAGAGTCCCTGTTTGGAGACAAGCCTGGTCTCATTTAGGGAGTTCTCCTTTTAGGAGGTTTACCCAACCTCATGTTAGAGTCCTCCTTTCTTCTAGAGTAAGTCTTTGACTCATTTATCCCTGTGGTGGCATTATTAGAGAGTCTTTGACTCATTTATCCTTGTGATGGCATTATTAGAGAGTCTTTGACTCATTTATTCTTGTGGTGGCATTATTAGAGAGTCTTTGACTCATTTATCCCTTTAGTGGTATTATTAGGGAGTCTTTGATTCATTTGTCCTTTTTAGTGGTATTATTAGAGAGTCTTTGACTCATTTGTTTTCTTTAGCGGTTTTATTAGAGAGTCCTTTGACTCATTCTTCCTTTGGTGGTGTTATTAGAGAGTCTTTGACTCATTTGTTCTTTTGGTAGTATTATTAGAGAGTCTTTGACTCATTTCCCTCCTTTAGTATCATTAGTTAGGAGTTTCTCCCTGAAGTTGTTGTCGCTCTTCTTTATTAAGGGTTGGCAGCCTTGCTAGAGCTTTGCTTGCTTAGGATCTTAGATTGTTTCCGGTGTCTTTGACACTAGCTTACCCGTGGTTTAGGGGTTTCCCTTGTTAGCCCTAGGGTTTGGCCCTAGGGTGTTGTTTTGTGTATTCCCTTAGGACTTTGACCAAAAGGGTGAAAATCCAAAAAAAAATTAGAAAAGGTTTAAAATCCAAAAACATTTGAAACTTTAAAAATATCAAAAACATTTGAAAAATATTGAAAGCCCTAAATCATTTGGGAGTATTAGGTTTTAGTTAGGAGAGTTCGTCTTCGAACTACGTTGGCTTGATCCTCTTCCACGAGGTACGTAGTGCAGCTTGGGATCTGTATCCTAAGTCCAGCCAAAATTTTGTAAATAGCATTTTAAACCTTTTTGAATAAACAACTTTACAGCCTTGATTTCAAAAAGATCTTCCTCTAGAGTTAGGACTTTGTCCTAGATAGAGAGTTTTTTTTTTTTAGAGTTAGGGTTTAGTCTTTGATTTGTTGTGTGCTTGTTTGTGCTTGTTTTAGAGTTAGGGGTTTGTCCTAGAGTTATAGGGAGGCCTCCATCTGGTCAGGTGGTGATCCACATCGCCGACTGATGACTAGAATATGATGCATTAGTCCGCCCATTGTTTTCCGGACAAACAGTTTAGTTACACATAGGTTGTACGAACCACCTGCATTAGCTTAAGGCTAACCTGCATTTAGTTAGGGCATATAGGGTGTCCTAAAATCTACAATTCACTGGAATTTAAATAATCACACAAGAAGCTTTAATAACTAGTCCGATCTTTTAGGTCGAGTCTAGGATAGAGGTCTCGATGTCTTAGGCATCATAGCTTAGAATAGGCACGAAGAGCTACGTGACTCTGATTCATGTGGAGGCGGGGATACGTAGGCTTCTTTGGATGAACATCAGACCATCCAAGGACTCGGGTTTAATCATTAGAGTCTTAGGATTTGTTGTGTTGCGTCGTGTGTCATATCAATAGGTTATATTGCGTGTTTTATTGTATTTTCTTACTTTCCTGCACAGACCTTATACCTTTAGCTGTAGTATGCATGTGCTTGTCCGCCAGAACTTAGACACCTGTTAGGTATGTCACTCATAACCTAGTTGTGATTAGGTGACGCATCTTTTACTTTTGTTTTGTATGTGCTTATTATTTCATCCCCGGGTCATGCATGATTAGGTAGACGTCTTCCCGGAGATATTTTATTCCCATTTCACATGATTTTGCCCAAAATTCTTTGGACTTAATGAAAATGGCATAAGAGACTAAGTGCTTGCACTCGGACGAATTGGGGGTGCTCTTCGGACCTTCTCCATTCGTAGTCAGGCACGAGCCCATATATATTTCTGGTTATCCGTGGTATACAGAGCATATTTGTTTTTGGGGTTCCATGGCCTATCCATGGATGGCGACTCTAAGTTTATTTTAGGTATGTCTTGGTTTCGAGCCTTGGCTCCGGATCAAGACGTATCTCTTTTTTTTATATCGCCACTCATGCTATGCTATGAGGGTGGCATCCGTTTCGAGAGTTCCTTCGATGAAGATTTGGAAGTCACCCAAATTTTAAAAGAAAAGTCACTCCCTGTCGTCGGAAAAGATATCATGGTGACTGGTTTTTCCTTAGAAATTGCACAGATCACTTGTGAAGAAGCAGGAAAAGAAACTTTTCCTATGGTCATTTGCACCCTTAACCCCTCAGCCGCCAAAATGATGAAGAGGCAGGGATTTTTCCCGGGGATGGGATTAGGATGATACCAACAGGGCGTGGTGTCATGGCCTGATGTTGAACCCATGGAGGGAACTTCTGGCTTAGGATATGAGCCTACAAACAAAGAGAAGAACCAGATGAAAGATACGATGATGAGAAGGAATGAAATTCACAGAAATTGGGGTGTGATCTCAATACCCTCACACTCAGAGAAATGGGTACTTCATTAAAGAAGGAGAAACCATTCCCTACCATGGGTTTGTCGAACCATGGTTTGAGCCAGAAACAAGAAGGATTCTCTGTGGGATTGAAATTTTCTATGACATGGAAATACCAGAAGAACCTCTCATCAGTGCAGTTGCAGAACCCCCTGTCGATTGGTAGGACTACCTTACTCTAGGACTCTTAAGGTCCCTCTTTGCAGAACCAGCCAAGACCACAGATACAGAGGAAGATTGGCAGGATTACTTGGCTCCAAACCTTCTGAACTCTCTGTTCCCGGGAGATTGGCTTATTATTGCAGCAATTGGAGAAGATTCTGCATATGCTAATCCTCGGAGCTTCATTGCCGCAGCTGATTGTGTCCCTTCCAACTGGAGTGCAGATCCTCTCCCTTATCCATTTGTCATTTCTGAAAATTCTGATGTTTTATTTCCGCTTTTACTTCCATTGTGAATCTTGAGCCTGTTCAGGATAGTTTCAATAAGAATGTACTTGCTTTCACTTCAATGAAATCTATTTCTCAGTATTCTCTTGTGTCTTATTCTGATGCTTGTGCTTTTGATAATGATAATAATCAAAATGAACAACCTTCCTCGGATGAGGAGGCCGAGGAACCTCCCCTTGAGTTACAGCAACTGCTTAAACAAGAGAAGGAGCACCGAACCCAGCCTTTAAAATAAGAAATTGAAGTAATAAATATTGGTACTGAAACACTAGTTAAGGAAATACGAATTGGAAAAACACTAACTTGCAAGGAAGCTGAGGAACTAGTGAACCTTCTGTGAGATTTCAAAGAAATCTTTGCTTGGTCCTATGAGGACATGCCAGGAATAACCGAGGAAATTGTCCAGCATAAGCTTCCATTAGTACCAGGGGTAAAACCAAAAAAGCAGAAACTGAGGAGAATAAAACCGGAATGGGTTCTAAAAATTAAAGAAGAAGTAACGAAACAACACGACGTAGGGTTCTTACAAGTGGTAGAGTACCCTGAATGGCTAGCAAACATTGTATCAGTCCCTAAGAAATATGGCAGAGTGCGAATGTGTGTGGACTTTAGGGATTTGAATAAAGCAAGCCCTAAAGATGACTTTCCCTTACCCCATATCGACATCTTCTTGAGAAGAGTGGAGTAGGTCTTGGGTTTAAGACCGAACCACTATAAAAACCCTTGTGTCAAGCCTCTTGTCTCTTCCTCTCTACTCTTGTGGTAAGTGCTTAACTCTTGTGGTTGAACTTTATTCTTAATTTTGTTTTGCTTGTATGAACCATCCACAAATTGTTTGTCAAAGAACTAAAGAGAGTAGATCAACTAGGGTTCCACCAAGTGTTTGATAAAAGGCCTAAACGAAACCACTCATCCTAATCCTTTATCTTGTTGTGGGATTTGCATTATATTTGTAATCTTTAATCATTCACCAAGTAAAGCTAAATATCTTAATTTTTCTAATCAAATTAAAACTAGTGCAAACAAAGTTTTCAAATCCATAAAGTTTTAAAAGAAATCCAATTCACCCCCCTCTTGGGTTGCCTAAGTGGGATTTCAGGATCCTTTGAAGTACTTTTTTGAAAATCCTGCTCTAATAGGGAGAACCGCTAGATGGTTGTTGTTGCTCTCAGAATTCGATATTACCTATGTCACTCAGAAATCTGTTAAGGGCAGGGCTGTGGCTGAACAATTAGCAGAGATCCCAATAAAGGAAACTGGTATCTTGAAAACAGACTTTCCAGATGAGCAAATTATGACAATGGAGGAGGGGAGCTATGAATCTAGGTGGACCTTATACTTTGACGGTGCTTCCAACCAAAATCTTGTTGTTCTTGATGAATTTTAGCTTCTGGTGAAGGCTTGAAGCAATGACCCCCTCTTTATGCAACCAAGGGTGACCTAACAACAGATTGAATGAGGTTTTAATATCAAGGACCATGAAGTCCACTCCGAACTTCTCAACTCCAAGAAGGATTTCTGCGGTAAGAGTCCCAATGACATTTCTTTGGGTGTTATCATAAGCTAGGATTCCTTGCTGGGAAGGAGTGAAACTTTCGGGTCCAAAACCCAACATGGTAGCTGTCTGAAGAGGGCAAACATTAAGGCTGACCCATTATCAACTAGCACAGAGGGAATTCTCATGCCCTAGTAGGCAATAGTAACATGGAGGGCATGAACATGATCATGACCTTGAGGTGGCAAATCCTGATCTGTGAAGGTTATAGACTTGGCGGCACTAACCATGGCCACTAAGTCAGACAATTGATCCGGGGATGTTTCAGTTGATACTTGTACTGCATTCAATTCTTTGAGCATTGCCTCTCTATGTTGACGGGAAACTGTTAGTAGACCCCACACTGTGATGTGGGCCTGAGTTTTCTTCAATTGTCTGACAATCTCATCATTCTCTTCAGCAATTACGTGATCCTCCACTACCTCCTTGGCCAAGGCTGCTGGGTTTTTAGCTCGGAGCTCAGGAGGCTTGAATACCCTACCTCCCCTCGTAAAATGCTAGACCTCATCAGATTGAAGCTCAAAAGGATCAAGGTTATCATATTGAAAGATCAGAGGGGATGGAAGTTCAATTTTATGGGTTAGGACTAAGGGTGCAACTTCTGGTTCATCGACCTCTTCCCAACGAAAGTAGTAAGGCTCAGAACTGGCATCAATGGCACATATTAGGGTTGAGGGATCAAATTTAGGAACATCAAGGGTGATCATTCCTACTTGTTCGGGTGGGGGTACTGCAATATTTGAGAGAGGGTTATTGGTGACATTGGGTTTAGGAGGAAAACTAGAAGATCATTCTCAAGCAAGTCTTGAATAACATGTTTAGGGCTATACAATGATTTGTAGTGTGCCCGGGACCTTGGTGGTACTCGCAATGCTCACGGGGATTGTAGTTTTTCGGTAGAGGGTCGGGTGGAGGGCGAGGGGCGGGTAATGTGATTTTTTTCGCCGCCAGGCATTGTTTTAGAACTGCGGAGGGGAGAGCAGGTAAGGGGGTAAAAACTCTTTTTTGCCGAATAGGAGGTTTAGGAGGATCCTGGCTGTAGTCGAAAACCATCGCTTTCTGGACTTGGTTGGATGAGGCAACATTATTGACTTCTTTATTGGGAGGGAAGGGCTTCTTGAAGTCATTTTTTGCTTGAACAGTCCTGTCCAAAATTCCCTTGTTCATAGCATCTTCAATCTGGGTCCCACCATTGATCAAGAGATCAAAAGGAGGGCAATACTGCAGTGTCATGTGTTGAAGCATTGAGGGGAGGAGGTTATTTAGCATGATCTTGCACTGCTCCTTCTCGGTAGGGCGGTGTAGACACCCCATTTTGACCGTGCAAAACCCCATCAAATGATTGAATTAGTGTCCCAAACTTCACCCTCAGCTAGCTTAGGGTCCTAGCTAGGTCCTTACAAAATTTCGTCAAAATCCGAGTGCGTTTGCCTAGTGAACAAGCCAAGACAATGCCTATAGTGTAAACCAGAAAGGGGGGCGAATTTATCCTGAAACGGTGCGATCATAATCCGAATAGGACACGATTGAAATGTGCGCCTATCAATTTTTCGCGCGCCTTATCAAAAATCCGCGCGCCCATCCATTGGTGTTGCCAATATCAATTTCATTATTTTTCTATAAATACCAAACTCAAGCTTTATTTTTAGAAATCAGGTTTTTCTTTAATTTTTAGAGAGAGAAGGTCTGAGAAATCTAGAGAGAGAAAACGGATCTGAGTCTAAACCCTAACCATTTTTTCACTTTTTCCGATCATCTTCTCCGTTGGATTTCGCCGGATTCCGTCCAAATTCCGGTCAAAACTTCTAGCTTGTCACTGTTTGGTTCTTATTGTTGTATTTTCCCTAATTTCTCTAATTCCAAACCCTAGCTAGAGATGATCTTCGGTCAGATCTTTCTTTTTTTGGCCGATATCCTGTCGTTTCCTTTTCTTTTCCGGCTATTTTTCTGATCATTTTTCTTTTAATTTTTGTTCTGATCATATCTTCTTTGGAAACTCAAGATATGATCGCCATATTCTTCATCTCTTAGATCAATAGAAATCCTTATCAAGTCTAATATCTTCTCCTTCAAGCCTAAACTCTAATTTCAGTTGTGAAACCTTAGCTCTGGTAATTTTGTTGAAATCAAAGAAGGAGAATAAGAGATCGAGTCAATTCGAAGGATCTGTTGAATTAAGCTAATAAAGAAGGTGAATCTGCAGTTCAAGCAAAGGATCGACAGTTGAAGCAAAAAAAGGAAAAAAAGAAAAAGAAAAAGGAAGACCCGTCCAGGTATTTTAATGTTTAATGTTGTTTTAAATTTTTGAAATGATCTTATTGAATCCTTATCTACTATTTTCTAGTGATATTTTGGAAAGAAGAATAGGAGAAAAACTCAGATAATGTCTATGACTGCGAATTCTGTTGATCGCTTTTATTTTTGTCATTATTTGCGGAAAATTGCATGCATTGTTTCAAAAAAAGAAGAAGAGAAATTTGTCTTATTTCTTCGGTTAGGTAATATTTTCCTTGATTTTCATTTAATTATAATTTGAAATTTAATTCTGTGAAAGCTCGAATGATGGTTTTTGTTGATCCTCGAAGATTCTTTGACTTGTGAAGATTAATTATTTGTTTTTCTAATTTCCTTGAGGAATTTCCCTTGTGTTGTGGTAAATTTTGATATTTTTCACCGTATTACTAGTCATAAATCATTGTTTTGGTCTAGGACTAAATTATTGATGGATGAGATAATTACGAAGCCTGATAATCAAGGTAATGATGATATGATTTGAGTCAAGAGAAGTTGTGGCTATCTAGGTTGTCAAAATTATACACTGGACTTGTGATTGATAATTTTTGTGTGTAGCTAATTGTATTTTATTCTTGAGAGGAAGTGAGTGAAAGGAATTTCTTGATTGAACTCCAGATGTTGCTGTTTGTGTAGCATAGTTACTTGCAGATTTCTTGTGAAGAATAAGAAGGTTTGTTTTTCTATTACAGAGACATGGTCATAAAAATGTCAGTAGCCCTATGTCATGCCATTTGGTTTATGTGCCTAATTTGTATTTCTGGTAGGAGTCTCATTCAAGTTTATACTGATAAATTTCTGTTTGCTTATCCCTGTCTAAATAATAATAACATGTTCAGGATGCATAGTCTTATTTTTATCTTTGTAAAGAATTATATCATTCAGAAAACATTTTTTCTTTTTAGACCTTTGGATAGTTTTCTTAAAATTCAAAGATAGATAAATCATGTTCTTTTCACTGATTTATTTGCTGATGCCTTGGAGTCATTGACGTTTTCATTACCAAGCTTAGATACTAAAATGTATTGATATCATTCATAGATTTAGTTGTGAACTGGAATTGCATTAGTTTTATTGAGACGTTAAAACTATTGAGAAATGTAGTGTAAGTTGAATGTATAACCCTGTCTTAGCAAGGTGATGTTATTGAAATAAACAAGAGGGGGGGTGAATTGATTTTAACACTAAATTAGCCCTTTTGAAAATTAATTATGAACCCTAATTTGAATTTTCTTCACTTGATTAAATATGTGGTTAGTGCAAAAAAAATTAAAGACACAATGAAATGCAAACCAAAAAGCAATAATGAAAGTGCAAGAATAAGAGATGACACACCGATAGATAGTGGTTCGGGCAAAGCCCTACTCCACTCTTCTTAAGATCGTCCTTAAGGATTTCCACTATTAGAGACCTCCACGATGCCCGGCTCCGAGGCGATTACACTTCCAAGGGATATTAAATAAGGATGCCCTTACACCTTTACAAAAGACTCTCCTTCTCCGCCGAGTTCTAAGCGGTGCTCCCTAGGGTATTAAGGTAGGATGCCCTAGCCACCTTTACAAGAAATAGAGATTGAATAGCTTGGCTTCTCTTGAAAGCTTGATGCACTTTGTAGTCCCTTGATTACTCTTCAATGATGGTTGCAAGTGAAAGCTCTAAAAGTCCCAACTCAATAAATTTGCAAGTGCAAGGCAAGTTTGGGGAGAAAACAAAATCTTAAGCACAAATGGGTTGCAAGTTTTCTTCAATGCTTAAGGATGTTTTCAAATAATCAAGAGAGAGGAAATGAATCCTCTAGATGTTGTATATATAGCCTCTCTATAGAATATGACCGTTTGGGGGTGGGAATACCAAAATTCACAAATTAATTCGAATCCCAATGGCTATATTCTCACCTGTCACGAGGTTCTCGGAGTTCCGAGAACCATTCTCGGAGTTCCGAGAGAACGGCCAGAAGAAATAAAATTTCTACTGGACCATTTCTCGGAGTTCCGAGAAAATGTCCAGAAGCTACTGGACCATTTCTCGGAGTTCCGAGCTCGGAGCTCTGAGAAAAATCTCGGAGTTTCGATAAGCCTAAAAAATCAGCAGTTTTGAGATTTTATTGCTTGTTTGATTTTTGGCTTTTGGAACTCAACTCCTATGATAATTTTGGAATGTTTATGAGGGTCCCAACATGTTGGTCCACTACATAACCATTCACTAAACCTTTAAAGTTCTTTTAGGGTTTTTGAAAAGTATTTTGAAAACACTTTTGCCTTGACTTGAAAATCTAAAGAGAGGGGATGTACAATGATACCTATGCAACCTTCAATTTCTCTTTAGCTTTGGTCTTCAATGGATCTTCCATCTTTGTATGCTTGCTTGAGAGATGATGTGAGCTCCACTTAGCTCCTTTGACTCTTGTTAGGTAAATCTTCAAGCATGACCATGTAGTGTGTTGGTTTCTTCAATGATCAATCATATCTTAAACACAACACTTCAAAGCAAATTGATTAGTATTCAAAAACACAATCAATTATGTTTAGAATCATCAAAACAAGATTGGAGAGTAGACCCTTGGGCTTACAATCTCCCCCTTTTTGATGATGACAAACAAAATTGATTATGAGGTGTGTGTGGAGTGACATAGTAGGCAAGTGAATACTGGAACTCCCCCTCAATATATGCACACAGATAAATGATAACAATTAAAAGCATATGGTGCATAAAGTCAATTGAATAGATAATCAATTTCAAACTTCTCCCCCTTTTGTTATCGACAGAAAGGGTGTAAAAAAAATAAAGCAATTTAGGAGTAGATAAAGATTGAGTTAGGTACTCCCCCTAAATCAATGCTTATGGTATAAAAATATATAACCAAGTAATGCACATATACCTGTTCATGATCGAGATTTTGACATATGTCAAAAAGTTAGGTATTTTAATTAAAGTGAAGGTACCTCTCCAACTTAGAAAACTTAGAAGGCTAAGAGTACCAATTAAGTGGTTTTTAAGATTAATATTTGACATCTCATTCATGCAGATACTACCAAGCAAGGGTGATATATATAAATATTATATAGATAAGCTGGTGAAAGGCACAAAGTATTTATTTGGCAATTTCTTTGACTTGATCCGCACTCCAAATGTTTAAGGCACTTCGGATATAGCAAATTCTATCATCACTAAGGGGTTTTGTAAAGATATCCGCTAATTGATCTTCAGTGTTGATATATTTTAAGCAAATATCCCCTTTTTGTGAGTGATCTCTAATGAAGTGGTGCCTAATCTCAATATGTTTTGTTCTTGAGTGTTGTATGGGGTTCTTTGTTAAGCTTATAGCACTAGTGTTGTCACATTGGATGAGAATATTTTCCATTTTAATTGCATAGTCCATCAATGTGCTTTCCATCCATAGGACTTGAGCACAGCAAGCTCCAGCTGCCACATATTCTGCTTCTGTTGTGGGCAGAGCTACTGAATTTTGCTTCTTGCTAAACCATGAAACAAGTGATTTACCCAAGAATTGGCAAGTCCCACTAGTGCTTTTCCTATCTACTCTACATCCGGCGAAGTCTGCATCTGAATATCCGATGAGAGTAAAGGAAGATGATCTTTCATACCATAGTCCTAAACTTTGGGTTCCTCTTAAGTACTTGAAGATCTTCTTGACTCCCGATAGGTGACTCTTTTGGATCCGATTGAAATCGAGCACAGAGACAGACAGTAAACATAATGTCTGGTCTGCTGGCTGTCAAATAGAGTAAGCTACCTATCATACCCCTATACATCTTCTGATCCACAGATTTGCCAAATTCATCATTTTCTAGCTTAGCAGTAGTACTCATGGGAATTCTTGATGTCTTACTGCTATCCATGCCATACTTCTTTAATAACTCCTTTGTATATTTTTCTTGATTTAAAAATATTCCATTTTTGTATTGTTTAATTTGGAGTCCTAAGAAGTAGGTTAACTCACCCATCATGCTCATTTCAAATTCATTTTTCATTAGAGTTGCAAATTCATCACACAATTTTTGATTAGTTGAGCCACAGATGGTATCATCCACATAGATCTGGACAAGGAGGATATCTTGATTTTCTCTTTTGATAAATAATGTTTTATCCACCTTTCCCATCTCAAATCCTTTTTCAACGAAGAAAGTGCAAAGCCTCTCATACCAAGCTCTAGGAGCTTGCTTCAACCCATATAAAGCTTTATCAAGCCTGAAGACATGATTTGGATGTTTGAAGTCTTCAAAACCTGGAGGTTGCTCAACATATACTTCCTCTTGGATATAGCCATTTAGGAAGGCACTTTTGACATCCATTTGATATAGTTTAAATCCTTTATGAGATGCATATGCTAAGAGTATCCTAATAGCCTCCATACGGGCAACAGGAGCAAATGTCTCATCATAGTCTATTCCCTCCTCCTGATTGTACCCTTGGGCTACCAGCCTAGCTTTATTTCTAGTGATAATTACATTTTCATCCAATTTATTTCCATAAACCCATCTCGTGCCAATGACTGGATGATCACTAGGTCTAGGCACTAGCCTCCACACCTTGTTCCTTTCGAATTGACTTAACTCTTCTTGCATAGCCATCAACCAATATTCATCCTTTTCAGCTTCTTTGATGGATTTAGGTTCTAATTCGGATAGGAACGCCAAATTGTTACTCACACTACGATAGTATGATCTAGTTCTCACTGGCGATGTGGCATCACCTAAAATTTGGGATTCAGGATGATCTACCAATGTTCTCCTATCCCTAGGTAATGAGTTATCATTTTCATTTTCTACTTCCTCACTAGGTAATGTATGACTTGTAGATGCATGAGGAGGAACACTTAATTTAGGTAAAAGATGTTCAATGGGTTCATCCTCATCATGTGGCATTTCGTGAGGTGTTGGCTCTCTCTCATCAAATGTCACATGCATGGATTCTTCGACAACTAGGGTTCTTCTATTAAATACTCTATATGCCTTGCTATGTGAAGAATACCCTAAGAATATTCCATCATCTGACTTCTTATCAAATTTGTGTAAATTATCTTTAATGTTTAAAATGAAGCATTTACATCCAAACACTCTAAAATAGCTTATATTTGGTTTCAAGTTTTTCCAAAGCTCATAAGGTGTTTTCTTAGAAATTGGCCTTAAATATACTCTGTTTATGATATAGCAAGCGGTGCTAACCGCTTCCGCCCAAAAATATATAGGGAGATCATTTTCATGCAACATAGTTTCTAGCCATTTCTTGGAGAGTTCGATTCTTTCTTTCTACAACTCCATTTTGTTGAGGTGTTCTAGGTGCGAAAAAATTATGTTTTATGCCATGTTCATTACAGTAAGTGTCAAAATGTACATTTTCAAATTCCGTTCCATGATTACTTCTAATGTAAGAGATAGCAATACCTTTTTCATTTTGTATTTGATTGCACAATATAAGGAAGTTTTCATAAGTTTCATCTTTGTGTGCTAGAAATATGACCCATGTAAATCGTGAGTAGTCATCCACAACTACAAACACGTACCTCTTTCCACCTAGGCTACTTGTCTTCATTGGTCCAAAAAGATCCATGTGAAGTAGTTCCAAGGGGTAGGAAGTTGAAATCATATTTTTAGGTGCAAATGAGCTCTTCAATTGTTTTCCTAATTGACAAGTTCTACAAATATGATCTTTGGTGTATTTGAACTTAGGCAATCCTCTAACAATTTCTTTTGAGGAGAGGGTCGAAATGAGATCCATTCCGGCATGACCCAACCTCCTATGCCATAGCCAAGAATCTTCACTAATGGCATTAAGACAAGTCACATTTTTGAGTCTAAGATCATCTAGTCCAATGGTGTAAATGTTATTGTCTCTAGAACCTATGAATTTTACTTTTCCATCTATCTTATTTTTAACAATGCATTTGTCGGGATTGAAGACTACTTCAAAACCATTATCACATAATTGACTAATGCTAATAAGATTATGGGACAAGCCATCAACAAAGAGTACATGATGTATGGGAGAGGTAGAGTTACCTATGGTGCCTTCACCTTTGACTTTTCCTTTCTTATCATCTCCAAAGGTAACGTATCCACCATCCTTGAGTGATAGGGATGCGAATTGAGTAAGGTCTCCTGTCATGTGTCTAGAGCATCCACTATCAAGGTACCATGTGTTCTTCTTGTTATGGCTTTTAAGGCATACCTACATATGAATAGGCAAGTGAGATCCCTTAGGTACCCAAATCATCCTAATCTTGCTATGTTCATTTATTTTCACTTTAGAGTTCAATTTGATTTTATCTTGTTTAGCATGCATGCAAGCAACCTTATAATGACCTTCTAGACCACAGTAAAAATAAATTTTGGTACCACTAGAAGAAGCATTTTCAAGTTTGTTTTTATAGTTAGATATTGTAGTATTCCATTTATGTCCAAGTCCACTTTTGTCACTTGACATTCTTTGAATATTAACAAGTCTATCCAATTTCAATGAACTATTTTCAAATTTCTCAAAAAGTTTCTTTAGTTCATCATATTCAAAAGATAGTTTACCATTTTCATGCTTTAACTTGTTGTTTTTAATAGAAAGCTCTTGTCGATTTTCATTTAAAATCTTAATGGTAGCATTTAACTCATGAATTTCTATTTTGTATTTTTCATTTTCATCATCTAAAAATTCATGATCTTTCTTTAACCAACTAAATTCTTTTGTCAAGTTAGCAAGAGAATTTTCAAGTGATGCATTTTTATCAAATTGAATCTCAAGTTCATCATGTGCATTTTGTAAGGAATCTAGAACTTCTTTTAAGACAATGACATCATTTAAAGTGTTTACCTCGTTATTGTCGTTTGTTGAGGCCATGAAGCAAACGTTTCTTGCTATCAAGCAATCTTCCCCATCATTTTGTTCGCCTTCGCTTTCAATTTCCTCATCCCATGTGGCGGTCATTCCTTTCTTGCCTTCTCTTCTCTTGAAGCGATTATTTGAAGTAGGCTCATTGTTGAGTGGACAATCCGGGCGAATGTGTCCAAGCTTTTTGCAACCGTAGCATTGGGGTTGAGAAGATCCATCACCAAGTTCTTCTTTCTTCTTGAATGGAGGATTGGTCCTTCTATTTCTCATGCCTCTCATATTCCTTTGCAAGAATTTGATCCTTCTTGTTAGGAGGGCAACTTCATCTTCCATGTCTTCCTTTGTATCTTCATTGTCACCTATATTACAAGCAAAAGCAACTCCTTTTCCTTTTTCAATTTTAGTTTCAATTTCGGGTGCTTTTGTTTTGAAAATCATTTCATAGGTTATCAAGGACCCTATTAGTTCATCTAGGTTCAACGTATTCATGTCCTTAGCTTCAGTGATTGCGGAGGTTTTGGATTCCCATGACAAAGGTAGGGACCTAAGGATTTTGATCACTAAATCTCTATTTGAAAATTATTTTCCAAGTCCCCTTAGTCCATTTACAAGGTTAGTGAATCTAGTGTACATGTCGGTAATTGTTTCATCGGGTGTCATTTGAAAGAGTTCATATTGCCGAAATAGATGGTTCATTTTAGATTCTTTGACTTAGTTGGTTCCCTCATGGGTGACTTCTAAGGTGTCCCAAATTTCCTTACCTGAATTCAAATTAGACACTCTATTGAATTCTCCGGGAGACAAAGCACAAATAAGGGAATTCATGGCTTTGGCATTATAATTTGAAGCTTGTTGTTCGGCTTCAGTCCAATCATTTAGATTTCTTGTGGGTAATGTTTATTCATTATTAATGGCTCTCCATATTTGGTAATCTTGGGTTAAGAAGATTTTCATTTTAGTTTTCCAAAAAATCATAGTTTGTTCCATCAAAATAGGGTGGCCTAGTGTTTGAGTAACCTTCATGGTGTTGAGGATGATTTGCCATTTTTTAGAATCTTTACTCTAGACCGGTTAGGGTTTTAAAAATTAGAGACGAGGCTTTGATACCAATTGAAATAAACAAGAGGGGGGGTGAATTGATTTTAACACTAAATTAGCCATTTTGAAAATTAATTATGAACCCTAATTTGAATTATCTTCACTTGATTAAATATGTGGTTAGTGCAAATATAATTAAAGACACAATGAAATGCCAAACCAAAAAGCAATAATGAAAGTGCAAGAATAAGAGATGACACACCGATATATAGTGGTTCGGGCAAAGCTCTACTCCACTCTTCTTAAGATCGTCCTTAAGGATTTCCACTATTGGAGACCTCCACGATGCCCGGCTCCGAGGCGATTACACTTCCAAGGGATATTAAATAAGGATGCCCTTACACCTTTACAAAAGACTCCTTCTCCGCCGAGTTCTAAGCGGTGCTCCCTAGGGTATTAAGGTAGGATGCCCTAGCCACCTTTACAAGAAATAGAGATTGAATAGCTTGGCTTCTCTTGAAAGCTTGATGCACTTTGTAGTCCCTTGATTGCTCTTCAATGATGGTTGCAAGTGAAAGCTCTAAAAATCCCAACTCAATAAATTTGCAAGTGCAAGGCAAGTTTGGGGAGAAAACAAAATCTTAAGCACAAATGGGTTGCAAGTTTTCTTCAATGCTTAAGGAGGTTTTCAAATCATCAAGAGAGAGGAAATGAATCCTCTAGATGTTGTATATATAGCCTCTCTATAGAATATGACCGTTTGGGGGTGGAAATACCAAAATTCACAAATTAATTCGAATCCCAACGGCTATATTCTCACCTGTCGCGAGGTTCTCGGAGTTCTGTGAAATTCTCGGAGTTCCGAGAAATATTCTCGGAGTTCAGAGAGAACGGCCAGAAGAAATAAAATTTCTACTGGACCATTTCTCGGAGTTCCGAGAAAATGTCCAGAAGCTACTGGACCATTTCTCGGAGTTCCGAGCTCGGAGCTCCGAGAAAAATCTCGGAGTTCCGAGAAGCCTAAAAAATCAGCAGTTTTGAGATTTTATTGCTTGTTTGATTTTTGGCTTTTGGAACTCAACTCCTATGATAATTTTGGAATGTTTATGAGGGTCCCAACATGTTGGTCCACTACATAACCATTCACTAAACCTTTAAAGTTCTTTTAGTGTTTTTGAAAAGTATTTTGAAAACACTTTTGCCTTGACTTGAAAATCTAAAGAGAGGGGATGTACAATGATACCTATGCAACCTTCAATTTCTCTTTAGCTTTGGTCTCCAATTGATCTTCCATCTTTGTATGCTTGCTTGAGAGATGATGTGAGCTCCACTTAGCTCCTTTGACTCTTGTTGGGTACATCTTCAAGCATGACCATGTAGTGTGTTGGTTTCTTCAATGATCAATCCTATCTTAAACACAACACTTCAAAGCAAATTGATTAGTATTAAAAAACACAATCAATTATGTTTAGAATCATCAAAACAAGATTGGAGAGTAGACCCTTGGGCTTACAGTTATCATCAGCCTTTTAATGAGTATTCCCCTATTTTCTTTATTAATTCAGCTTTTCTTGAGAATATGTTTGGATAGTTTCATGTGTTTATGTGGTAAAGGGGTGTGGAGTTTTTTATCGTGATGGAGCATGAATGGATGTTTATCAAGGCTAGCAGTTAATGAAGACCATTTTGTTTTTGTTAGAATCTTCTTAGCACTGTCTTTGTCATAATCCTGTTTTATTCTATTGATGACAAAGACAGTTGCTTGTCTGCGTTTTTTCTTCCATAGCTGGTGATGATTCTTCCACATGAGTGTCTTGTGATAGTAGTGCTAAGAAGATCATTTTTAGTAGTTGTATACGCTGCAGAGACGAGACTATGAAAATCATCTTGTGGGCTTGTATTTTTTGACAGTGATAAATCACCACTTTCTTACAGTGTGTTGATAAAAAAAAAATGAAGTGAATTTGAGACAACTTATAAAACATTATATAGCTACTAAGGCCTGGAAAGTCAATGTCTGAAGAAATTTCTTACCAGTGATTGTTAGAGTCTTTTGTTTGATCTTCGCATCGTACATTTCTTTGAAATTTGGTCCCAATTTTCATGTTCAGGTTTTTAGTAAGGCTGGGTAACATAAGATGGGTAGTGTAGACACCCCATTTTGTTCCGCTTTAATCAACAAAGAAGTTAGTGTTCTTGTTATCAGTCTTTTTCAGTGTTTCCCATTCCCATGTCCGCTCCTTTTGTTTTCTCGATCTTTTTGGTTATTTCTGTCATGTTTTGCGTCGTCCTGATGATTATTGAGAGGGGTTGTTCACAAGAATTAAAGCAAGGGAGAACTTGGACCCGTCGGTAGGACCGCATTGAACATTTGTTTAAATTCGGATCAATCAGGAGGCCCGCATATGGTTTTAATGAAAAATGAGGGTTGAGCTTACTTCGATCTAATGTATAAAAGATGTCCATCAGGGGAATGGTCAAAATCTCAGAGACGTCGTTCTAACAACCAATTTTGTTGCGACCATCAGTTTGAGCTATTCAGATGATCTTTGGAAATGATTTCTAGGCACAAGTTTATAAATTAATGGTATGGATCATCCCGCGAGCAGAAATGATTTAGAGGAGCCGCAGCCAATCTACATTATGTTGCACCAAATGAACAGTTCAGACCATTCTATGGAAGTGATTTGGGGCACGCAATCTATTTGGGCCGTGACCCATAAATCGGACGGCTGAGATCATCCAATGGAAATATTTTGGGATGCAATTTCTGTGGGCCCATCAAATGAGCGGTTTTGATCATCTAACTGAAATGGGTATGTAAACTGGAATGGGCGTGCGTGGGAGAAAAAGTGGGCCCACTAATGTTTAAAATCGCAATTTTGGAAGAGAGACATGTTCGACCAAATTTAAGTGGGGCCTCTCATTGTTTCATTCAATATGGCTTATTAAATGGACGATCCAGATCATTTTACACCAATGAGTTGAGAGCGCAACTAATCTACATCGTGGCCTGCTAAATGGATGGTGGAGATCAACTTACAATGTAGACCGCATTTCCATTGGTCTATCCCTCCGTATTAGAAAATAGTTCACGTAGGAGATTTTCTTTTATATATATATATATATATATATATAAAGCAATTTTTGTGAACAGGTCATGATCGTTAACTCTCTCTGCTATATGTATTTAGTTTTGGAAATGCTTAGCTTTGATTAGAAACAGTATTCGGGTGCCTTCTTTCTTGGGAAATCAATTCTTAAATTCCGCTTCTTGATTAGAGGGCAATAATGTTAAGAGGGGCAAGGTAGATCTCTCGAAGGAATTTTTTTTAGTAACCCACGTTTAAAAAAGGAAAAGGCTCTCTCTGGGTGATGGTAATCTCCCTCTCGATTTTTTTTATGGTCTGAAGCTCGATCTCTCTGTTGGGGACTCTCCACGGTTTTTTCCTCGCTCTCACCCATCACTTTATTTGGATCTCCTCCTCTCACCCAACTCCATCACTCTCAACCTCTTTGCTCTCTCACTACATCTCTCTCGGCTCCCTCCATCTCTCCCACTCTCTACAGATCTCTCTCTACCTTTCCCAACCTCTCTCACACCCACAAAGGGCAGCCATTTCTATTTTTTTCCAAACTCTATCAAAAAAAAAAAAACAAAAAAAAAAGAAAAACGTGAAGAAGAAATAAAAACAGAGTATCTAATACTCTGTTTTTTCCTTCTTTCACGATCTCTCTCTCTCTCTCTCTCTCTCTCTCTCTCTCTTTCTCTCTCTCTCTCTCTCTCTCTCTCTTTCTTACTCTCTCTTTCTCTCTTCCCCATCCACTCTCTCTTTCTCTCTTTCCCTCTTTCCCTCACCCACCCCTTAGTCTTCTTATTCTCGCTCACCTTCACCCTCTTCAGCCCACCAAGCAGAAAAGAAAGAAACAAGAAAGAAAAACAGAGCACTCCCTCGTTCTCTCTACCTTTCAACTCTCGGTTTTTTTCTTCACCCTCCCCACTCTCTGTGCTTTCATCCTTTCTCTCCATCTCGGTTTTTCTTCACTCTCTCCGCTCTGTATCACCATCTATCTCTCTTTATATTACACTCTCTTTCTGTCTCTCTATATTATTCTCCCTCTCTCTCTCATTCTCTCTATTAATTTCTCTATCTGTTCTTCTCTATCCTCATTGATCCCTCTCATTATCTCCATCCCTCGGTTTTAATCTCTCTCTCAATCACTCTCACACTCTCCATCTCTCTCTTGTTTCTCTCTCTCATTCTCCATCAATCTCTCTCTCGGCAGCAAAGGAAAAATAAGGAAAAAGCAAAAAAAAAAAAAAGAAGAAGAAAAGCCGACATCGGATTGAACATTGGCGGGATTTTTTGGATTCTTCGGCTTGTGGACTCGGCAGAGATCTCGCCTACAGGTTAGTACACTATTCTCAGATTTTTCCCAGATGATTTGGCATTTTTTTATGAATTTTGCATGGGTTTTTAGCATTTAATTAAATTAAATTCAATATTAAATGTGTGAGCTAAAAATCATGATCTGCATGAGTGTTTCAAATCCGTTTCGTCCCAAAATTTAATACAATGTTCTACTTAAATAGAGTTAAAATAACTATCGGATCGGATCGGACATTGGATCAACGGTTTTTTAGAATTTGAGTGAAGAGTAGAATTTTATTTAAAATATTGGCTGAGAAATTACGAAATTCGAAAAAATAGCCATCTCAGGATGATCTATTTTTTGGAATTTTAAAATTTTCTTGTGTTCATCACATCAGAACAAGGTTGGAGGACGTTTTTCGGAATCGTAATTTTCTCAAAAATTGTGTTTTAAAAATAGAAAACTCTTCAAAAATATCTTTTCGACGAAGAAAAATAAAACATATACTAAACGAATTCCAAAATTAATAAAATTTCTTGAGAAAATAATATAATGCTGATACATTCTACCAGGAATTTTTGAGAATTTTTGGATTTGGTTTGGTATATGATTTTATGTTTTCTTTGAAAATTATCAGATTTTGGGAGAATTTTTACAGACATCAGATCATAGATAAAATTCCCAACAGTTTTACAGTAGTCTTATATTCCATGTTTCTAGTTTCTGTAAAATTTTCAAGTGATTTAGATCTTTCTTCATATGGGATGTAGTGTTAATTCATAATCTGGTCTGAAAATTGAAAAATCCGAAACTGATAGTAAATAGTTTCCAAAACTCATGAAAATGTCACAGTATGTTATATTTAATTATATCTTATTTCTGTAGAAATTTCAATGAATTTGGATTTTTATTTCTAGTAGTTTCTGTGTTATTTTTGCAATCTGGCCAATTAATTGTTAAATCAAAATTAAATATGAGCGTAATGTAAAAATCTGTAAAAATATTCCAGTAAGCTACATTTCATCATATCTTGTTGCTGTAGAATTTTCAACTCATTTCGAATTCGTTTGCAACAGTTTCACTTGTAAAATCACTCATATGTTTAAAATTGATAAAATTCGTTGAAAATCCGAAATTAATTGAAAATCATCTGAAAACCTCTAAAGAACCTTAAATCTCTGTCACATATTAACTCCTTAATCCATTAAAACAGAAATTTTAGGATCTTTAGATTTCCCTGGAAAAATGGCCAGTGCATCCATAATCGTATCCCAATTGCACTCGATCTTTGACAATTTGAATATTTAAGCTATAGCATGTTGTTGGCTCCGAGGTTCACTGTCCACGGAAATCCTGAGATATGCCAGGCAATAAGATACTATAACCTAAGTATTAAATTGCGCAAGGAAAGAGCGCACGATTCCCTTCCTTGGATGCTGTTCTGGGCCGAAATTGGTGAACCCTAGAACCATTGGTATTCCTTAACTGTCCATAAACTGAAAATCCTTGAAATCTGAAATTAATTAACTTCAAGAACTGAAATCGATTCATCTCGTGTCTCTCGGAACCGTTGGGTTACGGTTTCCGTCATAAGAACCATTAGAGCCCAATTTAGGAACACTGGTGTCGTGTCTTGTCCTAAGTTTTAGGGAGTCTTAGGTTTTAGGGAGTCCTAGAGTTAGGAGTCCAGCCTCATCACGGACGTTTGCTATGTATAGCAACCGTGCCATAGGTCTAGTTACACTAGTCACCCAATCTTTCCCTAGGACAAGCCTAGTAAACTAGGATGTAGGCTAACCTGCATTAGTCTAAGGAACAACTTGCATTTAGATAAGAATCATATAGCATCTTAGATGAAATCCTAGGATAATAAAATCTTCAACTTGAATTAAATAACTTCTCCTAAAGCTGTTGAAACAGTCAATCCCGTCTAGGTCGGTGTCTTAGTTAAGTTAGGCATAAGTAGCTTAGCTTAGGTGCACCGAACTACGTCGACTCTGATCCCAGTGAGGCTTGGGTACGTAGGCAGCTTGGATGTCTGATGGCATACCAACCGCGAGTCGGCACTACAACAAATTGTGGTGTTTTGTATATTAATTTTCTTGTAAATGCTTAATCAAATCACTTAGGATTTTCCATGAAATTAGAATCTTAGGAGAACTTGTACCTAGATTGAATTCAAACAAATTAAGGAATCAAGATACACATTTAGGATCCACATTGAAATTAGATCATAGGATGCATGTCCCGTAGTTAGCACATTAACAGAGAGTTGAATGAGCCATTTAAAATAAATTTAAAAGAGTTAGCTTTTGGAATCGAAGACCGATTATCGGGCAGGAATGGTGCATGTGGTGGATAAATCCCCATACCTTCCATTCTTGTAACCAGGTAGCGAGTCTAGATTTCTGGTTAATTATGGGTCCTAGATCCCACATCTAGGTGGCGACTCTGTCAGTCTTTTTTGTGTGGAATTCGGATTGCCTTAGTAATCCCAAGTTCACATAAAAGATGAATTAGAATCAATACTAAAAGGCACACGCCAATCGCGTGGGTACGAGAGACCAAGAGGAGAGCGTGGCGGCTCGCGCCCCACCCCTCTCGCGGGATCGGGTCCCACAGGTAGTTGAATATTTTGTCTCAATTTTGTCCAAATTCTCACCTGTCTCTAGTATATTTCTGATTGAATACAGGGAGATGTCCTTGTCAGAGTACTTGGTTATCAGGGTGTGTATATGGGGTGTAGATGTAGAGTTTGTATATGGTTTTAAAATTCTGGAAATTTAGAGATGCATCCAACTTATACAGTCCTTGAATAGAATTTCATCACTCTGACTCCTTTGTTTAATCATGACCTTGTATTTTATCATGAATGATACTTGTTATTGGAGTCTCTTGCATATTTGATATTTCTTCCTGCTGAAGGCAATGCTAATATAATCAATCTCTTATTGTTTGATTAAGCTTTATGTTTAGCTAATTGATAAATAGGCCGTGTATGGAATTAATATGAAATATGTAGGGTGTTAAAGTTTAGTTATGAATCATTAGAAAAATCTTTGAATTTGATAAAGTTGTGTTTATGAGTAATAATTATAGGAGAAAGAATGATTAAAATTAGCAAAGAAAATCAAATGAAAATTATTATTCAGGAATGATAAAATTGTCACTAGTGGTTTGAGTAATTCTTATTCTCACACTTTACTTGCCCTGAGTTATAGCTTACTACTAAGATATAGCTTTCTTCATAATAATAATAATAAAAAAAATAATAAATTATATTCTAGACAGTTATGTTGACATTGAAGTGTGTGAGTGTTTGTGCTAAAAAAGGGCGATGAAGGCGTTAGCCCAAGCCCATCATTAGGGGACTTGCTCAGTCTAAGTAGCACTCCCCTCTTTTGTTTAAAAGACTTGCCTAGTCTTTTAGATGTACATTCCTTAAATCTTAGGTCCCCATTCATTGCAAGGGCAATGAAAGAGTCATCTAGAGCCCACCCATTTTTTTTAAAGAGACAAGCTATGTCTCAGTAAAAAAGTCAAATCATTTGGAGACAGGCTTTGTCTCATTAGCACCTCCTTCGTAGAATTACTAGTTTCAGGAGTCAGTCCTATCATCATAGGGGTTAGGATTCTGTCAAACCTCTCGTCAAGTCATGTGATCTTATCCACTCTTGCAAGGTATAGGATGCTGTCAAACCCTTGCAGAGTCGTGATTCTGTCGTTTTTCCCCCGCAAAGCATAGGATGCCGTCCAACCTTTGCGGGATATCAGGAGTCTGTCATACTCTTATGATGATAGGAATTTGTCCTCTTGAGTTAAAAACTCTTGAAAATTCAAAATCATCTAAAAACCAAAAATTCTCAAAAATCTGAGTCATTAGGAGTAGTTAGGAAATTCCTTTTCGAACTACGTTGGCTTGATCCCTTTTCACAGGGTACGTAGTGCAGCTTGGGATTCATATCCCAAGTCCAGCCAAACCTTTTAAAATAAACATTTGAAACCTTCAAAAATTATAAAATTCTTCAAAACCTTTTCGAAAAGATCTTCCCCTAGAGTTAGGAGTCTGTCCTAGCTGTTTAGGGTGTTTAGAGTTAGGAGGCTGTCCTGATTTGTATTGATATGGTGTGTCCTGTCGTGTGAGTGTCCCTAGAGTTAGGAGGCCTCGAGTCGATCGGTTAGACATTTAGTCGAACCGATGGCTAGTCTAGGAAGCATATAGTCAGCCCATGGTTTTTATTAGGTTGCACAGCCTAGATACACATAGAATGTAGGGCCCACCTGCAATAGCTTAAGGCTAACCAACTTGCATTAGTTAGGGCATATAGAGTCCTGAAAATTACAATTCACATGAACTTAAGCAATTGTACAAAAAACTTTAAAAATCAATCGAGTCTACTGGATCGAGTCTAGGATAGCGGTTCTAGATGGTTAGACATTGTAGTTTAGAATAGGTCATCGAACTACGTCGACTCTGATTCTTCCCGAGGCCGGAATACGTAGACCGGCTGGGATGGACGGCCATCTTGGTCCGAGTCAAGTCCTGCATTAGAGTTTTAGGATTCATCTTGTCTAGTCATGTATAGAATTGATTTGTGTTGTATGTTTGCTGTGTTTTCTTACTTTCATGTACAGATCCTATACCTTTAGCTGTAGCATGCATGTGTTTGTACACCAGAATTTAGACACCAATTAGGTATGACACTCATAACCTAGTTATTCTCAGGTGACACTTATTTTATTTTTTTTACGTGTGCTTATTATTCCTCCGAGACATGCATGATTAGATAGACGTCTTCTCGAAGATATGTGTTCCCATTTCACATGACTTGCGCCCAAAACTCTTCAAAAATTAATAAGTAAACGGCATAAAAGACCAGGTGTTTGCACTTGGGCGGATGAGGTGCTCTTCGGACCTTCCAAATTCGTAACTAGGCACGAACCTTCTTTTATATCTCTGGTTATCCGTTGCAACAGAGCATAGTATGGGATCCAGGGCCCATTTCCTTGGATGTCGACTCTTCTTTGTTTAAGGTACACCTCGAATCTGGGCTAGTCCCCGAATCGAGAGGTATCTCACCTTATATCGCCACTCATGCTGTGAGAGGCACTTCTTTCGAGAGTTCCTTGGTAGAGCTCTCCATTCACGTGGATGATCCTGAGACTTCGTGTGGGGGCTCGTCCCCCGCCTCCCTCTCGGATCAGGGTCCACAGGCGGTCCATCATTGAGGCTGCCAATTTCCTCCACCTTTTCACAAAAGTGATAAATGTTTCCTTAGGCTCCTGCTTAGTAGCTTCCAGATCCCGGATAGTCACCTCAGACCCATCATCGTATGAAAAGTGCTTAATGAACTGCTCGGTGATCTCATTCCAGCTCTTAACCTTCATCTTATCTAAACCCAGATACCATTTACGTGCAACATCGGTTAGCGAGATAGGAAAGGGCTGGGCCATCTGCTCTAAATTCAAACCTTGGGACTGCGATCGTATGATGAACATTTGCACATGAGCAGTAGGAGAACCAGTACCATTGTACTTGTCAAAATCTGGAATTTGGAAATTCGACGGTAGACGGACGTGAGGGAACAATATAAGATCATCTGGGATGAAAGTGCTTGATTCTCGGCTCATGATCCCTTTGACTTCTTGAAGTAGCAACTCAAATTTCTCAGCAAGGGACTTGTCTTCTGGGGTAGGGACTTGAGTGCGATTTTCCTCACCATATTGTTCTTGATCTTCGATGGTCAGAGGAGACAGATTGGGTTGAGGGTGGACCTCAGATGTGGTTGCTATAGACTTTCCCTTTGTTGTGGGAGTACCAAATTTTTCCTTCCATTGATCTTTCATGATCTTATTCTCTTCCAGAAGTAAGCTCATTTGACGGGTGAGTTCGATTAGCAATTCCTCAACACGAGGAGGCTGAAGGGTTTCAGTAGGTTCAGACATTGAGATGAGAGTGGGAGAAGATGGAGATGAAATTCTCATGAGACGAGCGGAAACTCGGGTCCAAGTTACTTTTGGATGATCAATGGTGAATATAAGAACTCCTGACAAAGAAAACATTGGAAGTTTAGACACAATAGTATTCCTTACTGAAAACATGCATTGGCTAGAAGGACTAATTTTACACACATTTGAGACTGATAAATTTTTCATTGAAAAAAGATGGTCTTATTTATTTGAACATTGAAAGAATGCGACCAACAGATTGGTGAGGCATGATCCTCAAAGGGGATGCCCCTTGAAGGGAATGGTATTTTAGGGGCTTTAAGGATGCACTCGAAGAAGATGCCCCTACTTTAAGGGGATATGAAATCCTAAGCCAGAGTTATGAGATGAGTCCTTGAAATGGAACCTTGGTCTAAAGGATATCAACCCACGATCAATGAATCGTTGATCAATGAGAGATGGGATTTCCTAGATCTAAAAGCAATGAGATTATTATCCCAACCTCAAAGGCATTTTCTTTTTGAGCTTTACTTGGAGGGCGCAGTTCCTAACCCTTAATCTAGCGGAACCAAGTGGTTTGGTTCATGACTTTGTTCGTGTTTCTAAGACCGGTCGTAGCCATTGGAAGATGGACTACGGCCTAATCTAGACACAGACAGGTAGGATATCCTAATTTAGGCTCACACACGTGATGTATGCATGTTCGTGCTATATGCATGTGTGGGGTAAACTAGGGGTAAGGCCAAGAGTTCCCTTAGTGCGAATCTGTGTTCGATATACTCTACCGGTGTCCAAAGTAACAGTACATGAACCAACAGATCCGTTTACGCACCATAAAGGTACTAGGCTAAGAGTGGAATGCTTCTCTAACACAGAGGCACTGGGTCATGACCTCCCAATCAACCATGTTAGATAACAATCCGAGTTCCTAAATAGGACGTGTGTGTATGTGATATGCAAATGCAATGATGTAAGTGTGTGCAATTTGGGGATTCGCATCTAATGCCCTGAAGTTCTTTAATTAATCTTTTGAAGGTTTAGGTGATGGATATTCAAGTAAGCAAACAACATTTTTGGTTCTTTTTTCTATGTTTTGAATTTTTGAGTTTTTGAATTTTCTTTGACATTTATCCCCTTTAGTTATAACCTAAATGACTAAAGTTTTTAAAAGTTGTAAAGTTAGGTAATCAATCCCCAGTAGAGTCGCCAATCTGTGGATCCCGTCCTGAGGGGGGTGGTCCATGAGGGTGTGTGTTACGATGATACCGCCTTTGTCCATTGGATTTGAATATGGTTGCTTTTTCTATAAATTTAGGATAAAATTCCTAACTTCACGAAAGAAGCAACTGACCAGAGTTACCACCTAGATTAGGGATCTAGGACCCGTAATTAACTCTGTATATTTAGTCTACGATTTCAGTTCTGGGTAAGCTACCTGATTACAAGATCGGTAGGTGTACTGCACGAAGTGTACAGTATCGATCTTGCCTGACGAAAGTCAGACTTCCACTTTTAAAAGCTTCAATTGTTTAGGTTTGACTAAGGGGGTGAATGTGAATTTTATTAACCTAAATGCATTCTAATTGTTTAGCCGTTCACAGTTTAGACTCATGCGGGCCAAGAGTACATCCTACATGCAACTACCTACCTATGTGCCTATGTGAGTGTTTTTGACATTTTATGAGATTGATGAGATTTGGTTTGAGTTGAATTAGATTGATTGATTTGAGGTGAAGTGACCTATGCTATATGAACCTAGGTTAATGCAATGAACCTAAGTAGCATTTTTAGTATTTATATGAGAATTAGGATCTAAAATTTCTATTGGGGAACCTAGAGTGCCACTTCTAAGTTTTCAAATCCTAGAACCTAAAACTTAAGATTTTGGAGATTAAGATTTTGAATTGAAGTTTCCCAACTTGAATAGCTTGAGTTCTTTAGATTCTTAGGATTTTCGAATTCTTTTAAGTTCCAAATTTAAACAGATACAACTAAACATGCAACATAACTAACATGCAAAGTAACAAAGCAAAACAACTAGCAAGATACCTAAACATGTGATTTCTAAGCATATGATTAGAACAATTAATAAAGAAAGAAATCTAAACGTGCAATTAACCATGTATCTAAACAAAAATAAAGATCTAGAATGCAAAAAGGTAAAAGGGAATGGAAGAGATAAAGGGGAGGGGGGTGCCAAGTTGCCTACGTACCCCGTGATGGGGATCAAGCCACACGTAGTTCCATGGGGTGATTGGGATTGAAATATGGAATTGGTATTTGGATTAGCTTTGGAAGCTAGGATTGAGAATTGGAAACTTGGATGAGGAATTTTGGATTGGGAATGGGTTTCAAGGATTTAAGCCAATCGGGTTTGGACATATTACTTGACTAAGGTGGGTCTACTTGATTATGCATGGGGTGCAACTCTATAAAGAAAGGAGGTGCAACTTGGTTGGACTCAGTTAGATGATGGGTGCATGATATGGGTTATAGCCGCTATTTGGTTGCAGGAAATGGGTTTCCGAGCGCTGTTTGTTTGGACATATTACTTGACTGGGGTGGGTCCACTTGATTAGGCATGGGGTGCAACTCTATAATGAAAGGAGGTGCAACTTGGTTGGACTCAGTTAGATGATGGGTGCATGATATGGGTTATAGCCGCTATTTGGTTGCAGGAAATGGGTTTCCGAGCGCTGTTTGGTTGCAGGAAATGGGTTTCTGGGTGCTGTTTGGTTGCATGAATGGTTTTAGGGTGCTGTTTGGTTGCAGAAAATGGGTTTTTGGATGCGGTTTGGTTGCAGAAAATGGGTTTTTGGATGCGGTTTGGTTGCAGAAAATGGGTGTTAGGGTGTTGTTTGGTTGCAGGAAATGGGTTTCTGGATGCTGTTTGGTTGCAGGAAATTTGTGTTTGGGTGCTGTTTGGTTGTAGGAAATGGGTTTTTGGGTGCTGTTAGGGTGCGAGTTACTGGTTCAAGTTGAGTTGGGTTGAACCGGGTTGTGGTCTTTGGTGTGGGCTTCAGTCCGGCTTCGGGTTTGGGGTCGGGCTGGGTTCAGCTTGGGCTGTGGTTGAGGCTGAAGTGGGAACTTTGGTTGGTCGAGTGAAGGGAATAGAATTACTAATATAACAATGGTTAGTATAGATCGAATGGCTATGATGTGGGAAAGAGATGATGGGAGATAGGATGGTCAAAGAAAGGATTAAGGGGTAAGATGTGTGCTATTGAATGGGGAATGGGGTTGATACATTTATATAGGTATTGTTACGATTATGGGTTACGAATGTGGCTAAGGTGATGGAGTAGTGCATGGATGTGGCTAAAGGAGATGAGGTATTACATGGATTGGATGATGAAAAAGTTGAATAGCTATCAGATAAGGTGATGGAGTGGGAGTTCGGTTAAAATTAAATAGGTTGGCCAAGGGGAGTTACGTTGGGTAGGGATGCAACTTGGGTTAGGTGTCGGGCTTGGATTGGGATGGGGCTAAGGGATTGGCTAGCTAGGTCGAGTACTAGGGGGGAAAGATTGGCCAAATGATCCTTGGGTTAGATCGAATGGACTTTTGGCCATGGGGTTGAGGGATAGGCCGAGTAGGCCATGGGTTGTGGGCTAGGCCGAATAGGCCATTGGTGGTTTGGATCAAGGTTGAGTAGGGTGCAGCTTGGGTTGCGTAGGTGGTGTAAAGTGCTAGGCTACAGCTTGGGGTCCAACTCGGGTTGACTCGGGTAGGGTTAGGTTCGGATAGGGCTGAATTGGTTGGGGTTCCAGTTAAATGATCCCGGTTAGGCTCGGGTCGATTTAGGTTGGACCCGAGTTGGCTTAAGTTGGTTCGGGTGGAACCTGGGCTGAACCGGGTTAGGTTGGGTTTGGTCCGAGTTGGACCAGATTAAATTGAGTGAGTTGAATTGAGTTGAGTGTACCGAGTGGGTGGGTTGGGTTGGACCCGGGTTGAAAAGGGATTGAGTTGGATTGAGGTTGGACCAGGTAGGTCCGGCTGAGTAAACCGATTAGCTGAGACTCGTTGGGTTCAGATTCATAGCCATAGGGCCTAATTCCAAACTATGAACAGTAGAGAATTTGATTAGGCAGATTCGGGTTGATGGTGGGGTCGATTGGATTGAGCGGATTCGGGTTGACGGTAGGGTTGATTGGGTTGAGCGGATTTGAGTTGATGGTGGGATCAATCGGATTGGGAGGATTCAGGTTGACGATGGGAATAAACAGATTGGGAGGATTCGAGCCCGGGTTGGACCGGTTTGGGCTAGAGTGGTTCAAGTTGAAGCGGGTCAGGGTGCGGGTAGGGGTCGGGGTCAGGTTGCAGGTTTGGGGTTCGGTTGGATCGGGAATTTGGTGGAGATGAGATGGATATGGGTATGGTCTTATGGGAGTTATGAACATGGTCTGTTCATAGTGGTAAGGCTATGGATGAATTTAAAGGGATGAGGTTAGCTACGCTATTGAGTATATGGGATGTTCGGATGGGATTTGAGTTGTGATGATATGATACATGGGATGAGAATATTATGATATGGTGGTGTGGTATGTGATGGCGTCTGAATCCGGGTCTGCGATCGTGCGGTAGGTAGAGGGCCTCCGCGGGGTCTGCAATCACAAACAAAGGGGGTCAGGGGGTCCGGGGTGGGTCCCGGACGACCACTTCGACACCCAAGTCAGATCCTTCGACCAATCAATATAAAAGACAGCGAGAAGAGGAAGGGGTTTGATCAGGGTTACCAGGACCAAAACGCGGGTTTTTTCTGGGTGCGGGAATGAGTGGGTCGGAGGGGACTAGCAGGGAGAGTAGGATTGAGTTCCTAATCTCCTCTGTTGTTGCCTCGCCTCTTTCTCCGGTTGTTCTGCGGGAGCTGAGAATGGGGAAAGTCTTCCTAAAAACGTGGTCCTTCTCTTCTTCCCTTACCTCCCTTTTAAAGGGAGGTGCGCGGGCCTTTTCATCATTAGGGAGAGAAAACCTTCCTTTGCAGGATTGGGCCGTCCCCCTGCTCCGCCGGCGCGCGTGGCTTTGCTGGGTGTTTCCTTCCATAACTTGTGATGATGAAGCCTAGACGGTGAGAGGGCGACACGTGCCATGGTTGTGTGGTCTTTGCCGTTTTCCGACGCCTTTCTTCATGATGGTTAGGCTTTACTTGTGCATGGACGACACGTGGCGATATCTGAGAGCGACGCCGTATTTGTGTCCCATCATAACTCCCCCTTACTCCTTTGGTCCATTAGGATGGGCCAAGGGAGTAACGTTTCGTTTGAGCGACGTCATGATGAGGGCATTTATGGGGGCCCCGGAGTACGAGGAGACGTGCCGTTTTATCCGGCAGCCATCCTGGAAAGCGGTGGCGTCGTTAGCTGGGTTGCCTTCTTTCGAGGCACCAGGATTCCTTTCTTGAGCTTAGAAAGGGAAATTACCCTGGCGCTTTGTTGTAGTAGGCGTTCTTTCGTGCCTTCTTTAACAACATGTCTGGTTCTTCTTCGCGAGTTGGGGGCAAGGCCTGTCTTCCCCAGGAATCGTCGAGTGACCCCGACTTGTCTTCCGATCCGGAGGAGGACCTTGTGACTAGTCGGAAGAAGGCTAGGAGGAACTCGAGTCCTTCCTCGGGCTTCCCCCCTCCCCTTCGTCTTTCCTCCCTTCCTAGGGAAGACAAGTCGTCTCGGTCCCGTCTCGCCAGGGAGTGGTCATTTTTGTCCCGAGCCTATCGCCAGGGAATGGAACTGCGTGGCCGTGTTTCGAAGATGGGTAAGGAAATCGAGGACCTGAAGCGGGAGAACGAGGCTCTGCAGAAAAAGGTTCGCTTCCTCAATGAGCAGCTGTTTGAATATGAGGTGGACCCCCTGCTGGAGAGCTCCTGTGAGGAGGAGGGGAACCCTTCGGGAGAGGAGTCTTCTTCCGATTAGTCCCTGACCTTTCCTGTTTTTCTGCGTGTGTTTCTTTCTGCCTCTTTCCTATCGGGGATTTTGGGGCCTGCGTGCCCTGTTTCTGTTTCCTGTTTCCCTTTCTCTTTGTAGGCCTGTGGGCCAGGAGCATGTGAATGGACTATTTTTATGAATTGGCGCCGTGTCTCTTTGTGTTGCTTTTTCCATCTGCTTGATGTAAATTATCTTTGTTGTGAGGATTTGTGATGTTCTGTTCGAGCTTGCGCGAGATTCCAAGCCTTTTCCTGGCGCTTTTAATTTCCTTCGCATGTTGTGCTCATGCGCCGTGGCCTTGCGTCGGGGCCCCGGGCCTGGGCGCGCATTTTTCTTGGGTGGGATTGAGGTCGGGCCCCTCTGCTTGGTTTCTTACCTCCGGGCCCCTCCCGCTCATTCGGTGGGGAGGAATCGAAAGTGCTTTGTGATGGTGAGTTTTGGGCGGCGAGGTTGTGACACGTGTCGAATTCTTACTGTATTGTCGTTTCCCATCGGCTCTTTTTGCGAAGGTTTGGCAGTATGGGTGTATGGGCGACATGCGGCGAAAGCTGAGAGCGGCGCCGTTTTTTATGTCTCATCATAATATTACCTTTGGTCCCTTGACTGGTCCAAGGGAGCAGGCTTGTTTACCTGGTTTAAGGAATATCGTGACGAAAGCATTTATGGGAGCCTTGGGGTATGAGAGGACGTGCCGTTTCGTCCGGCGGCTCCTTCCCGAGGAACTGCGGTGTCATTATGCGGTGCCGGTTGGCCATCCAATGGGCAACGGACAAGCGTAGGCGAGTCGCTTCACTTTCCTAGTCGAGAGTCTTCCATAGGGTTTATAAGGAGCGAGTTCTTCTGCTTTGTATGCAGATTACCCTTCCGTTCCTTTCCCCTTCTTTGCTTCCTTTCGGCCTTTCTTCGGGCTCGTCGGAGATGTCGTCATCTTTCCAGGGTCTCTCTATAAGTGGCGAGGGGAGAGTTGCTATCGAGGGGAGTCCTCCCAGTAGCCCCGAGATTAACCCTGACGGGTTGGGGCCTCGGCAAACGATTCCTGAGAGGAACCCGCCTCAAGGGCTTTCCCCGCGCTCTCATCTTTCTCCCCTTTACGAGAGGGAGTCACATGAAGCTTTTGCTCATCACCACCGCTCGTTCTTCTCTTATGTCCATCGTAGGGAAATGGATGTTTGTAGCCGGATGATCGACATGGATCGAGAGATAGCGGCCTTGCGTGTGGAGAATGATTTGTTGAGGAACCGGGTGTGGTGGTTAAATCACCAGACCCGATTTGCTGAGAATCGACGTTGGGGGAGCTCTTCGGAGGAGGAGCATAGTGATAAGGAGCTTTCCGATGCGAAGAACTCTTTCAGCGGCCAGTCGCTCTGAGCTGGGGGCGGTGGGGTGACCGGGATTTAGGAGGAGGCTTTTCCCCTCCTTTTTTGTTATTGGGGGCCTTGGGGGCCCGGGCCTGCGTGCCCTTATCTTTTTGTTTTCGCTTTTCCCTTTTTGTAGGCCAGCGGGCCAGATGGAAATAGTTATGAATGGCTTTTTTTTTCGGCTTTTTACGACTTGTATCTTATGTTTGCTTTCCCTTCGGATGTTTGCTTTCTTGTGCGACCCGAGCCCTTGCCGCCGTGCTTGGTATTTTTTCGCTTGGTGGTATTGTACGTTGGACCCTTGCGACATGCCCCGAGCCTTTCCCGACCGTACGCGGTATTTTTCATCTTGTGGATTCGTATGCCGGCCCTTGTGATGGGGTCCCGAGCCTTTTGCCATCGTACGTGGCATTTTCCATCTTGTGGATTTGTATGCCGGACCCTTGTGATGGGGTCCCGAGCCTTTTGCCATCGTACGTGGCATTTTCCATCTTGTGGATTTGTATGCCAGGCCCTTGTGATGGGTCCCGAGCCTTTTGCCATCGTACGTGGGGAGGGTTTAGGGATGGCTTGCTGGGGAAGTTACTTGGCGGTAGGGGTAGCGATGTCTTTTCAGTATGGCGCTTCGATTTTGGCGGTTCCCTTGAATTTCCCAATCGGTGCCACGTGTGCGCGTCCCATCGGATTAGAAAGGAAGGGAGATCAATCGACGCGTGTCGAAACCCTAGCCCTTTTTAAAGCCTTTTTGGGGATTTCATTCTTTGTTTTATTTCTTCGTCTTACTCGGGTGAAACGGGCTTTCTTCTGCGGCAATTTTTCTACGTATTGCTCTTCACCAACCTTCTTCTGGTGAGTTCTGTGTCTTTTATTTCATCCGACATTTGATAGTTTACGATGTCTGTGGGGGCCGCTCCTTCGGAATCTCTTGCTCGAGTTTCTTCTGCTCGTGAAGCGGAGATTAGGGACATTCGGTCTGGTGCCATTATTCGTCCTGGTAGGGTGGCGTGCTTTAGGAGCACTTTGGGAGAAGGGGCGGAGGAGAAGATTAGGAGGGAGTTCCACATTCCCGATGATTATGGGATTAGGGTTCCTTCCTTTTCAGAGGGGGTGTGTGAAGGTACCACGGAGGAAGAGGTAGCTTTCTACGTGGAAGCTTTTCGGGCGGGGGTTAGGTTCCCGCTCTTGGGTATTATAGTAGAGGCCCTTGAGTTTTACCGGGTGGCCCCCTCCCAACTGGCGCCTAATAGTTGGCGCACTCTCTTGGCCTTTGTGGCCAAGGCGGGTCTTCACAAGGTTCAGCCTACCCTCCCGCTGCTCCGGGCCTGTGTTGCCCTTAGTCCTCTGGTGAAGGGGGAGGACAGCTGGTTGTATCTGACCCAGCATCAGCAGGTGAAGATTGCGGCGAACTTGCCTTCTTCCATTAAGAAGTGGAAGGAGGAGTATGTGTTCATTGTCCCTCCGTCGGACGGTGGTTGGGGCTTTCCTCGTTCATGGAGGCGCTCCGTTGAGTGGCGAAGGAAGTCCCTCCCTGACGAGTCCGATTGTAGTAAGTTTGACTTGGGGAAACTCGTCTCAGGGGAGGCTATCAATGTTTTTGAGTTCCGGTGGGAGAGGGGTCTGAAGAGGCTCGGCTTGCTGGGAGCCACGGAGAGGAGGCCCCGCTGTACGGGCGAGGGAACGGGGGAGAGTTCCGCCAGCCATCGCGGTGAGCCTTTTTTCCTGTGTTTGTCCATATGCGTCTTAGGCATATATTTTTTTGAGTTGTTGTCTTCCTTCGTTCTGAGTGGTTGTTGTTCTCCTGTTTTTAGCAGGAGGTATGTCTTCTTCCGCTGATGCTGGTAAGGGGAAGGGGATCGTGGCGGCGACGAAGGGTCTGGTGAGCCGTAAGAAGATTCCTTCTGATTTTATGGCCGCTGCTAGGTTGGGCCGGTCGCAAACGAGGCTTCCGGCATCCGTGCCGTCCAGCTCCTCTGGTCGAACGGTCGGAGAAAAGGGGGCGGCTAGGCCTTCTCCCCCGGAGTCGGAGCCTTCCACCAAGAGGGTTGTCCCTTTCGGCGCTCGACAGGGGGATGCTGGCCGTGCGGCGCATCCTCCTGCCTTTACGGAGGGCGTGCCAAGTCGGATGGAGGGGGCGATTATGACCAAGCTTCTTCTGGAGCGAGTGGAGCTTCCTTCGCAGTGCCTCCAGGCGCGAGGAGAGTTGTTTAAACCTGACTGGAAGATTGACGTTGAGGATAGCGTTCTTGCGAATCCTCGGGTTGGAGTGGAGCTAGGGGTGACAACCGCCCTTCCTGGCGACGAAGTTGAGTTAGAGGGCTTCGATCGTAGGGCCCTGGGGGCTCAGTATTTTCAGTCGACATCTTGCGTAAGTACCGGGTGGCCGATTTTTCTGCTTGTGCTTTTCCCTTTTTGTTGTTTTTGAGATAGTAAGTTGGAAATTTTCTGATGGATTGCTTTTGCAGTCTCAAAGCTATGCCCGGAGGATGGTGCAGTGCCTGCTCGAGGATGAGGCTGAGATAGGTGCTTTTGAGGAGCGAGTCCGGCAGCTGAGTGAGGACTTGGACAAGGCCCGGGCGGAGAAAGCGGTGTTTGATGATACTGTTGCTCGACTTCGGGCGAACCTTCGAACAACCATAGAAGGGAGAAGCCGTGTGGAGGACAAATTGGCGGTGGCTCGCCGAACACATGCCTGGGAACTGGCGAAGGTGCGGGAGGAATGGCGCGACTCCGAGGAGTTTCTCAAGGCTGCGGCCGCGTTCAACGTGGACATTGAGATTGATGCTTTTGCTGAATGCCGGCGGCGTGTTCAAGAGGTCGATCCTTCCTTCCCTCTCGACAAGCTGATGCACGAGGCCGAGGGAGGTGTTCCGGAGGATCCGGTACTAGTGGAAGCACCGGAGCTGGTCGGGGAGTAGGTGGCTGCCTTGCTAGATCCTGTAGTCACTGAGACTTCTGAGGGGGCTCAGTGATGTCAGGATGCCCTTTGGATTTTATGTTTCTTCTTTTCTGCGTTGGGTCTGTAATAACTTTTTGAATTCTCCTTCTTTTCTTCTCTCCTTTCTCTTTTTTTTTTCTTTTTTTTTTACATATACAATGTGCTCCGGGTTATTCGAGCCTTTTGGTATTTGAACTTCAATTTGATCGCCGAGAATATTTCTGGTGCACCCCGTGGGGCATCTTGTTTGTGGAAGGACTATCTTCCCCTCGAGTGATCGGTTTGGGGTTAATGGGTCCCGCCTGCCCTTAAAGGGGAGGTCTTTTTTCATGGGGAGCGTTTTAGGGTATTTTCGGGGGGATCGGCCCCGATGCTACCTCTGTCTCACTCCCTGTCTTTTTTCATGGGGAACGTTTTAGGGTATTCTCGGGGTGGTTGACCCCGATGCTACCTCTGTCTCACTCCCTGTCTTCTTTCGGATCCCTTATTTATCGTGGGCCGGAAAGTGGAGATGCGCATGGCTCAAGTGGAAACGCTATTCCATTGATTTTGTAAAAGGAAATACACAGCCTTGCTTCTAGTAACCACAAAAAGGAAACAAACAAAACATTTGTCATATCTTAACAGAAAAACACGGACCTTACCCTACCTTTTCACTGGTAAAATTTTCAGAGGTTATCCATGCTCCAACTTCGAGGGACTGGGTCCCGTCGAGGCGCTCTAGCTGGTAGGCCCTGGGGCGGAGTGCTCGAACGACCCTGTAATGTCCTTCCCATGTAGGTGCGAGTTTCCTGGTGTTGCGGGGGTCGGATACCTCCGCCCGTCGTAGTACCAGGTCTCCGGGCTTTACCGAGCGCTTTTTTACTCGGGCGTTGTAGTACCGTGCCACCCTTTGCTGGTAGGAGGCGGTTCGGAGGAGGGCTTGCTCTCTTTTCTCGAGCACGAGATCGAGAGTGTTCCGGAGGAGTTTGAAATTTCCTTGCTCGTCATAATTCTCTGTGCGGAAGCTGGAGAGGTCGATTTCTAGCGGAATGACCGCTTCGGCCCCGAAGGTTAAGCTAAAAGGGGATTCCCCAGTTGCGGTCCGTGGTGTTGTTCGGTAGGCTCAGAGGACGCTAGGGAGTGCTTCTACCCAGTTTTTTCCAGCTTCTCCTAGTCGTTTCTTGAGGCCCTAGAGCAGGGTCCGGTTAGTTACCTCCACCTGCCCGTTGGCCTGCGGGTGTTCTACGGAGGCGAAACGGTGTTCGATGCTTAGGTTATCGCAGAATTTGCCGAACTCCGCGCTTGCGAATTGGGGTCCGTTGTCCGTTACGAGCATTCTTGGAATGCCGAAGCGGTGATAGAAAAACTTCTCCGTTGCTTTTGAATTGGGCTTGGCTACGGCTTTAACTTCGACCCATTTGGTGAAGTAGTCAATGGCGACGTACAACATCGTGTGTCTCCCGGGGGCTTTTGGGAATGGCCCTGAAAGACGGAATACTACCCGAAGACAAGCTGGAAGCCCGGAGCCTAACCGCAAGAGCTGCCCACTACGTGGTCCACGGACCCAGGTTGTACAAACGGTCGTACACCTGGCCGTACTGCCGATGCCTGGTACCCTCCGAATCGGAGTACGCACTACGAGAAGTACACGAAGGAATCTGCGGAGACCACGGAGGCAGCATGATTCTAGCTCAGAAAATCGTGAGACACAGCTACTTTTGGCCTACGATCCTAAGGGTAGCCAAGGAATTTGTCAAGAAATGCAGCCCGTGCCAGAGGTATGCAACCACAGGGAGGTGCGCGGGTCTTTTCATTATTAGGGAGAGAAAACCTTCCTTTGCAGGATCGGGCCGTCCCCCTGCTCCGCCGGCGCGCGTGGCTTTGCCAAGTGTTTCCTTCCATAACTTGTGATGATGAAGCCTGGACGGTGAGAGGGCGACACGTGCCATGGTTGTGTGGTCTTTGCCGTTTTCCAACGTCTTTCTTCATGATGGTTAGGCTTTACTTGTGCATGGACGACACATGGCGATATCTGAGAGTGACGCCGTATTTGTGTCCCATCAGTATGGGTTGGCTATGGCAATGAGATGTGGTCTGATGGCCTCATGGGACATGGGGATGGAGGGTAGAACTAACAGGGATATGAGGTATGTAAAAGGGTATGAGGGACAACATGGTCGGTTGAACTTATGGGGATAGTTCTAGACTAAATGGGGTGGTCTAATGTGGATGAGGGCTGTACGAGTATGGGTATGTATATGCTATGGGGTTTATGGAGAAGGACATGGTCTAACGAAGTAAGGTATATGGGGTGATGGCTTAGGTGGCAGCCTAGGGGTGTGGCTTTGGGGTTGCGGCTTTGGTAGTGAGTGAATTAGGATGGGACTAAATGCAAGTGGGGCGGGTCCAATTGAGCTGAGTTGGGCGGGGATAGATTAAATGTTGGATGCGACCGGGACTTAAAGATGGAGTGCTGTTATTGTTGGGGTGGGAGTTCTTGGGTGTTGGGTTCGGATTGTGGTTTTTGGTGCGGGGTGCAGCTTGGGCTGACTCGGGCATGAAACCGGGTAGGCTTGGGCTGACTCAGGCCGACTCGGGTAGACTCGAGTTAACTTGGTTTGACTTGGGTTCGAACCGGACTGACTCGGGCTAACTTGAGTTGACTCGGGGTGACTCGGGTTGAGCCCGGGTTGGCTTGGGTTAGATCAGGTTGAGTGTGGGTCAAGGCTGAATCGGGTGGGTTTGGTTGAATTGAGTTGTGGAGGGATTCGGGTCTTGTGCAGGTTCGACTCAGGTGGAGTTAGATTGAATCCGGTTGGGTTCAACTCGGTTGAGGTGGAGTGGGCAGGGATTAATGAAACTAGGGCGTGGCTTGCGTAGGGTCTAATTAGAGTGGGGTCCAGTTAAGTGGGGTGGCTCGGTTTGATTAGATTAGGTTTGGTTTAGCGTAGATGACATGGTTCGGCTCATATACACAACACCTGATGTACTTAACGCATTTGGAAATGGGTCGTTTGCCCAATCATGAGCACAACACATACGGATGTGCATAGCATATGTAATGCACACAGTGCATTTAATCTTGGTTTACTTGCAGGGATACATTACACACACATATTGATTTAAGTACACAGTGAATGGGACAAGGTCTATTCCATATGGGTTTTAGCATTTTGGTTACTCAAATCAAGAGGATTAGACTGAAACAAACATGGCCGAGTGGTTCATGTAATCCTATTTGGTTGAATTTGTATTCCTAGTCCGAGTAAACCATGGGCCATGAGTTGGCATTTAAATTTGGTTCTTAGGCCAGAAGGTCATTTGTCTTTTTGGAATTATTGGATGGTTAGGGTGGGTCTGGATCGCTAGGAATGGGGATCAGATCAGTCGATATGGGTTATGGATGAGGTCAGTCATCATGGGATGTGATGGGGATGCTCAAAGGTGGCGCTGGTAGGGTAGGCCAAATTAGAAGGCCTTAAAGTTGGCAATGTAAGAATCTTCTAAAAATAGTTGTCATGAAACATTTCTTTTGTTAGCAAACTACTACAATTGGATTATTTCTGAAAATTGAGATTGGAACCAATTTTCTAAATTTAAACTTTATTTTCACTTTAGAAGCTTGCTAGTTTCGACAAATCCTATTTGGAAACTTTCCAAATTCAGAAGTTAAGAACTTTCCAATTATAAACCTTTTCAGTTTGGAATTTTCCAACTTGGAAATTCTCCTACTTTGGAACTTCATAATTTGGAAACTTTCCCAGGAAATTTTTGCATGATCTTTAATTCTTATGGAAAATAAATTCTCGCCTACCTTTTCCGGAGTTTGATGCCGATCCTCGCCTTTTGATATAATCCGACGGAGTCCGATCTTTTGATGAAATTTTGCCGAGAGTTATAGATGATGATGGGCTGAGATGTGCGGAGCGGGGGAATGGAGGTTTGCTTATGGAAGGGGAGAGAGAGAGAGAGAGAGAGAGAGAGAGAGAGAGAGAGAGAGAGAGAGAGGGGAGAGGGTGGGGCGAATTCTAAAGGGAGAGAGCTGAGATTTTTCCGTGTCGGCTCTCTTGGAGTCTTGAGTTGTGTAGAGAGAAGAAGAGAGCATGGGTATTTATAGGTGAAGGGTGAGCTAGGTTGCCTTCTTAGGAGCCTAATGGTGTAGGGTGGAGATTGAGTGATGGAAAAAGGAAGGGAAAAGAATGGCCAATATCGAATCCTTCTAGAATATTCTCTCCACTTTTTAGCAGTTTCTCATTTGGATTTTGGACATGGCCATGCAAAAAAATGGCAAGCATTTGTGCGGCCAGGATCTAGCACTAAAGATTCCAAATCAATTCAAGGTCCAGGATGATGCCATTTATCCTTGGAATCTTTTTGAATATGGAAGCAAATTTTGGGACAAAAAAAATGTCCAATTTGGTTGCCTTTGTAGAAAATGGCAACGATTTGGATGGCTGTAATTAACTGCAATCTCCATGTGATCGAAAGAACCGGCGAGATGGGGTCTCCAAATATCCTGGAATCTTTGCAAAGATTTTCCAAATATTATGTAATATAAAAATCACCCAAATCAGCTCTGAATTTGGTTTCATACATTTTTCCCCAAGTGGGGAAATCGTGTGGGAGACGAGAGAGAAAACGGGGAAAGAGCAACCCTCTGGAAACACGAAAATGCCGTTTCCAGGAGATTTTGGTGTCCGATTTCGATAATTCTTTCGCCATTGGAATCGTTGATTTTTTCTCTTTCATTTAAGCCCAATATTGCCATAGAAATACTGTTTTCAGAATTTTCGACCAATGCGAGCCTCCGATCTCCGTCGGTAGATCGTTTTTAAAAAAATCGAGCAAATCAGTGGTCCAAACGAACCAACTGATTAGATCAACTATGGGCCAATGGTTAAAATTATTAAACCAAGATATCAACATAGATTAAGACATTAAAAACTTTTGTTATCAATGATTTAATGAGATAATTTCGACGGATCTCATTCATCCGGCCTTGATCCGCGACTTTTCACTAGGTTTTTGCTTAATTAAGTAATCCTATATTTAATCCGGTTTTGAGATTAACCTTGATTGATACTATTTTGACTAAATGAACATAAATTCTTCATAAAGGAAGATATCCAGGTCAAGATCTGCCCTCGATTTGAGGATTTATGGAAATTGGGTCTCAGAATGGAATCAGGGTCCGGGTTGTGAAGTGACCCTAGCTTATTCTGTTCCGATTGATGATCCGTAAAGTCAGATCGAGATATTACTGCCCTAAAACATATAAATCCATGATAGAGGGACTCTTACATGGATTTAACACTCTAAAGTCACCAATCATGGCATTTTTCCAGTTTTTTGGATATAATCATCTTATCAGGTACATCTCTTTATCATTTTGGTTTTCAGGGAATGTGAGGATGCATATTTTATCAGTGAAGTTCCACGGATCAATACATTAGGTTATTGCTGGTTAAAGTGTAGCAAAATGAGGATGTTTACAGGCCCGGGTCATCTGACGGAGAATTGTTTAGCTTTGAAACATGCCATCCAGAACTGGATAGAGAAAGACTCTTTTGCTCTCGCTGAAATTTACGCTTTTGTGAACTAGACACTTGAAAGAACCATTCAACCCTCCAGAGATCCCATCATTTATGTTACTCAAGAGCCAGGGAATAAGTTGAAGGGAAAAGGAAAAATGTCAGAGTTTGAATATCTTGAGAATGTTCAGGCAGAGAAGGTGATGTCACAAACGGGTTTTCAAGAGCAGTTTGGACCAAGTTAACAGGACTTCAGAGGACCACCATTTCCAAGGTTTCTGAACCAAGGTCGAACCTCTTAGCCAGCACTATCATGGAGGAAGGCGTGCTACTTGTGAACTTTAGTGCCAATTCATTGCCTCTGTTCAAGTGTTATGTTTCATGACTCATATGTCAAGTATCTCGTTTCAAGATTTGTTCTTTGTCAAGTTTATACCAACTTCTAGGTTGAAAGTTGGTGAGTCTTGTAGTGTTAATGTCAAAAAAAAATGTATGTCATGTTTGTTAAGTCTTTCGTATTCAAAGTCAATATTTTGTTTTCTGTCGAATCTGATGTAAAGCCTATAGAGGCGTGTCAGTGAGTCATCTATATACTTCAAAGTTTTCAATTCAATAAAATATTTGGTTCTATATCTTCAATGTTTTATGATTCACTCTTAGATCTAATGTTAAAATAACTAAAGACACCCTTCTCGGATGAGAATGCAGATGAAATTCCCCTCGAGATCTGAATGGTGGTCAAACGAGAGGAAGAGCATCTAGCATAGCCACTTAACGAATAAATTGAAGCTACAGATAGTGGTATCGAAGTCCGAAACTCCGGAAAGATGGATTGGCAAAACTTTATCTCCCGAGGAGCGTGAAGAATTGATAAACCTGTTTAGAGGGGTTTGAGGTAGTCTTGCTTGATCCTATAAGGATAAACTGGGTGAATGCCCTATCGATGAGAAAAGAAAGACTCCATTGGATTTAGACATCTAGTTGAAGAGCAAAATTCAAGAGAGTGAAGTCACAGATTTGAGCCCTAAAGAAAAGAAACACTTGGGCTGCGTGTATTCAATGAGATTCTGAGTTGGAACATCTCAAGAGTATGGACATTTCTAATGTATAAAGGTAAAAAAAGAAAGGAGTGAGAGAAAGACAAAAAGGAGAAGGGAATGTGTCCTTAAGACAATTCCTTAAGGAAATCCAAGACCTAGGTAATGGAGTCGATGAGAGAGATTGAATATGAGAATCTCCTTCATCATTTGGGGACTAATAATGAGTTGTAGAATCTTGAGTACAAATTTAAGATCTTTGAGATGAGTATACATTCAAGTTGAGCATTGCGATTGAAGTCTTGCCTGAAAAACTGCCAGACTACTCGAAAAAAAATATATTCAAAGTCTTTGAACCTTAAGCAAAAGAGCTTGTATGTCAACTACACCAGGAGGCCATCCTTTAGCGTTTGAACCTTATAGCCAAAATCCAACGTTTAAAAATACTTTTGCAAGCCTTTTGAGCCAAAAAGTAAAATCATACCATTTCTTTTCAAACACATTACAAATCCGGGGCATTTATGCACTCGAACTACATCGGACCTGATCCCCACCTCTTCAAGGGTACGTAGGCAGTCTGTTTAATTCAGATTCGGTCAACCTTGGGGACAAAAGCTAAATCATTCCCCTTAAAACCTTTGAAGCTTAAAGCTAAACCATTCTTGGTTAAACCCCAAAGTGAACTACACAGATTTGATCCTCCATTTTTTGGGTACATAGGTAATCTAGCAAGACCAGATTCAGTCCAAATCCTTAGAACTTTAGGTATCTAACCCCTTTGAACATAAGCCCACCTAGAAAGTCCTTCTGGTGAAACAAGCAAAGGTTCAAGGCGAACAAAAATAAAAACAGAAAGAAAAGAGAAAAACGTGAGTCTGAAGACCTACTAGGTTGAAAACCCAAAAGGGCGGCCTAGATAAAGTCATCTCTTGCTAAGCCAAATAACCAAAGGGGTTGGCCAATGCAAAGGGTAGCGGTCTCCTGGATTGAAAATTTGAAGAGGCAATCCGGTCAAAGGGCAAAGACTTCCCATGAAGAGTGAGTTGATGAGATATAGAAGGAGTTCCTCAGTTATGAAGAATTGCAGAGTTTGAGCAGTATGAGAAATCCAAGCAAAGTTGAGACAAGTGGTCTATTAGACTGATAGCATGGAAGAACAATAGTTGTGACTTCATGCGAAGAGAGAAATCATGAAGATGGAGAAGCAATCTCAAAACAGGGCAGGATCTCAGAATCCGAGTAGTGTCAGTGAGACTTGCTTTGATATCCTTTCTAAACTAGGAGCATTAGGACTGAGCAATCTGAAGGGGGTAATAACCATGACGGATGTCCCAATGGAGGAAATTAGAGCTTCTTGACATAGTTTTCGAGAGTACTCTAAGAGCGGCTAGCCTTATCATAAAAAATAACACATTTTATCTAAGGGTGAATCAAAAGTGCGTCAAGTTTTCTGAATAATTTGAGTCTTCTTTGATCGAGTCTTTAGAAGTCTGTTTGGCACTGAAAGAGCGAGAGTACACCTTCTGAAATGCAAAGAAAATTTATAGTAGATCTTGGTTTGGCAATTAAGGAAGAGGCAAGACACATTTTGTTCAAACTTGCTAGAAACATCAGAGCCTCAAGTAATGACTAGTAAAAGAAGTAATTCTCAGATTCAACATTTGTGGAGATTGTCTTATCCTTATGCCAATGAAAGAACCCAAGCAAACTTAAAAATTTTCTTACCTATCTTGGTTTTGCTCTCCTAAGAATCCTGTCATGGAAGTACGTCATACTAGGGGCATCTTTTATGACTCGCGTCATAATAGATATCAAACACAATTATAATTGAGATAGATATTTTCAGCAAATAGAAGTAAGAGAAGCTTGAACACTCTCTTGAATCAAATTTCTCAATTGAACTCATGCTTTGAAAGAGTCAATGTTTCATAAAATCTAGTACCCAGTGGAGTCTAGAATTCACTTTTGCAATCTTCAAACCTCGGCAGAATGCTTTTCCTCTCTTTAAAAGAGTCAATACCAGAAAATTCTTTCAATTTACTCGAGTTTGCTCTTCAGTAAAGATCATGCACTCCCATTTATTTTCGACAGGAGATAGCTATTCCATCAGTGAAATCGATAAATGATCGGTAAACCCATCGATCATGTTTGCAAACCCTTTGGGCCTAAAAAATCTTTTTCTTTGTCAAACCCAAACAAGGGGCATTTTTTTAAGAAAAAAAATCTTTTGATTGCTAGTCGGTGAAGTGCCAAGTAGTGGTGCGTCTCGTCGTCCGGTGAAAAGTAGTTTCACCTCGGTATTGAATGTTTGGGAGAGAAGTAGTTTCGCCAAATATTCGAATACCCAAATGATTGACAATGAAGTGTCAAGTAGTGACATGTCTAATCATCGCCCGTGGCAATTAACAATGAAATGTCAAGTAGTGACCTGTTTAATTGTCGCTTCACAATGTGCAGCTACCTAATGAGTTAGGAGTTAGGCATATCTGCGAGGAGCTTTGTATGGAACTGTTTGGCAGGACCATACGAATTTGGATTTCTATAGAGCTGGTTTATGCAGCACCATATAAATCTTGAGTGATTCGCTACCTTGAAAGAGAGAGTCAGAGTTACCCGGATAGCTAAACAGATGAATTGTCAGCAATGGTCTGTATAGCTATCGCCTGGTAAAAAGTAGTTTCACCGTGTTTTCAGATTGGGCGAAAAGTAGTTTACCTGTTGATTTGAAGATTGGGCGAAAAGTAGTTTCCCCGTGATTTAGAAGATTGGGCGAAAAGTAGTTTCCTCGTTGATTGGAAGATTGGGCAAAAAGTAGTTTCCCTGTGATTTGGAAGATTGGGCGAAAAGTAGTTTTCCAGTGGATTAGAAGATTGGGCGAAAAGTAGTTTTCCCGTGGATTAGAAGATTGGGCGAAAAGTAGTTTCTCAGAGATAGAGTTTTTGGAGAAAAGTAGTTTCTCAGAGATAGAGTTTTGGAGAAATGTAGTTTCTCAATGATATGAGGATTTTGGAGATAAAAGTAGTTTCTCATGAATAGAGATTTGGAGAAAAGTAGTTTCTCATGGATATAGAGGATTGGAGAAAAGTAGTTTCTCATGGTTATGAAGTTTGTGTGAAAAGTGGTTTCCTTGTGTGAAAAGTAGTTTTCTTTTTATTTTGACTATTTGTTTGAAAGTAGTTTCCTCATTGTTTTGAATGCTTGAGTTGAAAAGTAGTTTCACCAATACGGTTTGTTTTGCCAAGTTTAGAGGTTAGAGAGAGGCCATCTCATTGATATGTCATGTTATGCTTTACCGAGTTAAGAGTTAGTGAGAGGCTATCTCCCATATGCTTGCAGATTTTAAGTCTTACTGAAAAGTTATTTTGCTATTTTACCTTTGTGAATACCATTTCAAGACCGAAAACCCAAAATTTTGCTTTCTTTTTATTTCGGGTCGGCCAAAATGTGTTGTCTTGTCAGCTTTACCATTCATGTGACAAGCATACTCTGCCAAAGAGGGGCATCTATAGACCCATTTTGACCGAACCCCAAATAAACCCGTTTGAATAAAAACCCCTTTAAATTAGTGAGTTAGTGTCCCAAATTTGTCCTTAGATTAGTTTTAGATCTCAAGTAGGTCAGTGTAAAATTCAAGAAAATCGGATAGCAAATGTAGAATGAGGCGAGCCGAGTTTGACTTGTGGTACGAAAGGGGGGTGAGTTATCATAATAGGGGTGTATCCCTCCCAATCTCATTTGTAATAAATGTAGGAGTTAAATGCCGCTCCGTTTCTTACCTGAGCCATCCCCTGTTGAATTAAAGAGTGGTTATAAAATATACTAGAAGGGGGCTGTCCAAGTGAGATGGGAAGGGTCAAAATTATCGTTCTTAATGCATATATACCATTGAATCAAAGCAAAACGGGGATGCATCAATTGTAGAGGGCGCTGTCCAAAGGAAGAAAGAGGGCATAAATATGTCAATCCCAATGGAGGCTGGTTTATCAAGGCGAGGGAGTGCCCTTATCAAATTTCTATGTACACCTAACTAAGAGAGGGAAGGGGTGAAATTATCAAGGTAAGTAGTGTTAATATCATAATAAAGATGTGTCAATATCATTTCATTTATAAGAAGGAATGGGAAAGAGAGTGGGTGTCATTACCATTTAGCACACCCTATAGAGTAAAAAGTGCAGTCATAAGTACACTTGAGTGGCTGTCTAGTGAAGAAGAGAGGGTTTAATATTTCATTCATTATATATAAGGAGAGTGCATCATTGAAGTGACCGTGTGCTCATATCAACTTTATGTGTTTGACTTTATGTGCATCATTTAGGTGAAGGTGTACCCCTTTAGTTACACGGACCACATCCCCTATATAAAGAGAGTCATGAATATATTAGTAAAGGGAAGTGAATAAGTTGAAAATGGGGCTGTCTTAAGTGAATTGGGGGTATGAATATTTGACCTCCCCTATAAAAACCCATCGAATGGCTGAAAGAGGGGGCTCTCATTTTTCCTATCTGAAAAACGAAGAAACAGAGGGAGGAAAAAGAAAATAAGATTTTAGAGCTCTCTTTGTGAGGATATATATATATATATATATATATATATAGAGAGAGAGAGAGAGAGAGAGAGAGATGCTCCTCCGGTCATCTTCTCCGGCGGATTCGCCGGATCTCCGGCCGGATCCTCTTCCTTGTCATTTTTGTTTTGTCTCCTTTGTCCTAATTTGTAGATCTCAAATCTCTTTTGTTTAGCCTTTAAACCTTACTTTAATATTCCAAAACCCTAGATCTACTACATTTTCCTAGCTTGAACCCTGAGACTAAACATTCTATTTCTCTTTTAGCTTTAGCAAGATCTGTTAGCTTCGGTCACTATCCGGTCATTTTCTCCAGTAAAGATTGTTAGAATTCTCGCTTATTCTTACCCTCAGATTTGTAAAAGAAAAGGAAAAGGAAAACATTTCCGGCCTCTTGCTTGTGCCGATCATCTTTTCCGATCATCTTCGTGTGATTCGCGCCGTCATTGTCACAAATTCATGGCCTAAATGACGCCAAATTGCCAAAGAAGAGTACTAAAGTTCTCTATTTTATCATCGGATAGCAGATCGGCAACTACGCAAAGCGTAAGGAAGTATTTAACAATCAAGATTTCACTCTTATTCTTAGGTAATTCATTCAATTTTTTTCTGTTTCGTTTGGAATTTTATTTTGCTCTTCCAAGACATCAACCTGTAGATCAGATTTTTCTCTGATATAGTTTTCTGCAAATATTATTTTTAAGCATATGAAGTTCGGTTTAGGAATATTTTTTGTTTAATCTCTAGTGAAAATTGAGATGAGTCTCTTAAGATTTTCTTTCTCTATGGTGTTATCGCAATCTGATATGCAGGTTGTGTCAATTTTCATTAGGAATTAGCTTCACGTACAAGCTCTTTATTAGAATTTTGTTTTAGCTCAACTGGTTCTAAATCTGCCCTTTGATAGAAGTGGTTTAATTCATGAGTTAGTTATGATTTGGTTTTAGCTTAGGGATAGATATCAGTCATAATTGCAAGTTGATTTGGAAAAAATCTAAGATTGTAAAATGAATTTGAGTTACAAGTCTATCCAGTTATGCTCTGTTTACGAGCTGGACTTTATATGATTCACCGATGTTTAAGTGCTTGTGCTAGACTAATGTTTAGGAGCTTGTGCTAGCATGTCTGAATTTCTACACTAGCACCAAATCTTTTAGTTGTTTGATTGTCAAATGAGTTATACTAATAGACTCAAGGTCTCATATTGGACATTTTGATTTAGGAGTATACCTTTAATTTATGTTGAGAAGTAGAAAATCTGAAAGGAGTTAACAGATTTGTGAGTTTCCAGTTGCTGATTCTCATAGCTTGTTTGAAAATCTGGCTTCACTATAGATTTTTTTTTAGGATTTGTACATATGTGAGAATCTAATGTTCTATTAGCACATGTCCTGAAGAGCATTTATTCAAATTGTGTAGTTTTAAAAAAGAAGATGTGTAGTTTTAAAAAAGAAGATGAGACAAGTGTTTTCATTTTTGTGCACATGTTTTATGTACGATGAAATTCCTGAGAAAAATCAGTGGGCTTTAAATTTTAGGCGTGTGTCTTAGGGGTTATTTCTCTCATGGTGCATGTGAATCCAAGTTGTTTGAATGTTTACATGACCACTGACATGTTCTCGTTTGTGTGTTAGGTGTCTTGATGCAAGTCTGTGTGTGTGTGTGTGTTTTGTATGTGTGTATGCGTGTGTGCATGTGTCTGTGAGTGTAAGTTCGTGTGTAAATGTGTCCGTGAGCGTGTGTTTGTGTGTGTATGTGTCCGTGAGCGTGTGTTTGTGTGTGTATGTGAGTGTGAGTGTGTGCTTGTGTATATGTCTGTGTATGTCTATGAGTGTGTGTGTGTGTGTGTGTGTGTGTATAGGTACATGTGTATGAATGCATGTGTCTGTGTGGGTGAATATGTGTATATGCATATGTGTGTCTATGTCTGTGAGCGTGTGTGAATATGTGCGTATATGACTATGTGAGGGTATCTGTGCATATGTGCGTATATCTGTATCTGCTTGTGTGAGAGTGTATATGTATGTACTTGTGAGTACATGCTTGTATGAGAGTATGTGTATATGTATGTGTGTTTGTGAGTATGTGCTTATGTGAATGTGTATGTGAATGTGAATGTATATGTGTATGTGTGTGTGTGTGTGTGTGTGTCTGTATTCTCCTCGGTATGGTGATCCTTACGTTGTCTAGTTCTTAATTTTTCCTTTTCCCACCTCAAATGCTCAAAACTTTCAAAAACAAATATCTCAATCTTGTAGATCTTGTCGAGCCAGTCTGTTCGACATATGGCAGCCCAAATTTGGCCAAAAGATGAGAGAGTTATGCTCTTTTTAAGTTTCAGCCATTCAATGTGTTAATTTTCTAAATTTTCTGGAGATTTATCGCATCGAGTAACTTCTGAGCCGCTTTTGGCTAGATCTGGCTGGAGCCATAGAAGACAAAGTTGTTCTTAATGAGATTTTCTAAAACTTTGATAAAGTGTGCATTTTTCGAGAAAAATATCCGGTGTGTCAAGATCACTTTCAAAATTTCCTTTTTCTGAACAAACTGTGTTTGTTGTAACAACAGATTGTCGGCTATTTTTTGGGCGCCTCTGGCCGGATCTGGTCTGAGCCGTAGAATACGAAGTTGTTCCTTGAATAGTTTACTAAAACTTTGTCCATGAGAAAGTTTTTCTAAAAGTGATTTTTGAATGTCAAAACTGAGCCCGAACTTTCAATTGAAACACTAATGTCTTTTAATGGCGATGGATCGGAAACGGCCGTTTTTCGGTCACTTCCAGCTGAACCAGATGAAGTGGTCAACTGAGAAAATGTCATTCATGATGCGATCTACAACTTTGAATAATGAGATTTTTTGTGGTTTCGATGTTTTATTGGTCTAAAAGTTAATGCAAAGTTGCATTTTCACACTAAATGACATAATTGTGCAATTTCTTAAAAATCATGGATAACATGAGCTCTGATCATTTTTAGTGGTTGTTTGGATGTTTTGAGTTTGGTAGCAAGTCATGAATAATTTTTTGGATGTTTTACATAATTTACTTGTCATTTTTAGGTCGTTTTCGTGAAAATTGCATCTTTAGTTGTAATTTTGCATTTTCTTGCTTTTCAATGATATTTTGAGCTAAAATCATTTTTGATGCTTATAGTTAGAAATGATGAGTATGCTAACAAGTTTTAAATCATATGTTGAAAGCTTTTCATGAATTGTTTGGCATTTTGATCATTTTTTGGTGAAAATTACATGTTGGGTGGAAATTTTACCTTTTCTTTTTCTTTTACATTGTTTTGAACCTATATTGATTCTAATGCTATTATTGGGATATGATGAGAATGTTAGCAAGTCACAATCATATATTGATCAATTTTTATGATTTACTTTGTATTTTAGAGCCTTATTTGTGAAAATTGCATGTTGTGTAGAATGCTTTCAATTTTTTTTCCTAATACTAAATGAATGGAACTCGTGCTACATGTCAACCTAGACATATAAACTTCTAGGATCAATTTCAAATCATGTCTAGACCTTTCAAATTCCATGAGTCTCATTTTAGGGGACACACTTTGTCTCGTTAGAGTGTTTTCCTTTTTAGGAGACATGCTTTGTCTCATTAGAGGGTTAACCCATAGGAGACGACTTCAAGTTTCATAAGTTGCACCCCTACCTTAGAAGACTAACTTAGTCTTTAGTTGCCTTATTCCCTATTTATTATTGCAAGGGCGATGATAAGGTTACTTGGAGCCCCATAAGAGACATGATTTGTCTCATTTGTTTTAGTTGTTCTCTTCTTTTGGAGTCATCATTGGACTTATTTGCACCCTCTTATAGAGTATTAGTCATACTTTGACTTATTTGTCTTTTTTTATGAGAGTGTTAGATATGTTTTGTCTGATTGGTACCCCTTAGAGTTGGCTGTTTAGGAGTCTATCATATAGACTATTAGTTCACCCCTCTAGTTTAGGAGTTTATCCTACAATTCGCCTTGTAGTTTTAGAGTTTATCTTTTTAGAGTTAGGAGTTTGTCATTTAGTGTTGTTATTCTTCTTTATTAGAGACTAACTCAGTCTTATTAGAGCTTACTTGTTTGGGATCTTAGATCATTTTCATTTTACTTTAGGTCACTAGTTTACTTGTTTCGAGATTATTTTATTTTTAGAGAGTTTATTTGTCTGCGGTTTCCACTCTAGCCCTAAGGTTTGGCTCTAGGGTGTTGCTTTGTGTGTTCCCTTAGGTCTTTGACCAAAAGGGTGAAAACATTTTAAAAATCTCAAAAAATCAGAAACTCTTAAAAACTCAAAAAAACATCAGAAACTCTTAAAAACTTAAAAAAAAAAATCGAAACATTTTAGAACATCAAAAACATTAAAAATTTTAAACTCAAAACCGTTTGGAAGCTTTAAGATTTTAGGAGCGTAGTAGGAGAGTTTGTTTCCGAACTACGATGGCTGGATCCTCTTCCACGAGGTACATAGGCAGCTTGAGATTTTCATCTCAAGTCCAGTCAAATTTTGTAAATAAATCATTTTAACCCTTTTAAAAATGCTAAAATCTTTCATAAAACGTATTTTTGAAAAGCTCTTTCTTTAGAGTTAGGAGTTTGTCCTGGATAGAGATTTTTAGAGTCAGGAGTTTATCCTTGATATGTTGTTTGATTGTTGTGTGTATGGTTTGTGTTTGTGTTAGAGTTAGGAGTTTGTCCTAGTTAGGAACGCCTCCGTCCGGTCAGTTGGCGATCCACATCGCCGACTGATGACTAGAATAGGATGCGTTAGTCCGCCCATTATTTTTCTTAGGACATACAGCCTAGTTACACATAGGATATATGAACCACTTGCATTAGCTTAGGGTTAAAAAATTTACATTTAGTTAGGGCATATAGGGAGTCCTAAAATTCACAATCCACTTAAATTTAAATACCGTTCAAGAAAAATCAGTCCTGTCTTTTAGGATTGAGTCTAGTTTAGTGGTCTAGATGTCTTAGGCATCATAGTTTAGAATAGGTGAGAAGAACTATGTTGCCTTGATTCTCGTGGAGGCGGGGATACGTAGGTGGCTTCGGATGAACATCAGACCATCCGAAGAATCGGGCGACAACGTTTAGAGTTAGGGTTTGTTATGTTGTGTCGTGTGTGGTATCGAGTCGTGTTGTATGTTTTGTTGTGTCTTCTTACTTTCCTGTACATACCTTATACCTTTAGCTATAACATGCATATGTTTGCTCACCACTTAGACACCCATTAGGTATGACACTCATAACTTAGCTATGCTTAAGTGACATTTCTTTTATTTACTTTGTATGTGGTTATTATCCCCGGGTCATGCATGTTTAGGTAGACATTTTTCTCAGGGATATTTGTTCCCATTTCACATGATTTTTGCCCAAAACTCTTCAAAGTTAATAATAAATAGCATAAGAGACCGAGTACTTGCACTTGGACGGATTGAGGTGCTCTTCGGACCTTCCTCATTCGTAATCCGGTACGGACCCATATATATTTCTGGTTATCCATTGCACAGAGGATTTGCCTTTATGGGTTCCGGGGCTAACTTCCCTGGATGACGACTCTGAGTTACTTTAGGTATGTCTTGGTTTCGAGCCCTGGATCCGGATAAAGAGGTATCTCTTTTTTTATCTCCACTCGTGCTATGCTATGAGGGTGGCACCATTTCGAGAGTTCTTTGGTAGAGCTCTCCTTCATGTGGATGATCCCAAGGACCGACGGGGGACTAGTCTCTCGCCTCCTCTAGGATCGGGGTCCACAAAATCAGAGCAAACCCGTCACCAAGCGGTAGCTCTCTAGGGTAAGTCCGTTTCTACGCGGTAACCCTCTGAATTAGAGCAAATCTGTCACCATGTGGTAGCTCCCCAGGATAAGTCTATTTCTCCGTGGTAACCTTCCGAATCAGAGCAAATCCGTCACCAAGATGTAGCTCTCCAGGGTAAGTCCGTTTCTACGCGGTAACCCTCCAAATCAGAGCAAATCCGCCACTAGCAATAGCTCTCCAAGGTAAGTCCATCTCTACATGGTAACCCTCCAAATCTAAGTAAGTCTGTTGCTACGCGGTAACTCACCAAGATCGATAACCCTCAAAAATCCATCGATGAGATATTATAAGAACGTCTCATTTTTGTAAGTGTTCATATCCGTACAAACACTAGTCTTTTGGCCAACCCTTAAGACCAATCAACTTAGAGATTTCAAGCAAACATCTCTTCAAAATCAATACTGTTAAAAATACAATATCACCTCACATCAAATCACTCAGCCAAATCATAGTCATGCATCTGCTCTACTCAAATCAAATCGTGTACGATCCGTCGTACCAATCACCAGATGCCACTTCGGCATCTCCTTTATCAGTGTTAGCACTAGATGTCAGAACGACATCTCTAGAGGTCCTTACCAGAGTCAGGCTCTAAACCTGACTTCCAATGACCTTCTTGGCTGTTGTAGACACCCCATTTTGACCGTACCCTAAACCTCACATTTTTGTGAAAACCCCATCAAATCAATGAGGTAGGGCCCCAAACTCTACCCTAGGCTAGCTTAGGGTCTCACCAAGGTCCCTGCAAAATTTCATCGAATTCCGAGCGCATTTGCCTAGCGAACGAGATGGGAGAGTGTCCGTAGTGTAAACCAAAAGGGAGGTGGATTATCCTGGATGGGGCCGAACCTGGGCCGAATGGGACAAAATTGACGGGCGCGCCATATCAAATTTCAGCGCGCCCATCAAGTAGTCGTGCCAATATCATTTTCCCTCTTTGCCTATAAATACTGGTTTTATCTCATTTATAAAAAAAAAAGAAAAAAAATTCTGGAGAGAGAACGAGAGATATTTTCTTCCCCAAATTCCCTAAACCCTATTTTCTCCGATCTTCTTCTCCGTCAATCTCCGACCATTCTCCGGCCAATCTACGGTCAAATTCCGATTATCCTTCAGCCATTAGCTCTTGTTCTACATCTTTTTCAACTAGGAAATGTTAGATCCTTTCTATTTTCTTCCAAATCTCATTACAGAAACTTTTAATTTCAGATTTGAAACCCTAACTCCGGCCTAGCTCCGGTAGAGTTCCGATCAAGAGATCTCTCTAATTCTTTCCTCATTTTTCCTTAGATCTGTCACTCAAAACCGTAGATCTGTTCCTTTTGAGCTCAGATCTCGTTGTTTAAACACCATTGAGCACTTGAACCCTAGATCTAGAGAAATCTCGCGATTTCGATCGGTATTGATTATCATTTTGAGGAGTCGCATCTGAAAAGTATCGATTAGAAGTAAGATCTAAAAAAAAGGGGAAAAGCTGGAGCAGAAGATTAAATTTCACTTGATATCATTTGAAGAATAAGAAGAGCGATTTAAGAGGCAAGTATCTGCTTGGATTACTCCGCATAATTTAATTTCATATTTGTTTTAGATGTGATTATTCTGTGGATAATTGTTATACCTAAAAAAATAAAAAATAAATATTTTAAAATCTTTTTAATTTAATTTCGTCTGAGTTTTAATAGATTTGATCTTTTGCAAGCATTCATGAGTTATTAGAGGCATTCCATCGGTTTTTATAACGACGTTTTTCATATGATCTTGCTGCATGTCATGTTTGATTTTTAGATTTATATATATGTTCTTTTGTTTCAATGAATGAATGATTTGTTTAGGTGATTTATCAAAATTCTTGTAATAGAAACATTTTCATCTATTATTTGGATGATCTCGTATGAGCAATATATTTCAATATCTTTATTTTTCATGATCACTTTATCTATTATCCTTCAATTAGCATTAGTAGATGTTTAGTCACACAACTAATGAATAAATTAAAAATATATATATACATGATGAGATTTTGAGTGTGTCAGTTATCCGAATATTGTAGAGATAGCATCTGTTCTCTTCTTGACTGTTAAACATCATTATATGTTGATAATTCTTGTATGTAAAGTGTATTCTTTGTTACGTTAGAGAGTTGTTCATTTGATTTTCTGAAGGTTTTAATATCAAAGCATTGAATTAATTAGCATAGGATTTGAGCTATTATTGAATTTTTACTTATGATTATCCTAACGTAGCAGACATATATTACTGAACTACAAAGTGGCGGAATGTATTTTAATGCACTGGATGAACTGTGAAATAGTTATCACCCTATGCCTATGAGTGTAAATAAAGAATGGTTTATGTGAGTATGAGTTTTGATCAAATTTGGCTGGAGTTTATTGTTTGCTTGATGTACAAACACCTTTATAAAGTGGAGATTTGCATGCTGTTATGTAAAGAGTCAAGTAGTAGTGTTCGATGATTCCAATAGGATTTGGCTCATGATGAATTTTGGTGATCATTGACTGGTGATCGTTGACGCCCATTAAGTGCAATTAAGATAAAAATATATATATTTTCAATAGTAGAAGTGATGTTTTAAATTAGGTTAGGATAAATTCTTTTATTGTATCTTCAAGTTTTTCCTGTTCAATATACATAGAGAGGTCAGCTCAGTTCATAGTACTGCATGACCACCCAACACTCAAGATCTTATTATTGGGTAGTTACATTGGTCGTGGAGGAAGTGCAAGATGAGGTACAATCTCACACTTGAATAGATATATTTAAAAAAGTTTTATATTTTTATTTTTCAATGAAGATTAGTTTTGTAAATACTAATTTATTTAATTTCATATTTGTATTACAAAAAATATAGAAGGAAGAGGATGAGGATGACGTGAACATGATTTTAGCTCTAAGGGAAAGAGAAAGATAACATAATTTCTTTTTACTTTATCAGGGAAAATGATATAAAGATCGAGAGTACGACTGATGGAGATCCCAGCAATGAGAACATGCCATGTGTTATAAAAAAAATTTACTTTTTGCAGATTTTTCTATTCCTAAGGCTGGGCGTACGTCACTTTGATGTTTGTGGAGGAAACCCATTTGTTCGGTCCCCTTCCTGGCCATACTCTCTGTCTCCCTAGCATTACTCTTTTGTCAGACTTGATAAATTATGTAATCACTTGGATATTTGAATTTTGAAATTTTGATTGACGGTTAGGAGATAAAATCTCAGATTTGCATGTACTTTATGATGCTTGGATTCAAATTGCTTGTGTTGGTTGATACATGAAAATTTATTTTTAAATTTTTTCATTTTTAATTATTTAACACTTCTCCATCGGTTTCCTCTTTGCTTCCCTGTCTATTCCCTTTATGCTCCCCATTGCTTCCCTTAACACTTTCCCGTCACTTCCTTTCATGCTTTCCTGTCACTTCATTTAGCATTTTGCCGACCCTTCATGCTTCCCGCTTCCTACCTTCCTGGAAGCGGCCGGGAAGCGTGAAAAATGAAAACTTATTTTTAAATTTTGTCATTTTTAATTATTTAACACTTCTCCATCGCTTTCCTCTACGGCTTCCCTGTCTATTCCCTTCATGCTCCCTCATTGCTTCCCTTAACACTTCCCTATCACTTCCCTTCATGCTTTCCCGTCGCTTCATTTAGCATTTCGCCGACTCTTCACGCTTCCCGCTCCCCACCTTCTTGGGATCCTTCGCTTCACACTTTCACATCACTCTTTGCTTTTTGCACTGGCTACCTTGAGAAAAATACTAAGGAATCCTTGCAAAAAATGAACCCAACTTCCCTTCTTCCAATGAAAGCCATTTTGTGAATCTACTTTCGTGCTGCCACTGCATCGATCTCAGAGAAGAAAGCCCACGAAACAAGGGAGGTGAACTGATCAACGATAAACAGTCCCTACTCAAACCAAACGAATACACCACAAGACGACCATAAGAAGAGACCCTTTCATTGCCACCCTGATGGAATGGTCCAAGAACCTCCACGCTAATTTAAGACTGAAAACCTGCATTTCCATCTGCTGCACATGTCTCTCGGTTGATTTTGCCCACCCACGCTGTTGTGGCTGAGAAAGGTGGGGAACGAAGGCATGAAGTGTCACGCCCCGAACCCAGACTTCGAGGTAAGGTGCACGTGACAGCGGCCACACGCCCATAGGGTCGGCCCTACAAGCATGCAAGGCTCCTTTACAATCAACTATTCTCAACATTCAGAGCGACTAATAAATGTGGAAATTTTAGTCTCAATTAAAGCTCTGATGCAAGCCTCTCCTAGGCTTCTTGGACTAAGGATCGGGAGAGTGACAGACACACACTCAAATGCTCAAGAATTCGGATTCAAGAAAAACAGATTTGCGCAAGTTCGGTAAAATGAGCGTATCTCCCTCGATATAGGTTGGAATGACTTGATTCAAAAGCCAAACTTTTAAGGACTCAAAGATCTACAACTTTGCTGACAAAATTTTGCTCAGAAAAATACTAGAAAGGGCTTGAAATGGTGATGGAAGTGGATGAATACCAATGGACAGGTTTCTGAAAATAGAGCGGGGCAAAATAGAGTAAGATAACTTCAATGGCTACTCTTCTAGGTTGCCAAGGAAGATAGGTAACATCAATTCTTCTAGATTGATGGTTGCAACTCTTCAAGGATGCAAACAATAGGGGAAAGCTCCTACTCTTCAAGGAAGGAGTGAAACTCTTCTAGGTTTCAAGGAAGAACTCTTCAAGGTTCAAGGGAAAATGCACTAAGCAAATTTTCATTCAAATATTCAACTAACTCCATTACATATGTTTGATACTCTTTAAATAGATAAATACATGAGAAAATTCGTTCAAACTAGTCCACTAACTAGTTTAGGGACTCACATACATCATTAATAGTTTTAGGAACTCTAAACACATTAACTAGTCAAAGCTAGCAAACACAGTCTACCAAAATAGCCATAACTCTTCAACCACAGAGCCAAATTAGGACCATGAATATCTGTTGGAAAGATAATTCAAAGATCTACAACTTCCTAGTTAAGCATTGTCTCTGATTCGTCCATCTAAAGGTCCCAAAACGGACTCCAAAAAGTGGTCAGACTCATTAATGCGGGACTCCAGCTCGATAAGCGTGTCCATGGTGGTCTTTATGCTTAATGTATTCAAGTTGGAAATGGGCCTTGTGTTGGGCTTGGATGCGGGCTGACCTTCTCACTTGCTTAGGATGGTTCATCTGGGCTTCAAACTTGTCAACCTCATGGGTTTGGGCTGCATCATTCCCCCATTGTTTGAAAGAATTCGTCTCTGAATTCGAGGTATAATCATTAGTGGAATCTCCCATATAAGATGTCAAATGGCGGACGTTAAACACATCATGTATCTTCATATGGGAAGGAAGCTTGAGACGATACGCATTGGGATTGATGCGTTCAAGTAGTTCAAGTGGACCAAGCTTTCTATCACTAAGCTTGTTGTAGCTTCCAACGGGGTGACTAGCTGGTGGCAAGTAAGCCTAAACAAAATCTTCGGGTTCAAATATGACTTCACGACGCCTCTTATCAACAGCCTTCTTATAGGTCTCAAATTTACTTTCCAGCTTACGATGAACATCTTCATGTATAAGCTTCATTTGAGATACAAAATCTTCAACTTGGGCAATGGGCTTTTCAGCAAATGGAATAGGTGCAAGATCTAGTGCTGACTTGGGTTGTCGCCCATAGATAACCAAGAAAGGGCTGCAACCTGTAGAACGGTTCACTGAACTGTTGTAAGCAAATTCTCCAAGTGATAGGCGGTCTTCCCAAGAACGGGGATTGTCATCAATCAAGGTTCTCAACAAATTTCCCAATGATCGGTTTGCAACTTCAGTTTGCCCATTAGTTTGAGGGTGGAACACAGTGCTATACTGCAGTGTGGTCCCAATACTCTTCCATAATTGACGCCAAAAGTGACTAAGGAACTTCGTGTCTCGGTCTGAAGTGATGGTATTTGGTACTCCATGCATTCTGAAGATTTCTTTGAAAAATAAGCTAGCAATGCGTGAGGCATCCATAGTCTTTCGGCAAGGTATGAAATGTGCCATTTTGGAAAATCTATCAACGACCACAAATATGGAATCCATTCCTCGGTGTGTCCGTGGTAAGCCAAGGACAAAATCCATGGATATATCCTCTCATGGTGCATGTGGTATAGGCAAAGGCAAATAGAGACCGGCATTTGTAGTTTGTCCCTTACCAATTTGGCAATTTCGGCATCTCATAACATAACGATGTACATCCCGTTTCTGATGTGGCCAAAAGTACTTTGCTGAAACAAGTTGGAGAGTTTTGTCACGACCGAAATGACCTTCATTATGTATCTCACCAATCACCTTTTGCCGAAGAGAGCAATCTGGTACACATAAGCGATTTCCTTTGAAGAGAAAACCATCACATAAGGTGAAATCAGCAAGCTTCTCATCTTGAGCATATGATATGAGTTTGGAGAAGTATTCATCCTCCATGTATAGCTGTTGGAATGAGTCAAAGCCGAGCACAGTAGTGCGCATGGTATTGAGCAAGCTTTTCTTTCGGCTGAGAGCATCGGCAACCTGATTTTGTACACCCGCCTTGTGCTTGATGTTGAAGGTGAAATCTTGAAGATATTCCGCCCATTTTGCACGCCGAGAATTTAGCTTTTGTTGACCTGAAATGTACTTCAATGCTTCATGGTCAGTGTACAAAATAAATTCTCTATGGATTAGGTACTGCCTCCAATGCTCAAGTGTGCGAAACAAGGCATAAAACTCCAAATCATAAGTACTATATTTGAGTTTGGCACCATTCAACTTCTCACTGAAGAATGCAATGGGACGTCCTCCTTGACTTAGAACTCCTCCTATGCCGGTTCCGGATGCATCACAATGAACCTCAAAAATGAGATCGAAGTTGGGAAGCGCAAGGACCGGGGCTGTACATAACTTTTCCTTGAGTTGTTCAAAGCTTCTTTGGGCTTCAATCATCCACTTAAAAACACCTTTCTTCATACAAGAAGTGAGTGGGGCAGCAATAGAACTGAAGTGTGCAATGAATCGTCGGTAGAAGGAAGCTAGGCCATGGAAACTTCGAACTTCATGCACGTTTATTGGGGTTGGCCATTCTTGGATCACCTTGATCTTGGCATCATCAACTGAAATCCCTTCTCTTAAAATGTTAAATCCAAGGAATAGGATTTGTGGCACCATAAAGTAACACTTTTCAGGGGCTGCAAATAAGTGTGCTTGCCTTGGCAAGCGTAACACATCTTGAAGGTGCTGCAAGTGCTCATTAGTAGTCTTACTAAAAAACAAAATATCATCAAAATAAACAACCACAAAACGTCCAAGATACGGCTTTAGAACCTGTGTCATGAACCTCATGAAGGTGGAAGGTGCATTAAACAATCCAAATGGCATGACTAGCCACTCAAATAGTCCATCTTTGGTCTTGAACGCCGTCTTCCATTCATCTCCGGGCTTGATTCGGATTTGATGATATCCACTCTTTAAGTCTAACTTTGAGAAGATGGTGGCACCGGAAAGTTGGTCCTAGGCTTCTTGGACTAAGGATCGGGAGAGTGACAGAAACACACTCAAATGCTCAAGAATTCGGATTCAAGAAAAACAGATTTGCGCAAGTTCGGTAAAATGAGTGTATCTCCCTCGATATAGGTCGGAATGACTTGATTCAAAAGCCAAAATTTTAAGGACTCAAAGATCTACAACTTTACTGACAAAAGTTTGCTCAGAAAAATACTGAAAAGGGCTTGAAATGGTGATGGAAGTGGATGAATGCGAATGGACGGGTTTCTGAAAATAGAGCGGGGCAAAATAGAGAAAGATAACTTCAATGGCTACTCTTCTAGGTTGCCAAGGAAGATAGGTAACATCAATTCTTCTAGATTGATGGTTGCAACTCTTCAAGAATACAAACAATAGGGGAAAGCTCCTACTCTTCAAGGAAGGAGTGAAACTCTTCTAGGTTTCAAGGAAGAACTCTTCAAGGTTCAAGGGAAAATGCACTAAGCAAATTTTCATTCAAATATTCAACTAACTCCATTACATATGTTTGATACTCTTTAAATAGATAAATACATGAGAAAATTCATTCAAACTAGTCCACTAACTAGTTTAGGGACTCACATACATCATTAATAGTTTTAGGAACTCTAAACACATTAACTAGTCAAAGCTAGGAAACACAGTCTACCAAAATAGCCATAACTCTTCAACCACTGAGCTAAATTAGGACCATGAATATCTATTGGAAAGATAATTCAAAGATCTACAACTTCCTAGTTAAGCATTGTCTCTGATTAGTCCATCTAAAAGTCCAAAAACGGACTCCAAAAAGTGGTCAGACTCATTAATGCGGGACTCTAGCTCGATAAGCGTGTCCATGGTGGTCTTTATGCTTAATGGATTCAAGTTGGACATGGGCCTTGTGTTGGGCTTGGATGCTGGCTGACCTTCTCACTTGCTTAGGATGGTTCATCTGGGCTTCAAACTTGTCAACCTCATGGGTTTGGGCTGCATCAAGCTCAAATGAAATACATATATAGGTCCATAAGTCTAAATCCAAACAATTCTTATTCGACGACAATCACCTTAAAAAATAACAAAAGTCTCTAACTGAAATAATGAAGGAAAGCAAGAAATCTCCTAAGCTCCAATCCAAGTGCCTGATCTCAGCAAGTCTACTGCCGCTCATCTGACGTTCACAAACCTGACGCTTGAAAAAGCTGGGGGTACTTTTTCTGCATCTCCTCCTTAAGCCATAAGGCCTTACTCAACACATCTGCATAGGTTCTAAGCTGAAAATCTTTTACTCAATGCCTGATGGGCTCCCTGAGTCCATCTTGAAAACGGAGAGAAAGAAGCCCATCGTCCTCCATGACCGATAAGGGTGCAAACATCCCCAGTCTCGTAAACTCAGCCTCATACTCTATGACAAATATTTTCCTGATAGTGTGAGGATTCTGAAGGAAAATGAGTTCTTTAATTTAAAGCAAGGGAGCAAATCTATTATGTCACGCCCAAACCCTACTCTGTAGATATTGTCCGGTTCTGGGTCATCTACCCTCCCCGGTTTTATTTTCCAGCAGCACTAACAGTGCCCAACCCACTCCGCGGAGCCCACCCCTTGGAGATGCTGAAAACGCGTCTACATGGGGAGAGGAGAAATCCACATATAGCCCAATAACTTTTCCTCCCTTTCCAATGTGGGATCTCACAATCCACCCCCCTTAGGGCCCAGCATTCTCGCTGCCACACCGTACTGGATGGGAGGTCCCGTTCAGATACCATTATGTCAAGCCCAGACCCTACTGTGTAGATATTGTCCGGTTCTGGGTCATTTACCCTCTCCGGTTTTGTTTTCCAGCAGCACTAACAGTGCCCGACCCACTCCGCGGAGCCCACCCCTTGGAGATGTTGAAAACGCGTCTACATAGGGAGAGGAGAAATTCACATATATAGCCCAGTAACATTTCCTCCCTTTCCGATGTGGGATCTCACATGAAATCAAGGAAACGGTTTAAGAACGATCACTCGATCACTCTGTCACCTTTTAGTGTGAAAACGCTATAGCTATTGTATCCTTTTCAACTCGTATAACTAGTTTTCTTTTTGAGGTTGCTTATCACAACAGACAATTCACACAACCAATGTGTCTTCATTGACCGATTGCTTTTATTAGAGAGAAACTTTCCCTCAGCTACGGATATATTCCACACTCCACTATAATATTTTAAGTACACTCTTTTTGCGATAAACTCATCCCTTGCAAGGGATAAAGTCAACCTCAGTTTCATTCTAAACATCCCTCTATTCTATCTTTAGCCAAAAGAGCATCCTTCCGTCGATACAAAGAATCTGCTCTTGTCCTAGTATAAATATACCACCCCATATTTGATATCCACACTACTTTTTTACCAAAAAAAACTCTAACACTGTCCAATATCTATAATTTTTCACCATAGCCGAGAATTACCATTACTTCTTTCCTCTTTATTTATTTTTTCTCTAAATTTTCCTCTTATTTTCAAACCTTAACATTTTTATATGCCTCTATTTCAGTTGGGATAACTCACTTGAGGTGCATGCATGAATTAATTTCTCTACTCAGTTGAGGTGTCACAGTTCCTTGAGGTACATGTCTGAGATAGTAGTGTCTAATTCCAAGAGGATCGGTCCAAAAGCCAACTCACTATATATAATTCCATGAGTATAGGTATTCTATAATTGATCTATGAAGACTCCCCCATTGTCTTCAACAATATGAGGAATTTGATTTTCAATCCACACACGCTTGCTACATACGTTTGGGGAGGCATGTTAGAGCAGATCAAATCTGATTATATATGAGTGTTTCATCCACAAGTATTAGATGAGATAGTTAGAGTAGATTAGGCAAATGGTTTATATTAGGATTACCATGTTTATCCTTATCTTTATCTTTTTACCCTGTTTATCTCTAAGTGCTTCATAGAAGCACTAATTATTGTTAATGAAGATTAATCGAGATTAATCATATCATTTATTTTATCAATCAATACAAATTCTAATTATAGAAAAAGCTAAAAGCTGATCTGGTTATTTCCAAATGGCCTTAATGGTTCACCATATCAATGCTCTCAAAATATGTTATTCAAAATACTCTATTCATAACAAACCAAACAATGACCATACTAGACATGAAACGCCAAACAAGAGAAATCCCACAGCTCTTCTTTATTAATATACAAATTTATATCTAACGATTAATTAAAGATATATAATGACTCTCCTCTCGTCGTCAGCAGAACCAGAGAAGCTCGTCGCATGCTCACAAGCGTTTAGTTTTGCAAGGAATCACCATTGAAGCCCCTCTGGAGGAAACCGACTTCGTTAAGGTGGCTAACGTCGCTCCATGTCTTGAATACACACTTCTTGTCTGAGAGATGAAGGACATTAATGGATGCATTGAGCACCTTCCCAGCCGATGGTTCCTGTGTCATGGCCATGTATATTGCTCTCAGAACACCCCCATGAGTCACAACTGTGACACGTTCGCCTGCAATGAAATTTGAGGGGTCAAGAATTTTATTTTTTTGAAATAAATGATTTTAGAGATCACAAGAAGACAGTGAAAAACAGAAGATAATTTTGTGTTCTACAGTTAGACATCTTTTGTGAGGACATAGTATACATTGGAAAGAGTCAATGTGGATATTGTAGACACTCAAGTAACATTCAAATGAGATCAATCAAATGTGAAAATATTAAAGTTAAAGGAATGATAAATGCAGTTGGGTGGCATATAGGTTCAATGGCAAAGAAGATGTTAAAGAGTGGGGATACCCTTGTGCTTTGAAGCAATTTCCTGGAGAGCAACAATGGACCTTTCACAGAGCTGATTAAAGCTCTCTCCTCCACCCTGGAAAAATAAAGAAAAACACAAAAGTACATATGAATTTCATTTTTGTCTGAAGTAGAAAAGGCAAATATTACTATAAGCATGTAATTCTCACAAAGATTTATCATGGCCTAATAGAGAGAAGAACAGAACACTTACTGGGATTTCTATGTCATTTTGAGGTGAAAAAAATGCAAGATAAGCCTCAGGTTCTTTCTCTTGAATCTCACTCCAAAACAATCCCTGCAAGCTCCCTACATGTCTTTCTTTTAATTCAGGCACCACAATGACCTGCAACAAAATATATGAAGACAGTTTCAATACATACAGTTATTATGGTATTTTCCAGATAAAATTTCAAAATCCAAGACATTGGACGATGACAACCAGGTTAAAAATTACAGTATCTATGAAATTTATTGTTTGGTGATTTTGTTTGAGTAAATTTTACTAAAATATTAAAATCAGAAGATTCATTGGGGGTGTCAATAACAATTATTTATATTAATTTGAATCAGAAAAAGAAAAAATAGAGTTGGGTACCTGATCATGGAAATGACACTCTTTGGCAATCATTTCTGCGGTGTCTTTGGCACGCTTGAGATCAGATGAATACACAGCTGTGGGTTTCCTCTCCTTTCCCAGCCTTTCGGCAATCTGCAAATTGCATATTATTAATATTAATCATAATATTAGTAATAATCCTGATGATGATGATGATAATAAGGGATTTGCTAGGCAATTTCACGGAAAGCCATTTCAGGTACGGCTGAGTTTTGCAGGAGAGAACAGTTAAATGAATAAGACAAAATCTGCTATAAAGTGAGCCGTGTAGCTGTTCTCTCATGCCAAGAGTCAGCTGCAAAATGGGTTTCTGCAAAATTGCTTAGCAAATCAAGAATAATAATAATAAGGGAATTGCTAGCTTCCATCGCAGAACTCACTTCGCGGATGGTCTGTTGCATGTTGATGCAGAACGTGCGGTGCGGATCAAATCTTTTATTTTTTATTTTCTATTTTCGTCATTTTATTTTTAGTATTTTTTTTGGGTGCCAAAACTTGTCTATTTAGCTTGATTTTGGTATTTTTAAAAAGGTTTTTCGATACTTATCTAAAGAGCCTAAGATTATGCGATTTGGACTTGATTTGGCTAAGTTATAGACAGTTTTAAAATATGGTAAGTGTCTATTATGGGATTACTATTTTAGGATTATCTTAGTCATATTTCTTGATTTTTTTTTGTTCCTTTAAATAGAAAATAGAGAATAATTGTTAGGCAAGTCTTTAGGGTTGCTATTCTTAAGTTTTGACTCTTTATATGATGTAATGGCATGAGGACAGAAGATAGATTGAATAAAGTTATCTTTGTGACATCTCTTGTGAAGAGAGCATTGGCTCTTTCACGTGGGTGAAGGAGCTTCGCTCCTTTCACTTGTTATATTAGAGTTCTTCTCTAAACCGTGGCATGAGTTTTCATACCCCACGAGATTATTTTAGTCGCTGCTTGTGTTGATCTCTATCTTGGTGTTGCCGCTACACGCACCATGCGTCACATGTCAGACCACCCACCTCGTGAATGGAGACAAAAGTAGTTGTCTTTATTCATGAGGTGGCTGGTTTGGCATGCGACAGACCAGTAGAGAAATGCCTTTTGCAATGGACCGTAGCAAATCCCTAATAATAATATAGGGGAGTGATAAGTCGACCCCATATATCTTAAATCGACCACCTATGTGTCTTTCTCTCTCCTCTTTCTCTCCGCAACCCAGAGGAGAGAGAAAGACACATTGGGTCGATTTAAGATATTTGGGGGTCAATTTATCACTGCCCTGATAATGATAATAATAATTATTATTATTATAATAATAATAATACTATTGGCATCTATACCACTCCGATGGATGTCCCTGGTAGATAAAAGGGTGAACAAATTATGATTATTATTATGGGAAATGATATCAGCACACCAACTTTTTGTTATGGGCACGCTCTAGATTGTTTTTTTCATTTTTAATCAGCTTGTAAGAGTTTTTTGGGAACCCTAATGACTGTTTAAGAGCTCTTTAACTACTAGAAGACAAGATAGGAGAGCGCCTTTATCAAAACATAGCTGTGTTGATATCATTTCTCTATATTATTTATTATTATTATAATATAAAATAAATAGATTCAGATCTTAACTGCGACTGCTTGCTTCCACCCGACCTCGTTCAGCTCCGATTCTAGCTGACCCTGTGCACATAAACAGAAAATGAATCTGAAAATTCCTTAGAAAAAAGAACATGAGCTCTTAATTAATTTTTATATCTTAAACAAGAAGAAATATAAAAATCACCAACCCAAAACCATAATTTTTTTGGAGATAACTTTTGCTAGTTAACAGCATCCATGAATATAATTTTTTTTTCTCTATTTAATTCGGGAGAAATTCAAAAGTGGGTACCACCAATTGGACAATCAATTTCAATTGAAAGTGAGGTCTGATATATGCATAAATATAAGCAATATATCAAACATAGGACCCATACCCATAACTGCTTACTTACAGCTATGCATGCATATCCACAAACAAATAATTGAATGTAAAAGCATTGTAAATCCTTCTAAAGACTTTCATTCCACTTTCTAGAGAAAGAGATTATTTTTGTGGCTCAATCTATTTTCTACCTGAATTCTACCAGAAGCATTCCATGTGGTCTCTCCATGACGGACGACAACAATCTCAGAAACATCATGCGGGATTTCAGCCTGGCATTCGGTATCGCTCGCAATGGCAACCATCGAGTTGATTCTGTTAATTGTTACCCATGAAAAAATAAATCAATAAGAGGCAAAATCGAAGATAATTGGAAAACATAAAATGGATCTAATTTTATTCATATTTAAGTAAAATTTATTTGTTGAGTTTGTTACAAGAAATATAAAACAACATTGATTTCTAAATTTTAGTCTCCTCTTAAAAATAGATCTCTACCCAGGTAAGATTATTTTTTAAGTGTGCAAAAATGGGTTTAAGAAATAAAATATAGTCCATGACATGAATCCTAAAAAAAAACTATGGAACTACCAAAAAATATTTTTGACAAATGTTAAAACTAAAAGCAATTTCTTTAATATTTAATGTGGCCGATTGATCAAAGTTTTTATAGACTAAAAATAAAATTTGAATTACAGGCTGCGGTATCGACTTGTCAAATAATTCTCATTTGTCCAGCCAATATATACCCCATTTCACAATGATTTTCCGTCCTCTATTCAATATTTCTTATTGAAATCCTAATTAAAAATTTACTATTTTTTATGTTCAAAATGTACAATAATGAACATGACGGAAAACAACGTTGGCCCACTCTATATATAGGAAATTTACCTAGTCCGCCAACAAGAAATAGAGTGGGCCAACGTTGTTTGGGTGATGCAAACCACTCATTTGATGGCCCTGACATAGATAGGGTGTGCCGCCCAAAAAGAAAAAGATAGGGTATGTAACCCACCCACCCCCCTCCCCCGCATGCCCCAGACCCCCACCACGTTGTTTGGGTGATTTAAACCACTCATTTGATGGGCCCTGACATAGATATGGTGTGCCCAAAACATCATCTCCATAGGATAATCTTAACCCTTCAATTTGTGGAGGTTAAAATGGACCAGTATAAACATCCACAAATCTATCCATTTTTAACCACAAATCGGATGATCCTAGGGAGACGATTATAGGGATTTGCTATGGACCATTGCAAAAGGCATTTCATGGACCGGCTGTTGCATGAGAGAGCAGCCACCTCAGATTAATTAAATGAATAAGTCAAAATTAATCTGAGCCTATGTGGCTGCCCTCTCATGCAACAGCCGGTCTATGAAACGCCATCTGCGATGGTCCCTAGCAAATCCCATACATACACACATAAAATACAAATGTATTTCGGTAATTACGTTTTTGACTATCACCCAACGAAAAATCCTATACAGATTGAAGTATACTTTGGTGCAGTGGGCATGGGAGAAGTCTCTATGGATGACAAGTTGGCCATGGAGAACTCCATTGAATCGCACGGTTTATTGTTACGTATATATGGTTACAAAGGATACTAGGCATGTTTCATAAAGAGAAATTAATTAAGGTAATTAAAGGGAAAATGCTTTGAATACATGGGTAATTTCCTATTTGTAGTAGCCATGTGTGTAATTTCCAATCTCGAGAGATATGAGTATCTCACACACTGCCATATGAGTTGGATCAGAAATCAAGGGTGGAGGGATTTTCTCTCCGCCCTTGTTTCTTGACGGTCGGGCACCATATAAAATCTCATGTATTCGATATGATACTTTAGTCCATATATGGACTCAACTTTAAAACAATTCATAACTCCAAAAAAAGCACACATCTACCAATATGTACATGGAAATGTAGACTTTATGACTCATAACACCACCCTCTTTTCCGGCATTTCCACACCCCTTTTCGTCTATTTTCTTAAAAATGATTCTATTTCTACTCCATTTGTTTGATTTTCCAGGAAAGAACAAAAAAAGGGTGGAAATGCTGAGAAATGGGGTGAAAATAACATTTGGCCTATACATATAATGTAGAGAGAGAGCAAGAGAGATGATAAGTCACTAGACTTACGATGGCTCATTAGAGAGTATGCAGGTTGCCATTTTAGAGAAGGCTTGAGAGAGAGAGAGAGAGAGAGAGAGAGAGAGAGAGAGAGAGAGAGAGAGAGAGAGAGAGAGAGAGAGAGAGAGAGAGTTTGATCTGTGAGGAAAAGAGGGGTTCAGTATCATTTATTTATAGATGGAGAAGGCCATTACCCACCGACCTCTATTATTGAGTTGGAATAATTGGGCCACACTACATTTCAATGTTTATTATAGTAACTTAATATATTTTTTAATTTTCCTCCATTATTGCTCAAGGAGGTGTTCTGAGAAAATTATTATCAGAAAATAGATTTTACCAAGAGTTTTGGAAGAACTTATAAGCAACCACATGTGTGTTGTCCAAAGTCATTAATTCAATAACGTGTACAGTAGTTACAAAACCCTTAAACTGTGGTGTAGGTTCCTTCAGTCATTCTTGTACATAATATATTTCGGCCACACTACATTTCAATGTTTATTATAGTAACTTAATATATTTTTTAATTTTCCTCCATTATTGCTCAAGGAGGTGTTCTGAGAAAATTATTATCAGAAAATAGATTTTACCAAGAGTTTTGGAAGAACTTATAAGCAACCACATGTGTGTTGTCCAAAGTCATTAATTCAATAACGTGTACAGTAGTTACAAAACCCTTAAACTGTGGTGTAGGTTCCTTCAGTCATTCTTGTACATAATATATTTCGGCCACACTACATTTCAATGTTTATTATAGTAACTTAATATATTTTTTAATTTTCCTCCATTATTGCTCAAGGAGGTGTTCTGAGAAAATTATTATCAGAAAATAGATTTTACCAAGAGTTTTGGAAGAACTTATAAGCAACCACATGTGTGTTGTCCAAAGTCATTAAGTCAATAACGTGTACAGTAGTTACAAAACCCTTAAACTGTGGTGTAGGTTCCTTCAGTCATTCTTGTACATAATAATAAAAAACAAGATTCCATGGCCACTTCTCAACTTATATTTGTTTTTCTCTTCTACCGACTCTATTTTCTAATATATAAGTATTTTTTTAAGGAAAAAAGTCTCTTAATAATAGCATTGTTTGTGTTAAGCAAAACAATGATTGTATTACATGGGCCCATTCCATGTGGAAATAATGTTCCCATCCAAGAATATTTTTGTGGATCACATAACCGACCTATTATCCGTTGGATGATTCTAGAACTTTGATCAAAGTGTGATGAAAACTACATTCTATACAATGTCTTTAAGCTTCATTATAAGAAAAAGATCAATGGCTAGGTAAAGATAAATAGTAATAGCATTTGCGAGTTTTCTCTCCCATAGGAAAATCTAAAATATATAGCAGATTTAAATTTTATTTGCAATTTTGTAAATTTTTTGAAACTAGTGTTGCTCACTTATTTAAATTCTTGTTTGGATATTTTAGGAACTCACTCAACAATTTGTAGACAAATTATATTGATTCAATCTCCAAAAGATATTGTGGGGCAGCTTACACATGGCAAGTTGCAAAGTACAATGAATCCGGGGTATCATTTCCAGAGAAATTATATGGTGGCCGCCCTTTACATATAAAGGGCGGAGAGAGAAAATATCAATCCGGGGAAAGTAAAAAAAGGGAGTTTGACCTGGATCAAAAATCAAGGGGGAGAGTTTTTCTCTCTCGGTTGAGTCACAAAACATTGAGTCAAAGTCATTAAATGACTAATAGCAATTTTTCTAATGCACCATTATATTGGGTTGAGATCTCACCGTTGTTGGATTAAGTGTTAGGATATACATTAAATAACTATATGATTAATCAGGTAGTTGGTTTAGAATAGAAAATGAATAATTCTACTAAATATCAAATATGATGATTTAATTTATATTTAATCATGAATAATGAAGTGAATTATAGGAGCAAAGCTATTTTTTTGTCGGTAATCTGGGAATGAACCTCCGACGTCAGGGTTGAAGAAGATAGTTTTTACCGACTGAGCTAGAGGCTCAGCCCCTTGTGGACCCCGATCCGAGAGAGGCGGGGGGACGGGCCCCCACGCGAGTCTCGGGATCATCCATGTGAAGGAGAGCTCCACCAAGGAACTCTCGAAAGAGTGCCCCTCACAGCATGAGCGGCGATGTCAAGTGAGATACCTCTCGATTCGGGGACCAGCCCGGATTCGAGACGCACCTTAAACAAAGAAAGAGTCGCCATCCAAGGAAGTAGGCCTTGGATCCCATGCTGTGCTCTGTCGCAACAGATAACCAGAGATATAAAAGGTCCGTGCCTGATGACGAATGGGGAAGGGGTTAGGCGCCCCCAATTCGCCCAAGTGCGAGCACCTGGTCTCTTATGCCATTTATTATTAACTTTGAAGAATTTTGGGCGAAAATCATGTGAAATGGGAACGAAGATCCCCGAGATAACGTCTAGCTAATCATGCATGTCTCGGAGATGAATAATAATCACACATAAAAGAAATGAAATAAGTGTCACCTAGGAGTAGCTAGATTCTGAGTGACAAGCCTAAAGAGCTAGATTGGTGTCTAAGTTCTGGTGGACAAACACATGCATGCTACAGCTAAGAGTATAGGATCTGTACATGAAAGTAAGAAAACACAGCAAAACACACAACACAACACGACTCCACACGACAAACTCTAAACTCTAATGCGATAATTGACTCGGACCAAGATGGCCATCCATCTTAGCTGCACTACGTATCCCGGCCTCGGGAAGAATCAGAGCCAACGTAGTTCGGCGACCTATGCTAAACTACAATGCCTAACCTTCTAGGACCGCTATCCTAGACTCGATCAACTAGGCCTGACTAGTTTTTAAAGCTTCTTGCGCCATTACTTAAGTTCGAGTGAATGGTAATTTTTAGGACTCCCTATATGCCCTAACTAATGCAAGTGGACCCTACACCCTATGTGTGACTAGGTTGTGCGTCCTAAGGAAAACCATGGGCTCTCTAAGCGCGTTCTAGTCTAGCCATCGGCTCGACTAAGTGTCTAACCGACCACGACCTGAGGCCTCCTAACTCTAGGGACACTCACACGACCAGACATGACAAATCCACAAGATCAGGACAGACTCCTAACTCTAAGACACCCCAAAAGTCTAGGACTGACTCCTAACTCTATGGGAAGATCTTTTGAAACCGATTTGCAAGGTCATTTTGAAGAAATTTTGTAGTTTTGGAAGGTTTTGAAGTTGTGAAAATTGTGAAAGTTGTGAGAAATATTTACAAAAATGGTGACTGAACTCAGGATGCCAGCAGCACGCCTGAGCTGCCTACGTACCCCTCAGCTAGGGATCAAGCCATCCGTAGTTCGGACTTGACTACTCCTAATGACTCGAGATTTTGAGATCTTTGATTTTTTAGATATTTTTTGAATTTTCAAGTGTTTTTTGAAATGTTTTAGTGTTTTTTGAAATTTTTGACATAAGAGGAACAAAATCCTATCATCATAAAGGGAGGACAGACTCCTGAATATCCCGCAAAGGTCGGACAGCATCCTATGCTTTGCGGGGGAAAAAGACAGAAACACGACTCTGCAAGGGTTGGACAGCATCCTATACCTTGCAAGAGCGGATAGAAGAACATGATCTGATGAAAGGTTGGATGAAATCCTAACCCCTATGATGATAGAATTGGATTCCTGAACAAGATGACTGACTCTCTAGACTAAGGACGGATTCCTATGCTAGTGGACTATCAAACCAAGATAAAGCTCACAAGTAATAAGGAAAAAGAGACCCTGTGCATATTTGGCAAAGGTAAAACACCCAGCCGGGCCGGACAGCTACCTAGCCCTAGGGTGCAACAAATGTGCAACCCAATACCCATAAGGGTAGGGGTATGCTGTCAAGCCGAGTAGGGTGTTCTCCCAAAACCAAACAATGCACAAAAGGGAGGTTTAGCAAGAGAATGAGACTGGGTAAGTCTCTTAGACACAGATGTAGGATAGAGAGAAATGCTAGCAAGACTGGGCAAGTCCCCTAAGCACCAGGATGGGCTCCAAGTAACCTTATCGTTGCCTAAACAATGATAAGAAAATGAGATAACTGACAGACCAAGTTGGTCTTCGACTAGAAGAGGGTTTAAGACCCGTGAGACTAGAGGTAGTCTCCTAGGGGTTGACTCAGGTTGATTCATTAATGAGACAGTGCCTGTCTCCAAAGATTTGGATCTAAAAGACTAGGCAAGTCTTTTGAGAAAATGGAATGCTATTTGGACTATGCAAGTCCCCCTAGAGATGGGCTTGAAATGACAAAGGAAAGAAACCTGAAAGACTTAAACAGTCTCATAAAATGAAGAAAAGATTAGAAGGGAAAACACTACTAGGACTATGCAAGCCCTCTAAAATAATGGGCTCGGGATGACTCCTTCATAGCCCGAGCCCTATGGAAATATGATAATAAAGGGGAAGCAGAAAAACAAAAGGAACCCCGAACTCTATAAGGATCCTAGAAGGGGAAAGAGACAAGAAATAGGGTCCAATTATGAATGAAATTGCGGGACTCATACAATACACATTCTCTAAAGGGAAAGAATAGGACAAATGCCGATCATATAGACGTCCCCACAATGATATCAACTGTTGGGTATGGATGAACTATTAGAGGTTTGATCCTATACACAAAGGGCGCTCGAATTGCCACTCTTAACGTACAAGAATTGAATCGAACGAGCTAGATTGAACATCTCCAACATCTGCTTATTTATTCGACCTATTAGGAATTTTTCATTTTATGGACATTACTTCCCCTTTGGTTGACTGAAAAGAGAATTGAATAGCACCTGGCACATGCAAATACAAGAATAGAAGCATCTTTTACTATTCCCACCCCTCCTGACTAAAGTCAATATGCTGGAAGTTAAACTAAGCAAATGAAACTGGATTAGCTAGCACGCAAACAAAATTGAGTACATGTTTAAGATAACTTGCTCTAACATTAACCGACGGAGCTCTCATAGCCCCCCCCCCCACAAAACATTCACATCTCATTCAAACACGGAAAATACATCTTTTAGGATAAATCACCTCAACATGCATTTGAGCAAACCTCTACTTTTCATGCATTGGCCAACTTAGCACGGTTCTCATTTCCAAATTGAAAAACACGACGAATCTCAAACCCCACCTATAATGATTTCAGTCATAGATTCTATGAGATGATCAAACAATTATTGAAGATGGTGTTTCACACCCCTACGAACGAAACTATTGAATTGTTGGATCCATCAAACAATTATTTTTAATTAATTCCCAATTGGTTATTCGCATTCGAGTTCATGCATTATGTTTGGCTCATCATCCTCACTAGTTCGAATCATTTTGGAATTGGCAATCGTGATCCCAAGTATTGATGGAAACCCAAGAGGGAGGGTGAATTGGGTCCAAAAACTTTGCCAAAAATATTGCAGAATTAAAACTATTTGGCAAAATAAATTTTAAAGCACAAATGAAAACAAACCACAAATGCACAAAAGAGAGAGAGAGAGAGAGAAAGAGTGCACCCGAGATTTATAGTGGTTCAGTCATGACCAAGGACCTACTCTACTCCACCAAGACTTCTTGGTGATTTCACTACGGATTCCCTCAACAGAGGGGAATCAACCCAATTACAAAGATATGAGAGAGGCACCAATCAAGGTTTAATCACTCCTTAAGATATTCCAATCAAATTTTAGAGTGGCTCTGTCTCGCAAGACTCGCCAACCCGGAGAAAGCTCCACGTCTCCAACACTCGCTCTTGAGATGGCTACATGCGTCTCGCTCTGTGGAGATAGCTATTACGTCTCCACCACACTCACCAAATACAATGTTCTCAAATCAAGAAAGAAAACAAATCCCTTTAAAGAGGGTTACAATGTGGAAATGATGTACAAATCAAGCATATGCCCAATTCTTTGCTCAAGATATGTGAGAGGCATCAATCAAGGTTTAATCACTCCTTAAGATATTCCAAATAAGTTTTAGAGTGTCTTGGATCACTTGGAATGAATGGAAAACATATATATAGTGTAAACCCAAAACTAGTCATTTTATGGGCAAAACAGTAATTCCAATGAAGTTGCCAAAACTAGCCGTTACAACTCCAAAGGATAGATTTTTTGACCGCAGCAGTCGACTAGGCTTGACTAGTCGGCTGGCCAAAGGGTCTGTGGCTTTATATAAAAAATTTATACTAGCCGCTCTAGTCGACTGGAGGGTCCAGTCAACTGGCCCAAACCTGGGCCACATTGAGTTTTTCGAACAGATCCTATCGGTAGTCGGCTGGACGGGGTCCAGATGACTGGCCCGCAATGAAAAAACCATCAGTTGAAAAACAGATTAAATGGCCAGTCGGCTTGAGGGATCTAGTCGGCTGGCCCTGCCAATTTGGCACATTTCAAGCTAAATGATATTCAATCTATGGGGTGTGTTCTCTACGCCTTGTCCCACTTAGTTTATCATGTTTAGGGACTCTTTTAACTTATGTTTAGTGCCTCAAACAACCTCAAATAAGAATGGACAATTACAATCTAATTTTGACTTGAACACTACTTGATCTTCACTTTATCTTCAAAACTTCAAGTCCACCGTGCTTCTTGGATCCCCTAGCCTTGTGGCACATCAAAATCAATCCAAGTTAGTTGTATTGCCTTCATCCAAGCTTCCTTGATTGGACACTAATGAGATCTACAACTTATTCAACAAAAAACACATTAGTGATACAAAATCACTTGTGTATGGAATCATTAAAACAAGAAGGGAATGCCAAGGTGGGAACCATTGGGCTTACAGCAATCTTGAAAGATTCAATGCTAATTGGCTTTGTCAAATGTTTGGAAAGGTTTACCAATTGACATACTCATTTTGGTGCAAAACTATTCCCATTATTTACCATTGATTTCATGAAAATCTTTGAATCCAAACTATCTGCTCACATTTCTTTTGTTATTTAAAGAGAAAAGACATTTTATCTTTTACAATTTGATTAAATGAAAAGCCAAAGAGTAATTCAAAATTACAACTTGTTTGGCATTTTGTGGACTTTCTCTTCTAGTGGCACACTTGTGCTTTTTCTAACTTTATTAAATTTTAACCCAAATTTGAATCTCCCTCCAATCCTTCTAAAGTAATGTGAAGTTATTTAGTCCCACATTGGAAGTATGAGGAGAGAAGAATGGGAATATATATATATATATATATATATATATATATATATATATATATATGAGGAAACTGTTGGTGAGCTTAAGCTCACCAAACTTATGGTGAGCTAGCTTGCCCAATCACATGGGGGCCCACTTTGTTAGGATGATCCAAACCATTCATTTGAAAGTCCCTTACATAGATGGGGGGTGTACCAAAAATCAGCTCCATAGGATCATCCTAACCCCTCCATTTGTGGAGGACAAAAATGGACAGACACAAATCTGCCCCATTTTTGTCCTCCACAAATGGAGGGGTTAGGATGATCCTATGGAGCTGATTTTTGGTACACCCCCCATCTATGTAAGGGACGTTCAAATGAATGGTTTGGATCATCCTAACAAAGTGGGCCCCCATGTGATTGGGCAAGCTAGCTCACCATAAGTTTGGTAATATATATATATATATATATATATATAGTTCCACTATTCTTGTCTTGTGGATGAGAAGAGGAAAATGGGGTCCTACGCTCATGAGCCACCAAGTGGACCCGGTGAGCTTTTGTCTATGAAACACACGCGCCGCCCTACCCAGCTCGGTGTGGCCCGAAGCTTTTTTCCTTCCCTTTATTTCTTTTTCTCTTTGTCCACTCTTAACTTCACCGTTTTCATCTTTTTCTCTCTTAACGTTACCATTAATAGGAGAAGAACCTTGCCGTTAATTTGGTGTTTAACGTCGACGTTATAGTGAGTATATAAGTCAATGCTAAAGGCATCTTTTGCGTCGACGTTAAAGAGGTAAGGTCATTAACGTCGTTGTTATTTCCTTTATTATTTTACCATTCGAGGTTATCTCTTCTTATCGTTTTAGATACGGTTTCTAGGTAAGTTTAGTGGACCATTTGGAAACGTCTTTTGCGTATTAAGGGCTGCGACGTTTCGCATGATTTAGGTCTTTTTGTTTTCAATAAAAATCAGTTCGAAAGGTATCTAGGCTGCATGAGTGCACATCCCTAGAGCGAGAATTGATGTACCCTGGAAGCATACGCCATTCTGCCCATTTGCATCGTTGATTCGAAATAGTGGGGGCAAGATTTGCCTTTATGAGAGCAAATACAAATTTGTGCCTCAACTCTATTAGTGACATCTTTCTCTGTTTTGTTTACAGTTTATGCATGCTAGATTATTGCTATTTTGCCTTTCTGTTTCATCGTCTGCGACACTTCAATATTACGGTATACATCAAATCCCAAAAGTACAGTTTATACACACCACCTCTGACAATTTTAAGGCAAATCTTTATTTATTTTCAGGATTTTGTTTTCTGAAATTGAAACATCATGTCTTCAAAAACTGAGACACCTGAAAAATTCCTTGGATTAGATTTTGGTAGATGGCAAGAGAAGATGCGGTTATTCTTGACTTTCCTAAACCTAGATTATATTCTACATGAACAAAGTCTATTAGAAAAATGAGGAAGAACGAAAAGAATCCTTCTCTTGGAGAAAAGGAAAAGAGATAATTATCTCTGTAATCAATTGTTTGATGTGTTCTTTAGGATTGAATCAGCCAAAGAGTTGTGGGAAACTATAGAACAGAAATACCTTGTAGAAGCGGCTGGTTCTGAGGAACATTTGATTGGAAAATATTTTAAGTATCAAATGATAGATGAAAGATCATTAATGGATCAATTTAATGAGATCCCAAAACTTGTTTCTAGCATACATGCAAGGAGATTCAAGATAGATGAGCAAATCCAAATTGGTGTCATTATCGAGAAACTTCCACCATCATGCGAAATATTCTAAGACACACTTTTACATGATAGTAATGATTATTCTCTTCTGGACCTGTATGTGTTCTTTAGAGCTGAAGAGGAAAATTGGTTTAGAAAGCAAGAATCAAAGTCTTATGAGTTTAACTCTAAGGCAAACCTGATCGTGTCTTCACATGGAAAGAAGCCATTTTTCAAAACCATATCTGAATCGCTAAAGAATCTTTTTAAGAACAACAACTAGATTTCAAGAAAAAGAGTAACTGCTATACATGTGGAAAAGCAAGTCATAATGCCAAGAATTGAAGACTGGATAATAAAAAGAAGAACCCACAAGGAGAAAAGTGGCTCTGGCAAATGTGGCTGAAGATCAGTATCTGTCAGTGTAGACACCCCCATTTTGCTCGACTTTAATCAACAAAAAAGTTAGTGTTTTTCTATCTGTTTTCCAGTGTTTTCTATTTCCGTGTCCGTCTTTTATATTTTCTCAATCTTTTCGATCATTTCCGCCATGTTTTGCATTTTCTCGCCAAGTGTTGAGAATGGTTATTCACAAGAATCCAAACCAGAGAGAATTTTGACCCATTTGGTGGGCCCACATTGAGCATTTTGATTAGATTTGGACCAAGCAAGTTGGCCTATGTAAGAGAAATTCAAGTTATCTGTGGAGTTTACCATGGTTTTCAAAGATCGCCCAACATTCAAGACGACTTTTATGGGAAAAATAAGTTTGCCCAACATGGAATGGGGCCCACATTATGATGATCTAAGCCACTCACTCATAGCCCATCAATTGAACGGTTTGGAACGATCTAGGGGGCGTGGCTAAAATGTCCAAATAAATGAACGGATAAGATGATCCTCTTGAGTGCAACTTATCTACAATAAGATTCACCAAATGAAAGGTTCAGATCACCATATGGTGCTAGCTTTTGGAACACACTCTACTTGCATTAAGGCCAGCATCCAATGAACAGTTAAGATCATCTCATAGAATTGATTTAGGGGAGCGCAACTAATTTACATAGTGGCCCGTCAATTGGACAGTTAGGATCATCTCATGGAATTGGATGATTTGGATCAACTTTGAGTCTTACATTTTATTTCTAAGTGTAATCCACCATTGTCTTGAAAATTGAACTTTAGATGAATAGGGAATTCGGTTAATAAATAAATGGGGTGCGCTAAAATACAAATCATATAATATGTATGTAAAACGGAATCCTGGACTACGTGAGAGCGCCACGTGTCACCCCTCCTAAAAAACGTAAAACTCTCTCTAGAAAGTGATATATTTGGATTGTAGAGAAAATCTCTCAATATCCCACGTTTTTAGCAAAGCTGTTTCTGTTACTCAATATACCGGGTATATTAGCAAAATTGTTTCTATTTCTTGTAGAAAAAATCACCAATATGTCCCATGATTTTAGCAACATTCTTTCTATCTCTCAATATCCTATATTGGCAAAAATTACACGATGTGGGTGTGCCACGTGGCATCCCTTCTATACCCCGTTTCCTCCATACTGTTTCCTCACAGATTCACGGTTAGAAAAAATAGGAAATTAGCTGATCTTTTGCCAAAATATTCTACGGAATAAATTCATTCTCTTCCCAAATATAACGTTTCCTCTTTACTTTTTGAAAATAAAGGATTTCTTTCCATAATTTTATCATTATCTTTTAACTAATATTTAGAAGTTTAGGATTCTAGGATTTCTTTAGTTTTCTTTTGATTGGTGGGTTTAGTAGTTACTTATGTTAGGAGTCTTTATGGAGATTCTTTACCGGACGATGGGAACATAGGAACCTTTTTTTGTAGAAATGAATTGGAATTCTCACAATTGAGATCTTACGCAAATTTCCTTTCTTCTCTTCTTCATGTATTACGGTTTTGGGACCATTTACATGTGTTTTTAGACGATTTTTTTTATCTTGCATCACATTTTTTTCCTGACTCTTTGGCTATTTAATAATTGAAAAATGCTTTTTTGCAAGGATAAAAAATCCTACAAATGTTCTATGGTCTATTCGAATCTGCACACAATATTTTGGTTGTATAAGTTTCTCCTAAATTTTTGAGGTATTGTTTTCTATATTTTGTTATTTATTAATGATGTTTGCTTTGACTAATGTACCTGTGCTTTGACTATTGTTTACTCCTCCACCCGGGTGAATCCGGGGGTGGAGGAGTAATCAGAGACCATAATGCAAAAATCATCCTCGCATTTTCCCTATACTACGAGATCGGATCCAACATGGTGGCCGAATCTCGTGCTCTCTTGGATGGGCTTAGATGCTGCTCGGCATTTAAAGTGCCCAAGATAATAGTTGAATCGGACAGTAAAGTTTTAATTGACCTCATCCTCAGCAAAGGTCAAATCCCCTGGGCCATCCAATACCTCTGGAAAGAGATTCAAAATCTTCTTGCTATCCTCTCCCCTAGCTACCAACACCAATATCGAGAAGGCAATTCTGTAGCTGACTCCCTCGCCAACTTCAGATGCTCCTCCAAGAACAACCTCTTCTACTCCTCCAGGGCAAATTTGCCTCGCCATTCCAGAGGGGCTGCTAGATGTGATGCTGCCGGCCTCCCTAACATCAGACCTTCCACCAAGGTATGCAGAAGAATCCACTAGGATTTGTGCTCCCTGTAATTTGGTGCCTCGGGCTGCTTTTTCGCCCCTCCCTCTAGCCCAATTTTGGTTATTTGGTTGCTAGCATTTTCTATTTGTAATCCTCCAGGCTAGTTGGCTCTGCCTCCTTTGTATTGACTGACTCTTTTTATTTATTCTTGGCGGTCCGCCCCGGGGCTGTTCAATTTCCGGGTTAAAAAAAAAAAAAAAAAATGTACCTGTGCTTCTTATGTTTGTTCTTTGCATCCTTTTTTTTTACATTATATTTTTTATTGTGAAATTTTGGATCCATTATATAGAAAAAATATGCTCGTTACCACTGTTTGGAAGTTGGCATTAAAAAATAAATATTGTTTGGAAGTCCGGTGACATTTGTAAAACCCATATTCTCTGAGCTTTTTCCATTTATAAGGTGACCTTTATGTTCTGTATATAAATGTAGTTACATTCTAATTTTCCTTTTCCCTTGAGTAACCTGATTCTTCTTATCTATGTTCTCTATGTATTACTTGATCTTACTGATTTTTGTTGGTTGATTTAGAAACAACAGCAAGACGAATTGGAATTCGGTTGGACATCCCATGAAATCCAAGTGAAGTTAGCTTAGTGCCATGATGAGGTAACATATCTCATTTCTATTTGACTGCTTTCCATTTATAAGGTCACCTTTACGCTAGCTTGAATTGAAATTTTGTACACAACGATTTTTTAGGTTGTTAAACCAATTATTATTTGCGATTTCTACAAGGTAGTTTAAGGAGTTTTGGTTGTTTCTTTGTCAGCCTTTTATGTTTCAGTTCATCACTTTTTTCCATGAAAATAAACAAGGTATGTTTTTCCAGTTTTTGATAGCAATCCCTTCTTGGCTTCTTCAATTGTATTAGGAATTAGGATATAGATGATCAATTAATAGTGAATACCTATATACTTTTATGAACTGTACTTTCAAATGTTCCATGAAAATGCTTATTAACATTTTAGTCTCTTATGGCCTCTGAAGTTTTAACAAGCTATGGAGGAATAGTTCTCCAATCTTACACCAAGTGATATATGGTTTCATGATTTCAGCCAATGTCGTAGTTTCCTGATTACTTAATATCTTTATGTACAAGGTTATAATAAGATGATGTGAATTACTGGCTTCTTAGCATTTTAGTCTCTTAAGGATTTTGAAGTTTTAACAAGCTATGGAAGTATATGTTGACTTTTATTTCTTTAAAAGTTCTTTGTAATTCATAATTACAAATGAGATTTTATTTGTCTTTTTGTGGTTTGTCCTTTAGAACTTACTTTATACTTTTGAAAGTCTCTTCCAAATTTTGAACTTACCTCAAAATCTGAACTTCCCTCCAAATGGGCTAAAGTCATGTGGAAAACCTTTAGTCCTAGATGGGAAGATTGAGAAGAAGAGAGTGGGCATATATATACTTCCACTATCTTTTGTCTTGTGAATAAGAAAGAGAAAAATGGGAGTCCCTCCCGCATGAGCCGACGGGTGGCTCGGTAGGCTAGACCATATCACACACACGCGCGTGTGGGTCCAAAGCCTTTTTTTCTTTTATTTTATTTTTCTTCCTCTTTTATTAATTATTTACACCTTTTGTTTTATCTTAACTCTTTATTACCGTTTAAGATACGGTGTAATCGTGGTTTTTAGTGACCGTTTGGGAAATGTCTCTCACGCACTAAAAGAATGCGACGTTTCACCCCAACGTGTCTTTTGACTTTCTTTAAATCGGAATTGGGAAAACAGAAAAGGTATCCTTAGCGGACTCTTCTTCGTGTATTACGGTTTTGGGACTAACTACAAAGAATATGTTTAATGTTTTGTGTACAACTGCAGCAACAATATGTCTGCACATTTGGGTTTTATATTTTATCTTTCATGACAAGGGTAGTTCTTTTGTTTTTGGTCAATGTGTTGCTTCTTTTGGCGATTTCCATTGTTAGATCATGATTTTGGACCATCATTTGTTCATATGCAGTGTTCTGAGACATTGTGGTATATCTATGGATCATAATTACAATGTGGTATATTATCTTTTTTGTCTTTGTCATGAACATGACTGTTATTGGTTGTTATTGTCAATGTAATTTTAACTTCATCAATCCGAGTGTTGATCTTAATAAATTCAAGTTCCCAACTACATTGGTGGCTATATCATAATGGGCAAATCCAATGTTAGTTGTGGTAGAGCTAAAACAATTAGGTTTGCTTGCTTCATATAATTCATCGAAGTACTTTAATTTGGTAGATGGGATGGCATACTAGGATGTGCATTGTATTCTTTTGTAGGAGTGTTGATTTTAGTTAATTCAATTGGCTACAGCATTTGTGACTCAACCTGATGGGCAAATTCAATGTTAATTGTGGTAGAGCTAAAACAATTAGGTTTGATTCGTTCGAGGATGTGATTAGTAATTTGTAGGATTTCATATGTACTATAGCTTCAAAAAATTTCGTCTCTAAAATCTGTTCAGTATATATAGTTTATTCTTCTCACAAATATCCTTATGATTCGACCATGTCAGTATTCGCTAAGGACATTTCTATCATTGTGTTTCCTTTTACTTGAAATCAATATGGTGTGGCTTATATTCATCCTTGAAAGCCTTAAAAACATTTCAATTAGTCTCTAAAGGTAGAGGTTTGAAGCACCCCTTCTATTCAACGTTTCCTTTCCTCTTACGATTCTCAAAACATTTCTATTTATGGGAAGGTCCTTAATCTTCAACAAAAAGATTTCAAATAGGCAATAAAAAATTCCCATTATCACACGTTAATAGGAGGGGATTTGATTCTCTCACGTTAATCTGAGTTCATATTGTCGGATGGTTCTTACAATATCAGGAAAAAATTTCCTAATTATCACACTTTAATAGGAGTTCATGAATTGTTTCCTACAAGAAGTTGCCTTATTAGAAACCTTGCTTACATCCTACAATATCTCCCTGTGCATCGCACAGGTCTGTAACTAGTTTTAGTGATAAAAGAAATCTGGTAAAAATTAATGGGCCCAACATTAATTTGTTAGAGTATTTGAATGTGGCAAGCCCCTACCCGAGTATACTAGGACCGAACCACCCAATTTTAAGGTAAAAAGCTCAATCCGAATTCCCAAAAAATCAACCCGAGTTACACCCCCAAATGGACCATGCAGGGTAAGCACTTACCCATGTTGATCCGAACCATTCCTTTAGTGGGTAAATGGTATGCCGAGATGGACTATATTACTATTACTACCCCATGGGATGATCCGAAGCTTTCAACTAAAGTTCCCAACCATTAATTTTTTTTAAATGTGTTCCCACCCATGTTGAGGTGTACTGTCCACACCAAAGAATGATCTCACTCACTACCTTTCTCTCTCTATCTACATTAGAACGGGTGGCTTAGGGAAGACACATGGCCAAATATATCACTTTCCTATTCAAATAAAAGTGGGGCCCATCAATGCTTAGGAATTCGGATATATATGGAGAGTGATCGTCGGTCAATATAAAAGTCATTTATTCTTATCCTAAATAGTAACATAAATAAGGGAAGCACTCATGATTTTGTGGTGGGACCGACTGTTTGGGTATATTTTGGAAATTTTAAATGAATTAAGCCGTTAGTGTTAATCATAAAAGAGCAAAATTTTTGGGTTTTGTTTAGGGAAATGATATATCCGCCCATTTTGATCACCAGGAACACCCCCTCTCAGTGTATCAGTGGCTAAAGAGGGGCTGTTGTACTTATGTCAGATGAATTCAATGCCCCTGATTGCCACAAACACTGACAGGGGTGTTCCTAGTGATCAAAAGGGGCGGATATATCACTTCACTTTTTTATCCTTATCTCTCTCTCTCTCTCAATTCTTTGTCAACCACTAACGTGTAATCACAAAATGAGCCATGAAATCCATGCATGTGATGGGACGACCACAAATTACACCTCATATCTTGAAGTAATAGGGCCCACTATTTGTTCCCACATGCTCCAACTAAACAATGCAAAAGGTGGGGCCACCATTTTACACCTCATGCCTAAGATTGGGCCCACCATTTCTAAACCAGATATATTCCACGTTGGCCCATTATTTTTACATCATATAATTGATGGTGGGGCCAATTAATTTTTGAAGCCATTATTTTGCAACGTATATGTGACTCGGATGGAAGGATTTTTGTATCTTGAGATACATCAAGAAAAATATTACATTAGAGATACTGTGTGGTGAGAGAGGTTACGTAAGTTGGAGGAGATAAGGAGAGGTAATCAGTTGAGATAAATTAGGAAAATATAAGGAGAAAGAGACCAAATAAAATTAGCTCTCTTAATATTTTTATTCAAAGAGATACGGTCTCTCCTCTTTTCTATCCGTCTTTTTTATAGAACCAACTTGGACCCCACGATTTTCATCTCTCTCTTCTCATCAGTTTTAACAAGTAAAGAATAGTAAGATGGGTGAATTGCTGATAATGACGAGAGAAAAAGTGAGTCGAAGGAAACCCCTTCCACATCTACTACCACCGACTCTCTCATCCAAAGTATCGTCAAAACCTCTCATTCTCGACAAAAAGAAAAACCTTGCTGTCTTTATAGTGGCCGGGTTGTTCTCTCTCACTTTAAAAAAACAAAACCCGTGGCTCTATCTCTCTCACGATTGTCTTTTGTGGCCGAGACCCTTGTGGGCTGGGATTTCATTGATAGGTTGAATTTTTGGTGGATCCTCTTCTATTAAAAAAAAACAGTCTCTCTCTCTCTCTCTCTTCATGATCCCCATCTCGCGGTTTTTAATTTCTCTCCCTCCTTCTCTTAAAAAAGAAAAAGTATTGGACAACGCTAGATTCTATACCGGCGAACTCTTTCAGCCTCTCGTGCTCTCGGTTTTTGATCGGATCGTCACTGAAGGTAGGTGCTCTATTCTCAGATTTTTCTGGAATTTTTCTGTATTTTTTATTTCTTTTTCGCATAATTTTAGTATTTAATAGAAATATGCTTATTTGATTCAATATTGCATTGGTTGGCTTATAATTATGTTTTACATGGGTGTTTTACGTCCGATTCGTCTCAAAATTTAATATGAGGCTATATTTAGTTAGTTTGAAAGAACTATTGGATCGGATCGGACGTTAGATCTAAGGATTTGGGGAATTTAAATGAAGTTTGAGATTTAAATGAAATTAATGGGCTAGATATTCGGAAATTGCTTAAAATAGCTATCTTAGGATGATGTTTTTCTCAAAATATTATATTTTTATCGTGTTAATAACATAAGAACAATGTTGGAAAACATGTCCCAAAGTCATAATTTTCCCACAAATCAAGTTTAAAAAATAAAAAACCCTTAAAAGATGGATAAAAAGTCAACCTGTGCAAGATCCAACGGCTAGTTTTTAGAGCTGCGGGCGGTCGACCGAGGCACGGCGGTCTCCCGCCCTTATCGAGCTCTCCTTTTTAATTTCAAATTTCATACCGGCGCGGTCGACTGAACCTATGGCGGTCGCCAGGCGAGGGCAATCTGTTTTGAATAAAATTTGGCTAAAAAACACTATCGGGGTCGAACGGACCATCGCGGTCGTCTGCCAAGACCAACCTGGATGTTTTCTGGATTTCTGGAAAATAAATCCGCGGTAGACTAGATTGGCTCGGTCGACCGGCCTGATAAATTTCGAGATGTCCTGGAATTCCAGGTACCATCCCTCAATTGCCCGACATAGCCCGGTCAACTGGCCCTATGTGAAATTCCATTTTAACTTTAAAATTCAGGGGCTTTAGGCCATGGTCTTCGGGCTTTAATCCTAGGTTTTCAAACACATTTTTGGGTGTATGTATGGTTTTCAAAGATTTAAAAACTTAAGTATAAAAACCATTTGAAAACCTTTGAAAGTGCAATTTACAAAATATCAAGAGGACTCTATATACATTCTAAAATGATATCGTTGAGTTTTCTTGGAATGTATTCGCTCCTTTGCACTTCCTTGGACTTCTTCGGCTTGAGTGAACATCTTGAACTTGATTCGGCTCTAATGATTTCTCCTCCAATCTTCAATACATGTTGAAAGGTGCATGAGGTGTAGGGCTGTGCATTCGGTTTTAACCGAACCGATTTTCCAAAAAAAAAAACCGAACCGAAATATTTCGGTTATGTGGAAATAGTAACCGAAACCGAACCGAAATACTTGTCTACCGAAAATAACCGAAACCGAAATTCCATTTCGGTTTTTCGCTTAATTCGGTTATAACCGAAGTATGGGGAGCACAAAATTTTTAGGCATTTGTTGATTGTTGTAACCTTGTAAGGACAATTGCATACTCTCAAGTCTCAATTGCGGAAAGCATTTGGTGGGCCGGTTGTTGCAAGTTTGCAACTTGTAAGAGAGCAGCCGCTTGGCCCTGTTCAAAAGTGAAGTAAAGAAGACAAAATATGGTGTAATTAACACAAAATATGTTGAAAGGTCAGCCTATGTGTGACTGTGTGAGTGTGTGACTGCACTGAATGAGTGAATGGGAATTATGAATTTATGGGATGCCTGTAATTCTGTAAATGAGCAGCCAGTCAGCCACTTCAATTTTCAAATGGGATGCTCCTATGAAAGTTCAGAAATTTCAGAAATATAACTATTGCAGAATTGTAACTGACATGGGAATATGGGATGCCTGTGATTCTGTATTTCTGTGAAAGTGTGATTTGTGAATGGGATAACTCATGCCTGTGAATAAGTGAATGAGTGAATTTGTGATTGCACTGAAATACTGAATGGGATGCCTCATGCCTGTAAATGATTACATGTGCAGGGCAGCCAGTCAGCCACATGCCCACATCAATTTTCAAATGGGATGCTACTAACTTATACCCTATAATCCTATATGAAATTTCAGAATTTTCAGAAATATAACTAATTGCAGAATTGTAACAGAGTCAACTGACAATCTTACATGAGATACCTGTGAAACTGTGAAAGTGTCATGCCTGTGACTCAGTGAATGAGTGAATTTGTGAATGCACTGAAATAGTGAAATACCATTTCAGATGCCTTTAGGCTGTAAATGATTAAATGAGCAGGGCAGCTACAAGTCCACAACCTCATGCCTGTGAATCAGTGAATGAGTGAATTTGTGAATGCTCTGAAAATTGAAATATTGAATGGGATGCTAGTAAAATTTGAGAATATTCAAATGGGATGCTACAACTTATAGGCTTATAGCTTATGTGAATGAGCAGCCACTTCAAATTGGATGCTACAACTCTAAGACTACAAGCCTATAAGTATACAACAATTTAGAACTAAATTCAAATGAAATGCCACATGCCACAGCCCAGTAGCCAACAGAAGTTGCAGAACAGTGGTTATGAGTTACCAATGCTAATTGCAACAACCAAGTAGCCAACAGAATAGTGGTTATCAGTTACCAATGCTAATTGCAACAGCCAAGTAGCCAACAGAACAGTGGTTATGAGTTATGAAAACATATAAAATGCTTTGACAATTCACATTGTCATGATGATTCAGCCAACTAGCCAACACTCAATAGACAACAGCCAACAACAGTTACATAACAGTGGTTATGAGTGCATGATATAAATAAAGAGCATATAAAAATATAAAATGCCACCAAGGGTCCAATGGCCAAGGCCACCACTACCAAGTCACCGACAATAAGTTTACATCAAAATCCACCTCCAAAAGATATAAATAAAGAGTCATGCACCACACCACCACCTATCTAACAAAAGTACATAAGTCATAAGTGGGCTAAAAAGAGTTTGAGAGTTGAAAGTGCTACTTACTACTTACCTACTTTCATAGCAATAGTACTCCCAATACACACGAGAATAATACCAACCATAACAGCAAGTGGCAAAGTAGAATTTGAGGGTTTGTCATCCTCACGAGAGTGGTCCGAGTGGATCTCCTCACGAGAGTGGATCTCCTCTTTGACATCGTCACCATTGCGTTGTAAGAACGCTTTCATTGCCTCTTCTGCCTCTTCCCTTCTATTGTAGGACTTGTGACATGCTCCACTATACCCGTTGACACTCACATGGCATTCATGCCAATTATAAAAAATGGCGATGTGCCTTCCCTTAAAAACTACATAATACTTCTTTTTAGCCATTAACCTGATCAAAATATTGAAAAGGCAATTTTTTTTGCTATAAGTATATAACCTGGCATAGTGACATACGATACGACTATACGAGGAGAAATATCAAATATGAAATATACAATTAATAAGTGGGAAACAAAGATTTAAAGAGAACTACACAAACCTCAATATTGCAATATAGTCTTTGAATCAAAGATCAATAGTTCAAGATACGTCTCCAATATGTGGAAATTCTGAAAAAAAGAGAATATGAATATAAGTATATAACAAACATCAAGTTGCAAGACTAGGAAAAAGATAAAACAACCCCAAAAATTCAACAAAAATTATAAATATTACCACTTTCAAAAGATTCAAGATCCTCTAAAGATTCTTCAATGTTAACCGGCAGTGATGATGATCGAAGCCAATCTTGAGTACATATAAGAGCTTGTACGATCTTAGGAGTTAATGAACTCCTAAATACATCAAGAATGCGTCCCCCCATGCTAAATGCTGATTCTGAAGCAACGGTGGAGATGGAAACCGCCAACACACTCCTGGCCATTAGTGACAAGATCGGAAATCTAGGAGTATGAAGTTTCCACCACCCTAAAATATCAAACTCCTCGGTAGTTTCGCCTTCGGTATCTTCACCTAAATATCTATCCAATTCCGTTTTATTATCCCCACCTCCGCTTTCAATCTTGTGCTTTTTATACTTTTCATGAAGCATCTTTCTCACATGTTGTTTTGGTTGTTGCATTTGTGAGGTTTTAGCATTGCCACTTGAACTTGATTGCCCCAACTGTACTTCTTTCTCATGAGTTATGTTGGCGGTATTCTTATTATTCAACTCATTAAACATTTCAACTGTAGCATCATACACATTTTCCCCCAACTCTTTGCCTATATCATTTCCGTACATATCAACGAGAGGAAACTTCACAAAATCCAACTTGTGACGCGGGTCAAGAACAACCGCGATATAAATTAGCTTATTCATCTTATCAATATCACCCCAATATTTGTCATACTTCTCTTTCATTCTCATTCCCATCATTACCAACTTATAGTCATCACTCTCGATCCATTGTTGCAAATGCATTTCAACCTCACTAATTTCATGAAATAGAGTGTTCGATGTAATGTACAATGATCCTGAATCACGTATAGTGAGATCATAGAAGCTTTGAAGCAAGACTGCCATCCTCCTAACATTCTCCCCATCTTCATGATCGGGGTTTCTAACCCCTTTCAAACCTATCAAATGCTTTTTCAAACTTCTCAGCAGCATTTAACATCAAATAAGTCGAGTTCTATCTAGTGGAAACATCCAGACACAACGAACTTTTGCTTTGAATCCTTTCATTGTCAACACACTCTTTGAAGAGTTTCAACCTAGCTGGCGAACTCCTCACATATCTAACCACCGCCCTTACACGATCAACAGAAATTTCAACTTCTTTCAAGCCATCACAAACCACCAAATTAATTATGTGTGCAATACATCTCATATGGAGATATTTTCCTTGCAAAACACTAGTTCCCCAATTGACAATTTGTCTTCTCAAGTATGAAACCGCTACGTCGTTTGAACTTGCATTGTCCACAATAATAGTGAATACTTTATCAATCCCCCAATCCAACAAACACTTTTCAATCGCCCTACCTATAGCCTCTCCTTTGTGACTTGAAATTGGACAAAAGTTGATTATTTTTTTGTGCAATTTCCAATCACTGTCTATGTAATTCATTGTGAGACACATGTAGTTGATTCTTTGCAAAGACGACCATGTGTCTGTAGTGAGACAAACCATTTGAGACGAATGTTTAAAAAACCTTCTCATCTTCACCCTCTCATCTAAGTAGAACTGAAAGCAATCCCTCGTAACCGTCCTACGTGACGGAATACGAAATCGAGGACATGCAACTGACATTAACTCTTTAAACCCTTCCTTCTCAACAAACTTGAATGGAAGCTCATCAACAATTATCATACGAGTTACAACTTTTCTAATGGCCTCTTGATCAAATTTCCAATTAGTAAGGGTGCCACTACCATCCCCCTCTTGACCCTTGATTGGTTGGAAATTTAACAGTGACTGCTTTGTACTTATATTTGACGGAAACTTTTTGCATATCTCAATGTGATTCTTAAGTGCCGTAGTTCCATTCTTCCTTGGATCACAACATAACTCATTGTTACAATAGTTACACCTAGCCTTATCTTCTCCCTCTTCATCCAAATATCTCGTAAAGTGACCCCATACCTCTGACCTTGGTTTCATCGGCTTTCTCTTACATGAAATTGTAACTGTTTGGCTTGAGTCTGTGGGGTTTGAAGATTGGTCGCTAACAATAACTTTGGGGATTTCTTCTTCTTGAGACATCTAAAAGAAACAAGAAGTCAAAATATGTAACACAAAATACATTGAATCAAACCATCATAGATAAAATTCATAGCCCGAGCATTTACCACAAAGACACAAACAGTGAACCACATTGAATTCCACAACTCTCACACTCTGTGACTGTGTGTGTACAATTGTACATACTAGTATACTACATAGATAAACCACAAACAGTCAAAGACACAATCACTGAAACACATAACACAATAACAGTCAACATATGGATATGGGTAAATTTTCGAGAATAACACAAAGTCACAAACACAAACAGAACATGAACCATAAGAGTATAAGACATAAGTCCATAACCAGTTACTTACACTTCCAAACTTACACAGTTACATGACAAAGTTACTTACTTAGTTACTTTACATATTTACAATAAGAAAATGTTGAAAAACTCAGTAAGGCAGTAACTAACTAGGTCTCAGTGAACTAAGAAAGTACGAAGTAAGAACAAAACAGAGTGCTAAGTCCTAACCCAAAAATTAGAACATTGAAGAAAAATAAAAACATTCAAGTATTCAACAGGTAGTATGAAATACAGAAACAGATTTGAAGCTTTTAAACCCTGCAAAATTGAAACAGAAAATTAAAAACTAACCCTATGAAGTATGAAATAGAGAACAAATTTGAAGCTTTGAAACCCAAAATTGAAAAAATGATAGATTCTGAATCTCCAACATTGAAATAGATTCGAACTTCGAAGCTTTAAAAAACAAAATAGAGATAACAAATTTGAAGCCAATCATTAAAATTCCAACATTGAAACGGATTCGAGCTTTGAAGTTTGAAACCCTAAAAAAATTAAAAAATTACCGAATGGTGACTCAGATTCGGCTTGCCGGAGTTGGAGACTTGCCGGAGTTCGTCCACCAAAAAGCACAAACCCAAATTAATTGTTGCAACTTGAAAGGCACAAACCCTAGTTGAAAGGCCGAAAACCCAGAAAGACAGAAACCCTAGTTGAATGAAGGCACAAACTTATAAACCCAATTCAAAGGTACAAACACAGAGTCTCAGTTGAAACTTGAAAGGAACAAACCCACAAGGCACGAGACCAGTTGAAACTTGAAACTTGAAAGGCACAAACCGTCAAACCCTAGTTGAAACCTAAAACTTCAAAGGCTCTGTAACTTCGTCTCTTCACTCTTGGAGAAACGAATGAGAAAATGAAACCCTAGCTTCTGCCTTCTAGAACAAACAAAACCCTAGCTTTTGGAACAAATGAAACCCTAGCTTTTGGAGAAACGAGAGTCGAGAGATGGAGAGAAGTAGAGAAAACAAAACCCTAGGTGACTAGGTCCCTAGCTTCTGCCTTCTGCAAGTAGAGAAAACAAAACCCTAACTTTTTGAATTTGGAGAAAACGAAGAGCAGAGTCACAGAGATGAGAGATGAGAGAAGTAGAGAACCCTCGTTGAAAATGAAATCGTAAAGAGTAAAGAGTTAAAGAGTAAAATCATGTGAAACTACTAAAATAGCCTTAACCCTGAGCATTTTCAAATTTACATTTTTTGGGTATTTTAGTCTTTACACGAGTAATTCGGTTTTTCGGGTAACCGAAATTTTAATGGTCTTACACCGAAACCGAAATCGAAAATTGAATTTCCTATGTTATTACAACCGGAACTGAACCGATTGAGGGAAAAACCGAACCGACAACCGAAATAAACTTCGGTTCGGTTCGGTTCTTCGGTTAACCCCGAATAATGCACAGCCCTAATGAGGTGTCACCATGGCATGTTCAACTCCAAGCTCTTTCTTGACACTTGATCATCTCCAAATGGTGATGTCTTCACTGTAGGTGCAAGCTCTTGGTTCTTTTGATCCTTGTTCCACAAGCCATGTGTTGAGAAGAGTTGTGTAATGGCGATTATGACATGAAATTCCTGTATATAACACAACACCTCAAAGCAACACATTAGTCCATAAATGCTAATCAATTTGAGTTTGCTAATCATCAAAACAAGAAGGTAAGGTGAATGATTAACCCATGGGAACCCTTGGGCTTACATTCTCCCCCTTTTTTATGATGGCAAACAAATTTATTAGGGAGGAAGGAGATATTTAGATAATAAGATATTAAACATGAATATGATATAAATAATGGAGGAATGCTCCCCCTCACTATATGCACAAGTATAATGAATGAATATAAAGCATATGGTGCCTATACAATTGGACTACATAATCAATTCCCAAAACTCTCCCCCTTTTGGCACAGCAAAAAGGAAGAGATAATATAACTGTGAAAGTGCAAGTGGGGTGTCAAGAGTATGATAGCTTATCTAAGCTATGTGCCTAGTATATGATATATCATTCAAGCGCATATGATGCTTATCAAAGAGAAAATAAAGTAAAGTGTATGATAAGACATGTATATATATATATATATTGATCTAATGATTTGCAAGTTAAGCACAAGTATGGGGACAATAGACCTTGTGAGCATATCATAGTTATCTATATAAGCATGAATATATAACCATTTGGCTCTCCCCCTATGAATTTGCCAGCGGCCCTAGGTGAAACCTATGTAATAGGGCATGACAAGGTGATATTATGGAAATGGTGAATGATTTCAACACTTGGGTTACATTTCCAACCATGAAGCAGACACGTCTCTTCCTGAGCAAGAATATGTTCGGATCTATAACATAATTGTTTATGTTCACATGTTGCTTCATATAGGGGTTTCCTTGGCAAAACACAGACAAGTCTCTTCCAGAGAATGAATATGCTCTGAACTATAATAACTTTTGAGTTCAAGTTGCTTGCACTTTGGTGAAAGCTCCCCCTGACTATGTGCATCTAACCTAAGAGTGACAGGTTCAAGCACATATTATTTTAATCACCTTTAACTATTGAGATTTACTTCATCAAGAAAGAATTAATCTGTAGAATTAAGATGGATGATTATTAGACAAAGGATATGAATTTGAGGAGAGTATGGTCTAATAAACACATGGATAAGAAAATAGAAAAGAGAATACACATCCATGGCAACCAGAAGAACATGTATATATATATATATATATATATATATATATATATATATATATATATATATATATAAGAAAACTGAAGCTCCATATACATGAACCGTAGATGGAAGAGACACACCCTCTTCACATCCTGTCAAACAATCATTAGAGATACATAAATGGGTGTGAGGAACAAGGACTCATCACCACTACAATGGATATAATCACATAATCTCTGAATCATGATACCCAAAAAAAGCATAACGCATAATACCACTCTGGGCAAACATCCTGTACATCCACAATAATGCCAAACATGGCATATCCATCCATATCCACAGAAAACACAAAATATAATGCCCACATTGGGCATACAAACCAAACATAAAGCCCACATCAGGCATGAACAACATCCATGAAGAGAATGGAATATAACCATAGTCCAAAAGGCCCATACAGGGTATCTGTTGTCAAGAAGATGCTAATCCATCTATCACTCCTGAGATGGGGGCTGGTGCTCATGAGGGGACTACTGGCATAGTATCTGGTGCTCAGGCTCTGTGATAATGTTTGTAGCATCTCTGCATGCTGCTTTACCAGAAGCTCCATAAGTCTCGCATGATTTGAGACTCTTTGGCTCTCAGCAGTCACGAAGCTGGTGAAGAGAGACTCCAGTCTAGTTGTGACAGTCTCCATGCCGGTCCTCAAAGAAGTGATATCTCTAGCGAGATCATCATATGAGCCTATAGTGGGAGCCTGACGCTGCTGAGCCTGTACCTGCTCATTTGTTCGAATCTGTGCATGCATCTGGGCCACTCGTTCAGCTTCAGCTACAGCCTCCTCAACCTCATCTGCTGCAACCCCACTAGGACCATCTCCACCTGGTATAGAGATTTTCATAAAACTAATGGTGGTGTGGTTGATTACGGGATCAGGGCTCACTGAGAATGCCTTGTCTAAGTTGATCTTTTGACGCCTCAGGAACTTAGTAATTTGTATTCCATAAGGGAGACCACGCTGTCCTCTTTTGGCCGCCTCATTCATATATCCCAACATAATGAAGACTAGGTTTAACGGGATCTTTTCCATAATGCAATGGATCATGAGAGCTTCAAAGGGCTTCACTGCATCAAAATTTTCTGCCCTGGGAGTGATGTTATAGGCTACAATCTTATGAATGACTCGGGCCGTAGGATTCATTGAATTGGCATTGATGTTAAGTCTGTCTACAGGAGGGGGAATGGTTCCTAGTGTCTTATACACATCTTCTTTTGAAAAATGTTTTTCAATTTCATCCTTTTTTCAGAAGAAAATTCTTTTCCCATCATTAGGCAACTTCAAGCCATGAACAAAGCTCCTTCACATTTAACCCAAATGCCTTACCTTGCATATATGTATTCAAGACTACTCCTCCATGAGCTATATTCAAATTAGCATAGAAATACCTGACTAGCTCGGGAAAAATCAGGGCGCTAAAGATGAGAAAGAAGGACCAACCTTGGAATTGGAAAAGAGATAGGAGATCGAACTTATTAAAGTCTTGGAAAATGACTTTTCGTCTAGTGATGACTCCTCGTTGTTGAAAAACTGTGAATCGATCCATAGCCTTCTTGTTGAAAAAATTTTCGGTGGGGAACACCTCCTCTTTGGGCTCACTCCTTGTTCTTTTGCCTTTTTGTGCGGAGGTTTTCCTTGAAGTCAACATTTTGTAAACTAGGGTTTTGAGGAAGATTGGAAAGTCAAGATGAAAATGAGGGATAAAGTGAAGAGATTTAGTGAAAGATGATGGAGGATGGATGAAGAGGAAGAAATCAAAGAGAAATATAAGGATTTGTGGGGAAATAAAGGCGAGAGAAGGGAAGAAGAAACAGTATGGAAGATTTAATGGAGGAAACGAAGAAAAGAGGATGAGAAAAGCGAGATCTAAGAGGGGAAGATGAAGAATCTTACTCAAAATACCTTAATCTTGAAGATTATGGACGAAAATGGTTTTAGGAGTGAAGAAGCACAAAAATCCTAGGAGATAAAGAAACGGCGGAAGTGAAAAAGTGATTTACGGATGCCCTTTAAAACATAGTTTTCGACCGTCACGATCGGTCGGAATATCACGGTCGCCCACCGCAACCCGCCTGACTCTTTTTATTTTTGCCTTCTCGACCATTCGCAGTTGTCCGCCTAGGGTCGCTCGCTCGCCGCGACTAACCTGTTTCTTTTTTATTTTCTCCAGTTTGCCTTCCGCGGTCAACCGCCATACCCCTGTTTTCAATTTTTCAAAGATTTTTAAGGGATTTTGAGGTCAACTCGATTTTCTCCTATTTTTCTATCTTTTATGGGATTCTAATGGACTTGTAAATATGATCCCTAGGCCATGTGAGGATTCCTAAAAAAATTATTTCTATTTTTCTATAAATTAGGCTCATGTGATTGAGTGGACATATGTTTTCAATGAAGATCTTTGTGGATGTGTTTTTGATGGATTTTGCTAGATACAAAATATGATACATGTTTGATCTATGTCTAGCAAGGTTTGACATGTTAGCTCTTATAGTTGTGGATGCTAAGTGCATATGTGTGTATTTTTGCACTTAGATGGATTTTTCTAAAAGATTTTCAATCTAGCACAAAATATAGTCTAATGTGAATACAAAAGTGATTTACTTTTAGACTATAGCATGACTATGATGTTATCATTGAGTACAAATGAGCATTGATGCAAGCTTTAATAAACAAGTACAAATATATGTGTCCAAGTTCATAAATTGAAAAGATATATCACTTAAGCACATGTGATCTAGATACAAAGAATGCAACTTTAAAATAGGGTATCTAGAAGGAATGAATATAGATTTTTCATTTTAGCAGAACCCCATTATACTAGCATATTCAATGAATAGTTTGAATGGGAAACTTTGGAACCCCAATCACTTTGGTTCCAACCAAGTTTGTTTGTGGAAGTATGTCCTTTCTTATCCAAACAAACTTGTTTGACTTCACAAATCTAATCATACACCTAGATTTGTGATGCCTTGATCTACCACAATATGAACATGAGTAGGCATGGGTAGATGAGGAGCAACTAGAACCACAAGAATACACATGAGAACATGTATGTTTGTCTTTGTCTTCTTGTAATCTTTGGTTCTTTATTTACTAGTTTTATCTCATTTAATTTTGTTTTTTAAGAATATCTATTTTATGAGATGAACTAGTTTTTTATTTTTCTTTATTTTCACAAACAAGTTTACATTTTTCATTTAATTCCTTGTTTGTGATTGCAAGGTTTTCATTTTCTTTTCCAATGAAATTGCATTGTTTAATTAAGTTATCATTTTTATTTATTAAAACTTTGCTCAAATGACTTATAATTTCATTTCTTTTCAAACTTTCATTAACTTTCGATTTTAAATTTTCAATTTGCTTTTCCAATTCGAAAATTGAATGTTTGAAAGAATTTTCCTTTGCAAAAGATTTTTGTATAGTCTCCTTTTGTTCAAGAACAATAGTTTTGTCATTTGAAGAGAGACTATCATTTTTCTCATAAAATTTTTCAATGTTAGTCCAAATATCTTTTACATTTGTACATAATGAAATTTTCTCAAAAGCATTGGGACATAGTCCACAACATATTATAATAATAGCTTTTGAATCTAATGAAAATAATTTTGCATCAGTTTTAGTACATTTTCTTGTAATAGAAAATCCCATTTCAATGACATCTAAGATGTCAAAATCTATGGATTTGATATAGGCAAGCATTTTTACTTTCCAAGCTCTAAAATTTGGTCCATCAAATAATGGGGGAATTAGAGTGATTGGCCTCTCTCGAAATCCATTTGGATTGTCACGGATCTTTTCTCTTGTAGATTTTGAAATTTAAAAATCTCTTTAAGAGCCTTTGCTCTGATTCCAAGTGAAATACAAGTGTCACAACCCAAGGGGGGTGAATTGGTTAATTAAAAATTTTGGGCTTAATTAAGTGGATTATTAAAATTAAATTACTAATTAAGCATTTATAGTCTAACCCTTGTTCAAATATTCAAGATAACTAAAACTAGGGTTTAGATGTTACTTTAAGCATTCATTCACTAATCCTTGTTTGATTAATACATAAATAAAAGTTAGGTTAGATATTACCAATCACCACGCGTGCAAGAGAAGAAGGGGAAGAGAAGCAACCACAAGGAACATACGATTTACAGTGGTTCGGTCTATCACAAGACCTACTCCACTCTTCCAAGTTTACCTCCTTGGGATCTCTACTAAAGCATAAGATTCTTCAACGGGCAAATCTCAAAGCCGTACACCAACTCCTTCAACTACAAAGGGGACACATTTTTCTGTACGAAGCCTTGCCAAGGGATCACACCCTCTTACAACGATTCTCCTTTGTTAACGGGCTGAATTGGAGACCCTCAAATACAAATGAAGAAAATAAAAGATAAGAACTCTCAACGACTTTTAATAGGCGGATTACAACTTTGAAAGCTCACTAACTCTCCAAGGATAGATACAAATATAAAGCCTATGGAGATCATCTTGATAAAATATAAAAATCCAAGTTCAAAGAGGTTTAACCTTTCACATAAAAGTTCGGGTTCAAGAAGATAGGATTTGATCTTGAAAAAGGTTATTTAGAAAAGTTTTGATAGTGTATATATAACCCACAAGGAAATATGACCGTTTGAGGGTAAAACTGTAACAAACAGGGTTGAAAAAGTCAACCTACGTAAACCCCAACAGCTAGTTTTCTAAGCCGCGGCGGTCGACCGAGGCACGGCGGTCGCCCGCCCTTATCAGGTTCTCCTTTTTAATTCCAAATTTCATACCGGAGCGGTCGGCCGGCCCTATGGCGGTTGCCCGGCGAGGGAAATCTGTTTTGAATAAAATTTGGCTCAAAAACACTATCGCAGTCGACTGGACCATCGTGGTCGTCCGCCAAGACCAACCTGGATGTTTTCTGGATTTTCAGAAACAAATCCGCAGTCGACTGAATTGGCCCGGTCGACCGGCCCGATAAATTTCTAGATGTCCTGGAATTCCAGGTACCATCCCGTGGTTGCCCGGCATAGCCCAGTCGACTGGCCCTGTGTAAAATTCCATTTTAACTTTAAAATTCAGGGGCTTTTGGCCATGGTCTTTGGGCTTTAGTCCGAGGTTTTCAAACAAATTTTTGGGAGTGTATGATTTTCAAAGATGTAAAAACTTAAGTATGAAAACCATTTGAAAACCTTTAAAAGTTCAATTTACAAAATATAAAGAGGACTCTAAATATATTCTATAATGATACCGTTGAGTCTCTTGGAATGTATTCGCTCCTTTCCATTTCCTTGGACTTCTTCGGCTTGAGTGAACATCTTGAACTTAATTCGGCTCTGGTGACTTCTCCTTCAATCTTCAATACATGTTGAAAGGTGCATGAGGTGTCACCATGGCATGTTCAACTCCAAGCACTTTCTTGACGCTTGCTAGAGGAACCTATGGGATCTTCATCTCGAGCTTCTTGACTAGATCATTTCCAAATGGTGATGTCTTCACTGTAGGTGCAAGTTCTTGGTTCCTTTGATCCTTGATCCACAAGCCATGTGTTGAGAAGAGTTGTGTAATGGCGATTATGACATGAAATTCCTATAAATAACACAACACCTCAAAGCAACACATTAGTCCATAAATGCTAATCAATTTGAGTTTGCTAATCATCAAAACAAGAAGGTAAGGTGAATGATTAACCCATGGGGACCCTTGGGCTTACAGTGGCGACTCTGGTCATTCTCTTTTGCATGGAATTCGAATTTCTTTAGGGATCTCAAGTTCACGGAAAAGATGACTCATATCAATAATAAAAAACGCACGCCGCTCGCGTGGCTACGGAGAGACCAAGAAAGGCGGGTCGCGCCCCTCTCATGGGATCAGGTCCCACAGTCAGCCTTGGTATCTAAAGTGCATGTTAGTAATGTGAAGGACTGGTGGGTTGACACTAGTGCCACCAAACACATCTACAGTGACAGAAGTAGGGTGTTTTCCTCTTACGAAATGGTAGGGGATGTGGAGCGACTTTTCATGGGAAACTCACCGTCATCTACTGTGGCAGGTAAAGGAACAGTGATGTTGACGCTTACATCTGAAAAAGTCTTGAAGCTCAATGATGTCCTTCAAAAGAATCTGGTGTTGATCATGAAAGGGTTAAAACTTATATTTGATGTTGATAAGTTTGTAATGACAAAGGATGGTTCTTTTGTTAGAAAAAGGTTACTCTAGTGAGGGACTCTTTAAACTGATTGAATCTGAAAATGTCATGAATAAAGCATCTGCATCTTCTTATGCTTATATTACTGATTATTCATGTCTCTGGTATCGTAGACTAGGTCATGTTAACTATACTTCATTAAAGAAAATGATGAACTTAGGACTAATTCCTAATGATCAAACACTAGCAGAAAAATGTGAAATGTGTACAATCAAAGTACAAAAAGAAACCTTTCCATAATGTAGAAGAAGAAAAAAAGACTTTTAGGTTTAATTCACAGTTATGTGTGTGACTTATAAGACTGGAGTAGAGAATCAGTTAGAAAAGAAAATCAAAATCCTAAGATCTAACCGAGGAGGTGAATACACCTCTAAAGTGTTTAGTGAATTTTGTGAAATCATGGAATAATTCATCAAGTAACTGCACCATACTCACGGTAGTAAAATGGAGTTGCTGAACATAAAAATAAAACTCTATTAAACATGCTTAATTTAATGTTAGGAAGTTGAGGATTACCTCAAAACCTGTGGGGAGATGATCTTCTCTCTGCATGTTATATTTTAAAACTGGTATTTGAGGTTGTTAAGTTTGTAATGACAAAGAATGGTTCTTTCGTGAGAAATGGTTACTCTAGTGAGGGACTCTTTAAACCGAATCTGAAAATGTCATGAATAAAGCATATGCATCTTCTTCTGCTTATATTACTGATTATTTGTCTCTGTCATAGTAGACTAGGTCATGTTAACTATACTTCGTGAAAGAAAATGATGAAGTTAGGACTAATTCCTAAGAGTGATCAAACGAAATGTGTACAATCAAAGTACTAAAAGAAAACCTTTCCATAAAGTAGAAGAAAAAAATAGACTTTTAGGTTTAATTCACAGTGATGTGTGTAACTTATAGAACTGAAGTAGATAATCGGTTAGAGAAGAAAATCAAAATCCTAAGATCTAATTGAGGAGGTGAATGCACCTCTAAAGTGTTTAGTGAATTTTATGAAAATCATTGAATAATTCGTCAAGTAACTCCACCGTATTCACCATAGTAAAATGCACCGTATTCACCATAGTAAAATGGAGTTGCTGAACATAAAAATAAAACTCTATTAAACATGCTTAATTTAATGTTAGGAAGTTGAGGATTACCTCAAAACCTATGGAGAGATGCTTTTCTATTTGCATGTTATATTTTAAACAAAAGACCCTTTAAGAACTCTGATAAAACTTCTTATGAGTTATGAAAGAATAGAAAAGCACATTTTAAATACCTCAAAGTGTTGGGGTGCTCAGCCAAAGTTAGGATACCTTATCCTCAGAGTTCTAAGTCCTAAAACCGTAGATTGTGCATTCATTGGTTTTGCACAAAATAATAACTGATGTGGAGTTAGTTTCCACTTTTTTTGCCCATTACAAGTCAACCATTCAACCACTAAACCACTATCCTATGACCACTTAACCAGTAGCAGTACTTGACCCAACAGTTACATAAAAAGAGGAGACCACTATACACGTGCATCAATCATCAGATTTCTAGTTCACAGCAATAAAGCAGGAGAGGAAAAGGGAATGTGATTGATGAGAAAAAACCATATTCCCTCGATCAGTCGCCAATTTCTGGTGGGCGGAATGGAAAAGAAGACAAAGAAAAATAAAAGAAAACGCCCATATCAAACTCCATATATCAGTTGAGATTTCAATATCACAGTGTGGTCCATCCTTCCACCAGGCAGTGAGTTATTTACTAGGCTCGGTGAGGACCTTTAAGAATTTAAAGTGGTAATTTTCACCAACATTGCGGTAGAAACAATACTGCTTTTCTAAGCTTAAAGTACAAATTTTGGCCAATAGTGGGGTAGAAAGAATATTTCTTTTAGAAACAACCCATGTTCTTGGGCTCTGTACGTAATAAGGAGAGGACAAGGTGAGGTGGGAGTATTGCCTTGGGCTCAGTGATACGGAGAGGACAAGATAAAGTGGGAGCAATGCGGCCTCATCTAACCGAAAGAAACAGTTGTTAGTTAAAGAGTCTATGTCAGTATTTGGATAGTTACAGAGTTTTTCTTCCTAATAATGTGGCCTTTGAAAGTTTGAAGCAAACTAGTATAACTGACACTTCATTAAATATTATATGGAAATGATAAGTTCCCTCCCTTTTTCTTCCTCTCGTTGCACTTAAACTCCTCTGTCTCTTTGCATCCTAATTTCTTTCTCCTCTCTCACTATCTATATATAGATGGTTGATCTTGTAGAGCAATGAGACAACCCACATGGTTTTGGTCACATTCCGGACGGACATCCCATGTGTTGGAATAAGGGATAAAGGGCCCAACATCATCCAATCAAGGTGTTCGCCAACGCATTTTGCAAGATTATGGTCGCTAGGTGTTCGGATCAACTGATCCAGTTATGTGCACAAGACAAAAGCACGTTGGGCGATGATAAAAGCGCGTAAGGCCAAAACCTTAGAGTGCCTATGAAGAGATGGAGAAAAGAATGATGACCTGAACAGATACACGAAATGAAAGAAATTGAAAGTACAGTTCAAGATAAGAAGCTTTTTTATTTTTAATTTTTTTGATAGGCAGATGAGAAGCTTTGTTATCAAGTACTAAAATGCATTTTTGTTTCATCTACATCCCAAATCACACCATGTCTATGAGGCGCTCTCGCTTCAGACCAAAATCTTCGACTTTCTCTATCTCAAAAACCCATTCTTTGATTGCAGACTAGAGTTAAAACCTCTCAGATAAACCGACAAAGAACTGTACGGACCACATCACGGGTTGATCCAAACCGTCCATGTGATGGAACACAACATAAATAGGTTGTGCCCCAAAAATCATTTCCATAGGTTGATCCTAGCCCTCCAATCTATAGGGGTTTCCATAATATGCTGTTGCTCTTAAATCGGATGGTTAAGATCACCCTATAGATTTTTTATTAAAAAAGCATAAAGGAGGGGGGTAGGATTGAAATTATTTGGCTTGAATGGGTGCCTTTGTTAAAAAGCATAAAGGACGGAGTAGGATTGAAAATATGTGTGTTGAATGAGTGCCTTTGTTAAAAAAAGTCAAAAAGAGTGATGTGTAATTCTACAAAAAAATTCCCCTATTTTCTCTTCTACTATATATATATATATATATATATATATATATATAGAGAGAGAGAGAGAGAGAACATTTCCTACACACTTGTGTAGGTAAGTTACCTACACACTACCTTAAAATACAGTGGGGGCCCACATTGTTTGAGTGATCCAAACCATTCATTTGAATGATCCTCACATAGATAGGGTGTCCACAAAAAATCAGATCCATAGGATCGTCCTAACCATTCAAACTATTGAGGCAAAAAATGGACTAATTTGTGAAGGTTTATACACGTCCATTTTACCTCCACAAATCGTAGGGTTGGGATGATCCTATGGATCTAATTTTTTGTGAACACCCTATCTATGTGAGGACCATTCAAATGAATTGTTTGGATCACCCAAACAATGTGGGCCCCCACTGTATTTTAAGGTAGTGTGTAGGTAACTTACCTACACAAGTGTGTAGGAAATGTTCTCTCATATGTATATATATATATATATATAGAAAACATTTCCTACACACTTGTGTAGGTAAGTTACCTACACACTAGCTTAAAATACAGTGGGGGCCCACATTGTTTGGGTGATCCAAACCATTCATTTGAATGGTCCTCACATATATAGGGTGTCCACAAAAAATCAGATCCATAGGATCATCCCAACCATTCAAACTATGGAGGCAAAAAATGGACTAATTTGTGAAGGTTTATACACGTCCATTTTACCTCCACAAATCGTAGGGTTGAGATGATCCTATGGATCTGATTTTTTGTGGGCACCCTATCTCTGTGAGGACTATTCAAATGAATGGTTTGGATCACCCAAACAATGTGGGCCCCCACTGTATTTTAAGCTAGTGTGTAGGTAACTTACCTACACAAGTGTGTAGGAAATGTTTTCTCATATATATATAATAGTAAAAAAAACCCGTGCGATACACGGGCCTACAAAGAACTGTACGGACCACGTCATAGGTTGATCCAAACCGTCCATGTGATGGAACACAACATAAATAGGTTGTGCCCCAATAATCATTTCCTTAGGCTGATCCTAGCCCTCCAATCTATAGAGGTTTCCATAATATGTTCTCCCTCTTAAATCGGATGGTTAAGATCACCCTATAGATTTTTAATTAAAAAAGCATAAAGGAGGGGGGTAAGATTGAAATTAGGTGGCTTTAATGGGTGCATTTGTTAAAAAGCATAAAGGAGAGGGTAGGATTGAAAATATGTGAGTTGAATGGGTGCATTTGCTAAAAAAAGTCAAAAAAGTGATGTGTAATTTTATTAGAATTTTGAAATAATTCAAAAAATTCTCTTCTTTTCTCTTCTGCTATATATATAATAGTAAAAAAATCCTGTGCGATACACGGGCCTACAAAGAACTGTACGGACCACGATAGGTTGATCCAAACCATCCATGTGATGGAACACAACATAAATAGGTTGTGCCCCAATAATCATTTCCATAGGCTGATCCTAGCCCTCCAATCTATAGAGGTTTCCATAATATGTTGTCCCTCTTAAATCGGATGGTTAAGATCACCCTATAGATTTTTAATTAAAAAAGCATATAGGAGGGGGGTAAGATTGAAATTAGGTGGCTTTAATGGGTGTATTTGTTAAAAAGCATAAAGGAAGGGGTAGGATTGAAAATATGTGAGTTGAATGGGTGCATTTGTTAAAAAAAGTCAAAAAAAGTGATGTGTAATTTTATTAGAATTTTGAAATAATTCAAAAAATTCTCTTCTTTTCTCTTCTGCTATATATATACTAGTAAAAAACCCGTGCGATGCACGGGCCGACAAAGAACTGTACGGACCACGTCATAGGTTGATCCAAACCGTCCATGTGATGGAACACAACATAAATAGGTTGTGCCCCAAAAATCATTTCCATAGGCTGATCCTAGCCCTTCAATCTATAGATGTTTCCATAATTCCTCTTAAATCGGATGGTTAAGATCACCCTATAGATTTTTTATTAAAAAACCAACGGACCACGTCATAGGTTGATCGAAACTGTCCATGTGATGGAACACAACATAAATAGGTTGTGCCTCAAAGATCATTTCCATAGGCCGATCCTAGCCCTCCAATCTATAGATGTTTCCATAATTCCTCTTATCGGATGGTCAAGATCACCCTATAGTTTTTTAATTAAAAGACCATAAAAGGAGAGGGGTAAGATCGAAATTATATGGCTTTAATGGGTGCCTTTGTTAAAAGCATAAAGGAGGGGGTAGGATTGAAATTATATGATTTAATGGGTGCCTTTGTTAAAAGCATAAAGGGGGGGTAGGATTGAAATTATATGAGTTGAATGGGTGCATTTGTTCAAAAAAGTCAAAAAATGTGACGCGTAATTCTCATGTGATTTTCAAAAAAATGAAAAAAACTCTCTTCTTTTCATCTCAGCTTATTGTGTGTGTGTATATATATATATATAGAAAACATTTCCTACACACTTGTGTAGGTAAGTTACCTACACACTAGCTTAAAATACAGTGGGGGCCCACATTGTTTGGGTGATCCAAACCATTCATTTGAATGGTCCTCACATAGATAGGGTGTCCACAAAAAATCAGATCCATAGGATCATCCCAACCATTCAAACTATGGAGGCAAAAAATAGACTAATTTGTGAAGGTTTATACACGTCCATTTTACCTCCACAAATCGTAGGGTTGGGATGATCCTATGGATCTGATTTTTTGTGGGCACCCTATCTCTGTGAGGACCATTCAAATGAATGGTTTGGATCACCCAAACAATGTGAGCTCCCACTGTATTTTAAGCTAGTGTGTAGGTAACTTACCTACACAAGTGTGTAGGAAATGTTTTCTCATATATATATATATATATATATATATATATCATAGTAAAAAAACCCCGTGCGATGCACGGGCCTACAAAGAACTGTACAGACCACGTCATAGGTTGATCCAAACCGTCCATGTGATGGAACACAACATAAATAGGTTGTGCCCCAATAATCATTTCCATAGGCTGATCCTAGCCCTCCAATCTATAGAGGTTTCCATAATATGTTGTCCCTCTTAAATCGGATGGTTAAGATCACCCTATAGATTTTTAATTAAAAAAGCATAAGGAGGGGGTAGGATTGAAAATATGTGAGTTGAATGGGTGCATTTGTTAAAAAAAGTCAAAAAAAGTGATGTGTAAATTTATTAGAATTTTGAAATAATTCAAAAAATTCTCTTCTTTTCTCTTCTGCTATATATATATATATATATATATATATATATATATATATATATATATACTAGCAAAAAACCCCGTGCGATGCACGGGCCGACAAAGAATTGTACAGACCACATCATAGGTTGATCTAAACCGTTCATGTGATGGAACACAACATAAATAGGTTGTGCTCCAAAAATAATTTCCATAGGCTGATCCTAGCTCTCCAATCTATAGAGGTTTCCATAATTCCTCTTAAATCGGATGGTTAAGATCACATTATAGATTTTTTATTAAAAAACCATAAAGGAGGGGGGTAAGATTGAAATTATGTGGCTTTAATGGGTGCCTTTGTTAAAAAGCGTAAAGGAGGGGGTGGGATTGAAAATATGTGGGTTGAATGGGTGCATTTGTTAAAAAAAGTCAAAAAAGGTGATGTGTAATTCTCATAGAATTTTCAGAAAGTTCAAAAAATTCTCTTCTTTTCTCTTCTGCTATATATATATAATATATTTATATATATATATATATATATATATATATATATATATATATAGAGAGAGAGAGAGAGAGGAAAGTGTTGGTGAGCTTAAGCTCACCAAACTTGTGGTGAGCTTAAGCGCCCAATCACATGGGTCCCATATTTTCTGTGGTGATCCAAACCATTCATTTGCAAGCCCCTATCATAGATAAGGTGTGTACCAAAAATCAGCTCCATAGGATAATCCTAACCCATCCATTTGTGGAGGTCAAAATGGACAGACATTATTTGTCCACAAATCTGCCCATTTTTGTCCTCCACAAATGGAGGGGTTAGGATGATCCTATGGAGCTGATTTTTGGTACACACCCTATCTATGATAAGGCCTTGCAAATGAATGGTTTGGATCACAACAGAAAATGTGGGACCCATGTGATTGGGGCGCTTAAGCTCATCATAAGTTTGGTGAGCTTAAGCTCACTAACACTTTCCTCGTATATATATATATATATATATATGTAGAGAGAGAGAGAGAGAGAGAGAGAGAGAGAGAGAAAAGAGAAGGTACTCCATGGAGTAGATAACTTATCTACTCCCTACCTTAAAATAACAGTTGTGGCCACATTGTTTGGGTGATCCAAAGCATTCATTTGATGGGCCCTCACATAGATAGGGTGTGCCCAAAAAATCAGCTCGATAGGATCATCCTAACCCTATGAATTGTGGAGGCAAAAAATATACACGTCCATTTTTGCCTCCACAGTTCATAGGGTTAGGAAGATCCTATCGAGCAGATGTTTTGGGCACACCCTATCTATGTGAGAGCCTATCAAATGAATGCTTTGGATCACCCAAACAATGTGGCCCCAACTGTTATTTTAAGTTGGGAGTAGATAAATTATCTACTCGAGGGAGTAACTTCTCTTTTCTCATGTGTGTGTGTGTGTATATATATATACACACACGCCTTCAATCTGTCGCATGATATTTGGAGAGCACTTCTTCACATATTTGTTGTCTTACGCAGAGGAAAACCTCTACAAAAAACATGGAAAATAGCCTCGAATATGTATTCTCCTGCTATGGACAACAAATTCTTTGGGAGGAAAACCTGAATATTCATGGGCTCTCTTTCAAGTGAGAAATAGACAAGAACTATTGGATATGTAAATCATTTAGGTCATGTTCAATGGATCTCACCATTTTCAAAACTCCTTGAGAGGATCCATGACAGAACACTTTGTCTCTTTTTTTTTCGGTAGGTAAGCTGAGATTGAACCTCAGTTGAAATGAGTAACCAAACTATTTTTAATAGTGTTTAATTGCTCTAAACACCCTTTGAAAGCTAGGTTTGTTGGCATCAATATCAGCCTATTAATTTATCTTTTTGAATTGGCAGAGGATTTTCACATGGATCCGAAATGTAGCTCCCCAAATACTAGAATCGGAGTTAACATTTTCTTTACCAGAGGAATTGGAATATGATTGGAATTTGTTGTCAACACTGATTCTTGAGTTCTGTAATCCCAACGCACTCAGTTGGTGGGAGTGGAGATCATGAAAATCCTCTAAAATTGAAAGACTGATTTTAAGTAGGCATTTTTTTCAGTATTTTTTAGGAATTTGTGATGCTCTCACTCCCTCTAACTCAAGTGTCTCCCTGTCCCTCCATCCCCACCTCTCTCACACAATTGGGTCCACCAATATTCCATTACTTAATTTTTCATAATTGCAAAGCATGATCTTAGGGATTAATTATAATGGAAAATATATTCATAATGGGGCTTCGTTTTGCGAAAAATTGAGAATGGTAAATAACTAAAATACGGTTAAATTTTCAAATAAATACAATATCCACTAAAGTTGACCCCGAGACTAGGATCCCGTAGCCATCTAAAACCTGATCTAATATCAACATTAGATTTTAATTAGACTATGAAAGAGACTCCGATGGGCTAGTAGAGACTGAAAGTATTACTTTAAAAATTTACCCCAAGAATTGGATTATTTTGCTAATTACAGTGGAATTCATATTTGGCCCTGATGATTTTAAGATTCTTTTTCTTGCCCTCATTCAAGCTTCACATATATTATATGATTTTGATAGAGGCAGTGATAAATCGACTCCTAAATATCTTAAATCGACTCCCTACGTGTCTTTCTCCCTGAGGCAGTGATAAATCGACTACCAAATATTTTAAATCGACTCCCTATGTGTCGGCAGTGATAAATCGACTCCCAAATAACTTAAATAGACTCCCTATGTGTTCATAGGGAGTCGATTTATAACTGCCCTTTTGATAGTTGTCTTTAAATTAATTTGCACAAGTTGATATGGATGCCAATGCCTAAATCATAGTTGTCAACTCAAAATTATTGTTCCGGAGGGAGAAAGACACATAGGGAGTCGATTTAAGATATTTGGGAGTCGATTTATCACTGCCCTTTTGATAGTTGTCTTTAAATTAATCTGCACAAGTTGACATAGATGCAAATGTCTAAATCATAGTTGTCAACTCAAAATTATTGTTGTACTTATAATAAAGAATGCGAGGTTTCTTTAATAGATAATTTATACGACCTTGATGGTTTGCCACCTAGCCCTTGTAAATTACCCGGTCGGCCATCATATCAAAACTCTCTTTATTAAATGGCTCGAATAATCTGTCTAAAATAATGCCTATAGAGTGCCACGTCTGTCCAATAGTGTGTATATAAAAACTCCCTTGATTAAATGGCTTGAGTAATCTGTCTAGAATAATGGCTATAGAGTGCCACGTCTGTCCAATAGTGTGTCTATGATTTGATGTGAAAGTGATATTGGACAACAACACACATCTGACCCAGTAGGATGGTTAGAGTTTTTAAGCCGAAAGCCATACACAATAAATGGGAATGTATCATATAGGACAAAACATCAATGATCTATGTATCTAAATTCCAAATTTTGTAAAGTGATAAAGATAGGTTGCCACTTAAATAACGAAGAGGCTTTATCAAGAAATAAATACGAAGATCAAAGGAATCCACATAGGGCTGGCAACGGGGCCGGTCGGGGCCGGATGTTGGGGTCCCCTACCCCTTCCCCTTTGCAGGGAATTTCCCCCCTCCCCGCATCCTTCGGGGACAAAATCCCCGCCCCGCCCCACTCCAACATCACCCCCTCTTTAGTCATTGATACACTGATGATGGGTGTCCCTAATCAACTTGATGCAATTTCAATATATAAAAATGTTATAAACTAACATACTTGTAGACGAAGGAGATATATTTCTACTCTTCAGAAGATAGCAAAATCCCTTGAAGTACTGACTTGACTCTTGAGTGCCCTCGCAGCAGTCGCACCAACAGTCGTTATAAACCCAAATAGATGCCTGAGCAATGTTCAGAGGCTTAGGAATCACCAAAATGCAAAAAGTGAACTGTGTCCCTAACCTGAGCAATGTTTCTTTCGTGGGAAGGAATTAAGGAAACCCTAAGTCCCTAACCAAAATAAAAATGCAATTTATTATTTTATTATTTTATTTTCGCCACAGATGTTGGCACTACGATTTTTTGATAATGGCATTCACTCAGGTTGTCTTTATTATTTTAACATCTGTCAAAAGGTTATTATAGTTCCCAAAATGCTCTCAGAAGCTAATTAAAAGGAAAAGACAAGCTAAGTTTATGTTTTGGGGAATCTTGTAGCCGATCCACAGAGTTTCTAGTAGTTTTCCTATAAAAAAAACACTTAAAAATATACAAAAAAATGGCATTGATTAACGGGGCGAGTGGGGCAGGGCGGGGTGGGGAGGGGAGGGGAGGGGACAACTACATCCCCTTCCCCTTCCCGCACCGGAGAATTTTTAAATTCCCTTTCCCCTTCCCCTTCCCCTATCAAATCGGGGAATCCCCGCCCCAAACGGGGCGGGGCGGGGCGGGGCGGATCCCCTCTTTTTCGGGTGAAATTGCCAGCCCTAAATCCACACTAGGAAAACTTTGGAATTCGTTGAAGACATTTTACAATACCTTTTATATGGAAACCCTAATTTACTTGAGATAGTAAAATTAGTTACAATAGTAAAAAAAAAAATTCTTAATTCACCTAAAATCCATTCGTGCTTTTTACAGTACCTTATATATTGAAACTGTAATTTACTTGAATCTTTCTACATCTTAATTCACTTAAGACCACCCAATTGACCTCAAGACCACCTAAATAAATTCGGACTCAAAAAGCCACAAAAAGGTTCTTCCATAGTACTTCGGTACTTTTCCAGGGTACTTCTTCCAGCATACTATCCATTTGATGGGCCACAATGTAAATAGGTTGTGCCCCGAAAATCATTTCCATAAGATGATCGCAACCCTCCCATCTGTAATGTTTCCATGATAAGCAGTTTCTCTTTAGATCGGAGGGCTAGGAGCCTAGGATCATCCTATGGAAATGAGATTTTGGGCGTAGCCTATTTACATCGTGGCCCATCAAATGGACGGTTTGCTATGGCGTGGGCCATACGGTACTTCATTATTAAAAATATGGGTGGGGCCTACCCTGTTCAAAGATTTCAACAAATTAATCGTTGGCCCACCAACAGAGAGAGAGAGAGAGAGAGAGAGAGAGAGAGAGAGAGAGAGATTTGGAGTGTAAGGAGTGTTGTACTGGCTAAAGAGGAAGAGGGGGTATCACTGCCCAAAATAAAATGTTTAATGGAAAAACTAAACTTTGTGGACCGAAGTGTCCTTTTTACGATTGTCTAGGGTTTTAATTGATTCTTTCAGTTACCCATGTTAGTGCTCGTCCAAACAATTTTTAACGAATGTGTGTAGGCCCGATCCAATGTCTAGATCAAAAGTAATAATCGTACGAACTTTTGATGCTTTTCTCCGTTAATAAAAAAAAAACTATTGATCTTTCTACATCTTATTTAGGGTCCGTGCAAAATTTCCAAGGTAAACTCAAAGATTACGAGGTAATTTCATTTCACCCTATTTTGCATAAAAAATAACAAAAAAGTCATATTGCATGAAAAATGACCGAAATGTCCCTATCTCATAGAAAATGACCATAATTGTACCCTCCAATTTAAAACTTGTTAAAAATGTGTTCTTTTAATCCCAGCCATTACTTCTAGTCGGACCATGATCTGATGAACTTAATGATTTATACTAATATCGAAAAGGCAACCTAGAAAGATATATCCCTTCACTTCTCAAGGTCACAGCTTAGGATATAACCTGGTGACCGTAAAGGCAATGGATGAGTGATCACTGGAAAGTTGAGATCATCCAGTCAGAATGATTCTTTGAGAGAGAAAAACCTGTAACAGTATGAGTTCCATTCAAATATGTATGAATGGGATCTCTCATTAGAAGAGAAGCATGGAACAGCACAAGTTCCATTCAAACTTATATCATAGAAGTCCCTCATCTAACAATATGGTTATCTATGAAAGAGACTTCACAATTATCTGAACTCTCATAGGCTTACCTCAGAGAGATAAGAATAGCAAGAAGTTCCATTCAACAATTACCACTTTCTTCTCTTTGTTAACCTCCGACATCAGGGTTGAATAACAGTCTTTACCAATACAGCTAGAGGTTCAACACTGAGTACCAATGTTTCTAAGCTCGTGCGGACATATTCCAGCTATGCACCTCAATCTTATGTATAAAAAGCTTATTACTCAAAACAGCATATGGGTCAGGTCAGGGAAGCATCCATTCCCCAACATAAACAACATTGAATCGCATCCGCTCCTCTAAAGTATTAGTAGAAAAACACATTAAGTGGGGAGAAAGAATCTCATACCGCATCCTGGAACTCGTCTCAATCAAGCAACTCCGACAACTGCGTCTTCTTAAATGAATCAATCCTTGCCAGCTGTCCCGCCAATGACTTGCTTGGAAATATGTTATCAGCTTTCATCCTCTCCCTAAACCCATAAGCAGGAGTTTTCGCCGCAACATAAGCCTGAAGGAGCATATAGTACGGCTGCGACCTACCCACATACCCACACTGTCTCAACCTGTGAAACACCTTCTCGGCATTATGGATGTCACCCCTTTTGGCATACTTATCCAAGATAGCCAAGTAGGAGTTGTATAGCGGCTGCTGGGGGCTCTGCTGAGTTGCCTTCTGCAAGATCGAGTCCGCTTTCTCCACTTCACCGGCCCCCACATAGAGCTTCACAAGTGCATCCCAAGTGAATGGACCGATCATGACCCCATTATCCGACATTCGCTTCGCCAAATCCTTTCCCTTGGACAGCATCTTATGATTAGCATAAACCACCAAAAGGGCATTGTAACATTTGACAGAGAGCTTATTCCACAACTTAAACATCTTCTCAAAGACCTCCTCTGCTTTTTCTACACTCCCAAGCTTACCCCAAGCTTCAATCGCAGCTAAACCCTCATCTAAGCGGGGTCTAACCTCAAACACCTTCCAAACCCTTTCCACGTCGTCAGCTTTGCCGAGAGCTGCATACAAAGGAAGCAAAGCCTTGCAAGAATCATGATTTTCCTTTAGGCCGCTCCCCTCCATCTCCTCCAAGATCGCATCTGCTTTCTCTTTGAGTCCGGCAGAGATATAGTACCTTGCCATCATTGCAAGGGTCAGAAAATCAGGTTCAACACCTTCCGCCTTCATGGTCTCAACAACAAGTTCCATTCCTGTTATATCATTTGAACGGCCTTTGGTATCCACCAAAAGACTGTACGTGAACCTAGTTGGCTTGACATTTTCCTTCTCCATCATCAATAGAACATCTGCTATCTTTCTCCTATCACTCCTCTTATAGAGCAAAAGCAACTGGTTGCAAGAAAATGCTGACAATGGGAAACCGAGGTCCCTCATCTTGTTAAACACTTGTTCCGCTTTCTTGACATTGACAGCCCCAGTACAGTTAGCCAAGAGTGTCCTGTATATTACTTCACTTCGGAAGGATTCAGGAATTTTTACAATATACTTTTCAGCCTTGGCGAGACCATAAACCTTTGCAATCAAATCCAGGTAGGAAGCGTAATCTCGCTCAGCAAACTCGAGCTGATTATTTTCTTTCAGACACTCTAAAAGCTGCAAAACAGTTCCAAAATAAAATAAATAGAAAAATCACGTGGAACAAAATTACCAGATATAGAGAAAGGTCAACAGAGGACACCGTGTATGTTATCAGCCCCAGTTACAGAAATAGTTTTGGCATTTTTGCATAGTCCATTCATAGAAAAAGCTAGTGCAAAGTTTTTAGTTTTTGAACCCAGAATTGTGCCACTTAGGCCCCAAGGCGGACCCACAAATTTTATTAACAATTTAAAAGCATATACATTAGTCATGAGAAGTCCATCAGGATGAGATTGAAGGGTAAAATAAAATTGTTGCACACCAATCAACAATAAAAAAAAGAAAAAAAAAATCAGATCAAGGGGAAACTATCTTCCTCAGATTAGGTAAGGCAACGTAACGCATCTGCTCGCTCTCGCTACTCTGGGAAGATTTTCATACCTATAGTACTAGTACTTATGGTTTGAAATTTCGGATTTCGGTCAACACCAACACCGAAACGACCGAAATCCGAAATACCCGAAACATACAAAATTTCGGTCGAAATTTAGGAAATTTTGGCGAAATATCATATAAAATATTAATTTTTTATTCCTTTACAAAATTTCAGCCAAAATTACCGAAATTCGGCCCAAAAAAACAATATTTCGAGCGTCTTTACCCAATTTCGACCGAAATTTTGGGATTTCGGCTGAAATTTCGGTTTCGGCTAGGTCCGAAATATATGCCGAAACCGAAATTTCAAACAATGCTAGTACTGCACATCCCTTGATTAAAACAGTCCTTTTTTACCAAGGCGTCGGCTATACAGTTTGCCCCCACGATAAATGTGAGTTACGGTTAGAAAGAGCTTCTGCATTAGCTCCTTAATTTTGTGCAAGAAGTATTTTATCTTATGGGGTATCTATGACTTTGATTGGGTCATTTCCACTACAGTTTTGTTGTCGGATTCAATAGTGAGAGGATACACATTTAGGCTTTTACACATGTTAGTGAATGTATATGCCTATGGGTATATTTGTCTTTTGTATATCTCTCTTTATATAAATACATAAGTGAGGGGGCGAGTTTCCGAACTCACAATTTCTTTCTCTCATTCTCTTCCTCAACATGGTATCAGAGTCCTAGGGTTTTGAATCCCAAGGGACCCCCTACAGAAACCCCTCTCCTCCCCCCTTCTCCAATCCCTCACCCCCCATCTGTCCTGTCTCCTCCACCCACCCCCCACCCCCGGTCCACTCTTCAATACCCCCGCCCCCCATCTGTCCTCGTCCCCCTCACCCGTAACCACGCCCCCCTCCCATACCACGCCCTCCAACCTCCCTCCCCATCTCCACTACTTCCCACCCATGGGCCTCCAAACCCAAATTTTGACTTAATTTTGACCCATTTTTTAACAACCCTAATCCCCTTCCCTTCCCAAATGGCTTAAATCTCAAACAATATTCTCCTCTCTTTTTCTCCGCGGCTCTAATATCATATCTCTATATCCGTAGTCTTCTTCATCTCATATCTCAATTCTCTATATCCGGAAGGATTCAGGAATTTTTACAATATACTTTTCAGCCTTGGCGAAACCATAAACCATTGCAATCAAATCCAGGTAGGAAGCGTAATCTCGCTCAGCAAACTCGAGTGATTATTTTCTTTCAAACACTCTAAAAGCTGTGAAACAGTACCAAAATAAAATAAATAGAAAAATCACGGGGAACAAAATTACCAGATATAGAGAAAGGTCAACAGAGGACACCGCGTATGTTATCAGCCCCAGTTACAGAAATAGTTTTGGCATTTTTGCATAGTTCATTCATAGAAAAAGCTACTGCAAAGTTTTTAGTTTTTGAACCCAGAATTGTGCCACTTAGGCCCCAAGGCGGACCCACAAATTTTATTAACACTCTAAAAGCATATACATTAGTCATGAGAAGTCCATCAGCATGAGATTGAAGGGTAAAATAAAATTGTTGAACACCAATCATCAATAAAAAAAAAAAAGAAAAAAAAAATCAGATCAAGGGCAAACTATCTTCCTCAGAATAGGTAAGGCACACCAAACGCATCTGCTCGCTCTCGCTACTCTGGGAAGATTTTCACACCTATAGTACTAGTACTTATGGTTTGAAATTTCGACCGAAATCTGAAATTTCGGATTCTGGTCAACACCAACACCGAAACGACCAAAATCCGAAATACCCGAAACATACAAAATTTCGGTCGAAATTTAGGAAATTTTGGCGAAATATCACATAAAATATTAATTTTTTATTACTTCACAAAATTACAGCCAAAATTACCGAAATTCGGCCCAAAAAAATGATATTTCGAGCTTCTTTACCCAATTTCGACCGAAATTTCGGGATTTCGGCTGAAATTTCGGTTTTGGCTAGGTCCGAAATATATGCCGAGACTGAAATTTCAAACCATGCTAGTACTGCACATCTCTTGATTAAAACAGTCCTTTTTGACCAAGGCGTCAGCTATACAGTTTGCCCCCACGATAAATGTGAGTTATGGTTAGAAAGAGCTCCTGGATTAGCTCCTTAATCTTGTGCCAGAAGTATTTTATCTTATGGGGTATCTATGACTTTGATTGGGCCATTTCCACTACAGTTTTGTTGTCGGATTCAATAGTGAGAGGATACACATTTAGGCTTTTACACATGTTAGTGAATGTATATGCCTATGGGCATATTTGTCTTTTGTATATCTCTCTTTATATAAATACATAAGTGAGGGGGCGAGTTTCCGAACTCACAATTTCTTTCTCTCATTCTCTTCCTCAACATGGTATCAGAGTCCTAGGGTTTTGAATCCCTAGGGACCCCGTACAGAAACCCCTCTCCTCTCCCCTTCTTCTTCTTCTTCTTCCCTCTCCCCTCTCACTAACCCTAACCCTAACCACCTGACCCTAACCCCTCTCCTCTTCCCTTCTTCTTTCCTCTCCCCATTCCCTCCATCCCCAGCCCCCGCACCCCTCTCCAGTACCCCCGCCCCCATATCCCCCAGCCTCCCTCTCCAATAAACCGCCCCTCTCCTCTCCCCTTCTTCTTCTTCTTCCCTCTCCCCTCTCACTAACCCTAACCCTAACCACCCGACCCTAACCCCTCTCCTCTTCCCTTCTTCTTTCCTCTCCCCATTCCCTCCATCCCCAGCCCCCGGGCCCCTCTCCAGTACCCCCGCCCCAAATCCCCCTGCCTCCCTCTCCAATAAACCGCCCCTCTCCTCTCCCCTTCTTCTTCGTCTTCTTCCCTCTCCCCTCTCACTAACCCTAACCCTAACCACCCGACCCTAACCCCTCTCCTCTTCCCTTCTTCTTTCCTCTCCCCATTCCCTCCATCCCCAGCCCCCGCGCCCCTCTCCAGTACCCCCGCCCCCATATCCCCATGCCTCCCTCTCCAGTAAACCCCCCTTCTCCAATCCCTCACCCCCCATCTGTCCTGTCTCCCCCCCCCGGTCCACTCTTCAATACCCCCGCCCCCCATCTGTCCTCGTCCCCCTCACCCGTAACCACGCCCCCCTCCCATACCACGCCCTCCAACCTCCCTCCCCATCTCCACTACTTCCCACCCATGGGCCTCCAAACCCAAATTTTGACTTAATTTTGACCCATTTTTTAACAACCCTAATCCCCTTCCCTTCCCAAATGGCTTAAATCTCAAACAATATTCTCCTCTCTTTTTCCTCCGAGGCTCTAATCTCATATATCTATATCCGTAGTCTTCTTCATCTCATATCTCAATTCTCTATATCCGGAAGGATTCAGGAATTTTTACAATATACTTTTCAGCCTTGGCGAGACCATAAACCTTTGCAATCAAATCCAGGTAGGAAGCGTAATCTCGCTCAGCAAACTCGAGTGATTATTTTCTTTCAAACACTCTAAAAGCTGCGAAACAGTTCCAAAATAAAATAAATAAAAAATCACGGGGAACAAAATTACCAGATATAGAGAAAGGTCAACAAAGGACACCGCGTATGTTATCAGCCCCAGTTACAGAAATAGTTTTGGCATTTTTCCATAGTCCATTCATAGAAAAAGCTACTGCAAAGTTTTTAGTTTTTGAACCTAGAATTGCGCCACTTAGGCCCCAAGGCGGACCCACAAATTTTATTAACACTTTAAAAGCATATACATTAGTCATGAGAAGTCCATCAGGATGAGATTGAAGGGTAAAATAAAATTGTTGAACACCAATCAATAATAAAAAATAAAAATCAGATCAAGGGGAAACTATCTTCCTCAGAATAGGTAAGGCACACCTAACGCATCTGCTCGCTCTCGCTACTCTGGGAAGATTTTCATACCTATAGTACTAATACTTATGGTTTGAAATTTCGGATTTTGGTCAACACCAACACCGAAACGACCAAAATCTGAAATACCCGAAACATACAAAATTTCGGTCGAAATTTAGGAAATTTTGGCGAAATATCACATAAAATATTAATTTTTTATTCCTTCACAAAATTACAGCCAAAATTACCGAAATTCGGCCCAAAAAAATGATATTTCGAGCTTCTTCACCCAATTTCGACCGAAATTTCGGGATTTCGGCTGAAATTTCGGTTTTGGCTAGGTCCGAAATATATGCCGAGACTGAAATTTCAAACCATGCTAGTACTGCACATCTCTTGATTAAAACAGTCCTTTTTGACCAAGGCGTCAGCTATACAATTTGCCCCCACGATAAATGTGAGTTATGGTTACAAAGAGCTCCTGGATTAGCTCCTTAATCTTGTGCCAGAAGTATTTTATCTTATGGGGTATCTATGACTTTGATTGGGCCATTTCCACTACAGTTTTGTTGTCGGATTCAATAGTGAGAGGATACACATTTAGGCTTTTACACATGTTATTGAATGTATATGCCTATGGGCATATTTGTCTTTTGTATATATCTCTTTATATAAATACATAAGTGAGGGGGCGATTTTCCCAACTCACAATTTCTTTCTCTCATTCTCTTCCTCAACCTGGTATCAGAGTCCTATGGTTTTGAATCCTTAGGGACCCACTATAGAAACCCCTCTCCTCTCCCCTTCTTCTTCTTCTTCCCTCTCCCCTCTCACTAACCCTAACCCTAACCACCCGACCCTAACCCCTCTCCTCTTCCCTTCTTCTTTCCTCTCCCCATTCCTTCCATCCCCAGCCCCCGCACCCCTCTCCAGTACCCCCGCCCACATATCCCCCTGCCTCCCTCTCCAGTAAACCCCCCCTCTCCTCTCCCCTTCTTCTTCTTCTTCTTCCCTCTCCCCTCTCACTAACCCTAACCCTAACCACCCGACCCTAACCCCTCTCCTCTTCCCTTCTTCTTTCCTCTCCCCATTCCCTCCATCCCCAGGCCCCGCGCCCCTCTCCAGTACCCCCGCCCCCATATCCCCCTGCCTCCCTCTCCAGTAAACCCCCCCTTCTCCAATCCCTCACCCCCCATCTGTCCTGTCTCTCCCCCTGCCCCACCCACCCCCCCCCCCCCCCCCGGGTCCACTCTTCAATACCCCCGCCCCCCTCCCATACCACGCCCTCTAACCTCCCTCCCCATCTCCACTACTTCCCACCCGTGGGCCTCCAAACCTTAATTTTGACTTAATTTTGACCTATTTTTTAACAACCCTAATCCCCTACCCCTCCCAAATGGCTTAAATCTCAAACAATATTCTCCTCTCTTTTTTCTCCGCGGATCTGATCTCATATCTCTATACCCGTAGTCTTCTTCATCTCATATCTCAATTCTCTATATCCGGTAGGATTCAGGAATTTTTACAATATACTTTTCAGCCTTGGCGAGACCATAAACCTTTGCAATCAAATCCAGGTAGGAAGCGTAATCTCGCTCAGCAAACTCGAGCTGATTATTTTCTTTCAAACACTCTAAAAGCTGCAAAATAGTTCCAAAATAAAATAAATAGAAAACTCACGGGGAACAAAATTACCAGATATAGAGAAAGGTCAACAGAGGACACCGCGTATGTCACCAGCCCCAGTTACAGAAATAGTTTTGGCATTTTTGCATAGTCCATTCATAGAAAAAGCTAGTGCAAAGTTTTTAGCTTTTGAACCCAGAATTGTGCCACTTAGGCCCCAAGGCGGACCCACAAATTTTATTAACACTTTAAAAGCATATACATTAGTCATGAGAAGTCCATCAGGATGAGATTGAAGGGTAAAATAAAATTGTTGCACACCAATCAACAATAAAAAAAAGAAAAAAAATCAGATCAAGGGGAAACTATCTTCCTCAGATTAGGTAAGGCACACCTAACGCATCTGCTCGCTCTCGCTACTCTGGGAAGATTTTCATACCCATAGTACTAGTACTTATGGTTTGAAATTTCGGATTTCGGTCAACACCAACACCGAAACGACTGAAATCCGAAATACCCGAAACATACAAAATTTCGGTCGAAATTTAGGAAATTATGGCGAAATATCAGGCGAAATATCACATAAAATATTAATTTTTTATTCCTTTACAAAATTTCAGCCAAAATTACCGAAATTCGGCCCAAAAAAACGATATTTCGAGCATCTTTACCCAATTTCTTTGATTATTTACTCATGGATAGCCCAGTGATTAAGGATCCCTCTCTCGTGCAGCCCTCTGTGGTTACTACTCCTTGCCCATCCTCTTCCTCGTATATTCCCTTGTCTTCTTAGATGGATTGTTCTTTTCCTCCCATGTCACAGTTAAGCTTGATGGTTCCAATTACCTGAATTGGAAAGTGGCTGTGGAGACCTATCTGATTGCTAGGGTGGAGATCCCTATTCTTCGTCGTGACCCCCCTCCTTCAAGTGATCCCACTTATGATAAGTGGGAACAGGATGATGCCCTTATTCGTACTCTCCTCTGGCAGAGTATGTCCCATGAGATTGCCGGGACCATGATACACCCTCCCACTTCTCGCTAGGTTTGGGATCATACTGGTACTACCTTCTCGGGGAAAGGCAACCTATGTCAAATCTGTGCCACCTATTCTCAGTGGATGAACCTTCGCTGCGGAGACACTCCTCTCTCGACCTACTACAGTCAGTTTGTTTCACATTGCCAGCAGTTAGATGTCCTTATGCCTCTTACCACTGATTTGACTACGGCCGCTCAGCAACGTGATCATATACGTGTCGTGCAGTTTCTCGAGACTTTGGGTCCTGAGTTCATGCACCTTCGTAAGCAGATATTAGGGTCTGGCATGATGGCGTTGTTAGACATTAGTGTGGCCTCCTTCGCGGCATTCTACGTGATTACGTGCCCGATTCAAAGATCCTGGAGAGAAAATTTTTGAAGTTCGCTTCCACATCAACGAACAGTCGTCTCTTCAGGAGGTTTACTTGAGTGCCCAGCAGTGTGCTCTTACTGACTCTGTGTCAGCTCCTTCGGTTGATATTACTGCCACTGGTGCCTATGGCGTAGGTGATCGTGCTATACGTGGTGGGGGCACCTTTGGCCGTGGTTGTGGCCGTGACTCTAGTCGTGGAGGTCGTGGCGGTGGACATGATCTTCCTGCAGGGCGTGGTGGCTGACCACGTCCATATTGCTCACACTGTCATCGTGAGGGGCACTATATGGAGACTTGCTATGTACTGCACCCTGAGCTTCGTCCTTCCTCTGAAGCTCGTTTTGGCCGCTCCGCACATCTCGCAGCACCAGAATCTTCCGAGCCCTCCTCTCCTTCAGTTCCACCCAGCATTGGACCTCAAGCTGATGGGGTCTTTATGTCTCGTGCCGACTATGATGAGTTACAGCGTCTCAGGTCTACCAGCCATCTCCCGACTGCGACTTTTGCTCAGCCAGGTAGCTCCTCTGCATCTCTTCTTACTAGCTCCAGCTCCTGGATCATAGATTCTGGAGCCTCCAATCATATGACATGTACTTCTTCCTCACATAGTTCCTTTCGTCCAATTTCTTATCAGTCCATCACACTTGCTGATTGGAGCTCTACTCCTATCTCTGGTGTTGGTGATATTTCTCCTCATGTTGGTCTAACATTATCCTCTATTCTATGTGTGCCAAAGTCACCATTTCGTTTACTCTCAGTTAGTCAGATTACTAAAAATCTCAACTCCTCTGTCTCATTTTATCCCTCTTATTGCTTGTTTCAGGATCTCTTTACTTGGAGGACGATTGGCTCGGGCCATGAGATTGATGGGCTTTATCGTCTGGACTGTAGCCCTCCTCGTACCATTTTACACAGCTTCAGCAACGCATATTAGTGGCACTACTGTCTTCGACATCCCAGCCTTGATCATTTGCGACGGACATTTATCGTTTCTTCTTCTGTTACCCCTTTTTCGTTCGAGGCCTGTGAACTTGGGAAACACCATAGGGTGTCCATGCAGTCTAGGCCTGTTAGTCGGGCTTCACACCCTTTTGATTTAGTGCATTCCGATGTATGGGGTCCCTCGCGGATTACCTCTGTTTTTAGACATCATTATTTTGTCATTTTTATTGATGATTATTCACGTATGTGTTGGCTTTATTTACTGAAAGATCCGCTCAGAAGTGTTATCTGTTTTTCGTACTTTTCTCTCAGAAGTTACTAACCAATTTAATTGCACTCTTAAATGCCTTCGCACTGATAATGCCAGGGAATATTTCTCAAAATCCAATGGTTTTGAGGAGTTCCTTTCCACTCGTGGTATCCTTCATCAATCTTCCTGTGCTCACACCTCTTAACAAAATGGTGTTGCCGAACGGAAAATGTGATCATTATTAGATGGAGCTCGCACTCTTCTCTTCCATATGCAAGCTCCCAAGTCTTATTGGGGTGATACAGTTCTCACTGCTAACTATTTGACCAATCGACTTCCTTCCTCGGTTCTAGGCGGCTCATCCCCTTTCTCAATTTTACGTCCTCATCATGAGCCATTTCCTATTACTGCTCGGGTATTCGGGTGTGTTTGCTCTGTCGACAACCTTGGGCCTGGATTGGACAAATTAGATCCTAAATCTGAACAAAATCTTTTTCTCAGCTACTCACGGACCCAGAAAGGTTATCGCTGTTATAGCCCTCGGTTGCGTCGATCCTATGTCTCGACAGATGTTACCTTCTTCGAGACTGAGCCCTTCTTCCTGAGCTCTCCGGATACGACCCCTCTATCATTCTTCAGATCTTCCTCTACCGATTCCCGTTCTTCCTAACCTGGTAGTCCGTCCATCTCCATCGTCCCTCTTACCTTCCCCTTATGTGGTTCCTATTCCAAACACATCTCTTCCCTTACAGGTACCTACTCGGCCTCCAGCTCCAGTCATTAAGAAGACCTATCAGCGCCGCCATACCTCTGCAGCTCATCCATCTCCGGCAGCGACATCGCCAGCCCATCAGGAGCTCCCTCCTTCCACATCCGAGGTATCTATCGACTCTCCTATTGCATCTCGCACTCGTTCTCATAATATTGTTCATCATATTTCGTCTGTTCTTTTATATGATGCTCTCACTCCTGCTTTTCGCAGTTTTGTGTCATCTCTATCTTTTGTTTCTTTGCCAGAGTCCTTGGCTGCAGCACTTGATCACCCGGGTGGCGTGCTGCTATGGACCTTGAGATGGATGCCCTTCAGGCCAATTAGACTGGAGATTTAGTTCCTCTGCCTCCTGGTGCACGCCCTGTTGGGTGTCGTTGGGTCTATACGGTCAAATACTTGCCTGATGGCTCTGTTGAGCGCCTTAAGGCGCGCTTGGTTGCCAAAGGGTACACTCAAACGTTTGGGGTGGACTATAGTGAGACCTTTTCTCCTGTGGCAAAGATTCCTTCAGTGCGTGTTCTACTTTCTCTTGCTGTCAATCAGGGCTGGCCTCTATATCAGTTGGATGTCAAAAACGCATTTCTTCATGGTGAGCTCACAAAGGAAGTTTAAATGGAGCAACCTCTTGGGTATGTTGCTCAGGGGGGAGATGTCATCCTCTGTGTGTTGATTAAATAAATCAATTTATAGTCTCAAGCAGTCTCCTAGAGCATGGTTTTGAAGGTTCAGTGATGCCATTATGTGCTTTGGTATGAAGCAGTGTGCAGTTGATCATTCTGTCTTCAACTGTCAGTCTATAATTGGGTGAGTACTCTTGATAGTCTATGTCGATGACATCATCATCACTGGCAGTGATGCAGCTGAGATCCAGAAATTGAAGACCTTGCAAAATGAGTTCTCTCCCAAAGATTTGGGTCATCTTAGATACTTCTTGGGTATTGAAGTTGCATATTCGACATAGAGGATTTCTCTCTCCCAGAGGAAATATGTGTTAGACTTACTTGAGGAGACAGGTTATCGTGAAGTGAAACCTGCCTCAGTTCCCATGGACTCAAATGTGAAGTTACTACCTGAAGAGGGAGACTTGTTAGATGACCCAGGCAGATTCAAGAGGCTGGTTGGTAAACTTATCTAACTTACAGTCACATGCCCAGATATCTCCTTTGCTGTTGGTGCTGTCAGCCAACATATGAGTTCACCTCGTACTTTACACTGGGCAGCAGTTCTTCAGATTCTTCGGTATTTGAAAAATGCTCCAAGTAGAGGGTTAATATTCAAGAAATATGGACATCAGAAGATAGAAGGGTACACAGATACAGAATGGGCAGGATCTCCAGCTGATAGGAGATCTATCACAGGATACTGCACATTTGTGGGAGGTAACCTTGTGTCATGGCTGAGCAAGAAACAGGATGTTATCTCCAAATCTAGTGCAAAGGCGGAATATAGAGCTATGGCACACACGAGTGGAGAGCTCATTTGGTTACGCTCTCTCTTGTCAGAGATTGGTTTCTCCCCTTCATCTCCTTCTCAGTTATATTGTGACAACAAGGCAGCAATTCACATTGCCACAAATCCAATCTTTCATGAGAGAACTAAACATATCGAGGCTGATTGCCACTTCATCTGGCATCGGATTCAAAGAGGAGAAATATGCACAGTGTTTACTAGATCAGTGGACCAATTAGTGGATTTGTTTACCAAGCCATTGAACAAAGCCAAATTGAGTGATAATTGTCGCAAGCTAGGAATGTTTGACATACACATTCCAGCTTGAGGGGGAGTGTTAGTGAATGTATATAGGCGGCATATTTGTCTTTTGTATATCTCTCTTTATATAAATACATAAGTGGGGGAGATTTTCCCAACTCAAAAATTTTCTCTCATTCTCTTCCTCAACAACACAATCTAAGACCACCTAGAAGGGCTATGCACACTACTTGCAGGCTTTATCCAATCCCATAGTAGTATGAAAATTCCATAACCAAATTAGCACTTCCATCTTTGATCAAACCTTACCCACCTGACCATCCGGGCTCCCTTTGGAATTAATAGCTTTGGTGTCTATACTTCAAAGTTAGCATGTCTTTACTTCAGGTACTAATAGCTCTGATGACTACTCATAGAAAAAGTGCAATTGACATAATACTTTCTGACTAAAATAGTAAAATATGTTATTTGAATCATTTAGAAACAATCTGATTCAGTCAAGTCATGAAGTCAACTTGCTCTAACCATGGTTTTTTGCCTTCACAAGGTCTGAGTCCCCAGCGTCTAACCGTGTTTGACGTTAGATATTTTTGCAATTTGTGCACTACTCAGATGGAAAGGAGAATTACAGGAACTTCTTGTTTCTTATGGAGGGATAGACTGACATAACATATGATTATACATTGATAACTAGAAGCTACATACACAGTCATAATATTTCAAGGAAGATGGTCAACTAAATAGGTATTATTTGTTTGCATTTTTTTAAATAAAAAAATGTATTGATTTGGACCATTCGAAAGAACGTATTTATTTGGTCCAGCTTTTTAGGAAGTAAAGATTTTCTGTCAACATGCATAACCCACGGAGATCGCCTGTACTGGCCAATACTTCAAAAAATTAAAAATGGCTAAAGACCAGAATAATTCCGACATGTTCAACCAGACCAACCCATTGTTTCAGTATTTTCGGATCATCCCACCTCAATTTTGATTTTAATTGGTATGTTTTTAATAAATAAATAAAGTCAACTAAATATAATACCTAGGAGGAACCAGCAAAATACGCCTAGTCCAGAACTCCTAGCCTTCGAAAAGGGCATAACTTTGTTCCAGACAGTCGAAGGAGGAGGGGAGGTCGATGTTTGAGGGTCGAGGCGCTAGTGTTTTTATTAAAAGAGTACGGGTTGTGCTTTCACATAAAAAAAGAAAACAAGTTTAAAGGGAAAATATACAGGATTCACATTTTAAAAGAGATAACGATGAGTCTGATTCACCTAAAAAAAAAGATTCGTGTGGGACACGGCTACGATAAGAATTCGGGTGTGTCCAACCCGAATCCGTGTCCAATTCGCACGTGGAGACGTGTCGACACGAATTCAGCATAGGGCACAAAGAATCCATGCAACAAGTAAATGAGCAAGGGTCCTTTGCACGTTCATGGGCTGGTGCAGGGGTGAGGAGGCTAGTCTTGGGCCGTCACTCTCTTAGTGATGCGCCACATCGGCGCCCAGGTGTAGTGAAAAATGAGCAAGGGTCCTCGCACTTCACTAGACGGGTGTAAAGGGCGAGGAAGCTAGTCCAAGATAGTAGGATTCATTTAGCATGTTGGAAGATAGGCTCACTAACAGGTAAGCTGAGGGAATTAGTTGATACGTTGAGTAGAAGGAGAGTTAATAAAGCTTTCCTTCAGGAGACTAAATGGGTAGGAGAAAAATCTAAGGAAATAGAAAATGCGTGTTTCAGGTTATGGTATACAGGGAAGGAGAGGAATAAAAATGGGTAGGGATTATAATAGATAAGAGCCTAAGAAATGAGGTTGTAGATGTTAAAAGGAAGGGTGATAGAATTATTCTAATTAAATTAATATTAGGTGAAGATACGATTAATGTTATTAGTGTGTATGCCCCTCAAATAGGATTAAATGACTGTCAAGTGGCAATTTTGGGAGGATATGGATGAAGTAGTCCAAGGAATACCACACAGAGAGAATTTATTTCTATGAGGAGATTTAAACGGGCATGTGGGAAGAACCAGTGGAGGTTTTGAGAGGGTTCATGAAGGACTTGGTTTTGGCAATATATGAATGAGGTAGAAGAAGATATTTTGGATTTTGCAGTGGCATATGAGTTGATGTTAACAAATACTTATTTCAAGAAAAGAGATTCACACTTGATAACCCTTAGGACTGGCACCAACTATAGCCAGATAGATTTTATCCTCACTAGGAGAGAGGACAAAGCTGCGTGTAAAGATTGTAAAGTCATACCTGGGGAGTGTTTCGTCAAGGTTTTAAATTTCGGTTTCGGAGTGTGTTTCGGTCCTCACCGAAACCGAAATTTCGGACGAAATCTCATGTAATCAAATAACGTAGTATTTTATCCCCGGCAAAATTTAGGGCGAAATTCTTGAAATTTCGTTTCGGCCGAAATTTCGGTAATTTCGGCTGAAATTTCGAATAATATTAAATAATGAATAAAAATCTGATTTTTTGGTGATATCCTTTAAATTTCAGCCCGAAATTTCGGGGAAAACGAAATTTCGATCGAAATTTTGTAACATTTCGATTTCAAGCCATTTTGATTTCGGTCTCGACCGAAATTTTGGATTTCGGTCGAAATTTAAAACCTTGTGATTAGTCACAAAACATACGATCGTGGTGTTGGATATATGCACTAAACGTTGGAAGAGAAAAGATAGAGATGTTAGACATCCGAGGACTAGGTGTGGAATCTCAAAGGGGAAAAACTAAATATGTTTAAGGATGGACTGTTGACCTTGGAGTCATCACAAAGGGACTAATATTATATGGAATGAGATGGCTAGTTATATCCGGAAAGTGGCTAGAGAGGTACTTGGAGAATCTAGGGAAAGTAGGCCACGTCTAAAGATACATGGTGGTGGAATGAAGAGGTCCAAAAGGCCATTAGGTCTAAAAGAGAGTGTTATAAATGTTTGCATAAGTGTAGAAATGAGGATAACATTTAGAAGTATAAATTGCCTACAAAAGAAGCTAAGAATGCAGTAAGGGAAGCTAGAGACAGGCCTATGAGCATTTGTACCACAGGTTAAGGACGAAAGAGGGTGGAAAAGATGTTTACAAGCTTGCTAAGATGAGAGAAAGGAAGAGCAGGGACTTGAATCATATAAAATGGATCAAAAACGAGAATCAAAGATTGTTAGTAAAAGAAAACAAGGTTAAGAGATGTGAAGTTACTTCGATAAGTTGTTTAATGGAGAACCCGTAGCGAATTTGGGGTAACTTGATAACGCTTTTGATTATACAAACCAAAGGCTTGTTCGTAGAATCCGAACATCAGAGGTAAGAGTAGCTATGAAAAAGATGAAATTAGGTAAGGCTATGGGGCCTGACGGTATTCCTAATGAGACTTGGAGATGCTTAGGTGAAGTGGGTTTGGTTTGGTTAACTAGATTATTTAACAATATTTTGAAGACTAAGAAGATGCCTAATGAGTGGAGGAAGAGTACATTAGTACCTATTTATAAGAATAAATGGGATATTCAGAGTTGCACCACTTACCGGGGAATTAAGCTAATGAGTCACACCATGAAGCTTTGGGAGAGGGTAATTGAGCAATTGACTAAGAAAAGAGACTAAGGTGTCAGAGAATCAGTTTGGCTTCATGATCGGACGATCGACTATGAAAGCTATCTTCTTGATTAGGCGGTTAATGGAGAGATTTAGAGAAAATAGTACTTATTAAATATGTTGATATGATTAAGGATATGTACGATGGAGCAGTAACTAGTGTCAGAACTACGGATGGCAGGTCTAGTGAGTTTCCAATTAAAATAGGATTGCACCAAGAATCAACTCTAAGCCCTTATCTTTTTACGCTAGTAATGGATGAACTTACTGAGGGTATCCAGGACGAGGTGTCATGGTGTATGTTATTTGCAGATGACATAGTATTAATTGAAGAAACCAAAGCAGGAGTTAATACTAAGTTAGAGTTATGGAGAACTACTTTGGAATCCAAAGGTTTTAGACTGAGCTGGACTAGGATAGAGTATATGGAGTGCAACTTTAGTAATGTAAGGAGGCGGGGGAAGGATGTAGTAAATATGACTGGATAGGAGGTACCTAAGAGGAATATCTTTCGCTATCTTGGTTCAATCCTACATAAGGAATGAGAGATTGAAGACGATGTTAACTAAAGAATAAGATAGGTTGGTTGAATTGGAAGCATGCTTCAGGAGTTCTGTGTGACCGTAAAATACCTACCAAGTTGAAGGGAAAGTTTTATAAAACAGTTGTGAGGCCAGGCATGTTGTACGGCTCAAAATGTTGAGCCACCAAGAAGCCGCATGTGCATAAGATGAGTGTAGCGGAAATGCGAATGCTTAGATGGATGTATGGCCACACCAGGTGAGATAGAATTAAAAATGAAGACATTCGTAAAAGGTGGGGGTGGCACCAATTGAGGAGAAGATGAGAGAGCACCGCTTAAGATGGTTTGGGCATATCCAACGTAGGCCTTTGGATGCACCAGTGAGAAGAAGTGACTCGTGCCAAGTTGATTGAGTAAAAAGAGGTTGGGGCTGATCAAAAACAACTTGGGTTGAAACAGTGAGGAAAGACTTGATGGCTAGGAACATAACAGAGAACATGACCATGGATAGGAGAGAATGGAAGAAAATGATCTATGTAGACGAACCCAACTAGTGTCAGGATTAGACTTAGTGAATTTGAGACAGGTAGATCCTTTCACCTTCTTCATGTAAATTTTATGAAGTACTCGTTAGCCGACCCCAACTAGTTTGGGACAAAGGCTTAGTTGAGTTGAGTTGAGCTGTCTATATCTTGTTTGAAAGATCTCTACAGGATCTATAATCGTTATTCCAACATAATTTTCAAGAGTCCATCATTTTAGGCCTCAAAAGTAGCCCAAAATTCAGTGACGGGATTACTGGTGAGATAAGAGTTTTATTGTTTTAGTTTCCAATTTCAGTTTTAGGATTCCATGATCTTAAAGAAAGTTTAATTTATGTTATTTATTTAGTTTGAATGATAACTACGAAAGTATATAAAAAAAAATGCAAAGATATACATGAAGTGACATATGGTCATACAATCACATGACACCGCAACAAAATGCCAAAACCTAATTGCAGCTGAAGTGTAGAAGAATGCAATCACCTAAAAAGACTTGCTAACAACCCCTTCCTCAGCCAGCAAATCCACCACACCATTGGCTTCTCTCTACATATGCTGGAATGTGATCTCCCTAAGAGTGTAAAGGTAACAGATCTCCTCTAAATGGATAGCAAGTCCATAAGGGAACTTTAGCCCATGGGAGGCTTGCAATCACATTCTGTGAATCATTTTCAACTGCTGGAGGACATCATTGGCTCCTCTTGCAGAGGTCAAAGATCTCCTGCAAAGGGTCGGCAAGTCTCCAAGAGAACTTTAGGCCATGGGAGGCTCGCCTAATCACATTCCGTAAATCATCTTCAACTACCAAACGATTAGTAGTCAAGGAAGTAGCCAACTTCAAGCCTTGAAGAAGACGAAGAAGGAAAGAACTTCTGCTTCAGTTGAGTATATATGAAGGGTTAATCAGTTATAACGATAAGATGTTAATGTTGAGAATCAAATAAAGTTTTAAATTAATCAGATTTTATATACTATTCCTTTAAGGATGTTTAGTTATTCTATTGTTATGTACCATTGATTGGAAAATACAGAGCTAATGCTCCATATTTATGATACTTGGTCACTTTTTCTTTTTTTTTCGCGTTGTCTAATTTATTTGCTTCATTTTCGAGTCTAATAATATTTCAAGGAAGATGGTCAACTAAATAGCTATGATTTGTTTCAATTTTTTTAAATTAAAATGTATTTTTTTGGTCTAGCTTTTTAGGAAGTACAGATTTTCTGTCAACTTGCATAACCACCAAATAGATCCTCATTGTGATATTTCTTTGACCCTCATTGTGATATCTCACATATAATCATTAATTTCATTAGCCATCAATAGATATCTTTGTGTTTCCTTCAACCCTCCACTGATATCCTACTCCTATAAAAAGACAGCCCAACCAATAGCTTTGGTACCAAATTGATGTAGGACGGAGTCAATGGAAGGGCTTTAGGGTGACAATTGTAGGGACTGATGGAGTGAGGAATAGTGAACTGGATGGAATCCAAAGAGAAAAGTAAATCAAATCATCTAGTTGAAGAGTTACCAAAAAAAAATCATCCAGTTCAAGGGTTTGAGCAAATAGAACAACAGTCAAACTCAAATCTAACCATCAGAGTCGAAGATCAAGATTGAGTATCAAGATTTAGAAGATATAATGAAAACAATCCCAAGTTGCAAGAAACAAAAATTAACCAAATAAGGTCGTGGGATTTATGGTCAAGGCATTGCACCCAAATCAAAGTGGATTCATAGCCAATATTGCGAAAGGTAAAGGATTTTTCTTTCATTAACCATATCATAATATTGATGGCCCTTATGTCTTTCCGATTAATAGACCACACATCACAATCTAGAGACCATGCAACTCGATCTTAGAGATGTGGCCCTCTTGCCTAAAACCCTAAACTCACGAAGGCTCCCGTTAAAACCCACGAAAAATAAGAATCCTCTACTCTAACTCTATGACTAAACTCTCTTCCCATCGAACAAGTCTTGAGATTTGATGGGCTGCATTTTTATTATAAAAATCACTCTAGTGACTCAAAACAAAAGAACATACAGCAAGGTTATAAATTTCGTTTCGTTTCGTCCGAAATGGACGAAACATTTCGTGGAACGAAAACGAAACGAAATCTTCAAAATTTCATTTCGTCCGAAATTTCGGTCAATTTCGGTCGAAATGACCGAAATTTCGTATTTCGTCCGAAATGGACGAAATTTTGAATTTCGTCCAAAATTGGCTATAACGGCTAGTTTGACTGTTTTTTGCAGAAATTACATCAATGCCCCTGTAACGGCTCTTTTGGGTTTTTGACCATTTTAGCCTCCAAATGTGACCGTTTATAGCTGTTGGGAAGGGTATTCTAGTCATTTTTACTTGCACAAACAATAAAAAACTCTATAAATAGCATTTCCCCTACCTTCTTCTCCTCCACCTTCACATAAGTGATTCTCCTTCTCTTTTCTACTTTCACTTACACTATCTATTCTAATAAATTTCCTCCAAGTCTACACTCTTCTTCAACTCAATCCAAGTCCATTTTGGAGCAAAGGGAAGGCCTACCTTCAACTTACAACTACAAGAACTATTTCCTAAGGCTTGCAAATTACAAGTTACACTACAAATTTCAAGTGAAGGCTTACAAGTTACACTACAAATTTCAAGTGAGGGAAGGCTAATATTATCTTATTCTCTTCAAATCAAGTTCAACCTAAAGGTTCTCTTTATTTCTTTCCATTTCCTTTCTTTTATTTCTTACTTCATTTGTCCCCTTCTACTTCATTTTTTTGTAATTTGTTTCAATTTTCTTTCTTCTAATTCATTTTTCCCCTTCTTCTACTTCATTTCAGAATGAGTGGGTCGGGCTCGGGACCTTCTGCAGGAGCATCCTCTATTGGTTCGACACCCGCTAGATCGGATGACCCAGTATGGGCTTACGGTACATTGGTTCCGGGTCAAAAAAATAAAGTAACTTGCATATTCTGTGGCAAAGTCATATCAGGTGGACGTATAACCCGCTTGAAAGAACATTTAGCGGCTGTTCCTGGTGAAGTAGCATCATGCAAAAAAGTGACTGAAGATGTAAAATATCGAATGAAGCAACTTTTAGATGCAAAGAGAAAAGAAAGGGCTAGGATGAACCTATCCAGAGGTTGGAGGTTTTTATGGCACACTAGACGAAGAAGAAGAGCAGGATGAAGAAGACATTGGCACACAATTGCCTCAACGAAGAGGTAAGGAAGTTCTTGTAGAACCGAGTGGTACAAAAAGGAAGAAGAAGGGAATCACAGGAGGGATCAGGAATTTCTTTGCACCACGAACAACCCCTGGAGCCCAGCCAAGCATTAAAAGTGCTTTGGCTACCAAAGAAACAATGGATAGAGCAGACATGGCGGTTGGCATGCTTTGCTACGATGCCAATCTACCTTTCAACGTTGCCAATTCACCTTTCTGGCAACCTATGTTTGATGCTGTGAATGCCGTGGGTTCGGGTTATAAGGCACCAACTTATCATGCTTTAAGGGGTTCCATTTTGAAGAATACAGTGGATGAGGTAAACAACTACTTGGAGGAGATTAAGATGTCATGGAGATACACTGGCTGTAGCATTATGGCAGATGGATGGACAGATACCCCTAAAGGAGTCATATTCCTCAAATCCGTTGATGCATCTGGCATAGTGAAGAATGCCGATGAATTATACAATATCTTTGAAAAGATTGTCGGAGAGGTGAATCCGGAATATGTGGTGCAATTTGTAACTGACAGTGAGCCAAGTTACAAAGCTGCTGGGAAAAGACTAGAAGCCGCGTTTGGTACATTCTTCTGGACTCCGTGCGCAGCTCATTGGTTAGATCTCATCTTGGAGCATCTATGCAAACCGACTGTATTTCCTCACATAGCAACCACAATTGAAAGGGCTCGGACGATTAGAAAGTTCATCTACAACCATGGAAGCCTCTTGAATTTGATGAGGAAGAAGTTCACAGGTGGGAAGGAGTTGTGCCGCCCTGCTGCAACCAGATTTGCTACAAATTTCATTAGCATACAAAGTCTGGTGTTGAATCGGAAAGCACTTCAGCAGATGTTTGTGTCTGATGAGTATAGTACTAGTAGGTTTGTCCAACACCCACTGAGTGAAGGGGTAGTTAGTACTGTGTTGGATAAATCTTTTTGGGACCAATGCAAGTACATTATAAACATCAACGAGCCTTTAGTGAGAGTGTTGCGTTTGGTAGATCGGCAGGACAAACCGGCGATGGGTTACCTATATGAGGCCATGGATAAAGCCAAAGAGAACATCAAGGAGAGGTTGAAGAGAAAATCAGATTACATGCCTATCTGGAGGATCATCGACCAAAGATGGGATAGGCAACTCCATAGTCCCCTCCATGCAGCAGGATATTTTCTTAACCCTGCTCTCTTTTTCACTCCTACCTTCTCTAGGCACAGTGAAGTAACCAGAGGCTTATTGGCATGCATCACTCGACTGGTACCTGATGAAGCTACACAAGACCTCATCACCAATCAGATTGAAGATTATCGAGAGGCTAAGGGTATGTTAGGAATGAAGCTTGCAATCCGCAACCGAACAAAGTTGGGACCACGTATATTTGAGTTGTTTGTTTAATTAAGTATAATTCATTTTAACTTTCAGTTTCTGAACAAATAATGCTTTACTATTTGTTACTTTACAGTTGCATGGTGGAATCAATTCGGAGGTGACGTGGAAGAATTACAGACCTTTGCGATCAAAATCCTCAGTCAGACCTGCAGTGCGACTGGGTGTGAAAGGAATTGGAGCACCTTCGAACACATTCACTCTGCAAAGAGAAATAGGTTGGAGCACCAGAGATTAGATGACTTGGTGTTTGTCCATTACAATCTTAAGTTTCGAGAAAGGTATACAACGTAATATAATGTTTTCAACTCTCACCTCATCACTTTAAGCTTTTAAGTTTAACCTTTGACATTAAACTTAATGTTTTCATTTTCAGGGACTTGTTGAGGAAATCATCTACCACTGGTGACCCTTTGAGCATAGACCATCTGGATGTCATGATGGATTGGGTTGCAGAAGAAGAAGATGTCATATTCACGCCGGAAGACATTGGGTGGGAAAATCTTGAAGCATCGACTGCTGTGGTTGGGGCCTGGGACGACGACGACGTCTTTCTCATGCCTCTTGAAGAAGACGTCCCTACTGGTGGTCCAGGTGGTGATGACGGCGGCGACGACGACGACGAAGAAGACATTGAGTATGATCATCCGGGTTATGATGGCTGAGAGTTGTTGCTACTAGCTATTGTCTATGTTTCACTTTCATGTATCTCTTTTTCTTTATGTTTTTCTATGTATCAGACTATCAGTTGGACTTGTGAAAGACTTTATGTGTTTAAGTAATGAATATGCCTTTTGGGACACATATTTTGGACTATTTATTAGTTTTTCATCTTTTTCTATTGATTTTTTATTTTTTTGGATTTTTCTCATATTTTTTAATATATTTTTTGTGTGAACGAAAAGTTTCGACCGAAATGCACCGAAATGACCGAAATCCCACCGAAATTTCGTTTCGGTGGCCAAAACGAAATGGCGACCGAAACGGAATTTACAACTATGACATAAAGAGACTAAAATACCACTCGTGACTTAAATCACCTCTAACACAACTCTGATGTACTAATGATGGGTCCCATCATCATATTTACTTCCCGTGAGTGTTTGTGAAGGACGGTCCCATCACCAAGTTAGAAGCAGTTACAATGTCAACCATAGCATTTGCTTGCGACGGGGCTAGGGGCAATTCTTGCCTCCAAGGGTGCCTCTAGAGGAATCTTGATTATGTTGGACCCTTCATCAGCAGTATGCGATGAAATTGAATCTTGGAGATACACCATATCTGCCCACCTGACATGTAACTCTTCCCAGTTCTTTATTCCGGCTATGCATGGCCCATGCAACGACACTAAAGAAATCTCCTTTGGCCTGAATTGGATGATCTTAGGCAGAAATTTGAGTCCCTGGTGTGTTGAGGAAGACTTCAAAGTGGTAAGATGGTGGGACGAACAATCTATCACCTGTTCCATAACTCTTACTATGATTAGATTCTCTGAGTTCATTGCTTCTCAAAACCCCATTGACCATCCCCTTCAAGGAGGTAGATACACTTGGTCTAGCCATGAGCCTAAACCTGCCCTTAGTCGTCTAGATTGTTTTAAGTTTTTAACCTTTCCATCGACCGTGAGGAGCACCTCCCGCAGTCCTTTCCATGGACCATCCCTTGTCCAGTCACTAACCATTCCCCCTATTTTCTTTGGGACAAAAGAACATCTTAGAGACCTGACCTTTTCATGTTTGGGCGGATGAGGCTTTCGCATAAGGACTATAGACTCCTGGTATCGGAGTGGTGGTCCTCTCACTCAATTTGAGGGGTGTCCCAAGTTGAACCTATTTGGGAAGCGTAAAGGCTTTAAGGTTGTTCTGCATAAACGGCACAAGGAAAACTTTGGCAACCTTGCTGCTGCAAAAAAGACCCTTAAAAACAAGATTAGGGTTCTAGATAGGTTGAAAGAAGTTTCTCCTCTCTCCAAAGTAGAGCGCCCATCCAGGCTCTGTCTTAAAAATGAATGTCCTAGAATTAATGATCAAGAGGAATTTTCTGGATGCAAAGATCTAGAGCCCTTTGGTTGGATGTTGGGAGAAAGAAATTTTTGTTTCTTTCATTGATTCACCACCTTTAGGAGAAAGAAAAAAACCGATCAATGATTTAGATGTATCTGGCCAGCGCTTCGAGGCTAGAAATGGCCTTGAGAAAGTTGTTACATATTTTCAGTACTTTTTTTAAGTCCAGTGGGATGGCGAGACCATGGATGTATGGTGGCATGCCTTTTCTACCCGACGATGTAAAGGCGAGCCTAGAGAGTCTTTACCACAAAGGTTGTGTCTCCATTTTTCGCCTCGACAAAACTAAAGCTCTCAGGTTGATGGTTTCTCCTTAGTTTCTTCAACTCTGAGAAACTATTGGTGACCACATCATGCATGTTTTGGAAGAGTTCTTCTGCCACAAAACATGTGCATCCTTTTATCATGTAGCTTTCATTGCCCAAAAATAATGTTGAGAACATTGAGGACTTCAGCCCAATTAGTCTGGTAGCAAGAATTTATAAGATTATCCCAAAAGTTTTGTTTGTTAACTTAGAGAGGGTAATACCCTTTTTGGTTGCCTAAAAACCAATTTGGCTTTGTCAAGAGAAGGGGATGCTGGAGAATATCGTTGCGGTCAATTAGATGATTGATTCCACCGAAGTCAGTGGTCAAAGTGGCATCCATCTAAAGTTGGATCTTGAGAATGGGATTCATGACCAAATGGAGATGATGGATAGCTTGAAGTATACCAACTCTCCATTTCTCTTTTATTTTCAACAGTGGCCAACTTGGCCAGTTCTCTGCCTATAGGGGTCTTAGACAAGATGATCCTTTATCTCCTTTCCTTTTTACCCTTGCTGAGAAAAATACGGAATTTTTTGTAACTAAAGCATCAGAGAATGGCCTTTGTTATGGGCTCAAAATCTGGCTTAGCGGTATTGCGTGACCAACTCCCAATTCATTTTAACATCATCTTCATGGTTAAAGCCTCAAAATCTCAAATTTCCAATCTCAATATCATGTTATCCATGATTGAGGAAACATCCGAATTGGTTAATAACCGACCCAAATTTTTGGAATGTGACATTAATTTGGAAGATTCTTTGACAAAGGACATCACCAATTAGCTACATTTCTCAAGTACCATGGCCTTCCCATCAAGGAATGCAGGAATAATGGCAAGGTATATATCTTTCTCTACATGGCATGATTACACTTCTAAAAGCCACCCTTGCGAATCTTGCAACCTACTTCCCCTCAATGAACCATATACTGCTCACAATCGCGGATTGTTTCAGAAAAATCCAAAAGAATTTTTGTGGAATGATGTTCCTCCACCTATGAGGGTGCATCCTATCAAATGGCACCACATTTGCCAACTGAAATGGGCAAGGTGTAGGAAATTAAAAACATTTGTGCCCAAAATCATGATCACATAGAAAACTAATGGAGGTGGTTTTTCCACTCGAAAGACAAAATATGGGCTTGGGTGATCTTCTTTATATATCAATCGAAAGGTGGTAATCAATGGTTGGGTGATTAGAGGAGAGAAGGCTCCCACATCTGGAACTCTTAAAAAAAACAACTTTCCACTTTTTTCAATAACAACTTCAGGCCTTTAGGCAACAGGAAGACACCTTTTTCTATATGGATAAATGGCGTGGAAAATTCACCTTCTTGCGGAGTTCCCAAACATTTTCACCAAGGTCATTAATCCAATGGCTATGGTTGCGAGCTATCAGAACAAAGATGGGAATTCCCTTTCCATTTCCCCTATCCTACGGTATCTGTATTATGATCCAAGTCCAAGTGTTGAAATAAATTGATGAGATTTAGTCCCATCAGATCTAAACAATCACCGGATTCATCTACTTATAAACGAATCCGTATTGATGCCTTATCATGCTGCCTTTTATGAGATGATTCATAGACCATACATATTGGAATCACTCCTGAATCGTTTGAATCCTGGGAAGCTTCGGGTTCAGGTACCGTACCGCAGCCGGACCGGAAAGGAAGGGGACAGCGAACCTCCTGGTCAAGGAGCTCTTGAAGAGGCCTTTCAAGAGCTCCTTGACCTAAACAAAGAGTTTTGTCAATTTTACTTCCCAATCCAGAACTGCCATGATGAGATTGTTAGACGTGCAAACAAGACCAGGACCTTCATTTCATCTACCTACAACCTTGTATTTCTAAAAATTTGGATACTTGCAGCCTCACCTAGAGCAACTGCTTTCTTACGATCTACTATACTCGAAAAGATTCTAACTAGGAACCAACTTGTCCACAGATACATCATCCATAACAGAGATTGCCCCTTTTGCCGGTCCCCCAATTCATCTTCGCTCGATGCCTTGGACTACGTAACTATGGATGCTTTTTTTTTTAAATGGTGAAAATTTTCATTAAAGAAAAGGGTGAAGCCCCAATGAATGAAATAGTCAAGTACAGCCAAGAGAACTGAAGTAAAAAGGGGGAAACAGAAAGCAACACACAGTCACACACAAGTAGAGTTGGGGGAGGCGAGGCGGGGGGGCGGGGTCTAGTGGCAGAAGTAGGGCTCAGAGGGTGCTGATCAAGCAAAGTAGCCGTCTCTCTAGCAACCACATGTCGAGCTAGAGCGTTGTGTTTTTGTTGGAAGATTGCCAAACATGTTGAAGCTAAATGCAGAGGCCTTCCAGGGTATATTGGATCTCCCCTGTTAGAATAAGTAGTCATTATAAGGGTATAATCGTCCATGTACTTATTCCCTCTTTAATATAAATACATAAGTGAGGGGGAGCTCTCCCCAACTCATGATTCTCTTCTCTCATTCTTCTTCTCAACATGGTATCAGAGCCCTGGGGTTCTTGATCCCTAGGGACCACCATCGACCCCTTCATCCTCTTCTTCCCCCGCCATCACCTCTCACCCTCGCCCTAGCCCCTAGCCCCTAGCCCCTCACCCAACCCTCGACCTCACCCCGCCCCATGCCTCTTCCCCGTGGATCCTGCGCATCCCCTCGGCAAACAAGACCCTCACCCCAAACCCGACACCCACACCTCTTTTCCGCGGCAAACCCTAACCCCACCCCTCCCCACAGCCATCCCCAACCCTCGCCCCACCCCCGTACCCCCGCTCCTTCCTCCCCGCAGCCTTCCCCGACCCTCACCCCACGCCCGTACACCCTTCCTCTCTCCCGCACCACCCCTAATCTCGCCCCTCCCTGCGGCCATCCCCGACCCTCGCCCCACGCCCGTACCCACCTCCTCCTTCCCTGCGGCCTTCCCGACCCTCTCCCCACTCCCGTACCCCCCCTCCTCCCTCCCGCAACCACCCCCTTCCCTCGCCCTCACCCCACACCACCCCCGGGTCCAAACCTGACCCTCGTCCACCACTACCCTAGCCTCTCCCCCCCCCTTGTGGCTCGGCTTTCAAACCCTAACCCTAACCTACAGCACAAACCCTAAAACAAAACAAAAAACCCTAACCCGAGCTTATGTCCTAGATCCACTATCTTTGCTCATATCTTCTTGTTCCCAGCTTCGATCTTCGGCATCTATGGTTATCTCTTTGTCCCCCCTCCCCCCCCCCAATCGGAGCCGCGATATGATATCTCCTCTTGATTAGTTGGTTTCTATATTGCTTTCATCATTTATCTTCCCTTTTCTTTTTCCGATCGTTGTGGGTGCTCTTTTCTCCTAGTCTTTTGTCGTCATCATGGATCCACCTATCATTGTGGATCCCTCTATTGGTTCGGCCACCGAGGTTCGTGCCACACCCCCACCTTCGGCTTCTTCGTCTGCTGCATACTTGTCTCCTGTGGAGGGTTCATTCCCCTAGATGACCACTGCAAAGCTAGATGGAACCAACTATTTGCCATGGAAGGTTGCTATTGAGACATATCACCTTGCTAAGGGTAAGGTTAGTCTTATTCGTCAGGATCCTCCCTCTGCTAAGGATCCTACTTATGCTCGTTAGGAGCAGGAGGATGCTTTGATTCGCACACTTCTTTGGCAGAGTATGACCCTATCTATTGCTGCCAAAATGATGCTTCTTCCCAAAATGAAGCAGATCTGAGATCATACCGCACTGCTACACTCAGGGGTTGATAACCTCACACCTATTTGTGCCACGTACTCTGAGTGGATGCGCCTCTGCCATAGTGATATAGTCTTGCTACACATTATGGCCAATTAGTCTCTCTTTGCCAGCAGCTCGATGTTTTTATGCCTCTTACCTACGATATTACAGTTCTTCGCCATCAACGGGACCAGCTTTGTGTGGTCCACTATCTTAACAGTCTGGACCCTAAGTTCACCCGTCTTCGTCATCAAATCATTGGCTCTGGCTCTATTCCATACCTTATTGAGGTCTATTGACTATTCACGTGCCCAGCAGTGTGTTGGCGAGACTTCACCAGCCATCCCCTTTGGCAGTTCTGCTTTGGCCGCCTATGACGTTGGTAGTCGGTCTTCTTGGCGGCCATTCCTTTGACTAAGGTTGAGGACGCGATCGTGGCAGTGGCCGTGGCCGTCCTTATTGTACCCATTGTCGGCGAGACAGCCACCATATTGACACATGTTACACTCTTCATCCCGAGCTTCGCCAGTCTTGCTTGGCACACCAGACCGCCGCTAGCCCGTCTGAGCCATCTGTCACTTCATCCACTCCATTTATTGTACCAGGTGATGATACATTCACCTTCTCTCGTGCCGATTATGAGGAGCTACAATGCCTTCGCTTGAGTGTTTGACCTTCCATTGCGGGCTTTGCACAGCCAAGTAGTTCACCTACTACCCTACTCTCTAGTTCTAGGTCCTGGATTATTGACTCAGGAGCCTCGAACTACATGACTGGTAACCCTTCTCAGCTTACCTATTTTCTCTCATTTCCTTATGATACTCAGGCCATTACTCTTGTTGATGGGTCCACTACACCCATCACTGGTGTTGGTACTATTTGTCCCTGTACTACTCTTCCATTGCCTTCTGTTTTATGTGTTCCTAAGTCACCTTTTAGCCTGCTTTCTGTTAGTCAGATTACACAATCTCTGAATTGCTCCATCTCATTTTATATTTCTTATTGTTTGTTTTACCATCTCTCAACTGGGAAGACGATTGGATCGGGTCATGAGGTGAATGGGCTCTACCGTCTCGATTGTCGACCACCGCCAGCTGCCTTACATAGTTCTGTGGATGTTTTTCAATGGCATTGTCGTCTTGGCCACCCTTCTCTTCAGCAGCTCTAGCAGACGTCTCTTGTTTCTGGCTCTATTTCTTCTTTTTAGTGCGAGTCCTGTGAACTCGAGAAGCACCATCATGTGTCTTTTCGTTCCCGAGTCGTTAGTCAAGTCTCTAGTCATTTTCATTTAGTTCATTCCGATGTACGGGGACTCTCTAGGGTCGCGTCAACTACTAGTTTGAAGTATTTTATTGCTTTTATTGGTATTATTCACATATGACATGGGTTTATTTACTTAAGAACCGCTCTGAGGTCTTCTCTTCGTTTCACTCTTTTCATGCTGAAATTAAGACTCAATATAATTGCAATTTAAAGTGTTTATGCACCGATAATGCTCACGAGTATTTCTTTGGCTCTCATGGATTTCAAGATTATCGGTCGACTCATGGCATTCTCCATCAATCTTCTTGTCCCTACACCTCTCAACAGAATGGTGTTTCAGAAAGAAAATTGTGTTACTTACTCGAGGTGGCTCGCACCTTAATGTTTCAGATGCGAGTCCCAAAGTCATATCGGAGCGATGCTATTTTGGCTTCATGCTTTTTGGCTAATCGCCTTCCATCGTCTGTGCTTCGTGGTGATTCGTCATTTCTGGTTTTACATCCTCAACGGGATCCATTTCCTCTTACTCCTCGAGTCTTTGGGTGTGTGTGTGTTTTGTTCACCACTTAAGCCCTGGACGCGATAAACTTGATCCTCGTTCTAAGCATTGTGTATTCTTGGGCTACTCCCATACCCAGAAGGGCTATCATTGTTATAGTCCTCGTCTCCGTCGCTGGTTTGTGTCTGCGGATGTTACGTTTTTTTAGTCAGAGCTGTTTTTTAACCCGATGTCCGAGTCTATCTCTTAGGTCATCGAAACGGTGGTTTTGGTTCCTCTTCCAGTCCTACCAGACTCTGTTTTGGTACCACCTTCGTCACTTGTTGAGCCTATGATTGTCCCTGCCATGGACTCTCCTCTTGTTCCGTCTTCGGCACCGCAGCTTCCCCCTGTTCCTATAAAGGAGTATCAACGACGTCGGCGCATTGATGGTCCACCACCCACGCCTCTCGCACCATCTCCTTCGCAGCCCTCAGTTTCTACCACTTAGACATCCTCTTTACCTACTTCAGGTGAACCTTCTGATTCTCCCATTGCTTCACGCACTCATTCTCATTCTAATGCACATCCCATCTTTCATTTTGTTTCTTATGATAAATTAACTCCTTTCAAAAGCTCTGTCTCTTCTTTGTTTTTTGTTGCATTACCACAGTATGTGGCAGAGGCTCTTGCTAACCCGGGATGGTGTGCTGTCATGGATCTAGAGATGGGTGCTCTTCATGCGAACCAACTTGGGATCTGTTCCCTCTCCCATCTGGTGCTCGGCCAGTTGGGTGTCGTTAGGTGTTCTCGATCAAGTACTTGCCTAATGGTACTATTGAGCGCTTGAAAGGGCGCCTGGTAGTTAAAGGGTGTTAGACGAAAGTTTAGACAGAGAAAATAGAATGAGTTACGGTTATCTCCCCCTGACTCATATCTTTATACTAAAACATAAAGGGATGTACAAAGTCCTAAATGCCCTTAGGCAAGTTACATATTCCAACACTCCCCCTCAAGCTGGAATGTAGATATCATACATTCCTAGCTTGTTACATATATCACTCAATTTTAACTTATTTAAGGACTTTGTAAACATATCAGCTAATTGGTCCCCTGACCGAGTAAACACAGTGCAAATCTCTCTTTTCTGGATTCTTTGACGGATAAAATGACAATCCACTTCAATATGCTTGGTGCGCTCATGGAAGACTGGATTATTGGCAATGTATATTGCAGCTTTGTTGTCGCAATAAAGCTGCGAAGGAGAAGATGAAATGAAGCCAATTTCAGAAATAAGTGAACGTAGCCAAATAAGTTCCGTGCTTGTCTGTGCCATTGCCCTGTATTCAGCCTCTGCACTGGACTTAGCTATAACATCCTGCTTCTTACTCTTTCATGAAACAAGATTGCCACCTACAAATGTACAATTCCCAGTGGTGGACCGTCTATCTGCTGAGGATCCAGCCCAATCTGCATCAGAGAAGCCTTCAACTTTCATATGGCCATGTCTTTTGAACATCAATCTCTTCCCTGGAGCCCCTTTCAAATACTTGAGAATCTGTGTCACCGCAGCCCAGTGAGAAGAACGTGGAGAGCTCATATACTGACTGACAACTTCAACAGCATATGAAATATCTGGCCGAGTAACCGTGAGATATATAAGTTTACCGACAAGCCTGCGATACCTGCCAGGATCCTCCAACAACTCTCCTTCTTCTGGAACGAATTTCACATTAGGATCGATGGGTGCAGAAGCTGGTTTAACTCCAAGATTGCCTGTTTCTTTTAGCAAGTCCAAGACATACTTTCTCTGTGATAGGAACAAGCCTCTAGAAGAACGAGCAACCTCTATCCCCAAGAAATACCTGAGCTGACACAAATCCTTAGTAGAGAATTCATTTTGCAAGAAGGTTTTCAAACGTTGTATACCTTGTGAATTGCTCCCTGTGATGATTATGTCATCCACATAAACTATCAACAAAATACACCCAGCTGAAGAGTGATAACCGAAGACTGAGTGATCCACTGCGCATTGTTTCATGCCAAAGCGCATGACTGCCTCACTGAATCTCCCAAACCACGCACGCGGAGATTGTTTGAGGCCATAGAGTGACTTGCGTAGGCGACACACGTAGGAGGAAGTCTCCCCCTGAGCAACAAACCCTGGTGGTTGCTCCATATACACCTCCTCAGTCAGGTCGCCATGGAGGAAGGCATTCTTCACATCCAGCTGATGAAGGGGCCAGCTATGATTAACAGCAAGAGACAGGAGCACACGGACAGAGGGAATTTTCGCAACGGGACTGAAGGTCTCAGTGTAGTCAACACCAAAAGTCTGAGTGTATCCTTTCGCGACTAACCGTGCTTTTAAGCGCTCGACAGTACCATCAGGGAGGTATTTGATAGAGAAAACCCACCGACAACCAACAGGACGGGCACCAGGGGGTAGAGAAACCAGATCCCATGTATCATTACTATGAAGAGCGCCCATTTCTAGGTTCATAGCATCACGCCAGCCAGGATGGTCAAGAGCCTCAGCCACTGACTGTGGTAAAGACATAGAAGACAAGGAGGAAACAAAGCTCTGGAAGGTACTGGTGAGCTTATCATAAGAAACAAAACTCGAAATAGGATGTGTAGTGGAACGGGATCTCATACGAGATGCAATAAGAGAATCAGAAACAATAGGCGGAAGAGAAGATACCTGAGAGCGGGAGAGAGGGATCATCGGCTCAGAAGATGATTGTGCGAGAGGAGGTAGAAGAAACCTATCTGTAACTTGGCGCCGCTGATACTGCTGTGTAATTTTAGGTGGAGCTGGCTTCTCCAACGTGGCAGAAGAAGTAGAAGCTGCAGAAGCTGACCGCACGGAAATAGGAGATGACGGAAGAGAAGCAGGTAGATCTGGTAAGGGAAGCGAGACCTCGGACTCGAGAGAAGGGGTGTAAGATGCCGCGTCATGTTGGAAGAATGCCTCAGACTCAAAGAACGTAACATCGGCTGAGACAAACCAGCGACGCAGACGATGGCTATAGCAACGATAGCCTTTCTGCGTACGAGAATACCCCAGAAAGACACAACGCTAAGACCGGGGATCAAGTTTGTCACGGCCAGGTCCAAGGTGATGAACAAAACAAGCGCATCCAAATACACGAGGTGTCAGAGGAAACTGTTCCTTACTAGGAGATAAAATCTCGAAAGAAGAGGCACCCTCTAAGACAGAGGAAGGAAGGCGATTTGCTAAGAAACACGCCGTGAGAAGGGCATCACTCCAGTATGCCTTAGGAACACTCATCTGAAAAAGAAGAGTGCGACCTACTTCAAGCAAATAACGAAGTTTCCTCTCAGCAACACCATTCTGTTGAGAGGTGTACGAACATGAAGACTGATGTAAAATCCCATGTTGGGAGAGACAGGATTGAAAGCCATTAGTATCAGAAAAATATTCTCTAGCATTGTCAGTACGAAGACATTTAATATTGCAATTATATTGATTCTTAATTTCAGAAAGAAATGTGCGAAAAGCAAAGAACACGTCGGATCGGCTCTTCAGTAAATATAACCAGGTCATGCGTGAGAAGTCATCAATAAACACAATAAAATACCGAAAGCCAGTAGTAGACGCGACCCTAGAGGGTCTCCATACATCAGAATGGACTAATTCAAAAGGACTAGACACTCGAGTAATGATCCGGGACGGAAACGACACACGACGGTGCTTCCCGACTTCACAGGACTCGCACTGAAAACTAGAAAAAGGTCCGGGAACCAGAGAAGTCTGCTGCAGCCGCTGAAGTGAAGGATGCCCCAGGCGACAATGCCACTGAAATGTATCTACAGAGCTATGTAAGACAGTAGGCAGCCGGCAGTCAAGACGATAGAGTCCATCTACCTCACGACCCGTTCCAATCATCTTCCCAGTCGAGAGATCCTGAAATAAACAGTAAGATGGGAAAAATGAGACAGAACAGTGAAGAGATTTAGTAATTTGGCTAACTGAAAGTAAACTAAATGGTGATTTTGGTACACATAAAACAGAAGATAAGGTAAGAGCAGGATGAGGGGAGATATGACCAACACCAGTGATTGGTGTAGTGGACCCATCAGCAAGGGTGATAGACTGAGAGGGAGACGAGAAAGAGCAAAAAGAATGAAGCTGAGAAGAGTTACCAGTCAGGTGATTGGATGCACCAGAGCCAATGATCCATGACCCTGAGCTAGATAGAAGGGTGGTGGGTGAACTACCTGGCTGGGCGAAACCTACAGAGGGAGGACGAGAACTGAGCCGCAAACGCTGGAACTCCTCATAATCGGCACGGGATAATGTATAGGTGGAATTAGCTGGTGCAGGAACAGAAGCAGAGGGAGCGCAATCTGAAGCCGAAGCAGTAGTAGCACCCATGTGAGCCGAGCGTACCTGACGAAGCTCGGGATGCAGGGTATAGCAATGGTCAATATAATGTCCCTCGCGCTGACAGTGAGTGCAAAAAGAACGGCCACGTCCACCACCATAACGACCACCACCACGGCCGGCACGGCCACGACCAGAGGAGGCTCCACCACGAGGCGGGCGAGTACTGCCATCATAGGTCGCGAGAGCAAAACCATCAATAGGAACAGATATCATTGGATCACCAGGAGAGCACTGCTGGACGCGGGAGTAAACCTCAGTATGGGAAGGAATAGCGCCAGAACCGATAATCTGCTGACGAAGATGCATGTACTCTGGACCCAAACTCTCAAGGTACTACACAACACGGATCTGATCCCGCTGACGGGCAGCCTCTGTGAGATCCGTGGTAAGCGGCATGTAAACATCAAGCTGCTGACAGAGGCCAACGAATTGGCTGTAATGGGTGGCAAGAGGAAGATCACCACGGCAGAAACGCGTCCACTCGGAATAGGTAGAGCAGATCCGACTAATGTTTGCCACGCCAGAGTAAAGACGAGTAACCTGATCCCAGATCCGTTTCGCAGTAGGCAGAAGCATCAAGGGCCCAGAGATGTGAGAGGCCATACTCTGCCACAGAAGGGTACAAACAAGAGCATCCTCCTGTTCCCATCGATCAAAGGTGGGATCCGTCGTAGGAGGAGGATCACGACGGCTGCTTTCCAAGTAACGTAGTTTGCCCCATCCAACTTAACAGTAGTGATATGTGGGAATGATTCATCCACAGAGAGAGATGATGACGAAGAAGACGCTAAAGAGGGTGTCGGACGAACACCAAGAGCCACTCCTGTGAAAGGATTGTCAAGCACCTCCTCCATAACAACAAGCAAGAAAGAAACAGACAATCCAAACCAAGACGAATAACAGGAGATAACAAAATAGGTGGGCAAACTAGGATACGCCAAGAAAGCTAGACGCGGCTCCAAGAATGACGGGCATCGACGAAGCTTGACAAGAGGGAAGCCATGAGGCACAGAGGGGAGCCGCAAAGACAAACGAGAATCAAAGTAGGGTAAGAGTAAGAGATGAAGATCTAACACATAATAACAAGGAGAAAAGAGTGGTAGGATTTACCAAGGGATGAAAGGGAGAGGAGGAAAAATGATGGGGGTTGAAAAACTTGGGGTGTGAGGCTTACCAGCAGACCTGCGAATTGGGGCTGGAAAAAAAAAATCTGGTGCGAGGCGAAACACAGCCCTGGAAACTTACTGGAAAATTTTTGAGGGGTGCAAATCCTAGTTCTTGGAAAATAATTTCCACCCTGTGTGGAAAATGTTTTAGGGGTTGCTGCGGGGGTACAGGACCAGGAACTATGCGCGGGGGACGAAAAACGTGACTCGTGTGGGACGGGGACGGAGGGCCTGGTGCCTTCGGCTCGGAGGGAACGACTCCTTCCAAGTTACATATTCCAACAAAGGGTATACTCAAATTTTTGGAGTTGACTGTACAGAGACCTCCCCATTTGCCAAGATACCCTCTGTTCGTGTACTCCTCTCTCTAGCAGTTAATTAGGGTTCAATACTTTATCAGTTAGATGTGACGAATGCATTTCTTCATGGCGATCTCACTGAGGAGGTGTATATGAAGCAACCTCCAGCGTAAGTTGCTCAAGGGGGAGATGTCCTCCTCTGTTTGTCGCCTGAGGAAATCTCTCTATGGTTTGAAGCAGTCTCTGCGAGCATGTTTTGGGAGGTTCAGTGAGGTTGTCATGTGTTTTGGCATGAAACAGTGTGTTGTAGATCATTCGATATTCAGTCATCAGTCGTCATCTCGTTGTATTTTGTTGATTGTGTATGTTGATGACATCATCACGGACAGTGTTCAAGGGGTATTCAGAAGTTGAAGACCTTTCAGAAAGAATTCTCCACCAAAGATTTGGGAGGCGTTAGATACTTTCTTGGGGTAGAGGTAGCATATTCTTCTCGAGGTCTATCTCGATCACAAAGGAAATATGTTTTGGATTTATTGGATGAGACAGGAAACCTTGGAGTGAAGCCTGCACTGTTCCTATGGACCCTAATGTGAATCTTGCTCCAGAAGGAGAGTTGTTGAAAGACCCTGGCAGATACAGGAGACTGGTTGGGAAGCTTGTATATCTTACGGTTACTCACCCAGACATATCGTATGATGTAGGAGTAGTCAGCCAGTACATGAGTTCCCTACGTACCTCACACTGGGCGGCAGTATTTGAAGGGCGCACCAGGAAGGGGCCTGTTATTCAAGAGACATGGTCGTATGAGAACTGAAGGGTTTTCTAATGCTGATTGGGCTAGTTCTTCAGCAAAGATAAGAGATTGACCACTATGTATTGTACCTTTGTAGGAGGTAACCCAGTGTCATGAAGAAGTAAGGAGCAGGATGTCATCGCTAAGTCAGGTCTTGAAGATGAATACAGAGCGATGGCACATACGAGTACAGAGCTCATTTGGCTACGATCACTTTTGACTGAGATTGGTATCGTCTCATCTTCACCTTCACAGTTGTATTGTGATAACAAGCCGCAATACATATTGCAACCAATCCAGTTTTCCATGAGCGCACAAAACATAGCGAGGTTGATTATCATTTTATTCGTCAAAGGATCTATAATGGAGAAATGTGTACCGTATTCACTCGTTCTACAGATCAGTTAGCTTATATGTTCACAAAGTCATTGGGAAAAGCTAGATTGAGTGATATTTGTAACAAGCTAAGAATGTATGATATATACATTCCAGTTTGAGGGGGAGTGTTAGAATAAGTAGTCATTATAAGGGTATAATCGTCCATGTAGTTATTCCCTCTTTAATATAATAAATACATAAGTGGGGGGGAGCTCTCCCCAACTCACGATTCTCTTCTCTCATTCTTCTTCTCAACATCCTCAATAGCATCTGCTAATCTCCAGAGGTGACTGATATCATCTCTCAACCAACTAATCACATTGAGGAAGTCTCCCTCGATAATGTGTTGAACGGCCGAACCCATTGAATATGATCCAACAATCTCATCCTGTGGAGGTGGCTCAGTAGTCTTTTACACCGATCGGACCTGACTAGGCCCAAATCATATCTCTGTCAGCAGTCCTCAGCAATCATCCAATACTAACAGGTCCAAGGTTACCGATACTCCAGCCATCAAAGGTCCGTAATCATCCAATACTAACAGGTTCAGGGTTACCTATAATTCTCCTGTTTCTTTCCTCCCAGAGCATCTAGAGAATGGCAGCAAAGAAAAGACTCCATAAGATTTTGCCATGGTCCACGTATCGGGTAGACCAGCAATGTAACCAGGGAGAACCAAAATGACACCAAAAGGAGCAAATACAAAATACTAGAGCTCACGATAGAACCATGGTTTTAAATTCCCATCGTAACCGACACGAAAATGACCGAAATGTTTCCGTTTCCACACCCACCGAAACAATACCGAAATTGAAATCCATAAAGAAACTAAAACCGTAAGTGCATTAGTATACTATATCAATACATGTTACATAATTATATCCATATGATTTGCATGTGAAATATGGTGAATATAATATATATATATATATATACAAAATACTAGAGCTCACGACAGAACCATGGTTTTAAATTCCCATCGTAACCGACACGAAAACGACCGAAATGTTTCCGTTTCCACACCCACCGAAACAATACCGAAATTGAAATCCATAAAGAAACCAAGACCGTAAGTGCATTAGTATACTATATCAATACATGTTACATAATTATATCCATATGATTTGCATGTGAAATATGGTGAATATATATATATATATATATATATATATATATATATATATATACACACACTAATTAAATGTAAAATGTGTTATGTATTGAATAATCAGGCATGCGTTGCAACGCCTACGACTAGGTATTCGATGTCATTAAACCAATGTTAATGCTTATGTGATGGTTTCCAAGTGTGCATCTCCGAAGTTTCATCTTAAAATTCTATCATTTGCATATCTTGATTCCCAACAAAATTTTCAACCGAACCCAAAACGTTTACTCTTCCGTGGAGATCGGAGTCGAAATTAAAACCGAAATTTAAAATCTTGGGGAAAACTTATGGTGGATAAGAAAATGATCGACAAACTACACATCAACAAGACAGAGAGCACAGACTATAACAATGATTCCGAAGAAATCACAATTGCACGACAGTAAGAATTCTATTAAGGCAAGCAATCCAACAGAATGCAAGGACACGTGGCGGAGCAAGGATTATCTAGACGAACCTAGCATGCGAAGGACAGATGGGACTAGACTTTTGAAGAACGATCTAATCGTTAAGGATCCAACAGGTAACCATTTCCAAAATCTGCTGCCCTATCCTTCCCTAGACATTTGATATAGGTTGAATCGACTCTGGCTAGGAGAGAGGCAACACTGTCTATAATATCCCTATGAAAAAAGTTCCTTTGCATCCCCATGCTCCACACCACCATCCAATTTCTTCTCTGAAAGTTGTTTGCCACCCTACTCCCTTTGAGTGAAGCTACCCTAAAGAGCACAAAGAAGTCCTCTTTTGAACTTCTCGATCCACACATGCCCAGCCAGAATCTAATCTTCATGCCATCACCACCCTGAATGGTGTTCCTTTTTGAAATGGTGTCTTAGCATTCATGATTTCTCTCCATGTTGTTGTTCTACCGATATTTGTCCGATGGTTCCCAACCTTCAAAACATGAGCCATATTTGGCATCCATAATTGGTAGTTGTGTTAGTTGAGTGTTGGTTGGAAAAGGCCGTCGATATAAAGACTTTAGTTCTTTCATTTTAGGAAACTTAGATTTTTGAATTTGAAAACTAGATCTCGGATCTTTTGAAAGGAGAAACTTTCGAGCAAAAAATTATGCTAGGATATCTTCGGGAGAAGAGAGCTGCAAGCAAGAGAACTATGTCTTTCTCTCAGATTCTATTCATCTTTCCTTGTTCAAAACATGTTTCTTTCCTGTAATTCAAAGTTCCTGCGTCCCCTCGCAATAACTGTTTTCAATTAGTTCATGAATTTCATGCAAAGGTTACAGAATTCTCAGATCTGCTCGAGTTTTCCAACGTTTGAAATTTCCTGAGATTTTATGCTGAATTTTCCTTTAAAATTACAATCCTGTAAATGAATCTCTCCTAACTCCCATTGCTACAACTAATCTGTAAGAAATAAAGGAAGAGATGGCTGAATTTGCAAGAACTTTTAGTAGCTATCATTCTCCGTTGAAATAATTGAGGCTGCACGAAATCAAAAACCAGATATGGAGATCTGTGATCCCATTCCAGATCTGGAGTTCAATATAAACAGCTAAAAGGAAACAAATGTGGGACATGTTGTAGCAGAAATCTGCTACGAAATTCGTGTTCTTGTTCTCTGCTGTGTTAGGTTACTTTCATTTTCCTAGGTTACTTTCATTTTCCAATTTATTTTCAGTTTTGTAGGAAAATCAGATCTAAAGATAGATCTGTTAGCTTGAGGCTATGTGAATTGAGCTGAACTCTTTGTTCTCGGTTTGTTGCTGAGGAATTCATGAATATCTGTTATTTGGAGTGATAACAGTTTTCTTCATAAAGAATTCGGTGATCTGGAAATAAATTTCCGTTCATTAGTTTTGGTACTTAATTTGGCAGTGAAGTAAAGGTGAGAAGTTGAGTTGTTCAGGTCTGAATTCAGATCTACCACTTCCCTGAAGATTTCATCAGAAAACTTGAGATCAATATTCAGTTTTTTTTTGACCGAGTTTGACTGATGAAATGGTTGAAAAGTGTTCAATTTGTCCTGTTAAAAAGTTTGAAGACTCCAACTTTCAGCTGTGAAAGTAGTTTTACTCATTTATGTTCCTTAATTTTGTTAGAAGAATTCCAATAGGAACTCTCAGTTGAGAATTGTTCTCAGCCTAAGAACGAATTCTGCCTTATCTGGCAGCAACATCATTCCCAGCCTCGGTAATTCCCATACCTGAGAAAATTGCCAAGTTGTGGCTAACAGTGACAGCGAATTTATTCTCAACAGAGAGCTGTTTTCAGACATAAGAATTGGAGGAATTTGGTTATCATTGGCAATCTCAGAATAGGTGAAACTCTAGCTTCACCTAGGTGGAAAAAAACTCCAACAGAGAGTTTTTCATCAGCCTAACAATTGGTTGAACTTTGGTTCACATTGTTAGCAGATTTACTCTCACAAGAGAGTTACTTCTTAGTCTGAGAATTGATGGATTTGGGTTATCAGTAGCAGCATAAGAATGGTGACATTCAGTTTTAATATTGGTAATAAAACTCCCAACCATGAGCTATGCATAACCTGAGAAGCTGCTGAAGAGTAGTCTACTTCTTACTCTTTAAGAGACTATTTCAGAAATAGTTCATTAATCTGAACTAGACCAATTTTTTAATAGTTAAAATTAGAAAAAAAAATCAAAAAATAAAATTTGTTAGAAAACACTGCTCACTTTAGTGTAGAATCCTTTTGAAGTAGAAGAACCACAAAAAAAATTTAGAAAAATATTGTGCAAATATTTTGCTTCTCTAGGAATATTTTGGGTATTAGTGATGTAGTGGGAATTTCATGTGTTTTTAACTCTCCAATATGCTTGAGGGGTAAAAAGACATAAAATGGCCTTAAAATTGCTATCAAAATGATGAAAACAAGGCTAAAATAAGAAAAACTGAAAAAAAAAGAACCTTAATTTCAAAAAATTATATCGGAGGATACAGAACTTTTCGCCCTGTTTTGTTCAAATTATTCAAAATTGTTCAAAATGGACTGAAATGGACGAAACAGAACAAATTGGACCGGCGTAGAACGAATTTCTTACCAGTACGTTTCGGGTTTTTTTTTTATCTTCGTACCGTTTTCCTAAATGGTATGAGATGTTTCGTCCGTTTTGGATAATACAAAAAAATTGACAACTAGGCAAGTACATCCCATTCCAGTGAGTAAAATAGATTTTTGACCGAAATTATCTTCATAACTACATCTAGTACCTCTCAAAAAAAAACAGGAGTCTAGTAACAGAATACCATATGCCTATGCCGAATTATCTAATCTAGTGAGAATGTGAGGTAGACTAAGTCCCAGCCAAAGTATAACAGGGCCTCTATTCTTGTAAGAATAGTGTAGGAGGAGCCGTAATTGTAATAAGCCTAAATGGCATCGTTTGTAATTTTTTTGCTCTTGTAGTTTGTAATGCAGCAATGGCATACTTCCAATATGAGTGCATGATGGGTAAAATGAGTTTTTTGAATTTTGAAGGGAAATAGTGTGGGGTGCCCACTATATAGGGGAAAAGCTCATTTCATTTGGGACGTTTGATGACTTTTTAGCTTATTTGGAAGAGAGTTTGTAAACCCTAGCTTGGAGAGAAAATTCCAGCTTGTAAGAAGTTCTTAGATGGAAGTTAGAGAGGAATTCCTGCCCGTTGAAGGCCTTCTATCTCTTCCTCTTCTTGGCATGAGTTCATCGCCAAGCTACGTATCTTCCTACAGTTCCCTATCAAAATCTAAATAAAATTTCCGTTTCTTTCTTTCATTTTCTATTCTTGATCTTCTTCACTTAATATATTCATCAATTCTCAGTCAATTACAGTATGATTCTGCTCATAATCTCTGTTTTGGGGCAAATGGAGGGGAGGAAGAAATATGTATGGAGGAAGAAATCCACTCCAAATGGCTTCCCACCCAAGGTTAATCCTGGAAGATGGCTAGGAGATTGGACTTGTCCATTTTGTCATTATCATAATTTCAAATGGCGCTCGAGATGCCGATGGTGCTCTCATCACAAAAAGAAAAAGACATCGGGTTCCATTTTTTCTGGGTCGAACAATCATCAAGCTGGGGCCATTGACAACAATGAGGGGGAGTCATGGCCGGATTCTGAAGAAATCTCCCTCCAGAGAGATAAAGGAGTTCCGACCTTATTTGTAGCCGGAAAGGAAGTGGGATCTCGAATTAACTTAAAAGCATGTTTAATTGGAAGAAGAAAGGACCCCAACGGGACCTTAGATGAGCTTTGCACATGGGCTAAAAACCTTTGGGGCATCCCGTTCATTAACGAAGGAAGAAGTCCTCTTTATGTTCGAATCATCAGATCATGCGTCTAAAATTCTGGCCAAAGGAATCGGAGCACGTGGTAATCAATTATTATCCCTTTCAGCTTCGTCTCGGGATTATATGCAGGGAGCGAAAGAGTTTTTGGTCAATTTCTACGGAATTCCGTTACACGCATGGGCAACCTCAACTGTGGAACCTTTGGGAAGCTTTTTTGGTCAGGTTCTAGAAGTAAGAATGGAGGGAGGACATAGGCAATGTATGAGCTTTGTTTCGGCTAGAATCCTTGCCCTTAGATGGAAATTTTCTTGTCCCATTGTTCTTCTCTGGGCCTCGAATGCAGCTTTCTCTATAGGAGTTGAACTCTCTTCTTCTTTAGATAGGTTGAGTCAATCCTTGGACCCTCTTAGAGCCTCATGTTACCCTCCGCCGAATCCTTCAGATCTACCTCCTTTGGTTCATTCAAGCTCCCCGGTCCCCAATCGGCGACCTTGGTTCTGCTGGTGGGTAGCGAGAATCAGGCGTCGACTAGCTGGAGGTCTATCGGAAAAGAGACTGTTGTACCCTTTGATACCTCTCTGTTGAATTCAAATTTCAAATCCCATAATCAGAGTAGCTCCATTTTAACCACCCCCCCCCCCCTTCTTCCTTCCTATGGACTATCAAATAAATCTCTGGAGGGTCCCTCGATTCCTAGGATTGTGGGTCCCGTGGGTGACAGGACAACTAGGCCTGGGAATCTCTACCCTTAGCAGCAACCCTAGGCGTGTACGCTACCAACCTGGAAAATCTGAATCAAGGTACCGACTCGCGATATTCGGTAAGGTCAAAAAGGAGGTGAGGCGGCTTTCCTAAAGGTGGCTCGAATCATCATTACTAATAGTATAACATTTATGGCATCTAGAGATATCTGAAGGGGATGATTAGTAGCAGGTCTAAATCTATGCTAGTGCCTTATTGTCGATGCTAACTTTGTTATAGGTTTTTTTTCTTATTATCCTTGGAAGCCGAAGATTTAGTATCTTTGGTCAGAAGTGTATCGGGCTCCATAAATGCTTTCAAATCCAGCATGGATCCTCCTTTTTCGTGCTTGATGTGGGGGCGGTTATTGGGTTAGTAAGTGGTTTCTGGTCTTAATAAGCGGTTACCCCTTTAATATAAGAATCTTTAGAAGCAAAGCATTGCAATGCAACCAGTCCTAAGGCAAGCTTCTCTAGGAAAATGGATCACCAGAACCAACCGTCCCCCCCCCCCCCCCCACCCTCTTCCTCGGTCACAAGTCGAAAAAAGAAGCGCCCCATGGATCAGTCGGATTTGGAGGAGGCGTTGTTAGGGATCAGGGGTATGAATTATAATGAAGGAAAAGCTTCTAAGTCCTTCCCTACACCTAGGGAAGCCATCAGTGAATTTGCAAAAAGGCAATGGACTTTATTTAAGAGAGAAGCTAACAGGAGAAGGGAAGTCTTTTTTAGCTTAACTGGGACTTATAACGTGAAGGAAACCCATAAGCCAATACATAAGCATCCTCTTTTCGTTAAACTCTTGATGGATTAGAGAAGAGAAAGGCGGCAGGAATGGGAAGCGAAGAAAGAGGCCGGGATTCGGAAGCTGGAAGAAAAGATCCTAGGTGGAAATACTTCGGAAAATAGGATTCTAAACGAAGCAGACAAAGTATTGGAAGAAGAAACCTTCTCTCATGAAATCAAATCACTTCTTTTGGAGTTGGAGAACTATATAGGTTGAAGGTGCCTTCTATCGAGTGACTGCGGAAAAGTTTTTGGGTAAGTAGTATCATAATGGCATGGGGAGGAGGGCCTTGTTCGCTTAAGATTATGCCAATCGATTGTGGGACCCAATCCGAATATGGGACCAATTATACATAGCTTTGGGTCCAGTATTTAGTTTGGACCCACAATCGGTTATCATAATCCTAAACAAACAGTGCCTAGGTATTGTCTTTAAGATAGTAGATTCCTCCACTAAGTGGAGATTTTATGCTTGTCTGGCTTCCTGAAGAAGGGGAAGTGTTACAAAGTACAGAGTTTTGAAAGGTCCTCGTGGTCAACTCTGTGTCTAAACAGATTTTTTACTAGACAAGGTAGGAACAAAATGGTGGAGGCGGAGGATTGGTTTTGCTTAGCTGTGCTTACTGGAACTTCAAATGGCCGCGTTGTTGTCGATGGTGTAATCTAAACAATCGGGAGCACCTGCCTGGAGCTACAATCCCACATCCACGAAGGAGGTTAAGAAAAAAAAAGAAATTAGGTGAATTCAATTTGGAGATTCGAGGACTAGAATTGCTCATCCTGTAACTACCCTAATTTTAGATGGAGGGACAAATGTCGAAGGTGCCATCTGACTGTGAAGGGTACTCTCTCGCATGGTAAGGAAAAAACCAGTCTGAATGCCACATTGGATAATGCTAATAAGGAAGCCGATCGACGGCTTGATTCGTGGACGATCTCTCCTCTGATCGAGGGGGGTATTCTGTCTTTAACCATCTCGGGTAAGGAAGTGGAAACAAGACTGGATACCCTTAAAAATTGCCTCATCCAGAAGAAGAGGAATATTTCAGGATCCCTTAAAGATCTTTGGCAGTGGGCTAAGAAATCCTGGAATATCCCTTCTCTCTCTTGCCCATGTGATCTATCAAAGAATGAGGTTTTGTTTATGTTTGAGTCGGAGGAGGAAGCCACCATGATCCTAGCCAAGGAAGGGAGGTATGGGATAGTAAACTGCATTCCCTTTCTATTTGAAGTACAGGGTATGTCCAAGGTGTGGAGCGATATGGATCAACTTTTATGGCATCCCCTTTCATGTTTGGGCATTATCAACAGTTGAAGCTTTAGGTGGCTTACTTGGTCGAGTCTAGGAAGTTAAAATGGAAGGAGATCATAAACACTGCATGTCATTCATATCAGCTAAAATTCTCGTACCGTGGTGGAAGTTACTTCCAACCTCTATTCAGATCCGAACATTGGGCCAATGTTACTCTGTCGGAGTTGAAATCCGGAGTATTAGACGACAGTTGGGTTCTGAAACCGAAAATCAGAATTCCCAATCTGGTTTGGCTCCTTCCCCTCTGGCTTTTGACCCCTCGAAGATCGTTACTCAGATCCCGGAAAAGCTACCCGCGGTGCCGGAGGTCTCGCTATCACACTGCTCGGAACCTCTGGGTAGGGAGACCGTTGACCCTATGGGCCCTCAAATTCAAATTTCAAACTTCAGCATCTGACAACAGCATCAGGTCTCTTGCAGGGTAGTGTGCCTCCCTCCTTCCTCTCCCTTCCTAAGAAAGGGGACATGGCCTTGTCTTGCCATGTCAGTCATATGCGTCAAAAGCTATTGAAATGTAGGCTTGCGAAGTTAAGGAAAGATCTGGGTATCATTAGACCTCGGACCTCTGGATTACTCAACCAGGGTACATATCCGGAACTTATAAAGACGAAAAGCACACGACTAAGGAAACAATGACTCAAAATGGACTCGTATGTTACTATGATTCCGTCGGGAGGTCATCTTGTGGAAGATTACTCAAGGACAAAAGGGGCATCCCCTTCAAATTCACATCAAATGGGGTTGAAGCTTTAAAGATAAATAAATCGAGGTCCTTTGAAGCCCCCTTGCTACCCAATGTATGTCTCGTGAGTGGATGAGGGGTGCCCCAAGCTTTAGTTTGGGTTAGGATCAATTTCTTATATACTCATTAATGGTTGGACTTTGGGGGGTGGGCCACTTTAACTTTTAGTGCTAAAATAATACTTATCCCTTTTATTGAGGAGCGGGAAGGTGTAAGGCCTTGGACTTGGACTTATAGGAAATTGCTAATACAGTACTTTGTAGAGAAGTAAGAAATCCAAAGGAGTAGGTGTTGGGCGATTTCCTCTTGATCTGGGTAATCAAATTAGCAACCAGGAATGGATAATCAAGACAACACGGGTGGTTCCTCCTCTGACTCGGTTGGGCGGGGCAGACGGTTATTCACGGAGATTATAATGTTAGAAAATATCCTCACGAGAATGAAGTCGATGACTTATGATGAGAAGAAGGCTTTCATTATGGATCCGACCCACAAAGAAATGACTGAAAAGCTTCTTCAGAAGCAGTGGAAAATTTTTAAACAAGATGCCAAGGATTGCTCCTTTACTTTGTATAGTCTCTGTGGGACATGTGAGGTCAAAGACACCCACTCGTCGTTATTTAAACACCCTTTCTTCAAACTACTGTTAGCTGAAGAAAGGGTCGAGAGGAGAATGAATTGGGAAGCTAACAAGGTGGAAGGTATCCGGTTACTGGAAGAAAGGATTGCTGAAAGAAAAAACCCTTGTCGCCTGTAACGGATTCCGGAGGAACTTCTCATTGAAATGTCGGATTTCCAAATCCAGCACATCTTGGAGGAGTTGGAGAAGTACTCGGTATAGGTGAGCTGCTTAAAGGTGAGATGTTGTTGCTGCTTAAAGGTGAGATGTTGTTGTAGATGTCCAAAAATAGGGAGGCTCCCATAGCTTTTGGGACATTGTTAGAAGTTTAGTTTTTGGGGGGCTGAAACGTAATTGTGGAGGTTTGGAGGAAGCCTTAGTGGTGTTCATATTCATAGCATAGGCTAGTTTTTATTTTATACACTTTTAATAGTCTAGCAGTATACTCCTGGCTAATCTTCTTTGATTTTATGTAATGCGGGTTGGGACCTCTAGTCCCTACTGTATTTTTCATAGTATTGTCCATTTTCAAAAAAATAATGGCACGGGGAGCAAAATTGTAGAAATGTTACTGTATTTGGATCTTTTTGTTGATTTTACTCGTTTAAGGTTCTGGGTATGGTGAACCCAATTTTTTGAGATCTTGTATTGCAGGACGAGACTCCTGGTCCCTAATGACATTCTAATATTAATGAAATATGTCATCTTTCAAAAAAAAATCTGTTTTGGACTCTGTTTTAGACTGCATTTGTTGTTTTGGGACTAATCTTAAGCAGCTTCTGCAAGCAATTTTCTGCTCTTAGTTGTACTTGACTGTTTTTTTTTTTTAAAGAGACATTAATATTTATAAATCATACTTATAGGTATATGAGGAAGGGACCAGAAGTCCCCCATGATTACAAGCAGGAAAACATCAGAACAATCTCCAATGTCAAGAAAAGAAAACCATAGCAAGGTCAGAAAGATGCAATCTATCCAATTTCCTGAACACTCCTTAACAAAGCCGGCATACAACTCCTTTGCGATCTCCACTAGGGATCTTGAGTATTTTTCCATCCTAGAACCAACCCAAACAATCCACTCCACCCCATTGTAACCCGAATTCCATCAATTTCTTCCGATTAGATGAGACTAAACATACTATACCATAGGGCTCCCTTCAGCAGTGGCAAGATAATAAGAGACTCGCCAATAGTCGAGCTACTGCATCGTTTCATACACACATCTTGCTCCTCAGAACAGAGTAGAATACATCCCGAGCAGCAAAGAACAAGGTTCCTCAAGCCCATGTTCCTTTACTATCTTCCATTTAGCACTACTGTTGAAGAAAGAACTATTGGGACCCTACCTTTAACCAAATCTCCAACTCCGTTAATACTTAACAGATACCTTAAAGTGAGATATCTTCTTACTCTAGCCCAGAGATACTCCCCCACCACAGAACACTTTTAACCAGAGACTTCTACTTCCAAATAGATCTAGACAGTCTTCAAAATCCACCAAGAACTTTTCACTAAAAGACTATTAGAACCAGAAACGAGAATAAATGACACAAAAGGTCAACCCAAAAATATATTAACAACAACGAGAGGAAAGGGAGCTTTCTAGATACTAAGATCCGAAAACCCATCCTTTTTCAACCCCTGACTCTCGTTTTTTTCCTTTTCCTCCCCTTTGTCCTTTGGTGAATGGTCACCTATCCCTGACTCGAAGACATCCCCTATCGCCAAGAAATCGTCCACCTCCTCCCCTACATTAGCATCCATCTGCCCGATAAGACCCCAGTTCCTCCGAGAGAACTACCTTTAGCCTTTCTTTCGCTCTTTGTACAGATGCCCACCTCTACATCCTTTCCTCTCTTTCTTCTTCAAGAGCCTTTTGAAAGTAAGGGATCTTGTATTTTGAAACAAAGAGTTTTTTGAAATCTCTCGATCCCGTTAAGCTGAAAAATTCCTCTATTTTTTCTAGCATCTACCTTGAACTGTTTCCAATCTTTCTTTAGAATCTCCATTTCTAGCTCTTTTGGTGTCGGAGGCCCTTTGTAAGGCCTTTTCTCTTTGAATTTTGGTGGGTTTTTTTCGTGTCTGATGGCTCCTCCCATTCGACCTTCCTTTTCCCTTTCCTATCTTCCTTGTCACCTTTTCCTGAAGAGTTGGGGTTTTCCATTAGGCCTTGAGTAGATGAATGTACTTTCCTCTTCTTGTTCTTCCCTGCTTTGAGACGATTGAAAAGTGATAGACCGCCTTTAAAGGCCCGAAGCGTCAGAAATTTGTGGTAATGATTATTTATCTTGGATTTACCGCCTCTTCTCGAGGGAAGCCTTCTCTTTTACGGCAACTCTTCGAGTTCCATACCGAAGGGACACATTTTCCCCGTAAATGACGTCTGCCCTTCTTGGCCCAATTAAATTTACCAATTGACTTATCAAACCTCTCATTAGATATTCTTCAGCTCTTCAAAAGTTTTATAAATATATCTTTACCTTTCCATGAAATATGTTTTGCAGTCTTCAGTTGAGAGCCATCTATACTGGCCATTACTATACTCTAGAAATCCTTGCAGTTGGATTTTCCTTCTTTTTCTATTTTTTTTCTTTTTCTGACTTGACGAACGCAGCCCTGATTCTTGGAATAAGGTCCGGGACCCCCCACTTGGTTCAAATTCAAAAAATTTGGGCAACGGCTCTTTTTTCTCCCTTGTTCCTTTCCTTGGAAATTTTTTTCCTTTGCTTACGCTGATTGGATTTCTCTTTGATTGTGACAAACTATTATTCCCGTCTTCCGCCTCTTGGGAAGCATTAGGAGATCCTTCTTTGTTGGATGGAATTTCACTAGTTAGTGTTCCTTCTTCTACCTCCTCAGCGTGTATCAGGAAGCTGCTTGACCCTACTTTGAGACGAATAAAAGGAATCTGGTATTTCCATTCTGTGGATAAAACCCTAGCTGAGGCATAACTCATGCAATGATCGTGGTTGCCGGTCAACTGAACTTCAATTACTTGCCTGTAATACTTCCCCAAAGCCTCGACTGTTGATAAGATCCATGCATGGAATGGTATATCATAGAATCTGATCCATCTAGCTTTCACTGAAGAGGTTATCGTTGGATTCCAAGATTTCAGTGAAGAGACGAAGTCACGAAAGGCCCCTATTCCTTGGTGAAGGAGCCGTTCAGCTAGAGATTCTGATTCAAAACTGAAAAGGACTAACAATGACCTAATCAAGAAAGGTTTTGGTAATTGGGACATGCTCCAGAGACTTTTGGCTCTTGCCCAAATCTCTTCCAGACTCCTTATACTGTTAGACATTGATCCCACCAAGCATCTTTTAAGGGCCAATGATCGCTCTTCGATATGCTTGATTGGTATTCTAATCTCCGGCAAGCCTCTGTTGGGTCCAATCGAATGGGCTATATCTTCAAAGCCTCCTAGAGGGTTATTTCCCTACGCTCCTTCCTTGCGCCACATCCAACACCTCCGATAGAGACTACGACTCCCAAAATTCCTATATCTACATTCTGGGCATTTCCAATCCGACAGATGGGAGGCGGTAATAATCCTCTTGCTCCTCATCGCCCTCAACCCTGCCTCTCTTCTAAAGTCTTCCTGACCGTTTCGAGGAAAAAATCTCCTTGCATTCCTTACTTCTAAGGACTGATATCGGTAGGGATGGGGCAGCTCAGTGGAGCTTTTGGGCACTAAACCTAGCCCTAAACGCTGAGCTTCTCTGAAGAAAAAGCCCATCTCCTATGTCTTTCCATGAACAATTTGTTTTCTCTTATTTATCGAGTTTTACTAGCTTGAAAAGAACTCGACCTCGAGTTCTAGTCCTCGTGGATCAAATATGTACATGATCTACTGAAGCAATATGAGTCGTAATGCTCGTGATATCTATAAAAGTGGTAAAGAAAGTGAGCGTAGTGATATAGAAGACATCATCCAAGGAGAACCATAAAGAAACAAACCTCTCTTGATAAGTAATGCGGTAGGGAATATAGCAACGTACTCCTCTGCACTAGAGTGATGGCCATGGGTAGCATCAATCCATGCTCTATCATTAGCAAAACTTTTCAATAACACTCAACCAATCTCTGCAAATGCTAAGACCTCCTGATCAGTCTGTGCAACAAGCTCCTCTGTGTCAGCACAACGCTCGACAATCTGCTCAATCAGCTCAAAGATAGGCAATCGTCAACAATATGCTCTTGATCATCCGTCTCAGGTAATGACTCATCAGTCAAGTCGCTCGCCTCTGACTCATGACAGTGCTCGGTCGACTCAATCAAAGGATCAACCTCACGTGGCTTTGCCACAATATCTGTCTCGACCGTGGAAGTGTCAAGCTGTCTCTCTAGATGCTCGGCAATTGATCCTGGGGAAATCTCTGAATCTATATCTTCCATCTCTGATTCTGTATCTGAAATAAGCATGGGCTCAACTTCGATAATGATCTCATCAACACTAGCATCTGGCTCCTTATTAATATCATCAACAAGTGGTACGGGGGAGGTAGTGAAGTGGCTCTGCAAATCCGACTCAGGCATGCAACGCTCTTGGTATCTGGTGGCTGTTTTAATTTCGGCTTCTTGTGTACGTCGACCGGCTTCTTCTCATCGAGCGGCTTCTTCACGCATCAATCTTTCTTTAAACGTTGCTCGCTCATGTTTCAATCTTTGTTGATAATGATATCTATAAATGTTCATAAATTCATAACGAACTTCTTCCATAAACGGAATGGTGGCTTGCCTAAGTCACTGCGCTCTAGCACGAAGAATCGTCATTTCGACCTGGCGTCTCTACATACTGTATCCTTGACACAACGAATGGTTATTTGATGATCATAACCATAGTACTTATGATATGCATCAAGTGCCTTAATCCATGATAGAAACGCATCCTCAAAATCTCCATAACGATAGTGGTAGTAATCATAACCATGGAAATATGGAACCTGTGGTGCAGAAAAATATTGATCCTCATATCCATCAAAATATGGAACAACTAGTGGAGCCATTGGATTCAGTATCGAAAAATGAAATTAACCATCCTGTCTGTCTGTCATGACGAAAGGAACACAATGCATGTCACGGATCTCAAATCGGACTGCCAAATGATTCATATCAGTGGCTAGACCAAAACAAACAAACGATGGAAGTTGGTCGGTATAGTGCTTGCACTCATTGTTGACTGCTGAAAGTGGGCTGCATATACTCAAAAAGTTGTCACGAACAACTTTCGTGTTGATGGCGAAACCCAAATTTGAGCAGAAATTGCTCGAATGAAGAGAGAGAGAATGTGATGGACAGAGGAGAGAGAGTGTAGAGACTGAGAGAGAAGTGCTGACTTTTTTTCTGATATTTCTTTTTTTTTTGGGGGCGCCTAAAGGTAAAAACTGGGGGGTTAATTGGTCTTTGCTTAAAATGGAAAGGGTGCCCATGGGAAAAGTAGAGGGGACTAGTCTTTTTTTTCCTTAAGTGGCCATGTGAGGGTGTGGTCCACGGAAAAAAGGGGGGTGATAATATATACCATATTTGATTAGGGAACAGATTGGTTTCAAAAAAAAGGGGGTGTCCAAAGAGGGAAATGGGGGCTAAATAGCTTTAGTGTAATTTTTTTTTAAAAATGATATTAGGATTTATTTACATGTTATTTAGTTCCTAGGAATTTGGTAAGATCTGGGAAAGGGTTTGATGAACTTTAGTTTTTTTTTTTTTGGAAGCTTGGGCTGATCGAAGGTGGACTGTTGATGTTAAATAAGGAATTTTGGGACTAGTTTTGGGAAAGCGCAAGGATATGGTGGGCTGATTTGGAAAGAGAAAACAAAAAAAAAGTGGATTTCGGAAGGTGGAGACAAGTGCTGGTTTTGGAACATGGGTTTTGGACCTTTGGTTTGAATAAAAAGGGCTTGCACGAAATTTAGGATGATGATCAAACCTGAGATTTGGGGCTGTGGTTTTAGGGAAATTTCTTCGGATCGAATTGAAGAAATCGCATGAAAAAACTTGGATCTTTTGCTCTGATACCAAATTTGATGTAGGACCGGGAGAGAGAAATAGAAGAAAGAGGAGAAAAAGAGTAGACGCGGAGAAGAGGGAAGAATAGAAGAAGAGAAGAAAAAGAATAGAAGAAGTGAAGAATTAGAAGTAGAAGAGAAGAGAGAGGGGAGAAGTAGAAGAAGAATAGGAGAAGAAGAAGAGAAGAATAGAAGGAGATGGACAGAAGAATAGAAGAAGAAGAATAGAAGAGAAGAGGAAGAAACCTGTAGAGGGGAAAGCCAATCAATTCAACTACTCATCCAAACTTAATAATCTCTACTACATAAGGCCTTTATATAGGCAAATAAACTAAAATTCAATGGAAAATAAATAAATTCCCTAATTCTAAATAACGTGGAAAATAAAATCCTAGAAATTAAATAACATGGAAATAAAATCCTAGAAACTAAATAACATGTTAATAAATCCTAATATCTGCATCACTTACAGAAGGAAATAGTGAGAAACTGGTGGTCTTCAAGACCATGTAGGGTTTTAGGAGGATTTTGGATTTCTCAAAAGTGAGAAATTAGGGTGTTTAATGTGTTTTTAACCGTCTTGATCATTTGGAATGGTTCAAAGTCATCAAATGCCCGTCAAACTTATAGGAAACAGCCAAGAAAAAAAGATAAAAAGATACAACAAAAAAATATCACAAAACTGAGTTCCAAGAATTTTTTCAGAATTCCGGCATAGCATCGACTGAAATAGGCTGTTTCGCCTTGTTTCCTTTGGAGCGACTAGAATGGGCTGAAACAGAACGTAACCAAATGAAACCCCGGGCAAAAAATTCCTTTTGGGATTTGCTCTGTTTTCTATTCGGAGTGAAATGTTTTGGTCATTCCAGGTGAAACAAAACAGAAATTATAACTAAGATACAAATATATTTTTCATTAGAATTAGATCTTTTAAATTACATTTAAAAATAAGAGCACTAGTGTCTTATGTCCACTCAGTGATGCAAACAATGACTGTATGGAACCTAAAACCGGAAAAAAAAAAAAAAAAAAAACTAGAAGAGGGTTTCTAGGCCTTCCTCTGACATGCTTGAAGCCTTGAAGTACAATGAGATTATCTGTCAGAAATTCCAACAAGTATATGGCATTGTGTATTTCAAGCAAATGAACAAGATTAAAGACACTATCATAGAAAATAAGTTCAAAAAAAAGAAGATTATACGCTGAAATATATGGAATGTTTTCAATGATATAGCATCAGACTATTAAAGTCATCTCCTTTTAGTTAAACCTCAATATGCATGTCCAGAATCTACTCAGATGAAAGACTAGCAGTACCACTCAGTACACCTAGTTTACTGATAAAAGTACTCTGATACATTTGACTACATTCCTTCTCACAACTCACCATGTTTAGCATGGTTCAAAATTTTCAATTTTAAATACAAAACTATTGAGAACCAAATTTTTTCTATCTATCAAATGAAATGAATATCTTAGCTAAAACGAAGAATTTTTGCTCTAGCAGAGCAACAGCATATTGCCATAAGCTTTCTTTTCTTTTCTGTTCTTTTTTCTTCAAATATTATGTCCACCAATATGTTATTGAAAAAAAAGTAATCAACAAGGATAGCAGGCAGCTAATGGAAGTACTAAGCATACCAATAGATTATAAAGATGAGCAGTAAGCATATGAGAGGTAGTCCTTGCTATGAACTATTAACATTGGATCAAAGACCATGTACTAAAGTAAAAAAATAAAATCCAAGTCATCACACCTGCAAGGCCCGTCCAAACATCTTGCGCTTCCTAAGATTGAGCATGGCAAGAGAGATCTCAGTTCGGCCAAGACTGTTACCTTCTTCAACCCACTTACTGATTGCATCTTTAATGGAATGGTATGGGGATTCCATAACAACCTTGAATAACGGGGAAGACAATATTTTTTTCCGTGACTCCTTGTCACCACTCGGACCAGTTTCAGTGTCAGACAAGTTAAGCTTGTTATTAGTGGCTTCTGATAAATCAACATCATCATCATCATTATCATCATCAGAAAGCTCAGTTTCAGATATCAATTCTTCAGCACTTTCGTCCACGGGATTCTTTTCTCCTAAACTATCAGTCTCTGGAGCCATTTCCAGCTCCGAAAACCCATCTTCCAAGTTGTCTTCTTCATCGTCACTGCTCTTGGCACCGGCCTGTGAAGAAAGACTTCTACTACCCATAAAGAACTTGCCTGGAGCAGACCGGTTCGGATAAAACATTTTTGGCGAGAGAAATTTACAGGATAAAAACTGTTCATGCTTGTGAAAACCAACTCCAAGCTCCGAATTATCACTTGGTACCTCAGGTTTGGCACAACAAGCTCGAGAAGCTCCTAAATGATGACAGTGAATCCTGGTAATAGAACAAAGAAAGATCAAAATCTGATAACAAGATTCACTGATTCCCGCATTTGGGAGAAAAAAAAAAACGAGCAACCGATACGAAAGCATTAGTCCTTTTCACTATTTATGATAAGATATTTCCAATTATATCTAGGGTTTTGCTAACAAGTGCCCTTAGGGAACTCCTTGAGCATTGTTTAATTGCTATTTGGAAATATGGATTTACAGATAATTTGAGACTTTTACACGTGGTTTGAGATGGTTTGAGATTTTGCTCTCAAAGTATGTGTAAATTCATGTTCCCTAGAGCAATTAAAAGATGCTCAACGAGTGCCATAGCAAAACCCTTATAATCTATAAATATTTGAAAGCACTCCTAGAAATCCAAAATTCAAAAGAAAAAGGATAAACAAGGCTGGGAAATTGGTATTGAAATCTAAGTATTAAAAGCCTCAAAGTACGTGTAAATTCAAGTTCCCTAGAGCAATTAAATGATGCTTAATGAGTGCCTTACTAGCAAAACCCTTATTATCTATAAATATTTGAAAGCACTCCTAGAAATCCAATTAAATCCAAAATTAAAAAGAACAAGGATAGACAAAGCTGGGAAATTGGCATTGAAATTTAAGTATAATGCTGAAAAATACCACGAAAGGAGCTGAAATGACACCATCCAAACAAAAAAGAAAGATCGAAAATAGAAGAGAAACTGAAATGTTTCATCTACTGCCAGAAGAAACAGGAACCAGGCATCAAAATCATTTGCAGACAAAACACAGATGAATACAAACATTGGATAGGCGTATTTTATAATCCAGAATTGTAAAACCCTGATTTTACAAGCTAAGTCCTGAATTTTATAATCTAGAACCTGAATTTTATAAGCGAAAACAAGGATTGTACATTTAAACCATTGTAAAATCTAGGTTTTAGCTCATAAAAATCCAGGTTTTGGCTTATCAAGTCCAGGTGTAGCTTGTAAAATAGATCGAATAATGAACAAAGACGGGAAAATTTTTGCAAAAAGACCCATAAATTGCAGAGAAAACCCATAAAAGAGAACAACCAAACAAAACACCATCCAAATGCTGCTGAAACACCACAAAGATGCTAAAATATTACAAGAAAACATGGGATAAAGTCGCAAGTTTAAGGCTGAAGATGAAAAATTGAGTAGAAAATGGGTGTGAAGAGCATTACCTAATAGGATTAGCAGCTCTTCGAAGTGCCAACATGATGATTTCCACTTCTATAACGTGAAACCAAAAGCCTTAACCTTTAGAACCCTAGTCCTACTTATCCAAATGGGAGATGATAAACCCTAGAAACCTAAAACCCTTCTTCTAACAGAACAGATTTCGTATGTAGATGCATTAGGATCATTTGTTTGTTTCGTTTTTTCACAAACCGAAACCTAAGTTAGAAAATTCAGTAGGATACACTACTGATGGATGTCCCAAGTAAAAAAAGGGGGCTCTATATATATATCACTTACCCTAACAAAAACGAGAGATATTCGAGACATAAGCCTGTGACCTCTGCAACTCGGGTCGGGTTCAACCAAAACCTGTTAGTTCGATCCGAAAAGGAAAAAAAATAATCAGGTCGGGTTGGGTTCAGGTTCGGGTTTCGGTTGAGTTGGGGTCGGGGTCGGGGTCGGTTTGAGGGCACAGGCAACCCTACATTTTTTTTATTAGTTTTTGTTTGTAACCTTAAAAACTTGGATTGGGTTGGGTTGGGTTGGAACTCGAGCCAGGTTGGATTAGGTTTGGGATGGGAAAAAGGGTTCCTCGGGTTGGGTCAGGTCGAACCTCATCAGGTTTGAACTCAGGTCGGGTCTGGTCAGGTCGGGTTCGCGTTGGCCTCAAGCCGACCCAACCTGACCCGAGTTGCATGGTGCCCTGTTAGTCTTTTATACTAGGAGCTTAATTCCCATATTGCCTGTTGGAATTCTACACAAATTTCTGTAGTGGGACTAGATCGTTACATTATCAAGTTGGCCGGGCCGCGTCATGTCGGGTTGGGTCGGTTAATTTTAAGCAGACTCCGCTTGATCTCTTTTTAAGCTCAATCCAAAGGTTGACCTGCTCCACCGGGCCATTAACAAGGTGAACAAGGAAGAAGACTATATTTACTACCAAATATTTCTAAACAACCATATGAGCATCACCACCATGTTAACTACTAGAATATGACTAAATGATTAGTTAGGCATCTGGATCGATACCAACAATCAATTTTTTGGGTCCATACATGGACATGCAGGTGTAATCGAGATTATTAAAATAGGGAGATGACATATTTGCACCTCAAACTTCCCAAGCCACTCACCATTCTCCTACGCTCTAGGCCGTGTTCGTTTTAAATTGTGGCAACCGTTTGTGGCCCCAAACCTATTATTGGACTCCAAACTTTTCCGTTTGGTTTGAGATTGTGGCAACCGATTGTGAGCCCCAAAACTATTACTGGAACAAGAATTACGTTGAGTCATATAATCTGTGTGGGGCTCACAGTTGCAGGTCACAATCGAAAATGAGCATGGACTATTGGTTTTGGATTATTGACAAGCGATTGTCAATTATAACCAATTGTAGAATCAATTGCACAAAACATGGCGTTTGGTTCATAAGGGTAATAAGCGATTGTATTCGAAATTAATGTAAAACAACAACAACCATAATCACCAAATTTAGTGATTATCACCAATTAAAACTGATTGTGCATGTCAGAGATTTTCGCAATTCCGATTTTATTTTCCAATAGTAACCTCATATGTTTTGACCAGTTGCATAACCAAAGATATATCTTCTACGAGAGAGCTCCTCTTCTCAGACCTTCGATTTGCTTCTCAGCCCTACAATCTATCTGCTCCCTTCCCAGAAATCAGGGGCTCAGCATCTTGACGAAGAGAACTCGATCCTCCTTCTCTTCTACTTAGTATTATAAAGTCGAGATTTTATATGGTGTAAGCCCTTGTAGTCCTTTATTTTTCAAAAAGTACTGTACGAACCACACTATAGGATGATCCAAACCGTCCAGGGGATGGGCCATAACGTAAATAGGTTGTGCGCAAAAAATCATTTCTATAGGATGATCCCAACCCTCCAATCTACTGATAAATTGCATATTAAGGAAACTTTTATAGATCAGAAGGCTAGGATCATCCTATGGAAATGATTTTTTGGGCACAACCTATTTATGTTATGGTACATCCCCTGGATGGTTTGGATCATCCTATAGTGTGGTTTGTACAGTACTTTTTGAAAAATAAGGGACTATAAAGGCTTACACAGTATAAAATCTCAATAAAGTCTCTTTCCAGTTTTAATTATCTTATTGCAATGTTGGACTAGTACGAATTGAAGAATCATCGGGTTTGGATTTTGCTTCTTGATGGGGTATGAAAAACAGCAGCTAATCAGCTGTCGGCACATGGATGGCCCACGACAAATCCAGCGTCGGCCCAGGGGCAATCCGGTAATTACCTAAGAGTAGGTAAACCTAAACCCACAGGAGAGCCGACACTTGTCCTGGGGTAGGTAATCCAACCACCCCAGGCCTCTCTCTATAAAAGGCCTCTTAAGGCTCGAGGTAAACGGTAATAACTTCTGAACTACCACTCTTAAAAACTCGCTATGCACTCCTGCTCGTACTGACTTGAGTGTCGAAGGGCCTGTCCGGAGTAACGACTCCGGGTTGGTCTTCTGACCTCATCTGCTCTTGTGCAAGGCTAAGCTCCTTCACTTCAGCTCCTCGGGTCCTAAAGCCCAGCTCTTACGTCACTGCCGTATTTGTTACCAATTTTAGGCCTAACAGATTAGCGCCGTCCGTGGGACCCCGAACTAAAAGCTGTTCGAATCCCCTATACAAAATGGCAGGGCGGAAGAGTGCTCGGGTACCAACTGCACGAACTACCCGAGCCGTAATACCCCGCAGGACCCGGAGCGAGCGAATCGCCTCGCAGGTGGTGGCTCCCTCTGCTCCAGCAGAGCAGAGCCCCGCTCATTCGGAACACCTCAATCCCGCGCCCACTCCAGATCAAGTTCAAGCTCTCTTTCAACAAATGACGGCTCTTGTCGGTCAGTACCAACACCTAATCCAAGCGCCTCCCCAACATCCTCCAGAAACTCCACGACCTGTACAGGAAAGGTTGAATGCCCATAGGGGAGAGCCAGCGCGCCCCAGTGGAGACCGGACCCACCACTCCACAAAGGCGAGTCCATCACTCCAGAACCAGGCATGCCCATATAGAGCCCCACCACCGTCGGAGGTCACGGTCCCGCTTCGCGCGAAGGCACCGAACCCAGGAAGACCGCGCACCGCAGGAAAAATCCCGGCCTCATCGAAGGAGTCCGGAAAGTCAGTCCGGCTCTGCTGCGAGCCCATCGGTGGAGAAAAACGAGTCGTTGGACCGAGCAGACCGGAAGGTTGACCCAATGCTACGAAGAATAGAAGAAATAGATCACCGAATAGAAGAACTAGCAAGAGATCAGGGCCGGCCCACTACGAAGACGTACTCAAGCAGACCTCCGTTCACAGATAATGTTATGAACGCACCGGCGCCTAAAGGGTTCAAAATGCCGACGGTTCCGCAATACGACGGAACCACCGACCCTGTGGACCACCTGGAAACGTTTAGGACTATGATGCTCCTCCACGGCGCCTCTGACGGATTCCTCTACAGAGCATTCCCGACCACACTGACCGGTGTAGCCCGGAACTGGTACTCGAGGATCAAGCCGAACTCCATTAGCAACTTTGAAGACTTTGGGGACGACCTGGTCCGCCATTTCATGAGCAACCAGAGGCCAAGGAAAACAACAGCATCCTTTATGGCCTTGTGGCAGGAGGATAATGAACCTCTGAAAACATTCGTCAGCCATTTCAACAGAGAGGCTCTTCAAGTGCCGAACTTGGATCCATCAGCCGCCATGAATGCGCTCCTCACAGGCGCCAAATCCAATGATTTTTGCCAATCAGTTGCTCGCCAGAACCCGCACTCACTGGCGGATCTGATGGCAGGGGCCGAGGAATATATAGCCTTAGAGGAGACTCTAGCGGCCTTAGACTCAAACCGGAGGAGAACCTCCGAAGAAAAGAACCCTACCAAGCAACGTAAGGATGATAAGGCCCCCAGAAGAGAGAGGTCCCCTCAGAGGAGGGAAGAAAACTTTACCCCTCTCAACACCTCCCGGAGACACATACTGGCCACAATGAGAGGAAAAGAATTCGTAAGGTGGCCGACCAGAATGATCTCCAAGGGGAATAAAAGAGACAAGTCGAAGTATTGTCGGTTCCACAGGAACCACAGGCACGACACAGATGAGTGCTGGCAGCTTAAGGAAGAAATCGAGCTGCTGATTGGTCAGAGATACTTGAAAAAGTACGTCAAAGATGACAGTCACAGAAGAGAGCGCAGGGAGAAGAGTCTCCAAGACCAGAGCCCCCGACTGTCACAGCCGCCCCATGCGCGGAATCAATCTCCCCCTCCATCCAGTCCAAAGCCAGAGGCGCGCCGATCCCAGCCCAAGGGAGTCATCAACACAATTATGGGCGGGCCAGCAGCCGGGGTATATCATCTGCTGCTCGAAAAGCATACGCACGCCGAGTCAATGCCGTGCACACATGCAGCAAAAAGATGAAGACGGAGAATGAAATCTCCTTTTCAGATGCGGATCTCGACAACTTGATACTGCCTCACGACGACGCCCTGGTCCTAACAATGCTAGTCGCAAACTGGGAATTGAAGAAAATCCTTGTCGACAACAGGAGTTCGACCGATATCCTGTACTATCATGCTTTCGAGAAAATTATGATAGGAGACGATCGCTTAAGGCCGGCGAATTCTGATCTTTTCGGTTTCTCAAGGGAGGGAAAGTGGAAGGACAGATTGAACTCCCAGTCCTCGTGGGAGAACCGCCCTGTCAGGCCTTCGCGATGGTCAACTTCCTGGTAGTGAGGGCCACTTCGGTCTATAACGCTATTTTGGGACGACCCGGCCAGAATCTAATCCGCGCTGTCGCTTCAGCATATCACCAGAAAATGAAGTTTATTACGCCAAACGGCGTGGGAGAAGTCAGGGGAGATCAACCACAGTCTAGGGAGTGCTATGCCATGGCACTCAAGGGCAAAAATGCATCTGAATTGCTGCCGATTGAGCTACTCGATCTGAGAGACGAAGCCCAGGGGACTCAGCCCGCCGAAGACCTCATCTCCATCCCTCTGTGGAAAGGCGATAGTGAGAAGGTCGTTCATATAAGCTCCTCTCTAGGCAGTAGCACCCGGCATAGCCTCACCCAGTTTTTTCAAGACAATGCAGACGTCTTTGCATGGGCTCCCGTAGACATGCCCGGCATAGACCTGGAGGTCAGCACGCATAGACTCGGTGTTGATCCGACCTACAAGCCGGTGAAACAGAAAAGAAGATATTTTGCCCTGGAAAGGCGGCAGGCGATCAAGGAAGAAGTGGAGAAGCTCTTGAGAGCTGACTTGATTCAGAAAATCCAATATCCAGACTGGCTGGCGAACGTGGTTTTGGTAAAGAAAGCCAATGGGAAGTGGAGGACCTGCGTTGATTTCACCGACCTGAACAAAGCTTGTCCCAAGGACAGCTACCCGCTCCCAAAAATCGACCAGCTGATAGATGCCACCGCAGGTCACGAACTGCTGAGCTTCATGGACACCTTCTCCGGTTACAATCAAATCAGAATGTATGAATCGGATATACCAAAGACCTCCTTCATAACAGATCAGGGAACATACTGTTATCGCGTCATGCCCTTATGCCTAAAGAATGCCGGGGCCACCTATCAATGGCTCGTCAATAAGCTCTTCCAGAAACAGATCGGCCATAACATGGAAGTCTATGTGGATGATATGCTGGTCAAAAGCCGAAGTGCACAAGATCATGTCTCCGACCTGAGAGAAACATTCCAAGTCCTAAGAGAGCATAACATGAAGCTCAACCCCACCAAGTGCACTTTCGGCGTCAGCTCGGGAAAGTTCTTGGGGTTTATGGTAAGCCAAAGAGGGATAGAGGCCAATCCAGAGAAGATCAAGGCCGTGGTGGAGCTTACTCCACCGAAAACCATCAGAGAAGTACAACAGCTAACCGGGATGCTGGCCGCGCTAGGGCGCTTCATCTCAAAGTCTGCAGAAAGATGCCTGCCTTTCTTCAATGCCGTCAAAGGGATCAAGACAACACCTTGGACTGGGGAGTGCCAGATCGCATTCGAGGAGTTGAAGCAGTACTTGTCCTCCTCACCGCTGTTGACAAAGCCAGAGCCGGGGGAGGAGCTGCTCCTGTACCTGTCTATAAGCCCCATGGCATTGACAGCCGTGCTAGTTCGAGAAGAGCACAACCAACATAAACCGATCTACTATGTCAGCAAGGTCCTGCACGATGCTGAGTCCAGGTACCAGCGGGTTGAGAAACTGGCGTACGCCCTGATCATGGCGGCAAGAAAACTGAGGCCATATTTTCAAGCCCACACCATAAAGGTTCTGACCGATCAGCCGCTCAGGCAAGTTCTCCACAGACCGGACACCTCGGGGCGTCTTGTAAAATGGGCCGTGGAGCTGAGCGAATTTGATATCCAGTACCTGCCTAGGCCAGCCATAGAAGCTCAAGTGCTGGCAGACTTCGTGGCCGAATGCACCATCCCTCAGCAGAGCACCGAATCCGAAATTGTCCAAACCCCGGTTGTGGAGAAGGTAACGACAACTGGGGAACGGACAGAGGCCAAGACTGAACCAGTAAAAACAAAAATTGTACCCGTACCGGCAGAGCAGGATCCATCAACCATCGAACCACTCTGGGAAGTGTACGTGGACGGTTCTTCGAACAAAGGTGGCCGTGGAGCCGGTTTGATTCTCACCGGGCTTGACAACTTCGCTCTAGATTACGCCCTAAGGTTCGGATTTCGTGCGTCTGTAGACACCCCATTTTGACCGAACCCCTGTTAGTATTGTTTGATCGGAAACTCCATCAGACTATTGGTTTTGGGGTCTTAAGTTTGTCTCTAGAGTAGGTTAGGGTCTCATTTAGGTCCCTCGGAAGTTTTGTCTGAATTTGTGAGCGTTTGCCTAGCAAACGAGTGTCATAGTGTCGTATTGTCGCATGGGGTAATATGGGGAGTGAGTTATTCAGTAAAGGTGTGTCATTACCAATTCCATGTCTGATTGCAATGAGGGTAATATCCATCTCCGTTTTCTATTAGGGACTACCCCTTTGTAGAGTTGAATTTAGCCATGAATATTCTAATAGGTGGCTGTCCAGTTGAGATGGGGGAGGGTCAAAGTTTATGTAAGAAATAGATATAAGGCAATAAAGCGGGGTGGATTAGCCCGCCTGAGCAGCGGCTAATTCGCGCGCCTATCAAAATGTTCGTGCGCCCATCATTTTGTGGTGCGTTTATCACATTTGTGGTGTGCCAATATCGGCACCCATTTGTTATATAAATCAAAAGAAGAGGGGTACTGTTGATTTTCTCGCTAAAACCGAGAGAGAGAGAGAGAGAGAGAGATCTCAAGGGAGAGAAAAAAAGGGGTTTTCTCATCACCCCTCCGGGGAGTTGGCCGGAGCTCCGATCGACCCCGATCCTCTTCGTTACCTTCACTTTCTTCTCTATCGACCCCTCTTCATTCGATTTCAACCATTCTCTACCGCCATCATCATTACCACCACCTCCAATCTTTAGATCAGGTAATCTACCCCATAGATCTAGTCATTCACCCCACAGATTTGTCCAAACCTCCATGAAATCCGACCATGTCACCAGAGTTCTGACCATCACAGCCATTAACACCTAATTTTCTCACCAAACCCTAGGTCCGGCCATCTCTTTCATAGATCTGGCCATTCCTACTACAGCTCTGGCCGATTCTCCATCCAATTTCATTTATCATTTCCATCTAGATCTAGACAAGCTAGTCTCGAATCCATCATTTCTGAGCACCGATCTGAACTTTTGGGGCCAAGATCTCAAAGATCTTCTTCTTCACCGAACTGATATGAGCTTTTGGGGTAATTTCAAGAGCTTGAATTTGATCTTGCTGTTTTAATCATCATCACTTGGAAAAAGAGAGCACAAAAGGAGAAGTTCGATTGAAGTAAGATCTCTGCAAGTTTGAGATATGTAGCAGTTCATCATTCTCAGAATTCAGGTAATAACATATTCGTACTGTTCTTTGATCAATTGAGTTAAACTACGAAGTAATTGGAATGGTAATGATAATGTTTGGCTTTTATTTTCTCTAATTTTGGAATAACCTGGAAATTTGTGAGATCCTTGTGGAAGAATATCTTTTGATTGCTGAAAATTTGAATTCTCTCGTGTACTGTTTAAAGTTTACATAGATCATTGGCCTGCCATAGTTATTTTGGCGTAAATTATTCATAAGTAAATCCAAGTGAATCGAGGTTTGATCTATGTGTATAAATAGACATGGTGTTGTGTTATTGAGCTCTAGTGGTGTGAAATATGTATAGGCGATGGATCAGTTGTAAGTGAATTTTTTTCTTTACTCATGTAAAATGCATATAGGTTATATATCCATTTGTGTATTTTTATTTTGAGGATACATAATGGCTGAATTGTATGAGAAATGAGGCTTTGATAGATAACTTAAGGTATGCATCTATAGGCATGTGCTGATTATGCTACAACTTCAAATGAGAACTGTATTTTAGAACCTAGAGAATAACTGTGAAATAATGTTATGCTTTGAAGTACCTTGCTTAATTATTTGGAAGACAACGAATTGATTTTACTTTTGATGAGATAGAGATGCTTCGATAATGTGGAGTAATTATGAATGTGATGATAAATTTTGTTTTCATGCTAAAATAGCCTTTTCTAGTGGTCACTTTTATTGAGGATTTGATGAGATAGAGATGCTAAATGATCCGCTGATTTTTTATCATTTAGTTTCAGTTTTGGATCTAAAACAGATTAAGGAGGAATATATTAGACAGATTCAAGTTTTCCCAAAAATAGGGTCATAAGAATGTCAATGTTATGCTTATAGTGTTATTTTAGAAAATGATTTGTCAGGTGTTGATCGTTTGTTTTACTATTAAAGACAAAATGATGTGGAAAAGGCATTTTTAAGAATGTATGCCTGCGTAGGTGTGTCTTTGTGTGTGGTTGTGTGAGTGTGTGCTTGTATGTGCATTGTATAAATTTAATGGATGTGATGGTGTGAACCAAAAAGCTGGTTGAAGAAAAGCTAAAAGCGAGTAATCATATGCCAGCAATTATGGTGCTGTTGCCATGGATATTGTAGATGATCTTATCTTGCCCATAGGGGCATCAAGGCTCTTTTCTTTTACTTCTGTTACATGAATAGCAACAGTTTGTTTTGATGCAATAATTTCTAAATCTGCTTGTTCATAAGAAACATAGGTTTTAGGCACATAGTAGAAATGAAGTTGATGGTCATACCTCTTCAAATTCTTTTACCTGATTAAAAATTATTGTACTGTCTTTGCTACCTGATTGTTCATCTCAAGTAAGTTTAGAGGGTGGTTTTTGCTGGAAAAATATTTTTATCTCTTTGATCAGGCCTTGCAGTCATAACCCATCTCTGAATTGTTATCGGTTCATTGTCAAAATCTTGTGTTGTCATGAGAGTGGTTTATAACAATCTAATTTCACATTGCCTCTACATCATGTCTTATATAACCTTTGTCCTTCTTTGTCACATTCTATATTATATGGTTTCTCACTGAGTTAAGAGTTTCTTTGGCTTCAGGTTTATTCATGGACTGTCATTATGTAACGAGCAATAACGGAAAGTACTTATTGATATGATAAAGAGATAATGATGTACTACTTTTGGAGACATGTTAGGTAGTTTAAAGTTGCATCATCCATTAGTTGGTGATGGGATAAATTCAGATCGACAACTTTTACTAGAATATATGTGAAATCCTGATTATTTGTTCTACTTATAGAAATATGTGGGAGGTAGTGGAATGCTTGCATGCACAGATTTTTTTTTTTTTAAATTTATCAAAGATAATGTTGTTCCCCTTTATTCTGTGTGCTTGGATATAAGTCGTCTGGCAATTTCAATCTCTTGTATGGCTGATAATTAGTTTTATAGTATGGTTTGGATATGAGGCAAGTCTTTGGTTTTCATCCTTATATTTACTACTCAGCAGCAGCGGCGAGTATTTTTAAAAGATATGTTTACCTTGATTTTATTTCCTACAGTCGAGAAGGAATTTTTGGTCATTAGTTATATTTCATATTGCATAAAAGCATTTGTGAAGATGGGTCTTATGTTACATACGAAGCAGAAATGAAGGGTTTAATAATATTTTGGTCCATATTCTCTTTGTTTAATAAGGTCTGTTCCAATAGAAATCATTTCTTTGTGTTGTAATTATAACTTTTAATAGAAGTTGCCAGTAGGGTATCATTAGAAAAGGTTAGTTGATATTCCTTCTTCAGGATTTCTATATTTGTTTGATCTAAAGTATTATTCATATGAATAGCAATGTGCCATGCTTCAGTCTTTGGAGTGTCCTCTTCTTTTCTTAGGTAGACTTTCTCAGTCTTGATAGTCATGTAACTTTGAATCTTATGCTCCCTTTTTCATTGCCTTGGGGGCGATGAAGGCGCTAGCCCAAGCCCATCCTTAGGAGACTTGCTCAGTCCAAGTAGCACTCCCCATTTATATAGTAGACTAACACAGTCTTTTAGACACTTTTTTAGAGACTAGAAGCCTTTTTTATTGCAAGGGCAATGAGAGAGTTATCTGGCCCCTCATTGGGAGACACACTCAGTTTCATTAAGGTGATCCTCCCTTGGAGACAGGCTTTATCATTTAGAATATACTCTTAGGAAGTTTGTTTTGGTTTGATAGAGAGCTTACTCGTAGGAGGCAAGTTTTGCCTCATTTATAGAGCCCCTATTTGAAGACAAGCCTTGTCTCATTTAGAGGGTTTCCCCTTTAGGAGGCTTACCTAGTCTCATGATTAGAGTCGCCTTTTTTTTTTTTAAAAGAGCGAGTCTTTGACTCATGTGTCCTTGTAGCGGTTATCAGAGAGTCTTTGACTCACTCGTCCTTTAGGTAGTATTATTAGAGAGTCTTTGACTCATTCCTCCTTCTCTTTTGGTTGCGATTTTAGAAAGTCTCTGACTCATTTACTCTCCTTAGTATTGTCGTCGCTCTTCTTTGTTGGGGACTAGCACAATCTTATTAGAGCTTTGCCTTTTGAGATCCTATTCTTTCCTTGTCTTTGGCATTAGCTTACTTGGTTTAGGGGTTTCCCTTGTTAACCCTAGGGTTTGGCCAGGGTTTTGCTTTGTGTGTTCCCTTAGGTCTTTGACCAAAAGGGTGAAATCAGAAAAATAAATTCAAAAACATCAAAAACATTGAAATATCTTAAAATTAAAAAACAGTTGAAAAATATAAAAAACCTTAAGTCATTTTGAAGTGCTTTAAAGCTTTAGGAGCGTAGTAGGAGAGTTCGATTAGAACTACGTTGGCTTGATCCTCTTCCACGAGGTACGTAGTGCAGCTTGGGATCTGTATCCCAAGTCCAGCCAAACTTTGTAAACGAAAACCTTTTCAAACCTTTTAAAAAAAAGAAAGTATTTCATAAACCTGTTTTCAAAAGATCTTCCTCTAGAGTTAGGACTTTGTCCTAAATATAGAGTTTTAGAGTTAGGGTTTAGTTTTTGATTTGTTATGTGCTTGTTTGTGTTTGTTTTAGAGTTAGGGGTCTGTCCTAGAGTTATAGAAATGCTTCCGTCCAGTCAGTCGGCGATCCACATCGCCGATTGATGACTAGAATATGATACGTTAGTCCACCCTTTGTTTTTCTTAGGAAACCCAGCCTAGTTACACATAGGTTGTAGGAACCACCTGCATTAGCTTAGGGCTAACCTGCATTTAGTTAGGGCATATAGGGTGTCCTAAAATCCGCAATTCATTGGAATTTAAATAATCGCGCAAGAAGTTTTAATAACTAGTCCGATCTTTTAGATCGAGTCTAGGATAGAGGTCTAGGTGTCTTAGGCATCATAGCTTAGAATAGGCGCGAAGAACTACGTTGCTCTGATTTTTGCGGAGGCAGGGATACGTAGGCTTCTTTGGATGAACATCAGACCATCCAAAGACTCGGGCTCAATCGTTTAGAGTCTTAGGATTTGTTATGTTGTGTGTTTTGCTATGTCTTCTTACTTTCATGCGCAGACCTTATACCTTTAGCTGTAGCATGCATGTGTGTGCACACCAGAACTTAGACACCCATTAGGCATGTCACTCATAACTTAGCAATACTTAGGTGACACTTTTTTTATTTTATTTTGTGTGTGCTTATTAGTTCATCCCCGAGTCATGCATGATTAGTTAGACGTCTTTTCGGGGATATTCCGTTCCCATTTCACATGATTTTGCCCAAAATTCTTTGGAGTTAATAAAATGGCATAAGAGACGAAGTGTTCGCACTAGGGCGAATTGGGGGTGTTCTTCAAACCTTCTCCATTCGTGATCAGGCACGAGCCCATATATATTTTTGGTTATCCATTGCACAGAGGATTTTATTTTGGAGTTCCATGGCCTATCCATGGATGGCGACTTTGAGTTATTTTAGGTACGTCATGGTTTGGGGATTTATCCTTGGATCAAGAGGTATCTAGTTTATATCACCACTCGTGCTATGCTATGAGGGTGGCACCGTTTCGAGAGTTCCTTGGCAGAGCTCTCTTTTCACGTGGATGATCCAAGAGGCCGCTGGGGGTTCGTCCCCCACCTCTTTCTCGGATCGAGGTCCACAGGCTGGCAACTCTGCTGGGGAGTTCTTGAAACATTGCCTAACTCTTTAAAAATGCCATTTTTACTAACTTTGGAGAAATTTGAGCTAAAATCATTTTAAATGGGAATTCTATCGTTAGAATCCAGGGACACCAGATAGGTGCATAATTAAAACAAGGGATTCACACACTGCACATCATATGTTATCATATTGTTTATTTTTTATTTCTTTCATTGTTTTTCCTTATTATTGGCTCTACGGGATAGATACAATGCGCGCCTGACTGGGATGTCATTACCCTGATGGCGCTATTGAATCTATTTCTAAGCTATTCACCGGCGCTGCACCCGTAAACACTCGGTGCACTTGTGTTTACAGCAGCCGATGAGCAATAAAGCATACTATGTATAACACTCGGTGCACTTGAGTTATACATATTAAGTATGGTTCATATGCATAGTACCCGATAGAATGAGTCCGGAGCCCTACTTTGTTTTATATATTATGTATATACTTACTGACTTAGTGAAATCCAACTAGGAAGTACACATGTTTATATAAGTATATTGCATTCATATAAGGGTCGAACATGTGTTGCTTACACATGTAAAGCTTAGAGTTAGGAGCTTTGTCCCATTTGTAGACTAGAGTAGTTCATTTTACATGGCTACAGCACGGTCCTAGTACACTCATCAGTCTGTTTTAAGTCGAGACTTCCTTGACTCCGCTAGATTAGGATTAGGGCTGGTGCACCTGGTTAGGATATATGTGTATGTGTATATTCCTATATATACTGATAATGTATATTAGGGTTCTCCTCTTAGTTAGAGTTCCTTATTTATTTTAATCGGTTATATCCATTCCTTTTTCAGATCTAGATCTAGTCAGTGACTTTTGATCGCCATTACCTTGGCCATGATTTGTCCTTTGATCTGTTGATTATAGGAGTTGATCCATTGTCATAAATTCTCATTTGCAGTCAGTCTTTCATTTGATTATCTTTCTCTTGTGACCACATTTCGTTTACCGATTGTGAGCTTACCTTATTACTGTCAGTTGAGTATTAGTATTCTTACTGAGAGTTTTGTGCTACTATTCTTTCCATTCACATACCCTTTGGTTGAGCTGTGGGAATCCTTTGTATAGCTGTTATGCTGCCGGATTTTATCCAGACCATTTTTAGCATGACTGCTATTTCTTAGAGTTAGGAAAAACCATGAGTTTACCTTACCTAGACTTTCTTGTTTAGCACCGTTATACTGCCGGATTTTATCCAGAACATTTTGAGCATGACCGCTATTTCTTAGAGTTAGGAAAGCCATGAGTTTACCTTACCTTGACTTTCTTGTCTAGCGTCGTTATGCTGCCGAATTTTATCTAGAACATTTTGAGCATGGCCGCTATTTCTTAGAGTTATTTAAACCATGGGTTTACCTTATCTTGACTCTCTTGTCTAGCCGTTATTCTGCTGAATTTTTCGCAAAATATTTTTGAGCATGGCTGCTATTCTTTAGAGTCAGTTTGCCTTGTTTCGATTCCCATGTATAGCCTCGATTAGCTTAAAACCCATTTTCAATGAAAACTTCTGGTTTGATCAGTCGTATTTGCATCCATTTCAGTTTCACTGGGTTAGTGGCCTGTACAAGTCGTTCTCGTGGTCATAATTTATTGGCTACCCTTTGGTTATGTAACCATTCATTGGTTGTGTCATAAATTCATCTTATGTATACATCACTCAGTAGGATTAGATCCTTACTTGTCTACTCGTGGTGTCTTAGATTTGGTTGATGGCTGGTCTGCTGTCTTTATGACCATGGTCTATCATTTTTCATCATATTGATTGAATAGTTGTTGGTATCCATAATCAGATTTAGATCTGGTCTATGACCTACTTCTGTCATTTTGTGGCCATGGTCTACCTTTCTGATTTGCTGATCATCCTTGATCAGTGATGAAAAATTATGTGTCATCAATTGTATCCTTCCCATGTGATTAATCTTTAAATTTATCCTTATCATTTATTTATACCAGGTTATCTTCATTTTCTAATAATCTTATCCTATCTCTATGTTAGGTTTAACCATGTCAAATAATGTATTGAAGGATTGGATTAGTGAGGCTACCAAAGCTCTCCCGCGTGAGTATGAAAGGAGCATGGTTGATCGATTTATAAGCACATTCAATCATTTGAGCGTATTCGATGTGAATTGGAAATTTCTCCAAGCAGCTGCAAAATTCTGGGATCCCACCCTTCATGTTTTTTGATTTGGTCCTTTCGAATTCTGTCCAATCTTTGAAAATTGGTGCGCCCTGTTAGAAATCCCACATGAAGGACTCTGGATTCGACCTTCAAGCATGGACTCCCCTTCCCTCTTCTGTGAACCATTCAAAAATAATACTGTTGATGCTCTACCTTGTTTCAAGGGCACATACGTGGAAGTTTATGATCTCATTCAACTTTTTTCAAAGAACATTGACCCTGCTAACTTCCATTTTCAGACTTGTCGGCGTAACGCATTGATCTTTGGAGTTCTTGCACGTCATGTTATTCGTGGAAACTCTCGTGCTGCTCCGTTGGCTTTGCTTGGTGTAGTAGACCAAATTAACGAAGGAAGGAATCATGTTCCTATTATGCTGGCAGAAACCTTTTCTGGACTAGACCGTATTAACCATCACAAGGTTCAGAATAGTTTCTATGGGTGTGTCAAATTGTTATACGTATGGCTTTGTGAAAAACTCACTATCCTCCAGCCAAAAAACCACGGCAAGTACACCCTGAAAATTTTCCCGTCCTGGCAACCAATGGCCAACCAACCGCAATCCATTGATGAGTGGTGTAATTGGTTACAGCACGTGGAGAAAGGTCAGTTTTGTTGTGTGAGTCATCCGTGCTTACAAGTTATCACCAACACTTTCCCATATCCATTTGTGTATCTCATGGGTTTAGAAAAGTCAACCTTTTATGCACCAATCCGTTTACTTCATCAGATCACAGGACATCCATGTTCTCCTGGAACTGTAACACCTCCTCCTTGTGAAAAATTGTCCCCTGATCTCATCAGAACCATTATAGTTGCTTGGAGAAATAAGGTTGTAGAGAAGAGATTTGGCTTATCATCTAAGGTCCGATGTGGGGAATTACCGGGAAAGCTTGCGGCCAAAAGAGCTCGGATCACAGAATCTTGAGGATCTTCGGCTTGGGATTATCATTTTTTTATTATCTTCATTTGTTTTACTTGAATATAATTAGAGTCAAAGATTGTAAATCTGGTTTCATTATAGATGAAAATTTAAAGAAAAGAATTTTACTTGATACATGTTATAGACAGTTGGCAATTCAGGGTTTCATCATTTTTCATGTAACCAATCGCTAACGTTGTAACCTGCCAATATAATCAATACAAAGGATGTTTTTTTTCTCTCTCTATTAGTGCAAACTATCTTATTTCATTTGTCAATCATTTAATCTAGTTTGTTAACTTCAAATCAGGATTCTGAAAGATAGCAACCATCACTCCGAAAAAGGACTCCCAGGTTATACCTACCTGGTCTAGACCTACCTCAGTGTCTAGACTTGTTTGTCAATTTGATTCTCCTGTGTCGTCAACAATACCTTTACCTTATTCACCAGTCTTCAGGTTCTTTTGAAGTAAACCAAATGGCCGACCCGACTGACCTTTTTTTGAGCATGCAAGAGATGATGAAAAACCTCACTCGGGACATGGCCGGGATGAAAGAGGAGATGGCAAGCATGAAGACCCAGATAAGTGACAAGACTTCCACATATAGAGGCCCCATACTTCCACCTCCTCATGTTCCAGCTCCGGAGTTGAACAGGCCTGCTATCTCGCCCTTTGAGGTCGATTTAGATGATGAACAATACGCTGCAGAGTATTGTGCTCCGAGAGTGGATAGAGAAAAAGAAATGTACGAGAAGTTTGAAAGGGAGATGTCTGAGAAATTTGGCAGGTTAGCTCAAGAGATGGAGCAAATGAAAGTGCAGGGGCCCAAGAAATTCGATGTCTCTGAGTTGATAATGTCTTCGACAGTCTCTTTGCCGCCTAACTTCAAAGCTCCTGATTATGATAAGTATGACGGAACCGGGTGTCCGCGTAATCATATGAGATGGTTTATCATTCTCTCACAGCAGTATGGTCTGAGCCGTGAACAGATGGCCCAATTATTCCCAATTTCTCTGAGAGGAATCACAAAGAAGTGGTTCTTAAGGCTGAAGCCGGAAGAGGTGAGAACCTTGGAAGACATTTCTGAGAAACTGATAGAACAGTTCTCAATGGAGGAAGGCATTGAGGTCACGAAGAGAGACCTAAAGCAGCTGAAACAAGGTCTACAGGAGACCTTCACTTACTTTATCAGACGTTGGAGACGCAAGTCTGCTCAGCTGAGCCAGAGAATGTCTGAATCAGATCAGATAAAGCTAGTTATGAAAAGTTTGTCTTCTCAGTACTTTCATTTTCTTGCTCCTCAGCATTATCCGAGTTTTGACCATTTGATCAAGACTGGTACTCAAACAGAAGATGCCATTGCAAAGGGTTTGAGAGCCAAAGTTTCGTTAGAAATTCGTGAGGGTAAAAGGCCTGTAATCCAGCCCAAGGAGGTTCACGCTGTCAGTTATACCAGGCCTGTGGCCAGAGTTGTTACAGAAGCTGCAAGGGCACCAAGGAGAGGTACCTTTGACATAAAGTTTGATCCCCTTCCGTATCCTATAACAATGATACTCAAGAGGTTGATAAAGGACAGAAAGATCCGGCTCCCGGATATTAAACCTCCCCCTCATCCCCTACCAACATTCTGGAAGATGGATCAGTACTGTGAATATCACAGGGGTCCAGGACATTTGACTGAAAATTGTTAGCCTTGAAGCATGCCATTCAGAACATGATTGACAAAGATGAGCTTGCAGTTGAGAGACCAAAAGTCACTCAGAACCCTCTTCCTAACCATCATGCTATGCCTCCTACCATCAATGCCATCTTTACTGATGAACCTCGGCTTGATCCATCAACCCCCATTTGTGCCATAACTACAGAAAAACCTATATAATGAAGTTTGATGAAGAGGAGCATGAAGCAGTAAAAAAGAAGGAGCCTTATGTAATCTCATTTGACGACGATGAATTGGCTGAATCGTCTTCATCTCAGTCTTGTGTATTTTATACTGATAATGCAGAGAGAGCAAGGAAAACTTCGTATGTCCTAAGAGCTGAGGATTTTGAAGAAAAAGATGGTAGAGAACTGTATGTTGTCCGGATAGAGGAGGATGAACTGTTGTTGCTAGATGACCATTGTGATGAGATGCGTCACATGACACGTGGTGGACGTGTATTCAAACCTCCAGAGCTGAGTGTAGAAAATCCGGCAGAGGTTGCGCGAAACGCAGAAAACCAGAGGCAGAATAAGGTCAGCAGAGATGAAGAAGAAGAGAGCTTGTTGAAACAATTGAAAAAGACTGAGGCTAATATCTCAGTATGGGGTTTACTCATGGCCTCATCCAAGCACAGAAAGTTAGTCCTTCGAGAGCTTAACTCAGCACAAGTCTCTGTAGACACTACTCCTGATGAGCTGGGGAGCTTGGTCACCATGACAAAAGTGTCTAAGACTTTATCTTTCACTGATGATGATTTGCCTCCTGAGGGCCGAGACCACACCAAATCTCTGAAAATCACTGTTGTTTGTAATAAGAAGAAGGTGCCAGAGGTGTTGGTTGACAACGGCTCTGCTTTGAATGTTTGCCCACTGAGTACTGCGACAACCCTTGAATTTGGTCATGCAGACTTCATCCCATCTGAGCAGGGTATTCTGGCGTACGATGGCACTCGCAGGGATGTAATCGGAACTCTAGTCACTGAAATACAGATCGGAGGAGAAGACTTCGAAATAGAGTTCCAGGTTTTAGATATTAAAACCTCATTTCTACTGTTACTTGGTCGCCCATGGTTGCACAAGTTCACGGTTGTTCCGTCCTCTCTTCATCAAAAGTTGAAGTTTCTTCAAAGAAATAGAATGATAACTGTAAAGGGAGATCCAGACCTGGAAATAGGACTGATTACTCAGGATCTGACTGTGAAAAAGACTGAGGATATTAGTTTGACTGGGTTCTCACTAGAAGTGACTGCAATCACTTTTGAGGAAGTCATGAATGAGGAAATATGTTTCCTAACCAGCACTAATCCGATGTCATCAGGATGATTCGCCGGCAAGGGTACATACCGGGTGCCGGATTAGGTAAATATCATCAGGGTCTGACTGAATTCCTTGAGTTTAAAGTATTCAATGGCCTATTTGGACTGGGGTACAAGCTCACAAAGAAAGAAGTCAAAGAAATGAAACAGTTGATGATGAAATGGGCAGAATGTCGCCGCAGAGGGTTAGAATTACCGGTGACGCCAATAAATTTGACAATGAACGGTCGGTTCCGAAAAGAGGGTGCAGATTTCCCTTTCTGTGGCTTTGCCGAGACTTGGTTGGACGAGAGTACAGGACGGAGGTTGCTGGGCTTTGAAATGTTCTTTGATCTGGAGTTAGAAGATAAGCAGACAGGTATGCGGATCACAGAAGCTGAGTTAGAAGTTGATTGGGCAGAACATGTAGAGCCAAGCCTTCTGAGTTCACTATTTCTTGAAGATTCACAGACTATTGCCGTGATTGATCGGAGGGCCTTGATTCTGAACCCTACTCACTTAATCACCCCGGCAGAGGAACCGTTGACTAACTGGACCTCTCAGATCATACCTCAGGTTACTTTTCAGTACAGTCATGTCCCTTCAAAAGAGTCAGTTGTTCGTAAGTATGTGTCAGTCTCTGAGTCTGATTCGGAGTCTGTTTATTCTAATGATTCTTTTGATGCAGGTACTATAAAGGTCGAGTCTCCTGAGGTCGATGGTGATTCCCCTTCTTCCAGCGGGATCGAGTCAGATGCTATTTCTATCGTTGATTCAGATATTATTTCAGTGCATAGTCCATAGTCAGTTGACGTTAATGTCGACATATCTGTTGAGTATGTAAATGTGTCTCAAGAGTATACTGTAAAGCCCGATGTGGGTAATTCATCATTTGATGTACTTGATTCAACATTCAATGAAATAAAAGATTCTTCTTCGGTGTACATTCCTGTCTCTACTTTTGTTTCTAATGTTTCTGCTTCAAAATCTGATAATATTAATAATAACAATCAAGACTCCCCCTCGGACGAGGATGCCGACGACACTCCCCCTGAAATCAGACACATGATTCAACAGGAGGAGAGTCGCCGAGCAAAACCACTCGAAGAGGAAATTGAAACTGTGAATATAGATGATGAAACCTTGATTCGAGAGATTCAAATTGACAAAATTTTATCTCTTGAAGAACGTGAGGAATTAATCACCCTACTCAAAGAGTTCAAGGAAGTTTTTGCTTGGTCATATGATGACATGCCAGGATTAAGTGAGGAAATTGTTCAGCATCGCCTACCCTTAATCCCTAGTATTAAGCCAAAGAAGCAAAAGCTCCGAAAACTCAAAACTGAATGGGAGTTGAAAGTTTACGAAGAAGTTAAGAAGCTGTTAGAGGGGTCAGAAAGTTCAAGAACATCACATTCACTCACTTGTCAAGGACCAGAAATCATTTTGCTGACGCTTTGGCTACTTTGATGTTAGACATTTCTGTATCAATGGAGGTTCAGCCGCTAGTTGTCAGACTTCAGTGGGCTCCTTCGCATGTGAATGCAATAGAGATTTTAGCCAGATGTTCGGATGGGAAGCCTTGGTATACGGATATCAAGAACCTTATTTCAGGCAAAGGGCATCCTCCAGAAGCTTCGAGTAAAGAAAGAAAGATGCTTCAGAAGTTGGCTGCCAACTTTATTATTTGCGGTGAAGAGCTGTACAGAAGGTCATTTGATGGCATACAGCTTCTCTGTGTTGATGAAGACAAAGCTGCAGAGCTTATTGAGCAAACTCATGAGGGAGTTTGTGGACCTCATATGAATGGAAAAATGTTGTCAAGGAAGATTTTGAGACTTGGATTCTATTGGCCCACAATGGAAGCAGACTGCTTCGCATTTGTGAAGAAATGCCATAAGTGTCAAGTCTATGCAAATCTTATTCATGTTCCTACTTCGGAGTTGCATTCTTTGACCTCTCCATGGCCGTTTTCAGTCTGGGGAATTAATATAATTGGGAAAGTTTATCCAAGATCTTCAAGTGGGCATGAGTACATTCTGGTCGCAATTGACTATTTTACGAAATGGATTGAAGCCGCTTCATACGCTTCCTTAACTTCGAACACCGTTGCGAAGTTCATCCGTGCCAATATTATTTGCAAATATGGAGTGCCTCATGAGCTGATTTCAGATAATGGGTCGCATTTCAAGAAAGAGGTGTGTGGGACCCGATCCCCCGAGAGGGGTGGGGCGCTAGCCGCCACGCTCTCTCTTGGTCTCTCGTACCCACGCGATTGGCGTGTGCATTTTTATTATTGATTTTAATTCATCTTTTATGTGGACTTGGGATCACTGAAGCAATCCGAATTCTACACAAAAGAGACTGACAGAGTCGCCACCTAGATGTGAGATTTAGGACCCATAATTAACCAGAAATCTAGACTCGCTACCTGGTTACAAGAATGGAAGGTATGGAGATTTATCCACCACATGCACCATTCCTACCCGATAATCGGTCTTCGATTCCAAAAGCTAACTCCTTTGAATTCATTTTAAATGGCTCATTCAACTCTATGTTAATGTGCGAACTAAGTGACATGCATCCTAAAATCTAATTTCAATGTGAATCCTAAATGTGTATCTTGATTTCTTAATTTGTCTGGATTCATTCTAAGTGAAAGTTCTCCTGAATTCTAATTTCATGGAAAATCCTAAGTGATTTGATTAAGCATTTACAAGAAAAGTAATATACAAAATCCCACAATTTGTTGTGGAGCCGACTCGCGGTTGGTATGCCATCAGACATCCAAGCTGCCTACGTACCCAAGCCTCACTGGGATCAGAGTCGACGTAGTTCGGTGCACCTAAGCTAAGCTACTTATGCCTAACTCAACTAAGACACCGACCTAGACGGGATTGATTGTTTCAACAGTTTTAGGAGAAGTTATTTAATTCAAGTTGAGGATTTTATTATCTTAGGATTTCATTTAAGATGCTATATGATTCTTATCTAAATGCAAGTTGTTCCTTAGACTAATGCAGGTTAGCCTACATCCTAGTTTACTAGGCTTGTCCTAGGGAAAGATTGGGTGACTAGTGTAACTAGACCTATGGCACGGTTGCTATCCATAGCAAGCGTCCGTGATGAGGCTGAACTCCTAACTCTAGGACTCCCTAAAACCTAGAACACAACGTGACGTGAGTGTTCCTAAGGGGCTCTAAAGGATCCTACGATGGGAGACCGCAATCCAACGGTTCCAAAGACATGGATTAAATCAATTCAGTTTGTTGAAATGAAAGATTTTTCAGTTCTTTAAAAGGTTTCTGATTCCTAACATCTAAGGAATACCAAAGGCTCTAAGGCTTGATAAAATTCATGCTTAGATCGCATTCATGAAAGGGAATCGTGCGCTCTCACCTCGCACAATTTAACATCTAAGTTATAGTACGTTATTGCCTGGCATGTTTCTCAGGATTTCCGTGGACAGTAGGCCTCGGAGCCAATATCGTACTATAATTTACATGCTCAAATTGTCAAGGATTGATCACAATTAGTATACGATTATGAATGCGATTTCAGCTATTAAACTATCACAGCATCAGGATTTTACCAAGGAAATCAGTGATTCCTAAGGTTTCTATTTTGATAATTTAATGATTGAATATGTGATGGAATATTATGATCATCTGGAAAATTTTAAAACAATTTGATTTTAATTCGATTTACTTAAGGATTTTAAAAGGTTTCAATTCAGATTGTAGATTTATACATCAACATATAGCAAATCTTTTCAGAACAAGATGAAATTTTTACAGTAACTTCTCCTTAATCAGACAAGATTACTATAAAAATTTCATAGATTTTAAATGTGTTTTACTATTAGTTTTTCAATGTTGAAAGTTTCTGTCCAGATTGTAAATTAACACAGTAACATATAGCAAATCAATTCAAAACAATATGAAATTTCTACAGTAACTTTATTACAATCACAAAGGATTACTGTAAAAGGTTCATAAATTTTAAGAATGATTTACTATTAATTTACGACTTTACAAATATCTATCCAGATTATGAATTAACAAAGAAACACATAGTAAATCAAATCCAAATCAGTTTAAACTTTATGAAAACATGTAATTCCAGTAATAATTATCAAACAAATATTTTCAGAAGTTTTCATTGCAATTTACTATTTTGATTAGATTTAATACAGCATGCATGATTTGACATAAAAAATCATAAACAAATATCCAACAGCAACCAAAAATCTTGGAAAATTCACAGGAGATTAGATTAGATTTAATTTGCTTCTCATCCATAGAAAACCTTATAGATTTTTCAAAAATTGGTTTTTTCCAAAAATACCCCTAGAGTTAAATGAATTTTTAAACCCTTTAAATCAAATCAAGAATTCATCAAAAAATTCGTACTAATTCAAAATCTTAAAATTATGTTATGTTTAAATTTTCATTGATTTTGGATCTGTTTTGACATCTTTTTAAATTCAATCTTTAGAATTTTACCCTTTTGAGGGTAAAGTTCAAAAGGTCAAATCGCGGTCAAAACGAAGTCAAAATTCTTCGAAATTCCAGATTTCTACACTTTTTAATGTGCAAAACACTCAGAGATTGAAAAATTCAAAAATTTGTAAAGGTTTGTTATAATTGCTTTGTAAATTGAATTTTAAACCCTTTTCTTTCCGAAAATTTAATTTTAATATAAAAAATAGATTTTCCAAGAAAAATTTCAGATTATGAAATAACTTAAACTTGATCTAATCTCCTTAAAATTTCACATTCAAATTCTTTAATATTCATGACTTTAAAAAAAAATCACAAATTCAATCCTAGCATGCTTCTAGTTTAAGATATATGAAAGAGGGTTTTGGAATACCAACCTTGCTAGCTCTCCTTGTCTCTAGGGTAAGTAATCCTCGGATATACGCTTTGTCTTACCCTTTCAATTAGCAAAGAAAACCCCAAAGAATATCTCCAATATGTTGATTATGTCGAAGAAATATGAGAATTCTTTTTGAAGAACCAAGTAGAAGAGATGAACACCAAAAGAATGGAACAAAATTCCAAGAAAGGAGCAAGAGAGATGGATGAATTTTCAGATCTTCCCCTAGGGTTGGATGAAGTTTCAAGAAGAAACCCAAAGGTTGTGTGTGCTTGCTTTTATAGAAAAGATTAGGGTTGAGAGAAAATTAGTAGTTTCCAATGTGAGAGCTTCTTTCTTTAGCATGTTTCCAATTTGTGCTTCTTGCTTCCTTTCTTTCTTGTTTCCAAATTTAATTAGATTCTAATCTTAATTTCTTGTCAAATAAGACATGCTAAATTACACAATATAGATCCTTCAAGATTAATCTAGAAGCCTTCTCACATAGGAAACTAGCTTTTATGAATGATTTTCGTCCAAAGAGGGCTGTCCACGTTTGAGCTCATTTTCGACTTATTTATGGGCTGATTCAGAAAAGTGATAAACTAGAAAGTTGTAGATCTTTTCGAGACGTTCGAAACGAGTATAATTACGAATTTTTTGAATGAGAAGGTAAAAAGTTATGACAATTTTACTAACCTGACTTTACTAGCCCTTTCTAATTATAACTCTTCTTTTCTTTATTATTTTTTTAAAGCAAATATGATGTCACCAACCACCTCATCCCATGTTGGACGTTTTTGCATGTGGCCTCCCCATGTGGGGCACCCACTTATGTGGCCAACCCACATGGGTGGGCCCACATGGACCCCCACATCATGGGCTTTAGCCCAATGGGCCATATGACATGTATTTCGGGTTTTTTTTCAATGAAAATTCAATAAAATCCTTTAAATTCAAATTTTTTCATTGATGAACTCAACCCATATGACATTCATGGTGTACCCTCGACATATGGTCGAACCATCCCCTTTAGAAAAATAATTTTTCGGACCAAAATACCCTTATTCGATCAAAACACCCAAAAGCGACCAAAATGACCTTAAATTGGATTGCCCCCAAAGGGGAAAGTTAAAAATAGAAAGTCTTCATGGTCAAACCTAAAAAATAGAAAGTTTTTAAGTTTGCTTCTTTTGGTGGGCAATATCAAACATGATCATTTGGTACCCCCTGAAAATATCTAAAATGCCATTCGCATATAAAATTTCCAAGTTAAGTAAAACCCCTGAGAAATTCTAAATTTAGCAGGTTTTTCAAAATTCATGAAATCATCTATAATCTCTTAGACACATTTCGAGAATCAAAAGAATAACAAAGGAAAAGACCAAAATACCCCTGAAGTGCAAAAATGGGCAAAAATGAGGGAAACCCTGGAAATTCTAAAAATAGCAGGTTTTTTCACTTGCTTGAAAACTTGAACTTTCATTTTCCAGATACCATTGGAACACCCTAGAAACCTTTAGGATTGCGAATCAACTTCCAAACACCTAAAATGAGATGAAATCTACCCTAAAATGCATTGATGCCTAATCTATTGCGGAATATAGACTCGAGACTTGACAAACTACCGAATCTTTTGCTTTTTAAAGCGTAGCAAAATGGGGGTGTCTACAAGGTGTTACACCTGTGTGAAGAGTTTAAGATAAAACATCACAAGTCATCTCCTTACAGACCCCAAACAAACGGGGCTGTAGAGGCAGCAAACAAAAATATCAAAGTCATTATCAGTAAGATGACCGAGATTTATAAGGATTGGTCGAATAAGCTTCCATACACCTTATGGGCTTATCGGACATCGATCAGATCTTCAACAAGTGTAACTCCGTATTCTTTGGTGTACGGAATGGAAGCAGTTCTCCCTGTTGAGCTAAGAATTCCCTCTTTGAGAGTAATGATGGAAGCTGACTTACCAGAGTCTGAATGGGCCTGAGCCAGTCACGATGAGCTGCAGATGATAGATGAGAAGAGGTTGAGAGCCTTGTAACATATCCAAGGATATCAGAGGCGGATTGAGAGAGCTTTCAACAAGAAAGTCTGAGTCCGAGATTTGAAGCCTGGAGATCTTGTTTTGAAGTCCTACAGGGCACCGGTATTTGATCCTCGAGGAAAATTCAGGCCAAACTGGTCTGGTCCGTATATCGTCGATGAAGTCTTGCCTGGAAAAGCCGTAATACTCCTCAATGAAAATGGAGAAAAATTAAATGAACCTACAAACCTGGATCAGTTATAAAAATATTATGCTTAAGTACACCGGGAGGCCTTCTTTGATCGACCTGAGCTTTGAGCCAACAACCTAAATGTTTTAAACCGTTTTGCAAACCCTTTGGGCCAATAAAAAAAAACTTGTTTTCTTTGATAAACCCAAACTAGGGGCATTTTTTTTTTAGATAAAAAAAAAGAGTCCGAACTACGTTATGACCTGATCCCTTTTAAGGGTAAGTAGGTAGCCTGTTCAATTGGGGTTCGGTCACGTCTTTTGCAGCTTTTTGAAGGAAAATTTCTTGAAGTCCAAATGGGGTGAACTACGCAGACCTGATTCCCATTTTCTTCAGGGATACGTAGGAAGTCTGGAGGATCCAGATTCGGTCCAATTACATGCAAACACATTAGGGTTTAGCCTTTTTGAACCTATGCCTACCTAAAAGTCCTTCTGGTGTATTTAGCCCCAGGTTTGTAGAGAAACAGAAAAATAAAGAAAGAAAAAAATGGAGTCTTAGACCCGATAAGCTGAAAATCCGAAAAGGTAGTTTAGGCAAAAATCAGGGTGTTAAGCTTGCTGGATGGAAAATCTGCAAGGGCAGACAGTCCAGGCAAAAATTAAGGTGTTCGGTCTGCTAAATCGAAAACCCAAAAGGGCGATTTAGTCATGGCAGGACTTCATGAAGGACAGAGCTTTCTGAAAGCCAGTTAAACCTTCATTTTCTCTTTGGCTCTTCTTTAATGTCTGAGTAAGCGCTAGCAGAGTTTCTTTTGTTACACTTTGAGTCAGGAGATTGAAACTAAGCAATCTGAAAGGATGATAACCATGACGGAGATCTTGAAAAGAGGTTGAAACATTTTTAAACATGGTATTCAAAAGACTTTAAGAGTAGGGGACCTTTAACCATTTTAAAATGTTTATCGGTTCAAGAAGCAGATTCAGTCTCTTTTAGAGTCTTGTTTAAAACTCGTCAAAGTTTTTGTTCATTGTCTATCAAAGTCGGTCTGTTGTCGAGTCAAAGTCAATTTTCAGAGTCCTGTTTAGTTAGTATTCCTCCCAAAGCCGGGTGATAAAAGCTCAGAGACTAAAAGACACAGAGAATTTATGGCTCCAGTGGATGATGTGAAATAAAGCAGTGCTCAGAGGCTAACAAGCTTTTAGCTCAGTTCCAATCTCAGCAAATGGCGGAGATGAAGGAAATTTTGAACAAAGCGAGTTTCTTGTACTTATGAAAAGCCTTGTAAACCCAAGTGTTTATCAGAAAAATTTGTTGTAATCTCAAATGTTCAGTAATAAAAGCCTTTGGCCCATTCCTTTTGTGTTGCTCTCTAATGAATTTTGCCATGGAAGTAATCATACTAGGGGCATCTTTTATGACTTACGTCATAAAAGATGTCAAGTAATCATTTATACTTGAGATAGATATTTTCACAAAATAAAGACTAGAGAAGTTCGAACACTCTTTGTATTCAGCTTTTTAGTCAAGTTGTTCTCCTTTAGAGTTAAGTTTCTTGGAAAAATCTTTATCCCAGAAGAGTTTAGAATTTACTCTAGCGATTTTCAAACTTCAGTAGAATGCTTTGCGTCTTTGAAAAAGGTTTGACCCTCGAAAAATCTTTCAAGTTACTTGAGTCCGGTTTTTGACCAAAATCATGCTTTTCAGTTACTCTTTGCGAAGAGATGACTGGTCCGTTAATGAAATCATTAAGAGTCGATCTCTTCTTTCAGTCATTTTGAGTTTCTCAATTTTCTTTTATTTTGAAGGCTTTAATAAGGATAGAAATTGACAGATTTTTGTGTTTCACGATCTGGCCTTTTCTCTATTCATTTTGAAGGATTTTTAATAAAGGAAATTACCGAACCTATGTTACACGGTTTGGTCTTTTTGAAAGATTTTTAGCAGAAATGGAAATTACCAAACCTGTGTTACACGGTTTGGTCTTTTTGAAAGATTTTTAACAGAAATGGAAATTACCGAACCTGTGTTACACAGTTTGGTCTTTTTGAAAGATTTTTAACAGAAATGGAAATTACCGAACCTGTGTTACACGGTTTGGTCTTTTTGAAATATTTTTGACAGAAATGGAAATTACCGAACCTGTATTACACGGTTTGATCTTTTTCTTCATTCATTTTGAAAGGTTTTAATAAAGGGAATTCATCAAACCTGTGTTACACGGTTTGATCTTTTTGAAAGGTTTTTAATGGAAGAACTCACTGAACATGTGTTACACGGTTTGGTCTTCTCTTCATTCGTTTTAAAAGGGGAAAAATCATCAAACCTGTGTTACACGGTTTGGAATTTTCTTCGATCATTTTGGGGGTTGCAATAAGGGAAAAATCATCGATTCTGTGTTACACGAATTGGTCTTCTCTTCCTTCGCCCGGGTATTTAGTACCCTGATGATTAGTAGTGCAATGTCAAGTAGTGACTTGCCTAATCATCGTTCCGCAATGTGCAGCTTCCTAACATGTTAAGAGTAATGCATATCTGCGAAGAGGTTTATGTGGGACAGTTTAGCAGGACATACAAATCTCGGTTTATGTGGAACTGTTTACCAGAACCGCGTAATCCGGAGTGATTCACTACCTTGAAAGACAGGAGTCAGAGTTACTCAGATAGTTAAACAGATGTATTTTCAGCAATGATCTGTATATCTATCACCTGGCTTGAGACTTAGTTTCGCCTCGGTATTAGATGTTTGAGTTTGTCTCAAATATTCGAGTACCCTAATAAATAGTCGAGTAAGTTTTGGACTGATCGACAAGATAAAATAAAAAAAAATCTTTGAGTGTTTTGAATTTGTACTTGTTTTAGACAAGTTTCAAAAGGTTTAAAAAAAAGAATGAAAAAATGAGAACTCTTTGAGTGATTGAAGTGATTGGTTTGTTTGTTTGGTTCGTGCTCTTTGAGCAATTGTAGTGTTACTTTGGTCTAGCCTGATAAAAAAAAAAAGAAGAGAAAGAAAGTGTGTTTGTATTTTGTTATTGTTCGTTCATCTTTGCTAACTAGTTTAAATAGTTGAGTCGTAAGCATTAGAGAGAGGTCATCTCGTTCAGATGTCATAGTTGCCATGTTAAGAGACAGTGAGAGACCATCTCCTTATTTGCTTTTGAATTTAAAATCTTATTGTCAAGTCTTTTGTTATTTTGCTTTTGCGAATATTATTCTTAAAACCAAAAACCCAAAAATTTGCTTGGCTTTTGGGCCAATCAAAATGTGTTGTCTGTTCAGCTTTGGCATTCGTGTGTTGCACACGCTCTACCAAAGAGGGGCATCTGTAGACACCCCATTTTGATCGAACCCCTGTTAGTATTGTTTGATCGAAAACTCCATCAGACTATTGGTCTTAGGGTCTTAAGTTTGTCTCTAGAGTAGGTTAGGGTCTCATTTAGGTCCCTCTGAAGTTTTGTCTGAATTCGTGAGCGTTTGCCTAGCAAACGAGTATCATAGCGTCGTATTGTCGCATGGGGTAATATGGGGAGTGAGTTATCGCAGTAAAGGTGTCATTACCAATTCCATGTCTGATTGCAATGAGGGTAATATCCATGTCAGTTTTCTACTCGGGACCACCCCTTTTTAGAGTTGAATTTAGCCATGAATATTCTAATAGGTGGCTGTCCAGTTGAGATGGGGGGGTCAAAGTTTATGTAAGAAATAGATATAAGGCAATAAAGGGGGGGTGGATTAGCCCATCTGGGTAGCGGCTAATTCGCGCGCCCATCATTTTGTGGTGTGCCAATATCGGCACCCATTTGTTATATAAATCAAAAGAAGAGGGGTACTGTTGATTTTCTCGCTAAAACCGAGAGAGAGAGAGAGAGAGAGAGAGAGAGAGAGAGAGAGATCTCAAGGGAGAGAAAAAAGGGGTTTTCTCATCACCCCTCCGGGGAGTTGGCCGGAGCTCCGATCGACCCCGATCCTCTTCGTTACCTTCACTTTCTTCTCTATCGACCCCTCTTCATTCGATTTCAACCATTCTCTACCGCCATCATCATTACCACCACCTCCAATCTTTAGATCAGGTAATCTACCCCATAGATCTAGCCATTCACCCCACAGATTTGTCCAAACCTCCATGAAATCCGACCATGTCACCAGAGTTCTGACCATCACAGCCATTAACACCTAATTTTCTCACCAAACCCTAGGTCCGGCCATCTCTTTCATAGATCTGGCCATTCCTACTACAGCTCTGGCCGATTCTCCATCCAATTTCATTTATCATTTCCATCTAGATCTAGACAAGCTAGTCTCGAATCCATCATTTCTGAGCACCGATCTGAACTTTTGGGGCCAAGATCTCAAAGATCTTCTTCTTCACCGAACTGATCTGAGCTTTTGGGGTAATTTCAAGAGCTTGAATTTGATCTTGCTGTTTTAATCATCATCACTTGGAAAAAGAGAGCACAAAAGGAGAAGTTCGATTGAAGTAAGATCTCTGCAAGTTTGAGATATGTAGCAGTTCATCATTCTCAGAATTCAGGTAATAACATATTCGTACCGTTCTTTGATCAATTGAGTTAAACTACGAAGTAATTGGAATGGTAATGATAATGTTTGGCTTTTATTTTCTCTAATTTCGGAATAACCTGGAAATTTGTGAGATCCTTGTGGAAGAATATCATTTGATTGCTGAAAATTTGAATTCTCTCGTGTACTGTTTAAAGTTTACATAGATCATTGGCTTGCAATAGTTATTTTGGCGTAAATTATTCATAAGTAAATCCAAGTGAATCGAGGTTTGATCTATGTGTATAAATAGACATGGTGTTGTGTTACTGAGCTCTAGTGGTGTGAAATATGTATAGGCGATGGATCAGTTGTAAGTGAATTTTTTTCTTTACTCGTGTAAAATGCATATAGGTTATATATCCACTGGTGTATTTTTATTTTGAGGATACATAATGGCTGAATTGTATGAGTGATAGATAACTTAAGGTATGCATCTATAGGCATGTGCTGATTATGCTACAACTTCAAATGAGAATTGTATTTTAGAACCTAGAGAATAACTGTGAAATAATGTTATGCTTTGAAGTACCTTGCTTAATTATTTGGAAGACAACGAATTGATTTTCCTTTTGATGAGATAGAGATGCTTCGATAATGTGGAGTAATTATGAATGTGATGATAAATTTTGTTTTCATGCTAAAATAGCCTTTTCTAGTGGTCACTTTTATTGAGGATTTGATGAGATAGACATGCTAAATGATCCGTTGATTTTTGATCATTTAGTTTCAGTTTTGGATCTAAAACAGATTAAGGAGGAATATATTAGACAGATTCAAGTTTTACCAAAAACAGGGTCATAAGAATGTCAATGTTATGCTTATGGTGTTATTTTAGAAAATGATTTGTCAGGTGTTGATCGTTTGTTTTACTAATAAAGACAAAATGATGTGGAAAAGGCATTTTTAAGAATGTATGCCTGCGTAGGTGTGTCTTTGTGTGTGAGTGTGTGCTTGTATGTGCATTGTATAAATTTAATGGATGTGATGGTGTGAACCAAAAAGCTGGTTGAAGAAAAGCCAAAAGCGAGTAATCATATGCCAGCAATTATGGTGCTGTTGCCATGGATATTGTAGATGATCTTATCTTGCCCATAGGGGCATCAAGGCTCTTTTCTTTTACTTCTGTTACATGAATAGCAGCAGTTTGTTTTGATGCAATAATTTCTAAATCTGTTTGTTCATAAGAAACATAGGTTTTAGGCACATAGTGGAAATGAAGTTGAAGGTCATACCTCTTCAAATTCTTTTACCTGATTAAAAATTATTGTACTGTCTTTGCTACCTGATTGTTCATCTCAAGTAAGTTTAGAGGGTGGTTTTTGCTGGAAAAATATTTTTATCTCTTTGATCAGGCCTTGCAGTCATAACCCATCTCTAAATTGTTATCGGTTCATTTTCAAAATCTTGTGTTGTCATGAGAGTGGTTTATAACAATCTAATTTCACATCGCCTCTACATCATGTCTTATATAACCTTTGTCCTTCTCTGTCACATTCTATATTATATGGTTTCTCACTGAGTTAAGAGTTTCTTTGGCTTCAGGTTTATTCATGGACTGTCATTATGTAACGAGCAATAACCGAAAGTGGTTATTGATATGATAAAGAGATAATGATGTACTACTTTTGGAGACATGTTAGGTAGTTTAAAGTTGCATCCTCCATTAGTTGGTGATGGGATAAATTCAGATCGACAACTTTTATTAGAATATATTTGAAATCTTGATTATTTCTTCTACTTATAGAAATATGTGGGAGGTAGTGGAATGCTTGCATGCACAGATTTTTTTTTTTTTTTTTTTAATTTATCAAAGATAATGTTGTTCCCCTTTATTTTGTGTGCTTGGATATACGTCGTCTGGCAATTTCAATCTCTTGTATGGCTGATAATTAGTTTTATAGTATGGTTTGGATATGAGGTAAGTCTTTGGTTTTCATCCTTATATTTACTACTCAACAGCGGCGAGTATTTTTAAAAGATATGTTTACCTTGATTTTATTTCCTACAGTCGAGAAGGAATTTTTGGTCATTAGTTATATTTCATATTGCATAAAAGCATTTGTGAAGATGGGTCTTATGTTACATACGAAGCAGAAATGAAGGGTTTAATAATATTTTGGTCCATATTCTCTTTGTTTAATAAGGTCTGTTCCAATAGAAATCATTTCTTTGTGTTGTAATTATAACTTTTAATAGAAGTTGCCAGTAGGGTATCATTAGAAAAGGTTAGTTGATATTCCTTCTTCAGGATTTCTATATTTGTTTGATCTAAAGTATTATTCATATGAATAGCAATGCGCCATGCTTCAGTCTTTGGAGTGTCCTCTTCTTTTCTTAGGTAGACTTTCTCAGTCTTGATAGTCATGTAACTTTGAACCTTATGCTCCCTTTTTCATTGCCTTGGGGGCGATGAAGGCGCTAGCCAAAGCCCATCCTTAGGAGACTTGCTCAGTCCAAGTAGCACTCCCCATTTATATAGTAGACTAACACAGTCTTTTAGACACTTTTTAGAGACTAGAAGCCTTTTTTATTGCAAGGGTAATGAGAGAGTTATCTGGCCCCCCATTAGGAGACACACTCGGTCTCATTAAGGTGATCCTCATCTTTCTGTTGATGTAGACACTTTGTTGAGTGGACATTCCATTCTAATCTATCGAACTTTCTTGCATTTAAAACATTGATGGGCACATTTATGTGTGAATTGTAGGGGTTTCAAGGGAAAAAGCAAAGCCTGGAAAATCATGGATAAAAAATAAGAGTCCAAATCTAACAGGGTGTGCCAATATCAATTTGCAACTACTTTGTATTATGGCCCATCAACTTGGTTGGTTCGGATTGGCCTTTGGAAATGTTTTGAGGAGTGCAACCAATTTCTATTGTAGCCCATCGATTGAACGGTCTAGATCAACCTATGAAAATGGGCTTGGAGGCGTAATTCACGTTTGTTGACCGTCGTTTGACGGTTAAGATCAGCCCACAAAAATGATGCAAGAGGTGCGACCATTGGTAAAACCGAAATTCATATTGGGATCCATTAATTCAACGATTCAGATCATCTCATTTTCGTAGTTTAGTGGTGCAATTAAAATATATGATGGACCGTCAAATGGATGGCTTGGATTGTTCCTTGGAGATCAAGAGGGGAGAATGAAATTATCAATTGTTTGTGTGTGTTACAAAGGAGGGGTAGATTAGCCATTTGCAAATAAAAATGGCATGGTTGCAATTCATTGGAAAAGTGGGGATGACTTGGTCGTTTGACAAATCAAGGAAGAGAAAAAATAGGGGAAGAAAGCACAACCGATTCTCTCTCTTCCCCCTCTACATTTTTTTGGGCATTTTTTTTTACTCCCTAATTCGTCTCTTTTTCCCAACGGACCCTATTATCTCTCCTCCCTATTTCGTTGATTGTGTTTCCTACTTTCTAGGAGTTTTCCTATTGTGCTCTCCAAATTTTTAGCCAATGGATAATCCAAACCAATCATATGATAGCCTACAATTTTGACTGTTCAAATCAACCCACGGAAATGAGTTACGGGTGCATGGCCCATTAGTTCTTGCAGCTTAACAAGTGGGACTCACCCTTTCCTTTGAAAAAAACAATTTAATTTCTAACCCAAGGGGGGGTCGGTTAATATGTGTTTGTGATGGAGATTAAAAAGGAGAATCCAAAAAGGAAAGTCGATCCCACATGTGGAATTTACATAGTGAATGAATTGAAAGGGAGTCAGATGATTAGAAAGATTATTTTGATTACTAATTTAGTGATTTTTGAAAGTAGTAAATTGCATGCGAGTTGGGCGTACACCACGAAAACCAATTTTTAGAAGCCAGTGTGATCTCATGAAAATTCCCTTCAAAGTCCAAGTTGGATGGCAACTTGCACATTCTAACCAAGGATACAAGTTGGAAAGATTGGAAAGTTGCATTCTTTTCTTTATATTCGGTATTACTTTTAAGAGAATTCTTTGTAAAGAGTTTTTATTTGGAAATCTATGATTGCAGCAACCAGTTCCTTCATTAAAGTAAAAACTGAAATTTTTTGAAAGTATTTTTACTCAAAAAATAGCCGCCCAATCTTTCCTTCACAAAAAGATTTTCTTTCCTATTTCGTTGCCAGACTATAAAAAACAAAGAAATTTCAAAAACTTGATAGTAAAAGGCGCGCCTAGATAAGAATTGGACGGTGGGATCATTATGTGGGCAAACTCATGTTCTTCTTTCCCATTCAGAATTTGCAAATGGGCCCCATGTTTAAATGTTTTAGCAAGCTGTTGTGCGTGGAAAACTTCCATTGTTCAAGGTATGAGGTGGCTTGATGAGAGGCTAGGATTTCCATTTTATAAGTTCTTATTTTGGCAACAAAGAGAGTGCCGGCCAACTTGGGAAATTCTTATATAAGTGATATGTAAAAGTAAAGGGGGATGTTTTTTATTTTTTCTTGTGTGCAGAGTTTAAAACATTATAATATTTTTGTTCAACTCCTTCTCTCCCATCTTAAAAAAAATTTCGTCCAACATTCTTCCCCTTATTCCATTATTTCCTTGTTTTCTCTTTCACTCTTTCCACTCTATGCTCTCTTGCTCTCTCTTGTTAACTCTCTCAAATTCTCATTCTTTTCTCTCTATCAACCAAGGACCAATCAACCATCATTCAAGGCTCAATCAAGGATGACATCAAGGTATTTTTGCTTTCAACATCATTTAAAGAAGAGTTCTCTTTGTTTATTTTCTTTTCTAAGTTCTTCAAGAGCATTATTTTTCTTTATTTGTCTGTCTTTCTCTTTCTCCATGAGTAACTAAACCCATCTACTTGGGGTTTAGATGAAGCCGGGGAAGGAGAAAGATGATTAATTAAAATCAATGGCATAAAATAACATCGTATATATGGGTTTATATTTGTGGATTCCCAATTATTCATGCCATTGACTTTCCTCTTTCGTATGAGTAATTGCCGATAAACAAATATAATTTCTTATATAATCTATAAAATTGGGTAATATGTTTGATCAATCACTCATGGGGAATGACATCCACTGATCTTATTTCCCATTGACCGGATTTATTAAATTTACAATTCAACGCAAAAAAATTAATTTAATTAATAATCCAATCTAAACCCATGGTGGATTCTAATCCTAAGTAATATTTTAATCGAATTAAGGTTTCAATTCAATTCCCAATTAGTTTTGCAATCAAATTTGTAATTCACTTTAGAGTAGTTTTTCAACTAATTTTTCAAACAATTTAAGCTTTTAGATATTGGTTTTCTCATTAGGTTAGATAATTAATTAGTAGAATTCCTTTTGGTTCACTTTGCCTAAATATAAGGGTTAAATTTGTGATCGTTAATTCATTATGTTCAACCCGTATCTATTTAGCTTATAGACTTAAATATATTGTTGGATTTGAGGTTGTAGTCCACGAAAATCCTGAGTACATTCCAGGCAACAATACATCGTGAGTTTATTTTTCAAATAGTATAAGAGTAGAAATCACATTCTCCTCCATGAATTCGACCCTTATCTACACGCGATCCGTGCACTTGCGGTTATTTATAATATCACAATCAAACATCTAGGTGACTTTCATTCTCTGCCTTCCTATTGGTTGAAATTTAAGTGAAAACCTATTGGCTACAAGATTGGTGAAATCCTATTGGTTGATTTCTACAAAGAAAGATGAGAAAGAGAGACTATCGGAAACTCAACTTAATTGGAAAGCTTCTTCGCTCTTCCTCACATGTAAAAAACATTTTTACCCTTTGCTTTATTTAAATAAAGAAAGATGGTGGAAGGGTAAAGTATAATTGCACAACACTTGCCAATTAAGAGGGATTCCTAGTGCGAAACAAAGTCCCAAGTGAACTCTATAAAAGAGGATATGGTTTGAACAAATTTTTCACTTTAGATATCATTATCGTCCTAGAAAATTCATGCAGGCCCTCCCCTCTCTCAGTTTCTCTTTCGCATTCTTGTTTTAGTAAGTTCTAGTTGTATTCTAGTTCTAGTTCCACATTAGTTCTAGTTCTAGTTCTTCTTGAACTTTGAATTGGGTTTGTGAAACTCAATTGTAGCTGTGATTTCAGGTTGGGTTTGGAACCCAAGGACTGTCTTCAGTGTCGTTCTTCGAAAGCTTCAGAAGTCACTACTTTAACTTTCGGAGGAGTTCACGTTTGAGAAATCGAGCACACCTAGAGGGTAGTAGATCAAGCAGCGATTATCTTGCCAAGGATAATAAATTGCAAGTTCTTTAACTATTTCAATTTGTAGCTAATATGAACCTAATAACTAGGATCTTGGTTGAGTAGATTGTGAAATTCAAGGATTGACTCGGTTTGGCAACCTAGAGGGGGGATGAATAGGATGTTTATAGAACTTTTGCCTTTCAAAAACTTTTCCTAAAATTTCACCCATGACTTATCCCATGTTTAATTAAGTTTGAAATAGTTGAACTTAAACAATATTACAAATTAATATAAGTTTAAAACCCTGGTTGATTAGCAAACTTAATTAAGTGATTTAATAGCCTAGCTAGTAAGGTTAAGATATTTAGGTTGATTATCAATGCTAACTACTCACTCAATTCTAAGTAACAATGCAATTACAAATAATCAAATAAGAGAGTGAGAGGGAGTGAGAGAAATACCAATCACACAAGTGACACAGAGATTTATAGTAGTTCGGCAAACAGCCTACTCCACTCTTCTCAAGGTCGCACTTGAGGATTTCCACTATTGAGACCTCCACGACTCCCGGCTCCGAGGCTTTTACAATCCCAAGGGAATTAACACGGGATGTCCTTCCACCTTTCTTTGTCTCTCCTATACCGCCAAGATCTAAGCGGTTTTTGAAGAAGATAAGCTTTGCCTCTAAGTAGGCTACAATGCATAATGAAGCTCCAAGGATGCTCTCAAAGATAACCAAGTTTAAGCATAAACCAATCTCAAATGATTTTCTCAAATCAAGGCACAAGAGGTTGGTGAGAGAAATTACTCAAAAATAGTTCACAAATGATTTTCTAGGGTTTGTTAAAGTCGGACAATGTTCATCATCTATTTTAGACCCATTTGATGGGTATATATAATGTCCCAACTCAATATGACCGTTTTAGGGGCGAAACAGTTATTTTCGGGTCAAACAGGCAACTAGTCATTGGGCTTATATTTTTTTGAATTCATAGTGTTCTCGGAGTTCCGAGAAAATGGCCAGAGTATAAAATTTTACTACCTGGACCATTTCTCGGAGTTCCGAGAAAATGTCCAGAGTATAGATTATACTCCCTGGAACATTTCTGGGAGTGTCAGTTTATCATGATTAGAATGATAGCCATTGTCTGGCTCTTCATGATAAACAAACATAGCAAAAAAGAATTTCAACTTTTGGCTCATGCTCCCCCTAAATGTGATATCATATTTTTTAATTTCAAGCTTTTACTTCCTTAAGTATGTAATATACATAACTAGCTAGGGAGATCACATATAAATGTATACCTATTCATGTTTGAGATGTTGGTGCAAGGCCAAATTGTTATGTATTTTAATTAAGGTGAATGCACCATCTCCCTCTTAGAAACTAAGAAGGCTAAGGGTACCAATTGAGTGACTTTTAAGATAAATGTTTAACATCTCATACGTGTAGGTATTATCAAACAAGGGGTGATAACTATAGAATATATAAACCAATTTGAGTTCAATTCTATAGGACTAAGACATAGTAAGAATGGTCAATAAAATACCATATCTTAGAGAGACATCCATGATTCATGAAGGTGAAAGTATACCTCACGAGAAAGATATGATCTTGTGGGACCCGATCCTGCGAGAGGGGTGAGGCGCGAACCACCATGCTCTCTCTTGGTCTCTCATACCCACGCAAATGGCGTGTGCTTTTTATTAATTATTTTAATTACCCAACCAAGCAGGCAGCAACCAAGCCATAGGGTGCAAACAAACGTGCAACTCAATACCCATAGGGGCAGGGGTAAGCCGCCGAGCCTAGCAAGGTGTGATTTAATTCATCTTTTCCGTGAACTTGAGATCACTAAGGCAATCCGAATTCCACACAAAAGAGAGTGACAGAGTCGCCACCTAGATGAGGGATCTAGGACCCATAATTGACCAGAAATCTAGACTCGTTACCTGGTTACGAGAATGGAAGGTATGGGGAGTTACCACCACATGCCCCATTCCTGCCCGATAATCGGTTTTCAATTTCAAAAGTTAACTCTTTTGAATTTCTTTTAAATGGATCATTTAACTCTATGTTAATGTGCGAACTACATGACATGCATCCTAAGATCTAATTTCAGTGTAATTCCTAAATATATATCTTGATTTTTTTAATTTGTTTGAATTCAATCTAAGTGAAAGTTCTCTTAAAACTCTAATTTCATGGAAAGTCCTAAGTGATTTAATTACTTTTAATTTAAGGATTAATATACAAAACCCCACCACTTATGTGTGGAGCCGACTCGGGCTTGGTATGTCACTCAAGTATCCAAGTTGCCTACGTATCCCAGCCTCACTAGAATCAGAGTCGATCGTAGTTCGGTGCACCTGAACTAAGCTACTTATGCCTAACTCATCTAGGACACCGATCTAGACTGGATTGACTGTTTTAACAGTTTAAGAGAAATTATTTAATTTAAGTTGAAGATTTTATTATCCTAGGACTTCATCTAAGATGCTATATGGTCCTATCTAAGTGCAAGACATCCCTTTGACTAATGTAGGTGAACCTACATCCCAGGTAACTAGGCTTGTCCTATGGGAAAAATGGGTGACTAGTGTAACTAGATCTATTGGCACAGTTGCTATCCATAGCAAACGACCGTGATGAGGCTGGACTCCTAACTCTAGGACTCCCTAAACCTAAGACACAACGTGACGTAAGTGTTCCTAAGGGGCCCTAAAGGTTCCTACGATAGGAGACCGTAATCCAACGGCTCCTAAGACGCGGATCGAGTTAATTCGATTTGTTGAACTTAATAATTTTCAATTTTTGAAGATTTTCGATTCCTAAACATCTAAGGAATACCAAAGGCTCTATGGTTCGCAAGTTTTGGCCTCGAATCACAACCATGGAAGTGAATCGTGCTCTCAACCCTTGTATAATTTAGCACGTAAATTATAGTATCTTATTGCCTGGCATATTTCTCAGGATTTTCGTGGACAGTGGACCTCGGAGCCAATATCATACTATAATTTACGCACTCCAATTATGCAGGATTAATCGCAATTAGTATACGATTACGGTTGCGATCTCGGCAGTTAGACTATCATGGTATAGCGAATTTACAATGGAGATCTATGAACCCTAAGGTTTCTGTTTCAAACAAGATAGGGATTAAATTCATGATGTAAAGCTAAGATTTGTTGGAGGTTTTTACTTACTTTTGTGTTGATTTACTATTAAATTATGATTTATTAACATTAAGACCAGATTGCTAGGATTACAAAGAAACCCTAAGCAATCAAATCCCAAATCAGCTGAAACTTTTCCAGTAAGAAGATATGGATGATTGTGGCTTACGGGAAAAATTCCATGAATTATCATTAAGATTTGATATCAATTTCAGATTTTTCAAAATTCAAATCAGTTCATAGATTAACACAGTAACTTATAGCATATCAATTTAAAATTAATCCAAACTTTCACAGAATAAAGATAATTATAAGATTAGACTGCGGTATGACTTTCATTGACTTTTATTACGATTTGATGTCAATTGAAATTCACACAAAAATCAGATGAAACCAAAGAACTACTTAAAAAGCAAACCTAATAATATCCTAATATCAAATAAAAAATTTCAGTTGACATATAATAGATTATAAAATTTTCTGTCAAAATTTCAAAACTTAAAAATTAAATCTCCTTCATAAAATCGATTTTTAAATAGAAAAGGTGAATTTGTTTCCTAGGAATTGAAACCCATTTATTAAAATAAATTACAAAACCATATTTAAACTTTGAAAAACGAATTGAAATTTTTTATCTAACATTCGAGTAACCAAAGTTACTAATTTGTAAAGAAAAATTTCAAAAATTTACTAATTTAATACGAAAACGAATTACGGCACGTAAAACGAAGAATCGATTAGAAAACAAATAAAAAAACCTTTTTTTGAAAAACCAATTTCATGAGAAATTCAATTTATTATTGAAAATTAATTCTGGAGAGTTTCATCAATTTGTAAAACATTCTGATATTTATTAAAAATGGCCGAAATTTAAAATAATTTGAAACCCGATTAAAAAAATTCAAAAAAATCCAAAATTTTTTGAATGTTCTGTAAATAAAAACATTGGTTTGGAAACAAGATTTCACAAATTTTGGACATGGTTTGATATACTTTTGGATTCGTTCATCAAGAAATAACCCTTTTCGGGGTTATTGTTTGAAAAATAGAATGAAAATTAAAGAGGCCAAACCGCGATTGGAAATTAAGTTTCCAGTAGTATTTTATTTTATAGAAATCCTAAAAAATATCAGTTTTAAAGAAACCCACGTTTTCTAACACTTTCTTTGATAATCCGATTTAAATCCATATTGAATAAAAAACGAAAGAAAATCATTATTAAATGGAGGAAATTTAATTTTTTGGTGAAATTTTAAATTTTGAAAACTTATAATCTATATTATAACATACTGGAATTTCAACGAAAAATTCATTGATTTGATATATGAAAAGTAAAATCCTAACATGCTTTTCTACTTTTGATATTACAAAGATAAAGATCCTACCGTTGATCGCCTTCCTTGTCTCTAGGGTGCGTAGATCCGAGGTATATGCTTTGTCGCACCCTTTTATATGATGAAGAAGACCCAAAGAACACCCCAAAGATCCTTGATGTGTGATTTGTTGAAGAAGAAAATGGATTTTAAGAATCCGTTTTGTGAAGAACCTTTGAGAGATATGAACACATTTCAAGAGAGGAGAGGTTTTTTTTTTTTTTTCTTGGGAGGAGAGAGAAAAAGGACGAATTTGGATTTTTTTTCAATCTTTTCTAGGATTGTTTGTTTTGATTTTTATACAAAAAGCTAGGGTTAAGAGGGAAATAGTAATTTCCAATGTGAGAGCTCCATTTTTGGCTTGTTTCCAATTTTCCCCTCTTGCTTTCTTTCTTTCTTGTTTCCAAATTGGATTTGATTCCAATCTTAATTTCTTGTCAATCAAGACATGCTATTCTTATTCCACTTTGCTTATTTGGAAGAAAACTTTTTTAAGCAATCATTCCTCTTTTCCTTCTTTTCATTTTTTATTCTTTTTATTTTTCTTTTAACAAATATGATGTCACCATTGTAACATCATCAAGGTTGGGTGCTCAACTCATATGGGTCAACCATGTGGGCCGTCCGCCATGGTGGTTGACCCATATGGGTGAACCCACATGAGCTCCATCTTTGCGGACTTTAGCCCAATGGGCCATTTCACACGGGTTTCGGGTTTTTCCGTAAAAAAATAATAAAATCTTTCTAAATTCAACATTCTATATATGGACCCAACCCATTTGACATTTATGGTGCATCCCTCACACATGATCGGACCATCTTTTTTGAAAAATAACTTTTCGGACCAAAATGCCACTATTTGACTGTTAGACATCCAAATGCGACTAAAATACCCTCAGATTGGTTCACCCCTAAAGGGAAAAATAAAAAAATGGAAAGTCTTTGTAGTCAAACTTAAAAAATAGAAACTTTTAAAATTGGGTCCTTTCGGTGAGCAATATTAAACAGGATTATTTGGTATCCCCTGAAAATACCAAAAATGCCCTCAACACTTAGAATTTCCAAATTAAGCGAAACTCCTGAGAAATTCTAAATTTAGCAGGTTTTCCAAAATTCAGGGAATCATTCATAATCTCTTAGACATATTTCGGGGATCAAAAGAATTACACAGGAAAAGACCAAATTACCCCGAGGTGCTACAATTTGGCGAGACTAGGGAAAACCTCGAGAAGTTCTAAAAATAGCAGATTTTCAAAAATTTATGAACGGACTCAAGATTTCTTAAACACAACTTAGGGACCAAATATGATATGTTTGGAAATGTCTAAAATACCCCCGAAGTGCAAGACTAAGAGAAAATCTTGAGAGATCTAAATTTAGCAGGTTTCTCAAATCTTACGAAATTACTCATAATCCATTAACCGTACCCTCGAGATGGTTTTGGACATACAAGTAATGATTGAAATATCCATAAGATGAGGAAAATGTGGAAGCCCCATGAGCTTCTAAAAATAGCAGCTTTTTCAAAATTTGTAAAATCACTAAAGATTTCTCAAATATAACTCGGGGGTCAAACGAGACACATCGGGAATGACCAAAATACCCCTACAGTGCAAAATAGGCAAAAATGAGGGAAACCCTGAAAATTCTAAAAATAGCAGGTTTTTTCATTTGCTTGGAAACTTGAACTTTCATCTTTTAGAGGCCAAAGGAACCTCCTAGAGACCTTCAGGATCGCGAATCAACTTCAAAACTCACATAATGAAATGAAATCTACCCTAAAATGCATAGATGCCTAATCTAATGCTGAATACAGATTCAAAACTCGATGATACTACCGAATCTTTTGCTTTTTAAAGCGTAGCAAAATGGGGGTGTCTACAGATCTATAGCAAGGCCTTCATGGATAGTCAACAATGTTTGGACAAGTTAATCATGACAAATGATGTGCAAGGTCCAAACACCTACCTATATCCACAACCACAAGTGAAATGACAAGGCATTAGGCACAAGGTGCATAAACCCATATGAAAACCAAAATATGTGGAAAACACATGTTCCCATCATAAGGTATAGGGTATCAACCACCAGGGTGAAATATACCCAAATAAGATACTAGATTCACAAGATGTTTTCAATTTTACTTAAATACATTGAATCTAGACCATTTTCAATTTTTCTTATAAAATATATTCTTTAAGAATCTAGGGAAGGCTCTAAGGACACTAAGGATATAATCATCTAGTGACACTACCTTGGACACATGTATTCCAAGAAATGAACTACCATGACTAAATATATCTAAATCTCAAGATTCATATTAGTCATGAAGGAATTTCCAATTAAAGCTCTTGGGAATATACTAATTTTTAACCCATCTATGATTCTTATTACATTTGATGAAAATTATTAAGTATGTAATAGAATGGGTTTGATAGGATAACTAGGTGTAATGTAATAAACAAGTTTGTTCACCTAGGGCACAAACAGATGTCTACGAAGAAATTTGAAGTGATTTCTTAGATATACCATCTAATATCTTAGTTTTGCTAGAAATGATATTTTAAAACAATTTAAGTACATAATTATCTAGCAAGTACCATGTTTGTCCAAAATAGAGTTCAAAGAATAATACTTTTGCTTTTTCTCAAATTCTTGTTCAAGTATTAATTGATTGCCAAAAATTTCCATTTAAGTTCAAGTCTTTAAACCTATGGGATTCTTTTCTTTTGGTTTTGCTAGAATGATGTGATCATTTAACCTAACTCCTAGCAACTACCAAAATGTTCAATTTGGGTTCAAATTTTAAAGATGTACTTGAAGATTTAATTTCAACACATGGGCAAGAGTAGTGGTTTAATATTCTATAAGCACAATTTATGGTTTTCACTTTAAGTTCTCTAGAGTGGCTTTCTTTTGTGGATGATCACTAAGTGCAAAATGATCTAAATCATAATGTATGCACTTAGAGAGATGTTTCTAATTATGATATTCAATTAAGCTTATATGTTTCAAAGTCCCATATATAAATAAGTTGAGCATATAGACTTTGAATTTTAAGGTGATATATAGATATATGTTGTTTAAACAAATATGAGTATATGGTATCTATATACACATGTTTTGAAAGGTATTTCAATTTAAAGTTCAAACATGTATTGATACAAAGAAATTAAACAAGAACAAACACATTGTATCAACAAATTCATTTTTCAAATGATATTCAATTAAAGTACATACCCCTAAATCTAAGATAAACATAATAAGATCAAGTTTGGGGTTTTAGAACCCAAACCATGTTGGTTCCAAGCAAGTTTGTTCTAGTTGATGTATCTTTTCTCATCCAAACAAACTTACTACTTTTTACAAATCTAAACTTGCATTTAGATTTGTAATGTCCAATTCTACCACAATAATCACAAGATGCATAATAGTAGATAGATGGACGGGATGAATATGATGATCTACAAGAATGGTCATGATGGCAATCATGTTTTACATATTCTTATAGATGATGATTTTCCAACATAATCTTTTCATTTTTCATTCTCATCTCTTCAACTTCTATTTTTAAATAATCTGTTTCATGAGATGAAGATATTCTTATCTTTTCTTCTTCTTTTTTAAGGAGTTGGTTCAGATGTTCTAGATTTTCAATATTCTCACTTTGGTGTGCATGATCTATTTCTAACAATCTAAACTCCTTGTTAATACTAGCAATATTATTTTACAAGATTGAATTCTTGGCTAGTTGATCATCAAGTTTCTTGTATAATTCTTGGTCATTTTCAAAAAGTTCTTCAAATGTGAATTTGGCATTATCCAAGGGGTTTTCATTAGATAATCCCATTAAGCATATGTTTTGATTTTGACGATTTTCAATAGAGTCCAAAACATCTTTAGCATTTTTGCAAGATGATATTTTTTCATAAATATTAGATGGTAATGCACATCATATTGCAATTAGGGCTTTTGTAATTAGTGAAGATAATTTTTTATTATATTTATTTAATCCTTTAGATTTAGCATTTAAAATAAATCCATTTTTAATTATCTTTACCATATCTTTATCTAGACCTTTTAAGTATGTCTTCATATGGATCAACCATGATCCATAATCCGAACCATCCAAATAGGTAGTCTAGATTCCATCTTTTAAAGTTTCTAAAAATTAGATCGTTTAACTGTTAACCGGTTAGTGTCTTAATCAAGAGCCCAAGCTTTGATACCAATTGAAATCTGAGGATTGACTCGGTTTGGCAACCTAGAGGGGGGTGAATAGGATGTTTATAAAACCTTTGCCTTTTAAAAACTTTTTCTAAAATTTCACCCAAGACTTATCCCTTGTTTAATTAAGTTTGAAATAGTTGAACTTAAACAATATTAAAAATTAATATATGTTCAAAACCCTTGTTGATTAGCAAACTTAATTAAGTGATTTAATAGCCTAGTTAGCAATGTTAAGATATTTAGGTTGATTATCATTGCTAACTACTCACTCAATTCTAAGTAACAATGCAATTACAAATAATCAAATAAGAGAGTGAGAGGGAGTGAGAGAAATACTAATCACACAAGTGGCACAAAGATTTATAGTGGTTTGGCAAACGGCCTACTCCACTCTTCTCAAGGTCGCACTTAAGGATTTCCACTATTGAGACCTCCACGATGCCCGGCTCCGAGGCTTTTACAATCCCAAGGGAATTAAATAAGGATGCTCTTGCCACCTTTACAACGTCTCTCCTATATGGCCGAGAACTAAGCCTTTCACCCAAGGAAATTAACACGGGATGCCCTTCCACCTTTCTTTGTCAATCCTACACCTCCGAGATCTAAGCGCTTTCTGAAGAAGATAAGCTTTACCTCTAAGTAGGCTATAATGCATAATGAAGCTCCAAGGATGCTCTCAAAGATAAACAAGTTTAAGCATAAACCAATCTCAAATGATTTTCTGAAATCATGGCACAAGAGGTTGGTGAGAGAAAATACCAAAAAATAGTTCACAAATGATTTTCTAGGGTTTGTTAAAGTTGGACAATGTTCATCCTTTATTTTAGACCCATTTGATGGGTATATATAATGTCCCAACTCAATATGACTGTTTCAGGGGCAAAATGGTTATTTTCGGGTCAAACAATCAACTAGCCGTTGGGCCTCCAACGGCTATATTGTTTTGAGTTCGTAGTGTTCTCGGAGTTCTGAGAACATTTCTCGGAGTTCCGAGAAAACTGCCAGAGTATAAAATTTTACTACCTGGACCATTTCTTGGAGTTCTGAGAAAATGTCCAGAGTATAGATTATACTCCCTGGAACATTTATCGGAGTTCTGAGAGAACTCTCTGAGTTCCGAGCTCGTAGTACCAAGAAGCCTATGAACAACAAGTTATTCCTGCTATTAGTGCTGTTTTGTTTTGGGCTTTTGGAACTCAATTTTATCATGTTAAATGGAATGTCACGAGGGTTCCACAATGGTGGAACACCACATGGTCATTCACTAATCCAATTAGGCTCTAAGGGTGTATTGTAGTCTCTTTGGAAAATATTGTTTTTCACTAGTTTTAGGGGTTTAAACAATGTGCCTTGACAAGAGAAAATGCAAGAGAGATAGGAATACATTCTATCATTTCTATCACTCTCTTGAGCTCTTCTCTTGAGTTGGGATCTTCTATGGTTGAGCTTCCATGCTTGACATCTTCAAGTTGTGGTATAAGCTCATTGGTTCTTCGTATTGGTTCTTGATCCTTTAGCTTTGGCCTTTATGATCTTCTCTGTATGTTCAATGCTTTGAGATGATTGTTGAGCTTCTCCTTGGTAGATCCTCCAAGGTGTGGTTTGTCCAAGTATGCTCTAGCTCCTTTATCCATTGATGGAACATCTTCAAGCATAGGCCAACAAAGTGTGTGCTAGTATGATTTGACTTGTGTAGGACTTGTCTAAAGCACATCACTAAAGGAAAATGATCAGTCCATAAATGACTAATCAATTTGTGTTTGTTAATCATCAAAACAAGGTGATTGAATGAACCCATGGGGAACCCTTGGGCTAACAGGTTGCAATAACTTTTTTTTGTATTTTGCGCAAACTAGTTTCCGTCGTGCTTAGCGATTCTACCACCAACTAACAGTTTTTTGGAGAAAAAAATTTGTTGACATAGAAGAGGTATAGGTTCGAGAAGATCCTGCGGCTAGAGCAGATGCATTAGCTTGATTTAGGCCTTGTGACTTCCTCCATTCTTTGAACATCTTCAATAAAACAAGAGAAGGTTACCAATGCTAGTTCGTCTTCAAGCTTATTATTTTGCTTATTGCTTCTAGTGTTGACTTTGATAGAACCTGACTAAATCACAACACTAGTAAAGCCATTAGCAATATATAATAAATTTGGGTTTGTTGATCATCAAAACATAGATGGGTTGTCCCCTTGGGCTTATAGAACAGATTGTCAAATATCATGGGGTGCCCACATCCATTGTATCATATCGAGAAATTCATTTTGTATCACAGTTTTATAGTAGTCTATATACTTCATTGGGGTCTTTGCTCAAATTTACTACTACCTTTCATCCTCAAATAGACTGTCAGTCTGAGAGGACGATTCAGATTTTGGAAGAGATGCTCAGGGCTTGTGTGATTGACTTGAAGGGTGCGTGAAATGACCACATACCCTTAGTTGAGTTTGCATATAATAATAGTTACTAGGCCAGTGTTCAGATGGCCCCATTTGAAGTTCTTTCCGGAGCGAAATGTAGATCACCCATTTGCCTGAACGATGTGGGTGAGATGAGGCTTTTAGGGCCCGAATTGGTTCGGCAACGTTGATAAAGTACAGCTGATTTGAGAGCGCCTTCGCACATCCCAGCGTCGACAGAAGAGTTATGCCGATGTTGGAAGAAGAGAATTGAAATGTAAAGTTGGGGATCATGTATTTTAGAAAGTATTGCCTACCAAAGGCATAATGCGATTTAGGATCAGAGGAAAACTCAGTTTATGATTAGTGGGACCTTTCAATATATTGGAAGAGGTTGGGGAAGTGGCTTATAGGCTGGCCTTACCCCCATCCTTGTCAGCAGTTCTAAATGTATTTCATGTGTCTATGCTGCAGAAATATGTAATGGATCCGAATCATGTGATCGATTTAGCAGCCTTGACCATAAGGAAAGATTTGCCACTTGAGGAACAACCAATTTGCATAGTTGACAGTAAGGATCAAGTGCTCAGGTGGCAGATGATACCATATGTGAAAGTGCAGTGGCAGAGGCCACATGGGAATTGGAGGAAAACATAAGGGAGAAAGTACCCCTTCCGATTTGATGATTTAGGTGCGTGGTAATTTAAATTTCGATGACAAATGTTTGTAAGGGGCGAAGAATGAAAGACCCCAAATACCCTCTTATGTAAAATTTGTCCCTTGCCGCTTCAAGGACATTTTAGTCCTCTTGATAATTCGTGATTTAGGTCTATACTAAAACGAGTATAAATACTCTTTTGGTGGATTTCTGCAGAAAATAATCAAAACCTAAATGAGGGAGCCTTCCAAGAGACTCAAATATGTGTGGAAGAAGGAAGGGAATCGAGTGTGGAGGCTGAAGATCATGATCCGAGGTAAGAAAAACCATTGTAGGATCATTTCTTTTCTTCTACTATTTCATTGGGGATTATTTTATTATGGAGAAGGGTGTGTTTTCCTTATATTTCCATGATTGGGAGGATTCCACCGTCAATCTTGGGTCCCTTGAGACTTCTTATTGTAGAGATACCATCAAAGTCAACATTGGCTTGTTTTGATCATTGATGTTTGTGACGTGGGAGTTTTGGCCTAAAACCCTAGTTATGCCACATATCACCATCCGATGAGTTTGAGGAGGTCAGAATGGGTTCGATGGAACCCTCTCGTCACAAGGAGTCCAACAGATCAAACCACGATTGAATCGAATGATTGGTGTGCAAGTTTTGATCTCCCAAAGCTGTTAAAAATTGGAAAAAATAAAAAATGATACTGGATAGCCAGCCGAGCAAGGGTCGGTCGACTGTCAAGTACCCTATTTTGTGGAAAGGGTTCTGGATAGTCGACCAGGCACTAAGAGTCGACCGAGCTGGGGTTGGCGACGGAACGACACCTTGTATGGCGAAATTTTTATGTTTTGCCATAGGTTTTAAGTATTTCGTACGTGAGTTTTTTCGCCCAAACCTCCCTATAGTGGGTAATCGATATTCGAATCCGCAAAACGTGAGGAGTTAACTTCGAGGTGTGTAGTACCGTATTACTTTGGTGTTTGATATGCCCCAAACCTATTGAAATTCTTGTATCTATGATTTATATGTTCGTTACATATGTTAAACCTTCGAACAACCATTAGTAAACTGGGTCTAGCATGCATTATTCCCTTATTATAATAAACGTATGGAACCCCCTTATGATAATTATGACTTTGAACATCAAAGTAATACGGAAAATGTGACGAGGCTTAGGTGTAGTGGGTAATCGATCTTCGAATCTGGAAAATGTGAGGAGTTAACTTCAAGGTACGTAATACTGTATTACTTTGGTGTTTGATATTCCCCAAACCTATTGAAATTCTTGTATCTATGATTTATATATTCGTTACATATGTGAAATCTTCGAACAACCATTAGTAAACTGGGTCTAGCATGCATTCTTCCCTTATTACAATAAATGTATGGAACCCCCTTATGATAATTATGACTTTGAACATCCTATGAATGATGTATATTTTTTAGTGTTTGGATATCATAAGTAACCTTGATTGAGCATGATTCTCTCCACCTCTGTGAACTATTTTGGTATTGCTTTAACATGGACACTTCTTGTGGACGCTTAGGTTATATGGGCCCTGCCAATTGGGGTTCGTACATTGGTTATGTGGGCCCTGCTGTAGACACCCCCATTTTCCTCCGCTCTAATCAACAAAGAAATTAACGTTTTGTTATCGGTCTTTTTCAGTGTTTTCCATTCCCGTGTCAGTCCCTTATGCTTTCTCGATCTTTTCAATCATTTCCGCCATGTTTCGCATTTTCCGCTAAGTGTTGAGAGGAGTATTTCACGAGAATTCGAGCAAGAGAGGAATTTGGACCCATTCGGTGGGCCCGCATTGAACATTTGTTTAAATTCGGATCAACCGGGGGGCCCGCATATTGTTTTAATGAAAAATGAGTGTTAACCTATTTCGATCTAATGCATATAGATGTCCAGCAAATTGGACAATTCAGATTAAACCAAGGAAATGATCTGGGGCATAACCCATGTTGGTTTTAGCCCAATCCAATAGTGGCTCGGATTATCCCATGAAAAATGATTCGTGGGCCCAACCCATTTGTATTTCGGCCCACTAATTGGGCGGATTGGCTCATCCAATGGCTGATTTGTGGGGTATGACCATCCGTGCTGTGACCCATCAATTTGGTAGTGCAGATCATCTTATGGAGCCAATTTCAAGGGTGCAACTCGTTTACGTGGCGGCTAAATTAAAATAGACTGTTTGGATCATTCCAATTGGGCTTCGTCCCAAGTTGGGCCACCATGTGTGGGCCTTATTCGAATATTCCCAAATGAAGAGCTAATCATTTGAGATTGGGTTTTCCAAATAGAATTCTATCTTTAGAAGGAGGTAATATTGTAATTGAAAGGGACGTATTAGGAATTCTAAAAAAAAAAAAAGGAAGAAAGAAGGAGGCGAATGGAGCAGTTGTGCTTTCTATAAGCAAATTTTGGGATCGTTCTATTCGAGGAATGAAGCATAAAAACGGGCAATTCCTTGGCTGGTTTCGAAAGGCAAATTAGCCTCTTTCTATTCTTGGGGGAAGTAGATAGTTGTCTCTTGAGAGAGAATTCGAGAGACCTCTGATAAGAAAAACAGCAGCTGGAAAAAAAAGGAGAGGGGAAAAAAAGAAAGAAAAAGCACCCTCGGAGCGGCTCTCTCTCGGCTAGCTCTGATCTCTCTCATCTCTCAATCTCGCTACATCCTCTACCCCTCCCTCTGTCATAGCCTCTGTTCTATCTCCTTCCTCGATCACGCTCCGTTTTTCTGTCGCTGAGGAGAGTTCAAAAAAAAAAAAAAAAAAAGAGAGCAAAGGATCGTTTTTTTTGACAAAGAGAGCCAGCCGATTCTCTCCGGTTCGATCCCACACTCTACAGTTCCCTCTCTTCCCTCTCTCACACCCTCTCTCAGCCCTCTGCATTCTCTAAACCTCTCTCTGCCTCAGCCCTTCTAACTCCTCCCTCTGTCAACATCTATTTCATCCCCTCTACACTTTTAAAACCAGAGATCTCTCTGTGAAAAAAAGAAAGGGACGAAGGAATATAAACAGACAGAAAGACAAGCGAGGGGGGAAGAAAGAAAAGGAGGAGCAGCAGATCTTGATTGGCTCTGGGATCTCTCCCTCGGTTCCTCTGTTTTTTGTTTTTTTTGTTTTTTTTTACCCACATCTCTCTATCGATCTCACCAACCGTTCCTCTGTTTTCTTTTTTTTAAACATCAACCGACGTTCTATCGTCGCTCGCATCTCTCATTCTCTCTCACTCCTCCTCCCACCCTTTGTTCGCTCATTCCCTTTCATCTTTCTCATCTCTACACTCTCTTAGTCTCTCATCTCTCTCGATCTTTAAAAAAAAATCAAAAAAAAAAAGAAGAACGTGAGGAAAAAACAGAGTATTGCATACTCTATTTTTTCTCTCGTACTCTCTCTCTCTCTCTCTCTCTCTCTCTCTCTCACTCTGTTATATCCTTCTGTCTCACGGCTTTCCCTCTCCCTCTGTTTTTACGCTTTTCTCCCACCCTCTGTCATTCCTCACTCTCACCATCACTCTGCTTATCATCCCTCGCTCACATCTCTCTGTTACCCACTCATTCTCCCTTTATGTTTTTTTTAACACTCACCTTCAAAGTTTCTATCTCTGTCAACCTCTCGGTCATTCTTACACCCTCCGTCTCGCTCTCTCGCACTCTACATCTGTCTCTCAATCACTCCCACTCCATCTCTCTTGCTCTCAATCACACTCTCTCCCTATCTCTATCTTCCCATTCACAGTAGAAACAATAAAAAAAAAGCAAAGAGAGAAAAGAGAAGAAAGAGTATCGGATCGGCGGCGGCGGGGTGTTTTCAGATTTTTCGGCTCTCGGATTCGGCGTGGAACTCCATCACAGGTTAGTACACTATTCTCAGATTTTTCCCGGATGATTCGGTATTTTTTTATATTTTTACATGATTTTTAAGCATTTAAATGAATTTAATTGAATATTATATGTGTGTGCTTAAAATCATGATCTGCATGGGTGTTTCAATTCCGTTTCGTCCCGAAATTTAATACGACGATTTATTTAAATAGAGTAAGATAACCATCGGATCGGATCGGACATTGGATCAAAGGTTTTTGAGAATTTGAGTGAAGAGTGGAATTTTATTTAAAATAATGGCTGAGAAATTACGAAATTCGAAAAAATAGCCATCTCAGGATGATCTATTTTTTGGAATTTTAAAATTTTCTTGTGTTCATCACATCAGAACAAGTTTAAAGGATGCTTTCTGGAGTCGTAATTTTCTCGAAAATCGTGTTTTAAAAATAGAAAACTCTTCAAAAATATCTTTTTGACGAAGAAAAATAAATTATATATTAAACGGATTCGAAAATTAATAAAATTTTGTGAGAAAATAATATGATACTGGTACATTCTACCATGACTTTTTGAGAATTTTTAGATTTGGTTTGGTATAATATTTTATGCTTTCTTTGAAAATTACCAGATTTTGGGAGAATTTTTACTGACATCAGGTCACAGATAAAATTCTCAACATTCTTACAATTGTCTTATATTTCATATTTCTTTCTGCTGTAAAATTTTCAATTCATTTGGATCTTGTTTCATATGGGATGTAGTGTTAATTCATAATCTGGGCTGAAAATTGAAAAATCCGAAATTGATAGTATATAGTTTCAAAAATTCATGAAAATCTCACAGCATGCTATATTTACTCATATCTTATTTCTGTAGAAATTTCATTGAATTTAGATTTCTATTTCTAGTAGTTTCTGTGTTATTTTTACAATCTGATCAATTAATTGTTAAATGAAAATTAAATATGAGCTTAATGTAAAAATCTGTAAAAATCTACCAGTAAGTTACATTTCATCATATCTTGCTTCTGTAGAAGTTTCAACTCATTTCAAATTCGTTTGCAACAGTTTCACTTGTAAACTCACTCATATGTTTAAAATTGATAAAATTCATTGAAAATTCAAAATTAATTGAAAATCATCTGAAAATCTCTAAAGAACCTTAAATCTCTGTCGCATATTAACTCCTTAATCTATTGAAACAGAAATCTTAGGATCTTTAGATTTCCCTGGAAAAATGGCCAGCGCATCCATAATCGTATCCCTATTGCACTCGATCTTTGACAACTTGAATATTTAAGCTATAGCACGTTATTGGCTCCGAGGTTACTGTCCACAGAAATCCTGAGATATGCCAGTCAATAAGGTGCTATAACCTAAGTATCAAATTGCACAAGAAAAGAGCGCACGATTCCCTTCCTTGGATGCCATTCGAGGCCGAAATTGGTGAACCCTAGAACCATTGGTATTCCTTAAATATCCAGAAATCGAAAATCCTTGAAATCTGAAATTAACTAACTTCAAGAACTTAAATCGATTTGTCTCGAGTCTTCCGGAACCATTAGATTATGGTTTCCGATAAAAGAACCATTAGAGCCCAATTTAGGAACACTGGTGTCGTGTCTTGTCCTAAGTTTTAGGGTGTCTTAGGTTTTAGGGAGTCCTAGAGTTAGGAGTCCAGCCTCATCACGTACGCTTGCTATGGATAGCAACCGTGCCATAGGTCTAGTTACACTAGTCACCCAATCTTTCCCTAGGACAAGCCTAGTGAACTAGGATGTAGGCTAACCTGCATTAGTCTAAGGAACAACTTGCATTTAGATAGGATCATATAGCATCTTAGATGAAATCTTAAGATAATAAAATCTTCAACTTGAATTAAATAACTTCTCTTAAAACTGTTGAAACAGTCAATCCAGTCTAGATCGGTGTCTTAGATGAGTTAGGCATGAGTAGCTTAGCTTAGGTGCACCGAACTACGTCGACTCTGATCCCAGTGAGGCTTGGGTACGTAGGCAGCTTGGATGTCTGATGGCATACCAACCGCGAGTCGGCCCCATAACAAATTGTGGTGTTTTGTATATTAATTTTCTTGTAAATGCTTAATTAAATCACTTAGGATTTTCCATGAAATTAGAATTTTAGGAGAACTTTCACTTAGATTGAATTCAAACAAATTAAGAAATCAAGATACACACTTAGGATTCACATTAAAATTAGATCATAGGATGCATGTCCCGTAGTTAGCACCTTAACAGAGAGTTGAATGAGCCATTTAAAATGAATTTAAAAGAGTTAGCTTTTGGAATCGAAGACCGATTATCGGGCAGGAATGGTGCATGTGGTGGATAAATCCCCATACCTTCCATTCTTGTAACCAGGTAGCGAGTCTAGATTTCTGGTTAATTATGGGTCCTAGATCCCACATCTAGGTAGCGACTCTGTCAGTCTCTTTTGTATGGAATTCGGATTGCCTTAGTGATCCCAAGTTCACATAAAAGACGAATTAAAATCAATAATTAAAATGCACACGCCAATCGCGTGGGTACGAGAGACCAAGAGAGAAGGCGTGGCGGCTCGCGCCCCACCCCTCTCGCGGGATCGAGTCCCACACCTGCCAATTAGGGCTAGTACACTGGTTATGTGGATCCAGTCAGTGGGAAGGAACACTGGCCTTGTCGACAAGTATATGTGTAGGAACGAGTTTTGAACACCTTGGGCCGTCGGTGATAGCAATAACAAGCCTTTCGGACTAGGCTAATGACCTTGAAGTGAGATTGTTTCTGTGTGACTTTGACTTTTGTACAAACATGATGTATGTGCTCTCTGAATTACTGAATTACACCCTCAGATTTTGTATTGAACATGCTATTCCTTTTGCTCAGCCATTAAGGATGAATAGCTTTATTGACTCACATTATCCAAATTATATTAAACATCTGCAGTCTGTCTTGCTTTCATGGCACTCCATTGATTGACCTTTATTATCCTTGCATGCATAGACCCAACTGGAGTAATGTGGAACTGGGCTTTAGCTTGCTATGGATTTAACATTTTCATATTTCGATCCTCGTAGATACGTGGAGGGAGCGAAAGCTTGATCTTCATCATTTGATCTTGGACCCTTTATTTATTTAGACTAGTGAATATTTGCTTTTGAGTAGTTTTTGAGAGAGACATTTATTTGATTATGTTTGGGTGAGAGTGAGAGAGTTGAAACTCTCATTTTGAATTCAAGTAAGATTTGATGTCTTAGATAATGCTGTGAATGGTTCTGATATTATTTTGCTTAGCCTTGCATACATGTAGCGGTCACTTTGCAAGTATGCAACACTATCATGTGCCTGGCTGTGCATACAGTTCGGAGTTTGCAACATATTTACTGGTGGTCCTATGACTGCCGGTCATACTTCTACCCGCAGTTTGGTGGCCAATCATTGGCGACTGCCAGTGAAAACCTTCGAGAGGTTACTTCGTAGGAAGCATTTGCTTGCCGTTTTTTTCTCTCTTCTCTAGGCCTAGCCCTCTCCCTGTCCCTCCTTTGTCCTTGGGTTTGTGGGGGCCTTTGTGCTTGGGTTTGGCCAGGCCTGTTTCCAGCTCACTAAGTGTTGTGTAGGTTGTAATGGCAAGCACCCCGGCACCACACGTCAGTCCATTATTGGAGGTCGGGTATTTTTTTTTTGAAAATTGACAATTTCATTGATATTATGAAGATTACATTGGAGACCAGGGGTCCTTACTTGCATTACATAGAATCAATTAAGGGTGGCTAGGAGCATACTCCTAGGCCAGTAAAAAACCAAAAGAAGTGATCTTCTGGGTCAACCGCTACAGTGAGTTCTACACTTCCATGCGGTGCCACTATGCCGAATAACTATTTCACGTCCCTTTCGAATTCTTCATCTACTACCGCAGCCGAGAGTGCTTTCACCATTCTCTCTTCCTTTCCTTTACATTGCCCAATGGTCTCAATTGAATCAAATCCAACAAAAAGTGCCATATTTATGGGCCCCATCAAGTCATAGTTGTGACCTGCCACATCACACAAACTTCTCCATCACTTTCTAACTGGCCAATTCAATTTTCAAAAATTCCGCTCAAAGGCTTGAAGCTATTGTGCGCTCGTAACCGGGCACGATAGCCAACCCGTCAAATCCGATCTTCGACGGCCTCCACCTTGTGCCACCGCCCGTCCCAGGGGATCCAGACGGCACCTCCAATGCTATTTTCGGTTACCCATCGCCTCCGCCACTCAACATGGCCCCCAGATCTGGTGACCCACGGCTTCCCAAAGGTCTTTTGCCGTTCATCCGCATCACCATTTCCGACATCCCAAGTGCCTTCCGCGTTTCATGAGGGAGAGGAGGGATTGGAATAACCGGTCATCTCAATACGCTGTCTGCATCCTCCATCATACTTTTTCTCCACCACCACCACCACCACCAATTCCACATCCAATCTCCTCCTTTTTTCCCTCAAATCCGGCCACCCTTTTTCATACTCCTGCCACGTCCACCACTTCGTACGACTCACCAGATCACTTTCTCCATCCACCCTACCCAATTTCGATCCTTTCCCCATTAAATTCGGCTCATTTGGACTCAGATCCGGCCATTCCGCACCTCCAGCCACCATTGATGCATCCCCCGCGAGATCTGCCCAACTCCGGGCATCATCCGGCCACCAACACCTCCCTTACCCATCAAGAGGGAGAGAGAGATCAGAAAGTAGGAGAGATAGATCTAAGAGAAAGAGAGACCAGAGAGATAGAAAGATGGGGGATAAGAAAAAGAAAAAAGAGAGAGATCAGGGAGAGATCAGAAAAATGAGAGAGAGAGAGAGAGAGAGAGGGGAGAAAAAAACGCTGAGAGAGAGAGAGAGAGAGAGAGAGAGAGAGAGAGAGAGAGAGAGAGAATCACCTCCCTTCCTAGGGTTTCCATCGACCTAGGAGGGAGCAACAGAATCGCCCAAAATCGCCTCTCCTTCCTTTTTGTTCTTTATCTTCCCAATTCTTTACTTCTGCTAAGACTCGTCAATTCTGAGTGTTAAGAAATTAGCTATTATGGTTTCATTAGTGAATTTTGCAAAGCGGAGGTCGGATATTTATCCCAACAAATTTTTTTCAAAAGCTAAGTCCATTTCTAGCAACCTTCTACTACTAATCAAACTCTACTTGCGAAAACCCAATCTAAAGCTTATGTCATTTTAGAAATCTTTTGACCAATTGATCAATGAATGACCTGAATCCATTCTACATCCTCTAAAACAGAAACCACTTTACCAACCCATAGTGCACATTAGACTTCCATGTGAGACCATATAGAAGTTCCTGCTTAAGCTTTAACTTTCATCTCTAAATCTTTTTTATCTTTATATATTTATCTTTTTGTTTACCTTTCCCATGCAAAGGCTTCCACCAAAGAACTTTTCCACTCATGCTACCAGTAAATTGGCAAAGATTAGGTGCTTTATTGACTATAAGTTTCCAAGTGGTCTCTACTGTCAACATCTCTGTATTTACAATCGACTAAAGAGTTGTTGAGGGCCACCATGTCTTCTGATTTGATTTGAAAAGGATCAACTTCTTGTGATACTTTTGCTTTTTCTCTTCCTGCCTATATTTGTTTCTTTATATGAGGACTTTGAACAAGCTATGTGATATGGTCTACAAATAAATGATCCCAAAGTTAAAATGTACATATTATTTCATTCCATTCCCCTTGCAGCTTTTTAGATATCCAATCATGTTATATGGAGCATTCTCCATATCCCCATAGAGAGAAAGAGAGAGAGATTAGTTTCATCTACTTTATGTAACAATCAGTTTTCTAATGCTTGGCAGCACATGACCCATGTTGCTGTCTTTCCTGAGGGGAAAAGAAGACTCCCTGTAAAGCATATTTTGTCTTGCAAGCTCCCACCTTTGGAGTATCTTTCATCCTTTATCTTTTCCAATATTAAAATCTTGATGAAAAAAAAAGACATGGGTTCCTATTATAAGCATTTCTAGGATATCCTCTAGCATCCCGAACTCTTTTTCGAGTAACAGCTACTGAGACGTTCGAATATTCTAGAAAATTGAGAAGGCAAACCTTGGCAAGAGGAAAAGATAGAGGGAAGGCCCTAGTTGTATTACTTTTGAATTTTAATCTAACTTTAATATGGTTTTCTCAGAGCTTATCAGTTTCTTGCCTGAAACTTCTTCAATGACATTGGGCAAGGACGAAGGCCATGAGAGGTAATGATGCAAAAATCCAAGATGCAAACTTTTTTTTACGCCTTACTAGTTAAAGAAAGCTAGAACCTTGCATGTGATTTTTAATGATTTTGCCTAGAGGTGAAGGTGGGGGAGTTCTTTTTAATTTTCTTAATTATTTTTACAAACATATTTCTGTTCATAAGACTTTTTCTGTTCAGGTGAGGTTGGCTACTGTCACATGTTTGCATCTATGTTGGTGCAATGCAGTAGCTAAAAGGAGGATGTGGGCCTAAATAAGACAAGAGAAGAAGGGAGCTTTGTCTCCTCTTTCAAAAATGGAGTAAGAGAGTTCAAAGGCTGTGACCTTATCTTTTACCTGCACCTCGTCTTTGCAGCTCCCTTTATTTAATGGGTCTCTCTCTCTCTCTCTCTCTCTCTCTCTCTCCATATCTCTCTCTCTCTCCATATATCTCTCTCTCATTCATTGATGGTGGTAGTTGGTGTTAAGTAGGGTCGGAAAACTGGAATCTAATGGTGGGGGCATTTCGGGAATAAGAGGCTTAAACAACGAACAACATTAGCATTCTACTTATTTTGGGCAATTTGCAAGAAAAAGAGGGAGAAGTACTTGAAGAAAACAATTAGGACAAATTAAAAAAAAATGAAAGTCAATTTTACTATCAATAGCCAGAGGCAATTTTTGGGCCCCACAGGGGAAAGTCGACCGGGACTTCCAAAAAGGCAAGTTTTCTAAACTTGCTTCGACGACTCCTCTATAAAAAGACCCCCACGCTTAAAGTAGGCATCTTCAACATCTTGAATCACTCACAAGCATTGCTGTTCTGTTCTCGTATTGCTTGGTTTTTCTGCTTGTGCGGATTTCGGACCTGAGCATTGGAGTGGTCTCCTGGAGTCCAAACTTCGGGACCCTTAACATGTGTTCTTTGAGTGCAGGTTGAACTCCAATCAGAGCTCTACCAGTTATCATCCCTTGAAGCATATTTCGGCATCTTGATGTTAAGTCTTATTGTGTCTAGACTATTTTGTCGTGTAAGGAAATTGTAAAATTTGGGTAACAATTTAAAAATAGATGGAGCCATCATATAAAGTTTTTGCTGCCGGTCCTAAGAATGAGTCATAGAATCGAAAGTGTCTACAATCTCTAAGGCAAAGCGAAATATTAGTATTCAGTCATTCTCATAACAACAGTTTTACTGCAATTTGTTCTAATCCTAAGTGAAGATAATTATATTTAGGGATTGAACCTCTTGCTCAACGGTGACGACATTGCTCTTCAACCTAGAGGTCGGAGGTTCGATCCCAGCTTACGTACAAAAAAAAAGATAATTATATTTTTATTTGTTTTTTTTAAATATCTGGCTTACAATTAGACAAATAGAAATATAGTTTCTCACCCAGAAGCAAGAATCTTCAAGCTCAAAAACCCAAGAGCTCTCCCTAGTAATGAGAAGTTTAGGAATCCAAGAATCAACCCCCAATAGAATAGTACCAGACCGCAGCTTAGAAAAGTTTGAAAAGATATGAATTAACCGGTTATGCTGACAACCTTCCCCATCAATATCGTCCAGCTTAAATTGATAAATATATGTATATAATGTTTATATCCACTCCTTTCCTAGTGTTTCCATCTCATTTGCTAAAAATATCAAGCAAAGATGGACGGAAGTAGAGTTATTTTAAGAATAGACTATAAAGTGTTGGAAATGCTAGGTACGTGTGGAAATAGAATTTTCTTTAATATATATATATATATATATATATATATATAGAGAGAGAGAGAGAGAGAGAGAGAGAGAGAGAGAGAGAGAGAGAGAGAGAGAGTTTCTACACCCTGGTGTAGATAACTTATCTACACCCTAGCTTAAAATACAGTGGGGGCCACATTGTTTGGGTGATCCAAAGCATTCATTTGATGGGCCCTCACATAGATAGGGTGTGCCAAAAAAATGAGCTCCATAGGATCATCCTAACCCTTCGAACTATGGAGGCAAAAGAAGAATATGCATTTGGTTAGGTGGGAAGGACAAATGAAAAGAAGAATATGCATTTGGTTAGGCGGGAGGAAGTACGTAAGCCAATTAAAGAAGGAGGCATTGAGATATGATCTTTGAGAAATGTTAACAAAACGTCGCTTGAAAAATGGATTTAGAGGTTTGGAGAAGAAAGGTATAGTTTGTGGTCGAACGTAATTGAGAGCAGGTATGGATCCTATCCGGGTAATTAGATCTCTATGGATAAGTATGCTCCTAAAACCTTAACTATCTGGAGAGACATCTTGAGCCAACAATTTAAATTTCAAGGAGGAATCAGATTTAGAGTTTACAATGGAGATAGGGTTATGTTCTAGAAAGATAAATGGTGTTCTCAAGAACATTTAACAAATTTGTTCCCAGATCTTTTCAGAGTAGCTTTGAATACTGATGCACTAGTTCAATACTGCTTTGAGAGAGTTGAAGATAGGGTTACATGGAAGGTTGAATTTAGACGGAATTTTTTGATTGGGAAGTGGATAGGATGGCGTCCCTCATTCACTTATTGAAATCTCACTGCATCAAGAAATCAGGAAAGATAAAAGGGTTTGGATCTTAAATGCCCCTGGTACTTTCTCTGTCAAATTATTCTATCTCTTTTTGGCTTCCTCCTCCCATCTCTCGCGGCTCTCCAAACTATGGAGCATCTGAGCACCCCCTCCCCCTTGGAGTTGGAGCTTTCGGATGGTCGGCTTTTCAGAGTAGGCTTCAGACCTTTGATCATCTCCGCTGATGTAGATTGCTTATCATCGACCATTGTTCCTTATGTGTGGGAGCAGGAGAGTCAATGCCCCACATGCTTATCCAATGCAGGTATCCTAGAGAGATTTGGAGTAGGATCTTGACAATATTTGGGATTTCCTGGGTCGTCCCTTACTATATGTCAGCCCTTTTGGACGGTTGGTCTTTTGCCCCTTTGCCAAAAAAGCGTAGGATCTTAAGGATTCTGACGCTATTAGCATCCACCTGGATCATTTGGAAAGTGAGAAATGCTCGCACTTTCAAGGTGCTTACTCTTCCTTCTATAGGATCATATCCTTTGTGGTTTCATAGGAAAAAATCCTCCCTGATTTCTCTTGCTAGTCAGGATCATATATTAAAAAAGGTGTTGGAAAGAGAATTGCAATAGTAGGGAGAGTGAAGTGGTTATCGCCCCTATATAGGTGGACCCCTGATCCTGGATGGCTGAAGCTTAATTTTGATAGATCTAGCTAGGGAGATCCGAGGCCAACTAGTGTTGAAGTTCTTCTTAGAAACGTGAATAGTATCAGTAAATTGGTATTTTCAAGACCTATTGCTATTAAAGACTCCAATGAAGAGGAAGTGAGGGCAATCCTTCAAGGCCTTAGACGGGTGGTGGATAGGAACTTGGAAAATCTTATCGTAGAATGACATTCCTTCAACGTCATTAGATGGTTGAAAGGCCAATCTCCTTATCCTTGGAGATTTTCGGAGCTTTTTGACGAGATTTTGGACCGGGTAGAAGGTCATAGGATCACCTATCATCATGTTAGAAGGTCGGCGAATGTAGTGGCAGATCATCTTGTTCGAGCAGGAGTGGTAAGTGCCGAGTTAGAATTTTTTTATTACCCTCTTCCATGAGGATCATCTTTCTTGTGCGATCTTGCATGCTATTTGTTTTTTTTGTTTGTGATGTTTGTTTCCTTGGCCCCATGACTGCCTTGGTCATGGTCTGTTTCTTAGTAATAAAATCTCACCGGTTAAAAAAAATGATGATAAATATACCCTATTTATGGTACTCATGTCAATATAGCAAGGCCTATTTTGAAATACCTCGACAAAAGCCTGTCTTCCTCATATTTTCCTTTAACCAGTGAAATAATATCAGTCTCTCTTCTTAATAATGGCATAAATATGTAATCACTTTATACATAAAAGAGATTTGATAGGGAATTTCGCCAAAAGGCATTTTGAGGTTGACTTTTGCACGAGAGAAAAGCCACCACAGATGACCTAAATGAATAAGGCAAAATTTGTTAAAAAGTGAGTTTCTAGGGCTGTTCATGCAAAAGTAAGTAGCGAAATGTCTTTCTGTGAAACTCTCTTACAAATTCCAACACCCCCCAGACTATATATATATATATATATATATAGGAAAAGGAGTGTGCGGTCGACCGCACCAAGCTTAGGTGTGGTCGAGGGCCCCAAACTCATGTGGGCCCACTTTGTTAGGATGATCCAAAGCATTCATTTGAAAGGCCCTTACATAGATGGGGTATGTGTAAAAAATCAGCTCCATAGGATCATCCTAACCCATCCAAAAGTGGAGGGCAAAATGGACAGACACTGTTTGCCACAAATATGTCCATTTTTGCCCTCCACTTTTGGAGGGGTTAGGAGATCCAATGGACTTTATTTTTTGTACACACCCTATCTATGATGGGGCCTTGCAAATGAATGGTTTTGATCAACACAAAAAAGGTGGGACCCATGTGTTTAGGCCCTCGACCGCACCTAAGCTTAGGTGCAGTTGACCGCACAATCTTATTCCTCATATATATATATATATATATATATACTAGTGGGACACCCCGTGCGATGCACAGAGAGTGAGAAAACATTATATTTAGCTTCTCATGATAGACAATAGAGAAACTACATATTACGGAAACCTTATAGATCGGAGGGTTGCGATCATCCCATCGAAATGATTCTGGGGGCACAACCTATTTGTGTCGCGGCCCATCAAATGGACGGCTTGGATCATCCTATGGCGTTGACCACAAACTTATTTTGAAAAATCTAGGTGGGGCCTACAATTCGGCCTTAATGTTAATGCACGACCCACACCATAGGATGATCGAAACCATTCATTTGATGGGCCACAATGTAAATAGGTCGTGCCCCAAAAATCATTTCCATTGGATGATCACAACTCTCCAATCTATAGAGGTTTCCGTAATATGCAGTTTTTCTTTAGATCGGAGGGCTATGATTATCAAATGGAGGGTTTGGATCATGGGGTGGTGCGTACAATTCATTTTGAAAAATATAGGTGGGGCCTACCTCGTTCAAAGATTTGAAGAAATTAATATTTGGGCCCACCAACTGTGGAGGATAGACCAGTTCAAAGATTTGAAGAGATTAATTTTTGGGCCCATCAAAAAGATTTTGAAAAATATGGGAGGGTTTGACCGACCCGTAAGGGTCCGGGTGATACGGGCCAGGTCAAAATGACCGAGGAAAATTTATGGGTCATGAATCTTGGACCCGTACCCGGCCCAAGAACCACATCACAGGTTGATCCAAACCGTCCATGTGATGGAACACAACATCAACAGGTTGTGCCCCAGAAATCATTTCCATACGCTGATCCTAGCCGTCCAATCTATAGAGGTTTCCATAATATGTTGTTCCTCTTACGTCGGATGGTTAAGATCACCCTATAGATTTTTTATTACAAAAGCATAAAGGAGGGGGTAAGATTGAAATTATGTGGCTTTCATGGGTGCCTTTGTTAAAAAGCATAAAGGAGGGGGTAGGATTGAACTTATGTGGCTTTAACAGGTGCCTTTGTTAGAAAGCATAAAGGAGGGGGTAGGATTGTAAATATGTGGGTTGAATTGGTGCCTTTGTTAAACAAAGTCAAAAAAATTGATGTGTAATCCTCACAGATTTTTGGGAGAAATTGAAATAATTCCCTTAGTTTCCATTCCTCTATATATATATACTAGTAAAACACCCCGTGCGATGCACGGGACAGGAAAAGGAGGTATGATTTAGAAATTTTTTAAAAGATGTATTCAAAAAAGAAAATTGAAGAGATCAATAATAAAAAAAAAAAGAAAAAAATGAAGTTCAAAAGAAGGAAATATTTCTGAAATTAAACCCCAACAAATTAAATCCAATGGAAGCTAACTTATTTCGGTAAGCTGGTAAACAAAATACCCAGAAAATCTGTTCACTGAGCAAAAAACAAAAGATGCATCAAAATGTACAAAGAAATGTGGTTGAAGTGGAAAATCTTAATTTAAGCATGGGATAAGATGTGCTTCTGTGAGATGCAGTCCATACCAATTGCTTCATGTGTTCATTCATATTCATTTTTATTTATTGTCTACTGAATATTGGACTACATTATTTTTTTTAAATGGTTATATTGGACTAAAAATTAAATGCAATATTGAGCCCACTAATCAGTTTTTGACTGAAAATCTAAGGCCGTGTTTGTTGTGGAATTTGAAAATGTGTTGCGAGTCCAAAACTGAATATTGAACTCAAATTATATGTCAATTGGATCATCCTATGGTGTAGGTTGTACATTCCATTTTTCTAAACTACGGGGTGAATTCATCCTAGAAGGGGGTGAATTTATCACCTCCCAAAAAAACACTGCCGTAGTCAAAGCTGGTTTGAAGCTCCATCAATTGGACGGTTTGGATCATCCTATGGTGCTTTATAAAAAATTGCTATGAAGGTCCATCATATGGACGGTTTGGATGAATCCTATGGTGGTTTCTCAAAACAACTGTTTTTTAAAACACTTGTTTGAGGCCATCAAATGGACGGTTTAGATCATCCTATGGAGTTTCATATAACATTTTTGTTTATCTTCTCTAAGGCTACTTCTCGCCCATCCTTTGCAATTGCATGTGGTCATGTGATGTTAGCCCATTGTTGTTGACTTGTTAAGATATTTGTCTTATTATTATTGAAGTGTGGAAACTGCAAAGACTGGCAGAAGTATTTGTGCACACGTGGGTACCAAAAATGACGAAAAGCATAAAGGAGGAAAATGATCAAATGGGTGGTAAGTGTTATAGACAAATTACGGTCACGTGGTACCAAAGTAGGAAAATGACGAAAAAAATACAGATAGCTTGTCCCAGAATATGACAATTACAGTAAAAACTACAACGCACATGCCACAAAGTATGACAATTACGGACAAAGAGAAAGAGGTGGCCGTCGTTTAGCAGTGATAGGGGGAGTCATTTTGGAGAGACCGTAAGGGCATTCATGGGACTTTTGGAGAAAAATCATTAAAGGTGAAAGTTGGGATGGCAGAAAATGTAAATATTAATGCTGACGAGTAAATCTTAGATAAAAAGAAAAGAGATTGGGGGAGTCATTTTGGAGAGACCATAAGGGCATTCTTGGGATTTTTGGAGAAAAATCAGAGAAAAATCATTAAAGGTGAAAGTTGGGATGGCAGAAAATGTAAATATTAATGCTGACGTGTAAATCTTAGATAAAAAGAAAAGAAATCTCTTTTTTCTCTAGCTATATATATATACACTAGTGAAAAATCCCGTGCGATGCACGGGCCGACAAAGAACTGTACGGACCACGTCATAGGTTGATCCAAACCGTCCATGTGATGGAACACAACATAAATAAGTTGTGCCCCAAAAATCATTTCCATAGGTTGATCCTAGCCCTCCAATCTATAGAAGTTTCCATAATTCCTCTTAAATCGGATGGTTAAGATCACCCTATAGATTTTTTATTAAAAAACCATAAAGGAGGGGGCTAAGATTGAAATTATGTGGCTTTAATGGGTGCCTTTGTTAAAAAGCATAAAGGAGGGAGTAGGATTGAAAATATGTGACTTGAATGGGCGCATTTGTTAAAAAAAGTCAAAAAAAAGTGATGTGTAATTCTCATAGAATTTTTTAAAAATTCAAAAAATTCTCTTCTTTTCTCTTCTGCTATATAGTATATATACTAGTAAAAAAACCCGCCTACAAAGAACTGTACGGATCACGTCATAGGTTGATCCAAACCGTCCATGTGATGGAACACAACATATATAGGTTGTGCCCCAAAAATCATTTCCATAGGCTGATCCTAGCAGTCCAATCTATAGAGGTTTCCATAATTCCTCTTAAATCGGATGGTTAAGATCACCCTATAGATTTTTTATTAAAAAACCATAAAGGAGGGGGGTAAGATTGAAATTATGTGGCTTTAATGGGTGCATTTGTTAAAAAGCATAAAGGAGGGGGTAGGATTGAAAATATGTGAGTTGAATGGGTGCGTTTGTTAAAAAAAGTCAAAAAAAGTGATGTGTAATTCCCATAGAATTTTCCAAAAATTCTCTTCTTTTCTCTTCTCCTATATAGTATACTAGTAAAAAACCCGTGCGATGCACAAGCCAACAAAGAACTGTACGGACCACGTCATAGGTTGATCCAAACCGTCCATGTGATGGAACACAACATAAATAGGTTGTGCCCCAAAAATCATTTCCATAGGTTGATCCTAGCCCTCCAATCTATAGATGTTTCCATAATTCCTCTTATCTTAAATTGGATGGTCAAGATCACCCTATAGTTTTTTAATTAAAAAACCATAAAGGAGGGGGGTAAGATCGAAATTATACGGCTTTAATGGGTGCCTTTGTTAAAAGCATAAAGGAGGGGTAGGATTGCAATTATATGATTCAATGGGTGCCTTTGTTAAAAGCATAAAGGAGGGGTAGGATTGCAATTATATATGATTCAATGGGTGCCTTTGTTAAAAGCATAAAGGAGGGGGGGTAGGATTGAAATTATATGAGTTGAATGGGTGCATTTGTTCAAAAAAGTCAAAAAATGTGAGGTGTAATTCTCACATAATTTTCAAAAAAATCGAAAAAACTCTTCTCTTTTCATCCCAGCTTATCGTATTAGACTAGTGGGACAACCTGTGCGATGCACGGGGTGACATCAAAGAGAAATCAGAAAATGAGAATTTTGAAATAGAACTCAACACAAGGATCCTCGATATGTAGAAAATTTTAAACTATGATTTGGCCGACACTTTGAATTAATGTTGACTCACGTGTCCTGCCGTATCCGACACGACACCCGTGTCCTGCCGTGTCCGACACGACACCCGTGTCCACACGTGTCGACACTCCTTTGGACACTTTTACTTGTATTGTTGGAAGTGTTAGACTTAATGTGGGTGTGGACATGTTTTTGTACCGTGTCAAGTGTGACATTATGTTTTTTATTGAATATTGTGTTTACCTCTTTTAGACAACTCGTATCCATGTTGAAACTGGACACACAGATCCATATCCACATATCACGATTACATATACTTTCTATTTTAACCATATCCCCGTTTCTAAAGCTTGGGGGTTTGCCGTGTCCGACACTCCGTGTCCATGTCGACACGCGACACTCGTGTCCGTGTCCACAAATCATAGATTTTAAACTGGTCATGATATGTGGTCCACTATTCACAAACTACATTCAAGTGCCATACACCAAAGAGAAAGCAGAAAAATGACTAAAATAAGGAACCCTCTTGCAATTCTATAAAAAATGGAAATGAATTACGATATGCTGATTTTGTGAGGGTTTAAAAACAGTTCCAAAAGCAGTTGAACTGATTGTGGTTTGTGTTTAACCTTTACTGTTTATAGGATCTTAGTGATGGATTTGATTTAAGCAAGCCTGTCGATCAGTTTGTGGTTAAGTTTGGCATAGATTAGAAAGTATCTTTTGTATCCTAATAAGTATATTTGAGGCTCTACAAATCTGAGATAAAAAAGCACGCACATTCAAAATCTATAAACCAAAGTTTAACCCACTTAAGGGTCTACAAATCTAAATCTGAGATAAAAAAGCATTGACATTCAAAATCTTGAAACCAAAATTTCCAACCCAATTCATCAATGTTTCAAATAAAACGGCACAGAACTTGCTTTTACATATTCCTGAAAGAAACAAAACATCGCTTCTGATTTGAACGTTAGGAAGTTACATTGAACAACAACCAGAAATGAGTAAGAAGAAGAGATAAAAATAACCTGGCTGATGAAATTGTCTTTGATGAGAGCCGGCAAGTTCTGAATTTGCCAATTTTAGAAATGATACAGTGAATGGGTTCCAAAGAGAACTTTATGTCCCTTCAGAAAATAAGGTTAGTTCTGTTCCGGTGGCATTGAAAGAGAACTTCTTTTGATTTGTTCTCTTAATTTATGTGCACTCGAGCAAATAAAAAAAAGAGAAAGGCAAAGCTAGAAGTAATCTGATGAAGCACAGAAAACAACTCGTGCATCGACTGATGTAACTTACTCTAACCTGTATATTATTGTGTCGAACACTCAGGCAACATTAGCCTTTTTTCCACAGGTAAGTACATTAACTTCACCCACTATTCATCTGTTGCAATGACAGTCCAAAAAAAAAGATGGAAATCTCATTGCATTAGAAGATGGAAAGTACATTACAAAAACATAATAGAGAAAACCGATGAGGCACCTTCGCCAAACAACCATTAAAAAAATGGTCCAATGATTGATGAAGCTTTCCATCAAACACCCGGTGTGCATCAAATAAAAGCATACTGGAAATGTATAAAAAATGAAAAGAAGAAAGGGAAATAGATGAAATTTCCTCTGATGAAGAATCTGAGTTGGTATACACTTGATAGAAACATCTTGAAATATGACACTTGGAACATGACTTTTGAAACACGACACTTAGACATGGACAAGGACTCGACACTGAAGTTCACAAGTAGCACACCTTCCTCCATGATGTTGTCGGCTAGTGGTTCCGATCTTGGTATAGGAATCTCGGAAGAGGCGGTCCCATGCAGTTCTGTCTACCTGGTCCAAACTGCCCTTGAAAATCTGCCGGTGACATCATGCTCTCTGCCCTGACATTCTTCGGAGGTTCAATCTCTGACATCTTTCCTTTTCCTTTCGATTCATTTCTCTGCTTTGAGGTGGCATAAACAGAGGTGGTGGAACCTTTGAAGGGTTGAATGGGTCTAACCGGTGCATAATTCATGAAAGCATAGAGTTCAGGAAGAAGGGAAGAGTCTCCATCTATATCGTCCTGAATTTTGTGTTTCAATTACAGGCACTTTTCTGTTGTATGACCAATACCTCCGTGGTACTCGCAATACTGATCTCTTCTCCAGTGTTTGGGGAGTGGGTTAGGAAGAAGCTTCGGATCTAAAAGTGTCAAACGACCTTCACTGACCTATTTCTTCATGATGACTTCCTGAGAACAAGGTAGTTGAGCGTATTCCCTCCTCAGTTTCTGACCCATCCTTTCTTCCACTTCTGTTGCCTTCTTAAGGGGTTGGTGAGATGGTTCAATATTCTTAACCTCACTGGAAACAATGACAGGCTTTGTCCCACTATGCAAATCAACATATCTGTCAAGAATTAAACTCTGAACTAATGCTTCTTCTGTCATAGTACCCATATCGGCAAACTGCTTAGGAGCTGAATTACATCCAGTAGACAGATATTGTATCTGAGTTTTCATCTCCCTCACTTCTTCAGTTAGCATGGCCATCTGACCAAAAAGTTTAACCATCCAGTTTTCCATTCTGATGAGGGCCGACCTTTCAAAAGATTCCTCCATTGGTCGAGAGGTTGATGAAATAGGTGGTGTATCTGAAATAGGACGAATGAGGGATGCAGGATCCAATAATGATTCATCCATAGAGATAGCTCCTACCATCGGTAAAGGGTCAACTGATCTTTGCACTAGTTTTCTGGTAGCACTGGCTTCTCCAACAACTACCGTACCATCCTTGATAAGTTTTAGGATCTTATGTTTCAAGGCTTGGCAACTGTTGGTTGAATGTCCATGAACTCGATGATATTCACAGAAGTCTTGTTCATAAAAGTTGCTAGGAAGAGGATTTGGAGGAGGAGAAGGTTCAGGAAGTTCAAGTTTACCCACTCCGACCAATTCTCTCAAAGCTTTTTCAAGATTCTTTGGTAATGAAGGAATCTCTTTATTTGGCTTCTGAATAAGCTTGTTTTCTTTCTGAGCCACCTTCTTGAAAGGTTGACGAGAGGTCTCCACATTGCTGACCTCTTTAGTTGCTACCATAGTCCTCTTTCCGTCTCTGACATCTGTTGAGGTCCTTGTCTTTAGGCCTTTGGTCAGTGCATCCTCTACTTGGGTTCCCGTCTTGATGAGGTGATTGAAATCGAGAAAGTATTGGATAGCCATATGATGGTAGTATTGTGGAGACAGATTCTTCACCACAATTTTAATCTGGTCCTCATCTGACAGACGATGAGTCGTCTGCGCAGCTTTCCTTCTCCATCTGCGGATGAAGGAAGTGAAGGTTTCATCATGTCCCTGTTTCAACATTTTCAGATCCCTTTTGGTTACATCTATCCCTTCCTCCATAGAAAATTGTTCCACGAACTTGTTGGCAATGTCTTCCAAAGTTCTGATCTCATCAGACTTCAGACTCAAAAACCATTTCTTTGCAGTTCCGACTAGAGATCGAGGAAATACGAGGGCAATCTACTCTGGAGAGAGGCCATGCTGCTGCAGAATAGGAATGACGGACTTCAAATGGCTTGTGGGTGTAGACGCCCCATTTTGACCGAACCCTTTCACGTTTTGTTTTAAATAATTGCCCTAATAAACTAGTGTTCCAAGGTCCCAAATTGTGCCCTAGGTTAGCTTAGGGTCCCACCAGGATCCCTGCAAAATTTCATCAAAATCCGAGGTAATTTGCCCAGCGAGCAAACCTCAGAAAGTGTCGTGGTACAAGTTCAGAAGGGTGGCGATTTAGCCAGAAAAGGGGTTGTACTGGAATCTGGAAAATCAGTTCAAATTAGCCATTGTGGGCTGTCCAGGAGGATATAGGGGGTATACTGATTAGTGTGTAACAAAGTTGGTTAGGAGGAGAATCTTTGGAAGCTTCCTAGGTGGTTAGGCTTCCTTTGATCCTAGCCCTTAAACAAAAAGCTGATTTGAAGGGCTAGGATCAAAAGGGAGGAGAAGATATTTTGCAAAGATTTTTCCCCTGTTTTCTACTTGGGCCCCCCTGATAGGTTAAAAAAAATGCATTAGAGAAGGTTGTCCAGGGAGGAAATGGGGTCAAATATATCATTTCTCTTAGGGGTCCATTCTATACCCGAGACCACCCCCTGTAGGAAGGAGTAGGCATAAATATACTAAGAGGGAGCTGGAAGGGGAGGATGGGGGGCACAAATATATCGTTCTTCTTTTAAAATAGAAAATTAGGGCTTCAAGAAATAGCCCATTTCGTTGATAAAATGGGATTTAGGGTTTTCACAGAGGAGGAGCCTCATTAAGGGCAGCGACCAAGGGAGAGAGACGAGTAGAGAGAGAAGGAGAGGTAACCCGAGCACCACCACCATCATCTCCACTACCTTCGGCCCAATTTTTCACCCCCACCACCATGCCCTTGACCCAAACCCTTTTCCTAGCATCAGCCTCCATTGATTCCGGCGAGAATCTTGCCGGAATCTAATCGTCCCACCTCAATTCCTTCATCAACCCCCACCATACACCATCATACGTTGTTTTCTCCAACCGAAACCCAATTCATTTTTACCTCTGCAATCTCTCACCACCACCGAACTCTATTCTCCATTAAAACCCCATTTCATCTTCTTTCCTACAAACCCACATCAACCACCTCTATCTTCTTCTATCCCCTGTTTATTCAAAACCCCATTATCCCCTTCATCAGCCACTACTTCTATTTTAGAACCCAAAACCCCATTTCTGCAACTCCGGCAACTTCGCCGGAATCCGGCCTTTGCCTCTAACCTTTGGCTATCCCTCTCCACTGCTATCACCCTCCCCCACCACCACCACGACCGGGTATCCTCTCCACCACAACCCTTATCTGTAACCCTCAAACCATATCCCCTGTTTTTGGCCCCCTTTCCACCTCCGGCAAACCCATTGATTCGGCAAGCTTGCCGGAATCCGATCAAACCCACACCATCCGATCTCCCATCTCCCATCTCCAACCCCTGATAGATTCAGTTCAAAGATCTGATGAAATTCCCGACGCCATTTTTCCTCCTCTGGCTACTTGTCTCTGCTTCTTTTAATTCCATCAATGGCGCATTAGATTCGCAAGATAATGAAGTGAAGAAAAATAAGTCCCGAGAACGAGAAGCCGCTGATGATCCCATGGGATATCCTAACCTGGATGATGATTCTTTGTTAAACACACAATGTCCTCAGCATGTGGAATTAAGATGGTAGACAGAGGTTAGCTCTAGCATGTATGCGACCCCATCGGTTGCCGATATCAATGGTGATGGCAAGCTTGATATAGCAGTGCCATCATTTGTTCACTACTTGGAGGTGCTGGAAGGCTCTGACGGAGGACTAACCAATTCTCAGCCAGGTATTGATTCTTCTTTACTCTGTCATTTTGCAAGATCTTTAAATCAGTGTGGTTTCTTGGGACGAGATCGGTCTATTGCATTTTGATTCCATGATGTGATTAATTTTTCATTTCTTCTCTGGTCTTTTAGTATATCAATTTGATTTTTCCACTCTTCTCTGGATCGATTTTCACTCTGATTTGAATGTCATTAGAACGAAAAATAGTTACAATAGTCTCATAACCAAAGTTCTCGGTTCCATTATGATTTGGATTATTAACCTCCAACACATGATTTCTTTTGGTTGCGTATCCAAATGCTATTTCAGTTTCCGTAACGGGTTAAACTTTGAATTGATATGGACTTTCATTTGTGATGAGGAGTAATGGTTATGTTGAAATGACGGATAAATTGAATATTGTGCAGTGGTTAAGATATCAATGTCATTGTCTATATCTTTGTTCTTCTGCTGATTTTATAGTAGTTAACTCCGAGTGTAGCACATTTTTAATTTTGAGTTAAGTATTACCCTGTCCGTGCGTGCTAAGTTGTCATTTGGTAATGTTTATTTGAGGATTAACGTGCTCATGCATTTTTGGAATAGCTACTTGTCATTTGCCATAACACTTTTCATGGTCACAGTTAATATCCTCTTCATTCAAGTATTCCCTCTAGGTTCATTAAAGTTTATTTCTGATTTTTAACGCTTATATCCTAGAGCTTGAGAGCTTGGGGTCAGGCTTCTTGCGCATTGTGTTGTCTTGATCTCTCTTGAATTTCATTTTTTTTAGAGAGTTCGCTCCCTTCGGTTGTATTCCATGATTGAGTTGGCATTCAAATAGAAGTATGGGGTCTAGTCTTTGAGTCTAACCTTACAGAGTCTTCCACTTTGATTTTGGCATCTCGAAGAGCAGAGGGTAAAAGGGCTATGATGAGGTTACTTGGAGCCCCCCTCCTTTAGCTTTCTCTTTCCTTCCCTTTCGAGGCTTCTCTCAGTTTTAAGATTTTTCCTTAGATCTCAGGGTTCCTATATTGTCCATCAATTTCAGAGGTTTTCTGTCTGGCCTCGGCGATGACGGAATGTTTCTTGAGCCACCCCTTAGCCCTTCGTGTCCATTTTCCTATCTCATCATTTTCTGCAGGGCTTAGAGGTTTCCCCTTTTTCGAGGTCATTACTTCTTATAGGGTTTAGGAGTTCTTTCACTTTCGAGATCATTCTTTGCGCGTTCCTTGGGATCCTTTTTGAGTTTCGGGACTCTCGATTTTGGGAACACTTTGTCGGATTAGGCAACGATGGAACGTTTCTTGAGCCAGCCTCTTCCCTTCCTGCCTTAAAGTTTTCGCAGGTTAAGGGATTCTCTCCTCTTAGAGTGTTTAGCCAGTTAGGACCCTTCCTAAGTGACTGATTGTTTAGTAATTCTTCTTATAGGGTTTTTGTCTGTCCCTTTTGTTTAGAAGTTTACCCTTAGGGTTAGGAGCTTTTTCATCTCTCGTTTGTTTAGGGTTTTCCCTCGTGGGTCAGATATCGTCTCCTTTGGAGATTGATTAGGGGTCTCTAGTTTTGTTTTCGTCTCTTTGAGATTGTTCTTTTCCTTGGGACTTTAGTTCCCCCGTTTTGATTTCTTCCCCTTTTAGGCTTTAGGGATCCCGTTTCCCTCTGTAATACTCTACCGCGATATGGTGGGTATAGAGGCTCTTCTATCGGATCCCCTCTAGCTGAAAGGGTGTTAACTCATTTTAAAATCTGAAAGCATTAACAACATTTGAAAATTTAAAACATTTTGTGCGTAGTTAAGAAAGTTTGCTTTCGAACTACGTTGGCTTGATCCTCTTCCACGGGGTACGTAGTGCAGCTTGAGATTCTTATCTCAAGTCCAGCCAAACTTTGTAAATAAATATATTTTAACCTTTTTTTCTTTAAAACCGTGTTTTCAAAAAGCTCTTCCTTTAGAGTTAGGAGTTTCTCCTAGAAAAAGAGTTTCTTTTAGAGTTAGGGGTTTTGTCTTTGATTTGTTGTGGTTATTGTGTTCTTGTTTTAGAGTTAGGGGTTTGTCCTAGAGTTATAGGAGCGCCTCCGTCCGGTCAGTTGGCGATTCACATCGCCGACTGATGACTAGGTCTAGAATGCCCTAGTGATCCCATTGTTTTCCTTAGGAAATACAGCCTAGTTACACATAGGTTGTAGGAACCACCTGCATTAACTTAGAGCTAACTTGCATTTAGTTAGGGCATATAGGGTGTCCTAAAATCTACAATTCACTGGAATTTAAATAATCGTTCAAGAAGCTTTAATAACTAGTCCGGTCTTTTAGATCAAGTCTAAGATAGAGGTCTAGGTGTCTTATGCATCCTAGCTTAGAATAGGCGCGAAGAACTACGTTGCCTTGATTCTCGTGGAGGCGGGGATACGTAGGCTTCTTTGGATGAACATCAGACCATCCAAGGACTCGGGCAAAATCATTTAGAGTCTTAGGATTTGTTGTGTTATATTGTATATTTTGTTGTGTTTTCTTACTTTCTTGTGCAGACCTATACCTTTAGCTGTAACATGCATGTGTTTGTCCACCAGAACTTAGACACCTATTAGCATGTCACTCATAACCTAGTTATCATTAGGTGACACATCTTTTATCTTACTTTATGTGTGTTTATTATTGCATCCCCGAGTCATGCATGATTAGGTAGACGTCCACTCGGGGATATTTGTTCCCATTTCACATGATTTTTACCCAAACTTCTTTGAAGTTAATGAAAAATGGCATAAGAGACCAAGTGTTCGCACTCGGGCTAATTGGGGCGCTCTTCAGACCTTCTCAATTCGTCATCAGGCACGGACCTTTTGTATCTCTGGCTATCCATTGCAAACAGAGCATTTGTTTTGGTTCCATGGCGCATCCATGGATGGCGACTCTGAGTTATTTTTAGATATATCATGGTTTCGAGCCTTGGCTCCGGATCAGGATGTATCTCTTTCTTTTTATATCGCCGCTCATGCTATGCTGTGAGGGTGGCATCCGTTTCGAGAGTTCCTTGGCAGAGCTCTCTTTCACGTTGTGGAGATCCAGAGGATGTAGGGACCCGTTCCCTCACCGTCCTCGGATCGAGGTCCACAGTGGGACACCCTGTCCCATCATACTTATCAAGATCAGGTACTGTGAACTTAGGAGGAAGAACAACACCTGGGGCTATCATAAAATCGGCCATGTTCAGCTTCTTAGGGCCTTGGAACTTCATGCTTTCCATTTCTCGGGTTAGCTTATCCAACCTGTCTACAATCCCTTTGCTTTTATCAGTTATATCCAGATGGGGAAGACAATTCTCTTCTGCGTACTGCTCTTCATCAAAGTCATCCTCAACTGGGAATACAACAGGCCTAGCTGCCACCGGGGGTGGAGGAGGTATAAGCAGAATTTGCTGGGGTGTAGGTCCTTCAGAAACAGAACCTCTATCACTTTTCAAACGGACTATCTCCTCACTCATATTATTCATCTGTTGGAGCATAGACTTCATTAATTCATTCATTTCAGCCAGAGTATTTCCGGATTCAGCCATAGGTTCTGGTGTGGGTTGAATAGAAATAGGTACTGCAAATGAGTGAAGTCAACAAGGTCAGACTCCCGCCATGGAATTGACAAACACTATAGTTCAATATAGGGTAATCAAATGAAAATCTCATATGCAAGTTGAGCCAAGAGACGATACGAATATTTCTTTCCCATGGATAAAATCCGGCAGCATAACATCTATGCAAGGAGATGTGGTAAGATAAGCACATAGAGTTTCTCAACAAGTCTAAAGGATAACGACCAAACCCAAGGTATTTGGAGAAAATTCAGCAGCATAACGGCTATGCTGGGAGAAAGGGTAAGATACACACATAAAATTTGTCAATGAATCTAAAGGATAGTGACCAAACTCAAGGCATTTGGAGCACAACAGATATATAGAGAGGGTTTGAAGCAGCTAATCACAAAGGGTATGCCAACAGAGTTAAGATAAAGTAAGGCTCTCAGCAAGAACACACACTCGAATGAATGTTAGCAAGATAAACTCGCAATCAAACAAGTGGAACATAATCAAATCAGAATCAATTATAGGAGAAGGATACAATAGGCAACACTGAATTTTTCATCCACGATCAAAGATGATCAGTAGATCAGAAAAAAGACCACGGCCACAAAATGACAGAAGTAGGTCATAGACCGGGTCTAAATCTTGAAGATGGATTAATAGAATTGATTGAATTAGATAAGAAAACCTCACTGAATAAGAAGGCCCTAATCTAATAATCAATATAAATAGGTATATATACACACTAACCAGGGGCACCAGCCCTAAATATATTCCAGCAGAGTCAAGACGCTTTACTCAAGACAGACATGTGAATGCACTAGGACCGCGTTGTAGCCACATAAGGTAAGCTACCCTAGTCTATAGATGGGACAAGGCTCCTAAATCTAGGCTCCACATGTGTAAGCAACACATGTTCGTCCCTATATGAATGTAATACATATATAAGCACATGCGACTTCTAATTGGGTTTTACTAAAATCAACAAATATATCCATGTACATAATATATGAAAAATGAAAATAGAGCTTCGGACTCAATACATCGGGTACTATGCATATGATCTATACTTTAAGTGTATAACACAAGTACACCGAGTGTTATATACAGTATGCTTCATTGCTCACCGGCTGTTGTAAACACAAGTACACCGAGTGTTTACGACTGCAGCACTGGCGCATAGCTTGGAAATAGATACAACAGCACCATCAGGGTAATGACATCTCATGTGGCACGCATTGTATCTATCCCGTGGAGCCAATAATAATAAAATCAATAAAAGAAAATAAAAACAAGATAATGCATGTTGTGCAGTGTGTGAATCCCTTATTTTAAACACATATTTGGTGCCCCTGGATTCTAAGCAATTAAATTTTCATTTATAATGATTTGAGCCCAAAATTCTTCAAAATTAGTAAAAAATGGAATTTAAACAGAGTTAGGCAATAACTCGAAAGAATAATCCCCAGCGGAGTCGCCAGCCTGTGGACCCCGATCCGAGAGAGGCGGGGGACGAGCCCCCATGCTAGTCTCAGGATCATCCACATGAATGGAGAGCTCTACCAAGGAACTCTCGAAAGAAGAATGCCTCTCACAGTATGAGTGGCGATATATGGTGAGATGCCTCTCGATTCGGGGACTAGCCTGGATTTGAGGCGTACCTTAAACAAAGAAGAGTCGCCATCCAAGAAAGTGGGCCCTGGATCCCATACTATGCTCTGTTGCAATGGATAACCAGAGATATAAAAGAAGGTTCGTGCCTGGTTACGAATTTGGAAGGTCCGAAGAGCACCTCATCCGCCCAAGTGCAAACACCTGGTCTCTTATGCCATTTACTTAATGATTTTGAGAGTTTTGGGCGAAAGTCATATGAAATGGGAACGAATATCTCCGAGAAGACGTCTATCTAATCATGGATGTCTCAGAGATGATTAATAAGCACACATAAAAGAAATGAAATAAGTGTCACCTGAGAATAATTAGGTTATGAATGTCATACCTAATTGGTGTCTAAGTTCTGGTGTGCAAACACATGCATGCTACAGCTAAAAGTATAGGATCTGTACATGAAAGTTAGAAAACATAGCAAAACACACTACACAAATCAATTCTATACACGACTGGACAAGACGAATCCTAAAACTCTAATGCAAGACTTGACTGGGACCAACCTGGCTGCTCTACGTATCCCGGCCTCGGGAAGAATCGGAGTCAACGTAGTTCGATGACCTATTCTAAACTACGATGCCTAACCATCTAGAACCGCTATCATAGACTCGACTGATTTTTAAAGCTTTTTATACGATTGCTTAAATTCAAGTGAATTATAATTTTTAGGACTCTCTATATGCCCTAACTAATGCAAGTTGATTAGCCTTAAGCTAATGCAGGTGGGCCCTATATCCTATGTGTATCTAAGCTGTGCATCCTAAAGAAAACCACGGGCTGACTATATGCTTCCTAGTCTAGCCATCGGTTTGACTAAATGTCTAACCGATTGACTCGAGGCCTCCTAACTCTAGGGACACTCACACGACATGACACACCATATCAATACAAATCAGGACAGCCTCCTAACTCTAAAACACCCCAAATATCTAAGACAGACTCCTAACTCTAGGGGAAGATATTTTTGAAAAGGTTTTGAAGAGTTTTTATATTTTTTTGAAGGTTTGAAATGTTTATTTTTAAAGGTTTGGCTGGACTTAGGATATAGATCCCAAGCTGCACTACGTACCCCGTGGAGGAGGATCAAGCCAACGTAGTTCGGAACAGATTTTCCTAGTACGCTCCTAAGACTCAAGATTTTTGAGAATTTTGGCTTTTCAGATGTTTTTCAAGTGTTTTTGTTGTTTTTGACATAAGAGGACAAAATCCTATCATCATAAGGGTAGGACAGACTCCTGATATCCCGCAAAGGTTGGACAGCATCCTATGCTTTGCGGGGGAATTGGACAGAATCACGACTCTGCAAGGGTTGGACAGCATCCTATACCTTGCAAGAGTGGATAAAAAAATCACATGATTTGATGAGAGGTTGGACAGAATCCTAACCCCTATGATGATAGGACAGACTCTTGAAAGACTGACTCTCTAACTAAGGACAGACTCCTAACTAAGGACGAACTCATATACGAAAGGACTGACTCCTAGTGCACAACCCCAAGAGGGGAGTGCTAGTAAGACTAGGCTAGTCTCCTAAAAGAAGAGAATATAAAGAAGGATGCTAGTGAGACTGAACAAGTCTCCTAAACACCGAAGTGGACTCCAAGTAACCTTATCATTGCCCTTGCAATGATAGGGCTACTTCCATTCAAATGATAAAATCCTAGGCAAATATACAACAAAATATAAAGGAAAAGCAATAATTCTTCTCAATGATTCAAGAAAATCAAGATAATGTATAATAAAGAGGATCAGGTCTGGACTTTAAAGCACATTCAGCCATAAAATGAAATCAATGTATAATAGGATGATAAAAAAAATCAAGACCTAAACTTATTATCTCCAAATCATGGGCAACAAGGACTATGGCATAGGGTTCAAACTAAGGAAATAAACTCCTTACCAGCAAGAGTAAATGATTACGGGTTCTCAAATACACACAAGCATATATGATTTCTGACGAATTTGAATTCTGGCAACTAAAGATACAAAAACAAGTGGGTATTCCAAAGAGTCCAGGGGTTATGGTGCATGGAACCTAATGATAGCATATCAATAGCCTAAAGGAATATAATTACATCAAGAGGCCAATCCGAGTCAAAGAAAAAGTAAAGACTTGAAATGTTCAAGCAAGAGTAATTGATTGTGCCTTTATTTTCCCTGAGTTGAGTAAATATTCTCTAATTAACGACAACAAAAATGATCAAACCTGAATTGAGGATTTTAAAGCTCTAGAATCATCGAGTTCTTTGCCGGACGACAAGGGAGAATGACCGGAACAAGAGATTTCGTCAAAGAAAATAGCTGCAAATCATTTTCCTCTTCTTCTTCTTCTCCAAACTTCCAAAACCCTTTTTCTTTGCTTTTCTTAACAAGGATCCAAGCTCTACTTTTCTTCTTCTCTCAGATTATACACCAAAACGATGAGGTTATTAGAATGAACCAATGTAATTGCAGAGAAGGCCACCGAAATACACGAAATCGTTGTAAAATAGCGGAAATTGATGGATCTAATGATGGCTTAACTGAAATTACAGACGTAGGTGTAAATGATAGGGGTTTTAAGAAGGAATCGAAGAATATTTTGGCGAACGCCAACTAGATCTGAGATTCGAAGATGGAGAAAATAGCAAAAGTAGCCAGATATTTTAGATTTTAGTACATATTCTTCTCTCCTCTTTCTCCAATTCTTTCTGTATATTTATCCCCCTTTGCTAGGGTTTCAAAGATGGAAAATTATAGATCAGAGCTCCGATCGGAGTTGACCAGAGAAGAAAAGATCCACCGGAAAGGAGATAAAAGATGTGCGAGGTGAGGATGGCTGGACGGAGAAGAAGATCAGAGGAATCAAAAGCAAAAGCTAAGGCAAAAGCTAGGGTTTGCAGGTTTCTTTAAATGATAATGAAATTGAAGAATCTAAGTGACGTTTGAGTGAAGGGAAGAAGAAAGAGAAGCTGGATTTTATGGCATATCCGAAGAAGATTGACGGATTCCGGCAAAAAATCGACGGAGAAGATAAGGATTCAACGAGAACTCCTCTCTCTCTCTCTCTCTCTCTGGAATTTTCTCTAATATCTCAGATCTGAGAGATTTTACAAAGATTTGCAAGAGATCTTGATGTTCTGATCTTAGCAAAAGAATGTACAGGAACTCACCGGAGGATGCAGAGTCTTGTTGGAATTGGATCGGATCATCGTCTTTGGCCGGAATCTGGCATACGCTATCGGAGAAGATGATTAAAGGAGACGAAACCCTAGCTCTCTCTCTCTCTCTCTCTCTCTCTCTCTCTCTCTCTCTCTGTTTTTCCCCAAATTTCTCACGGAAATTTCTCCCCTTTTTTTGTTCGAATTTCTATCCTATCTACTTATCTCTCCCTCTCTGCAATTGTTCGGAAAGAATAGAGGAAAGAAGTAGATCCGATGAAAGAGCCGAACAACAGAAGGGTTTTGTTGATGCAGTAGATGAAAAAGACATTGGAAGAGGCTATGATGCCACCGGATTCCGGCAAAGCTTGCCGGAGAAGACAATCAAAGGGTAGAAAAAACCAACCTTGCTCTCTCTCTTTCTCTGTTCGGTCAAGAGAAACCCAAACGAAAATAAAACCAATCCTCCTTTTCTGCTGACCCTTACTGCCTTTTATAGGCATATAGCGAATTTTCATGCCCCCCCTCTTACCTTATTGGACAGCCACCTTGTAATATATTTGGTAGTCAATTTTGCTCTTAAAGTAGTCCGAGCAAGAACAGGGGTTCCAAAAAGAAATGACATATAATCTGCCCCTTTATATCTTCCATGGACAGCCCATTTTAGGTGATTCACCCCCCTTCTGGATTGAACTACGTTCATTGCTCGCCTCGTTCGTCAGGCAAACGCTCTCGGATTTTGACAAAATTTTATGGGGACCTAGCTGGGACCCTAAGCTAGCTTGGGGTGAAATTTGGGACCCTAAGTGATTAATTTGGTTGGGTTTTTGCTCAAACACGGGAGGCTCAGGGTACGGTCAAAATGGGGTGTCTACACCATGGCATATTGAAAGCTAGGGTTTTCAAAATGAGAAGAATTTCATGAAAAATAAACATATAAAAATGTCCAAAAAAGGCTAAATCGATAGGAAATCACCTATCCCCGATGCAGGCATCAGCGTGGGAGGATCCTCTTTGCCAGCAATGAATCTTTGGCCTCTTCCAGACAGAGAGAGAGGCTAGACAAAGGGTTTTTCGATGGAAGAGAATGGTTTTCCGCAGAGAAAGCAAGGAGGGCATCTTCCGAAAAATAGGTGTGGCAGTGGGGAGCAAGGCCAGAGAGACAGGGGAAATGTGACGGTGGCCATGGAGAAAGAGCTCTGTTCTAGGGTATTCGAGAGAGAGGGAGGGAGAGAGAGGGGCTCATAAAAAGGTAGGGATAACCTTGGAAGTTTGCTAAACATGGGTAAAGATCAATGTGTTAATAGAAGGGGCAGTGAGCGTGTGATAAAATCGATAGAAGAGGATGGTGTTGGAATTTTAGGGCATATGAGAAAGAAGATCACATGAAGAGAGAGAGATGGCGTGGGAATTTAAGGGCATAGGAGGTATTTTCACTTAGATGTGTTGGAATTTTAGGGCATAAGAGGTATTTATCTGTTTCGGGGTGATGTGTAATTCTCATATAATTTTCAAAAAAATCAAAAAATTCACTTATTTTCCTCCCAGCTTATAGTAGTAGAGATATATATATATATATATATATATATATATATATATATATATATATATATATATATAGAGAGAGAGAGAGAGAGAGAGAGAGAGAGAACATGAGTATGGAACCAGCAAGTGAAAGAAGAAGAGAATGAAAACAACAAGACGAAAAGAAAAAAAAGAGGAGGAAGAAAAAGGAAAAAGAAGAAACATGACATTTCTTCTTCTGCAATGTTTTATTTGTTTCCATCTCAACTTGCAACACCGATCATCACAGCAACTCGAATGAGGAGGAAGAAGAGATGGAGGGAGAAGAGAACGAAGAGGAAGATGTTGAAAGAAAAAAAAGAGGAAGGAGAAGGAAAAATAAGAATCGACGTAGAATAAATGTAAAGCGCCAGAAAAAAAATGAAAGGTATTGGAAAAATGGAAAAAAGAGGAAGAAGAAAACATAAATAATTTGCAAATGATGGGTCAAATCGGTCAAAATTGTCATAAAATGGGGTCATATCGGGGAAAAATAGGGAAATCAGCTCGAATCAGCGAAAAATTGGTTCAATTCGGAAAAAGATCATATTATCTCAAGAAAAGATTGGTTGACTTGTAGAAAGATCGGGTTAACTTTCTTATCAGTTAACCCGATCTTTTGCCAAGTCCACCTAATCCTTTCCTGCATTGACCCTATCTATTTCTGATTCGACCTGATCTTTTACTGAGTCAATCGATCTTTACTGAGTCGACCTAATTGTTTGTCGATTCAACCTAATTGTTTGTCGATTCAAACTAATTTTTACCTAATTGACCTCATTTTAATCAATTTGACCACATTTGACTATTGTTCTTTTTTCCTTCTTCCTCTTCTTCTATATTTTTTATGGCTTTTCATTTTTTGTACCGATTCTTCTTTTTCCTTCTTATTGCCCTTCTGTTTCTTCTTTCTCTTCCTCTTCCTCTTCCTTTTCTTCTTCTTTCACTTCCGAGTTACAACAATGGTCGGCGACGGTAGAGATGAAAAAGCAGAAAAAAATTATAGAAGAAGAAGGCAAAATGGTCTTTTGGTGGTATTTCACCACTCCAAAGACAATAGAGTTGAAACTACCATCCATACGTAAATTTTGGCTAAAAATACAATTAATTCATCATATATTTTGTTGGGAAAGTTGCCTTATTTCCCCCCACCATTTAGTTGCTTGGATGGGAATGCGAGAAGGCAAAAGTAGAAACTAACTTTCTAGATTTTTGGAAACGTAGGATATAAGAGAGATCTTTTCTCCTATGTGGAGTGGTGGGAACATGCAAGGGTGGAGTGAGAGAGAGAGAGAGAGAGAGAGTTTTCTTGTGTCCTTCTTGTGACTTTTCTTCTTGTGGGTTTCTGAGTTTTTTCTTGTGCCCTTCTTGTGACTTTTCTTCTTGTGGGTTTCTCTCGGGTTTTTCTCTGGGGTTTTCTCTCAGATTATTCTTGGGTACAGTCTTGGTTTGAGAAGAAAGGAAAGAGTTGTGGGTTTGTGGGTTTTGATCCATTGTAATCCTTGTATATTATTTTTTTATAGTGGAAGATCATGTTTCTCGCTCGTGGAGTAGGCATGTCCGAACCACGTAAAATCTTGGTGTTCATCTTGTGGCTTGAGTTATTACTTCTATTTTTCCGTTTAATTTGTGCACGATTAAATTGTTTTGCCTGGCTGATTTTCTCAACATATATATATATATATATATATATATATATATATATATATATATATATATATATATGGGAAAAGTGAGTATGAGTAGTGATGCAGAACGCATGACGTTGAGCAAATCTTCTATTTTTTATTTCCTGTTTCGTCATTTTATTTGGAGCGTCAAAACTTGTCTATTTATCTTGATTTTGGTGTTTTTAGAAAGGTGTTTTTATTACTTTTCTAAAGAGCCCAAAATTATGCGATTCTGACTTGATTTGGCTAAGTTATAGACAGTTTTAGGATATAGTAATTATCTATTACGGGATTACTATTTTAGGATTATCTTAGCCATATTTCTGGCATTTATTTTTGTTGCTTTAGATAGAAGATGGAGAAAAATTGTTAGGCAAGTATTTAGGGTTGATTTTCTTAGATTTTGACTTTCTATATTATGTAATGGCATGGGAAAGAAAGTTGGAGATTTGAATAAAGAAGATTTTTGGAATATCTTTTGTGACGAGCCTTGGCTTATTGACTTGGGTGAAGGAGCTTGGCTCCTTTCACGTGTTACATTGGAGTTTTTCTCCAAACCGTGGCATGGGTTTTGAAACTCCGACGAGATTATTTTAGATGCTACTTGTGTTGATCTCCATCTTGTGTTGCCGCTCTCATGCTCCCTGTGTCAAGCGGCCCCTCATATAAGCTTATATGAGGTGACGGCTAGAAACACGATGAGCCCACATTTTAGGGGTGATCCGAACCATTCATTTGATAGGCTCCGGCATAGATAGGTTGTGCCCAAAAAACCAGCTTCATAGGATCATCGCAACCCTTCGAACTGTGGAGGCAAAAATGGGCGGGTATAAAATTGCCCAAATTTGCCCATTTTTCACCTCCACAGTTCGAATGGTTGGGATGATCCTATGGAGCTGATTTTTTGGGCACAACCTATCTATGTCTGAGCCTATCTAATGAATGGTTTGGATCACCCCTAAAATGTGGGCCCATCACGTTTCTAGTCGTCACCTCATACAACCTTATTCTTTTTATAAATAGAACTATTTTGATAACCCATCTTATATTTTCTTTTGAGACCTTTAGACAAAATTTTGTTTTATAACATATTAATTAATATTAATAATTATTAATATTATATAAATTCTGATTTTCTTTTTTATTATTTTCTATTTGATTATTTATTTTTTATTATTTCCTATTTCATTTATTAGTAGTCACTAGCACTAGAAGGACAGCTCATACTCACTTTTCCCTCTCTCTCTATATATATTTGCTAGGGAATTTGGCAGAAAGGCATTTCACAGCTGACTTTTGCACAAGAGAACTGCCAACTCTGATGAATTAAATGAATAAGACAAATTTGCTGAAAAGTGAGCTTATGTGGCTGTTCTCTCAAGCAAAAATCAGCAGCGGAAATGCATTTCCACCCTAGAAAATCCCATTTATAGAGGGGCTAGCGTTGGAGAAGGAAGTGACTGGAGTCTACAATGCCCCAGCTCATGATGTGAAATGGAATTTCTACTTGAAGCAGGCAAAAAAAAAAAAAAAATTGTTCTAGCCAAAAATTGTCAAGGCAACATCCCTTATCTCGTGGTGTTGAGTTATGTGGATGAGAAATTGTATATCGATAAATGTACCTCCTCACTTTCATGTGGGTGGAATATCTGATATGCGTGTCTGCATGTTTGAACATTATATTTGTAGAAAGAGCAGCTTTGAATCCCATCATGTAAGACAATGACAGGAATGGACAGTAGAAAATGATTTTTCGCCAAAAAGGTATGCTTACAGGGTATAAATAAATTATTCCATCCACTTATCACCTTACCCATACCATCTAAGTCACGGGCATGTCTGGAAATTATCAATAAATACATCTGTAAAATAAAAGAACCATTAAACAACAATTTTGTTAAATTAAGTTTTCATTGAATTTAAACTAAAATAACCTGAACATCTTACCAACATCCATAGTGCTGCGAACAAGATAATTATAACACCTAGAAAACGCGTTTTATTTCTGAAATGACAGCCGACTTATGGTGTATTTTGAATTCAATTCAGAATTCTTCGGTACGAGGAAAAAAGATGAAAATGCCGTTCAAGGCAATTCTTTTGTTCCTCATTTCTAACATTTGGACGACTTACCGCTGTGTTTTTTCCTTTCGATAGACACACCGTTGTGTTTTCTATGGGTGTCATTTTTGCTTTCTTGACGAAAGCACCCCTGAACTGCAAGGGACCTCCGTCGAGAGAGCGAAACCGTAAACTGTTGGCCACTTGAATGGTCAAATCACACCCTTCTTTTACATTAGTCATTCTATAAATATTCTAAACCGACATTGAAAATGAGTTTAATGCAAAAAATCTGGAAGAAAAAGTCAATCTGGTGTTAAATGGTGAAATTTGGGTTCCACTTGGTGAGATTTGCAATCGACTTAGTAAAATGTGGGATCTTGGTCGAAAATCGGGTCGTGCTGAGAAAATGTTGGGTTGTGTTGGTAAAATGTGGGGTCGTGTTGAGAAAATGAACTTTCCTTGCGGCTGCCTCGACCCCACTTTTTTCCAACATGAACCCAACTTTCACTGAGTCGATCCCAACCTTCACTGATTCAACGAGTCAACCCCAAATCTCACTGAGTCGACCCCCAACATCACAGACACGGCCCCAACTTTCCCTTCTTCCTCTTTTTGTTTTTTCACTTTTTTTTCAGTGTCGATTCTTCTTTTTACCTTCTTCCTCTTCTTTTCCAGTTTTCCGACATCTTCCATTTTTTCTGGCATCAATTCTTTTTTCCTTTTGTCTTCCTCCTCTTTTCTACATCTTCCTCTTCCACTTCTTCTCATCTTTTCCTTCTTCCTCCTCCTTTTCTTTTCCTTCTTCATCTTCGTACTCTTTCTCCTCTTTTGAGATGCAGCAATGGTTGTCAACGATGGTGGAGAAGAAAAAACAAAAAAAAAAATGAAATAATGGGAAGAGGGCATTTGATCTTTTTAATGTATGGCTACAGTCGGACGTGAAATCGAATAAAATGCAGTGCCATTTCAGAAACATAACACAATTTCTTCATCAATTATCCTAATAAGAACCAAAACAATGCATGATGTTTTATGAATTTGAAGACGGAAAATGATATTTTCAGTCCCTTTCTCAGCATTTCCACCTCCTTTTGTTTGCCTTTTTCTATAAACGAAGAAAAAGACAAAAGAAATGCGGTGGAAATCCACCTACTGGAAATGCTGGAAAGGAGCATGGAAATGTCAGTTTCCTTTGAAGAAAAAAGAAAAAGAAAAGGAGAGAGAGAGAGAGGGAGAGAGAGAGAGAGAGAGAGAGAGAGGACCTCTAACTAGAGAAAAGGGAATCAAATCATTTGAGTTGGGTTTCTTAGAAGTGACGATGAATAGTTGAAATAACTTAAGAAGAGAAATAGAAAATAAAATGACCTTGCTTAGGTATAAAATGCCAATTTGCTTTATAAATTAGTAGTAAATTATTATTATTATTTTTTGTTTGGGATGCATGAAAAGTTTTGAAAGCAGCCACACAATTTTCTCAATATTTCATAAGAGAATGATTATAAAATGTTCTTGATGATATAAAAAGGGATTTCTAGGCTACATAACCTAAGTCATTGATTTAAAGATAACAAATGTCATTGATTTAAACCTTTTAATAAAAGGGGCCTTTAACATCACCACCATCAGTACTGCCAGGATAACAATCAAAAGGTAACTAATGGTTGATTCAAATTTCAATACTAGTGAAATTAGACAAAAGAATCAACTTTTTTAGTGTCATCATATATATGTTTCTTAAAGTTACAAAACTTTTAATAATTTTCAAGTCATGTTGGAGAAAAAAAAGTACTTGAACATGCACAAAAGTCAAATACAAGCAAATTGGTGCGCGTGCATACGTACAGGAATACATACATATAGTATGAGGAATGACACAATGAGAGGCCATAAAATCAGAAGCTTATTCCAAATCAAGTTTATGCTTCTCATGTGCTTCTCACATTAAGAGTTTCTAATAGTATTATTCCCCGTGACACATAGTTAGAGAGAGCGACTGATTGAGAGGTTCCATAACTTTGAGTGAGTATAAAGTAGTATCTTTTGTCTTTTCTTTTGTTCATGGCCTTCTTGATGGAGAGGTGTGGAGAAATGGTGGTGTCTGTGGATTCGCACAAGGCAGTTCCAGCACCCTTTCTCACCAAGACTTACCAACTTGTTGATGACCCTTGCACTGACCACATTGTATCTTGGGGGGAAGATGAAAACTCCTTTGTGGTATGGAAGCCTTCTGAATTTGCAAGGGATCTCTTGCCCAACTACTTCAAGCACAACAACTTTTCAAGCTTTGTTAGGCAGCTCAACACCTATGTGAGAGTAGTCCCTAATGACTTCTCATTATTTTTCTTATGGATTTTGTAATTATTAGGTGTGGAATGTTAGTTCCTCAATTATTTTTTTATTATGATCTGAGTCTTCTTTTTTTTTTTTTTTTTGGAATGGGATTTTCAACTGTTTTTCTCTCTGGGTTTTTCATGGGGCTGAGTTTGATTTCTTGATTTTGCATCTCTTTGTGGGTGAGTGATGTCCTTTTTGAAGTAGGCTTTATGTTGGGTTTCTTGCTTTTGGTAGGAAAATGTAATGTGTTTTCTGGAGATGAAATTTATTATGGAACCTGATTTTTCTATATGGTAGACAATTAAGTTCATGACACCTATGCTTTTTTGCTGTCATCATTATGTCCATGTGGAATTTAAGATGGGTTATGTCCTTCTCATTAGGTTTTAGAGGATGTTTTTATGGACGTTTTATTTGAGTTGAGTAGAAACTTCTCATTAGGTTTTCTTGAATGATGTTTTTATGAACGTTTTATTTGAGTTGCATTCATGATTCTTTGAGTAGCCTGAGTAATGGGCTTCAGTTTTAATGGGGATGCGTGGAAGAAATGTTGTTTTGGGATTTGAAATGTAAACAAAGGCATTTGCTTTTGGCTTTTGGTTGATCACTTATAGTTTCCCAGTATTTAGGGGTCTATTTGAATAGGTGTAACAAAATGGATTTTAACCTTTTCTATTTTTTTCCATCTGATCATTTAAAACAAATGGCTTATGAGACCGTCCTCATCTACTTTGTGGAATAAACATGTCAGTATAGAAACATTCACATCAGTTGTTTTTCCCAAAAAACAAAAATGGTTTGTGAACTGGGTTTCTCAAATCAATCCATGCTGTCCTTGTGAGGATTTAAAATGGTTGGCTTATTTCTTCTCTGATAAATGTAATTTGAGATTATTGTTTTGGCTTTTCTTATGTTAATCTTTGCAGGGATTTAGAAAGATGGTTGCAGACAGGTGGGAGTTTGCAAATGAGTTCTTTAGAAAAGGGGAAGAGCATTTATTGTCTGAGATCCACAGAAGGAAAACCTCTCAAATGCCACAACACCACCAACATTATCAAGATCCATCACTGATCTGTTCAGATGAAATCTATAGTTGGATTGAGTCTCCATTACAACCACCAAGTGTTGAAACTGAATTTCTGTCAGCTCTTACAGAGGATAATCAAAGACTGAGAATAAGAAACTCCTTGCTCTTATCAGAACTCAGCCACATGAAAAAACTCTATAATGACATCATCTACTTTCTCCAGCATCATGTAAATCCAATACCCATATACCAAAGGTCCCTAAATCCGGGGCCTAGACTCATCGAAATGGTTCCTTCTCAATCTCTTTTTGGCCAACAAACCCTTAAAACCCGCTCGAATAACTGTTCAGTAATAGTGGCTGAAGAACCCAACAACACCATCAAACTCTTTGGTGTCCCTCTCTCTTGCAAGAAGAGATTGCGCCCAGAAGCGCCGAATCATGAAGAATATGAATCTAGGTTTCTTGACTAGTTTGGATTTATAGAATCATGTGTTAACCATGATTGAGAAAGCAATGGTATGTGTATATGGTTAAAGGTTAGATCTTTCATAATCTGGAGTTTAACTTGGAAATTTTTTTTGTTTCCATTAAGGGTATCTTAATCTTTTTTTAAGAAATTGATTTGTTTCATCTTACAACTAATCAGAATGAGATTTTTGAAAGTTTTAATTTACATACACATATGGCTTTAGATATTATTTTTCCACCAAAGCCGAGAGTTTGGCATTTAGCAGTGATAATAGAAGAAATTCCATAATAGCTTAGCAAATAGAACTTTGAAATTCTGTAATGCTTTTTTATGATCTCTTTATTCTTACACCAAAATATTAACATCAACGAAATCAATAGAATCAATATTCACCTGTACTTGAACTTTAAAATTTTAGTCAGAGGGGTCTGCTTGAAAATTTGAGATTTGGGCTTCATTATGCTTGATTAATTTTGGAATGCAGACACCAATATAGAGTGACCAACAGAAAATTAAACGAAACATTCTAAATTTCCGTCAATGATTTGAACTTCAACTGAAAGTTTAATGTCAGATGAGTGCTTCCCATGATAAAATTCAAGATTTGAGCTTCCATTAAGCATAAAAGTGAAGATGAATGTGTAAGGAAAGTAAAATGGGCATGTTGGGCAATCATTGCTTCTTTTGTGTGTTAAATTTTTATCATGTGGAATGTGAATTTCTTTATGATACCGAAAATATTCTAAAGAGGAGGAACAGTAGCCGTTGGAGACAACATAAAGCAAGAAAAGAAATCTGTGAAAAAGTTATAGAGATGGGCATAGATTTCTTTGGGATTGTGATCAAATGTGGTTTCTTTTTCATGTCATTGGTTTTCGTGTTCTTACTGTCATGTGTTTTCTCCCTGCTGATATTCACACCCCAAGATTCTTGGCTATTACTGGTATAGTACCACGTATCAGACAATCCTAATCCTCCAAGTAGTGGAGATTTTCTCACCATTTTGTCTTTCAAAGCTTTTTATGAAATATCCAAATATACAGGCTCCAAATTAAAGTCTTAGGAATGTCGTCCTCCTCTTTATCTGAAATACCCCAAACCCTTAATCGTCAATTCAAATACTAAAAGGGGTATTTGTCTTTTCCAGTTTAAGTCTGAGAATTTAACCTAGAGCTATAAATACATACCGTTAGCTTTATTTTCATCAGAAGAAACCCTAAACGAAGAGAGAACGGCGGCTGAGGAGGATGTTTTACGCTGGAGAAATTGATTTGGAGGTAGGAATCTGATTAAACATCGTCTTTTTTCATTGATTTCATCGTTTTGCACACAAGATAAGTTAAATTCCCGGATCAATAAGAAGTTTTGCCTGTGTCTCCACCACCGTTCGCCGTCCGGCAAGTTTCAAGCGACCAAATTGGACTCCTTGCGATCCTCTTGTCGCAAGGATTCCAACGTGATCCGCTTCAGTCGATTTCGTCGAGCGGTAATGGAGATATGATCGTTTAAAGTTAATGAATATAAGGGTTAACCAAGCAATGTAAAGAGTACTGGAACAGACCCACATGGACGACCATCAGTCCGAACGGTCGACTGCTGGCTGAGCAAGGTTGACCTTGGTCTGAGCATGGTCGACCGTCACGGGCTCTTGTCGCATGAGCACGATCGATCGTGGTGTACATTGGTTGACTGTCTTGGGGCCCTGTTGTCTCTGAGATCGTGGTGAAGATCATTCAACTGTCCAGGGTGCTTCGTCACTGGCTGGATTTCTTCTGATTTTATATAATATCTCATGATGGGATCTGACCCTGCCAATAGGGACAAAACATTGGCCTTGGCGACTTGTAATATGAGAAACTAGTTTCAGCACGTGGCGCCGGTGCAATAGAAGTCTTTGTTTTTTGGTACATTGGTAACTCCATGCCGCCGGCTTAAGAGCGGTTTTTGGTCCTTCGGTAGACCTAGGGGTGTAAACGGATCGAATTCGGAGCGGATATGGCTATATCCGAATTCGATTACAGTATACACTATCCGAATTCGGATTCGACGGATATTTAATATCTATTACCGAATTCGTATCCGTCGGATATTGTTCGAATTCGGATATTATCCGTATCCGTTTATCCGGTAAATTCGAACATTTTATTGCAGCACTTTATCTTTTTTCTCCTACTTACTTGAATGAATTTTCCAAACCTTAAAACTAGACCTCTACGCACTCTTCACAAAATTAACTCTCAAACCCTAAAACATATGAGATCATCTTCTTCCTTTTAAAACAAAGGCACAGAGAGAGAGGGAGGCGATGGGGATGGATGATAGTGTTGGTAGTGGTCTTTGGGTTTTTCCTTTTTTTTGTATATGATGGAATGAGTTTGGCCTATTTTGATGGAATGGGTTTGGGCTATTTTTGTTTTTATATTTTTTTTCTAAAAAGAATATTCACTTTTCTTATAGAAACAAAAGATAGTGTGTCATTACTAAAAATAAATATTAATGATATTATTAATAATAAATAAAAAGGATTTACTTCTTGGATTCGGATGTTAAACGGATCGGATATACCATTTACCAGATTCGCATCCGCTAAGAGCCGGATATCTCATAAACGGATTCGGATAATATCCGCTTGAAATGGATTCGGATAATATTCGCTTTAAACGGATGCGGACGGTAATCGAATTTCCGAATATCCATTTACACCCCCAGGTAGATCCATACCACCAGTGCAATAGCGGTTTTTGTTTTGTATTATTTTGGTACCCTCGTGCTGCAAGCTTAATTGCGGGTTTTTGCACTTCGGTATGCCTGTCATCTTGTACTTTTGTTCCTCTTACTCCTGTGATATGTCATATGTGACCATAGCCCACGCACATACGATTATTAGTTTTTGTATATGCATATGTTTAACTCAACCTTGGTTTCATCAGCTTTGATGAAAAATAAAGATTTCTGATTTTACGTTTATGCCTAGTCATTTCGTATCATGCTTTGATTAGATATCCGTTTTAGCCTTTGTTTATAGCATACTTAGACCCAACTACGGTAGCGTTATATTACTTGCTGGCTTTCGACCTCACTCGTCTTTTCTTCTATTTTTCCGATTTGAGTCTTGATTTCCCATGGGATCAGGGGAGTGCTCGATTTGTCTAGCATTTCGGGAGATTTATTTATTTTGAGTTTTATTTATTTGGGATATGAGTACTTATTATTCTAGACTTTTGAGAGAATTTTAATGGTTTAAATTTTTATGTTTGGATGTCAGTGTGTTGGAGATGGCTCCGTGTCTCCAACACACTCGCCATTCACCATGCTAGTCAGTGACTTTGGGATTTTAAACTCGTTAGTGAATGGTGAATGCCTCAAAGTCAATAACTAACATGTTAATTTTGGACTTCCTGACTTGAGAGGTTCCTTCATGGGTCGCCTCCAATATGTCCCATATTTCCTTAGTCGTTTTAAAGGTGGATAGGCTATTGAACCCTTCTGGAGAAAGAGCACAAATGAGAGCATTCTTTGCTTTATAATTAATAGTAAAATTGGCATTTTCTATGTCATTCAAAGTATCCATATTTTTAAATGGTTCTTCATACCCCTTTTCAATACTTTCCCAAATCCCAAAATCTTGCCCTTTGAGATAGATTTTCATCCTAGCCTACCAATAGCCACAATTGGTACCATTGAAAAATGATGGCCTGGATGTAGATTGTCTCTCAACATTTTAGGAGGAGGAGATTTCCATGGATCTTTTTCTCTTTTATATTTTCAATTCAAAATCTCTATGCAAGAGCCTTGAGCTCTCATACCAAATGAAATTGTAAAGGCAACCTAAGAGGGCGGTGAATTGGGTAACTAAAACATTTTACAAACCAAACTTAGTTTACCAAAAAAACAAAAAATAAAATATCACTTGTTAATTAATAGGAAATGAAACAAATTGAAGATTAAATTTACCAATCACCAAGGTAAGGAGAAGTTAGAGGAAGGTGAAAATAGAGCACACCAAGATTTATAGTGGTTTGGTCCTCCACCAAGAGATCTACTCAACTATTCCATGTTTGTCTCCTTGGTCTCTCCACTACCTAATCCCCTTGAAGGTGAGTATTAAACTCAATACAACTGAAGGTAGCTCCACGCCTTCAATCACTTGCTCTTTGGAGATCACTCTGCGTCTCGAACACAGTCGCCAATGCAATGAATACATACCAAGTTAGAAAACCCCCTCAAGCCCGGTCGACCTAGCCGCGGGGACTGTTTTTTATCTGGTCTTGTAAAATTCATATCTTTCTCATTTTCGTCAGATTTTGTTGTTCTTGTGCTCTACAAATATGAGAAGAATGAGATCTATCTATTAGAAATATTTTTAAAAATATTTAAAAATATTTTGAACTAATTATGATAGGATTAAGGGATGTGGTCAACTAAGAAAGTGCTAATTTGATTGTTTTTCACATATAAACTCACTTTGGCACTTAGGCTTTAGGTAGACTGATTTTACCTTTTATTTTTATACTATTTGGGACCTTATTTTAACTTCCCTTTGAGCCTATAGAAAACCTATTTCATGGGAATTGGACTTATACAATCTAGGGTACATGAAACACATGATCTTTAAAATAGAACTCAACTTAGTTGCTTAGTCTCCATATAATGTCCTTTTCGGGAGCTCGGGGAAATGCATCTCAAGTCCATGCATCCTTGTATCATCGTGGCAATCCATATAGGTATCATTTGGTACTCCATTTTGGCTCCACTTGCCTTGATCCAACTTCCCTTGATTTGCTCAAATATACATGAAAATCTACAACTTAAGAGCAAACACATTAGTATCAAAATCGCTTGTGTGTGGCATCATCAAAAGAAGATTGGAAATGCCAAGGGTGGAAGCTTTGGGCTTACACTAACCCATTATTTCCAAAATAATTTCCAATTTCAATTCAGCCTCCGAGCATTAGCTTGTATCTATCCTATGGGCTTCAATACCCTTTGCCTGGTTAAGTCATATCCACCGCCTCGAAAACATATACAAGAACTTAATGGCTTCTGCTAAGGCATATGACCATTGATCTATCCATAATATTCTTTATCCCCGTTGGAATTTGGTGGTTACTCTAGCAAAAATTGGAGGCTTGGCTTCTGCTACGGCATATGACAGTCTCTTCTTTTAGACTAGGCAACGACCAAATGGTTGCAGAAGGCCACGAGAACCAATCCTCTCAATTTTAATTCTCATTTTACAACTTAATATACATAGAGAGGGTTTCGGGAGATTACCCAATTAATTGCACACAATAGCATGCTTTTAAACATTCATCCCTCGAAATTAAAAACATGCATCCATCCACAAAGCAGTAAATATAACCATAGTGAATCCCATCGATGGCATATTGAATTAGGGGGGACTCCCACTATCCTAGCTGCAAAATCAGCACCTTCATAACAGCATTTTGGCAAATTAGGTGGTGATAATGAGAAAGCAATCATATTGGGGAAATTCACTGACCTTGCAATGAATTTCCGAAAGGGGCCTAGTCTAGGTAGATCAAATGGTACATCTAATGCCTTGGTCAATCAAGTCCTCCAATCCCATATAGTCTCTGATCCATCCATGTATGACCATCTTTAATCTTTGTTCTGCCTCCAATGCCTCGAACGAAATGATAAAGAAAAAGCACCTAGTCTAGCCTAGATCTATACATCAAGTCCAGTCTTCATGGGAAATTCGATTATCCACACAACCGCCCAGACGGAGAACATCAAATACATATAATGAATCAAATAAATACATTGCAAATTTGCTTAAAGTCCAAATAATCCTTGGACAGAGGTCTCAAGGTCATTTCATCCCCAAATTCACCATGAACATCCATCCATACATAAACAACCACAACAATTGGAACCTTACAATCTTGGTTCCCATTGATCCCCATATTAAAAACATGTAACACCCGTGTTTTAGGATTAATTTTAAAATCAATCAGTGGTGATAAAACCAAGAAGACACCCCTTGAAAGGAAATCCATCAATCAATGCACATGGTTGTGCAAACTGAAATTTTAAAAATTTCTAGAACTTCGAACGATCAACTGGGCGATCGACTGTACATGTAAACTGAATTTTTAAAAGCTTTTCAGTACCTCTCACGGTCAACCATGCAGTCGTCGTGAGTACAGATTCGAGAAACTTTCCTTTTTCTGAGTTTATCTTGTTTTCGCCATAACTTTTGATCCGGTTATCGGATTTTTGAGTTCTTTAGCTTGCTGGAGTTGTATTGGGACACTGAATCCATTGAAATCATCACAAAACTAAAAATTCTATTAACTAAAAATAAAAAGTGCACCATTCCAATTCAAATTAGGAAACTATAACAATTTTCAATCTTTAACAACCGAGAATGGGATCCAGGCACACCGGTAAAAACCATGCTCTATCTAAGATTGTAAATTGCTCAATATAAGCAACTATTGGCTCTAATACCACTGTTAATTGGTGGTGGAATTTTAAACTTGGCGGAAGCTAGTTTGTGCAAAATTCTAATTTTTTTTAATTCCATCCATCCAATACTAGATTCATATTGGTGATGAATTGAAATACATAAAGAACTTACTTTTGATTATTCTTGGTCCAATAATCCCTAATTGGCTACTCCCCGCTAGGTATGCTCATTTTCTCAAACCCGAACTCCTCCGAAGGTCGAATTGATGGCTTCGAAAGCTTGCAAAGTTGGAGGAGGTTGAAGAAGGTCCTTTGGGTTCCAAACCCAACTTGAAATCACAGCTACAATTGTGTTTCACAAACCCAATTCGAAGTTCAAGAGGAACTAGAACTAGAATCGATGTGAAGTTAGAACTAGAACTCAACTAGAACTTTCCTAAACTAGATGGGAGAGAGAAGAACTGAAGAGGGGAGAGGGTAGCATGAATTTCTTTGTGAAAAATTGATGAGTGGAGTATCAAACTCATTCAGCCCATGTCCCCTTATATAGAGTAGATTTGGGAGTTTGTTTTCCACTAGTAATCCCTCTCAAATTGGTGAGCCATGTACAATTACACTTTAGCCTTCCACCACCTTTCTTTATTTAATAAAACAAAGCGTAAAAAGGTTTTTTACTTGTTGGGAAGGGTGTATAAGCTTTCCAATTAAGTGGGTTTCCAATAATCCATCAATCTCTCCTTTCCTTCTTAGAATTCCAACCAATAGGAATTAACCAATCCTATAGCCAAAAGGAGTTTGCTTAAATCCCAACCAATAGGATTCAAGTTTTAATTAAGAACATGCACGATAAAATTACTTAAGCTCCAGCCAATAGGATTTAAGCATTCTATGTGCACATGTTAATTAAACATGGCCCACCATCCAATGGTGCGTCTCCTTTTCCAATAGTGTGTGTGCCTATATATGGTTCATCTCCTCCTTGCATCAAATGCAATGGATCCAATCCATTAATCACTTGCAATAAAGTCTGGAACCCAGATTGTCTAACAATCCATCAAGGTTTTAGGGAGTTTTGAGTGGTCATTCCTTCTAGGTCCGCCCCACTGCAATTTCACACAATGTAGCATAAGTACAACTGCATTAAGTAAGTGGCCCTTATCAGGACATTATCCTGAAGAATTCCATCGAATCAAAATACCCTAAACACCTCCAAGCACTTGTGCTTCCTCCAATCCACTGTTAACCGAGTTGAGTCCTATGGGGGGTGGACATGACTTACCCCCTAGGCCCACTATATGGTATACCATTCTATCTATCAGTTTATAGTCCGCTAATGCATTTGCAAAGTCTTTTTGAAACAAATAATGTTTTCAAAAGCATTTGAGAAACAATTTTACCACATCTGGCTAGCCTTTTACTAAAGGACTTAGATGAGATCGAAACCATAAATGCAATCTCTCATATTGACATAGAACGGACGCGCGATCAACAACGGCGATGACGATCCGATAAAAAAATAACAAAAGATAATTGTGGTGCTCAAAAGCTAACCCACATTGGAGGGAAGCTCCAAAAAAGAAGTGTAAAAAACACCTTGTCTCCACAAGAAAAGAACATTTTTCATTCAATATTTTAATTTTCAAAAAACCCAAGATCTTCTCCATTACATTGAGTTTAAATAGGCTAATGAGATCCTTCTCCTAACTTTGGAAACTAAAAACAAACAAAGAAAGTAGCAACTCTAATCGAGGTGTAAAGATCTTACACAATTTTGCATTGAAAAATTAAATAGAAAATAAAAGTTGTTTTAGATCTCATTCCTATTGGGTACTAATCAAAAAGTAATTTATTGCTATTTAGCTAGACTTAAGGAAGGAACCTACTAAAGTATTAAACTAAGAAAGGCTAGTTTTCTAAATCTAAATCCCACGGATTGGCACTTGTTGCCATGGTTGGTACCTTGGTAAAATGAAACTAATATCTTTTAGGTAATGATTCAAATGGTAACTTCCTAATAACGAATGGTAAAATTGGAAAGCAAGATGCCCTGCGTCAGACTCCCTTTCTTGAAAAAACTCGACCACGAGTTCCAATTTGGATTTTGCGTAAAGGTATGAGTTGCTATGGTAGCATCACTTCTCACGCCTACCTCGAAATGAAGTCTTTTCCAACGAATTAAATACTTCCATCGTGCTATTAATCTGACACTTTTTGGTGAGCGATAGGACTTGATTCGACTTGAAAACTTGCTCTCGATATGCTCGTCGAATTGAGGTGGTTGAGGTAGAAAGAAGCAGTCACTATTCTCAACAGTTGGGGAATCATCGAGGTGGGGCCAATCTTTGTCCTTCACTTGATAGATCTACTTGTTTACATAGTCCTTTGACTCTTGGAAGCGTTCCCTGAAGGCCTCGAGCTGTCACTTAAGGTCTTGTAAAGCTTGCTCCATTCTGAGGCGCAACTCCCGTTCTTCATTTAAGTGGCGTGTCAAATTTTCTACTTGACATTCCAATTTGCTATTGGTGATATTTAGATCTTCCATTGGTGGATTTTGATGCTCACATGAATGATGGCGGGTGATTCAATTTTTCGAGGCTTGTTGAATGACATATGTAGCTCATTTGATTCTCAAGTAATTGTTACTGGCAATTTTTTGACGAACCCAACTTTGAATAATAGTGGCAGAAGTAACATGACTTTGGTATTCCTTCTTAGCCCAGTACATTCGCCATGTCTTTTGAATTGTAAGGCATGCGGCTTTCCTTCTAGCAAAGTCCTTGGCCTTTTGGCTTTTTTGCTTACACATTTTTCTAGCCTGGAAATCTATGGCCTGTTGATACGTTACCGGTGCAAACATGTTCAAGAAACGACCACGTACCTCCTCCCAATTATCGAATGGTGGTTTTCTCAATTTGTGTCGCTCTTGTTCCATGAGTATCCATAAAGATTTGGTGCGATTGGTTACAGTGTCCTTGGCATACCAAATCAAATCTTTCTGGATTAGTCCTTATGGATCACAACACACCTCGATAGCCTCAATCCATGTAGTGAACTCGCACTCACCAACGCCATAGAAGATAGGAATTTCACCTAGTTGCAATTGCTCCATAGATTGGAGAATCATCCCCGTCCTGGATCCACAGTAGATAGAAGTCCCGCAGAGCCTAGCTCTGATACCAATTGATGCAGAACAGACGCGCGATCGACAACGCCTATGATGATCTGATTAAAAAATAACAAAAGATAATTGTGGTGCTAAAAAGCTAACCCACATTGGAGGGAAACTCCAAGAAAGAAGTGTAAAAAGCATCTTTTCTCCACAAGAAAAGGACATTTTTCATTCAATATTTTAATTGTAAAAAAACCCAAGATCTTCTCCATTACATTGAGTTTAAATAGGCTAATGAGAGTGTAGGCACCCCATTTTGACAGAACCCTAAAACCCTCATGTTTGAATAAAATCCCTCACATTAGTGAATTAGTATCCCAAAATTCATTTGAGAGTAGTTTAGGATCCCAAGAAAGTCCCTATAAAATTTAAGGAAAATCTGCCAAAAATTACCTAATAGGACGAGCCTAGTTAGGATTGTATTGTAATAGGGGAGTGAATTAGCTAGTAGCCCAGTTAACTTTTACACTAGAGCAGAAATGGGGTACATTATCCCTGTTAAGTCGTTCATGAAGAGTTTTTCCTGAAATTACCCACACTTGGTCAAAATAAAAAATATACATGAAAAGATGGTTGTCTGGGAAACTAATGGGGGTTAAAAATTATTCAAAATATCTATAAATAGAGCTTAAAGCTCTCATTTAGGAAAAAAAGATTTCAGATCAAGGGTTTCTAAAGCTTTTGAAGAGAGAAAGAATGAGAGAAAGAGAGAAATAGAGCTCAGTTTTTTATTCCACGTTTTTCGACATGGATTTCCCCTCCAGCAACCTTGTCGTAGCTCCAGTCGAGCTTCATCCGAATAGATGTTTCATCCTTTTGATTAAAGCCTAGTTTCAAACCATAGATCTTTCTCCTAAACCCTAAGTCCAAGCTATGAAAATATAGATCCAAGCATTCTAACCTTTTCGGCCAAGTTCCATGGATTCTGGCCATGATTAAAACTAGATCTGGTCACCAGACTCTCTTACCACTATATCCTCATTTTATTCTTCTTAATTGTTTTAGTCATTGTGTTCTTCACATCAAACCCTAACTCAGATTTGATCTGATCGTTGAGGGAACAAAGATAAAATCAGTAGTTTCACTAGCATATAAGGTGCATCTCGGTTCTGAAATTTCATTATTCGGCTTAGTACAAATTCAGGTAATTACCCATCTACATTAGTAATTTCCTTTTATTAAATGCTATAGTGATAATTGTAGACATAGATGTCCGGTTTTGTTATGGATTTTTAAACAGATCAAAGGTTTCTCTTATATATTGTGAGTGTGTTATGTAGATCATATTGAATGTGTTGTCTGGATCGCTGAGATGATGACAGATCTTATGAATTTCATAGGGAGCTATGCAATTTTCATAAAAGTCTCTTTAATTTATCATTTGAATTCATTTTTTTCCTCTCTTGCTCAGATTTTCTAGATATGTGGTTAATTTTATGTCTTGATTTCAATTTTCTGAATAGGAGGTTTATCTCATCATTTTGCTGATATATGATCTCATGCCTTGCCTTGATTTTTGTTGTTGTTGTTATGTGTTTGATCTCTTTATTTCTACAAAAATTTAAGTAGATCTTATGGTTCTATTCCAATTTCATCAATGAGGTCGAAATGTAATAGGAATTCAGTGTTGAATTGATAGGAATTCATTAATTAGATCTTTCAGTTAGCTCTGAGTGTGGGGTAAGGAGGTTGAGGCTAGGAAAAATTCTATTTAGAATGTTTTATTCACAGATTACTTGAGCTTCTGTTTTTGTCTCATTACATGGATCTCATTGGAAGTTCTATGTGGAATTTGTTACTTGTCAGCTATCTTATCTCATTACTTTGATTCACTTCACAAATTATTGGGAATTTTTTGTCATTAGAATAGGTAGTTAACAAATTACTTGATTTCATGGCTATGTTTCATAAATCATTTGAAAAACTCTATTTGGAATGCGTTGTTAATAGTGAATTCGATTTCATGATCTTGTTTACTTATGTAAGTTGACTCGTTGAACTATGTGTGATTACAGTATGTGTTTCATTTATTTGCTCATGTACATAGAGTACGCTAATACCTTGTATATATTCATAGAGTTTGCATATCCATATCTCATTATTTTCATTATTCTATCAGAAGACTGAACTTAGGGTTATTACTTTGCCTTTATGCTTCAGATAATGTGGAATTGTTAAGGAAACTCTAATCATGATAGCCCTTACTGATCTTTTTGAATCAAAATAGTTTTAAGATCAATCAGCTGATTAAATTGGAACGTGTTAAATTGAAATGATTTTTGCTTTCCATGATTTTCTTAATGAAGCCCCCAAAAGAAATCAGGTAATGCTATTAGTAAAACATTAGGATGCAAATTTCTAGTGTCAACATTACTATAGTCTAATAGTTACATGAAGTTAACTCGTTTTGTGATGGTTGGATTTTTCTTGAATACTCTTTTAAAAGCCACAATAAAGTGTTGACAGATTCTTTGTAATAACATACTATAATGAATATAGGCATGATTACTTGATATGTTGTGAGTTAAAAATGCATTATCTTACTTGGTATGTTATGTTTTTGGTCATATTGTTTTACTATATAATCAATTGGGACGGGATGTGAAGCTTGGGAGACCTTGGTTATTCTGCTATCACAAAGAATTTGTGACTCATTAAGGAAGTGTTTTGTGCCCATAGGAGTTTTAACTGAACTATGTTAACATGTAGATAAACACAATTAGATATCTTTGACCTGATCCATGCTTAGATCTATAGGTTTGTCCTTCTTCTGATTTTCCTCATATAATTCATGTTGACTTTTCTTCTAATTTTTTTAAGAAACAAGGAACTGAAGTTAAAATATGTAGTATGAATGCATAGCATATATGAATACTGTATCATGCTCATTTATATATAGGATTTTAGAGGATTCAACCATATCAGTAGGATGCATTCTAGTCTCCAACTATGAGCTGATTCGTGATTCCTTGGGTTGTTGACGGTTAAGTCATGATAGTTTGATGATTCAAGTATCATGTAGTTATTTGTTGAAACTCCTCAAGACTTGATCTCATTACTTTGCTTTGATCGTTGAGGGTTATTTTGCTGAATATTAAACATACCTTTTTTTACTTTCCTATTCTCTCCAATTTGGTGATGGTTATTTAGCAGGGTTTTTTTTTTCCAACTTCTGATATCTGTTATAGATAATCAAAAGAGATAGTTATGATGTAAGGGCGATGATATGAACACATGGAGCCCAACCCTTGAGGAGACTATCTTAGTCTCATTAACAAGTTACACCTAGGGGACTTGACTAGTCTCATCATTAGAACACTCTCCTGCCAAGTTAAAGACTAACTTAGTCTTTTAAATGCCATATTCTATTTATCATTATAGGGGCAATGATAAGGTTACTTGGAGCCCTTCCTTAGGAGACTTGCCCAGTCTCACTAGCACCTGGGTTGCTTCCCCTTCCATAGGAGACATGCTTTGTCTTATTAGCACCAGTTGTCTCCTCTCCTTCTAGGAGATTTGTTTAGTCTAGTTGGCATCCTCTTAGAGTCTGTAGCTTAGGGAGTCTGTCCTTTTGTTAGGGGGTCCGTCCTCTAGTTTGGAGTCTGTCCTTTAGTTATGAAGTATGTCTTCTTGTTAGAAGTTTGTCCTTTAGTTAAGATTCTGTCATATAGCATATGTATTTCTCCCCTACCTTAGAAACTAGCTCAGTCTATCACATCAATTACTTTGGGACTCTAGTTCACTTATTTAGGGATTCCCCTTAGGCTCTAGGGATTCTGTCTTTAGTGTTGACACTTCGCCAAGCTGTGGATCACAAGGTGTCGTCTTATAAGTTCCCTTTAGCTAAAATGGTGAAAACACTTTAAAAATACAAAAATACCGAAAAATCTAAAAGATACAAAAACACTAAAAATGTATTTTGGAAAGGTGGTTTCCGAACTAAGTTTGCTTGATCCCTTTCCACAGGGTACGTAAGCAGCTTGGGTCCTCCCAAGTCCAGTCAAACCTTTTAAACAAACTTTTTCGACAATTTTTCTCAAATCTTTCAAATATTTTTAAACAAAAACATTTACAGCTTATTTTCAAAGCTAATAAAACAGTTTTTCAAAAACTTAAGAAAAAACAGTTTACAACCAACAACAAGGAAGAAAAAGTTGTTATCGACGACACTTTAAAGTCAACACTCTTCTGAGAGTTGATTTCATTGGACACATGCTGTAGATAAGGACGATTGCCCTCTTGCGCCTATAAGCCCCTTCTCTTTCGTAAACCCATTTTATTGATTCTTTGATTGGTTTTTATCGATTCTTTGACTCTTTAAATGATTTTTATCAATTCTTTGATTGGTTTGTTGACATGTTTAGTATAAACTTGTTCTGATCATATGCTTAGTCATAGTAGTACTTGTTTATAAGCAATTTTGCTTACATGTTTATACATACTTAACAGTAGTATTACTTATTGATTTGGATCACATGCTTAGTTGTAGTTTATTTGTCTTTCCTTGCTTTGATTACCTGCTTATGCTCATGCGTAGCTATAGCATTTGCATGTTTATCTTGTCTTTATTATCTGCTTGTTTATCTCCTGATTACTTGCTTATTTTCTTTATCATATTTGCTCATATATCTGCTTATCTGCTTAGCTGTAGTATGCATGTGGATGTTTACTGCTTTCCTAGATGTGATGAGTTAGGATTAGTGGAGACATGTATTAGGATTATCTGATATTGGATTGGTACTAGTCTTCTCCGCCTCCCCATGAGTGATGTGAGGATTTGATTCATATTCTGTATGTACATTGCATGCATATATTTTCTTTTTGAGAGGAGGAGACGGCGGACTCTAGTGTTCATTCCAATGACAAGTGATACTTGTAGATAGGTCGTTCTTCTTAGGGATTCTGGTACACATAACATATTTTTGCCCAAAATTCTTCAAAAATAATAAAAAATAGCATAAGAGACCGAGTTTTCTCAGGCGAGTGGGGTGCCTAACACCTTCCCCACTCGTAACCAGGCACGAACCTGTTCATTTCTGGTTATCCATTGCACAGAGTACACATATGGGTTCCAGGCCTTAATCCTGAATGGCGACTCTTCTTTTTCAGCTTCTTATCGGATTCTTGGATCTGTGTGGGGATGTCATATTGAGGTACGACCTCGTTCTGAGTTTTTGTTCCGAATCAGGTGGTATCACATAAGCTATAGACTCATGTTATGAGGCACGATTTGAGAGATCCACTGCGGAGCTCTCCAACTCATGTGGAGATCGAGAGGCCGTGCGGTCTTATCCCGTTGTCCCGCCTCGAGATCAGGTCCCAATGAGAGCCTTCTCCTAACTTTGGAAAATAAAAACAAACAAAGAAAGTAGCAACTCTAATCGTGGTGTAAAGATCTTACACAATTTTGGATTGAAAAATTAAATAGAAAAGTTTTAGATCTCATTCGTCTTGGGTACTAATCAAAAAGTAATTTATTGCTATTTAGCTAGACTTAAGAAAGGAACCTGCTAAAGTATTAAACTAAGAAAGGCTAGTTTTCTAAATCTAAATCCTACGGATTGGCACTTGTTGCCATGGTTGGTAACTTGGTAAAATGAAAATAATATCTTTTAGGTAATGATTCAAATGGCAACTTCCTAATACCGAATGGTAAAATTGGAAAGCAAGATGCCCTGCATCACATATAGTGATGGAGGATTCCATGTTGGGCATCACTATTGATTCCATGGGTTAATCCGATGACCCAATACTAACATCTGGTAATCCTATTCAAACTACGGTTTGTTAGACCAAAGCCACGATACTTTCGCACTTGTGGGACCCGATTCCGCGAGGGGGGTGCGACCCGCCTCCCTCTTGGTCTCTCATACCCACACGAATGGCGTGTGCTTTTTGTTATCGATATAAATCATCATTTCCATGAATTTGGGATCACTAAAGCAATCCAAATTTCATACAAAAGAGAATGACCAGAGTCACCACCTAGGTAAGGGACCTAGGACCCATAAGTGACACTGCAATGATATGCGAGTCTAGATTCGTTACCTGATTACGAGAATAAAAGGTATGGCGGATTGCCCACTATATGCACCATTCTTGCCTGATAATCCGATCTTCAATTCCGAAGATTAACTCATTTAAATTTCTTTTAAAATGCTCATTTAAACTCTATTGATGTGCAAACTACAGGACATGCATCCTAAATGTTCTAATTTCAATGTGGTTCTTTGATGCGTCTTTTGATTCTCTTAAATTGGTTTGATTTGATATATGTAAAAGTTCTCCTAAAATCTAATTTAATGGCAAATCCTAAGTGATTTAATCAATTTAATTTAGAGTTTGAAAAATAAGAAAGAAATAAATAAAATAAAAACCTAAAAACCCTACTGAAGTGTGTATGGCCGACTCGTGCGAGGAATGCCATCCAAACATCCAAGCTGCCTATGTACTGAAGCCTCACTAGGATCAGAGTCGACGTAGTTCGGTGGCCTAAACTAAGCTACATGCCTAACACATCTAGGACACCGATCTAGACTGTAAGGACTGTTTCAATAGTTTAAGAGAGATCATTTAGTTCAAGTTGAGTAAATTTTACTATCTTAGGACTACATCTAAGATGTTATATGGTCCTATCTAATGTGAAAAATGTTCCCTGAACTAATGCAAGTGGGTCTTACATCCTAGGTTAACTAGGTTTGTCCTATAGGGAAAGGGTTAACGAGTGAAACTACTCTAAGACTTAGTTGCTATCAATAACAATCGGCTGTGATGAGGCTGGAATCCTAACTCTAGGATACCCTAAAACCTAGAACATAATACGACGTAAGTGTTCCTAATCAACTCTAAGGGTTCCAACGAGGTGATATCGCAATCCAACGGTTCCAAAAACAGCTTGAACATGGATTAATTCAACTCAATTCATTAAGTTGCTGAATTTTCAATTCTTTAAGGGTTCCTAATTCCTAGAATTTGAAAAAATCTAAGGCTCTAAGGGTTGACAAGATCCGTGCTTAGAATGCATTAATGGAAGGGAATCGTACTTTCCATCCGTATACAATTTGGCACATAAGTTATAATATATTATTGCCTGGCATATTCTAAGGATTTTCGTGGACAACGACCTCGGGGCCAACAACATATTATAATTTAAATGCTTAAACTGTTAAGAATTGATTGCAATTAGGATACGATTATGAATACAATCTTTGCATCTAGAATATCAAGTTTACAAAGGAGATTAATGATTCCTAAGGTTTCTGTTCCAGCCACTTAAGAATTACATGCTTTCTGGAAAATTATGATATTCCGAAACTTTTCATGGTAATTAGCATTAAATTCAATTTTTATTGATTTTCTCAAAATTTAGGCCAGATTAGCACTTTGTGAAGGAAGTTATTGATTTTTAAGGTTTCTATTTAGGTGGCTTAAGTATTACATACGTACTAGAATTTTAAGATATTATAAATTTTTTTACGATATTTAGAACTAAATTCAATTTTTAATGATTTAATCGAAATCAGGTCAGGTTGTTAACATTACAAACCATCACATGACAAATGTATACAAAATCAGTTCAAAATTTTACAGTAACTTAATAATAATATTAAAAGCCTACTGTAAAACTTTCATTAAATTTTAATGTGCTTTTCTACCAATTTAAAATCTAACCAAAATCTGATTGTTTTGAAATAAAAATAAAAAATAAATAATTACTGTAATCATAAAATCTTAAAAAATTCACAGATGATCAAATATGTATCATTATATTTTCTCCAAATTTCAGCCTTTCCAGATCAGTGGATTTTTGAAAACTCAACTTTCAATAAAAATTCAATGATTTCCTATTAACTTTAAATTCAAGCACCATAAAAATTTAAAATTTAAATCAAAACTTTGTGAAAATTAATTAAAATTTTTCTACATCATCCCAATAACATAAGTAAATGGTTTGAAAAGAAAATTTTCAAACAATATCAGTTTTACATGGAAAACCCTAATCACACGTAGAACGATGCTTTGAATAGAAAACTATGAAGAAAAGTGATTTTTTAAATTATTTTTCATAAAAACCTCCAAATATATTTAAGATATTTATCTGGAAAGTTTCGTCACTTTTTGAATTCGTTTGGTATTTTTAATAATTTACTCAATTTTAAAATAATTTTTAAAGGTATTAAATTAAATCAAAAAATCTCAAAAAATTTTGAGTGATCTAGAAATAATAAACACTACTAGAGTCAAAAGTTTAGCCAATTCCAACTTGTTTTGCTATATATTTGTTTTTTATCTTCGAAACATTCCTCTTTTCTGGGCAATTGCCCGAAGAGCAAAATCGGTGTCAAAACGAATCAAACTTGGCTGGAATTTAGGTTTTCAAAATTTTTAATTATGTTTTAATCTAAAAAAAATTGGTTTTGAAGAAAATCATTGATTCCAACCACTTGGTTGGAAAATCGAGTTTAGAGATTTGAAAGAAAATTGATTTTAAATTAAGAAAAACTAGTTTTCAAGCAATAATTTAGATTTAAAGAGAATATTATTCATATTAGATCATATCAAAAATTCAATTTGAAACACATCCATATGCGTCATGAAACCAAAGAAAATCAAATATCTAATCTAGCATGCTTTTCTAGTTCATAGTTTACATGAGAGGCGAATACTAACTGTTAATCGCTTTCCTTGTCTCTAGGGTGTGTATATCAATGATATACACTTTGACACACCCTTGTATACGCATTAGAAAACCCCAAAGATCGATCAAATATACTCCAATATGATATATGTAGAAGAATATGCGAAGAAATCCATTGGCACTTTGTGTATAACAAAGTATGGAAGATGATCAAGAACCCCACAAAAAGTGGGATGTTTTTCCAAAAGGAGGAGAAGAATGAGAAGTTTTTTGCTCGATCCCCATCTAGGGTTTGGTGTGTTATTTATATAGAAAATCAAGAGTTTGAATTGAATAAGAGTTTCCTATGTGAGTACTCCATATTTAGTAAGTTTCCAATATTTTCCTCTTTCTTTCTTTCCTTTACTTTCTAAAATAGAGTTGTTTACTAATTAGGATTTCTTGCTAAGCAAGAATTTCATTCTAATTATACCAAAAGAGATCTTTCAAGATTATTCTAGAAGCTTTCACATATGGGAAACATAACATTTTATGAACTATTCCAGTAAAAAAGGACTGCCCAACGTTGGAGCAATTTTTTGACCTATTTAGAGGTAGAAGTAGGAATCGTCGTAAACTACAAAGTTGCAGCCTTTGAAATACCTTTCCAATGCATATTTACACTTTATATTTAGCCAATTGGTTGAAGAGTTAGGGCAATTTTAGTGGGCTGGAATTCCCATTCAAATGGCACTAGTTGATTTTAAAGCTCGTTTTTGACCTGTTTCATGGAAGAATCACGAGAATTTGTAAACTAGAAAGTTATAGCGTTTCTCGAGATGTTTCTGACAAGTACAAATACAAATTTTCTGGATGAGTGGTAAAAAGGTTATGGTCATTTTAGTAATCTGACCAGATTGGCCATTTTCTCTTTCTCATCTTTTATGAAATCCAACCCATTTCATAGAATAATTCGAAATTTATAATGGTGGGCCCACACCATGCGATGCACATGGTGGGTCCTACACACATGGCCTAACCTCATTCACCCCTTGAAAAATTTATTTTTGCCGAAATGATTTCGTTTGATCAACACATCAAATAGTGACTAAAATGCCCTCAAACCGAATTCCTTGAAGGAGAGTTTAAAATGGAAAGTCTTCATGGTCAAACTTCTAAAATAGAAAGTTTTTAAGTTGGCTCATTTTAGTGGGTGATATCAAACAGGATCACTTGGAATCCCCTGAAAATGCCCAAAACGCCCTTATCTCACAAAATTTTCAAATCAAGTGAAACCCCTCAGAGTTCTAAATTTAGCAGGTTTTTCAAAATTCGTGAAACCACTCAAGATTTCTCAGACACAACTTGGGGGTCAAAAGAGACATACTGGAAATGACCAAAATACCCATGTGGTGCAAAAATTGAGGGAAATAGGGAAAACCCTAAGAAATTTCAAAAATAGTAGGTTTCCTAAAATTGAAATCACTCAAGATTCCTCAGACATACCTTGGGGATCAAATGAAACACAATAGAAATGACCAAAATACCCCTGAGGTGCAAAAATGGGAAAAACCCTGAAAAATCCAAAAATAGCAGGTTTTCCTACTTGATTGGAAACTTGTATTTTCATCTTCCGAAGTCCAATGAAACCCCCTATGAACTTTTAGGATTGTGAATCAACCTTAAAAACCTTAAAATGAGGCAAAAATCACCCTAAAATGCAAGAATAACTAGTTTAATGTGGAAAACAGTCGCAAGACTCGATGAAATTACCAAATCTCTATTTTTTCAAAGCGTAGCAAAATTAGGGTGTTTACAGATGCCCCTCTTTGGTAGAGATGACGCAATTATCGAATACCAAAGTAAAAGTGACAGCCATTTTGCATAGCTTAAATCAACAAAGGATTCTCTAAATGCAACCTAACCTAATGCAAGACCCTAGATGAAATCCTAGAACATAATCAAGATCATTTATCCTTACCACCATGAGCTGGTAGTTCAGAATAACGGAGAAATGAATTCAATCCAAGAGCAAAGATCATGCAGCTTAGAATGAAAGATAATCATGATCCAGCGCCGTTTTTCAATAGGCACTGAGAAAATGAGATTCCCCTTTTAAATAGAATGAGACATCGAGATAAGAGGCCCTAATTATACGAACTTGAAGAAAATGGGTCACCGTAGTCGTAGGTGCCCAAAGGAAATAAGAGACCATAGTCATACGGGCCCAACTGGATAAGTGACCGCAGTCGTATGGACTCGAAGAGAATGAGACACCGTAGTTGTACGGGCCCAAAGGAAATGAGACACCATAGTCATACGTGCCCAAAGGGAATGGGACACTGTAGTCATACATGCCCAAAAGGATAAGAGACTATAGTCGTATGGACTCGAAGAGAATGAGACACCGTAGTTGTATGGGTTAAAAGGAAATGGGACACCGTAGTCATACGGGCCCAAAAGGATAAGGGACTATAGTCGTATGGACTCGAAGAGAATGAGACACCGTAGTTGTACGGGCTCAAAGGAAATGGGACACCGTAGTCATACGGGCCCAAAGGGAATGGGATACTGTAGTCATACGGGCCCAAAAGGATAAGAGACCATAGTCGTATGGACTCCAAGAGAATGAGACACCGTAGTTGTACTAGCTCAAAGAAAATGGGACTCCGTAGTCATACGGGCCCAAAGGGAATGAGACATTGTAGTCATACAAGCCCAAAAGGATAAGAGACCATAGTTGTATGGACTCGAAGAGAATGAGACATTGTAGTTGTATAGGCTCAAAGGAAATGGGACACCACCTTCAAGTGGATTCTGAAGAGTAAAGAACAAATATCGTTCTTAAACGGATTTTAAAAGAGACGAGACACCGTTGCCGAATGAGCTCAAAGGAATGAAGCACTATATTCATATGGAAGACTATGAATGAGATTTCATTTTTTCGGATAGGCTTAAAGAGGATAAGAGACCATTCCCAAATGGACTCGGAAAATGAGACACTGTTCCCAAACGGGTTCAAAGAGGATAAGAGACCATTCCCAAATGGACTCGAAAAATGAGGCACCGTTCCCAAACGGGCTAAAAGAAGGTAAAAGACCATTCCCAAATGGATTCAAAAAATGAGACACCATTCCCAAATGGGCTCAAGGAAGGATAAGAGACCATTCCCAAATGGACTTAGAAAATGAGGCATCATTCCCAAATGAGCTCGAAAGAAGATAAGAGACCATTCCCAACTGGACTCGGAATATGAGGCACCGTTCCCAAACAGGCTCAAGGAAGGTAAGAGACTATTCCCAAATGGACTCAGAAAATCAGACACCGTTCCCAAACGGGCTCAAGGAAGGTAAGAGACCATTCCCAAATGGACTCAAAAAATGAGACACCATTCCCAAACGGGCTCAAGGAAGGTAAGAGACCATTCCCAAATGGACTCAAAAAATGAACCACCATTCCCAAATTGGCTCAAGGAAGATAAGAGATCATTCCCAAATGGACTCGAAAAATGAGATATCGTTCCCAAACGTGCTAAAAAAGGCAAGAGACCATTCCCAAATGGACTCGAAAAATGAGACACTGTTCCCAAATAGGCTCAAGGAAGGTAAGAGACCATTCCCAAATGGACTCAGAAAATGAGACACCGTTCCCAAACGGGCTCAAAGAAACGAGACAACTTCGATTGAGATGAATTGTTGAATTCGACAATGGAGAATTTGGAGATTTTTCATGAACTTGAACTTGAAGTGAATTTGAATTTGATGAATTTTAGATGCTTGGAATCAATAAAGGATGAAATCGGGGACGATAAAGATCGTGCCCGATAAAGACATTGACACAGAACTTTGCCAAATGACGAGACAATAGACATTATGAATGAGAATAGTTTAGGAACGCTTTCAGGAAACTTTAACAAGATGTTTTTCGCTAAGAGACAGTTGGTTTTTTTTTATGGGAATTTTGATAACTGAACCCTTGATCTAAATACCTGAAATTCGTAACCTAGAACAACAGCTCTCTTGGATACTGAAATTGGGAAGCGGGAATTTTTCCCTTGACAAGTGTTTAGACAAACATTTATTGACCAGGATAGTTTTCAACTAACTAGAAGGAAATTCTTAATTTTAATGGTTCATCTTTCTGAGAAACTGGCCCACCCATCATCACATCCAAGGCTCTTCCAAGCTTTAGGTGCCCTTCTGGGGCATTTTCTTCTTATGGAAGCTGCACTTTCCGATGTTTTTACTTCTGAATGCTTCTAAGTTGATCTTCTTTAAAATAAAGCTCTTTGACTAGATTCTCGAGGTCTTTCCTTCAGGATTAACTTAGCTCAGGTACCATCGCAGGGAACTGATGACACCAGGCCTCTTTCGTCGAGACAGTTGCATCATTTGGACACAAGGACGACAGTTGACTCTTCTTAAAGAGAAAATTTGGGTAAAAGACACTATTCAAAGAATTGAGGAACTCTGAAAGAGTGAACTCAGAATGATAAAGATTGACTGACTATACTGACAAACACAGTGATGCTTCTGACATAATTAATATTTTGTTTGGTAAGTCTACCTTTTCAAAGAGTAGTTTCTCAATTGATAAACACTGGACTTCTTCTTTAACATAGTAAGGCCTTAAGGATTTGATTATCCCCCAGTTTCTAGGATAACACTTGAACTTCTTTCTGATCTTTAGTCTGGATACCGCATGCACTATTCTTGCCCGATAATCCGATCTTCAATTCCAAAGGTTAACTCATTTAAACTTCTTTTAAAAGGCTCATTTAAACTCTCTTAATGTGATATATGTGACATGCATCCTAAAATCTAATCTCGATGTGGTTCCTAGATGCGTCTTTTGATTCTCATGATTTGTTTGGTTCAATCTATGTGAAAGTTCTAATTTCGAAGAAAATCCTAAGTGATTTAATCACTTTAATTTAGGGTTGGAAAATGATAAAGAAATAAAATAAAACCCGAAAAATCCTATTGAAGTGTGTAGGGCCGACTCGTGCATGGAATGCCATCTCAGCATCCAAGCTGCCTACGTACCCAAGCCTCACTGGGATCAGAGTTGACGTAGTTCGGTGGCCTAAACTAAGCTACATGCCTAAGACATCTAGGACACCGTTCTAGACTTGATAGACTGTTTCAACAGTTTAAGAGAAATTATTTAATTCAAGTTGCGTAGATTTTATTATCCTAGGACTCTATCTAAGAAGCTATATGGTCCTATCTAAGTGCAAAACATCCCTTAGACAAATGCAATGGGCCCTACATCCTAGTTTAACTAGGCATGTCCTACAGGAAAAAAGAGGTTAACTAGTGAAATCAAATCTAAGGCTCAGTTGCTATCAATGGCAACCGGCCGTGATAAGGATGGACTCTTAACTCTAGGACACCCTAAGACCTAGAACACAACATGACGTAAGTGTTTCTAAAGGGGCTTTAAGGGTCCTATGAGGTGGAATCGCAATCCAACGGTTCCAAGATCAACTTGAACTTGGGTTTGCCCAACCCAAATTTATTATTAAGTTAATGATTTTTCTATTTTTTAAGGGTTCCCAACACCTAAAATTCAGGGAGAATCTAAGGAATCTAAGGCTCTAAGGGTTGACTAATTTCATGCTTGAGTTGAATTCATGGAAGGGAATCGTGCTTTCTACCCTTACGCTTTTCGGCAAATAAACTATGATATGTTGTAGCCTAGCATTTTTCTCAGAATTTTTGTGGACAAAGACCTAGGAGCCAACAATATATTTAGTTTATATGATAAAAAGCTTAGGGTTGACCGCAAAGAGGAAATAATTATGAATTCAACCATCTAATTCAAACTAACTTAGAATAACAAGTTTACAAAGAAAGTATTAGATTTTTAGGGTTTCTAATTAAGTGGCTTAAGGATTGAATACATGCTGCAAAATTAAAGTATTCTGGAAATTTTCATGATGCTTTGAATTAATTTAGATTTTTAAGTTAATTTATCAAAATTGGACCAGATTAATGATTTTACAAATCATCATATAGCAAATTAAGTTCTCTGTTCCAGAAACATAGGAATATGATGTATTCTAGAAAATTATGATCTTCGAAAATTTGTCAATTTTAGGAATTAAATTTGATTTTTAATGATTTTTCTAAAATTAGGTCAGATTGATGACATTATAAAGAAACACCTAGCAAATGGATTCCAAATCGAACAAAAGTTTTATAGTGATATGATATTCATGAATAAAACATACTATATAAAATCCATCAAGTTTTATAATGATTTGCTATCTATTCCAGTCATATCCATAACAGGCTATTTCAAAAGAAAAAAATCAAAGAACATGCGTGAATCCTAAAATCATGAGAAAATTAAGATTGACTAAATATGAATCATAATATTTTTCATCCAAATCTCAGAACCCGAAAACTAATTTATCTCTAGAAACTTAATTTTTATGAAAGAGACTAATGGTTTTCTTGAAATTCAAACCTGTTTATCATGAAAAATTCAAAAACCATATCAAAACTTCATAAAACTCATGAAAGTTTTTCTCTAACATACCAGTAATATATTACTGATTTGTAAAGAAAAATTTAATATATTATTAATTTTAGTATGGAAAATACTTACCGCACACAAAACGAAGCTTCGAGTATAAAACAGTGATGAAAATAAATTTTTTAAAATTTTATTTCATGGAAGATTATAAATATATCTAAACTTATGTTTTGGAAAGTTTCATGAGTTTTCAAATCTATTTGATATTTATTAAAATTAAGCCAATTTTAAAATAATTTAAAATATGATCAAATAAATTCAAAAATTTTGAAATTTATTGAGAGATCTGAAAATATTAAAAAAATCTGAAAACCAAATTTCATCCAATTTTGACTTGATTTGATTTATTTTTTATTTTATTTGTCGAGAAATAACCCTTTTCTAGGTTACCGTTCGAAAAATAAAACAAGTCAACCATGGCTGGAAATTGAGTTTTTCAGAAGTTTTTGAATTTACTTTTCAGAAAATACTTGTTTCAGAAAATACTTTCCAAGATCTGCATGATTTGCTTTGAAAACCAAGTTTGAAACCCATATTGAAAGAAAATCAAAGAAAATTAATTTTTAATGGAGGAAAATTAATTTTCAAATAAAAATCTGGAATTTAAAAGATTATGATTCATATTCCAACATACTAAAATTTCACCCAAAAAATCATCCATATAGACCATATACGAAAATAAACCATAAAATCAATAATAAACATGTTTTTCTAAACCTAAGATTAAAGAAAGAAAGAACACCTACCGTTTATCGCAAATCCTTGTCTCTAGAGTGTTTAAATCTGGGATATTCGCTTTGTCACACCCTTATAAACGTAGGAAAACCCCGAAGAACAATCCACTAATCTCCAATATATTGAATTTAGAAGAAGGATGGGAGAAATAATAAGGAACTTTGAAGAAGATGAAGTATGGAAGATGATCTCCACACCCCAACTGTAAGACCTATCTTATTGACTAGACTAACCATAATGACTTGACTCAACAAAAAAATAGTAAATGACAAAAAATGTAACTACTGCAACTGTCTGGCTTTGGAAGCTCGGAGATGGCTTGCTCATAACTGGTACTTTCAACTTCTGATTCTTTTCATTGCAGCCAGGCCTGTGTTTCTTTGAACCCTGAGTTGTCTAAGCATTGAGATTTCCTGGTGGCGGTACTGCGTGAGTCGGCATAAGATTATTGACAGTATTGGTCCTCTGTTGAAATACCAATACTTCATCATCAATCAGCTTTTGAATTACATACTTCAAAGAGATGCATCGATCAGTGATGTGGCCCGGATTCCGGTGGTAATCACAGTGGTCCTGTGCTCTCCAATTTTTAGGCGATGGATTGGGAGGAGGTTTAATGGGAGGTAGGGTGATACAGCCTGAGGCCAGACATTCTTTTAACACTTCAGATGTTGGAAGAGGGAGGGGGTGTGAATTCTCTCATGGGCTTCTGTTGGGGCTCAGCCACGGGTTGGTCATAATCCACGACAATGGAATTCTAAGGTTTTAGAGGCTGATGCTTGGAACGGAAAAGGCTACTAATCTCGGCTGGTGGAGACTTCTTGATATCTTTTGAAGCAAAATTGCCCCTGTTGTAAGCCCCATATGTTGTGGCCTCTTTGATTTCTTGACCCATGGAGATCAGGCTCAATATATTCTGACCCATCATAGTGCATTGTTGGTCGTGATTATCATAAGACTTCCTCTTCATCTCCTCAACTAGGTCAAACCATGGTTGGTGGTCATCAGGAAGGAATAGGATTCCCAGCTTGACAAAAGATTTTGAGGGTGAAGAAGCTTCAAGTCTATAAGGTCTTGAATGTCATGTTTCAAATTGAAGCATTTGTCAGTAGCATGACCAGGACGTAAATGGTAATCACAAAATTCTTTCATTTGGAAGGACCTGGGAAGAGGATTAGGAATAGGCTATGGTCCCAACAGTGTTATCATTCTTTCCTGGAGCACCCATTTCAGAGCATCAGATCGGGAGATCGGCAAGTCGGCGAATTCTCTTCTTAGAGCCTCGGACAGTTGCTTTTGATCATATTCAAGAATTAATGGCCCAACAGGATTCTGATGATTCCAAAAGACAGAGTTCTGGGCAACAACCTTCTGGACTTTGTTATTTTTGTCAGTGAACTGTTCAGAATTTTGGGACTGACAATAACTAGTTTGCATTTGTTGCTTCATTTGATGAACTTCTTATGTTAGCACAACCATTTGTCTAGAGAGATTCACAATCAGTTCTTCAGAATCCATAACCATTGGATTTCGAGAACACTCATTCGCCAAGGGGAAGGTAAGACCTTTGCCATTAGAAGCAACAATGGTTGGACTAAATTTCCAGTCAGTTGAGCTTTGATGGATCGCTTTTCTTCCTTTAGTTCCTTCATCTGCTGGACAAGAATGGTCAAGGCTTCCATGATGTAAGAGAGCTGGGATTTTTTCACAGAGTCTGCCATGAGGATGGAAAGAGGGGATCAGAGATGCTTCCAAAGAAAATGGGGAATTAGCTTCCTTACTAACCGCGAATAGATTCAAACCCAAGGAACTTTCCTAGATTTTCAGTGATGAACAGTCTTGACATGGAAACAATGAAAATGGTATATGAGTTTGACATACAAGGAGTGTTTCTTCTCAATGACTGAAAATGATTACGAAGTAAACATGTAACGGGATAATAGGATGAATCTTAAATGGCCGAGTCATAACAATGATGATACAACTGCGCAGGGGAATGCCCCTAGTTTAAGGATCATGAGAATGAACTCTGAGGGGCTTAGCAAAGTCATCTTGAAAAAGGTTATCCTAGAGTAGGAAGAGACCAAGGATACGAGTATGATTAGATCATCAGGATCAAATATGATCATCACGATTGCATAATCAAAGGATTTAAACTATGTTCCTGTCGATTAAGAGAATGAATGAAGACATGATTGAATCTCATAAGAGAAAGACAATGGACACATGATCAAAAGATTAGAAGAGATCACACAAAATTGCTTGGATAGGTAAAGAAGAGACTAGTCCTATAAGATCTTGGAAAAGATGGAATTTATATCCTAATCTCAAAGGGAAAGCTTTTAATCTTCTTACATCTTATCTGGTGTTACCTGAAGGCATTAGATCCTAATCCTAATCTAGCGGAGTGGAGAAAGGATCTCAACTCATGACTTTGTTTGTGTACTTAAAATCGATCGTAGCCATTGGAAGATGGACTACGGCCTAATCTAGACACAAAAGGGTAGGATATCCTAATCTAGGCCCACACACGTGATGCACACGCGCTCGTACTATATGTATGTGTGGGGTAATCTAGGGATAAGGCCAATGGTTCTTTTAGCACGAATCCATGTTCAACATACTCTATCGGTGTCTGGGGTAGCAGTACGTGAACCAACGGATCCGTTTAAGCACCATAAAGGTACTATGCTAAGGGTGGAATGTTTCTCTAACATAGAGGCACCGGGTCATGACCTCCTAGTCAACCATGCTAGATAACACTACGGGTTCCTAAATAGAACGTGTGTGTATGTGATATGTATGAGTTTGGATGCAAGTGATGTAAGTGTGTGAAATAAGTTTGCGCAATCTAAGATGCCTTCAAATTTTGTTAGATTAAGTTTGCAATATAGTGTGATAAGAAAAATAAAGCAAATCATACAAACTAATCTAGCAAAAAGCAATAAAGCGGTATCAGATATAGTTTTCATGAGCCAATTAAAATAAATCCAAATGAGTTATTTTTTGAAATTTTAATGAAGTTAGGTGGTCCCCAGTAGAGTCGCCAGTCTGTGGGACCCGACACCGCAAGGGGGGCGCGACTCGCCTCCCTCTTGGTCTCTCGTACCCACGTGAATGACGTGTGCCTTTTTATTATTAATATAAGTCATCTTTTCTATAAACTTGGGATCACTAAAGCAATCCAAATTTCACACAAAAGATAATAATTAGAGTCGCCACCTAGGTAAGAGACCGAGGACCCATAAGTGACACTGCAATGATCTGCGGTCCCAGAAGTCTAGATTCGTTACCTGATTACGAGAATGGAAGGTATGGCGGATTACCACCACATGCACCATTCTTGCCCGATAATCCGGTCTTCAATTCCAAAGATTAACTCATTTAATTTTTTTAAAAGGCTCATTTAAATTCTCTTAATGTGATCTATGTGACATGCATCCTAAAATCTAATCTCGATGTGGTTCCTACATGCATCTTTTGATTTTCATGATTTGTTTGGTTCGATCCATGTGAAAGTTCTCATAAGTTCTAATTTCGAAGAAAATCCTAAGTGATTTAATCACTTTAATTTAGGAATGGAAAATGATAAAGAAATAAACTAGAACCCTGAAAACCCTACTGAAGTGTGTAGGGCCGACTCGTGCATGGATTGCCATCCGAGCATCCAAGCTGCCTACGTACCCAAGCCTTACTGGGATCAGAGTCGACGTAGTTCGGTGGCCTAAACTAAGCTACATGCCTAAGACATCTAGGACACCGGTCTAGACTTGATAGACTGTTTCAACAGTTTTAGAAAAATTATTTAATTTAAGTTGGGTAGATTTTATTATCCTACGACTCCATCTACGATGTTATATGGTCCTATCTAAGTGCAAAACATCCTTAGACTAGTGCAAACTAATGCAAGTGGGCCCGACATCCTAGGTTAACTAGGCAAGTCCTACAGGGAAAAAGAGGTTAACTAGTGAAATCTAATCTAAGGCTTAGTTGCTGTTAATAGCAACTGGCTATGATGAGGCTGGACTCCTAACTCTAGGACACCCTAAGACAAGAACACAACGTGACGTAAGTGTTCCTAAAGGGGCTCTAAAGGTTTCTACGAGGTGGGACCGTAATCCAACGGTTCCAAGATCAACTTGAACTTGGGTTTGCCCAACCCAAATTTATTATTAAGTTAATGATTTTTCTATTTTTAAGGGTTCCTAACACCTAAAATTCAGGAAGAATCTAAGGCTCTAAGGGTTGATTAATTCCATGCTTGAGTTGAATTCATGGAAGGGAATCGTGCTTTCTACCTTACGCTTTTCGGCAAATAAACTATGATATGTTGTCGCCTGACATTTTTCTCAGAATTTTCGGGGAGAAAGACCTCGGCACCAACAATATATTTAGTTTAAATGATAAAAAGCTTAGGGTTGACGGCAAAGAGCAAACGATTATGAATTCAACCCTCTCATTCAAACGAACTTATAATAGCAAGTTTACAAAGAAAGTATTAGATTTTTAGGGTTTCTGTTTAAGTTGCTTAAGTATTGAATACATGCTAAAAAATTAAAGTATTCTGAAAATTTTCATGATGCTTTGAATTAATTTGGATTTTTAAGTGAATTTATCAAAATTGGACCAGATTAATGATTTTACAAAGCATCATATAGTAAATTAAGTTTTCTGTTCTAGAAAGTTAGGCATATGATGTATTCTAGAAAATTATGATCTTATGGAATTGTTTATGATTTTAAGAATTAAATTTGAGTTTTAATGATTTTTCTAAAATTAGGTTAGATTGATAACATTATAAAGAAAGACATAGCAAACGGATTCCAAATCGAACAAAAATTTTATAGTGACATGATATTCATGAATAAACATACTGTAAAACTTTCATAAATAAAAATTTAGAAAATTATTAATTTTAGTATGGAAAATACTTACCGCATGATGGGGTATGAAAAACAACAACTAATTAGCTGTCGACACGTGGCCCACCACAAATCCAGCAAGGCCCAGGGGCAATCCAGTAATTACCTAAGAGTAGGTAAACCTAAACCCACAAAAGGGCCGACACCTGTCATGGGGTAGGTAATCCAACCACCCCAGGTCTCCCTCTATAAAAGGCCTCTCAAGGCTCAAAGCAAAGAGTAATAACTTCTAAGCTACCACTCTTAATTTGGCTCTGCACTCCTGCTCATACTGACTTGAGTGTCGAAGGGCCCGTCCGGAGCAACGACTCCGGGTTGGTCTTCTGACCTCGTGTGCTCTTGTGCAGGGCTCAGCTCCTTCACCTCAGTTCCTCGGGCCCTCCCAGCTCTTACGTTACTGCCGTATCTGTTACCGATTTTGGCCTAACAGATTGGCGCCATCCGTGGGACCCGAACTAAAATCTGTTCGAATCCCCTATACAAAATGGCAGGGCGAAAGAGTGCTCGGGTAGCAACTGCCCGAACTACCCGAGTTGTAGTACCTCGCAGGACCGGGAGCGAACGAATCACCTCGCAGGTGGTGGCTCCCTCTGCCACGGCAGAGCAGAGCCCAGCTCATTCGGACACCTCAATCCCACACCCACTCTGGATCAAGTTCAAGCTCTCTTTCAACAGATGACCACTCTTGTCGGTCAATACCAACACCTGATCCAAGCGCCTCCCCAGCATCCCCCAGAGTCCCCACGACCTGTACAGGAAAGGTCGAGTGCCCACAGGGGAGAGCCAGTGCGCCCTAGTGGAGACCAGACCCACCACTCCACAAGGCGAGTCCATCATTCCAGGACCAGGCATGCCCACACGGAACCTCACCACCGCCGGAGGTCACGATTTCGCTCCATGCAAAAGCATAAAGCCAAGGAAGACCATGCGCCTCGGGAAAGATCCCGACATCATCGAAGGAGTCCGGAAAGTCATTCCGGCTCTGCTGCGAGCCCCTCAGTAGAGAAAAACATATCAGTGGGCCGAGCAGACCAGAGGACTGATCCAATGCTATGGAGGATAGAAGAGATAGACCACCGTATAAAAGAGCTAGCAAAGGATCAAGGCCGGCTATCTGCAAAGACGTTCTTAAGCAGACTGCCGTTCACCGACAATGTTATGAACGCGCCAGCACCCAGAGGGTTCAAGATGCCGACAGTTCCGCAATATGACGGAACCACCGACCCTGTAGACCACCTGGAGACATTCAGGACTATGATGCTCCTCCATGGCGCCTCTGACGGGTTCCTCTGCAGAGCATTCCCGACCACCCTGACGGGTGCAGCCCGGGACTGGTACTCGAGGATCAAGCCGAACTCCATCAGCAACTTTGAGGACTTTGGGGACGATCTGGTCCGCCATTTTATGAGCAGCCGGAGGTCGAAGAAAACAACAGCATCCCTGATGGCCTTGCGGCAGGAGGATAACGAACCTCTAAAAACATTCGTGAGCCACTTCAACAGGGAGGCCCTCCAGGTGCCAAACTTGGACCCCTCAGCCGTAGTAAATGCGCTCCACGCGGGCGCGAAGTCTAATGATTTTCGGCGATCAGTAGCTCGCCAAAACCCGCACTCACTGGCGGATCTGATGGCTGGAGCCGAGGAGTACCTAACCGTGGAGGAGACTCTGGCAGCCTTAGATTCAAACCAGAGGAGGACCTCTGAAGAAAAGAACACTACCAAGCTGCGTAGGGATGATAAAGCCCCGAGAAGAGAAAGATCCCCGCAGATGAGGGAAGAGAATTACACCCCCCTCAACACCTCCAAGAGAAGCATACTGGCCGCAATCGAGGGAGAAGAATTCGCAAGATGGCCAACCAGGATGATCTCATAAGGAAACAAGAGAGACAAGTCGAAGTATTGTAGGTTCCATAGAGACCACGGGCATGACACAGATGAATGCTGGCAACTCAAGGAAGAAATCGAGCTGCTGATTAATCGGGGGTACCTAAAAAGGTATGTTAAAAATAATGGCGACGGAAGAGAGCGCAGGGGGAGAAGCCCTCATGGCCAAAGCCCTCGACGAACCTCGCCGTCTCCTGTGCGGAACCAATCTCCCCCGCTGTCTAGTCCACAGCCGGAGGCACACCAATCCCAGCCCAAGGGGGTCATCAACACAATTATGGGCGGACCGGCAGCCAGGGGCACATAATCTGCTGGTCGAAAAGCCTACGCACGCCGAGTCAATGCCGTGCACACATGCAGCAAAAAGATGAAGACGGAGAACGAAATCGCCTTCTCAGATGCGGACCTTGACAACTTGATACTCCCCCATGACGACGCCCTGGTCATAACCATGCTAGTCGCGAACTGGAAAGTGAAGAAGATCCTCGTCGACAACGGGAGTTCGACCGACATTCTCTACTACCATGCATTCAAGCAGATGATGATAGGAAATGACCGCTTGAAGCCGGAGAACTCTGATTTGTTTGGTTTCTCAGGAGAAATTGTTAAAGTGGAAGGGCAGATTGAACTTCCAGTCCTCGTCGGGGAACCCCCCTGACAAGCTTTCACAATGATCAACTTCCTAGTAGTGAGGGTCACTTCGGTCTATAACTCTATCTTGGGACGTCCCGGCCAGAACCTCATCCCTGCAGTCGCCTCAGCATATCACCAGAAAATAAAGTTTATAACGCCAAACGGCGTGGGAGAAGTCAGATGAGATCAACCACAGTCCAAGGAGTGCTATGCCATAGCACTCAAAGGCAAAAATGTATCAGAATCGTTGCCGATTGAGCTACTTGATATGAGAGACGAAGCCCAGGTGACTGAACCCGTCGAAGACCTCAGAAAATACTATCAATAGCCTGCCGCCCGACACAAAAGCGGATGCCATTGTAATTACGCTTGTGTGGATAGTGAAAAAAGGCTACTGCTTCTTTGCAAAGGTCCGAGTTCTTCGTCTCAGATCATGCTGCTGCTTGGTTCACCCTGGCTCGTCTCCACAAAGACCGGAAGCGCACTTCTGGTCAGGAATAGGCCCGGGCAGAAAAACCAAATCTACTCGGAAATCCAGTTCACTAAAACTCTGGTACTCGCTGCTTGGTTCACCCCGTCTCATCTCCACAAAGACCGGAAGCGCACTTTTGATCAGGAACGGGCCATAGCAGAAAACCAAACCTGCTCAGAAACCCAGTTCGCCAAAACTCGGGTACTCGCTGCTTGGTTCGCCCCGGCTCGTCTCTACAAAGACCGGGAGTGCACTCCTGGCCAGGAACAGGCTCAGACAGGAAAACCAAATCTACTCGGAAACCCAGTTCACTAAAACTTGGGTACTCGCTGCTTGGTTCACCCCGGCTCGCCCCGGCTCATCTCTACAAAGACTGGAAGCAAACTTCTGGTCAGGAACGGGCCCGGGCAGAAAAACCAAATCTAATCGGAAACCTAGTTCACTAAAACTCGGGTACTCGCTTCTTGGTTCACCCCGGCTCGTCTCCACAAAGACCGGAAGCACACTCCTGGTCAGGAACCGGCCCGGGCAGAAAAACCAAACCTACTCGGAAACCCAGTTCACTAAAACTCAGGTACTCGCTGCTTGGTTCACCCCGGCTCGTCTCCACAAAGACCGGAAGCGCACTTCTGGTCAGGAGCGGGCCTGGGCAGAAAACCAAACCTGCTCAGAAACTTAGTTCGTTAAAACTTGGGTACTCGTTGCTTGGTTCGCCTCGGCTCGTCCCCACAAAGACCGAGAGCACACTTCTAGTCAGGAACGGGCCTGGGCAGAAAACCAAACCTGCTCAGAAACCCAGTTCGCCAAAACATGGGTACTCGCTATTTGGTTCACCCCGGCTCATCTCCATAAAGACCGGAAGCGCACTTCTGGTGAGGAATGGGGCCCGGCAGAAAACCAAACCTGCTCAGAAACCCAGTTCGCCAAAACTTGGGTACTCGTTGCTTGGTTCACCCCGGCTAGTCTCCACAAAGACCGGAAGCGCACTTATGGTCAGGAACAGGCCCGGGCAAAAAACCAAACCCTTGCAAAAACCCAAGTTCAATAAAACTTGGTCATCCGAAGCCGTTTAGAGCGTACATGGGCCGGACAGGATATTTCACTTCAAAATCCTGGTCGGCCTAAGCCGTTCAGAGCATATACGGCCGAACTGGATATTTCACTTCAAAATCCAGTTCTTCAAGCCGTTCAGAACAGCTCCAGCCAGACTGGATATAACGCGTGGGTAAAACTTAACCTGAAGAAGGGTAAGTTGTAGCTCATCTATTTTTCGGCCGACCTGAGATGGACGACCTGAAATGGCTGACCTGAATCAGTTTCCAGTTCACCCGTTCCTCAAGCCGACCAGGATATAGCGCGATGCAATACAGGATAAAATTCTAGTCATCTCAAGCCGACCAGGATATAGCGCGATGCGCTACAGGACAAAATTTTGGTCATCTCAAGCCGACCAGGATATAGCGCAATGCGCTACAGGACAAAACTCTGGTCATCTGAAGCCGACCAGGACTCTGCGTGATTCGCTACAGGACAAAATTCTGGTCATCTCAAGCCGACCAGGATATAGCGCAATGTGCTACAGGACAAAACTCTGGTCATCTGAAGCCAACCAGGACTCGGCGTGATTCGCTACAAGACAAAATTCAATTATGTCTTTTAGCAGATTGCGCTATATTCTGGTCATCTGAAGCCGACCAAGATATAGCGCGATGCGCTATAGGACAAAATTCTGGCCATCTCAAGCCGACCAGGATATAGCGTGATGCGCTACAGGACAAAATTCTGGTCATCTCAAGCTGACCAGGATATAGCGCCATGCTCTACAGGACAAAATTCTGGTCATCTCAAGCCGATCAAGATATAGCGCGATGCGCTACAGGACAAAACTCTGGTCATCTGAAACCGACCAGGACTCAGCGTGATTCGCTACAGGACAAAATTCTGGTCATCTCAAGCCGACCAGGATATAGCGCAATGCGCTACAAGACAAAACTCTGGTCATCTGAAGTCGACTAGGACTCGGCGTGATTCGCTAAAAGACAAAATTCTGGTCATCTCAATCTGACCAGAATATAGCATCATCCGTGTAGAGGGCCTGGCCGGGCAGAGGAATTCGCTTCACATTTTTTGTCGTCTCAGGCCGGACAGATGGCTTGGCTGGACAGATGTTCCGCCTCAAATTTCTGCCCATCTCAGGCTGGACAGACGACTTGGCCGGACAGATTTTACACTCCTCATTTCTGCCCGTCCCAGGCCGGACAGATTTTACACTTCAACTTCTGGTTGTCCCAGGCCTGACAGATGTTCCACTTCAAATTTCTGCCCATCTCGGCCGGACAGATTTTTTACTCCTCATTTCTGCCCGTCCCAGGCCGGACAGATTTTACACTTCAACTTCTGGTCGTCCCAGGCCTGACAGATGTTCCACTTCAAATTTCTGCCCATCTCGGGCCGGACAGATTTTTTACTCCTCATTTCTGCCCGTCCCAGGCCGGACAGATGGCTTGGCCGGACAGATTTTACACTTCAACTTCGTGTCGTCTCAGGCCGGACAGACGGCTTGGTTGGACAGATTTTACACTTCAACTTTTGGCCGTCCCAGGCCGGACAGACTGCTTGGTTTCCACTTCAAATTTCTGCCCATCTCAGGCCGGACAGATTTTACACTTCTCATTATTGCCCGTCCCATGCCGGACAGACGGCTTGGCCGGACAGATTTTACACTTCAACTTTGTGCCGTCCCAGGCCGGACAGACGGCTTGGCCGGACAGATTTTACACTTCAACTTCTGGCCGTCCCAGGCCGGACAGATTTTCCACTTCAAATTTCTGCCCATCTCAGGCCGGACAGACGGCTTGGCCGGACAGATTTTACACTCCTCATTTCTGCCTGTCCCATGCCGGACAGACGACTTGATCGGACAGATTTTACACTTGAACTTCGTGCCGTCCCAGGCCGGACAGACGGCTTGGCTGGACAGACGGCTTGGCCGGACAGATGTTCCGCTTCAAATTTCTGCCCATCTCAGGCTGGACAGACGGCTTGGCCGGACAGATTTTACACTCCTCATCTCTTCCCGTCCCAGGCCGGACAGATGGCTTGGCCAGACAGATTTTACACTTGAACTTCTGGTCGTCCCAGGCGGAACAGACGGCTTGGCCGGACAAATTTTCCACTTCAAATTTATGCCCATCTCAAGCCGGACAGACGGCTTGGCCGGATAGATTTTACACTCCTCATTTCTGCCCGTCCCATGCCGGATAGACGGCTTGGCCGGACAGATTTTACACTTCAACTTCGTGTCGTCCCAGGCCGGACAGATTTTACACTTCAACTTCGTGTCGTCCCAGGCCGGACAGACGGCTTGGCCGGACAGATTTTACACTTCAACTTCTAGCCGTCCCAGGCCGGACAGACGGCTTGGCCAGACAGATTTTACACTTCAACTTCTGGCCGTCCCAGGCCGGACAGATTTTCCACTTCAAATTTCTGCCCATCTCAGGCCGGACAAGCGGTTTGGCCGGACAGATTTTACACTCCTCATTTTTTCCCGTCCCATGCCGGACAGACGGCTTGGCTAGACAGATTTTACACTTCAACTTCGTGCCGTCCCAGGCCGGACAGATTTTACACTTCAACTTTTGGCCGTCCCAGGCCCGACAGATTTTACACTTCAACTACTGGCCGCCCCAGGCCGGACAGACGGCTTAGCCGGACAGATTTTACAACTCAATTCCTGGTCAGTCCCAGCCGGATCTCTTACTTCATTTCATCGAGCCGTCCCGAACACCGGCTCGTTCTACCGTTCAGGAATACAACTCATCGCACTTCCCCAAATCACTACAATGACTTGGAGAATTGGGGGGCAACTGATGGGGTATGAAAAACAATAACTAATTAGCTGTCGACACGTGGCCCTAGAAGGGCCCACCACAAATCCAGCATCGGCCTAGGGGCAATCCGGTAATTACCTAAGAGTAGGTAAACTTAAACTCACAAAAGGGCCGACACCTGTCATGGGGTAGGTAATCCAACCACCCCAGGTCTCCCTCTATAAAAGGCCTCTCAAGGCTCAAAGCAAAGAGTAATAACTTCTAAGCTACCACTCTTAAAATTTGGCTCCGCACTCCTGCTTATACTCACTTGAGTGTCAAAGGGCCCGTCCGGAGCAACAACTCCAGGTTGGTCTTCTGACCTCGTGTGCTCTTGTGCAGGGCTCAGCTTCTTCACCTCAGCTCCTCGGGCCTTCCAGCCCAGCTCTTACGTCACTGCTGTATCTGTTACCAATTTTTGTCCTAACACTACACACAAAACAAAGCTTCGAGTATAAAACAATGATTAAGACAAATTTTTCAAACTTTTATTTATTGAAAAATTATAAATATGTCTAAACTCATTAGATGGAAAGTTCCATAAGTTTTTAAATGCATTTGATATTTATTAAAATTAAGCCCATTTTAAAATAATTTAAAATATGATAAAATAAATTCAAAAACTTTTGAAATTTCTTGAGAGATCTGAAAATATTAAAACCAACTGGAAACTAAATTTCATCCAGTTTTGACTTGATTTGATTTATTTTTTGTTTTATTTGTCGAGAAATAACCATTTTCTAGGTTCGAAAAATAAAACTAAAAATAAAACAAGTCAACCATAGCTAGAAATTGAGTTTTTCCTAATTTTTTGAATTTATTTTAATCTCAGAAAATACTTGTTTTAGAGAAACTCCAAGATTTGCATGACTTGCTTTGAAAACCTAGTTTGAAACCCATATTGAAAGAAAATCAAAGAAAATTAATTTTTAATGGAGGAAAATTAATTTTCCAGTAAAAATGTAGAATTTAAAATATTATTATTCATATTCCAACATACTAAAATTTCACCCAAAAATTCATCCATATAGAGCATATATGAAAATAAACTGTAAAATCAATCGTAAACATGATTTTCTAAACCTAAGATTGAAAAGAGAAAGAACACCTACCGTTGATTGCAAATCCTTGTCTCTAGGGTGTCTAAATCCAGGATATTCGCTTTGTCACACCCTTATAAATGCTAGAAAAATCCTGAAGAACAATCCAATAATCTCGAATATATTGAAATTAGAAGAAGGATATGGAACTTTGAAGAAGGTGAAGTGTGAAAGATGATCTCCACACCCCAATCAAGATGGGACGTTTTTCCAAGAAGGAGGCCAAGTTGGACATTTTTTGCAAGCTCCCAATCTAGGGTTTGGTGTGTTGTTTATATAGAAAATCAAGAGTTTGAATTGAATAAGAAGTTTCGTTTGTGAGGACTCCATATTTAGTAAGTTTCCATTATTTTTCTCGTTCTTTCTTTCCTTTACTTTCTAAAATAGAGTTGTTTTCTAATTAGGATTCCTTTATAAGAAAGAATTCCATTTTAATTATACTAAAAGGGATCTTTCAAGATTATTCTAGAAGCTTTCACATATGGGAAACACACCCTTTTATGAAATATTCCCGTCCAAAAAGTACTGCCCCAACGTTGGAGCTCATTTTTTACCTATTTAAAAGTATAATTAGGAAAAGTCATAAACTTCAAAGTTGTATCCCTTTGATAGACCTTTCCAACGCATATTTACACCTTAAATTTGGCCAATTGGTTGAAGAGTTATGACAATTTTAGTGGGATGGAATTTCCATCCAAATGGCGCTGCCTGATTTTAAAGCTTATTTTTTACTTATTTCGTGGAATAATCATGGATCTCCGATGCCATTGGCCTTCCGAATGCGGTCCAATGAGAGCTTATTGGCCTCAATCCAAGCAATCTTGTCTTAATACAATCATGATCCACAACTTAGACATTCAAACACATTAGTGATATAAAATCACTTGTGTATTGGAATCATCAAAAGAAGATGGGAATGCCAAGGTGGGAACCATTGGGCTTACATTGTTGTACACAAATCCTATGGATGAAGAACACTCTCATGGACTACATTCTTGCATTTAGCAATGTTCCAATTCATTGTGATAATACAAGTGCCATCAACCTGACAAAGAATCAAATTCAACATTCTTGAACAAAGAACATAGAGGTAAGGCATCATTGCACAATTGGCGGATATTTTTACAAAACCCCTAAATGAGGATAAATTTTGTGACATTAGGAGTGGACTAAACATTTGGAGTTTGGATCAAGTAAAGAATTTGAAAATGAAGCATGAATAGGATATAGCACTCTATTTGTATGTATATATGTATCCTTCTTGTTTTGATAGTGACTACATGGTTTAAGATGATCAAACCTCAACTCTAAAACTCACTCAATTGGTGCCCATAGCCCACTTTGTTCAAAGGGGAAGTCAGTATCATCATCCTTAATTAAGAGGTCCCCTATTTTCAAAATGAGCCTCATTGTATGAAATTGTGTCATATATACATCTACATACATTAATTAAGTTCCATATTAAAAATAAAAAAAATCTCAGAACTCGGAGATTTTTCTCGGAAGTCCGAGAATAGGAGCAGAGGGAACTTGGAAAGGTTCACGAAGCTCCGAGAAAATTTCTCAAAACTCCAAGATTTCGTCTAGGTGCTCCTCAGAGCTCCGAGAAAATTTCTCGGAACTCCGAGATTTGTGACAGTAGAAAATTAAAAAAAAGGGTTGTATTCTCAGAACTCCGAGAATTTTTCGAGCCAGAGGCGTTTAAAGCCCTGGCACCGGTTCATTTTTTTTTCCATTCTTCTCTCATTTTTTCTCTCTTTTCTCCTCCTCTCTCCCACCACTCAAAACCCTACCTCCTTTACCTTCTTCTCTCCTCAACTCCACTCAATTGCCACCTTCCCCCATCTCGTTCTACCTTCACAACCCTAATTTCTCCCTCACACCCTAGTTTTTCCCATCCAAATCCTAAATTTTCGCCCCTTTTTCCAAATCCCCAAATTTCTCACTCATTTTTCTTCTCCCCGTTGTATTTTTCTGTCTTCCTTCCATTTCCCTCCCTCTTCCTCCATTTTCTTCCCTTCTCTTCCTTGTTTCTCCTTTTTCTTCCATTTTAGGGCCATTTTTTCTCAAATCCACCTTTCTTCCTCCATGCCTCCATAAACCAAAAATCTCAACATTGGAGGCTCCTCCCAAGTTGCAGAACCCGAATATGATCCCAAGGAAGAAGGCAAAGGCCAAGGCTCCGGCTGTGGCAGCCAAGGTTGTGCCCAACTTCTACTTTACTGGGGATAAGGCCAAGAAACTCTGGGCCGCTATCGGCACTAGAGGCGTCCTCACCGGTAGGCACATTGATCCCCCTGTCCTTCAATATTTTGATTTAAAAGCCAAATTTGATGCCCTACATTGGGCGCCGATCCTTCACATCAACGAACCCATTTACCCTCGCTTGGTGCGTCTCTTCTACGCCAATCTAACCATTTCCCCTTCATTCCTCAAAATCGAATCTAAGGTCAAGAAAACTGTCATCAAACTCAACTATCACACTTTTGCCATGCTTCTTGGGATTATACATGAGGGCTTGTTACACTATTTTTGGCCGGAAGATGGGACCCATTCCCTTGATGATCTTACCCATGACACTGTCTTTGGTAGGATTATCCAGCGCTACAAACCAAATATGCCTGTGAAAGCTGCCGATCTCATCCCGGTTGGGCGAATGCTCCATAATTTCAAGTACCACATCTTCACCCCTCGTGCTGGGATGCGTGAAACCCTGAGACCCTTAGAGGCCTATCTTATCTACTGCATCCTAGAGGGTCGCCAGATTTGTCTCTCTTATTTCATGTTTAGATACATGTTTCAAACACCTGGTCGCTACCGCTCTTCCTTGCCATATGGCATGATTCTCACCCTTGTCTTCTGCCACTTTGGCATCCCCTTGGATGGAGAGATTACCATGACTCCTACTGCCCCATTTGATGATCAGACATTTAAACGCATGGCCCTTAATCAAGCAGCGGTTGAAATTGTCTCTGATGACGCCGACTCTGAAGATGAAGATGACGACGAAGCAGAGGACCAGGCTACACCGGCCCCCCAGCCATCCCAGGATACCTCACTTCTGCACTCGACAGGATTTGGCTCACATGCAAGGGGCCATTGAGCGATCCATGGCCTCACAGTTTGAGCGGCTGTCTACTCATGTCGACTCTGAGATCTCCTCTCACCTCCAGACTCTTACTACACATGTTGACGACCAGTGGGCCGCCTATTACCACTACATCTCCAGTGGCCAGTGGGGTCAGCAGCCGGGCAGTTCCTCCTCCTATCAGCCACCGCCTCCTCCTGAGCAGTAGCTAGGCTCTTCTCTCTGATGATGGACATCATTTTGCTCAGTCTTCTCGGATATATTAGGATTATCTATATGTTTCTCTTTAGTTGGGTTGTATGTTGGATCTTTTTGGGTTGTATTCGCTTTATATTTTTATAGTTGATATGTGATGGTTGGATCCCTTGGCTGTATTAGGCGTATCTCTATCTAGATGTTGCTTAGTATGCATTTGGTTGATGTATTATGGATGCTCTTTTCATGTACTTTGCCCGGTTGTATGTGCTTGGCTGTGTGGCATTTCCCATCATCTATATATATCTCTCTTTGGTTTTCTGTGAGATGTGCTTCTCTGTTCTATTTCTTTTTGCTCGCATCCCTTGTATTGTGATTACTTTCTCTATTGCATTGCACTTTGATTGTCTCATTGGTTCTCACATGCCCTCGTTCCTTTTGTTCCACCTTTTTTTGTGATGACAAAAGGGGGAGAATATTTGAGCTCCCAAGTCATAATAATATGCATATATTGAGGGGGAGCAAAGCTCCATGCTTAAAAAATTTGCAATCAATTTTCATCCTTAAAATTAATACTTTAAATGTTCAATTAAATCAATCTTTTAGGGGGAGCATAAATTGTTCTATTCATCCCTCAAGGGGGAGCTCCTACCCTAAAGCAAATTGTGTTTGTCATCATAAAAAAAGGAGAGATTGTTAGCCTAGCCCAAGGGTTCAACAAGTACTCCCATTGACATGTTTTGATGATTAACAAACTCAATTTGATATAAAAAGGTTTTATGAACTAATGAATTCCATTGGCTAAGTTATTGTGTTCATAGCTTTAGTATATTCAAGATTGCACAAGCAATGGCAAAATCGTTCAAGCTCAAGGTGAGATCAAAGGCATAAAGAATGAATCATCATCAATGGCAAACCAACACAAAGGCAAGACAAGGTCATTCAAGAAGAAGGTTGAATTCAAGCTGTACAAGAATGGAAATCAACTCAAAAGCTCAAGCAAGGCTCAAGCATTAAAGGAGATGATTGAAGACAAGTTAAAGCTTTTACAAAGTGCCAACAAGAGTGAAGACCAAGCAAATTTAGAATGTATACGGTCCATCATGTAGTCTAGGTCAAAGGCACAAAAGAGAATTAAAATCAACCTAAAATAGTCCTTAAATGGTTAGTGAATGATCATGGTGGTGTCCTCACATATTTGGACCCACATGACATTCCATTTAACATGTTTAGTTTGAGTTCCAAAAGCCCCAGACAAAATCAGCAATGGAAAATAAAAAAACCTGCTGGTTGTAGGCTTCTTGGAACTCCGAGAATAGTTGCAGGTTCAAAAATTATATGGACTACGGTCCACTCGGAGCTCCGAGCCTGGAGTCCGAGAAGACCGTTGGAGAGTTTTAAAAAGGCACTTTTTGTGCTCCCCTATATATTTGAACCTTGGGACTCTTGGGAACACATCTAAGGAGTTCACCTAATATTCTAAGTGCTTTCAAAGGCATTCACACTCAATTTTCGTAAGATTTTCACTCTCCCTTTCTCTCTTGTGCCTTGACCTTAGTTTATACTTGAGAGACTTTAGAGTTTTCATTTGTTGATCTTTTTATTGTGAGAGTGAGTGAGCTTTACATGTAATTTGCCTATCTAGCGGCAAGCAAGCTAAACCCTTTTTCCTTCTTTGTATTTGGTACAAAGGGCACCTAGAAGACCCTTGGAGAGCGAAGCTCAGTTTGTACAAGGCGGAAGGAACGCCGTATTTAAGTTCCTTGGAGAAGATAGTGGAATCCTCAAGGAGAGCAACTTGAGAAGAGTGGAGTAGGTCTTGGATAAGACCGAACCACTATAAAAATCCTTGTGTCTCTCTATCTTGTCTCTTCATCTCTTTTCCTGTGGTAAGCTTTTACTCTTGCATTGAATCTTAATTTTGTTTTTCTAACTAATCTAAAACTAGTGCAAACAATGTTTTCAAAATTCTTAAAATTTGAAAAGACACCTAATTCACCCCCCTCTTGGGTTGCTAAGTGGAATTTCAAGGTTAATTGGAGCCCTCCATAGGAGACATACATTGTCTCGTTAGTGATAGTAGTTTCTTCTTTTTGTAGGAGACAGGCTTTGTCTCATAGCCTTGATTGTTTTCCTTTCTGTTGGAGACAGGTTTTGTCTCATTTCCCTAGTCGTCCTCTTCTTTTAGTAGACATACCTTGTCTTATTAGCACTCCCCTTTTAGAGTTGTTAGTTAGGAGTTTGTCTTCTACATAGGAGTTTGTCCTTTAGATAGGAGGTTATCCTTTAGTCATTGTTTCTCCTCTTCTTTAGAGTTTTGTTAGAGTCTTTACCTGCTTAGGATCTTAGCACCATTTACCTTGGGACACTAGTTCACTTGTTTTAGGGATACCCTTAGGCTTAGGGATTCTATTTTTAGTGTTGACACTTCGCCAGGCTGTGGGTCACGGAGTGTTGTTTTTTATGTTCCCTTTAGCTGAAAGGGTGAAAATATTTTGAAAAACTGCAAAAATACTTGAAAAATATTTTAAAAGTCCAAAAATATTTGAAAAGTAAAAAATATTAGGGGCGTATTAAGAAAGTCTGTTTCCGAACTACCTTGGCTTAATCCTCTTCCACGAGGTACGTAGGCAGCTTGGGATCCTCATCCCAAGTCCAGTCAAACCTTTCAAATAAAAACTTTTCAAACCTTTCAAAAAACCTTTTCAATAAACCTTTTAAACAAAAACATTTTAAATTCTTTCAAATCTTTCAAATAAAAGACCTTTTCAAGCTTGTTTGCAAAGCTAAAAAGACGATTTTTCAAAAACCTAAAGAAAAAACAGTTTTCAACCAATAACAAGGAAGAAAATGATGTTGTTGACGACATTATGAAGTCTACACTCTTCTGAGAGTTGATTTCATTGGACACAGGCTGTAGGTAAGGACGATTGCCCTCTCGAGCCTATAAGCTCATTTTCTTCCGCAAACACTTTTTATTAATTCTTTGATTCTTTACTTGTGTGTTGACATGTTTAGCATAGTTTTTGCCTTAATCACATGCTTACTCATGTTTTATTATAGTGTTTTCTGCTTTCCTTATTGCATTGATCACATACTTAGCTGTAGTACATATTTCCTTCATTGTTTTAATCATATGCCCATTCACATGCTTAGATGTAGCATTTATTTGCTTATCTTATTTGGATTACTTGTTTATTCACATGCTTAGCTGTAGCGTTACTTGTTTAGTCCCTCCTTTGATTATCTGATTAGATGTAGCTCTTTACTGCTTATCTGCTTATTATGTCTTGTTTATCTGCTTAGTTGTAGCTCGTTATTGTTTATTTGCTTATGCCGATTCTCATTACATGATTTTTTGCCCAAAATTCTTCGAAAATAATAATAAATGGTATAAGAGACCGAGTGCGCTCGGACGAGTAGGGTGCCTAACACCTTCTCCACTCGTAACCAGGCACGGACCCTTTCTTCTATGGTAATCTGTGGCAACAGAGTATAGTTTATTGGTTCCATGGCCTTAATCCATAGATGGAGACTCTTCGTTGTTTTAGGTACGTCTTAGTTCCGAGCTTTAACTCCGAATCAAGAGGTATCGCATGTACGCCATGACTCATGCTGTGAGGGCACCATTTTGAGAGAGCCACAGCGGAGCTCTCCTTCTCATGTGGAGATCGAAGGATGAGGGGATCCGTCATCCACCGTCTGAGATCGCTGGTCCACAACTACACCGTCTCTTGTTCAATTTGCACGAGGGGAGGGTGTGTTAAAGATAGTAACATGAGAGAGTTGAGAGATTCTCCAATCTCTGCAACGGTAAAAAAAACAACACATGAGTGTCCCCGAATAGCAATTACCCAATGGAAATAAGAGAGATTGGAAACTCTTCTATATGAAAACCATATTCTCAATCTTAGCGATGTCAATCAAGGGATTTCCATTTGTGTATTTTGTACGTAGGGACTGTTTCCCAACTACGCTCTAATTGCCTAAAATCTTGTACACTGAATATACATTATAAATATATCTCCCATGCCTAAATCAGTAGTGTGGAGTTTCTCTTTGCAAATCTTCTTCTACAATTAACGTTTTCAATCATGTCTGTTCTTCACGGAATGGGTCTAAATAAATTCCCATTAGGATTCTCGTAGTGGAGAGATCCCTACGAGTCTTAAAAAGAGTTGCCACAACCTCACATGATAGTATTGGGTGACAATAATGTCCCACTCGTCCTAATCAAACCATAGATCATCTCTTCAACCAAAGATCGGTAAGATTAATTCAATAAGGATGATCAAATATTTCAATAAGGATGATAAAAAATGGTCTCTTACTTTGAAAATCGGTTCCTAAATGCTAGACTTCTCCCTCAACCACCGTTGATACAGGTGCATTCCCGCTATAATGTTGTTGACCGATTTTCAAGCCCATTTTGGACTATTAGATGGAAGAATCTAGAAAAGTCATAAACTAGGAAGTTGTAACCCTTTGAAAGTTGTTACCAACGAGTATTTACGCACGCAATTTGGCCAATTGGTTAGCGAGTTATGGCCATTTTAGTAGACTGTGTCTATTAGTTCATTGACCAGTCAATGTGTATGTGAGTTCCTAAGCTATTAATGATTTACGTGAGCCCCTAAGCTAGTAGTGGAGAAGCTGGGACATTTTGAGTCATGTATTCCTCTATTTAAAGTGTAGAAAACCTATGTAACGAGAAGTTTTAGTTGAAGAATAAAAGCTTTTCTAAGTATTTTGCAAGAATTCACTTCTTATTCCCTCCACAACCCAAAGGATTGTGTTTCTTCTATCCGACCGGTATCAAAGTGGTATCAGGGCATCTAGCTGTAACCTTGCAACGATGATCGTGAGGCGATCTTCCACTAGTACTGACCAATTTGAAATTTGAGCTAGTTCGAATTTCTCAATGGCTAATTAATGTCGTTGAGATCTGATTGAAAGAGAAGCTCCTAACCGAGAGAGGGATCTTCATGATATCGAGAATGAAAAATTGAGGTGTAAAGTCCAAACCCTCGCCAAGAGGTTAGCTCTTCAAGAGCCTCAAGATGAGGTGGAGGAAAGTAATGGATCGGAATCAAACGCCAACCCTTATGTTTGGCCACGCCAACGCCAAGGAGAGAGTGACGGTTCTTCTAGATGCCCCCTTTACGTCCTCATGCCACCAACGTTAAGGTGGAGGTTTTCGAGTTTGAAGGAAAGATACAATAAGATATTTTCATAGAATGCCTTACTACCGTTTTATCGAGTGTTGTAGATGAAAAACCACAATTTGATGACTACAATAACGATGAGGGTGACTTGATCACTTGAAATGATAGGGGCAAGGTCTTAGTTATTAGGCGTGCTATGAATATGGCCAAAGTAGAACAAAATCCAAATGGATTGTCGCACAATATTTTTCATGAAGGATATATGTCGAATGAAGAGATGTACAATCTTATCATTGATAGTGGGAGTTGTGAGAATATGGTGGCACAATAGATAGTCGACAATGTCAACCTTGAGACCAAGATAAGGCCTATGACTTTTGAGTTTACATGGTTCAAAAAAGTTAAGGAAAGTAACTTTTTTCTTTCCAAGAACGAATTTGATCAAGAGACCAAGGACAATGGTATATCCGATGCTCTACTCGTTGCTGAGGCTAATGAGGAGCGCGAGGAACTTCAATGGCAATTTAATGAATTCATAACCAAAGAAATTGGATTTGATTGCATATTAGGTAAAGTGATGGATATTGAAGAGATGGGTGAATGAAAAAGAATTACATTGATTTTTTCATCCATTTACATTAATCCATTGTTATTCGATCTGATGTTGAAGCCTATAACGGATACTCATGAATTAAAGTATGCCCAAGATGGAGACAGATTCTATTTTCGTCTTCGAAATTATGCGATAGGATTTGATTTTGAAGAGTTTAAGATGATTAACATTCTTCAACACATTCAAAATTCGAGGACGAGTCTTCTTGAACAAGAGAAGTTTAGCAAACTTCAAGATCATGGTCCGCTTTGAGTTCAATCACCCGGTGACTATGGCGGTTCAGCTACTTTCAATTTTTTTTATCTCATTTCATATCATGAAAGTTGTTGGAAAATTTGTTGAGGGTACTGTTGATGATAGAAAACAGAAACTTGTTGCTTCAAGGCGTGATATCACTTTCCTTAAGACAAGATTCGCCCCCACTAGTAGTGTGCAAAGGGGATCCACGAATTGCCTCCAAGATACAATGAAGCCTAGTAGGGAAGCCCTACTAATGTTTGATGACGCGTAGCACTAGCGGAATCAAACCCGAAATGCCCTTCCAAAATTTCAAGCCTTAGAGAAATCTCTAGATTCTGTTTCTACAGAAAAAAGTATCTAGAATAGTAAACAAAAGAAAAACAGTATGTAGAAATACTTGGGGATTTTTGTAGGAGTGTAGAAGAGAGTGTAAAGTCTGTCAGAATTGCCAATTGATTTCTATCTTGAAATGACTGAATTCTGCACATTTTATAGACCACCTGGTGTCTTTTCAGTGTGAAAAACACCTCTACAGGGCACCTTTCCAGAATGTTTGAAATCTGACCGTTAGATCGCACCCATTGATATTGAACGGTCCTGATCGATCCTAGATGTGACTGTTGGTTTGAGTAAAACCTCTCTCCAACCCAGTCATCGTTAGATCAACCATCTATGGTGTGGATCGCACCCCCTTGGCACTTGACCGTTGGGGGAAGGGACACAACCCATTTGATCACACCCTTTGACCGTTGGAGTTATGGGCCCGTTGGGCCAACCGTTAGGCCCGAACCGAAGCCCAACCCAACCGGTCGGCTTGATGGGCCTACGAACCATTTGGCCCACACCCATCCAACCGGTCCACCTTCATCTTGATCCAATGGTGCAGATCAAATCTGGAAAAATTAAAGGCTCCAATCGCTCCTCGCGACGTTGCGTACGTGCGAAGTGCAAAGTGCGCCTAAAAAACCGCCACTATGCGCCCTATAGCCCATTGCCCACGCCGCGTGTGCGAAAGGTGCGTTGCACCGTCCCGCGGGTCCAACCATGGGTTCAACCCAATGTGCAATCAAACAAGTAATAGAAAAGTGTAGTGCTTTATAAGCTCTTCTCTTTCTTTTCTCTCATCCGGTACGGGACTATCTTTTCAACTACACTTCTACATCCTTTTGTAAAAGTAAATCTTTCCAAGAAAATATTTTCTTTTTCCGAAACGCTTTTGATAAAATATTTTTCAAAACACTAAAATATGCAAAACATATGATTTTGAAAATCCAAAATCACTAACAATCCCCCACCATTTTCAAAATCAAAGAAAATTTTCTCATTAGGCTTGGAAATCTTATGCATAAATGAACGTATCTCTCGATTTGAACCTTCACTTAGTGAGGACACATTAAAGTTAACCAGAATTGCATAGTAGACGTATCTTTGAACTAGCTATTCTATTTGGTTAACCGGATACGTCTCACACATAAGATTTCACCTCTTTGGGTAATTTCTAAAACCGACACATGTACTGGTCTTGTGTCTATATCTTGGTTTCATGAGCGCTCTAGAGACTAGCCAGGTCTCATAGGAAGCGGCACCACTCCCACACTCACATAGGTAGGCTTATCAAGAGTGCTCCTGTAACTAAAACACTCCAACACTATGTTATAAGCCTATTAAGAGTTTAAATACTCAGCCTTCTCCTTTTAAACATTACAGGTACCAACCACTTTACCTTGGGATGGCAAATAATACAAATTATAGTGCATGCAATCACTCCATGTGATGTACTTGGACTCATTGAACTCAAGACTTGATATTTATTCAAGTGTTGAGTTGAGATTCCATCATTGGTGACTATTGGTTAATGGCTTTAACCCCATGCCTAATGATGTTTTACACACCAGATTCTTGCAAGAGCTTTAGTGAATGGATCAGCCAAATTTTGGCTCGATCTCACAAAATCAATAGTTACTACTCCATTAGTAAGTAACTCTCTTATAGTACTATGTCTAAGTCCTATATGTCTGGACTTACCATTATAAACATGATTATATGCCCTTGATAGTGTGGCCTGACTATCACAATGGACATAAATCGATGGCATTGGTTTAGACCATAACGGAATTTCCAATAACAAATTCTGAAGCCATTCCGCCTCTTTACAGCATGCTGCCAGAGCTATAAACTCTGCTTCCATAGTTGAAGTTGTTATGCATGTCTGTTTCTTAGAGGCCCAGGAGACTGCTCCCCCACCAAGGGTGAAAATCCACCCACTGGTTGAAAAATGGTCTATACGCTCAGTTATCCAACTAGCATCAGAGTATCCTTCTATTACAGTTTGATACCCACTATAACATAAACCATAGTCTATAGTTTTCTTTAAATATTTTAAAACTCTATAGACTGCATTCCAATGAGAAAAACTAGGATTACTGGTAAACCTACTAAGTTTACCTACAACAAATGCTATGTCTGGCCTAGTACAAGTCATAGCATACATAAGACTACCAATTACACTAGCATACCCTAGTTGAGAAATAGTCCTACCAGTATTAAGATACAACTTTATATTTGGGTCAAAAGGTGTTGAAATTGGTGAACATTTAAAATGGTTAAACTTTTTGAGAACTTTCTCAATATAATGTGATTGTGTTAGAATAAGACCATTATCCTGTCTTATGATTCTAATACCTAAAATCACATCAGCTTCACCCATATCTTTCATATCAAAGTTTTGAGAAAGAAATAATTTAGTACTTTGAATGCTTTCAATATCAGTACTAAAAATTAACATGTCATCAACATATAAACAAATAACAACACATTTGCCACCCTTAAATTTACTGTATATACATTTATCTGACTGATGTATTTTATAACCATTTGACACTAAGACTTTATCAAATCTTTCATGCCATTGTTTAGGGGCTTGCTTAAGCCCATACAAAGATTTGATAAGCTTACATACTTTATGCTCTTGGCCTGGCAGAATAAATCCCTCAGGTTGTTCCATATACACTTCTTCATCAAGTTCACCATTTAAGAATGCGGTTTTAACATCCATCTGGTGAATGTGAAGTTTGTATATGGAAGCAAGGGCAATCAACATTCTAATGGTAGAAATTCTAGCAACAGGTGCATAAGTGTCAAAGTAATCAATACCGGGTTTTTGAGTAAACCCTTTGGCAACTAACCTTGCCTTAAACTTTTCTATGGTCCCATCTACTTTGATCTTCTTTTTGAAGATCCATTTACATCCTATAGGTTTAAACCCAGGTGGTAGATCAACCAAAATCCAAGTTTTACTACCCATGATAGAATCCATTTCGTCATTCATTGCTTCTTTCCAAAAGGCAATATCTTGTGACTTTATGGCTTCTCCATAGGTTTGAGGGTCACTTTCTATGCTTAAGTTTAACAAGACAGAACCTTGGAGTTTTTCCCTTGTCCCTTCTACCAGGTAGGTTACAAAGTCAGGGCCAAAACTCCTATCCCTTCTATCTCTTGAACTTCTTCTTATTTTACTAGGTTGTACACTAGGTTCACCAACTTCTGTTTGTGATTCTAAAGGATGATCTACAAAAGTTGTAGGTTCAATTTCTTTAGGAATTGAAGTGAACCTATTTTCATAGAAAAATGCATCTCTAGATTCAATTATGGTATTGACATCTATGAAATCATTAGGTTCTATAACTAAGAACCTATAGGCCTTACTGTGACTAGCATATCCCAAAAAAATACACTCAATACCCTTTTCACCTAATTTCCTTAACTTAAGTTTAGGGACTTTAACTATAGATCTACAACCCCAAACTTTAAGGTAATTTAAGTTTGGTTTTCTTTTCTTCCACAATTCATAAGGGGTTATATTATATTTCTTACTAGGTACCCTATTTAAAATGTGACAAGCCGTAAGTAAGGCTTCACCCCAAAAACTCTTATTTAAACCAGAATTAACAAGCATAGCATTAATCATTTAAGTAAGTGTCATATTCTTCCTTTCTGCTACACCATTTTGTTGTGGTGTATAAGGGGCAGAAGTTTCATGGACTATGCCTACTGATTCACAGAAATGAGGAAAGTGATATTCACCACCTCTATCTGATCTGAGACATTTAATGCTTGTTATACATTGGTTTTCAACTTCAGTTTTATAAATCTTAAATTTTTCTAAACCCTCATCTTTATGACTAAGTAGATAAACATAACAGTACTTAGAATAATCATCAATAAATGTAACAAAGTACTTTTTACCTCCCTTTGTGGGAACACTATGTATGTCACATACATCACTATGTATTAAATCTAACAAGTTAGAAGTTCTATCTACTTTAGGGAATGACTTAGTGATTATCTTGGTTTGCATGCATGTTTTACATCTATCTACTAAGTCATTTTCATATTTAGGAATTAAGGTTAACGTAACCATATCATTCATTTTCCTAGTATTTACATGTCCTAAACGATTATGCCATAAAGATAAAGACGAATCCAAAACATAAGCAAAGACATTCACTTTATTGATATTAAGTTTGAACATCCCTTCATACATATATCCCTTCCCAACAAAAGTACCCCCCTTAGAAAGAATGAACTTGTCAGATTCAAATACAAGTTTGAAGCCATTCTTGTTGAGAATGCTTCTAGACACTAAGTTCTTTCTAACTACTGGTACATGGTAGACATCGGTTAGAGTGAGTCGCTTGTCGGATGTGAACTCAAGTTCCACCTTGCCCTTGCCTTTGACTTCTGCTGTCGACGAATTCCCCATGTATAACACGCTTCCATCTTCAACTGTTTCATAAGTTGAAAACAGGTTCCTGTCTTTACAGACATGCATCGTCGCACCAGAGTCAATCCACCAATCATTGCCATCTTCACACATATTTGCCTCTGAAATCATGGCGACAAACTTTTCTTTGTCTGTTGGTGCACCCGACTTCTTATCCTTAAGAAGTCGGCACTCACTCTTGTAATGGCCTGGTTTGCCACAGTTGAAACAAGCACCCTTTCTTTTCTTATTCTTATTAGTCTTCTTTTCAGGGTGTTTGTTTCTCTTCCAATTGTCTTTTCCTTGTTGGTTCGAATTCTTGACATTTTCCACCAAATGGATCTTAGAGGATACAGTTTCATTTTCTTTCTTGTCTCTGATTCTTGACTCTTCCTCAATCCTGAGGCATTAGGCCAAGTCTTCAATAGACATTTCCTCTTTCTTGTGTTTTAGACTTTTTCTAAAGTCTTTCCAATTTGGTGGAAGTTTGTCAATAATTGACGGGACAATGAAGGAATCATCAAGAAGGATGCCTTACAAATGAATTTGATTAATTACATGTTGTATTTCATGTAATTGATCAATAAGCGACTTATCATCTACCATTTTAAAATTTAAAAATTGACTCACAGTGAATTTCTTGCTACTGGCATCTTCCGCCAAGTATTTGGCTTCAAGTGCATTCCAGATTTCACTTGCTGATCCCATGCCTTGATATATGTCAAATAGTGTATCTGACATAGCATTTAGGATGTGCCCTTTGCAAATGTAGTCATCCTGTTCCCACTTCATCCTTGCACGAGCCTCCGCCAAAGTTTCATTTTCATTTGCTGACGGCTTTAGAGTAGTGAGAACCTGGACCACTTTGAGTGATGTCAAAATGAAGTGCAACTTCTTCTGCCAGCGCTTGAAATTTCCTTTGTCGAAACGTTCTAGTTTGACAAAGTCTTGGGTCATTTGACGAACCGAATAAAGTGCCATTGAAACAACAGTAGAAATTCTTGTCTTAAGATTGTTGGAAAATTTATTGAGGGTACTGTTGATGATAGAAAACAGAAACTTGTTGCTTCAAGGTGTGATATCACTTTCCTTAAGACAAGATTCGCCCCCACTAGTAGTGTGCAAAGGGGATCCGCGAATTGCCTCCAAGATACAATGAAGCCTAGTAGGGAAGCCCTACTAATGTTTGATGACGCGTAGCACTAGCGGAATCAAACCCGAAATGCCCTTCCAAAATTTCAAGCCTTAGAGAAATCTCTAGATTCTGTTTCTGCAGAAAAAACAGTATCTAGAACAGTAAACAAAAGAAAAACAGTATGTAGAAATACTTGGGGATTTTTGTAGGAGTGTAGAAGAGAGTGTAAAGTCTGTCAGAATTGCCAATTCGATTTTTATCTTGAAATGACTGAATTCTGCACATTTTATAGACCACCTGGTGTCTTTTCAGTGTGAAAAACACCTCTACAGGGCACCTTTCCAGAATGTTTGAAATCTGACCGTTAGATCGCACCCATTGATATTGAACGGTCCTGATCGATCCTAGATGTGATTGTTGGTTTGAATAAAACCTCTCTCCAACCCAGTCATCGTTAGATCAACCATCTATGGTGTGGATCGCATCCCCTTGGCACTTGACCATTGGGGGAAGGGACACAACCCATTTGATCACACCCTTTGACCGTTGGAGTTATGGGCCCGTTGGGCCAACCGTTAGGCCCGAACCGAAGCCCAACCCAACCGGTCGGCTTGATGGGCCTACAAACCATTTGGCCCACACCCATCCAACCGGTCCACCTTCATCTTGATCCAACGGTGCAGATCAAATCTGGAAAAATTAAAGGCTCCAATCGCTCCTCGCGACGTTGCGTACGTGCGAAGTGCAAAGTGCGCCTAAAAAAAACGCCACTATGCGCCCTATAGCCCATTGCCCACGCCGCGCGCGCGCGCGTGCGAACGGTGCGTTGCACCGTCCCACGGGTCGAACCATGGGTTCAACCCAATGTGCAATCAAACAAGTAATAGAAAAGTGTAGTGCTTTATAAGCTCTTCTCTTTCTTTTCTCTCATCTGGTACGGGACTATCTTTTCAACTACACTTCTACATCCTTTTGTAAAAGCAAATCTTTCCAAGAAAATATTTTCTTTTTACCAAACGCTTTTGATAAAATATTTTCCAAAACACTAAAATATGCAAAACATATGATTTTGAAAATCCAAAATCACTAACAAGTGACCCAGTCAACTGAAGGACGAGTTGACGTTCAACTAGGGGAGAATGATAAAGGCGCATTCCCGCGATAATGTTGTTGACTGATATTCAAGCCTCTTTGTGGACTATTAGATGGAAGAATATGAAAAAGTAATAAACTGGAAAGTTGTAGTCCTTTGAAATCTGTTTCCAACGAGAATTTACACACTCAATTTTGCCTAGTAGTTAGTGAGTTATGGTCATTTTAGTAGACTATCTTTGTTAGTTCTTTTACTAATCAATGTGTATGTGAGTTCTTAAGCTCTTAATGATGTATGTGAGTCCCTAAGCTAGTAGTGGAGAAGTTTGGACATTTTGAGTCATGTATTCCTCTTTTTAAAGTATAGAAAACATTTTTAATGGGAAGTTTAAGTTGAAGAAGAAAAGCTTTTTTAAGTATTTTGCAAGAATTCACTTCTTGTTTCCCTCCACAACCCGAAGGATTTTGTCGATCCGAACGGTATCAACCTTTCTCTCTTCCTCTAGAGTTTCTTCCGGGGAAAATATGGGTACACAGGAGGATTATGCTATTTGTATTAAAGAACCCTAGGTTCAAGTGAATTGACTAAACTATTCTCCCCAATTTTTGAAGTTTTCAAGAATACCCATAAAGTAGATTTTTAACCAAAACTACACCCATTAAAAATACATTTTGGGGTATCTCAAATATAGTTTGAGAAACATTTCATATATATATATAACAGGGACTATTATTCTATTGTTTATTTTGATTCAAATCAAGAGATCTATCTGTTTCCAACATAAAAACGAAGAGTTTTCACCTTCTTCTTACTTACCTTGTTTTCTCTCTTTGTAAGCTACGCCACTTGATTTAAAAAGACTTGCAATTGACTCAATTTAGAAAGACTTTCAATCATTATTATAAAACAAAATGAAAACGAGTAGTGTGAGGTGGGTGGCTGATTGGCTCTTTCCTGAGTACTTCTCGGCTCAGCAATATGTGCCATGTGGACATAGGACTTGGCCACACTATGATCAGATGATCTAATCCCTTTGGTCATCAAGCCACACACACACACATAAAGCTAAACTGTACTTGAATTTTGTAGGCCTAAAACTTTAGGGAAGGGATCACACGTAGAGAAGTCACTAGGAAAAAATAGAATATAGAATTGATTAACAAAGACTTGCAACAAATCAATTGAAAACAATTTCTAAGACTTAAGAGAAGTGACTCGCCCCACACGTACCAAGGATGGTTTCATCACTAAACCCAATTCCATATATAAAAAGGTAGCAGCAAAATTGCCTACCAAATCCCCCCCGCCCCAACACACACACACAGATATATATTATTGTTGGTGGGATTAGGTGATTTTATGCTTTAGTAAGACATGATTTATCTATTATAATTGGCAGAATTTAGGAAGGCTTTCAATTATTACAATAATGAGAGGAATGCTAAGCTCAAGGGTGCCCTTGCAAAAATGAGATGAAAAGGCACCCCCATTGGCTGCACGACACCAAAGTGCATTATGTGCACCCAATGGGGGTGCCCTTTCACCTCACTTTTGATAGTGCGCCCTTGAGTTTAGCATTCCTCTAATAATGAAATTGAAACATGCAATAAAGAGTGGAAGTTAGGCTCATGACACAGAGAGTTAATTTCTGGGCCCAACATTTGCCAGCTCCATTGATTTAACCGGAAGTACATATTTAATATTGACCACAACTTGATTTGAAGATCCTAATCACTTTATCCAATAATCTTCATTCAAGTTTCTTTGGCAGTGTTGATTTTGTTAGGCCATAACCTTACAGAAGCAATGTCCATTTTTCAGTGTTGCCTTATAGTATTATAGTGTACAAGATCAATGGTTTGGACTATACATAGTTGTTCCTGTGGGGACTCTGTAATGCATATACCCTTCTCTAGCTTTTGAAGGAGGTTTTTCTTTTTCTGTTTTGTGTTTCTCTATCCTCTTATATTGTGACCTTATCTTTCATAATAGATATTGATTATCCAGAGATCATCATCAATCCTAACCATCAAAATAATGCAATCCTAATCAGGGTCACTTATCTGGTGGACCATCATCCGGCACCGGCATGGTCTTGGTCTCACGCCCGAATATGTGTGATATTAGTGGGTATGGTTCAATCACAAACAATAATTGACGAAATATAGATCAAAGGATTTGGATCATTTGATCAAGGTGGGGCCAATGACAATGAGCCAGACTTATTGTTCTTCATCAGATCAACAAACTAGATCACTTACAGGTGGCACGTGGACCCTTAGTGTGATGCTTTTTTTAGAGCTGCTACGAAGATCTGCGGGTGTCAGGGATCTTAGTAACAGTCATTCGTGTAGTAAGCGACACATTTAGGGGCCGTTTTTTTTTTTTTTTTAAATTGACAATTTCATTGATACTATGAAGATTACATTGGGGACCAGGGGTCCCTACTTTCATTACATAGAATCAATTAAGGGTGGCTAGGAGCATGCTCCTAGACCAGTAAACAGCCAAAAAATAATCTTCTGGGTCTACCACTACAACGAGTTATACACTTCCAAGCGCTGCACCCTGCCGAATACCTTTTTCACTTCCCTTTCGAATTCTTCATCTACTACCGTTTCATCTACTACATTTAGGGGCTGTCTTCATCTACTACATTTAGGGGTCGTTTGGATACGCGGATTTTAGAATCCAGGATTTCTTCAAAAATGTAGCTAAGTGACAAGAGAAGAAGCAGACCAGCCATTTTTTGACTCGTTTTTTGACTTCTCGCCCTTCTTTCCGTCAACAAGAGAGTGGCAGATCCTCCCATATTTCCAGGTTTTCGAAATCTCAGGATGCGGGAGAGATTTTTAAAACCTGAATTTCTCACTTAAAATCTAAGAAACGTTTTTAGGATAGCACACAATAGTTTGATCTTGAACCCTCTTTTACACTACTTTCATACTAAAAACCTGGATTCTAAATTCCTCGTATCCAAACGGCCCCTAACTGTCTCAAGCATTCCCCGTTTTATTAATAATATCTTCCATCCGTTCCAAAAAAATATTTCAGTAGGCATAACCGGCTATGACTGATAAGAAGAATCTCGGGGTCGTGAAAATGATGTCAAAAGGTTTGATAAAGGAAGAATGATTGAAAGCATTTTTAAGACACAGTAGTAAAGACCAACTTGCTAGAGCGTGTGCTGCTTGGGCAGTTAGTATTCATAACTTAATTATTAAGTATAGAAGAATATTAGATATTGCTTCTCATGGCATCCCTCTTCCCATCAGGTTTGTCGGTCAAGTGGGTTGTCACAAGTTTGTTTCATTTCCATTGGTTCCACCATATTTGGATGATTATGAGCCATTGCTTAAACCTTGTATCACCATGCAACACAATATTACAGATCTTTGTTTTCAACAGTGTGGTGTTATCTTTCATGGAAGTCAATTTTTTTTTTTTTAAAGGTAACAATCATGGAAGTCGAATATCATTCGACAAATTTCCTTCTCTTTTTAACCATGTGTAGCATGAGAGTGTGCTATAAGTGACTATCATCTTTTGGGTCAATGTGAGACTACCAAACCCTTGTATTTTGGAAGTCTTAGCCATTCAATTATAAAATGGGGTTTATTCTGGAAATCTTAGCATGTGACTATCATCTTGTACGTGGGTCAATGTGAGATTACCAAGTTGTGTGAGTCTATTCTGGCCCTTTGGGGAGATGTGATGCTTCAGAGGCAGAAGTGAAGGCTGTATATCATGGTATCTAGAGATTAGGTAGAGAGTGCTTGGATAACACCATTGTGGAGGGTGATTCACTCTATATGATTCGTTACTTGAAAAGGGTGGTGTTGCCTCCTTCGAGATTTTTATCCTTTTTTGATGAAATTGAGCATCTAATCTCGGGTTCGGCTATTGGTGGCTCACAGTTTCTATGGTCCTTATCTCCATGCCCACTTGACACATGTACACACTAACTCAGGAGAATCATGAGAAGGATACATAGGGAAATTATATTAGAGCCAATAACTACCTGATGGATGTGGAGATAAAGAGAGATATAATATGAACGAATCTTAAGGAAGAATGAAAAAATAAATTCCCTATAACCAGTGACTATAAATGGATGAACCAGTGAACTGCATTGGTTGATCTTGAACAAGAATGATGAGAAATGGGACAATGATAGGATTATGAGAAAGTCAAACTAAAATATTCTCATTAATTAATGAAGCTGATAAAAAAAACTCACTAGAAGTGTGATTCCCAGTCCCAGGGGTGTTTCCAGCAACTTTGGTTACAATGGGAAACTAGCAATTGGTTTTGTTACCCATTAATGATAAATGAAAATAACAATAGGAATATCCACTTTTGATACGTCTCGAGAACTAACTAATGTCAAATGTTTGAATTATAGAATGTTCACGGAAATTGAAATCTAGAAGTTCTAAATTCCAAGGTTTTAAATTTCAGTTTCTGTGTCAGTTTCGATCACCACCGAAAACGAAACGTTTCGGTTCCGGGCCGAAATTTCTGTCAAAATCATGTAAAAATATGATTATGATTTTGTTTTTTTTTTATTTTGACCGAAATGTCTAAAATTTCGGTGTAAATTTTGGCAATTTCAGTGGAAATTTTGGCTATTTCGGTGAATATTTCATAAATTTCAGTGGAAATTATAACATTTCGGTGGACTTTTTAAAAATTTGGTGGATCTATTTAAACTTTTGGTAAAAATTTTGTAAAAAAAGGCTAAAAACGAAATTTCAAAATTTCGGTTTCATTTGTTTCGGTTGCGGTCAAAACCGAAATATTTCGGCCAGCCGAAATTTAAAACCATGCTAAATTCCAATGAAGATTTAATTTGGATGTTAGGGGGTATGTGCGACCCAAAGAAGAGAATCCCAGCTGGGGGAAGGTAATCTAGAAGCATAAGTTAAAATGTTGGCATTACAAGAGAAACTTAGCTCCATGGATGCATCACAATGAAAAATATGCCTGTTGGTGGTTGTGTATGCGTGTGTTTGGCGTGGGAGGGAGTGGGTCGGTAGCATAAATGCGAATGGACTGTCATCAAGTCTCAAGGGACCTTCGATGGGTTGTGATCATCTAGGATATTTCTTTCAATGCTCACTGATGGGGTATGAAAAACAACAACTAATTACCTGTCGACACGTGGCCCCAGAAGGGCCCACCACAAATCCAGCATCGGCCCAGGGGCAATCCGATAATTACCTAAGAATAGGTAAACCTAAACCCACAAAAGGGCAGACACCTGTCCTGGAGTAGGTAATCCAACCACCCCAGGTCTCCCTCTATAAAAGGCCTCTCAAGGCTCAGAGCAAACGGTAAGAACTTCTAAGCTACCAATCTTAAATTATTGGCTCTGCACTCCTGCTCATACTGACTTGAGTGTCGAAGGGCCCGTCAGGAGCAACAACTCCGGGTTGGTCTTCTGACCTTGTGTGCTCTTGTGCAGGACTCAGCTCCTTCACTTCGGTTCCTCGGGTCCTCCAGCTCAGCTCTTACGTCACTGCCGTATCTGTTACCGATTTTAGGCATAACAGATTGGCGCCATCCGTGGGACCCCGAACTAAAAGCTGTTCGAATCCCCTATACAAAATGGCAAGGCAGAAGAGTGCTCGGGTACCAACTGCACGAACTACCCTAGCCGTAATACCTCGCAGGACCCGGAGCGAGCAAATCGCCTCGCAGGTGGTGGCTCCCTCTGCTACAGCAGAGCAGAGCCCAGCTCATTCAGAATACCTCAATCCCACGCCCACTCCGGATCAAGTTCAAGCTCTCTTTCAACAGATGACGGCTCTTGTGGATCAATACAAACACCTGATCCAAGCGCCTCCCCAACATCCTCCAGACGCTCCACGGCCTGTACAGGAAAGGTCAAATGCCCACAGGGGAGAGCCAGCGCGCCCCAGTGGAGACCGGGCCCACCACTCCACAAGGCGAGTCTATCACTCCAGAACCAAGCATGCCCATACAGAGCCTCACCACCGTCGGAGGTCGCGGTCCCGCTCCACGCGAAAGTACCGAGCCCAGGAAGATAGCGCACCGCAGGAAAAATCCCGACCTCATCGAAGGAGTTCGGAAAGTCAGTCCGGCTCTGCTACGAGCCCATCGGTGGAGAGAAACAAGTCGTTGGACCGAGCAGACCGGAGAGCTGACCCAATGCTACGGAGAATAGAAGAAATAGATCACCGTATAGAAGAGCTGGCAAAAGATCAGGGCCGGCCCGCTGCGAAGACGTACTCAAGCAGACCTCCGTTCACAGATAATGTTATGAACGCGGCAGCGCTTAGAGGGTTCAAAATGCCGACGGTTCCGCAATACGACGGAACCACCGACCCTATGGACCACCTGGAAACGTTCAGGACTATGATGCTCCTCCACGACGCCTCTGACGGATTCCTCTGCAGAGCATTCCCGACCACACTGACCGGTGCAACCCGGGACTGGTACTCGAGGATCAAGCCGAACTCCATTAGCAACTTTGAGGACTTTGAGGACGACCTGGTCCGCCATTTTATGAGCAGCCGGAGGCCAAGGAAAACAACAGCATCCTTGATGGCCTTGTGGCAGGAGGATAATGAACCTCTGAAAACATTCGTCAGCCGTTTCAACAGAGAGGATCTTCAAGTGCCAAATTTGGATCCATCAGCCGCCATGAATGTGCTCCTCACAGGCGCCAAATCCAACGATTTCTGCCGATCAGTTGCTCGCCAGAACCCGCACTCACTGGCGGATCTGATGGCAGGGGCCGAGAAATATATAGCCCTAGAGGAGACTCTAGCGGCCTTAGACTCAAACCGGAGGAGAACCTCCGAAGAAAAGAATCCTACCAAGCAACGTAGGGATGATAAGGCCCCCAGAAGAGAGAGGTCCCCAAGAGGAGGAAAGAAAACTTTACCCCTCTCAACACCTCCCGGAGATACATACTGGCCGCAATCAGAGGAGAAGAACTCGTAAGGTAGCCGACCAGAATGATCTCCAAGGGGAATAAGAGAGATAAGTCGAAGTATTGTCGGTTCCATAGGGACCACGGGCACGACACAGACGAGTGCTGGCAGCTCAAGGAAGAAATTGAGCTGCTGATTGGTCGGGGATACTTGAAAAAGTATGTCAAAGATGACGGCCACAGAAGAGAGCGCAGGGAGAAGAGTCTCCAGGGCCAGAGCCCCCGACGGTCACAGCCACCCCATGCACGGAATCAATGTCCCCCACCATCCAGTCCACAGCTGGAGGCGCACCGATCCCAGCCCAAGGGGGTCATCAACACAATTATGGGCGGGCGAGCAGCCGGGGGCACATCATCTGCTGCTCGAAAAGCATACACACACCGAGTCAACGCCATGCTCGCATGCAGCAAAAAGATGAAGACGGTGAATGAAATCTCCTTTTCAGATGCGGATCTCGACAACTTGATACTGCCTCACGACGACGCCCTAGTCCTAACAATGCTAGTCGCGAACTAGGAATTGAAGAAAATCTTTGTCGACAACGGGAGTTCGGCCGATATCCTGTACTATCATGCTTTCAAGAAAATAATGATAGGAGACGACCGCTTAAGGCCGGCGAACTCCGATCTGTTCGGTTTCTCAGAGGAGGTAGTGAAAGTGGAAGGACATATTGAACTCCTAGTCCTCGTCGGAGACCCGCCCTGTCAAGCCTTCACGATGGTCAACTTCCTAGTAGTGAGGGACACTTCAGTCTATAACGCTATCTTGGGATGACCCGGCCAGAATCTAATCCGCGCCATCACTTCAGCATATCACCAGAAAATGAAGTTTATAACGCCGAACGGTGTGGGAGAAGTCATGGGAGATCAACCATAGTCCAGGGAGTGCTATGCCATGGCACTCAATGGCAAAAATGCGTTGGAATCGCTGCCGATTGAGCTACTCGATCTGAGAGACGAAGCCCAGGGGACTCAGCCCGTCGAAGACCTCATCTCCATCCCTCTGTGCAAAGGCGATAATGAGAAGGTCGTTCAGATCGGCTCCTCTCTATGCAGTAGCACCCGGCATAGCCTCACCCAGTTTCTTCAAGACAATGCAGACGTCTTTGCATGGGCTCCCGTAGACATGCCCGGCATAGACCCAGAGGTCAGCACGCACAGACTCGGTGTTGATCCGACCTGTAGGACGGTGAAACAGAAAAGAAGACATTTTGCCCAGAAAATGCGGCAGGTGATAAAGGAAGAAGTGGAGAAGCTCTTGAGAGCTGACTTCATTCGGGAAATTCAATATCCGGACTGGCTAGCGAACGTGGTCTTGGTAAAGAAAGCCAATGGGAAGTGGAGGACCTACGTCGATTTCACCCACTTGAACAAAGCTTGTCCCAAGGACAGCTACCCGCTCCCAAAAATCGACCAGCTGATAGATGCCACCGCACGTCACGAACTGCTGAGCTTCATGGACGCCTTCTCCGGATACAATCAAATCAGAATGTATGAATCGGATATACCAAAGATCTCCTTCATAACAGACCAGGGAACATACTATTACCGCGTCATGCCCTTCGGCCTAAAGAATGCCGGGGCCACCTATCAAAGGCTCGTCAATAAGCTCTTCCAGAAACAGATCGGCCGTAACATGGAAGTCTATGTGGATGATATGCTTGTTAAAAGCTAAGTGCGCAAGATCATGTCTCCGACCTGAGAGAAACGTTCCAAGTCCTAAGAGAGCATAACATGAAGCTCAACCCCACCAAGTACACTTTCGACGTCAGCTCGGGAAAGTTCTTGGGGTTTATGGTCAGCCAAAGAGGGATAGAGGCCAATCCAGAGAAGATCCAGGCAATGATGGATCTCACTCCACCGAAACAATCAGAGAAGTACAATGGCTAACCGGGATGGTGGCCGTGCTGGGGCGCTTCATCTCAAAGTCTACAGAGAGATGACTGCCTTTCTTCAACGCCGTCAAAGGGATCAAGACAGCACCTTAGACAGAGGAGTGCCAGATCGTGTTCGAGGAGTTGAAGCAGTACTTGTCCTCCCCACTGCTGTTGACAAAGCCAGAGCCAGGGGAGGAGCTGCTCCTGTACCTGTCCGTAAGCCCCATGGCATTGGCAATCGTGCTAGTTCGAGAAGAGCACAACCAACAGAAACCGATCTACTATGTCAGCAAGGTCCTGTACGATGCTGAGACCAGGTACCAGCGGGTTGAGAAACTGGCTTACGCCCTGATCATGGCGGCCAGAAAACTAAGGCCATATTTTTAAGCCCACACAATAAAGATCCTGACCGATTAGCCGCTCAGGCAAGTTCTCCACAGACCAGACACCTCGGGGCGTCTTGTGAAATGGGCTGTGGAGCTAAGCAAATTTGATATCCAGTACCTGCCTAGGCCAGCCATAAAAGCTCAAGTGCTGGCAGACTTCGTGGTTGAATGCACCATCCCCCAGCAGAGCACCGAATCTGAAACTGTCCAAACCCCAGTTGTGGAGAAGGTAACTACAGCTGGGGAACGAACAGAAGCCGAGATTGAACCAGTAAGAACAGAAATTGTCCCCGTACCGGCAGACCAGGATCCATCGAATCACTCTGGTAAGTGTACGTGGACGGATCTTCGAACAAGGGTGGCTGTGGATTCGGTTTGATTCTCACCGGGCCTGACAACTTCGCTCTGGATTACGCCCTAAGGTTCGGATTCCGTGCGTCCAACAATGAGGCAGAATATGAGGCCCTCCTCACCGGAATGAACCTAGCAGTCCAGACCAGCGCCCAAAGACTGAAGGCGTACTGTGACTCCCAACTGGTTGCAAACCAGATCCAAGGAGTCTAAGAAGCCAGCGACGAGCGAATGATTAAATATCACTCCAAGGTCCACCAGTTGGCTAGTAAGTTCAAAGATTTCGAGGTCGTCAGGATCCCTAGAACGGAAAATGCAAAGGCGGATGTGCTATCTAAGCTGGCAGCATCCGGTTACACCACTCTCGGAAGTATATGTATGGAATTTCTGCAGAAATCTAGTATCAAGAATGAGGCCGTCGAGGTAATGCAGGTCGAGCGCAAGCCGTGCTGGATGGACGAAATCATCGAGTACCTACGTAGCGGGAAGCTTCCCGAAGCGAAGAAGGAAGCCCGCAAAGTGGTACAGAGAGCAGCCCGATTTTCCCTCGATGGTGAGAGCATATACAAAAGGTCGTACACCCTCCCATACCTAAAGTGCCTCCGGCCAGGCAACGCCGCATACGCCCTACAAGAGACGCACGAAGGGATTTGTGGGGAACACCTAGGGGGCAAGGCCCTCGCAATCAAAGTGCTGCTGAGAGGCCTGTACTAGCCAACCTTAAGGCAAGACGCTCTGGACCTGGTCAAGAACTGCGAGAGATGCCAAAAGTTCTCTCCCACCATCCACCAACCTGCTGTATCCATGGCCCCGATCATCAGCCCACTCTCTTTCACAGTATGGGGGATGGACATCTTGGGCCCCTTTCCACCAGCCTCCGGAAGACGCGAGTTCGTCGTAGTGGCCATTGACTATTTTACCAAGTGGGTGGAGGCCGAACCTCTAGCTCAGATCACAGAGCAAAACGTACAGACCTTCTTCTAGAAGTCGGTCGTTTGCAGATCCGGGATACCCCGCATCTTGATAGCGGACAACGGCAGACAGTTCGATTGCCGAAACTTTCAAAAATTCTGCTCTGACTTGAAAATCGAACAGAGATTTACTTCGGTGGCGCACCCTCAGACGAATGGGTAGACAGAAGTAATGAACAGAATCCTGCTTCAGGGGATCAAAAAGAGGCTGGACGAAAAGGCTGGCCGATGGGCAGATGAACTTTATCATGTCCTATGGGCGTATCGTACCACCCCGCGCACATCAACGGGTGAATCACCATTTAACTTGTCCTTTTGGACGGAGGCCATAATACCCGTCAATGTGGGCGCCCCGTCTCCCAGAGTCACCAACTTCAATGAACAACTCAATGGAGATGGGCTCCGCGCAAATCTCGACTTACTAGAAGAACCCCGGGAAAAGTCCCGAATCAAGGTCGCCGCCTACAAGCAGAAAGTGTCCAACTATCATGATTTGAAGATACGCCCCAAAGAATTTCGAGCAGGGGATCTAGTCCTGAGGAAAGCTGCTATCTCCCAACCGAAGAAGGTCGGAAAACTCTCCCCGACCTGGGAGGGGCCGTACCGAGTGAGAGAGGTGATTCGCCTGGGGAGTTATAAGCTGGAAACGCTTGGGGATCACCTGCTACCCCATGCCTAGAATTCAAAGAACCTCCGAAAATACTATCAATAGATAGCCACTTGGCATAAAAGCGAATGCCGTTGTAAGCGCTCGAATATGAATGATAAAGAGGATACTGTTTCTTTGTAAATCTCCGAGCAAACCATCTTAGAAACCCAGTTCACTAAAACTTGGGTACTCGCTGCTTGGTTAGCCCCAACCCGCCTCCACGAAGACCAGTTGCGCACTCCTGGTCAGGAACGGGCCCGGACAGAAAAACCAAACCTACTTAGAAACCCAATTCACTAAAACTTGGGTACTCGCTGCTTGGTTCGCCCCAGCCCGCCTCCACGAAGACCAGGAGCGCACTCCTGGTCAGGAACGGGCCCGGACAGAAAAACCAAACCTACTTGGAAACCCAGTTCACTAAAACTTGGGTACTCGCTGGTTGGTTCGCCCCAACCCGCCTCCACGAAGACTGGGAGCACACTCTTGGTCAGGAACGAGCCCGGACAGAAAAACCAAACCTACTTGGAAACCCAGTTCACTAAAACTTAGATACTCGCTGCTTGGTTCGCCCTAGCCAGCCTCCACGAAGACCGGGAGCGCACTCCTAGTCAGGAACGGACCCGGACAGAAAAACCAAACCTACTTGGAAACCCAGTTCACTAAAAATTAGGTACTCACTGCTTGGTTCGCCCTAGCCCCCCCTCCACGAAGACCGGGAGCGCACTCCTGGTCAAGAATGGGCCCGGACAGAAAAACCAAACCTACTTGGAAACCCAGTTCACTAAAACATGGGTACTCACTGCTTGATTCGCCCTAGCCCGCCTCCAAGAAGACCGGGAGCGCACTCCTTGTCAGGAACGGGCCCGGACAGAAAAACCAAACCTACTTGGAAACCCAGTTCACTAAAACTTGGGTATCTCTATATGAGACAATGCTTGTCTCTGAGACACAAATGACGCAAACATCTGATGAGACTGGGCAAGTATTCTATATACAAAGGAGGGGTATGCTACTTGGACTGAGCAAGTCCCCTAAGGATGGGCTTGGGCTAGCGCCTTCATCGCCCATATGCTAGAAAAGATGTCTAAGCTACTGGACAAGATAACCCCCTAAAATGAAGGATAAGACCCTAGAAAACAATCCTATGGATATGAAAAATATGACCTTAAGGAGGAGATCCATAAACCTGTAAAAATCGTAAGACACGAAGGGATAAGGTTGGCTCAGGAGACATAATGTCATCTTCAAACCTGAGAGGAAATTCTTGTAAATCGATAGAAAGATCAAATGCCGGAGAAACTCTGACTCTAGTGAAAATTTTGATAACAAGAAAAAAGCTCAAGGAATCTCATATGAAACCCGAATACTTATACAAAGCCTGGAAGAGAAGCAGAGAAAAATAGAAAGGGGCTATAATGGACACTATCATATGGTCACACCAACATGAACTTCTAATACGGGAATATAAGGTCATAGATGGCACCTTTATAATATTGCAAATGTCAGACTTTTGAAGAAGAATGCACTACCCACATATCCTTACACTAGCACCAACTGCCCTTGCCTTTAATTATTAAAGAGAGTGCTCAAAGTTCTCATAACCTCTAAATGAAAATCTCAAGTTATCCAATTAAAGGAAGAAAAGATAAACTAGAACCCATAGCAATTTCGGAATGAATATGGGAACCACCCAACTAGAAGAAGCATGCCAAAATCAATACCTGTACTAATACACCTTGTCGATGGTATTAACATAGATATTATATTCTAACAACACAATCCCCTACTCTTCTCCAGTTGTAAAGAAAAGCAAGGTCATCAAAATTATCATAATTTTCAAATGACTATGAACTGAGTCAAATAGTAACTATGGTTCGGACATGACAGTGAAGTAATGCCATTACCTAAATGTTGTAGAACATTTATCAATCTCTTTCAATTACTTCATGGTAGTGATACCGCCACAACCATATTCACACAACTATAATAACCCAAATTGTCTCTCTGCATTGCAGAGACTAATCATGATCCTCAGAAATAACTACAGAGCAGTAAAGAAGGAAAATCGAATCAAGCTTGTGCATCAGATAGGCATGATTGTAATGACATCCCTCCCCAAATTGTTTCAACTATTTCCAATTAGAATTGAAAATTTTTGGATCGAGAACATGATCCAATTCCCAGGTCTTATGTAAGTAGCTACAGATTTAATAAAATGGGAAACCCTTGGCAGCTAACTAACAAAAAGATACCACCTTAAACATGATCAATCAAATGACTTAGCTTTCTCAAAAAAATTTGAACAACAGAGGGGAAAGATATTACCTGAAATTGGAACGTAAACGAATCGGATCGCGAATTTTGAACTGCTCAATGGTCAGAACTCGGGTCTTATGCTGATGAAGGTGATGATGATCGGATTCCGACAATCTTGCCGGAAAAGGCAATTGGAGTCTTCTTCTCACACTCTCTGATTTTTCTTCCTTTAAGAAAATCTTAAAATCAGCTCTATTCTCCCTCTTTATCTCAACACTCTCTCTACAATTTTGCGCTCATAGGTGATGACAAAATGGCGGATGACCAGTGGTAGGAGTCGGAGGAAATGGTAAACTCCGAGGTGGGTTTCAAGGATAACGATTTATTAATCTAAGCATTGATGGAGATAAAAGACAACGATCGCATAGAGGATCAGCTTGCAAGGGTAGAAGAACATGGCCGGAGCTTTTGATATTCTCAAATTATTCTTTCCTTCACCTTTTGCAGATCTTAGCTCGGAGAAGAAGCTTAGGGTTTTGAGAGATAAATGATGGATCAGATTCATGGTTATCGGTGGTGGGGATGGGCTAAATCCGGTCGGAGGTTGAAGTAGGTTTGGAGAAAGGGGGAAATGGTGAAAATGATGGGAGTGGTGTTTAGAGGTTGAAGATGGTGGTCAGAATTTGGGTGGGCTTCTCGGAGAAGATGAGATATGGGTTGGGGATAATGGGATTTGGAGATGGGTTTGGAGGTTGATGGAATGGAAATGGGTTTGAGGGTAGGGACGGTCGATGGGATGGAGATGGGGAAAAATAAAATGGGTTTCACAGATGGAGAAGATGATGGTGGTGGTTAAGGAAGGTTGCCGGCCGGGTTTAATGGTGGATGGTCGGATTCCGGCGAGAATCCGACCGTAGAAGAAGGGGGTAGTGCGGCTGAGATGGGCGGAGGTGACAGAGGTGGCCGGCCGGAGATGGTGTGCGAGAAGAAGATCCCCAAAATTCCTTTCTCCCTCTCTGGTTTTTGCTTCATGAGAAAATTCCAGATCTCTCTGCAAATGGGTTTTTCTTCTCCTCCCTCTGCTCTCTTTTTTTTTTGAAAAATCAAGAAAAACCCTCTCTTATTTCCGAAAATCTCAGATCCAGATCTGAGATTTTCTCTCAAAACCTCCTTTTTCTTCTTCCCTCAGACGAAAAAAAATGAAAATTTCTCTTTGATTTCTTCGTTTGGGCTTTAATATCAAAAAATGGTTACTGATATTAGCACTACTCACCGTGATAGGCGCACAAAATTTATTGAGCGCGCGAACTTGGCTCGGCTTCGAATAGGCTGATTCAACCTCCTTCTTCCTTTATACAAACATGATATAATCGCCTCCTTCTCTTGCGTACAACCCCCTTTTCAGATGTTTCACCCCCCTTCTGGCGCGCATTGCGCTCACTCTCTTGCCTCGTTTACTAAGCAAACATGCTCGGATTTCAATGAAATTTCACGGGGATCTTAGGGAGACCTTAAGCTACCCTAGGGTTCAATTTGAGACCCTAGCTCACTGATTTGACAAGCTTTCGATCAAACAAATTTAATAAGGGAGCGGTCAAAATGGGGTGTCTACAGATGCCCCTCTTTGGCAGAGCGCGTGCAACACGCGAATGCCGAAGTTGAACAGACAACACATTTTGATCGACCCGAAAACAAAGTAAAGCAAATTTTTGAGTTTTTGGTTCTAAGAACGACATTCACAGGGGAAAGACTCTACCAACTAAAGAGAAATAGCCTCTCACCGACTCTTAACTCGGCAACTAAGACACCTCAAAGAGATAGCCTCTCTCTAATACTCATGACTCAACTATCTAAACTAGTTAACAAAGATGAACGAACGATTATAAAACACAAACACATATTTTTTTTTTATCAGGCAAAGCCAAAGTAAACATGACAATTGCTCAAAGAGCACGTACCAAAAAAAATCACTTCAATCACTCAAAGAGTTTTCATTTTTTTATTTTTTTAGAAACCACAATGCAACTTGTCTAAGACAAGCATAAATCCAAACACTCAGTTTTCTTTTTTTTAGAAACCACAATGCAACTTGTCTAAGACAAGCATAAATCCAAACACTCAAAGAGTTTTCATTTTTTTAGAAACCACAATGCAACTCGTCTAAGACAAACATGAATCCAAACACTCAAAGAGTTTTTCCTTTTTAGAAATCTGCAAAACAATCCAAAGACCACTGTATTGAAATTCGTCCAAAAAAAATTCAAAACCAAACACTCAAAGAACCTCTTTTTTTTATATCATGCGGATCAGTCTAAAACTTGACCAATTATTAGGGTACTCGAATATTTGAGCTAAACTCAAACATCTAATACCGAGGTGAAACTAAGTCTCAAGCCTGACGATAGATATACAGATCATTGCTGAAAATACATCTGTTTAACTATCCGAGTAACTCTGACTCCTCTCTTTCAAGGTAGCGAATCACTCCGGATCATGCGGTTCTGTTAAACAGTTCCACATAAACCCAAATTCGTATGTCCTACTAAACAGTCCCATACAAACCTCTTCGCAGATATGCATGACTCCTAACTCGTTAGGAAGCTGCACATTGCGGCACGATGATTAGGTAAGTCACTACTTGATATTACAATAATAATCATCAGGGTACTAAATACCCGGGAGAAAGAAGGAAAGACCAATCTGCGTAACGCTGGATCGGGAATATTTTCCCTATTAAAACCTTTCAAAAACACCAAACCGTGTAACACATGTTCGGTAATTTCCATTTCTGTTAAAAATCTTTCAAAAAGACCAAACCGTGTAACACAGGTTCGGTAATTTCTATCTCCGTTAAAATCTTTCAAAAAGACCAAACCGTGTAACACATGTTTGGTAATTTCCATTTATGTTAAAATCTTTCAAAAAGACCAAACCGTGTAACACAGGTTCGGTAATTTCCAATTCTGTTAAAATCTTTCAAAAAGTCCAAACCGAGTAACACAGGTTCGGTAATTTTCAATTCTGTTAAAAAGAATTTTTAAAAGGATCAAACCGTGTAACACAGGTTCGGTAATTTCCATTTCTGTTAAAATCTTTCAAAAGGACCAAACCGTGTAACACAAGTTTGGTAATTTCTATCTCTGTTAAAATCTTTCAAAAAGACCAAATTGTGTTACACAAGTTCGGTAATTTATCTCTATTAAAATCTTTCAAAAAGACCAAACCGTGTTACACAAGTTTGGCAATTTCTATCTCTGTTAAAATCTTTCGAAATGACCAAACCGTGTAACACAAGTTTGGTAATTTATCTCGTCGATCAGTCTAAAACTTACTCGACCAATTATTAGGGTACTCGAATATTTGAGCTAAACTCAAACTTCTAATACCGAGGCGAAACTAAGTCTCAAGCCAAGCGATAGATATACAGATCATTGCTGAAAATAAATCTGTTTAACTATCCGAGTAACTCTGACTCCTCTCTTTCAAGGTAGCGAATCACTCCGGATCATGCGGTTTTGTTAAACAGTTCCACATAAACCCAAATTCGTATGTCCTGCTAAACAGTCCCATACAAACCTCTTTGCAGATACGCATGACTCCTAAACGTTAGGAAGCTGCACATTGCGGAATGATGATTAGGTAAGTCACTACTTGACATTACATTACTAATCATCTGGGTACTAAATACCCGGGAAAACGAAGAAAAGACCAATCCGTGCAACACAGGATCGAAAATATTTTCCGCATTAAAACCTTCCAAAAAGACCAAACCGTGTAACACAGGTTCGGTAATTTTCATCTCTTAAAAACACTCAAAGAGTTTTTGTCATTGAATTAAAACTTTGTCAAAGCAAACAAAAACCAAACACTCAAAGAGTACAAATCAAATAAGTACACACTAATCACTCAAAGAGCTTTTTTTTTATAGCTGCATTAAAAAAATTTGTCAAAACAAGTGTAAACCAAAGGTTTTTTTTTTTTAATGATGGAAGAAAAGATCAAACCGCGTAACACAGAATATAGTAATTTCTTCCTTTATTGAAAACTTTCTAAAACCATGGAAGAAAAACCAAACCGTGGAACACGGAACCATCAATTTCTATCCTTATTAAAAACCTTCAAAAGGAATGAAGAATTTACCATCTTTAATCGATTTCACTACTGGGTCAGTCATCTCTTACCGAGAATAACTACGAGCGCATGATCTTTGTTGAAAGCAAAACTTAAGTAGATTGATGAGATTTTCAGGCACTGACTCTCTTTAACAGGTGAAAAGCATTCTGATGAGGTTTGAATGATACAGGAGTAGATTCTATATTCCACTGGGAGTTGAAGTTTCTGAAACTGACTCCAAAAGAAACAATTTGATCAAGGAATTCAACTCAAAGAGTATGCTCAAGCTTCTCTGGTTTCTATTTGCTAAGAATAGATATCCCAGTCATCATTGTGTAATATCTTTTATGACGCAAGTCATAAAAGATGCCCCTAGTATAATGTGCTTCCATGATAAGGTCTTAAGAAAGTAGAACCAAGGTAAGTAGGAAAAATTTGAGTGTGCATGGGTTCTTTCTTTGGTATAGTGGTAAGACCATCTCCACAAAGGCTGAACGTAAGAATTCTTCATTTTGCTCAGTGCTTGAGGCTTTAATGTTTCATGCAGGTCTGAATAACAAATCTCTTGCCCTTCTTTGGTTCTTAAACCAGGATCTACTCTAGATTTTTCTTTACATTTTGGAAGGTGTACACCCATTCTCTCCAGTGCCAAACACTTTTGATTCTAAAAGAAAATAATGATAAACAAGGAACAGACTCCTGAGGACTCTTTCAAAGAAGATACAGATTATTCAAGGGACCTGACTCACTTTCGATTCACCCTTAGATAAAATGTATTATTTTGCTATGGTAAGGTTAGCCACTCTTAGAGTAGTCTCAAAAACCAAGTCAAGAGGCTCTAATTTCCTCCATCGAGATTTCCGTCATGGTTATTACCCCCTTCGGATTGCTCGATTTTAATGCCCCTAGTTTAAAAAGGTGTCAAAGTAAGTCTCGCTGACACTATTCGGATTCCAGGATCCTGCCCTGCGTAGAGGTTGCTTCTCCGTCTCCTTGATTTCTCTTTTCGGAAGAAGTCAAAACTAATGTCTTCCAAGTTTTCAGTCTAAAAGACCACTTATCTCAACTTTTGCTTTCCAAGCTTTCAGTCTGAAAGACTACTTATCTCAACTTTTGGTTGCACTACTTGCACTCAAACTTTGGAATTTTTCGCTACTGAGGAACTCCTTCTGCTTCTATTCAATTCAACTTGCCATGGGAAGTCTTTGCCTCTTACTAGATTGTCTCTTCAAGTTTTCAATCCAGCAGACCACTACACTTACTTTCTGATAAGTCAATTCCTTTGCTTGTTGACTTAGCAAGAAAAAGGACTTTCACCTTTCTCTAGGCCGCCCTTCCGGGTTTTCAACCTAGCGGGTCTTCAGACTCTCATTCTTTCCTTTTTGTTTTTTCTTTTCATTCGCCTCGAACCTTTGCTTGTTTCACCAGAAGGACTTTCTAGGTGGACTTGGGTTCAAAAGGGTTGAATACCTAAGGTTCTAAGGATTTGGACCGAATCTGGTTTAGCCAAACTACCTACGTACCCCAAAAATGGAGGATCAGATCCGCGTAGTTCGCTTTGGAGTTTTTCAAAGAATGGTTTAGCATTTAGCTTCAAAATTTTGAAAGGGATTTTATCCCAAGGTTTGACCGAACTTGAATTAATCAAGTTGCCTACGTACCCCTTAAGAAATGGGGATCAGGTCCGACGTAGTTCAGGTGCATAAATGCCCCGGGTTTATAATGTGTTTGAAAAGAAGTATTGGCTTTAAATTGTTGGCCCAAAGGGTTCTCAAAAGGATTTTAAAACGTTAGGATTTTGGCTATTAAGGCTCAAACGTCCAATGATGGCCTCTTGATGTATTTGATGTACAAGCTCTTTTGCTTAAGGTTCAAAGACTTAAAAAAAAAAAAATTATAGGAGTCTGACGGCATGCCAGGCAAAACTTCAACCACTGTGCTCCGCTCCCATCTCAAAGATCTTGGATTTATGCTCAAGATTCCACAACTCCTTGTCTGAAAATCTTTTCTCAGTATCTCATCAGCTCCACAGGATGTCTGATGCTTATCTCTTTAAACTTTTACTCTTCAACTGGATGTCTAAAGCAGATGAAGTCTTGCTTTGCTCAACGACAGGGCATTCCCCTGGTTTATCCTTATAGGATCAAGCAAGACTACCTCAAACCCCTATAAACAGGTTTATCAATTCTTTGCGCTCCTCGGGAGATAAATTTTTGCCACTCCATCTTTCTCGAGTTTCGGATTTCGATACCACTATCAATGGCGCTTTGATTTCTTCTTTAAGTGGCTATGCTCGACGCTCTTCCTCCCGTTTGACCATCTTTCAGATCTCGAGGTGAATTTCGTCTGCATTCTCATCCGAGAAGGGGGTCTTTAGTTGTTTAAACATTAGATCTAAGAGTGAATCATAGAGTATCAAAGATACGAAATCAACCATTTTATTGAATTGAAGACTGTAAGTACATTGATGATTTTTGACACACCTCAATGGGCTCTTCATCAGTTCTGATAGAAAACAGAACGCTGACTCTATATAAGAAAGACTGACAGATATGACACTTCTCTCTTCTTTCTTTTTTTAACATCTACATAACTGAACTTTCTCAACTCAGAGAAAAGAAAGTTGATGTACACTCAATGAAAAACAAATCTAAAAACACAAGACACTTCTTCAAAAGTAGTGAACTGACACTAAAAGTTTATAGATGATACACCTTTCTTCATGATAATGATAACTATAAAGTTCAATCCCGGGGTAAGAATCCCAGAAAAGGCAATTCCACAAAGCCTAGGTTAAATGGGGCAACAAAAGGCTTATGTTGACAATGTGGGAGAAGTAATAGACTGCCTGGATCAAATGATTTTGGATATGGTCAGTCTTTTGAAAGAATGGTCTTTTGCTAAACACAGATTGTTGACTTGAAAGCACATACACTAGATCAATAGTCATGAGATAAAGATTCTGAACAGATAGAGAAAAGAGTAATCTTGAAACACACCAAAGGGTATTTTATTCTGAAAATCAAAGAAATACTGTCTATGAAGGTTAAAGAAAAATAGACAGTGATAATATGACTTACATCAACAGGGTCTCAATGAATTCTCAATCCACTCTTTTAAGTCTCATTTGAGTATAACTGCTCTTCTTTTGGGAATGAAAGAGTATGAATGATAAACACCCATAATCTAAATAGGTTTCAATCTCAACAATGATCATGCACTCAAAGAATACAGGTAAGATCAAATTTTTCCATTAATGATTTCGATATGATCCAAGGGTAAAAGATATATGATAGGTAAACTCGGATCAATGAAAAATCAATGGCTCAGATAATAAAACATGGCCATAAGAATGACAAAAGTAGGGTCAAAAACTAGATCTAAAATCTGAATGATGGATATCAACAACTGTACGATCAATATGATCAAAAATGATAGATCACGGTCATAGGGACAGCGAATGAGCTATCGACCAGATCTCAAGATAAAACAGGTAAGGATCTAATCCTACTGAGCAATGTATACATAAGATGAATTTATGATACAACAAAAAGGTGAATACATAATCACAAGGTAACAATTAAATTGTGACCACGAGAACGACCCGTACAAGCCACTAACCCAGTAAGACTGAAAGTATACAAATACAACTTATTCAATCATAAGCTCTCACTAAAAGTGGGCTCCAAGCTAATCCAGACTATACATGGAAATCAAGACTAGGTAAACTGATTCCAAAGGATAGCAATCTTGCTCAACATGTGTTGCGAAAAATTCGGCAGCACAACGGCTATACGAGGAAGTCAAGGCAAACTCATGGTTTAACTAACTCTAAAGGATAGCGGTTATGCTCAAAATATTCTGCGAAAAATTCGACAGCATAACGACTAGACAAGAAAGTCAAGGTAAGGTAAACTCATGGTTTAACTAACTCTAAAGGATAGCGGTCATGCTCCAAATATTTTGGACAAAATCCGGCAGCCTGACGACGCTATAAAGGGATCCCCATAGCTTAACCAAAGGTATATGAAAAATGGTTACCAGAAAAAGGTAATCAACTGATGGACTGACCAATGGTGAAAATATACTACAACGGGTCAAACCCTATAATCAACAGATCAAGGACTAAACTTGGCCAAGGTAATGGCGATCAAAAGCCACTGACTAGATCTAGATCTGAATAACGAAGGGATATAACTGATTGAAATGAATAAGGAATTTTCTAACTAAGAGGAGAACCCTAATATACATAATCAGTATATATAAGTATATACACATACACACAAATCCTAACCAGGGGCACCAGCCCTAATTCTAATCTAGCTGAGTCAAGAAAATCTCGACTCAAGACAGACTGATAAGTGTACTAGGACAGTGCTGTAGCCATGTAAAATGAGCTACCCTAGTCTACAAATGGGACAAAGCTCCTAACTCTAGGCTCCACATGTGTGAGCAACACATGTTCGACCCTACATGAATGTAATATACTTATATAAACACGGGTACTTCCTAGTTGGATTTCACTAGGTCAGTAAGTATATACATAATATATAAAAACAAAGTAGGGCTCCGGACTCAATCTAATGGGTACTATGCGTATGAAACATACTTAACATGTATAACACAAGTACACCTAGTGTTATACATAGTATGCTTCATTGCTCATCGGCTGCTGTAAACACAAGTACACCTAGTGTTTACGGCTGCAGCACCGGCGCATAGCTTGGAAATAGATTCAACAGTACCATCAGGGTAAAGACATCCCAGTCGGGCACGCATTGAATCTATCCCGTGGAGCAAATAATAAAAAACAAGAAAAATAATGAAACAAATAACAAATATGATAATGCATGATGTGTAGTGCGTGAATCCCTTGTTTTAATTACGCACCTATCTGGTGCCCCTGGATTCTAATGATAAAGTCCCCATTTAAAATGATTTAATCCCAAATTTCTACAAAGTTAGTAAAAATGGCATTTTTATAGAGTTAGGCAATGTTTCAAAAAATCCCTAGTAGAGTCGCCAGCCTGTGGACCCCGATCCGAGGACGAGTGAGGGAACGGGTCCCTAACACCCTCTCTGGATCATCCACGTGTGAAGGAGAGCTCTACCAAGGAACTCTCAAAACGGGTGCCACCCTCATAGCATAGCACCAGTGGCGATATGAAAAGAAAGCGATATGTCTCGATCCGGAGCCAAGGCTCGAAACCAAGACATACCTGAAATAAACTCAGAGTCGCCATCCATGGATATGCCATGGAACCCTAAAATCAAATCCTCTGTGCAATGGATAACCAGAAATATATATGGGTTCGTGCCTGGTTACGAATGGGGAAGGTCAGAGAGCACCCCCAATTCGTCCGAGTGCAAGCACTTGGTCTCTTATGCCATTTTTAGTAACTCCAAAGAAGTTTGGGTAAAAATCATGTGAAATGGGAACAATCATCAGGAGTCGTCTACCTGAGCATGCATTTCCTGAGGATAAAGATAATAAGCACACATAAAATAAAATAAAAGATGTGTCACCTAAGCATAGCTAGGTTATGAGTGACATGCCTAATGGGTGTCTAAGTTCTGATGTGCAAACACATGCAAGCTATAGCTAAAGGTATAGGATCAGTACAAAAAAGTAAGAAAACATATCAAATCATACAATAACTACACAACAAATCCTAAGACTCTAAATTATTAGCCCGAGTCCTCGGATGGTCTGGTATTCATCCAAAGAAGCCTACGTATCCCCGCCTCCACGAGAATCAAGGCAACGTAGTTCTTCGCGTCTATTCTAAGCTAGGATGCCTAAGACACCTAGACCTCTATCCTAGACTCGATCTAAAGATCGGACTAGTTATTAAAATTTCTTGTACGATTATTTAAATTCTAATGAATTGTGGATTTTAGGACACCCTATATGCCCTAACTAAATGCAGATTAGCCCTAAGCTAATGCAGGTTTTTCCTTCAACCTGTGTGTAACTAGGCTATGCTTCCTAAGAAAAACAAAGGATGGACTAACGTATCCTACTCTAGTCATCACTCGGCGATGTGGATCGCTGACTGATCGGACGGAGGCACTCCTATAACTCTAGGACAAACCCCTAACTCTAAAACAATCACAAACAAGCACACGGCAAAACAAAGATCAAAACCTAACTCTAAACTCTCTATCTAGGACAAAGTCCTATCTCTAAAGGAAGATCTTTTCGAAATCAAATGTTGTTTATTCAAAAAGGTTTAAAACGCTATTTACAAAAGTTTGGCTGGACTTGGGATATAAATCTCAAGCTGCACTACGTACCTCGGAAGAGGATCAAGCCAACGTAGTTCGAAACGAACTCTCGTAATACTACATAACAATCCAAAAGATTTAAGGTTTTTAATGTTTTTCAAATGTTTTTGACATTTTTAAAGTTTTCAAATGTTTTTGGATTTTAAAAAAACTTTTCCAATGTTTTTGAAGTTTTAAAGAGTTTTTACCCTTTTGGTCAAAGACCTAAGGGAATATACAAAGCAAAACCCTAGGGCCAAACCCTAGGGCAAATAGGGTAAACCCCTAAACAAGGCAAACTAACACCAAAGACGAAGGAATGATCTAAGATCACAAATAAGAAAAGCTCTAATGAGACTGTGTTAGTCTCTAACAAAGAAGAACGACGACAACACTAAGGAGAAATTCCCAACTAATAACACTATCAAAAGCGAAGATAAATTAGTCAAAGACTCTCTAATAATACCAACAAAAGAACGAATGAGTCAAAGACTCTCTAATAATACTCCTAAAAGGACAAATGAGCGAGAGACTCTCTAATAACACTATCTAAAATGCGAATGAGTAAAAGACTCTCTAAAAACATCCAAAAGAACAAAGGAGTCAAAGACTCGCTCTAGAAGGAGGGGGAGACTCTAACATGAGGCTGGATAAGCCTCCTAAAGAAGAAACTCTCTATATGAGACAATGCTTGTCTCTGAGACACAAATGACGCAAACATCTGATGAGACTGGGCAAGTATTCTATATACAAAGGAGGGGTATGCTACTTGGACTGAGCAAGTCCCCTAAGGATGGGCTTGGGCTAGCGCCTTCATCGCCCATATGCTAGAAAAGATGTCTAAGCTACTGGACAAGATAACCCCCTAAAATGAAGGATAAGACCCTAGAAAACAATCCTATGGATATGAAAAATATGACCTTAAGGAGGAGATCCATAAACCTGTAAAAATCGTAAGACACGAAGGGATAAGGTTGGCTCAGGAGACATAATGTCATCTTCAAACCTGAGAGGAAATTCTTGTAAATCGATAGAAAGATCAAATGCCGGAGAAACTCTGACTCTAGTGAAAATTTTGATAACAAGAAAAAAGCTCAAGGAATCTCATATGAAACCCGAATACTTATACAAAGCCTGGAAGAGAAGCAGAGAAAAATAGAAAGGGGCTATAATGGACACTATCATATGGTCACACCAACATGAACTTCTAATACGGGAATATAAGGTCATAGATGGCACCTTTATAATATTGCAAATGTCAGACTTTTGAAGAAGAATGCACTACCCACATATCCTTACACTAGCACCAACTGCCCTTGCCTTTAATTATTAAAAAGAGTGCTCAAAGTTCTCATAACCTCTAAATGAAAATCTCAAGTTATCCAATTAAAGGAAGAAAAGATAAACTAGAACCCATAGCAATTTCGGAATGAATATGGGAACCACCCAACTAGAAGAAGCATGCCAAAATCAATACCTGTACTAATACACCTTGTCGATGGTATTAACATAGATATTATATTCTAACAACACAATCCCCTACTCTTCTCCAGTTGTAAAGAAAAGCAAGGTCATCAAAATTATCATAATTTTCAAATGACTATGAACTGAGTCAAATAGTAACTATGGTTCGGACATGACAGTGAAGTAATGCCATTACCTAAATGTTGTAGAACATTTATCAATCTCTTTCAATTACTTCATGGTAGTGATACCGCCACAACCATATTCACACAACTATAATAACCCAAATTGTCTCTCTGCATTGCAGAGACTAATCATGATCCTCAGAAATAACTACAGAGCAGTAAAGAAGGAAAATCGAATCAAGCTTGTGCATCAGATAGGCATGATTGTAATGACATCCCTCCCCAAATTGTTTCAACTATTTCCAATTAGAATTGAAAATTTTTGGATCGAGAACATGATCCAATTCCCAGGTCTTATGTAAGTAGCTACAGATTTAATAAAATGGGAAACCCTTGGCAGCTAACTAACAAAAAGATACCACCTTAAACATGATCAATCAAATGACTTAGCTTTCTCAAAAAAATTTGAACAACAGAGGGGAAAGATATTACCTGAAATTGGAACGTAAACGAATCGGATCGCGAATTTTGAACTGCTCAATGGTCAGAACTCGGGTCTTATGCTGATGAAGGTGATGATGATCGGATTCCGACAATCTTGCCGGAAAAGGCAATTGGAGTCTTCTTCTCACACTCTCTGATTTTTCTTCCTTTAAGAAAATCTTAAAATCAGCTCTATTCTCCCTCTTCATCTCAACACTCTCTCTACAATTTTGCGCTCAGAGGTGATGACAAAATGACGGATGACCAGTGGTAGGTGTCGGAGGAAATGGTAAACTTCGAGGTGGGTTTCAAGGATAAGGATTTATTAATCTAAGCATTGATGGAGATAAAAGGCAACGATCGCATAGAGGATCAGCTTGCAAGGGTAGAAGAACATGGCCGGAGCTTTTGATATTCTCAAATTATTCTTTCCTTCACCTTTTGCAGATCTTAGCTCGGAGAAGAAGCTTAGGTGTAGATCTATAGATTTGAGGCTATAGAAATAACAGATAGAAATCTTAGGGTTTTGAGAGATAAATGATGGATCAGATTCATGGTTATCGGTGGTGGGGATGGGCTAAATCCGGTCAGAGGTTGAAGTGGGTTTGGAAAAAGGGGGAAATGGTGAAAATGATGGGAGTGGTGTTTAGAGGTTGAAGATGGTGGTCGGAATTTGGGTGGGCTTCTCGGAGAAGATGAGATATGGGTTGGGGATAATGGGATTTGGAGATGGGTTTGGAGGTTGATGGAATGGAAATGGGTTTGAGGGTAGGGACGGTCGATGGGATGGAGATGGGGAAAAAATTAAATGGGTTTCACAGATGGAGAAGATGATGGTGGTGGTTAAGGAAGGTTGCCGGCCGGGTTTAATGGTGGATGGTCGGATTCCGGCGAGAATCCGACTGTAGAAGAAGGGGGTGGTGCGGCTGAGATTAGACCTGGCAAAAGTGACCCGTGCCCGCGGGTTGACCCGGCCCACCCGCAAATTTGCGGGCACGGGTCTAAGTTTTCGTGGCCCGTGAAAAATCAACCCGAGAGTGACCCAACCCGCAAAAACACGGGTCGGGTCGGGTCGACCCGCGGGCACCCGCATTTTTACAGTATGTTTAAATTTTTGTGAGAATGTTATCGTCACTCACTCTGTTTGTTTTTTTATGAGGGAACTCCTCACTTTATAAAAAGTACGGTATGTCCGGCACCCTAGGATTATCCAAACCGTCCATTAGATGGGCCGTACCCTAAATTGGTTATGCTCCAAAATTATTTCCATCGGTTGATTCTAACCCTCCAATCTATAGAGGGTTAGGATCAACCCTCTAACATCAAGATTGGAGGGATAGGATCATCCTATGGAAATGATTTTTGGAGCATAACCTATTTAGGCTATGGCCCATCTAATGGACGGTTTGGATCATGCTATGGATTGGGCCATACCATACTTTTAATAAAGTGAGAGTGCCCAGTAGTGTTGTTAACATTTCAATGTGATTTTTATTTTATTATAATTTGCTATCAAGCTTCTCTTTTGGTAATTTCTCGGCAAGTGGGCATTGTGGGTGCACATATACGCTCATCGAAAATGTTGGTTGCAAATGTAAAAAGGTAAAAAAAAGTAATCATTACACGAGAAAAAAGTAAAATAGCGAAACTATAAAGTGTTAAATGAAAAATTACGTAGAAATGGTGATAGATTGTAAAATTACCAAAAAAATACAAATAACCTGTAGAATGTATGACAATTACAGGAAAATTATATGCTGTCAAATCAAAATAGTGATTACAATCCCATATTTGCGGCATATTTGCGGGTGCCCGCGGGTGCGGGTCACGAGAATTTTGACCCGCAAAAATGCGGGTCATTTGATAACCCGACCCGTATGACCCGCACCCGCATCACCCGCGGGTTGACCCGGCCTGGCCCGGCCCACCCGTTTGCCAGGTCTAGCTGAGATGGGCGGAGGTGACAGAGGTGGCCGGCCGGAGATGATGTGCGAGAAGAAGATCCCCAAAATCCCTTTCTCCCTCTCTGGTTTTTGCTTCACGAGAAAAATCCAGATCTCTCTGCAAATGGGTTTTTCTTCTCCTCCCTCTGCTCTCTTTTTTTTTGAAAAATCAAGAAAAACCCTCTCTTATTTCCGAAAATCTCAGATCCAGATCTGAGATTTTATCTCAAAACCTCCTTTTTCTTCTTCCCTCAGACGAAAAAAAATGAAAATTTCTCTTTGATTTCTTCGTTTGGGCTTTAATATCAAAAAATGGTTACTGATATTAGCACTACTCACCGTGATAGGCGCACAAAATTTATTGAGCGCGCGAACTTGGCTCTGCTTCGAATAGGCTGATTCAACTTCCTTCTTCCTTTATACAAACATGATATAATCGCTTCCTTCTCTTGCGGACAACCCCCTTTTCAGATGTTTCACCCCCATTCTGGCGCGCATTGCGCTCACTCTCTTGCCTCGTTTACTAAGCAAACATGCTCGGATTTCAATGAAATTTCACGGGGATCTTAAGGAGACCTTAAACTACCCTAGGGTTCAATTTGAGACCCTAGCTCACTGATTTGACAAGCTTTCGATCAAACAAATTTAATAAGGGAGCGGTCAAAATGGGGTGTCTATAGGTGATCAGCTAGTGGCTGTATTGATTTGGAAATATCTCAGGGTTGATTGACCATCCATGACATCTTACACTTGATCCGATGGCTTGACTATTGATCAAAGGGTTCGAACTGATCCGATCATTTCTTTGAAGCTTTTGATCATTGATTTGCGAGATCTCATCAATCCGATCGTGAATCATGATCATCTAGCCTTTGAATGGTTGTGATGCACCTGCATCAACATCTGCACATGTGTAGCGATAAAAATGGTCAAAAGTGAACCCTTTTTTTTTTTGATGAGTAAGCTGGGGTTGAGCAAGACCCCCTCCAGATATCATTAACAAAAAAGACACTTACAATCTACGGGGGCTCAAAAGCCAACAAACTGGGAATATGCACCCACACATAACAAAAATAACAAGTAGTCATAATAGAGGAATCAATCCCCCAACAGAGACCGTACCAAATCAAGAGAACCCTGCCATAGGAAGAATTACAACCGAGTGTATATGGCTCCCATAGAGTCCAAAGCCATGAGGTCAAGAAGGAGGGGAGGAGCAGATTCAGTATTCAGGTTGTCTCCTTTAATACCACAATCTGGCTTGGATAAGAAATCTGCAACCGAGTTAGCTTCACACCAAATGTGACTGATGCACCATGAATTAGTCCCAGCCAAAACTTTATAGATCTTGGCAAGGGTTGGAATCCCTTTCCAAGGGTATTTAAATTTTTTGAGGACAACATTTACAGCAACGAGCAAGTCTGATTCCACCCAGATGTTGGTCAAGTTGTGATTTCTTGCAAGCCGGAGGCCATGGAGGATTGCTTGTAATTCTAGAAGGTGGATGCTTCCAATGCGAACCTTGAGAGAGAACATCTTGATGCTTCTACCTTCATGATTCCTTATAACCCCTCCCACCCCTGCATTTTCTGCAGTAAGGGAGGCGTCAGTGTTAATTTTGACAGATCCAATGATGGGCTTTTTCCAGGTACATTATTTCTGAACTTAATGAGCCTTGAAGCATGGAAGGTTGAATAGTCTGGCACAATCGACATTCCGAGAATCCATGGGGTCATCTCTCTTGAGGGCAATGAGTTTGATTTTGACTTCTTGGATGATATTTTGAAGGACCTGATGCTTGTGGATACTCTGCTTGCCATGAGTTCTGTTGTTTCTCTCATGCCAGATATTATAGATTGTAGCCTGAAACAAAAGCTTTACTGCAGTGCTAAGCTGCCCTTTGTCTCCAAACTGATCTATAATCCAGTCTACATCTTCAGCAACATCTTTACTTCTTCTAATATTGAGTTTCCTCAGAATGGTTTCCCAAATCCATTTGGAGTATGAGCATTGGAAAAACAAGTGATTTATGCTTTCAGACCCATGAATGCACAGGGGGCAAAAAGGGGAAGCCTGGATCCCAAATTTAATAAGCTTATCAGAAGTGAGGAGCCTTCCCCACATTGCCAGCCAACAAGTGAAGGTATGTCTGGGAATAGCACCAGAGAACCACACAACTGAGCTCCATGGAGGCTTTGGTTTCTTTAGCCTAACAGAGTGCCAAACACTTTTGATCGAGAATTCACCATTTTCGTTCGGTTTCCAAATATGGAAGTTTTCTTCTCTCAGATTTAGAATCCCTCTGTCAATGATGTCTTTTAGATATTTCATATGGGGGAGATGGAGAATCGGGTCACATTCTCCTTCATGAAGGAGATCCATGACAGTTGCATTACTGTTGATACATTCAGATAGGGATCTATCAGAGGACAGGTTTGAGATGATACCATCAGGGTGCCACAGCTGCTTCCAAAAATCAATTTTTGAACCATTCCCAATGGAGTAGCATACTAGTTTTTCCACCACATGCCTAGATTGGAGGATCCCTCGAAATCCCCAAGGACTTTTTGGCATTTTCATAAACCAGATGTTCTGGTTTCTGATATATTTTTTGTGAATCCAGTTAGACCATAGAGATTTGTTTCCCTCTACAAGGTTCCAGAACATTTTCATTTGCCTAGCCACATTTAGATCATTTATTTTCCGAATACCAATCCCACCTTCAAACTTTGGGTAGCAGACTTCATCCTAGGATATTGAATGCATTTTGTTTTGGAGATCAGCTCCAGACCAAAGGAAATTTCTGAATATTCTTTCAATTTTATCAATAGAGCTCTGGGGGAGGCGAAAGGCTGCTGTCCAGTACAATTGAAAGGCATTGAGCACAGATGTGATCAGCTCCAGGCGCCCTGCTCTGGAGAGGGAACGGTTACACCATATAGAGATCCTTTTTCTTATTTTAGAAATAAGAGGCCGGCAATCCCTAGTAGACAATCTTGAGGGAGTGAGAGGAAGACCAAGATATTTGACAGGTAGGTGACCTTCAGGAATTCCTAATTCAGCACATACCTGGTTTTTTAAATTGGATTCAACCCCAGTGAAGAAAATTTCACTTTTAAGGAAATTTACAAAGAGACCAGAACATTCAAAAAACTTTTGAAGACAAGTATTGATCCCCCTAGCAGTATCAAGATTCACTTTTGAGAAGAGCATTACATCATCTGCGAATAGAAGATGATTTATACTAAGATCTCCTCTGACAAAAGGGGAAGAGATAAGTTTTGAGCAATGAGCTTCATTTAGAGTCGAGGAGAACATCTCCATAACTATGCAGAACAACAGGGGGGGATAGGGGGTCTCCTTGTCGGATCCCATTAGAGGATGAGAAGTATCCTTTTGGAGAGCCATTCATCAGGATAGAGAAGGTAGGTGTGGAGATACATTGGAAGATCCAATTGCACCAGATCTCATTGAAACCAATTTTCAGCATGAACTTGATTAGAGAAGAGTGACAGACATTATCAAAAGATTTCTTCAGATCCAACTTTGGGCACATTGCAGGTCTAGAAGATCGGTGGAAATTGTGAATTATATCATTTGAAAGGAGGATATTTTCTTGGTTAGTTCTTCCTTTCACAAAAGCAGACTGATTTGGGCTCACAATCTCACCAAGGAAAGGACAAAGTCTCAAAGCAAGGATTTTGGTGATGATTTTATAAAGAAAGTTGCACAGAGAGATGGGGCGGTATTGATTAGGAGTGCTAGCATCCATAGATTTAGGAATGAGGCTAATGAAGGTATTATTCACCGATTTTAGGAGCTTACCTTTGTTGAAGAAGTCGATGACAACATCACTAACCTCCTTTCCAATGAGATACCAGAAGGCCTTGTAGAAATCTCCATTAAAACCATCAGGACCTGGACTTTTGCTCCCATCACAGCATCTAATGACCTCATCGACTTCATCTCTTTGGATAGGTCTAGTTAGCCATTGAGCTATTATAGGGGGAAGCTTTCTTAAGGGATCTGGAACAGAGTCCTAAGAAGGACTAGGAGCCGGGGAGTTTAGGATGCCAGCAAAGCAAAGTAGTTTATAAAAGTGTCTTCAACATCTTTTGGGTCAATAATTATCCCTCCTTTTTCATTTATGGTGCCATGAATACTGGATCTATTACTAGCTGAGTTAATTGCTGCATGAAAAAAGTGGGAATTAGAATCACCCAATGTCAGCCAATTTATTCTAGATCTCTGTCTTAACATGCTTTCTTCTTGTCTAGCAACCCTAAGATAGTTTTCTTTAATTTGATTCATCTGATCTCTAAGAAGAATATTTCCAGGGTCAGCATGGACTTTTGCTTGGCTATCCTCCAAATCTTTTCTGATGCGAGGAAGTTTTACATCAATTCTTCCGAAGGTCCCTTTATTCCAGCTCTTAATAGCAAGCTTTACCAGTTTAAGCTTCTGGGTAATCCGATACATGGGAGTGCCTCTGACTTTGGAATTCCAGGCCCTTTCAACAATTTCAAACAGGGAGGTCTTCTAACCACATTGAGAAGAATCGAAAAGGTTTAGGGGAGGGGTTTTCATTATCAAGGAGATGAATAATAATGGGGGAGTGATCAGAGATCAAAGGGTTATTGAAATTTGCAGAGGAGGATGGGAAATGCTCAAGCCAATCATCATTTACAATGGCTCGATCCAGACGCCTCAACTTGTAATCTCCAGATTTTGAGCTGTTGGACCAAGATAGAGTTTGGCCTAAGGATTTGAGGTCGGTAAGAGAGCAGTTAATGATGAAGTTGTTAAACTCTTCTAAGTCTGTTCGGACAAGATCCGCTCCATCAAATTTTTCATTGAGATATCTGATAACATTAAAATCCCTATGGGAAATCCAGGGAATCCCATTGTTATTCATGGCTTCTAAGGTTTCCCAAAGTCTCCTTCTTTCTCTGCCATGATTTTGAGCATAGATAGTAGTGATGTAGATGTGCTTTTGATGTTAGGGGATCCATAATTGCCCATGGATGTGTTGATCAGAGACATGCATCTGGTTAAAAGAAACTTCAACAGGGTTCCAACATACCCAGATTCTCACGTTGGGAGCATGATTATAGTTGGTAACCACATTCCAACTCGGAAACATTTCCTGGGTGTAAAGGAGAAGAAACTCTTGAGTGGCTCTGGTTTCAGTGATGCACAGAAGGGATAGATTTTCGGACTGAATCATATTTTTAACAGCATTTCTCTTTGAAGAGGTCCCTAGGCCTCTAATGTTCCACACTCCAAATTTAATCATCATTAAATTTAGTGGGGATGTATTTTGGGCCGAGATTTCGGCAATGCATTTGGGTTTAGGATTTGGAGGATATTCAACATTTAGGGGTGCAATGGGCTCAAAGGGAAGGTCTATGATCCAGTCAGAGCTGGATTCGATGTCAGTTCCTGAAGGGTGGATTTCTAGGCTATGGGGTAGGGAGCTGGGGGGTGAAGGTAGAAAAGAAGCGGGTGATGGTTCAGTAAACTGGAATACGACTAGTCTCCTATCAGAGGGAAGGGTAATGGGAAGATCTTCTGGTGGGACATTTTTTCCTGGCGGAGGGGCTTTTTCAGATGGGTTTTCAGTCAGGCTTTCTTCATCTAGAATGCCAAATTTGTTTTTTAGGGGGACCTGGGTAGCAGGTTTAGGCTGGTTGGGCTTTGGATGATTCACCTGTTTATGGGTAGCAACTTCATCTGGATTTGCAAGGTTCTCTGATTCAGTGGGGATAGAAGTGGTTTTCATGGGTTGGTTTTTTGATTGATGGGTCGCCATTCTTGTTTAGGATGGGGCTTTTTCTTTTATAGTTTTTGGGCAAGTTTTTTCAGAGTGGGAAAAGGTTTGGCAATGAAGACAGGCAGAAGGTTTCCATTCATAAGTTACTGGTTGTTCTTGGATGCCTCTGGATGTTTTGATGAGGACATGATCAGGGAGTTTAGCTCCTACTTCAACCTCAACACAGATCCTGGCATAGGTAAGCCTGGTGGCTTCAGTAGTAAGGGAATCCATATACAATGGATTGCCTATTATGCTTCTGGTCTTACTTAACCCAGATTTGCTCCAAAATTGCAGGTGGAGATCCGGTAAGCGGATCCACACAAGGATAGATTTGAGATCAAGCTTTTCAAAAAGGACACCATAGGTCCATTTCCTGAGGATTAGGGGCCTCCCAGCATAGGATTGGCTTGTTTCAAGAACGTGGGTGCAATCCTCAAGACAACTGAACTTGAATATGAAGAATCCTTTATTTAGAGTAAATATTTGAAAATCTCCCCTCAGCTTCCACTTGCGCCTGAGGTTTTCTTGGAGGGCCACAAAATATGGCTTTTTGCCCATGAAATAGCCAATGAGGCAGTTTTCCCAGCGCTTGCTTCCTTTGATTTCTTCTTCATCTTCAAAAGTAGCCATTTTCCTCCCTTCTGAGTTTTTTTCAAGAGTAATATGATTCAGATTTGAGTCAGATGTGGTATTTTGAGGAGTAAACAGAGATCTCCAGGCATTGAGATTGGGGGGGGAGGGGGGGTTGAGCTGGGGCCTATGGGGCTTTGAGTGGAGTTCTGCTAGGTAGGGTTCTGAGCCTGGGTTAAGGGAGGGAAATTGGATTTTGAATTTTCAGTTGGGCAGGAGTATGATCCTGGGAGAGATAGGGCCCAACAGGTATCAAATTTTGAACTGGGGGTTCCCGCCAAAAACTTTTCTACTTTTGCTGCCTCTGCTAGTCTCTGGTTTAGGACAGGACTAGTGTTAGGTGAGAAGTTGAATTGTTGGACCTCATGACTAGGATCTGTGTCTAGCTGGCTAGTATGGGCTAGGCCTTGTTTTTTGGTTCTATGACTAGACAGAGGATGGGGTTAGGTGAAACAATACTATTTTTGGATAAACTTTTACCAGGGGTTAAGTCATTTCCCAAAATGGTAAGGGGCGGTTTTCCGTCACCTTCTCCGATTGGACAGAAGGGAATGTATGAAGCAAGGGTTGGAGGTGGTGAGGCTGGTTTTGGATTCAAGCTCAGAGAAGGTTTTGGATATTCAGGAATTTTCTTATCTAGTTTTTTCTGGATTTGGGTAGTGGCTTGGGAGCTGGAATTTTTTATGATTCTCTTATGTAGTCTAGTGCCTTTCCTAAAGTGAGTATTTGGGTCAAAATCCACCAAATTTTCATGTGGATTGGCCTGCTTGATTCTCAGGCGAAGGAGTTGCTTGAAAATATTTGACTTTACTGCACCAGGTCTGTTGCCTTTTGTGTTTTCCTCGTTCGGGGGCTTCTCGTTTGGCCAGTATTCAGTTTGGACGGTCATTGCTTCATTTAGGAGGGAACTGGTGGGGCTGTTCGGTGAATGGGTTTTTTCGGATAGGTTGACAATGTGCTGGAAAAAACTAGCCGAAGGGGATTGTTGTGTTGGCCAGCCTTCCAGTGTGTCTTCTATTGACTGATTGAGAGAGTTTTTGCCAGGGTCTGGAGGTTCCATTTCTCCTTCCTTACCAGCAGAAACTTTGCAAGGAAGGTGAAGGAGATTGAAAGGGCTTGGGCCCTTGGTTTCCCACCGGCAAAGGCCAGAGGAAGAAGAAGAACTCGAGTGAGTTTCTCTCACTGAGTTTCTTTTTGTAGAAGCAACATGTGACAAAAGACAAATGGATATTAGGTTCTTTCTTGAACAGCCACTTTTTACTCCCACACGTGTGCAATGTGGACATGATCGGATGCGTTATCCTATAAATGACCACAACTCCAATCCTATTTCGCCAACACAGCTTAATCGGATGATCCTAGCTATTTGATCCATCCAAACTAGACTTACTAGTCAACCTAAAATTGTTCATTTTTATTGACCTTTATTGTTCAACCTGTGATGATTTAAAATGTCAACAATCTCGATTATTTGATATCCATCAATGCAAAAAAATAAACAATTGATTATGATAATAAGAATGATAAATTGATAACAAAAAGTTTTTTTTTTTTTTGTTGAAAGTAGGACCGACTTTCACTAGCTTGTTTGCACAAAAGCCGGTATGGCTTAGGGGTTTTTCTTGGCAATTGGGTACCACGTCCGCAAAACTCTCTAATATAGCATTGAAATCCCCAGTAGTCTCCGGAATGTCTCCTAGTTAATCATTGCATGTATGTTGATACGTCACCCCTGTCACCTCCCGATAAAATTCAAGCCAAAAGCCAAAAAAGGTGGAAATTTGCTTGGTTTTCTCAGGGATGATGTTTTTTCTCTGTTTTTCTCTTTCGTCTCTCTCTCTTCTCTATATATATATATATATATATATATAGAGAGAGAGAAGACACTCTCTACTGCTAGTTTACGAGGTTGACAGCCATACACTACTTACCACTATTCAAGGTAAATCCAATGCTTATCTCCTCCGAGTTAACTACCTACACTACTACTTTCCAATCTATTTCGAATCCAGTGGGCCCCACTAGTTGAATGGTCTGATCATCTCAATGGGCCACATGTACTGTGGAGATTGGTGGAGTCGTATTTTTAACGTTTCTTAAAAGGGCGATGATTTGATAATTCCCTCCCCTCCTAACATGAATTGACTCTAAAAGCATAAAAAGATTTTTATTTTTTATTTTTTAAAAAAACATTAAAGATTTAAAGTCTGCCCACAATTAACGTTAAAGTGGAGTGTATTATCATACATAGGGTGCGAATTTATCAGCTCCCTTCCCCAACCTCCACTTTTTTGCCCTGCGCAATTCCGGATACGAAAATATGCATACGAGCCGAGCCCTATTCAATGAATTCATAAGCTCCTTTTCAGCGCCTTGAATCTCAAAACCCTTGGTAAATATTTCTCTGTAAATCTCTCCTAATATCTCTACTACTTTCATCAGTTTATCATTTTCTTTGTCGTTTATCCTTTTTTTCCCAGCAATCGCGTCCTGACATTCTAGGGTTTGTTATTTCCCCCAAAATCATGGTTTCAAATTTCACTCCCTTTACTGTAATAATCACTTGGTCATATTTGCATTTCACACGGTTCTTCACGTTTCTTGCTCGGTGTTTTCTGGTTTTGTAGATTCTAATCTGCTTCTTTTGCCTTTAAAACTATGCTTGAATGTCTGTTTCTCTAAAGTTCTCATTTCATAAGTTTACTCGTGCATTTTACAGTGTTTAATTAGTTTCTTTTCGCAAATTTTCTAGTTTTTGATATGCTTTCTTGCTTTTTCTAGGGTTTCTGTTTTTGGTCAAAAGATTATCGCTCCTAAAGGCTCGTTTCATAACCTATTCCACCTGAATTTGCATCATCTAGTCGTCTTCAAGAATGACTCTACTTTTGAAAGTCGCCTTGTCCCCAGACTTCCCAAATTGTTTCGAAATTATCACAAAGTACCCTAGAATGACAAGAAGAACTATGAAATTATAACATGGTTCTTCTTATCATTTTAGGGTATTGGATGATAGGCTGTTACTCCATTTTAAGGGGCAAATTTCATAAGTAGAGTCATTCATGAAGACGTCTATTAAGATGATGCAAGTTCAGGTTGAAGAATTTGTGGATAGGAAGATAAAGAAAGTTGAAGAGAAAGGTGTTTGGCTCAACTGAAGGATACGGTTTTTCTTTCGAATGAAGATTTTGATAACTTTTTTAATGAATTGAAGAGGAGTAAGGATCTAGAAAGCAGTGATAGATGTTTTAGTTTGGACAAAATCTGTTGCTAGGGTGATTGTTGAGAAGGAGATAGAGAGACATGCAGCTGATGGACTTGGAAGAGTAGACTGTGCATTGGCTTCTAGTGGTGCCATGGTTGTTAAGCATTCAGAGCCATTCTACTATAAAAAGGGTGTCAGTTGGTTTCCCGTAGCAAAACGCCAAAATCTAATTAATGCAACTGCACAAAAGATGTTGGAGCCAAGTTTTGGAGGGCCTGACCAATGTTTTCCCCCCTAAAGGAAGCGATGGATTTGTTCAAATCAGGCTGAGGAAGGCAATCATTCCAGATGCTCTAACCTTAGAACATGTTGCAAAGGTGATATATCCTCCACAATGAGAGCTTGTTTCTTTGCATTACTGGCTTTAGTATGTTTTGTTTTTTCAAATATGTTTCTCTCATTCTGGAATATCCTTTCAAAATTCACCCTACTCTCATACTCCTAGATCTGATCAATCTACTAGATTTACCTCTTTTAGTTTTATTGACCTAGAATAGGAAATTGAATTATGTCTAGCAGAAAATTAACAGTTTTCACAATTTTACAAGCACTGCCCAGGTTTGACCACATGTCCCTAATGATGGATTTGTTTTGACCTGCGAACATCCCCATTGCCACACACAAGGCTGGATCATTTCCCACATTTTACACTTTGTGTACTGGTGAGGAATCTCCAGAATGTAAAAATCCTGATACCATATGACCCGAATTGCATTACAGTTTTTGGGGATTAATATGTTGGAAAATTTTGATCTACAAGTGTGCTCATGATCTCTAAATGATGATATGAAGGGATAAGAGTTTCAATTTTCTAACCTGGTTCTGATACCCAAGCTTGTCGGAAACTGGTGAGAAAATTCTCATTAACTTGATCATGATGATTACGAATCTATAAATACTACCAGAAGGACCAAATTGCCTTCGAAAAGCAAGAAAAGCACATGCCTCATTGGTGCATGTGTATGTCTCGACAGATTGCTTGAAAGCCTATCAAAAAAATGTCAATAATTTTAGTCTGATTGCGCTGCCAGAAGGACAGTAACAGTGTCCTATTGTTCATGAAATCGTCATAGAGTACCTTTAATGTCATATTGGTCAATGCAGCACACCGTTCTGTTTCTGTAGCGCCATGCAATCCAAAGCGTTGGTACCTTTAATACCATTTTCTTTCCCATTGAGAAATTACTGATAATTACCTTTGCTTTATTGGGTTTATTAGATAGCAGTGAGGATTAACAGTTCTCTTGATAGTTCCTGAATTTTTTAGACCATTTATATGCCAGTGAATAGAAACCTTGTAGGAGGTGGATACATGTCTACTGACCCAGAAGAAAAAGTTACTGTTGGGAAACAAAAAGATTGCTTCTTCAGAAGAGGTAAATATCTCATAATCGGCAGTAAAGATTGCTGCTGCAGAAGAGGTAAATATCTCATAATCGGCAGTCAGTTTTATTTTTTTAATTTTGCTACTCTTCCAATGCCTAGATTGCAAAACTAGGATTCATTCGTCAGTTTTATTTTTTATTTTTCAACTCTTCCAATTCCTGGATTGCAATACTAGGATTCATTCTTATATATTCTTTCACCGTATTTTATTGTTTTTTCCTACTTTTCCTTCCCCTTTCATTTGTTACAGTTGTTTAACTGCTGGAATATGCCACTGTTTATGGATCTGGAACGGCAGGAGAAATTCAACATACTCAAGGTAATTCCTGGTTTTCATTTATCATTATCCCTATTTAATTGAAAGAAATGTTACAATATGGTAAATATCTCTTTCTTCCTTTTTTGTCTTTCTGAATGGCAAACTCTCAACCCCTACTAACACGGTTTGAGTCCGAGGTTGCCTTGATACCTTCGGCCGATTGTAGGTTGTGAAAGGCAATTTCAAGATGGAGCAGAAACCCATCAACAATGATGGCAGCAGTCTCCTTCCCGCAGAGAAACAGAAAGAGCCCCAGCTGGATTTGGAGAAGCATTCTACTGGATTCAGGTGAAGAGACGGACGTACGGTCGGATTGGGCCTGTAATAATCACTCATTCTCTTTGTACACATGTGACCTTATCTGATAACTTTTCCTTGTACTCCCTGATTTTGTGTAAGAATTATGCTTCAACCAATCATGAGTGTTGTGTCTTTGAAATATGTTGCCGTTAACTGAATTGGGTCTGTTTGAATGAATGTGTGGCATAGGCTCGGAGAGTAATGGAATAAGAAGTCAACAGGGACGAAACAAGCATTGGATTTGAGTAAACAAGCATTGGATTTGCCTGGAATTATCTTTGAGAATAGTGGTAAGTTGAGGTTGGTTGCGCAGCATAGACTCTTGAGAGTAGGAAAATAGGTATGGGGTGCACCGTCACCTTGTCATGGCACTCACCGACAACGACTTTGCGCCGACAGACTTTTTCATCTTCCCCCATGTAGGCGACTGGAGCAAGCAATGCCCTAAATGTAAGGCAAGCCGTTATGCACTGTTGTTTGCTAACAACGGCTTGACTTAACTAATAGGGCATTGCTTTCGTAGCTTGCTTGAAGGGCTTTAAGAATGAAAGTTATAGATATCAAGCGTACCGCTTTTAAGGATTTTCTGTGATGCTGAAAAAGAAGGGACGCTTCCGCTAAAAGAGGGAAAGAGAAAGCACCATTGCCAAGATTTTTTCAACCAAAAAGAATTCCACCTGACCTAGGAGACATCCCAAGGAGTTTCTTCAGAGTTCAATGCAATATTGGCAACCAAACGAGGAATGACCTCCCAAATCCAACCAAAATTCCGACAGTTGATGAGATTTTGTGCAACAAAAAATGTCATAACCTGACGAAGAAGATGCTGAGTTCGGGCCCACTGTTGCCATCTGGATTCATCATGTAGAAAGTCTCAGAATCCTTGGATCCAACCACACGCTCAAAGTTTGCTCGCATGTAGGTCAGCTCCCCATCTGGCAATTCTGTTGTTTCCCCAGGGAGCACCCCGGCTCCCATTGACACCGCGTGTAAAAGCTGCATAACATTGAGATCCTCATCATTTGGTTCCCTTTTCGCGGCATATCCCGTCTTGCGGCCATTGCAGTACATGGTCCAGATGGGCTCATCAATGAGCTTGGTCTTACCCCCAGTGTGCTTCTCGCACTCAAGAGCGATCCTCACTAGACCTGATCCCATTTCCTGGAGGAGCTTGGTGGTTTGAATCGCAAGCTCAAGTAGGAATATGGGAAGGCACCTTGGGTTTTCTTGGATGGATAGGGTAATGCGAGCCTTGCGGTAGCCAAAGAGTGTTCCAGTCATGCGGGTTCCACCGTGGATGTGGTTGTCGTGCAACGCGCTTGTGGGAAGTGTGGGGAACTTGCAGGATGGGGTGATGATTGGGAAAGCGCGGAATATGGATCGAAAAACTCGGTATACCTTTGCGTGTTTTGATGCCCTATTCTTTTGGCTAGGCTGTAGAAGGGATATGGGTGGGCGAGGAGAGGCCTCCGGCGTGGTGCTGGTTGAGCGTGGCTGTGGTGGTGACTGTGGTGGAGGTGTCATGTGGGTCAAAAGCTTTAGCCTGTTTTCAGATAATAGTGCATCTGAGAAAGGTGGTGATGGTGGGTTTTTGAAGAGGGAGTTGTGTGGTGCACGTTGGGGAAAGAAGGAATGGGTGTTTGCTTTTTCAATTTGTTTTTCTCAGTTTTAGTTGAAGGATTGCGTGTGGGTTGGGGTTCTTGTGGGGTGGTTGATTAGAATGAGGTTAGGCTTAGTTTTAGCTGGTTGTAGCCAAATTAGGATTCCATTGCTAAATATAAAGCGGCTGTTTTAGCTTGGGTTTGTTTTCTAACAATAGGTTTGACGGTTGGGAGTAGAGCCGTGTTTTTTAAGCATTTTCAAGATGACATCGTGAAGCATGGGACTTTCCTAAAAACTAGCATGAGGAATGACCTATGCTTAAACTAATACACTGAAACTTGTGGCGTATGCATCATCTCTATCTGAACGACCAAAGTGATCTGACTGAGCCCAAAATAATACTAGTTGTTTCGACCCTATTAGGCCCTAGGGCATGTTTGGATGTATAAATTCTATTTTCTTGGGAAAAAAATTTCCAGGAATGTGAGATTTCCACTATTTGGATAACGCATTTTTAAGGTCATGTTTGGTAATCACGAAAAATTATTCCATGCCCAACTGTAGTATGGCTGAGAAGGAGAGGGAGAGAATTATTCCATGCCCAATTGTATGAGAGAGGCTGAAGGAAAGAGAGGGAGAGAATTGAGTGTGCAGGAGTAGACAGCATAAAATATCCCTAAAAACTAGTGATAAGAAAATACCTAATTCGAATGGGTCTATCCCCCACAGTCCCACCCTCTCAAGTCTCTCCCTCTCCACCATTCTTTCACAACTCGCGGTAGTGGTACAATTTTTTCATGGAATAATTTTTCATAGAGGCTAAATATGGGTGAAGCCTCATATGTCATTGGCATTGGGATTAACCAGCTATCTCTACATTATGGATCCATATTTTGCTCTCGTAGCAGTTGGACCCATTGAACCTCCGACCTCGAGGGATCCTTGACCATTGAGCTAGAGGGCCCAATTCCCTGTATCTTTTATTTTGGGGTTCCACACAAGGACATAGTCCCATTACTGATAAGTGAAATGGGTGGGGATGGGTTGTAAGGGAATGGGCACCCTCTCTCTAACAACTAGGTCTTAGGGGTGACTTCTACCCTGTTAAATTCCCTACATTTGATGATACATGTTCCTTGAGACGGTTTTGGCATGGGCATAGCTTTGCGAAGCTCCTTTGAGTGAGCCAAATTTGTTTTAATGGTTGACATAAGGTTGCTCTACCACACTTTGACTTTATCATTTTTAATTTTTTTTATTACTATATAATTAGGGTAGCCCCTGCTGCTGTTGTTGGGTTACATTAGAACAAAAAATAGATAATAAAAAAAAAAAGGGAAAAGCGTGCAGCATGTAATAGAATAGGATATTGGCAACAGCTGCAATGTATGGGGCATTCAAGAATCAGTCAAATTAGTTGAATTTTTGCCCATTGAATCTAATGATGTACCTGTAGGGGAAATAATATAAGGGACGGCAAGTTCTTTCCTTTTTATAAAAATAAGTTGATGTTCTTGGTAATGACACACCAACAAGTGAAGTCTACTTGTTCAATTCAATTATTTGCTAGAGATGGGTTACGTACAAAAACTCTATGGCCCTAACTTGTGGTCCTTAAAACAAAAGGTGAAACTCGGGTCCATTTTTGGGATTTGGGTTGAGCTTTTACCATAAAATGGGGCCAGCCCTCGGGTTCTTTCCAATTCAATTTTAGCAAAAGCTCAACCCGACCGACCCAAATTGAATCCGTACTGAAATCGATACTAAAGAAAATAAAATAAAAGAACAAATGTACATTCACCAAGTAATCCAATGTAGATCAGAAGCTTAAGATAGATTGAAAAGAGTGAGTTGGGTTCATGGTCTGTTCATATCAAGAGGAAAGGCCTCGCCGATTGAGAGGAATAACCAATCCTATACCTTTGTAGGAGGAAGACTCGAGTAAGAGTCACTCTAAAGGTCAAGGAGTAAGGGAGTAAGGGAGTAAAGCACTCGAATCGAATATAACTGCCTTGCCAAAGTCTATGACATGGTGAGTCCCACTTTTGATTGATCCATACCATCCATTGGATAGGCCTACCCTTGGATCTTAATCATACCAATAAAGCAATTTAAACCGCCATTAATTTCTACATTCTGTTGTTCAATATGAACTGTTGCCTGTATGTAATTTTTGACTGTCGACGAAAAAATTACATTATTTGATTTTAGGATTTGATGATAACGAAAAAATTACATTATTTGATTTTAGGATTTGATGAATGACATGATTTTTTGTTCATAGGAGACCAAAACTGAGGCTTGTTAAGTGTACGGCTCATATCAACCAAAGTGTGAGACCCACTATTTTTTTTTTTTTTTTTTTTTTTTATGATGTAAGGTGTCCCCACACCACTTTGTAGAGCGGGACTAATTCCCTCCGGATGTGCGCAATCACCCGTAAACCATGCGCATCGGGCAAGCCCAGGGGGATTCGAACTCTCGTCTCTGGGTGTGAGACCCACTATGCCATGCAATGATCCTAACCCTCCAATCAAAACTATGTGGATATGCATGTTAGAATTTTAATTGAATTTTAAGCAGAAATTGATCATTGCCTCTGACCACGATGATTAGATGGAATTCGTTGATGAAGTGTGTAATATGATAGCTGAAGATGCTCTTGTAGACACCCATTTTGTACGCTCGCGACCGTGCACAGTCTTGCACGCCGATGATGAGCTTGGCTTCTTGGCTGAAAGACACTAGTCACCGAACTAGACCCATAACATGTTGTGGATTTAGGGAATAATACGGCTTACCAGATTTCTGTTGAGGAACAGAAAAACAAACAAACAGCGTTAGTAAAACTTTTTCGATGCGGCGAGATGAGGCACGGACTATGTCGCTCTCTTTAAGGTAAATTTGTGCCTCTGCGGAAACTAATTCTGATGCAGCAGATTATTGGCCGCAATCACCCCAGGATACAACAACCCGACGTACCGTCGATCTCCAAGAACTATGCGATCAAAGATATTCGAACCACCCGAACACTCCAATCACCCAACAAAATGCGTAAAATAGAAAGAGGAAGAAAGAAATCTCTGTTTACAATAAAATAGTGAAAACAAGAAGAAACAGTTAACTTCTACAAGGGTTTTTAGTTGTATATGAAAACACAGAAAACTTCCTCATTTATAAACCAAAACATGTATGTTCAACATATCCTTTAATGTACTAAAGACACCCTTTAAGAAAAGAGCCTTTCAAAAGATGTTACAAATGTGAAAAGTAGCATCCCAACAGCCACAACGTTCAAGAACGGCGCAGTTATTCGTAAAAGAACGGCAGCGTTATTTACCCAGTTATTCGACGTTCCAGTAAGCCGGCTTACCTAGGTACGCCGGCTTACCTAATCGATAACGACGAAGGTAAAAGGAAGTTAAACCGACAGAAATAAAAATTAAAATATAGGGAAAGGAAAAACCTTGACTCACACGCAGGCCGGGCGGCGCACGTGTGTGGTATAGCCGAAAGCCCACCAGGTCCACTTGGTGGCTCATGCGCGTAAGCCCCCTTTCTCCTCTTCTTATTCACAAAGCTAAAGAAGTGAAAAGCTTTATAAACACATGAAGCTTTTCTCCTCTTCTTTAGATCTTAGATCCATTATAAGAGAATTGCACGAGGAAGAAACAAAAGGCTGGATCGGTTTCAGAGAATCTTCATATTAGCAAGATCAGATTAAGAAAAGGGAGATACAATCGTTTTGAGGGCTTATATAAAGAGATCATCTTTTCAGAGTTATATAGTGGATTCTACGGCTAGAATTCTGGCCAGATCTGGTTCTGCATTTTTGTACTCGGTTTTGATTTGATTAAAGAAACCAATGGAGTAGATCAGGGCTGCAAAAGAGGATAAGCAAAGAGGTAAGAGAAGAATAGAAGAGGTATTATTCTTATCCTATTTTTCTTTGTGTTGAGAGGCTTTGGTCCTTTATTTTTTTCTTGTTATTCCTTATTAGAAATGCTATGATAGAAATCTCAACAGCCAAATCTTATTATTTGCATTGAAAATGAGTGATGTATCATAGGAGTTATGAATTTTTGGGCCTTTTGATTTATTTGTTATATTCTTGGCATTTTTATTTATTTATTTATTGTAGCATGTTTTTTTTAGCGCTGGAATTTGGATCCAGATAAAATTGTTGTTGTAAATTTTTGCGTTATGGTGTGTTCTGTATCGTGTTTTGAACCTAGAGTGAATTCTTCAACTCGATTTCCTTATGTGTATAGCCTCATTTACAATGTCATCCGGATTTGAATTAAATTTTCGATTTCTAAACCAATGATCGATGGTTAAAAGTTAGACTAACTTTGCTAAAATCCTTTTATAGTTAAGCACAGTTTTTTTTTTAGCTAGTGTAAGGTCATTGATTTATCAGTGGTATAAGGAGCATAGACAGGTCTAATATCATCCAAGCAATTGTATGATCTAATAGTTTAGCTTTATCCCATGAATTGTCTTTGCTATGCTTGAAATTGAGATTGAGCAATCACAAAATGGTGTGCAGTTTGGGTTTGAATGTATGTATAAGTGTAGTAGTGTATGGATAGGCATTAGGATATATCATCAGAGAGGAATTTGATCTTGACCCTGCATTTACTCTCTCAAAAGAAAACATTTTTCATTTCACTTTTCTTGGGATTTAAAATGTTTTGTCTGCTGATCATAAACCAGAATTTCATTTTCCTCATTTTTTTAACCTTAATTTTGATCATGGAAATAATTTTCAAAGGAAGGAATGCTGTTTGGGTTAAGGTCAAAATAAGTTTTGAGAAGAAATTTATGAGTAGGTCCATAAACCTAATCATTTTTTCTATTGTCTTGGAATTCCCAAACATAGGTATTCTTAGAATGAGTTGTGTGGATCAGGTTATGCCATTAACAATTATTTTGTGCAATTCAAACTTAGAATAGTGTCACCATCATTCTATTTTCGTCACAAAATGCACCACCTATTGTAGCACCCTCTTTCCCAAGCAAAACATCTGTACTCACTTTAAAACCTCCCTTGTCAATTTAGGACCGGGCACAGAACATTGTACTCGAGCACTTGGGTTGAAATTTGTAGTCAAAATTCTTTGCTGCTTCAAGATTTTCATGATTTATTTCATTAGTTTTGATAAGCGTATTCACCTTGTCCTTAATTTCTTTTAAAATTTGCTTCAAGACTTGGTTAGTTCTGATAATTCTTTTTTTTTCCAGACATTGTAAACCGATCTCCTTTTTCTCGTCAAGCAAGATTCTCTTTGGTTTTCTGTACGCTCCAACTCTTTACAACAAGGACTTCCATAACCAATCACTGAAGGAACATATAAAAAAAAATGAATGATTTATTATTTCTGGTTCAGAGCAATATAGAACACATTTTTTGTTTATGGTTACTGATGCACTAAAAGAGTGATCCAAAGTACTAAGCTTATCTAACAGGGTTTTCCATGAGACAATAGCTTGTCAAAGGTCGTACTTCTTGAACCAAATGATGTTGCTCCATTCTTCTTTCAGATGGTGCTTATGACATGCTTCCCAGCCACCTTTTATAGAGACGCTTCCACTTGTGGAGTGTTACTAGATTTGCTTGTTTTTCCCCTTGGCATTTAGTTGTGTTCTTTTTAATAAAACTTGTTCCTCTCTCAGGAGATCTTTATTCAACATAGGATTCCAAACTCAACTGAAATATACTTTGGCCAGGGCCTTGACTCTTGTGAGATAAGAATCAATTTGGTTCTTACGAATGAGAGCTGATAACTTCATTTGGATGCCACCGTTGGGTCAAGAAATTAATTTGCCTTGAATCTCTTACTAAATAGATAGATGTAGCCCATTCATTTGCATGCTTAAGAATATTTCTTTATAGTATTGATTTTTAGCAAGTGTTTTGCCTAGTGCTAAATCCAAATTGTTTGCTGGGAGCTTTCACTTTTGGTTGAATGGTGTGTATCATAAAATTTTAGTTGTGTCCTTATAGCTTGTAAAATGCATGAGTATATACTCTATGGGTTAAAAGTTTGTAAGAGGAAAGAGATAGTCAGGTTTTATTGGTGGCTAGCTAGGCAATTTTAGCTTGATACATGCATATCAGGCCCATTATGTTATTTCTAGGATAGATAATATGTGGGTATTTGTGTTGATAAATATTGCAGATCATTTTTTTCATTTGGATTGCACAAAAGCTAAACCTATTTCCATCGTATTGTGCATTTTAATTGTTGATATTTGTCCTGTTGTATAGCCTCAAGTACACAGAGCTTAACTTGCTTCCGTCATGTGGCCTACAACGATTGTCAGTCATTGTAGTGTCCTGTTTTGATGCCATAAAAACTAAACTTGTTACCATTGCCTATACTGAACTGCAATCTTTGTACTGTCCTATTTTGATGTCATAAAACTAAACTTGTTGCCATTGTCTGTACTGAACCGAGTATTTGACCTTAAGGTTATTTTGGTGTTACATCTCATTCTTATGAGAGAAGAGTTGAGAAATCATAGTAAAGGAAGAGTACCAGGTTTGGAACTAAGAGTGTAAAAAGGGTCAGGTCATGAAGGTTAGAGTAGTTTGAACTTTCAAATTTTCGTTTGTCACGTCTGTATGTATGCCTAAATGATAGGTTTTGTGCTTGGTAGTCTCAAGGCTATGTTCATGGCAATCTTTGATAGGAAGCATGGATTTTCATCACTGTTGTATGGTATCATTCCCCTAAGAGGGTTATAGAAGTTGATATCAGCACTACCTTAATTTGATTGTGACACTCTTTTGTTTTGCTATTATGTCACAATTTTATAATTCAAATAGATGATTTCAAATGCACAGTGCACTTTCATTCTTTGTGATATTTAAATTAATGGGATGTGACTAATTACTAAATGGAGTGTTATGGTAAAGAATGGAATTGATTATGAGTATTGTTGCTATGCTGATATCCTTGTTGAAAGTACTGGAGCATGAATGAGTTTATGGAATAGCTTGGCTCAATGAGCTTACACTTTTCATTGGGTTTTATCTTATGTCCCTTGCATGTTCAGTGTGAATAATTCCTTAGTAAGTGGAGGGTTGAAAATTGGGTATGTTTATAGCTACATAAGGTAGAACTGCTCTCTTTATTGTCATTTTTAGGGAAGTATTCCTCCCAAACATATTGGAATAGTCATATGTTAATGCTAGCTATCATTTAATTTTGATTCAGTTATGATAGTTTCAAAAATTCATTGTCTTTTACAGATTTTAGGAAAATAAATCATCCTTATTCTTCGGTCTGATAAATTTATTTGAGCTAGTATTTTTGAGTGTTTACCCATTTACTCTTTTGATCTTTAGCATAAATGTTATTAAGAGGCTCATTTTCCACACTTAAAACTCTTGACATTTAGAGTCACCTGTTGAAATTTTTACTAAGAAGATGTGAACTGATTTCTTTTCAAAGATAAATGAGAAGAAATATGTTATGAGTAATGAAGATAGAGGAGTTATTTAAGGGGACTTGCCAAGTCCCAGCATCATTTCCCTTTTTCTGTTCGAAGACTTTACTAGTCTTTTGGGTATACCCTTAGACATTAGTTCTAGCATAGCAAGGGCGATGAAGGCGTTAGCTCAAGCCCATCATTAGGGGACTAGCTTAGTCCATATAGTGTTTCCCTCTATTTTCTTTTCTTTAAGAAGATGCTCTAAATCTTTTAGACAATCCTCTATCATAGTATAGGGCTCTCTCAGTTTTATTATCTTGCTTGCCTTCTTCTTTTGGAGAAAGGTTTTGTCTCATTTGTTTTAGGGATGTCATTTTAGACATGCTTTATCTGATTGGTGTTTCATTTGTTTGTGATCATACTAGTTTACTTGTTTGTGACCACGCTGATGTATCTGTTTTTGAGCACGCTAGTTTACTTGTTTTTGAATCACACATGTTTACTCGTTTAGCATCTTTATCTCGGAATATGTTCCGAACTACGTTAGCTTGATCTTCTTTCACGAGGTACGTAGTGCAGCTTGGGATCTTTATCCCAAGTCCAGCCAAATTTTATAAATAAATCATTTAACCCTTTTAAAAATATAAAATTTCGTTAAACAAATCTTTCACACATGTTTTCGAAAAGATCTTCCTCTAGAGTTAGGAGTTTGTCCTAGGTAGAGTGTTTTGGTGGTTGTGTGTTTGCTTTAGAGTTAGGAGTTTGTCCTAGGTAGAGTGTTTTGGTGGTTGTGTGTTTGATTTAGAGTTAGGAGTTTGTCCTAGAGTTATAGGAACGCCTCCGTCCGGTCAGTTGGCGATTCACATCGCTGACTGATGACTAGGTCTAGGATGCGTTAGTAATCCTATTATTTTCCTTAGGACGCACAACCTAGTTACACATAGGTTGTAGGAATCACCTGCATTAGCTTAGGGCTAACCTGCATTTAGTTAGGGCATATAGGGTGTTCTAAAATTCACAATCCACTGGAATCTAAATAATCGTACAAAAACCTTTAATAACTAGTCCGGTCTTTTAGGTCGAGTCTAGGATAGAGGTTTAGATGTCTTAGGCATCATAATTTAGAATAGGTGAGAAGAACTACGTTGCCTTGATTCTTGGGGAGGCGGGGATACGTAGGCTTCTTTGGATGAACATCAGACCCTCCAAAGACTTGGGCGAAATCGTTTAGAGTTTAGGATTTGTTGTGTTATGTCGCGTGTGGTATCGAGTCATATTATATGTTTTGTTGTGTTTTCTTACTTTCATGTACAGATCTTATACCTTTAGCTGTAGCATGCATGTGTTTGCTTGCCAGAACTTAGACACCAGTTAGGTATGTCACTCATAACCTAGCAATGTTTAGGTGACACACTTCTTTCATTTATATTTTGTGTACTTATTATTTCTATTCTCTGAAAATGCATGCTTAGGTAGACGACTCCTAAGGATTGTTCCCATTTCATATGATTTTTGCCTAAAACTCTTCAAGGTTAATAATAAATGGCATAAGAGACCAAGTGCTTGTACTCGAACGAATTGGGGGTGCTCTTCGGACCTTCTCCATTCGTAATCAGGCACGAGCCCACATATATTTCTGGTTATCCATTGCACAGAGGATTTATTTTTTTGGTTCCATGGCCTATCCATGGATGACGACTCTGAGTTATTTTAAGTACGTTTTGGTTTGAGGATTCATCCTTGGATCAAGAGGTATCTCATTTATCGCCACTCATTCGAGAGTTCCTTGGTAGAGCTCTCCATTCACGTGGATGATCCTAGAGGCCGCTGGGGGCTCGTCCCCCACCTTTCTCCTTGTTCGGGGTCCACAGCCCCTATTGGGCGCCCTTTTATATTTTCAAATTTCTTACCGCCATGGTCGACCACCCCCATGGCGGTCGTCTGGCGAGGCTAACCTGTTAACTCAAAAATTCGGCTAAAAAACATATCCGCGGTCGACTGACCCATTGTGGTCGTCCGCCAATCCCAACCTGGATGTTTTCTGGATTTCTAGAAAATCAATCCGCGGTCGACCGGATTGGCCCCATCGATCGGCCCGATAAATTTTCAGATGTCCTGGACTTCCAGGTTCCATCTCTGGGTTGCCCGGAAAAGGCCGGTCGACCGGTCCTTTGTGAAATTTCATTTTTAACTTTAAAAATCAAGGGCTTTTGTGCCATGGTCTTGGGCTTAAGTCTTAGGTTTTCAAACACATTTTTAGGTGTGTGTATGGTTTTCAAAGATGTGAAAATTTAAGTATGAAAATCATTTGAAAACGTATTGAAAGTGTATTTAAACATAAAATCAATATGACTTTAAATACATTCTAACAGTGATACCGTTGAGTCTTCTTGGAATGTATTCGCTCATTTGCACTTCCTTGGACTTCTTCTACTTGGGTGAACATCTTGACCTTGTCTTGGCTCTTGTGACTTATCCTCTAAACTTCAATGCATGTTGAGGTACATGAGGTGTCACCATGGCATGTTCAACTCCAAGCTCCTTTTTGACACTTGCTTAGGGAACTTGTGGGATCTTTATGATGAGCTTCTTGACTTGAACATCTTCAAATGAGGATGTCTCCAATGTAGGTGCAAGCTCTTGCTTCCTTTGATCCTTGATCCACAAGCCATGTGTTGAGAAGAGTTGTGTAATGGTGATTATGACATGAAATTCCTGTATATAACACAACACCTCGAAGCAACACATCAGTCCGTAAATGCTAATCAATTTAGTTTGCTAGCATCAAAACAAGAAGGTAAGGTGAATGATTAATCCATGGGAACCCTTGGGCTTACACCTAGCTATGAATCTACCTTATTTTTTGAAGGAATCTGGTTCTCCCAATTCCATTGGAAAATCTCTATCAAAGCCTCGCTGGATTGTCCATCAGGAGGGTCCAAGCTGGAATGGATCCTTGTGAAAATTAAGAGGTGATGAACCTAATAGTTCATGAAAAATGAAAGGAAGAAGAGAACACTCAACACTTGAGCTCCACAGCACCAATCACTACTTGGAGGAATGTCGTAGGGGGAAATCCTTTGTTCTGGTCGTGGCCTCACAGAGGGTGAAGGAAGGAGGTAGCCATAAAAGGGGGGCGGTTCACCCGAACCTCATCCTGTAGGAATGGATTCAGGCAGACCAGGAGCCTTCCTTTCTTCAGAGCCAGGACTATCCACTGCTCTAGTGGGCTCGATTCCTAGTCTGAAGGTCCTAGCCGGAGAAGCTAGGCAAGTCTACTTCCTTCTTTCAAATTCTCCAAAAGTTGAAATGATGTCAAACTTTAGGATCAACTTTTATTACATGAGGGTGGTTATCGATGCTTTTATGGGGCGATTCTCGATCCCTATCTATGAGGAATCGTTCTCAAAGGAGATTTCGGAAACCTAATGATTTAGGGGAGGTTATCTCTTATAGAGAACCTTGAGTTCCAAATGGGGTGGAGAGGTTATCTCTTATACAGAACCTTGAGTTCCAAATGGGGTCCGTCCGGACAGAGGAAATTGGGCGAGTGGACTCATGGCATAACCCTCATTGGGTTTTAAGCCCTAGGGCGCTAGTCTAGCTTCACATTCCCTTCCAATCATTGATAAAGCCGCGAAGCTACCAAAATACATAACAGTAATGCAAAGCTCATAAGAAAGACGACATACCTGCACGCAATGAAGTTGGTGCAGTTGCAACTAAAGTCCTTAGAAGGACATGGCTAGGGGTACATCACTTCTTTAGCTGAAGGCACTGGTCTCCTTAAGGATTCTCTTGAGGGAAAGGTTAGGAGAGCTTGAGGGGGTGAGGGAGTGGTAATGTAGGTTCAAATGAGAATGGGGGGATCTCTCAGGTGCGATTGTAGACGGGTTTGTTGTATATGGGAATTCTTGTATATCTCTCCTTGTCTCTAGTAGTTTTCTTTTTTCTATCCTCTTCCTCTCTTTCTTTCTTGAAGGGATGTGCCCTATTTATTGTTGAGGGGAGGGGCAGAACCCATAATTCTAAAAAGTGTTGGCCGATCAGACATGGAGGCTTTCTACCATGGCGCTTGTTATTTGACTGCGGCGTTAACAGATAACTGCCTTCAGTCAGGAAAGTGAAGATTTCCAGCAACAACACCCATGGTCAATGGGGTTCGACCTAAAATTGCTGACCTCGAGGCGGGGGCCACTTGGACACATCCATCAGTTGGGGTACAAGCTGAGCTATCAGCTACTGGTTGGTCCTAGGGACACGGGGTCAAGTGTTATGTTGGTATTTTAATACAAAAAAGGGTATTTTACGAAGTTGTTTTGTTTACAAAAAGAAGCCACTTTGGTTTTGGAAAATGAGTTTGCTCACTTCCTTCACAAAAACGAATAGTCCCGTATTGGAAAGTGGAGAAAAGCTTCATGTGTTTATAAAGCTTTTCACTTCTTTAGCTGTGTGAATGCGAAGAGGAAAAATGGGGCCTACGCACATGAGCCACCAAGTGGACCCGGTGGGCTTTTGGCTATACCACACATCCCACCCGGCCCAGTCGCTCGTGTGAGTCAAGGTTTTTCCTTCCCCTATATTTTAATTTTTGTTTCTGTCCGTTTAACTTCTCTTTACCTTCGCCGTTATCGATTAGGTAAGTCGGCGTACCTGGGTAAGCCGGCTTACTGGAACGTCGAATAACTAGGTAAATAACGCCGCCGTTATTTTACGAATGACTGCGCCGTTCCTGAACGTTGTGGCTGTTGGGATGCGACTTTTCACATCTGTAACGTCTTTTGAAGGGCTCTTTTCTTAAAGGGCGTCTTTATTACATTAAAGGGTATGTTGAACGGACATGTTTTGGTTTATAAAAGAGGAAGTTTTCTGTGTTTTCATATACAATGAAAAATCCTTACAAAAATTAACTGTTTCTTCTTGTTTACACTATCTTACTGTAAACAGAGATTTCTTTCTTCCACTTTCTATTTTACGCATTTTGTTGTGTGATTGGAGTGTTCGGGTGGTTCGAATCTCTTAGATCATGCTATTTTTGGAGATTGATGGTGCGTTGGCTGTAGTATCCTGGGGGTGATTGTAGCCAGTAATCTGCTGCATCGGAATTAGTTTCCGCAGAGGAGCAAATTCACCTTAAAGAGAGAGACATAATCTGTTCCTCATCTTGCCGCATCGAAAAGCTTATACTAACGCTGTTTGTTTGTTTTTATGTTCCTCAACAGAAATCTGGTAAGCCGTATTATTTCCTAAATCCACAACAAGTTTAAGGTGAATTTGTATTGTCTCTGTTTAATATGGCATCATGCAATGAAGTTTTATCAGATTCCTCCAATCCGAATAAATCTTTTTGTTTTAACGGTGCAAACTTTAAGAGATGGAAGAAGAATATGTTCTTTTATCTGTTCACGAAAAAGGTAGCCCATGAATTAACTGAAGCAAAGACATGGAGATCAGAACTGGAACCGACTCGTTCGGTATTTAAAAAAAAGTGGAAAGAATATGATTTCTTGTGTCAAAATTTTATTTTAAATAGCCTTTCAGATGAACTGTATGATTTCTATAGTGACTTTCAAGATTCCAAGTCACTTTGGGAAGCATTACAGAAAAAATATGATACAGAAGTGGCGGATTCAAAGAAGTATGCTGTTAGCAAATACTTTAGATTTTACATGGTGGATGAGAGAACTGTTATATCATAGACTCATGAATTGCAGAAATTGGCCTGTGACATTCTTGCAGAAGGAATGGTCATTAGTGAATAATTTCAAGTGGCTGCTGTGAATGACAAGTTGCCTCCTTCGTGGAAAGATTTTAGAAACTCTCTTTTACATAAATCTAAAGAACTTTCAATGGAAAGTCTTCTTGTCCGTCTTCGGATTGAAGAAAAGACTCATAACCAGGATAAGAAAGACGAAAATGGTAGTAATGTATATGCTATTTGTGTTGTCCAAATTCCAAACCAGAAACCGCAAGTGAATCTTAAGCCTAAGAAGAAGACAATGAAGAGGAAAAAAAACCAAAACCGAGGTACCAAGAAGAGTCAGAACCAGAACCATAAAAAGAATAATAGTTATTCTAAGGTTGTGTGCTACAATTGTGGCTTGAAAGGGCATATTGTCTGGATGTGTCGGCAAAATAAAGGTGCACAACTCCCTCAGGCCAATGTGACTAAAGAGCCACTTGTGGCTATGATCACTGAGGTTAATGCTGTTGGAGGGTCTGATGGGTGGTGGGCTGACACAGGGGCTTCTCGTTATGTTTGTTATGACAGAAGTTGGTTCAAGACTTATGCACCTGTTGAAAGTGATAAGAAGGTATTGTTAGGAGACTCTCACACCACTACGGTACTCAGAACTAAGGATGTTGAACTCCGATTCACTTCTGGACGGAAAGTGCTATTGAATGATGTTCTTCATACTCCTGAAATGAGGAAGAACTTAGTTTCTGGTTTTCTGTTAAATAAGGTTGGATTTAAATAAACCATCGAATCTGATCAATACATTGTAACTAAGCATGGATCATTCGTTGGAAAAGGATATGCTTGTGATGGGATGTTTAAACTTAATGTTGAGATGAATGAAATTTCTTCTTCTGCTTATATGCTTGATTGTGTGAACTCATGGCATGCTAGGTTATGTCACATAAATAAGAAGTATGTGCATGGTATGAGTACACTTGGTTTAATCCAAAAAATAAAGTTAGAAGATTTTCGAAAGTGTGAAATACGTAGTATGGCAAAAATAACTAGAAAATCTTTTAATAGTGTTAAAAGAAATTCAGAGTTATTAGAGATAGTCTATACTGACATCTGTGAGTTAGTGGTAAAAGATACTTCATAACTTTTATAGATGATTTTTCTAAATATTCAATCATTTATTTGATAAGACAAAATAGTGAAGCCTTGAAAACATTTAAGGAATATTTGTTAAAAGTTGAAAACCAATTTCACATGAAAAGCAAGAGACTTAGAAGTGACAGAGGTGGTGAGTATGAATCACTAGAGTTTTGTGAAATCTCTAGGGATTATACATGAAACCACTACACCTTACCCCCCGCCTCAAATGGGGTTGCAGAAAGGAAGAATATAATATTAGTTGAACTTACAAATGCTTTACTCATAAGTTCAGGTGCCCCTTCTAACCTATAGGGTGAAGCAATTTGAACTTCAAACTATATTCTTAATAGGATTCCAAATTATAAAACTAAAGTGTCACCACTTGAGTTATGGAAAAACAGAAAACCTAATGTGAGTTACTTTAGAGTATGGGGCTATTTAGCTTATGTGAGACTTCCTGATCTTAAAAGACCAAAACTAGGAAGTAGAGCCATAGAATGTGTTTTTATAGGTTATTCATTAACAAGTAAAATATATAGGTTTCTTGACCTCAAAAATAATGTAATTGTTGAATCAGTAGATGTTGAATTTTTTGATGATAGATTTCCTTTTAAATATAGACATAGTGGGGGTACCAAAACTATTATAAATAGTGGGGGTACTAAACATAGTTTAGATGAACACACTGAAACTAAAATTGAACCAAGGCGAAGTAAGAGCGCTAGAATAGCCAAAGATTTTGGCCTTGACTTCTATGCCTTTACCTTAGAAGGAGATCCATCTTCCTTAGAGGAAGTATTGTCCTCTTCGGATGCTGATTTTTGGAGAGAAGCCATTAATGATGAGATGGAATCTTTAATGTCGAACCAAACATGGAAATTGGTAGACTTGCCTCCAGGATGTAAAACTATTGGTTGTAAGTGGGTTCTTAGAAGAAAACTAAAATCAGATGGAACCATAGATAAGTTTAAAGCAAGGCTTGTGGCGAAAGGCTTTAAACAAAAAGATAACATAGATTTATTTGACACTTACTCTCCAGTTATTAGAATCACATCTATAAGAGTTTTAATTGCAGTGACAGCCATCCATAACCTTTTTATCTATCAAATGGATGTAAAGACTCCATTTCTAAATGGTAGTTTAGAAGAGAGATCTATATGGCATATCAACCTGTTGGTTTTGTTACCTTTGGTCAAGAAAACAAAGTGTGTAAATTGTTGAAATCACTTTATGGTCTTAAACAAGCACCCAAACAATGGCATGAAAAGTTTGATAATGTTATTATATCAAATGAGTTTAAGATTAATGAAAGTGATAAATGCATTTCCTTTAAGTATTTTGATTCATGTTGTATTATCATTTGCTTGTATGTTGATGATTTTTTGATTTTTGGTTCTAACTTAGAAGTAGTTAACAAAACCAAAGGCTTGCTTATGCAAAACTTTAATATGAAAGATCTTGGTGAAGCAACTGTAATCTTGGGAATCAAAATAACTAAATTTGAAAATGGTATTTCTCTTGATCAATCTCATTTGTAGACACCCCATTTTGACATGACATGTGTTCGCGGTGTTTGTGCGAAGCCTCGTCAAAACAGTGACCTGGGGTCCCAAATTGAACCCTGGGGTAGCTTAAGGTCTCCCATATGTCTTCGTAAAATTTCGTCGAGATCCAAGCGCATTTGCTCAGTGGACGAGCCTCGAGAGCATCGTGGTAGGCGTGAAAAGAGGGTTGTCCGCTGAAAAAGGGAGGCAAATATATCATTTTTTGTAGAAGAGGGGGGCAGATTAGCCCGTCTAAACCCGATCCAATTTGGCGCTGATGCAGCCCAAACCCATGAGGTTGACAAGTTTGAAGCCCAGATGAACCATCCTAAGCAAGTGAGAAGGTCAGCCCGTATCCAAGCCCAACACAAGGCCCATGTCCAACTTGAATCCATTAAGCATAAAGATCACCATGGACACGCTGATCGAGCTGAAGTCCCGCATTAATGAGTCTGACCACTTTTTGGAGTCCATTTGTGGACCTCCAGATGGACGAATCAGAGCAAATGCTTAACTAGGAAGTTGTAGGTCTTTGAACTATCTTTCCAACAGATATTCATGGTCCTAATTTGGCTCACTGGTTGAAGAGTTATGGCTATTTTGGTAGACTGTGTTTGCTAGCTTTGACTAGTTAATGTGTATAGAGTTCCTAAAACTATTAATGATGTATGTGAGTCCCTAAACTTGTTAGTGGACTAGTTTGAACGAATTTTCTCATGTATTTATCTATTTAAATAGTATCAAACATATGTAATGGGGTTAGTTGAATATTTGAATGAAAATTTGCTTAGTGCATTTTCCCTTGAACCTTGAAGAGTTCTTCCTTGAAACCTAGAAGAGTTTCACTCCTTCCTTGAAGAGTAGGAGCTTTCCCCTATTGTTTGCATCTTTGAAGAGTTGCAACCATCAATCTAGAAGAATTGATGTTACCTATCTTCCTTGGCAACCTAGAAGAGTAGCCATTGAAGTTATCTTTCTCTATTTTGCCCCGCTCTATTTTCAGAAACCTGTCCATTCGCATTCATCCACTTCCATCACCATTTCAAGCCATTTCCAGTATTTTTCTGAGCAAACTTTTGTCAGTAAAGTTGTAGATCTTTGAGTCCTTAAAATTTTGGCTTTTGAATCAAGTCATTCCGACCTATATCGAGGGAGATACGCTCATTTTACCGAACTTGCGCAAATCTGTTTTTCTTGAATCCGAATTCTTGAGCATTTGAGTGTGTGTCTGTCACTCTCCCGATCATTAGTCCAAAAAGCCTAGGAGAGGCTTGCATCATTTTGGTATCAGAGCTTTGGAGGAGAGGACAATGCCTCCAAGACAAGCCCGACGTCGAGGTGGTCGAACAATCCCCTTGGATGAAGTACACGCACTTGCTGAAAACTTGCAGCAGCATATGCAACAACAAATCAATGATTTGACTCGAGAAGTTGAACGTCTTCGTGCTGAAGCAAACAATCCTTCACCCCATTCCAGATCCGGAAGAACCAATGGTGATTCTTCTTCTTCAGAAAGTGTTCAATCTTTGCGACAAGGTAGACGCCCTCAACCCCACACACAAGGTGTTCGAGAACCGGATTGGGAAAAGGAAATCAAGAGAGACATTCCAGAATTTCTAGGAACTGATTCCCCTGATGAAATCATTGATTGGTTAACACTTGTGAATGAAGTTTTTGATCATAGAAATGTCCCGGAAGAGCGTCGTGTTGGCATCATTGCCATGCGATTCCGAGGCAAGGCCATAGCTTGGTGGAGACGTGAGAAGAAAACCCGCCACTCCGCCGGTAAAGATCCTATCACTCAAAGGAGAAAGATGGAGGACAAGATCCGCAAGTACTTCCTTCCCAAGTTATAAGAGGGATTTGTACCAACGGTACCAAAATTTGAGGCAAGGTACGCGATCGGTGGAACAATACACCAATGAATTCAATGAGTTGGTAATTCGCAACAATATTCAAGATCCGGAAGAGATGCTCGTGAACAAGTATTTGGGAAGCCTTCAAATTCATATCCAAGATACCCTTGATGTTCTTGACATCTGGGATTTAGGAGATGCACACCAAAGAGCTCTCAAGGTGGAGCATTCGCGCTCTCGAAAGCAACAAGCCACATCCTTCACAAATCGAGCAGTTCAAGGTAAGGTTGGCACCACCAAAGCCGGAAACACAAGTGCACACACCAATAGCATCAACAAAGCCTCTGCCCCGCCCAAGGGTTCTAATCAACCCCCTCCTACCGGTCAAAGCTCTACAACCGGTATGCGTTGTTATTCATGTGGAGAGATAGGACATCGTGCTAGCAATTGTCGAAAGCGACAAGCGGGTAAAGCATTACGTGTGAAAAATGAATATGATGATAGGGTGAGGAAGACACTAATATTGACCCAAAGGATGATGAGAGTAACTTGGAGGATGAGCAAGTGCTTAATGCCGATACCGGTGAGTTCCTTATGATGCAGAAAATTTTTCTAACTCCAAAACAAGAAGCTGGAAATCGTTGGTTGCGCAACAACATTTTTCACTCGGCATGCACCGTTTCTGGAAAGGTATGTCAATTAATCATTGATTCCGGATATTGTGAAAATGTAATTTCTGAGGCGGCGGCAAGCAAGTTGAAATTGAAGTTGAAAGAACATCCAACCCCTTACAAGATGTCTTGGTTAAAGCGAGGTATGGAGGTAACCGTTTCCAAACGTTGTCTTGTCAATCTTTCTATTGCTTCCATCTACTTTGGCAAGATATGGTGTGATGTTATACCTATGGATTGTAGTCATATCATCCTTGGCCGTCCATGGCAATTTGATAAGAAAACAATCCATGACGGGTTTCGCAACACTTACTCTTTTGACTATGGAGGAAAGAAGATTACTTTAGCACCTAGTAAAGAACCAATTCAAACTCCTTTGGTTGAAAACTCCCCATCCTCTAATTTTCTTGTGATGAAAGATGTAAAGAGTGCTATGGAAGGGGTTAATGTTATATACATCTTACTTAACAAGTCCGATATTGGAGATGTGGTTGCACCAATCATTCCGAACCAAGTCAAGCCTCTTTTGGAAGAATTTAAAGATATATTTCCATTAGACCTTCCCTCTGGCCTTCCCCCCATGAGAGACATTCAGCACCAAATTGACTTGCTGCCCGGTGCATCTTTACCCAACCTAGCTCACTATCGGATGAGTCCAGTGGAGCATGAAGAACTACAACGGCAAATCATGGAACTATTGAACAAAGGTTTCATAAGGGAGAGCCTCAGCCCATGTGCCGTTCCAGCCCTTTTGGTGCCGAAGAAAAATAGCACTTGGAGAATGTGTGTTGATAGTAGAGCCATCAACAAAATCACCATCAAATACCGCTTTCCGATCCCTCGTCTTGATGATCTCTTGGACCAACTTTCCGGTGCCACCATCTTCTCAAAGTTAGACTTAAAGAGTGGATATCATCAAATCCGAATCAAGCCCGGAGATGAATGGAAGACGGCGTTCAAGACCAAAGATGGACTATTTGAGTGGCTAGTCATGCCATTTGGATTGTCTAATGCACCTTCCACCTTCATGAGGTTCATGACACATGTTCTAAACCCGTATCTTGGACGTTTTGTGGTTGTTTATTTTGATGATATTTTGATTTTTAGTAAGACTACTAATGAGCACTTGCAGCACCTTCAAGATGTGTTACGCTTGCTAAGGCAAGCACGCTTATTTGCAGCCCCTGAAAAGTGTTACTTTATGGTGCCACAAATCCTATTCCTTGGATTTAACATTTCAAGAGAAGGGATTTCAGTTGATGATGCCAAGATCAAGGTGATCCAAGAATGGCCAACCCCAATAAACGTGCATGAAGTTCGAAGTTTCCATGGCCTAGCTTCCTTCTACCGACGATTCATTGCACACTTCAGTTCTATTGCTGCCCCACTCACTTCTTGTATGAAGAAAGGTGTTTTTGAGTGGACCATTGAAGCCCAAAGAAGCTTTGAACAACTCAAGGAAAAGTTATGTACAGCCCCGGTCCTTGCGCTTCCCAACTTCGATCTCATTTTTGAGGTTCATTGTGATGCATCCGGAACCGGCATAGGAGGAGTTCTAAGTCAAGGAGGACGTCCCATTGCATTCTTCAGTGAGAAGTTGAATGGTGTCAAACTCAAATATAGTACTTATGATTTGGAGTTTTATGCCTTGTTTCACACACTTGAGCATTGGAGGCAGTACCTAATCCATAGAGAATTTATTTTGTACACTGACCATGAAGCATTGAAGTACATTTCAGGTCAACAAAAGCTAAATTCTTGGCGTGCAAAATGGGTGGAATATCTTCAAGATTTCACCTTCAACATCAAGCACAAGGCGGGTGTACAAAATCAGGTTGCCGATGCTCTCAGCCGAAAGAAAAGCTTGCTCAATACCATGCGCACTACTGTGCTCGGCTTTGACTCATTCCAATAGCTATACATGGAGGATGAATACTTCTCCAAACTCATATCATATGCTCAAGATAAGAAGCTTGCTGATTTCACCTTATGTAATGGTTTTCTCTTCAAAGGAAATCGCTTATGTGTACCGGATTGCTCTCTTCGACAAAAGGTGATTGGTGAGATACATAATGAAGGTCATTTCGGTCGTGACAAAACTCTCCAACTTGTTTCAGCAAAGTACTTTTGGCCACATCAGAAACGGGATGTACATCGTTATGTTATGAGATGCCAAAATTGCAAAATTGGTAAGGGACAAACTACAAATGCCGGTCTCTATTTGCCTTTGCCTATACCACATGCACCATGGGAGGATATATCCATGGATTTTGTCCTTGGATTGCCACGAACACACCGAGGAATGGATTCCATATTTGTGGTCGTTGATAGATTTTCCAAAATGGCACATTTCATACCTTGCCGAAAGACTATGGATGCCTCACGCATTGCTAGCTTATTTTTCAAAGAAATCTTCAGAATGCATGGAGTACCAAATACCATCACTTCAGACCGAGACACGAAGTTCCTTAGTCACTTTTGGCGTCAATTATGGCAGAGTATTGGGACCACACTGTAGTATAGCACTGTGTTCCACCCTCAAACTGATGGGCAAACCGAAGTTGTAAACCGATCATTGGGAAATTTGTTGAGAACCTTGATTGATGACAATCCTCGTTCTTGGGAAGACCGCCTATCACTTGGAGAATTTGCTTACAACAGTTCGGTGAACCGTTCTACAGGTTGCAGGCCTTTCTTGGTTATCTATGGGCGACAACCCAAGTCAGCACTAGATCTTGCACCTATTCCATTTGCTGAAAAGCCCATTGCCCAAGTTAAAGATTTTGTATCTCAAATGAAGCTTATACATGAAGATGTTCATTGTAAGCTGGAAAGTAAATCTGAGACCTATAAGAAGGCTGTTGATAAGAGGCGTCGTAAAGTCATATTTGAACCCGGAGATTTTGTTTGGGCTTACTTGCCACCAGAACGTCACCCCGTTGGAAGCTACAACAAGCTTAGTGATAGAAAGCTTGGTCCACTTGAAGTACTTGAACGCATCAATCCCAATGCGTATCGTCTCAAGCTTCCTTCCCATATGAAGATACATGATGTGTTTAACGTCCGCCATTTGACACCTTATATGGGAGATTCCACTGATGATGATACCTCGAATTCAGAGACGAATTCTTTCAAACAATGGGGGAATAATGCAGCCCAAACCCATGAGGTTGACAAGTTTGAAGCCCAGATGAACCATCCTAAGCAAGTGAGAAGGTCAGCCCGTATCCAAGCCCAACACAAGGCCCATGTCCAACTTGAATCCATTAAGCATAAAGATCACCATGGACACGCTGATCGAGCTGAAGTCCCGCATTAATGAGTCTGACCACTTTTTGGAGTCCATTTGTGGACCTCCAGATGGACGAATCAGAGCAAATGCTTAACTAGGAAGTTGTAGGTCTTTGAATTATCTTTCCAACAGATATTCATGGTCCTAATTTGGCTCACTGGTTGAAGAGTTATGGCTATTTTGGTAGACTGTGTTTGCTAGCTTTGACTAGTTAATGTGTATAGAGTTCCTAAAACTATTAATGATGTATGTGAGTCCCTAAACTTGTTAGTGGACTAGTTTGAACGAATTTTCTCATGTATTTATCTATTTAAATAGTATCAAACATATGTAATGGGGTTAGTTGAATATTTGAATGAAAATTTGCTTAGTGCATTTTCCCTTGAACCTTGAAGAGTTCTTCCTTGAAACCTAGAAGAGTTTCACTCCTTCCTTGAAGAGTAGGAGCTTTCCCCTATTGTTTGCATCTTTGAAGAGTTGCAACCATCAATCTAGAAGAATTGATGTTACCTATCTTCCTTCGCAACCTAGAAGAGTAGCCATTGAAGTTATCTTTCTCTATTTTGCCCCGCTCTATTTTCAGAAACATGTCCATTCGCATTCATCCACTTCCATCACCATTTCAAGCCATTTCCAATATTTTTCTGAGCAAACTTTTGTCAGTAAAGTTGTAGATCTTTGAGTCCTTAAAATTTTGGCTTTTGAATCAAGTCATTCCGACCTATATCGAGGGAGATACGCTCATTTTACCGAACTTGCGCAAATCTGTTTTTCTTGAATCCGAATTCTTGAGCATTTGAGTGTGTGTCTGTCACTCTCCCGATCCTTAGTCCAAGAAGCCTAGGAGAGGCTTGCATCAGGCGTGCTCATCAATTTTGTGCGCCTATCAAAAGTGGGTAGTGCCGATATCGAACCATCGTGGGTATAAAATACCCGATGAAAAATCACAAAGGAGGGGGGGATTCTGATTTTCGTCTAAAAATTCCAGAGGCGAGGAGAGAGAGGGAGAGATCCGGCCCACCTCCGGCCATCTCCCTCATCTCTCCGGCCAGCTTCTCCGGCCATTCGAGCCACCATCTCCACCCTAACATCGCCACCTCCATCTCAAATCTGCAACATCCTCACCCTCAAACCCACTCCCACTACCTTCACCTTCACCACAAATCTCATTGAGAAATCAGAGGAGAAAAACCCCATTTGCAGAGGATTTTTCTCATGAAAATTAGAGAGAGGGAGGAAGAGAGATTAGGGGGTTTTCTTCTCCGACCTCGCTCCCCGGAGCTCCGGCCAACAGAGAAATCTCAGATCTCAGATCTGAGAAGAGAGAAAGAAAAACAGAGAAAAAAATGAAAGAAAGAGGAGGGAGGAGGATTTTCTGAAAAGCAGAGAGAGAGCGAGAGCAGAAGATGATTTGGTTTTTTTTCTTTTTTTCTCCCACCGATCGTTTTTCTTTGACCTTTTGCCAGAAATTCTACCTCTGATCCGAAGAAGTGAGAGGGAAAAGAGGATTTGCAAAGAGGCTTTGAGAGAGAGAGAGAGAGAGAGAGAGAGAGGGAGAGATTGAGAGAATAAGAAAGGGGATCTCACGTCCATCTTCTCCGGCGGATTTTCCGATCGGATCGTAGTCGCCAGCAAGCCCCATGGACTCCGGTGAGCTTACCTCATTTTTCCGATCACCAACACTAGCCATCGCCTCTACCGCTGTCTGGATCCAATTTTCCTCCACAAAATCCCTTTACTCTATCATCTTCCTCAGCCACCACTTCCTTTATCTTGGACTCCAAAAACCTACAGCTACAGCCCCTCAAATCAAACCCTATCTTCTCCTTCTCCGGTGATCATCACCATGTAATCCTTGGATTTCGGCCACCACTACCATCTCCCATCATCGGATCTATCCATTACTAGGTTTCATAACCCATTTCTGTTCATCTTCTCCGGCGGATTTGGCCGGATTCCGATCGTCAGATCTATGGATCCAATAATCGAAATCCTTATCTTCTCTGGTCCGATTCTGCAGCTAGAGAGAGATCTCAGATCATAGATCTTGGATCTGAGAGCAAGGATAAGGAGTAGAGGGCTTAGTAAGATGGAGAGAGCATCGGAAAGAAAGGAGAGCTCGCAGATTCAGCATCCTAGGATTTTTTTTTTTAAAAGGATGAAAGATAGAGGAAATGAGGAGTTATCAATCAAGCTCAGGTAATTTTTTTTTTATCCATTTTCAATGTTGATCTTTGCTACAATTTTTCTGAGATTGAATGGTGTTATTGTCTGAATTGGTTTCAATGAGGTTTATAAGTAGTATTGTGATAGTCGATTGTCTTCAGTCATGGCTGTGATTGTGCTTAGATATTCTGAGATTGCATAATGATTAATACTTGCAAATTTGTTTGCTTTAATTCTCTCAAAATATGACATTTGCTTCGTGGGTTTGAATGCTATTTTGATCTGTGAATGTAAGATGAAAATATAAGTTTCTGGAGTGAATGGAGGTGAAGTGATGTATGCCTAATTGATGTAGGAAATCAGATCATACAGGTATCGTCTGATTTCACAGGAGACCCATGTCGAGGGTTCAGCTGAATTGTTTTATGGGGTAATAGTATTGATTTGCTTTATTAGCTACAGGGGTTGAAATTTGTTACTACAGTGAGTCACATACCTGTCACTATGAAATTGGTTTTACATCTTTCTTTGTACATGTTCAGAATCACAGATAAGGATAGTAATGTTGATCATTTTGGTTTCACACTTGTCATTAAGTTTTTCTGAAATGCTATTATTCATGCAAAGTCGTCTGTTCTCAATATTTGTATGAGTTTGATTGATTAATTACATTAGACTGGTTTGTGGTATTGGAGCAAATGATAGTTGTACATGTACTATTTTGGGCTAAAGAATTGATAGTCATATAACCATGATTGAGTGAGACTTTCACTGTATGGTTTCCCACCCTTATGTTTGGTTCGGATCATTTTTGTATGCGTTATGGATCTCAGTTTCTTGTCCCCTCTGTTAGTTGGGGACCCTTTCGATCTGTTAGTAGTCTAACACTCTTGTTTGCATCCTTTGTGTGCATAGGAGGCATGCATTGCCTCATTTACAGAGTCCTTGATTAGGGGTGAGCCTAGTCTCATTTAGAGAGTTCCCATTTTAAAAGATTAGCTCAATCTCACACCCCCTTGTTTATCTTCCCTTTGATCTGAAAGACATGCTATGTCTTATTTGTTTTCCTTTATAGAGTGTTAGAGAGTTTTTGACTCTTTTTGTCCTTTTAAGGATTTTATTAGGGAGTCTTTGACTCGTTCGTCCCTCTTATAGTGTTATTAGAGAGTCTTTGACTCTTTTTGTCCTTTTAGCAGTTATATTAGGGAGTCTTCGGCTCATTTTTTAGTGTTGTTAGTAAGGAGTTTCTCCTTAGTCTTGTTGTCATTTCTTCTTCTTTGATTAGAGACTAACTCAGTCTTATTAGAGCTTTGCTTGTTTGAGATCTTAGATTCATTTTCTCTGTTCTTGGGACACTTCTTTGCGTGTTGTGGTTCGTCTCTTTGAGACGCTTGTTGTTTGTTCGGGGTTTCCCCTTTTGATTTAGGGCTTTGCCCTAGTTTGTGGTTATGCTTGCGTGTCCCCTTGAAGGGTGAAAACATTTAAAAATCCCAAAACATTAAATATTTTAAAACTCAAAAACATTCGAAAAACCTTTAAAAAGCCTAAGGTGTTGAGTGTCTTAGAAGTAGTAATTAGAAGAGTTCGATTCGAACTACGTTGGCTTGATCCTCTCACACGAGGTACGTAGTGCAGCTTGGGATTTATATCCTAAGTCCAGCCAAACTTTTATAAATAGCATTTTAAATCTTTTTGAATAAGCAAACCTTTAAAACCTCATTTTCAAAAGATCTTCCTCTAGAGTTAGGAGTTTCTCCTAGATAAAAAGTTTTAGAGTTAGGTTTTTCTTTTGATAGGTCGTTTGTTTGATTGTTTGTTGTGTGCTTGTTTTAGAGTTAGGGGTCTGTCCTAGAGTTATAGGACCGCCTCCGTCCAGTCAGTCGGCGATCCACATCGCCGAGTGATGACTAGAGTAGGATACGCTAGTCTACCCTTGGTTTTCCTTAGAAAATACAGCCTAGTTACACATAGGTTGTAGGAATCACCTGCATTAGCTTAGGGCTAATCTGCATTTAGTTAGGGCATATAGGGTGTCCTAAAATCCACCATTCACTGGAATTTAAATAATCGTACAAGAAATTTTAATAACTAGTCCGGTCTTTTAGATCGAGTCTAGGATAGAGGTCTAGGTGTCTTAGGCATCCTAGCTTAGAATAGGCGCGAAGAACTACGTTGCCTTGATTCTCGTGGAGGCGGGGATACGTAGGCTTCTTTGGATGAATACCAGACCATCGGAGGACTCGGGCTAATATTTTAGAGTCTTAGGATTTATTGTGTTGTTATTATATGTTTTGATGTATTTTCTTACTTTTTCGTACTGATCCTATACCTTTAGCTATAGCTTGCATGTGTTTGCACATCAGAACTTAGACACACATTAGGCATGTCACTCATAACCTAGCTATGCTTAGGTGACACATCTCATTTTATTTTATGTGTGCTTATTATCTTTATCCTCAGGAAATGCATGCTTAGGTAGACGACTCCTAAGGATTGTTCCCATTTCACATGATTTTTACCCAAACTTCTTTGGAGTTAGTAATAAATGGCATAAGAGACCAAGTGCTTGCACTCGGACGAATTGGGGGTGCTCTCAGACCTTCTCCATTCGTAACCAGGCACGAACCCATATATATTTCTGGTTATCCATTGCACAGAGGATTTGATTTTAGGGTTCCATGGCATATCCATGGATGGCGACCCTGAGTTTATTTCAGGTATGTCTGGGTTTCGAGCCTTGGCTCCTGATCAAGACATACCTCTTTCTTTTTATATCGCCACTCGTGCTATGCTATGAGGGTGGCATCCGTTTTGAGAGTTCCTTGGTAGAGCTCTCCATTCACGTTGTGGAGATCTAGGGGGTGTTAGGGACTCGTTCCCTTACGTCGTCTCAGGACCGGGGTCCACACCATTATATTGAGAAAATACTTTAAAAGTATAAGTATTTTGACTGTAAACATGTTTGTTCTCCTTTTGATCCAAGTATTAGATTGTATGTTAGTGATGGTGATAGTGTAAATAAAAAAGAGTATGCTAGTATCATTGGTAGTTTAAGATATGCTACAAATTGCACTAGACCAGATATTGCATATGTTGCTGGTTTGCTATGTAGATATTCTAGTTGTCCTAGTATAGAACATTGGAATGCTATATCACGTGTAATGAGATATCTTAAATGTATTGTTACTAATGGGATTCATTTTCAAAGATTTCCTACTGTCTTGGAAGGATTCAACAATGCGGATTGGAATACTTTGTCAGAAGATTCCAAAGCTATCACAGGTTATGTATTTACTATTGGTGGTGGTGCGGTCTCTTGGAGGTCCAAGAAACAAACTATAATCGCTCAATCTACTATGGAATCCGAACTAATTGCTCTAACCTCTGCTTGTGAAGAAGCTAGTTGGTTAAAGAATCTTTTATCTGACATACATGTTTGTGATAGACCTGTGTTTGCAGTTTTGATTCATTGTGACAGCATGGCAGCCATTTGAAGAGTACAGAACAAGTACTATAATGGAAAGTCGCGACAGATACGAAGAAAGCACAGTACTGTAAGAAAGTTGATATCCAATGGCGCATTTACCGTTGATTTTGTGAGATCAGGTGATAACTTAGCAGATCCCTTAACTAAAGCCTTATCAAGGAGAAAATCTGCACTACATCGAGGGGGATGGAACTTAAGCCCATTAATGAGTAATGGGTACCCAATCTAGGGATAGGAGATCCCAAGAACTAGATTTTCAATGGGAAAAATGAGTCATAGTGTAATTGGTGGACAATCATGCTAAATATGAGTTTATCTCGAAGTCCATCCATATGGTATAACCCAGCATGATATCTTGAACCTTTGTGAGGTTGAGTATTTTACTCTTAAGGAGATCTATAACTCATATGATTTGGGATGTCTAGGCTACAGGAGCATCTTTGATAGACTCACCTACGTGTTTGCTAAGAAGTGGGCCGGTTCCAAAGAGAATGTGGGCTTAATTCTCTTTTGCTTACATGGACAATGGGATTGGCACAGGTCCGTAATGTGCAAGCTTAGAAGAACCAATAGAACACTTTAGCTTCATGCGTGTGGTGTTTTTCTTTCTGTCCCCAAGGGTTGTAGTTCAAGACATAGTCACTTCAATTCCTGGCAGTTAGAATACACTTACACTAAGTAAAGGTTCAAGACATAGTCACTTTTATTATGCGTGTTGCTTCGCTGGTTGCCCAACACAAGTTATATTTTATGTTTAAACGTTTTCTATTAAAATAAGTGGGGGATTGTTGGTATTTTAATACAAAAATGGTCCTTGTTGGTATTTTACGAAGTTGTTTTGTTTACAAAAAGAAGCCACTTTGGTTTTGGAAAATGAGTTCGCTCACTTCCTTCACAAAATTTGCATAGATCTATAGCTCTTGGTTAAGTCTGAGATAAAGATACTAGCTAGGGTTTCTAATAAAATGGATCTAAGATCTAAAGAAGACAACTAAACTGGCATAAGAAGAGAGAAAATGTAGCTGGAGTTTTGGCCGGAATCCGATCACGACTCGTCGGAGAAGGAGGAAATGATCGGAGAAATAGGATTTTGAGTTAGGGTTTGAGATCAGAAAACTAATAAATCTAAGAGTTTCAAAGGTTATTGCTACAAAATTAAAAGGCTAAAGAACAAGTAAAGGATGAAGATATTTTGGCTAGAGTTAATGGTTGGAATTGCTGCCGGAGAAGATAATATTTGGTCGAAAACAGAGAACCAGGGTTAGGGTTTCAAAATTTTGGGAAATTCTCTTTTCTCTCTCAGCTCTCTCTGGAATTAAGAAAAGAAAAACCTAGATTCAAATGAAAAATGAGGATTAAGTTGGTATTTATAGGAATTTTGAGAATTGATATTGGCACTCCACTTTGATAAAGCGCGCGGTTGCACAGAAAAAAATTGATATGCGCACGGACAATCGTGTCCTATTCCAACCTGGTTCGACCCTCCCCAGGATAATTCACCCCCCTTTCTGGTTTACACTACGGTTCTCTCTCGGCTCGTTCGTTAAGCAAACTTATTCGGATTTCGACAAAATTTTGCGGGAACCTAGATAGGACCCTAAGCTACCATAAGGTGAAATTTGAGACCCTAACTCACTGATTTGATGGGGTTATTTACAAATATGGCAAATAGGAATTCGGTCAAAATGGAGTGTCTACAGATGCCCCTCTTTGACAGAGCGTGCTTGTCGCGCGAATGCCAAAGCTGAACAGACAACACATTTTGGGCCGACCCGAAAACAAAGCGAAACAAATTTTTGGGCTTTTGTTTTAAAATGGTATTCATAAGGGTAAAATAACAAAACAACTCTGTAAGAAGACTTACAAAATCCACAAACATTTAGAGATGGCCTCTCACCGACTCTGAACTCGGTAATCATGACATCTAAATAAGATAGCTTCTCTTTAACCCCTTAACTAGGACTTTTATTGAAAACAAATATGCACAAAACACTACTCCCCCTTTTTTTTTACTGGTAAATCAGACTTTTAGTAAAACACGAAACGAATCACTCAAAGGATAAAATCGTACTACAAACACACACTTGTATCGATGAATAAGGATTTTTGCTGACAATCAGACCAAATATCACTTGGTCCATTGCCAAAAATGATATCATTAAAAAGGATAAGCAAGTCTTAACGATCAGACCAAATATCGCTTGGTCAGTCATCAAAACTACCTCAAAATAAAAGGGCGATAACTATACAGACCATTGCTGAAAATCCATCTGTTTAGCCATCCAGATAATCCTAACTCCTCTCTTTCAAGGTAGCGGGTCATCTAAGATTGATATGGTCCTGTGCAAAGGGTTCCATATAAATCCGCGCAGATATACCTGACTCCTAACTCATTAGGTAACGGTACATTGCGGAGTAACAATTAAACAGGCCAAAATTTGGCATTTCACTGCTAAGTGTCACACACGAAGAAAAAAAGACCAAACTCCAAATATAATGAGCTCAATTTCACTGGTAGCTTCCTACTTCTAAAAACTCTTCATGATTAAAGAAAAGCCCAGACCCCAAACATGCGGAGCTGCTTCACTGGAAATTCCTTTAAAAAGAAATCATTTTCAAATGAGTTGAGAAAAGACTGGACTCCAAACTTGCGGAGCTGCCTCACCCGAAATACCTTTCTGAAAACTTTTCGAATGAATGAAGAAATAACCAGACTCCATGCACATGGAGCGACTGAACATTTATTCTTAAAATCTTTTCAAATGATGAGAGAAACTGCCAAACTCCAAACCACAGAGCCATTGGCGATTTCCTTTTGAAACCTTCTCTAATGGTGAGAGAAAATGACCAAACTCCAAATCATGGAGCCATTGGCGAAAATATTTTTTTTTAAACCTTTCAAATGGTGAAAGAAAAGACCAATCTCCAAATCACGGAGCCATTGGTGAAAATATTGTAAGCCCAATGGTTCCCACCTTGGCAATTCCCATCTTATTTTGATGATTCCAATACACAAGTGATTTAAGATCACTAATGTGTTTGATTGTCTAAGTTGTAGATCATAATTGTGCTAAGTTAAGATTGCTTGGATTGAGGCCAAGAAGCTCTCATTGGACCACATTCGGAAGGCCAAAAACATCGGAGATCCAAGACGAATGAAGACTTGAAGAATCGCAATTGAAGATCAAAGTCTTTTTAGAATGTATATGATCCAATCTTAGTTTAGATTTTAAGAGGCATAAATTAAGTTATTCTCACACACCCTAAATGTTTAAGTGATTGTCCTTGTGGTGTTCCAACACTTTGGAACCCTCATAACAATCCCAACTTTGTGTAAAGTTGGAAGCCCAGAAATAAGAATTGAAATCCTGCTTGACATAAGCTTCTCGGAGCTCCGAGATTTGGTCCAGTAGAATTTTTCCAACTTCTGTTTGTATTCCCGGAACTCCGAGATCAATTCTCTGAACTCTGAGAATTTCTCGGAACTCCGAGAACACTATAATGGGAAAAATTATATCCGTTGGTGTTTTTGCCAGAATTACCACTATGCCACCAAACGGTCATATTTAGATTTTTCTATATATATGGTTATTCCCAACTTCCCAATTATCAATCCTAACAGTCTAAAACTCTATTTGAATATCCCAAGAGTGAATCAAAGTTTGTTTATGCCTCTCATCCTCTAAGATTAGGATTTGGATCATTAGGCTCAAATTTGTACATCTTCTACAAATTGTAAACCCTTGTGAGGGATTTTTTGTTTCCTTCTTTCTTATTCAAGAACATTGTATTCGGGCGAGTGTTCGGAGAAGTGGAGCCCACTCTCCATGGTGAGGATTGCCACCAAGGTTAAAGCAATTGGAATTGTAATCGGCACCGATCTTCACCTAAGTTAAGAAGATCAAATAGTGAAGCCATCAACGGGTTTGGTTGGTGGAGTGGAGTAGGCCTCACGTTTTGAGGACCGAACCACTTTAAATCTCGGGTGCACTCTCTCTTAAACTCTTGCTCTTTATTTGCATTGCACTTAGGATTTAACTTGTGTGCATATTTTTCATTCTTGATCTCTTAATCTTCAAAATTGGGTTAGAAGTTTTCAAAAGATTAAAATTCGTTAGCAACCTAATTTTTACCTCCTCATAAGTTGTCGTACTAGGGACCACCCTTGGAATTTCAAATATTTTTTAAACTTTCCAAATGGTGAAAGAAAAAGACCAAACTCCAAATCACGGAGCCATTGGCGAAAATATTTTTTAAACCTTTCAAATGGTGAAAGAAAAGTCCAATCTCCAAATCACAGAGCCATTGGTGATTTTTTTTTAAACCTTTCAAATGGTGAAAGAAAAGTCCAATCTCCAAATCACGGAGCTATTGGCGAAAATTTTTACAAAATTAAAGGGAAATTCATTGAAATGATTAAAGAAACGACCAACTTTGATCGATTTCACAAGGTGAATAAGTCATCCCATGCCGAGAATGATTGAAAATGCATGATCTTTGCTAAAGATAAAACTCAAGAAACTTGAAGGTATTGACCCTTTTAAAACGATTGAAAAGCATTCTGCTGGGGGTTTGAAGATTGCAGGAGCAAATTCTAGACTCCGCTAGGGATAAGATTTTCTGAAACTTGACTCCAAAAGAATACTGACTCAAAGATTGTGCTCAAGCTTCTCTGGCTTCTATTTGCTGAGAATAGCTATCCCAGTTATCATTATGTTTGATATCTTTTATGACATAAGTCATAAAAAATGCCCCTAGTATGATGTACTTCCATGACAAAAGTCTTAAGAAAGCAAAACCAAGATGAGTAGGAAAATTTTAAATTTATATGAGTTATTTCTTTGGTATAGTGGTAAAACTATCTTCTCGAAGGCTGAATCTGGGAATTTTCTCTATCTTTACTATGTACTTGAGGCTTTTGATGTTTCAAGCAGGTCTGAATAAGAAGTTTCCTGCCCTTCTTTGATTCCTAAACCAGGATCTACTTCGGATTTTACTTTTCACTTTGGAAGGTGTACACCCATTCTTTTCAGTGCCAAACACTTTAGACTTCAAAAAGAGAACAAATATTGACAAGAAACAGACTCCTAAAGACTTTTTCAAATAAGACTTACGATATTCAAGGGACTTGACTCAATTTTGATTCACCTTTAGATCAAATGTGTCATTTTCTATGGTAAAGTTAGCCACCCTTGGAGTAATCTTGAAAACCATGTCAAGAGGTTCTAATTTCTTCCATCAGGATTTCCGTCATGGTTATTACCCCCTTCAGATTGCTCAGTTTTAATGCCCATAGTTTAGAAAGATGTCAAAGTAAGTCTCACTGACACTACTCGAATTTCAAGATCCTGCCCTGTTCGAAAATAATTTCTCCATCTCATCAACTTCTCTCTTTGCAAGAAGTGACAACTAATGCCTTCCATGTTTCTGGTCTAATAGACCACTCATCTCAACTTTCACCTCGAATAATCACAACTCAAAACTTTGAAATTCTTCATGACGGAGAACCTCCTTCTGTATCTTATCAACTCACTCTTTGTGGGAAATCTTTACCCCTGACTGGATTCCTTTCTCAGTTTTTTTTTCAATTTCATAAACCGCTACACTTGCCCTTGCATAAGCCAACACCTTTAGTTATTGACTTAACAAGTACATGTATCTATCTAGGCCGCCCTTTCGAGTTTTCAACCAAGTGGGTCTTCAGACTCTCGTTTTTCTCATTTCTTTCTATTTTTATTTTCATTTGCCTTGAACATTTGCTTGTTTCACCAAAAGGACTTTCTAAGTGGGCTTGGGTTCAAAATGGTTAGATATCCAAAGTTCTAAGGATTTGGACCGAATCTGGTCTAGCCAGATTACCTACGTACCCAAAAATGGAGGACCAGGTCTGCGTAGTTTGCTTTGGGGTTTATCAAAGAATAGTTTAGCTTTTAGCTTCAAATTTTGTATGGGAATAATTGACATTTATTCCAAAGGTTAACCGAACCTAAATAAATCAGGCTGCCTACGTATCCCAAAGAAACGAGAATCAGGTCATAGCGTAGTTCAAATTCATAAAAAAAATGCCCCTGGTTTATAATGTGGTTAAAAAAATGATTTGATTTAAATTTTTGGCCCAAAGGGTTTACAAATGGATTTTCAAACGTAAGGATTTTGGCTATAAAGGTCCAAATGTCCAAGGATGGCCTCCTTGTGTATTTGACATACAAGCTTTTTTTCTTATGGTTCAAAGACTTTGAATATTTTTGTCGAGGAGTCTGGCAGTTTTCTGGCAAGACTTCAACCACGGTGCTCCATTCTCTTCTCGAGATCTTGAATTTATGCTCAAAATTCTTCAACTTTCAGTTGTCTCCAAATAGTGAAGACGATTCTCATATGCGATCTATCTCATTGACTCTATCATCTGGGTCTTTGATATTCCAAAAGAATTGTCATAGGGACACATTCCCTTCTCTTTGTCTTTCTCTCATATTCTCTTTTCTTTCTAGACATTAAAAATGTCCTTATTCTTGAAATATTCTACCTCAGAATCATAATGAAAATACACTGCCCAATTGTTCTTTTAAGGCTCAAATCTATGACTTTATTTTGAGAAAGTCTTCTCTCATTTCTTCATCAACTCCACAGGATGTCTGATGTCCATCTCTCTTGAATTTTGCTCTTTGACCCGATGTCTCAAACAAATGGAGTCTTGCTTTAAACCATACCCTTGGCATTCACCCGGTTTATCCTTATAGGATCAAGCAAGACTACTATGAACTCCTCTAAATAGGTTTATCAATTCTTCGCGCTCCTCGGGAGATAAAGTTTTGCCAATCTATCTTTCCTGAATTTCGGATTTCGATACCACTATCAATAGCTTCGATTTCCTCTTTAAGTGGCTATGCTAAACGCTCTTTCTCTCGTTTGATCATTTTTCAGATCTCAAGAGAAATTTTGTCTGCATTCTCATCCGAGAAGGGTGTCTTTGTTTATTTAAACATTATATCTAAGAGTGAATCATAACAATACAGATAACGTTGTAATCAAGTATTTATTGAATTGGAAACTTCAAATACATTGATGACTTTAGACGCGCCTCAACGGGCTCTACATCAGATTTAACAGAAGGCTGGACATTGACTCGATAAGAAGACTGACAAACACTATATATTTTGAATTATTGATGACACGACTAGACTTACCAACTTTTACACAAGAATTTTTATAAACTCAACAAAAGACAAACTCTGAAAACTGGACACTTCTTCATGAGCAAGAGAGTGGCATTGAAAGTTCCTGGGCGATACACCCTCTTCCATGATAAAGGTATCTACTGAGTTCAATCCCGAAGTAGGAATCTCAGAAAGGGTAACCCTACAAGGCCAGGGTTAAGTGGGACAATAAAATGATATGTTGGCAATATAGGGGAAGTAATAAACTGCATTGATCAAATGTGTTTGAAAGTGGTTAGTCTTTTGGAAGGGTAATCATTTGTTGAACTCAGACTTTTGAATTTGAAGTACACACACTAGATTAATAGTCATGGGATAAAAAAATTATGAACAAACTGAGATAAAAGCCATCTTGAGCATATCCATTGATATTTTGAGTTGGAATGTCAAAAGGAGACTGTCTATGAAGGTAAAAAAAAAAAAAAAGATAGACAGTGATAATATGACCTACACCCACAGGGTCTCAAAGAATCCTTAATCCACTCATTTGGGTCTTCTTTAGATATGACCGCTCTCTTTTTTTGGTATGAAAGATTAGGAATGATAAACACCCATAATCGAAATAGGCTTTGATCTCAGCAATGGGAGTATTGCTAGGGTGCCCTTCCTTTTAGCATTCCTCCCTACGAGATAAAATAACCATTTTGCACCACTTCGTTCGAATAATAAGGACAAAAGTTACAAAACCAGTTATTTTCCCAAGTAATTAACCGCTATGTAAATTGAGAACTTATATGCTACCCCACCATGAAAACGTAAAGGATGGAGAGAGAGAACCATCTCTCCTTTGTTTTTTAATCCAAGAAAAAGCCCCGTGTTTTACTTTTCGGAACAAGGCAGCAGGTTTTGTCACCATCCACCATTTACATCTTCACGGTCGGGCACCGTATAATTTCTCATGTAAATTAATCACTTTGCATTTATGGTTACTGTGCGTTTCTTTTCAACAGCTCTCGTTGACTGTTGAGGTCATCCTTAATTTTTATTCTTTTCTTTACCTTTTTTTATTTTATCTGGTTGGGCGATTTTTCAGCGATCTGTTGTAGGAAGTTGGGTGGGAGTTAGGAAATGGCAGGTGGGTGTTTATTTATGGTTGGATTTGGACACCCAATTCCCCTCTCTATACCGTTCAAAATCTCCTAAAAGCCTCTCTTCTTTTTTTTTCTTATTTCTTGTTGGGCTTTTGATTTTTAAGAGGGAGAGAGATAGAAAGAGGGCAGTGGGAGGAGGATTTGAAGATTTGGATGAACTGAAGGGGGACCCACTTCACGTTTATCATTGTCTTCATCATCCTCTAAGTTTCCCACATCCCTCTTTCGATATCTTCATTTTTTTAATTGGATTTGTTTTATATAGGATTTGAGCACTTGGATGTTTGTTGCACCTAATTAAACCCGAATCCCATCTACGCACATCTGATTTTCTATTATCTTTCCAAGTTTTTTTTTTTTTTTGTTCTTCTATCTTTTCAGATTGCATATGTCAGAAGCCCACTACATATCTGGAATCTCCCACCCCTTTCTTCATTTGTTCACGTGATAAAGAAAAACCATTTTTTAAGTCTCTTAAATGGGATCTGTCATGTCTGTCTGTACTATACAGTATTGGCAAACAGGGATTCATTGTATCTGGTTGCCAAAGCCATGAGGTAAATTTTGTGTTGTTCTCGGTTTTTTATTTGTTTAATCTAACAGTTATCAGTCAAAAGCCAGAGTCTTTTTTGGGTTTCTACAGATTCCCATCTTTTGATAAGACTGGAGACAAGGCCCACAGGTAAGCTTGGTGGGCTTTGTCTCAGAAGCAACCTCACTTATTCGTAACATGTATTAGGTATTGTTTGGATCCACTATTTTTTGAGGGGATTTTGCTTTTTCTCAGCCTGTTGTTTTCACCATTGCTTTTTAGCAATTGGGTCTCTCATTTCTTCTCACAGCTTTATGTGAAAAGCAAATCAACCCATCTGAGAATCTCCCTTATCTGATGCTGTTATTCCTGATATCTTGTCTCTCCTTCTTCCTCCTCTCCAAGTCCCTTTCTCTACAACCTCTCCCATTATGGGTGAATGAGATGAGATTGTTGTCAGTTGGGTTCTGGCAAGAATTTGTGTGTTTGCTTGTGGAATTGTTTAGATATTTTAGGCTTACAAATAGTTGCTTTGGAAGTTCATCTGCCATGTCTGTGAAGAGTAAGAGTCTTCCAAAAGTAGAGAATGTGGAGGAGGCAGAGGTGTCATCTATATTAGATTTGCCTGAATTGGCTTTAGAATGCATTTTAGGGAGGCTTTCGCCAGCCGGGTTGTGTAACATGGGAGGAGTGTGTAGCTCTTTGAGGGATCGATGTAGGAGTAATCATATGTGGGAGAGGCATATGAAAGAGAAATGGGGTAGGGTGATAGGCAATGCTGCTTATAGAGAACGGCAATTGTATATTGTGTCGAGAAAGGATTTGGGTGTCTTTGATGATGGGAAGTCAAAAGGCTTGCTTGGCTCTCTGTCTTGTATGTGGCCCTTTTCATGGCTCAGATCTAAGGTCGATGGCAGTAGCAAGAAGCCCAATTGTTCTTTGCCTGTTGATTCAATCATGTCTTGGTACTTGTCTCTCGAGAGTGGCAAGTTCTGGATCCCTGCTCAGGTCTATAACCGCGAGGTATTGATGATACCGAATTTCTTCTGATTTTCTCTTCTTTTTTCCTTAAATTCGCCGAGTCAAGTACTATGTTGTTGTAATCTATTTTTTTTTAAATGTTCTTCCTTGATTTATCAGTTTCCATTAATTACTTTTTTAATGTTTAGATCTAATTTAAGTTACAGGTTAGCAAGTTGGGTTTATGCTTTTCTGAGTGAAATGCTTTTCTGCAGAATGGGCATGTTGGGTTTATGCTTTCATGTTATGATGCCGAGCTTAGTTACGATTGGCGTAAAGACACCTTTCTAGCAAGGTTCGTGGAAAATATCCTTCAAACATGAATACCAGTGGATTTTCATGGTTAATCTCAGTTACTCTTGTTTAATATATTTTTCCATTGACATGACTCTCCCATATCTTGTGATTTTTCAAAGCTATTTATTCATTAAATTACTATTTATTCATTTTAAGTAGAAGACAGAAATGCATAAGGATGCCTCTTGATGGCACAATATTTTCACAATTTTGCAATATCTGAACATTAGCTATAAAAAGGTCTTTATATTAAAAAGTTAATTGTTTTGCTTGTAATATAATATGACTAATTATTTCATTTAATTCTTCACCTTACAATGAAAAACCTTTCTGATATAAAATCACTCTGGCTCCCGCTTCCCCCTCTTCTCTCCTTCTCTAAGAAACAAGGACTTATAAAGAACTCTTGGCCAGATCTCTCCCATGAACAGGATTGTGGCATGGAGAGCCCTATTGGCAGCAAGATCTGCAGCAAGAAGATCTCTCTCAGAGACCACTCTGGTTATTTTCTCCCAAAAAAATCAATGTTTATTATTTTTTCTGTTAGCTTTGTCAAAAATTGGAGAACTGACTGTCTATTTGCAACTTTTTTGAAAACAGACTTAGTCGGATAACTCTATTGTTCTTGGAATTGAGAACTGATTGTCTCCTTGTAACTCTTTCATAAACAGGCTTCGTAGGATAACTCTTTTGGTTCTTGGTTTGTCACCTACTGGTAGAAATATCAGTGCCTTGGTGGTGTACTGATCAAATTGCGGGCCCTTGTTCACCTTTGGATATTTTTTTTTTGCTTATAGGTATCCACCTCATGGGCGCCGGACAGTAGTGATAGAGGAAGGGGTGCAATGGGAAAGACTAAGAGCACCACCTGTTGATACTCCTGCACACGACCTTCATATTTCAGATTGTTTAAGTGATTTACACCCTGGCGATCATATTGAGATCCAGTGGAGAAGAAACAAAGAATTTCCTTATGGTATGTACTTCAAGCATATCCTTCTTATGCTCCTGAAGTTACGGTATTGATCCTCGTTGTAATGCAGTAGCTAAAATGGGTTTCATTTTTTTCGAATTATTAGGCTTTGTTTATTCTGCTTCATGTCATTTACATTTATGTCATTGTTTGTTTTAACCTAGAATGCACATACAAAAGTTTGTGATACCTTTGAGTAGTCTTCATCTAGATTCCCGACTTGATAATATGGTATGTATTGCAGGCTGGTGGTATGGGGTTGTGGGTCACTTGGAATCTTGTGACAGGAATGAGCATCACTGCCGTTGTCATAATAGTGGTTAGAAAGATCTAATCATACCTTTTAGCTTTTCTTATCCATTTAATTTTAGCTTTTCTTAACCATTTAATTTCATCTAGACTAGTAACTTTTTAATTGTACTATCACATTGTTCAAGTTATATATAATTTTCATGTGGCTAAAATTTAAATGTTTGGTGAAGTGATTGAAATCATGTGGTTAAAATTTTTATTGTTTACGCCCAGAAATACACCAAAACAGGATACTTGCTCCCTGCACATGATTGTTGATACAATAAACAATTGAAAGTTTTACTTGCTCCTGGAAACTCATCTTCAGTTTGTTCACTGTTCCAAGAATCGCAAAACGGAATACCCAGAGGGTCCTTTGTTTGAACTTCATTTCCACTTCAAATGCATTAAAAAGAACAGGGCCTTTTTATTGGATATTTAGTTTATTGGACTGATATTTGCATGACCATCTTTTGATAATGGGATTAGCTTGATTTACACTTGTCTAAATTGGGTGTTGAGAGCTTTTTTTTTTTTTTAAGAAATGGTAGCAAAATTTGTTCACAAAACTGATTACAGAACTTTTGGGAGTGGTCCTCCTCGGCCCGCTCCCCTTTCTAATGAAATCATTCTGCCATTTCAAAAAAAAAACACTGATTACAGAAAGGAATGGGACAAGTTGTCCCCTTCCATTGAATACAGTTCTCCTTTCTACCCCTGTCAAAGGGTAAGACACAGCTATTCGAGAGCCATCCACTCATCAAATCTGCCTCCCACCGCCCCCAACACCCCACGCCACCCCCACCCTCATCAGACATCGTAACAGATGCTGAGGGCTGTTTTAAACAGCTGTCAAAAGTTATTACAATTCCCAAATCACCTTGTTTGACACTTCCCTAATTGGCTGCTGAGTGCTTTGTTTAGCCAGCTGTAAAAATCTATTACAATTCCCAAAAAACTCTCAGCAGCCAGATATTAATCCCCTTATTATATTGTTCTTAAAAAACTGCTCAGTGAACCATGTAACTCCAGGAAACCTCTGGTCTTGGTTTTGGCAATATTAGCCATATAACATCCTATTAACGTCAAAATCTGGTGAATGAATGTTTCTTGCGTACACTCAGCCATTATTAGGTGGAAATTCCTCAATTAAGGTTCCTCTGAGCCAGTGAAGTGTAATATTATATTTGAGGTAGCTTAATAATTCAATTAGCACACCATCTTTAAGTATTCATTTTAACAGAGCTAGAGTTTTTCTTACTGTAATTCACTTGGCAAGTGATATTTCATTGCATCTTATAGCATAACATGAAAAAATGACAATTACAGTTAGGGGTGTAAACGAGCCGAGCCGAGCCGAGCTTGGCCAGGCTCGGCTCGGCTCATTAAGCTCAAAAGCTCGGCTCGGGCTCGAATCAGGCTCGGCTCGGTTAGGCTCGGCCAGGCTCGCGAGCCTTACCGAGCTTTTTTTCACACCCCTCATCTTCCCTGGACAGCCCTATATAGTGTAATTTCACTACTTTTTTTACACTATGGGGGTGGTCCAAGTAACAAATGGGGTTCCTAAAATGAAGTGACATATTTTGCCTCCCCCTTTTACTCCCTAGACAACCCTTTTAGTGTATATATTAATATATAATATATATATTTAAATATATTAAATTCTAACGAGCCGAGCCGAGCCTAAATCGGGCTCGGCTCGTTAAGCTTAACGAGCCTGGAGAGCCGGCTCGGCTCGGCTCGTTAAGGATTCGAGCCGAGCTCGAGCTGAGCTTTTTTCGAGCCGAGCTCGAGCGAGCTTCCGAGCCCGAGCCAAAATTGACACCCTTAATTACAGTGGAACTGTTCACATTTATAAAAGCAACTTACAAGGAGTATATCTAACCAAACACGAGGACCTTTGCATGAGTACAGATACAACTGTGAGTGTCAGAATCCGACAGGGTACTGTTCTCGGTGTCGGATTCAGCTGACCTCAAGAAAAAAGGATTTGTAGATTCAGATATTATGGTTCTAATAAGTAGCATATTGAGAATTTTATTCTGTTAATTGAGTATAATGTTTTATTTCCATATAAAAAACATACTATTAAACTATAGATAACACTCAAAACATGTGATACTTGTAAATTTGTTGTAATAAAAAAAACATGAAAGAGATCTATAATTTTCTCCGTGAATCCTAAAGTACTGAAATCCTACACATGTCCAACACGGGCACGTAGCCCATTCAAAAGAATCCATGTAACATAGATGAGGACACACCTAGAACTCTATTTAGAATGTTTTCTTCTTTCTATCAAAATGTTTCATGCATTTTCTTTTGTGACTTATTATAGAATTCAGCTTTTCACATAATTATATATAACCACACTTGCAGATACTGTGATTCTGGAGTTCAACCAATACATGCCTGGATCACGGTGGCGGCGAGCAGCTGTAAATAGGAAGAATCATCGGGAAGATGGAAATGAAGCAGATGGTTTCTATGGAGGAATTAGGAAACTACACAGCAAGGAGGAAATCTCAATGTGGAAGCAACTGTGGCCAAAAGAAATCTTGGAATAGGTTATGATGAACTCAAACAATGGAGCTTTCCGCTCACAATTGCTCTGTATATGAGCCCACTTGTCTGAAGTTTCTACTCCACGCCAATGAGCTGTGTATTAGCATTTAATGATAGAATGATTTAGGAGCTTAACACAGCCTTCAATTTTAGCTTGGGTCCACATTTAGAGGTCATGTTTTTTTTACAGCAAGTGAGAATCGCAGCAGCTGTTTCATAGGACCCTGATTCATGCAAAATCCCTTCCTCTAGATTAGAACAAATGAAAATCCGATGTACCATATTTAACAGACTATACTTTTCAATTTTAAATTCCGGATATATCAATCACCCAATTAGGGTTTATTGTGTTTGATTGTGAAGATGTTCATAAATGCAATTAGATCAAACAATAAAGGGTGGTCCAATGCATGAGGCTCCCACCATTGCGGGGTCAGGCGAGGGCTAGATGTACGCAGCCTCACCCCTGCTTTGCAGAGAGGCTGTTTCCGTGACACCCTCCAAATTAGATCAAACAATATACTCTCCAAATTAGTTTGCTGACTCTGTTCCTACAGGAAACTCAAATACCAAAGTTCTCCCGACTATTTTCATAATCAAGCAAATTCCATGAATGTTCAGAGTCGTCAAATGTTTACCATTTTTCTTGCGGGGTTATGTGTCATTGGCAGGACTGACTAGAAAATGGGGTTGTTTCATCTCCATCTCCCAGAAATCAGCCTTTCACCTTTTTTTTCTATGAATGGCTGAGATCAGTCTCCCTAAAAAATATTCTCTTCTAATATAGCAGGATGGGGTTTCACTGTTCAAGTCCACCTGGACAGTCCCCCCATCCCGCTTGAGATCTACGTGGCACCTATAGGCAATAAACGAAACGTAAATATGCTTTGTACTACAAAACCGAAACTCCATAAAATTAGCATAAAATCAGCATAAAATCAGCAATTACAACAAAAATTTAGGACTCTTTTCTTTTTGCTCTGGATTCTTAAAACGTATCCTTTCCAAAAGATTCACTCCTAAATGGAGATTTTCTCCTTCTATAACTTTTCAACCCTTACGTTTCTTCAACTTCCTAAAACGGATGCTAACCGCCAATTGGATGCATATCCAAGCGTTTGAAGAGAATACGACGCTTACTATTCTAATCTTTTCCTAGATTTTCGCCTCAGTCATTGGGATTTTCATGCGGATTCGTAGCTCCTTCCTTCTTTCTGCTCTAAAATCCAGCCCCTTCTCCCTTCCTAAAAAATCATCGAGATTTTCTCTCCATCCAAATAGGTAATCTTTTGTTGTTCTTCTTCTTTTGTGAAATTTTCTTTTCCTTCTGTTTTAAGTTCCTCCCTTTGCTCGACAGTGGAGCTTGGAGATCAAAGCCGGAGAAATTCCTTTTCATGGGTGCTCCTTGCATGTTCAACTTGGGTGTATATCCAAATGCATCCATAGTGAACCTGTGAGATTCTTTTGGCCATGACAGAATAAGAATCAATGGAGTTGTTGGCTTTAGAAGCACGTAGCACAAGCTACTTCGCAAAGATCATAGTTACTGGAAGAAGAGAGGTAGGCCATAATTTCTCTTCCCAAAGTTTTCCATAGAAATCCTTGTGAAGGGGTTATACACCCTAAAATTTAACTAGGCAACCTGTAGGGAATTAGGTATAATAAAAACTTTTGTTGTTTTGAAAACTTTTTTTTAACAAGACCCCTTTTTAAATCTTTTTACTAATTATTTTAACCCTTGTTACCTTGAGGATGTAAAGAGTAGAGTTAAAGATATTACCAATAAAGAGAACATTTAATGACTATGATTCTTCTTCTTTCAAAACTCTAAGATTTAGGCCATTGGATCAGTGAACCTATTTTCAAGGGTGGGGATCAACGACCCATCAATGATCAACCCTGGATCTTAGTTTTAATCACTCTTTTCCCTTTAATTTGTTTTGATCCATAGATCTTAGAATCTAGGGCTACTGAAGGTTATAACTAAATTCCCAAAATGAGAGAAGAAAATAAGTCTTGTTGTAAAAATAATTTACACGGAAAATATCACTTAAAAACGTGGAAAGTCAAAAAAAAAAATAATAAGATAAAAAGTTATGGGAAGAAACCCACGTTTTTCCTTGTATGGGAAAACATGCATATGGTGTGGGCCCAACCTCAATAAATTATATATATATAGTATGATGATAGTTAATTTAAAGATGCCTTTGTAGGATTACTAATTATAAGTAATTATTTAGGGAAATATATGTGATTTCTTTTAATTAGCAATTAATGATACAGTGTGATGATAGTAAATTTAAAGATGCATTTTTAGATTTACTAATTATAAGTAATCTTAAAAGGAAATTCCTAGATTTTGGATATCTTAGTTTCTTTAATTAAAAATCCAAAAACTCTTAACAATAGTGGGAACTTTATATTAATAGAAGTAGTGGGATTACTTGGAGATTAAGTAAACTTATGGATGATGTAAAGTGAGAAACTTTAGGGATATAATATTATCATTAATAGTAGATTATCCAAAATAACAAATCAAAACAAAAATTTGGGAATATATGTAATCCTCTCTTTTGGTTGTTTTCCTTTTCTTTAAAATTTAAAACCCATAAAAAGTGGCTATCATGCCTTATAAATAAGACCAAGGTGTTGGGTTTTTGGTAACTTACTATAGCTCTCTTATGACTCATCTTAATTTACAAATCATAAAACAAGGAAAATAGAATTAAAAATAAATAAAATATATATATATATATATATAGTGACGTACACCTCTCCCATTCTCGCCCAAAATTTTTAGAGAAAGAGAGAGAGAGGAAGAAAGAAAGAAAGAAAAGAAGAGAAGAAGAAGATTGAAGCTCTTATCAAACCCTAACTCCATCCAAGTAAGTTTTGTGATTTTCTTGGTTCTAATTAATCTTATTCATTCTCTAAGCAAAAACCTAAATAGTTAAGTATTATAAAACAAGGAAAAGAGAAAACAAATAAATATAAATGTGATTTAAATAGAGAAGATATCAAGCGTTCTTGATAAACCCTCTTTGTAGTAGATTTTACGAATGAAATAAGAGTTTCATGATTGTAATATTTTTATTTCACATGACTCAAACATCATAAATACAGAGATCTTAAACCATCATTTTATTCATAAAAACACATATGTACATACATGTATATGTGTGCGTGTAAATGTTCAATGGATGAATAGATGTTGGTTTAATTCTTACATTCTAAAATCTTGTGAATCCATATATATATATGAAATCCAACAGTTGTATGTGTATTAGGTTACAAAATAATGAAACCTTACTATGGTTTTCGACTCCAACTGTCGTGTGGGTATAAGTTGAGAAAAATGAAATTTTGCATGTCTTTTTATCTCAGCGATTCTATGAACATTACTACCTTGCGAAATGATTTATTTTTATTTTTGGTTTTGTGCCCATTTTGGGAGCATGAAACAGTCCAAATATTTATCTTATTGTGTGCCCCACCTGGGAACACAATCTATCCAGATTTTTGGGCCAATAGTATGTGGTTTTTAGAGTACACAGGCCCAAATTTTAGTACTGTTTTTGTACCTTAATCGAGAACACCAAATCTGTCCAGATTTATGTCCTATATATATATATATATATATATATATATATATATATATATATATATATGTGGGTATTTAGGTCCAAATTGGACCAGATTTACACCCTGATGGTCTAAGATTTTTAGGACAAAAAATGGACCAGGTTGTATTTGAAAATGAGAGTATCTTATGTCCCCGAAAACATGGCAAATTTATAATATGTAAGCATGTATTTTCTAGTCCACAATGGACCAGATTTTTGGGTAGTATGTACTTGTATTCTCAAGCCCAAAATAGACCAGATGTATGAGTTATAGGGGTGTGTGTGTGTGTGTGTGTGTGTGTGTGTGTGTGTGTGTGTGTGTGTGTGTTTTGTTGTCCAAATCAGATCAAATTTATGAGCTGAGTGTTTTCCATCATAACTGTATATAAACGCATAAGGTTTTAAACTAATTTTGAGTAGGTCCTATCTTATCAGTGCATGCTCATAAGAGTATAAGACAAATTTTTGGGGACACATTTCTAAACTAGCAGTGTATGCACAAAGAGTTCCCTAAAATGATTTCTGTGACTACTTCGATCGCATCAAGGCTATACATGTAATAGCTCTAAAAAAAATGATTCTTTTTATCTAAACAGATCTTATAAAGAAGTATTTTTGAAAGCCTCGTTTATATATTAGATATATATAGGCAGATCTCAAATCTTATGTACGAAGCCAAATAAATCAATTTTCATATAAGTTAGATCATTTCTTCGATCAATGTCCTTGTACGAGTCAGGTAATTTACAATCCCCTTGTTATTCTCTTAATCTTATATCAAACGTAAATGGTTGGGTATGATTCTTATCTTCAGGATTATTTCCCTCGGACTCTCACTTGGAGGCTGTCTCGATATTTACATCCGAGGTTTTACAAGGCAGGTGACAACTAGACCTTGTGTTGTAATGGTTTCAATATAACTTGTTTCATGCAAAGTAATCTTACGTATACTATTTTCTTTGTGATAACTGTATAGCTCATTATACTTGTTTACTTGAAATGAAATAAATAATAAACTGTTTCTAACATTTATGTGAAAGGATGCAGGAAAAGAAAGCAAAGGTAACATACCTTAAAATCCCTAATTGCATATCCTACATGGGGGAGAGTGAAGGGAAAATTAAGGGTGTGGTGGTAACATCCTGGGACCTAAGGTCCAAAGGCTAACGCGAGAAGCGTGTACAGCCTTTCGTTGGTAAACCATCCAAAGGGATAGTATCCCCGAAACGGCTCGGCATTAAATGCGAGACCGAAATCCGAGTCCATAACGCCACTACCATTGGACAGGAGTAGTGGGTAGTCGTGCGGCAAGGACACCGGCAAAAAGGAGACAGTCAGAAAAGAACTGACAGAAAAGTAAACTGGGGAAAAGCCGGATGTACCTGGGGAAAGTGTTGTCTCATTTTATATATTCGATGCACACATAACATATCATTCATTATTGTCATTCATTCCTATTTATACTGATATAGATGGCGTAGTTTTATTCTCCAGTTATTTATTATTGCTTCTAGATGATTGCTAAGGATCTGAATTATTATTGCATGCCATTTTATATTGTTCATTTTACTCCGCTCGGTCTCTGGAGGTCCCTGCTCTAACGTTGTTTCGTCCACCACAGGGGTTGAGGCGTTAGATGGCGGAGCGTTTGCAAATGAAGAAACCAAGGGATAAGGGATCGTGTGATCGGAGAGTTCGCTTCATGGATTATTGCGCTATGACGTCTTGCTTCATTTTCTATTTTTATTTTGTCAGGACTTTCTTTAGTTTGAACTTTAGTGATTAAAACTTTACTTTTCATTTGGAGTATGAGTATTGAAAAGACCTCTTGTTATGGTAGACTTATTTAATTTGGAATAAGATTTTTGTCGTGGTTGTTGATTATATAAAATAAATAAATAAATTTTCATGATTTTTGCGTTGTTCTTTTGCTCGTAGCGACTTGACTGAATCGGGTCGTTACAGAAGCAATGAGAGATATAGCAAGAGCCACACCACAATGAACACCAAGATGTATAGTGGTTCGGTCTTCTCGAAAGACCTACTCTACTCTTCCAAGTTTGTCGTCCTTGGGCTTCTTCACTATTCTGTACACCGCACCATGGCCGGGTCTGAAGCCTCCTTACAAACAACGAGTCTTTAAACTCTCCAAGGGTTACAACCCTTCTCTTACAATGATAGGAAAATATAAAAGCTCACTTGCCTTTCTTTTAGGCTAATACAAAGATAGAAGATTACAAAGCAACTCTTGTCATATTCAATACACAAACCCCTAATGAATCTCTCTTGAAGAATGAAAATAATGGCACTAGAGAGTAGTAAATATAGATTCTCTTTCAATCAATAGGCAAAGATAGTGTAGGTAGGAGTTAAGGCTTAACAATCGAGGCTAAAAAATGCAAGAGTTATCTTTTAGGGTTTTTAATGGTATATATATATATATATATATATATATGAGTGTCATAAAAGAAACCCTAATTTTTTGTCTTAACGGGTGTCGCGGACGAAGTCCGGACATCTGGCAAATAGTGCCGTTTGAAATTCAAAAGCGCGCCCAGTTCCGTCACGGACATCCGCCGGTTTCCCAGACGTCCCACATTTGCTCGGTTAATTTTTATTTTCAAGACAGTTCTCAGACGAACGTCCACCAATTTCCCAGACGTCCGTAATTCCCTCGGTTATCTGAAACTAATTGTTCAGGTTTCAGACGGAAGTCCACCAATATCCCGGACGTCCGTAATTTCCCTGGAAACTTTAACTTTTATTTCTAAGGGGAATTTTCAACGGACTTTTAACCTACTTTAGGGAGTGTTTTTCCTAGACATATTCAAGGTTAATTAGGGGCTCCTTAAGTGCCAACCATTCAAACCTATCAAGAGAGATTTTACATGAAATAATCTAGTTTGCCTTGAGTGATCTCCACTTCTTCTTTTCTTGAATCTTGATAAATCTTCGGACTTCATTCCATGCCAATCGTATTGTGCCAAGTCTCAGTGGATATCTTACAATGTCCGGGTCGTTTTGCTTGAATGAGATGTGTTATATCTGATAACTTCATAGGCAAGCAACATTAGGTGTAATAGATCAATAAAGGTGGGTTTGATTCCAATCAAAACTTGGTGATCGATAGCCGTCCGGCTTACACACCCTTTTTCTTAATTGTTTCTGACTGAAACCAAAAGAGCCCGACAAACAGTATGTAAATACCAAAAATATCCCATTTAAAATTTTCGTCCCCCCTTCTAAAGGAGGGGCGTTTTTGTCCGTTTGTATTTGACTCCGATTAGGGCTTCCTAAGAAAGCCTATAAATTCATCGCTTTGTGGCTTAAACAAACCCTAAACGTTTTGTTCAGCCCTAAAGACAGAAATCAGAGAAAGAGAAGAAGAAGACTGAGGAGATCGCGATTTCGAAGTCAAAGCCGTGAACCAAGGTAAGATTTATGAACTATGAATGATTTGAAATAATAGAAAACAAGGGAAATAAGAAGAAATAAGTTTTGCGTTTATTATGGGTTTGAAATAAGAATCTTTGGATTGACCTTGAGTTCTTGGACCTAATATTATTTTACGGTTCAAATGAACTCAAAGTTGATTGGTAAGAATCTGAATTCAGAAATTTGAGTTTTTGAGATTCGAATAAGAATCTTTAGCGATTTTTCTTAATCGTACGTTTGAATTCGGAGCGTGAAATCGGGTTCGGTGGATTTCTCTCGTCGATACGAATCCATCGGATCCGACTTCGTGCAATTTGGAGTCCGAACGAAAAAGATATGATGTGTATAAGTTTGTGAAAATCGGGTAAAACTTGGAGAAATCCAGTTTTACCAGGGGGAGTCGACTGGTTCAGGTCATCCAAAACTGTGTTTTATATTGAAACAGTAATAGAGAGGCAGTCGACTGGTCTGGCTCGCCAAAACTGTGTTTTAAGACTGAAACAGTAGTTGAGGGCCAGACGACTGGTGAGACTAGTCGACTGAGAGCACCTTTGACATCCGAACCTCCTGAATTTGGGAATCTGTTTTGAATTTTTGGATTCCGATCCTTTGGCTTTTGGTTAACCTTTTTGGGCCCTTATTTGTTATCTATGTTCTGTTCAGATCAAGATATTGAAACATAATCAGAATTAAGAAAGGAATCGAACATCTTTGAGGTACGTAATAACGTACTACTTTGGGTATTCGTAAACCCACTTCACTTTGAATCACTATTGACTTTGGAAACCTGTATTGATGCCTTTGAATCCCGAATTAGCTTTGAAGCCTAACATGCCAATTGTTTCATCCATTGCTACTTTAGGACTTTTGAAATAACTATTATGAATATATGTTTTGAACTTTGAACCTTTGAAACTACTGTTTTGAACTTTGAACTATTGGAACCATTTGAATACTTTGAACTATTTGAATATGAACCTTGGACACCATTTGAACACTTCTGTGGAGGCTTGGATAATTTTTGAAACCCTGCCATATGGCGGTCATATAATTGGCAAATTCTGAAACCCACCGTGGGGGTAGTATACTTGAACTTCTGGCTCGTCAGTGGGATAAAACGCTGGCCCTATCGACTTATATCTGAACTTTGAGGAACTAGTTCCAACACCGTGGACTGTCGGTGTATAAGCAATAGCATGTCTTCTGTACCATGCCGATGACTATGAAGTGTATATGAATTCTAAAACCTTTGATTTTGATCAAAACTTAGACATTGAATTGTTTTATTGCACCTTTTATTCAGAACCTTGTTTGGCATATACTATATTTACTTTGTGACTACTGTTCAGTTGAGAATTCAGTATTCAGTTTTGACTTTGTTATCTGACCCTATTGAACCCTGTTATATACTTAGATTGTACTTAGAGTAGTGCTTTATTATGTACTGAGCTTTTCAGCTGACTGTGGTTATATAGTATTTTTCAGGTCTTGACCTTCGTGAGGTTAACGAGGAACGGGACGCTTAGCTTTGGATTTGGACTTTGGCTCAAAGATTAGTTTAGTTATTTCAGTTTATTAGGAAGTGAGTACTTTGAATAAGATGTAAAGACTTTACTATTTTAATTTTGCTTTGACTCTGGGGAGAGATGAGATTTGATTTGACTTTGATGGGTCCGCATCAATTGAACTTTGGTATATTTTAGTTATATGAAATGTCAGGTTATTTTTGTTATTGCTTTGTAGCCTAGTACATTTGTGAGATTCATCTTGCAGGTGTACGGCGCTGTCATGTCCTACACCTAAGGTGAGGTTTGGGGCGTGACACAGTACGTATGGAAACATGATTTTCTTGGCTAACTATTTGATAGAATTCTTCATAGAAGTAGTGTTATTTTGAAATAGCTCAAGTGTGATTTTTTTGGAAAGCATTCTTAGTTTATTTGGGAACATATATCATAAACTAGGCTTGCCTTTTTTTTACTTGATTTTAGTAAATCTACCTTTTTCACAAAGGTGTATGTGTGGCAGATGAGAATGGATTCAAGTGAGGTGAAGAGCCCAAACCACGAGGTATAACTCTTGCTCTAATCATTATGTTTCCCTAAGATTTTATATCTTGATTTTCCTGTATTAGTTGATGGATGTGGCTCTTCTAACTGCTAATTTTGGCTTACTTTAATTAGGCTCAAGGACTCTCTTTAGTGCTGCCCCATCACTACCATCAATGTTAAAGGCTACGGACAACCTCTCGCAGGGTGCTGAACTTTCATATTTTGATAAAAATGTCTATATGGATGCATAATTTGTCTTCCCAAAAGAACTTGGAACAAAACATTCAGAAGTTGCTAGATTTCTTAGGTTCCTTTCAAAACTCATTCAGGTCTGATGTTTCAATCCTCATATAAATCTGAATTTATGTTTTTATTGATGGGTTTTTGTTGTCCTGTCTAGTTTATGGGCCATTTTTGAGGGAGTTACAAGAATTACTCGAGTTTCTATGGAAGTTATGAGCTTATTGATTGAAAATTCAAATAGTTGAATGATGACATCTTTGTGTCATTTTATTGGCATTTTTTATTTGAAGCTTCTGTCTCATAAATGTGAATTTTGATGTTCCTAAAAGTATATATAGAGTTCTTTGATTCTTGCATGTAAATATTATGGTCTTCAATAATAGGTGTTTCAAAGGGTATATTCTAATTTTTTTTTTAAAGGAATATTCTATTCAAGGCTTTTGTCTCTGAACATGGGTTTTGTAGTTCAGAAAAGTATATAGAGAGTTCTTTGCTGTGGGAGATGATCCTTGAATGTAATTTTTATGGTCTTTAATAGACCACCTTCCGGGCAAATCGTGGATCTTTGGTTATGTAGGAAAGAAAAGTGCACGCATTTTTATTTTGCCCTTTGTTTTTTTTTCGATGGTATTATTTGGCCCTTTGTTGTAATTCTTAGAAATAAAAAAAGGTATTTTCTTTTCTTTCTATCATTGAACTCTTTCGTAGCTATAGAGACACATTGAAGAATTTGTAGAAGGCACTTCCAACACAATTGAAATAAAAATTCCAAAAAAAAAAAAAAAAACTTATGGCCATACTTATCATAGAAACATTTCACTTGAGGAAAATAATTCAAAACTTATGGGGATAACTTAATTTTCACTCCTACCGTTCAACAAAAAAATAAAAAATAAAAAAATTTGCACCTTGCAACTTTTTTGAATGCATTTTGTTTTACCTTTTAAACCTATTTGTCGCATCTTTCTGTGAATCATTTACTCGCGTTTTCTTTTCCTGCAACATTTTTGCTACATTTTTAATGAATCATTTACTTAACGCAAATTGAGATAGACACTTTAACACGTCAATTCACGTTAAAGGGGGTACGAATTATCCTACACAGGTGCGTATTTATCGTCGCCTAACTTTTGGGTGACGCACTTAGTCACACTTAATTCCTAAGGAGGTGAAACAATCTCCACCTAGAATAGGTAGATGTCATATATTTATATTGAGTTAATTTGCAGCAAAGCTAAGGGGAACAAGTTCACCAAAGATTATAGGATATTACGATTTGATCAGTCATGGTTGACCAAATTAACCAGTGACAGTCTGCGTGGACTAAGTCAATGGAATTATGTGCCACGGTGGCACTTAATGGACATATAGGAGAACATGCATGAATCGGAAACGAAAGAGGTAGACAATTATTGAAGGTTCTATTAGAGCACATTCATCTTCAGAGAGACAATCAGACAAATGGGACCTAGTTATCACGATGGTGCCTGTTTGTGATGATTTAAGGATGTTGCATGGTTGTTGCTAATCGTGGGAAGGTGGATGGTAACTGCTTGGATTATGGAGGACGTGAGAATAAGGTAACCCATCATGGGTAGTTACAAAAAAGTTTCCCTCCAAGAGGAAAGTGGGGTAATGAGGAGCGGTTACCTGAATAAGACTATAGGAGGCGTCTGTCTCCAAGGAAGAGGTCTCATAACCAAATCCAAACATGTATCAGCAATTGATCTTTACTTTTCCACAACTTGTACCTTTTTATTTTTTGTAGTTGTAGATTGTACCCGGATTAATGAAGCAATGAATTCATCTGAGTCTGTCGCTTTAGCTCATTTCATCACTCGCACTGGTGCTTGGTTTGCGCTTATTTTGTTGTGTGGTTCGAGTCTGACTCTCTGTCGACCATGTGTGTCATCCATGCCCCGAGCGCGCAGGCACCCTTGTTTTTTCCTTACTTTTAATGTCGCGTCTTACACCTAAAATGTCCTTTCCATTTGTACAAAGGTAGAGGAACCCAAGGAAGAAGTGTCATTCCCCTATTCTTCTCAATCGTCTGTAATCCAATCCTAGTGGATGAAAAAGTATTGGTCTTCGACCCCCTTGAATTGAATTTGCAATTTCTTGCCTTGAGAGAGGCTAGCACGCCCGCACGTACACAAATACACACACACACACACACACACACATCAATACTTACACACCCATCGCTTCTTGGATTGAAAGAGGTCGGACACTCGTTTTGGCACGCCCGTTGGGACACCGTGAGTTGTGTGAAGTTTAATGGCTCATAATACACGAAAAATAACTACATGGTCCCGTGCTTCTAGAAATGCTAGTGAATCTAACGCTTATAAGAGCACTGTGTTAGGTCAAGCAAGGTTGCTTGAAGCATTACACCCTAGGTATCTACTTTGGAATACCTAGTTTGTTACCTCCAGCCCTTATATATAGAGATACACTAGGGTTATTGACTGGTTTGGATTCTAGCCCATGTAGGCCCACTATTCATTATCTTATTGAGCTTATATTAGAACATAATAGGGTTATACTGTATACCCAACATACTAGATCAAATGATAAAATTACTTCTAATCTAGAAAATCTTTTGCCAGAGGAAAATCTAAATATTGCTCCATCCCGTATAGAATCTTGGACGAACCATGGGCAGAGGAGAGAGAGAAAGAGACGTGGTAAAGGTCGTGTTGACTAAAAAAAAACCGTGTTTAGCATGGCTCGTACTGGTCTATAAGATCAACGGTCTAAGATTACACATCCACTTTTCCTTTTGTGACTCAAACTTTGATTGTACATAGATATTTAATCTTACGGTAGCTGGACCTTTCTTTACCCTTTATAAGATCGAGGATGGAGACCAGAAACGGGGATTTTCTTTCCTAGAACTAAAAAAGACCTCTCTCTCTCTCTCTCAAAACCATTTACTTTCCGCGTATCCTCTCTCTGTCTGTCTCTCTCTCTTGGGAGGAGAAGGAGGTCGTTGTTGCTTCCTTCACCTCGAAGATGAACGGAGGGCCATCCGGTTTTCGTAAGTATTCCTACCTCAAAAGGGGAAACAAAATTCATAAATTTAGATAGTTTTATTTTGCCCTCTCACCCAATTGATTTTGCATTCTTTATTGAAAACTCCATTTTATTTTCCTCTAGACAATGCTCCTGTCACACGGACCATCGTTATTGCGTGTGCCCTTCTCACGATCTTGGTTGGGATTCAAGGCCGTTCTTCAACGCTTGGATTATCTTACCAGGTACCTGTTTTCTTTGGCCCTCTTGCTTTTTCTTGCAAATTCATCCTTTTTTAAGTGGTTATTGTCAATGATCATCGATCGATTCGCATATATTGTCTTTAATTGGGAATGAGATTTAGTTTATTGTTGTGGGTATTGATTGGAACCCAGGTTGGAATTACATGACCATTTTGAACTTCACTTTTAGCTTTTTTGCATGTGAATTTCTGCTACATCTGAGTAATTTAATGTGGATAAGTTTTATGCTTTCTGTTCTTTGATGCATAATACTGAGTGGGTTTGTGTTAAATTGCGTAGGTGTTGATGGGGAATGTAAGTCATGTGCCTTTTTTTCTTTTTACCGTTTAGCTCTTGATTTTTTCTTTTCTCTGTTTTTTTCTTCTCAATTTTGATGATAGTTTCATTTCCTTGCTGTGATCGTGTGGAAATAAAACTTTGTTACTCATTTTTTCTTAAAGTGGTGTAAAAATTTATTAGAAGCAAAAGAAACAATTGCAAACTATGAACGGGTTGAATTAAGTGTTCAGATTAAAGAAGGCCATATTCGGGGTTGAAGCAGTATATTCGGGGTTGAAATAGTATCCCCGAGCAATGTTACCGGGATCGCCCTCCCACCCTCCGACCTGAGATCTCGGGTCGCGACCCCAAACGTGGGTCGTTTCCGACGCGGATCGCTAAAAATGGCGGCCGAGCGACCTGCAAGAAAGAGAGAGATGCATATAGAGAAGGAAAAGGGGAAAGAGAACAAAAAACAACTCTCCTTCCCAGCTTTATTTTAATCATACCTCAATGGAGGTGGAAAAAAAAGAAGAAATTGAGAAGAGGTAAAGAGACTAACCTGAAACAGATTTTGTTCCGACAAAAACGTCCTTTCCTGCTTACTTGCTTTTGCATGGAGAGAGGAGGTTTGTAAATGGCATCAGAGAAGAGGGAAAAGGAAAACCGTGGAAGGCGCACATCCACTTAAAAACCCTAAACAAAAAATCCGACCACAAGCCTACTGATATTGGAACTACAAGTTTTAACCTCTTTTTTAATAGTTGTCAAATGTTATTGCCTTTCCCAAAAACTGATATTGGCACTACATGTTTTAATCTCTTTTTTAAATAGCTGACAAATGTAATTACCTTTCCCAAAAACCGTCAGCAGCCACCAATTGATATGCTTGACCGTCATATTTAAGATAAGGCCTAACAATGCTTAGCATCTCTTGGCATAACATTAAACTAGGGAGAGAGAGAGAGAGTGATATCTTTCAAAAAAAAAAAGAGAGTGAGAGAGAGCACCAGAATGACTCGGATTAGCGCTCCAAACCGACCTGCGACCCCATATAGCGAACCAACTTATCCTACCCTCATCGTACCGTGTACCAGGCTACCATCGTACCCCGTACCCGTTCCCGTACCGTGTACCGGAACGAACTGCGTTCCAGGTAACCTTGTCCCCGAGCATGGTTTGAGCGATTAAGTTTGGCGGTGAAGAAATTTTGGTATTCATAACCATACCCTGTTTATTAAGAGGAGGGGTCCTCTAATCATGGCCTTAGTTTATGTAGATGATATTGTGGTGGATGGACATAATTCCTCTAAAATTTTGTCAGTTGGCTTAGTTGTAAATATCGTTCCGGTACCATTTTGTTTTGGTCACCGAGACGGAATGTTTCTGTCATTCTGGTCATGTCGTCCAGATTTCGTTCTGGTACCATTTCGTTTTGGGTCACCGGGACGAAATATTTCTGTCATTCTGGTCATGTTGCCGAGATTTTGTTCGAAACTTCTTGGTCCGAAAAAAATAGTTAAAAAATATGCAAAAAATTCTAAATTTGTTAGAAAGATATAAGAAACAATTAAATGAACCAAATTTGAGGGGGGGGGGGTATTCCCTTATTTACGTGTAAATCTTAAGTAAAAGGACAATAAAAATAGTAAAGACATTTACTTTAATGACTTTACATGAAAAATAGAAAAAATAGGGAATTCCGGACGGAATGGACTGGAATTCTGACCTGAATGGACCGAAATTCCACCCGGAATGAAATTTATGGCCATTCCATTCCGGATTCCTAACCGGAACCCGAATTTAGGTCCATTCCGGCCGAACGGAACGAAATTTATAACTAGGGTTGATGGCCATTTAAGGAGCTAGGTGAACTCAAGTACTTTCTTGGAATTGAAGTGGCAAGATCCAAGAAGGGTATTTTTATTTCTTAGAGAAAACTTACCCAGGGATGTGGAAAGTTGGGGTCTCCAACCAACAGAGACACCTATTATTATTATTATTTTTTGAATGGTTAACTGAGACACCTATTGATCCAAGACACAAGTTAAGTGACTTAGATGGGAATGTAAGTGTCCGATATTGGCATGTATCAGAGGTTGGTCAGCCGGCTACTGTATTTATATCTCTCTTGCCATGATATTTCATACACGATGAGTGTGGTGAGTCAGTATATCAGTACATGTGTTGAGAGAATCTTTTGCTATTTGAAGTCTTGCCAAGGGAAAGGATTATTAATTACGAACCATGGCTACTTGAAGATTGAAGCATTTTCTGACAATGATTGGGCAGATTCAGTTGATGATACTAGATCTACCAGTGGTTATTGTACCTTTGTAGGTGGCAACCTCATTACATGAAACAACAAGAAGCAGGCAGTGTTTGGTTGCTAGATCGAGCGTAGAGACAGTATACAGAGCTATGGTTCATGGATTGACAAAAAATGCTTTGGTTGACACACCTTTTGAAGGAGTTACATGTGTCTATACTATGCGGCTGTACTGAGACCAAGGTTTTAAATTTCGGTTTTGGTTTCAATCGCCACAAAAACAGAAATGTTTTGATTTCGGTTGGAAATTTTGGTAGAAATCTTGTAAAACCATGGAAATCTATGGACACATGCAAATGATCGAATTTAAAGATGAAACTTCAGAAAATTCTAGAATAAGCACAAATACACACTTAGAAACCATCACATAAGCAAGACAAATCAAATAAGCACAAATCCTCAACGTGGACAGACACTTTATTCGTGAACATGTTCTGTCTACGGATATTTGTCTTCTCTTTGTTCTTACTCATCATCAACTTGTTGATGCCTCAACAAAAGGAGTTGTGAAGTCTCATTTTAACTTTATTCTGTCCAAGTTGGGGATGATTGACATCTGTGCTCAACTTCATGCACAGTGTGGGAAAATATGGTTATTTCTTGTATGGGAATTAAATTATATTTGGGGGATATTTATGTCTTTTCCTAGTCTTGTAGGATTTTATCATTAATACACAGGAATAACCTACAGAATGAAGTATTCCATTCACTCCATTTCCTTTTGATCTCCTTCTTTCTTCTCTTCCTCTACCAGTCTAACAGAGAATGAAGTATTCCATTCACTCCATCTTTTTTTCTCTATTTGTCTCTTATCTCTTCTTTCCCTCTACTACTCTAACCTTCAACAATTCCAACTTGAAGAATAATAATAGAGATGAAAATTGATTTAATCTAATGGGCTGGATTCAATAAGGTGATGTCTCCTCTACCAACCTAAGGAATACTAAGGAGATGGAGGACCATTATTTGGGAGAGGATAAGATTAGTTCCACAACCGAATTGGTTACCAGCACCTAAGAGTGGATAATGCTAAATTTTGATGGATGCTCCCAAGGAAAACCGGTCATGCTGTAATGGGAGGCGTATTTTGAGATTACCAAGGTAATTTATTAGATGCATGCTTTGGGCTCGCCAGTGAATGTGATTCAAATGAATTGGAAGTAGAAGCTCTACTTTGCTGACCACTGTCTGGTAATTTACTGTTAGAAGGTGATTCTACAGATGTGCTCTCATGGGCATAGAGCCTCACTTGGTCCATGGAAGCTAACGAGAATTATAATGGAATTTCTTGATCTATGTGGTAGAATCTACCCATCATTTGAGCACAGACATAGATTGGCAAATGAGATGGCTAACAAGTTGGCAAAGGAAGGGGTGGGCCGTGTAGAATTATTAGCATTTGATCCATTTTTGCTCTAGTGTGATTGCTTTTTTGGGAAAAGGTTGGCCCAAAGATATCTATGCGAGGGAGTTTTTTCTTGTCTTCGACTGGGGGTTCTTTAGCAAATTTTTGGGTTGCTGTAATTTGCAGGGATAACTCGTCACTTTCTTACTTTGTAAATTTTTTGTTGTAAATAAAGCTTTACTGTTGTTAATGCTATAAAAAGAATTCGTGTGAAGTATGACTATTTGCCTCTAGTTCTTTCCATGCGATGGATATTTCTGTTGTGATGGTCATAGTGGGTTCTACTAGCTCTGGGCTATGAAGGGAACGTGGGTCCCATAATTGTAGTGGAAAAATAAAGGGAACTCGGTTCATTGGGAAATTGCGAATTAATTGTGGGTGGAGATACATTTTGGAGAGCCCAAATGTAATGCTTGAGGGATTTCAGCATGATTCTCTTTAGAGAATGTTGGTAGAGGATTGAAAATGATATCTTTTTGTTTTGGCAGGTATTGCAAAGGATAACTTGGAACTCTTGTTCAAGATTCTTTTTTTAATGGTAACCATATTGTAGAGGATTGAAAATGATATCTTTTTGTTTTGTCAGGTATTGCAAATGATAACTTGGAACTCTTGTTCAAGGTTCTTTTTTTTAATGGTAACTATATTTATTAAAAGAGAAAATAAATGAAAACTATAGAAAAAGATGGTCGAGGAAAAATAGCTAAAAATACAGGAAAACAACTAGAGAGGAATATGATCTCCACTAGAAAATGGCACCCCCTTTTTTTTTTTTTTTTTTAAAAAGTAACAATTTTATTGAAAAGGAAGAAACCCTACAACGAGGGGACAAGAGGTCCCCCAGAAGATAAAAACAGGAACAAGGGATAATTGATTACATCCCTTCACCGACATGAGAACCCATGGAGATGAGGGTAGATGGAATGTAACCCCCCCTTTCGCCAGCTCATCTGCACTTGAGTTTGTCGATCTTCTCGAACCAAATCCCAAATTCGATCAAGAGTCGAATGGATTCACCAAGGTCCACTGCATCGGCTTTAAGGCCCAAGCGACAGTGTTTGCCAATAAAGCACGGATACGGGTACGGGGTGTGGCTACGACACGATACGGGTACGTGGATACGTGATTTTTAAAGAAATAGGATACGGGTACGTTGGGGATACATTGAATATAATATATTTTATTATATATTTATAAAAAATAAAAAAATTAAATATTTTATTAAAGAATTCAAACAATTTAATTGGAGAACAATCAAATAACAATAACATCAGCAAAATCTAATATTACTTCAGCAAAATCTAATATTACTTCTAAGTTGTTTGATTGGTACCCGGTACGCACCCGAAAAGTACCCAAGAGCACCGGCACCCGATACGCACCCGACACGGGTACGTGGGCCTCTAGAGAGTACTCGTGCTTCTTAGATGTTTGCCGAATCACCTTCAACAATTAACGGGCCAAGGTTGTTCTTCTCATACCACCGCAAGCCAAATAATAACGCCTTAGCCTCGGCCTCATTTGTATCGCAGATTCCCACTAGACCCGAGAAGGTCATTATGGTACGACCCTTAGCATCCCCAATAATTCCACCAATACCCGCCCTACCCGGATTACCTATTGAACTTGAATTTGAACCATCCCTTCGGTGGAGGGTCCCACCTTTGTGAAATGGTTTGGACATTAACGACAGTATGCCAATGCCGTAATATAGACCCTACAGAATAATGAATACCCCCTTTTCTTCTGACCCACGAGATAATACTAATTTTGATGTCCAATAAGATATGCTGCCATGACCTGGATTTGTTCTGGAATATTCTACTGTTGTGTTCCGTCCACACATGCCATATAGTACGTTTCTAGCCATCGTTAAGCCTCGGAGCATCACTCTAACCTCTAATCCCAATAGGGCTTGAGAAGGGTATTCTCACCCTGCCTTAGTGATCTCTAACCAGTGCACTGATGCCGACGGATCCCGTATTAGGAAGGGACGATCACCAAAGTAAGCTTTATTGTCCCCTTGACAGGAGCAGATCTCTAAGCTATCCTCTTTAGTGTTTCCTCATAGATCTGGATAAATAGTCAATGGGGAGGAGACAAGAATTGGATTTACCTGAAACATACCTTGTAAAGTGGTGTTTGGTTGCATGTATTCTACTTGTAGATTGTAGAAAAAGAAGGAAATCACCTTTTCTGTAAAAACAAAGATCCCTAGTTTGGTAAAAATTGGTTTCGAAAGACTACCAGTTTTGTAAAAAACCAGTTTTTATTGCTTTCTGAAAACCAAAAATCGTAACCATTTTTCACTGGTTTGTAAACATAGAAACTAGTTTTGTAAAAATCCGGCTTTTTCACTTGTTTGTAAAATTAGAAACCAGTTTTGTAAAGAAATCAGTTTTTACTGGTTCCTAAAAACCGGAAACCAGTTTTGAATGCTTTCTAAAATACCAGTTCTAAAAAATTAAAACCCCCCAATATTGAAACCATTGTTCATTGGTCTTTGGAAACCAGAGAAAATTGTAAAATCTGCTTGTAAACCAGAGGAAATCGTAAAATATGTTTGTGAACCACATAAAATCGTAAAATCTGTATACCGAGAGAAAATCACAAAATTTGTAAACCGAGAAAAAATAGAAACCAGAGAAAATCGTAACAAGAAGACAAATCGTAAACTCCATGTTGTAAATCGGAAAAACCAGCCAAGGTATACCAGTCAAACAACTTGTAAATAGGTTAAAAAGCAGTGAAAATAGAGAGAGAATCCCGGGGTTTTACCCGCAAAAATCCCTCGAAACCGAGGTGTGAAGCTTGGCTTTTGGCGGGGTGACTGGCGCCCGACATCCTAGTTAGTCTTTATGGGTTTAATGCTTTTTGACATCAATTCACGTTAGAGGGGTGCAAATTTATCATCGCCCTAAAAGTAATACTTAACAAAAAAGGATAAAATGGGTGTTAGCAGACACCGTAATCAAGTCATACAGAAATGCAGATACAAATATTCTGATAAGAGAGACAAGATAGATGTTGATGAACCAGAAGTTTTCTGAGCCAAATACAAATTGAAAATTGAATAGATACATCAATAAAGGAACTGGCGTGCAGTGTCAACCTCTGTATGAGCTAAGGTATAGCCGTATAAGTGTGTAAACCACCTCATGAGCTGGACTAAAAGTTTGTCGTGTCACGTGTGATAATCTGATGATGAACAAATGCATGAAATTGAGCAGACTGTTTTGAGATGAAGAATTTTCGTGTGGATGTGCCCTGGAGAAGTTATCAGAGCTTCCATCTATCTATAAACTCAAAGAATTTTTTTTGAAAATAAATAAACTCAAAGAATATTGGACTAAGTAACCACAAGATAATTGGGCTGTGATTGCATTAGTCACCATTCAAAACAATAGAGACGAAAATCATCAAAACAAATACGCGGAGGAGGACATAGTCTCCCATTTTTCTATTACAAATGGATGCAAGTATCAGGTTTGAAACAAGTGCCTGAGATTTTAGAGCAACTTTACTTGCCATCAGCTCAAGATTTGGGTTTTCGTTTGGCAACCAAACAAAGCATTGCTTACGTGGCACTCCAAAACCGGATAAAATACATGGTAACTCCTGGGTTTTGAGCTACCAAACATAGCCTTAGTCTTCTTGCTAGAATTATTTCTCGAAAGAATTTTTTGAAATCATTCCTTGGAAATCTGCCAAAATCTTCCTGTCTTGTTGCCCACTAAAATCTTGTTCAAGATTTCAGCTTTTGCAACTAGGAGGTAGAAAAATGCTAGTTCAGCCATGGAATTATTGGGCCTGGAGATGATCATGCTATAATTTGACTTAGGCTTAGGGTTTAGGGTTGGTAACAAGAGCAAGAGCCCTTTCATTTCCAACGGTCTCCAAGATGGTGTTGACTTTCAGGGGAGGGTCCTTGAGTGTTTGCAGTTTTCACATGTTAACATCTCTAAATCTCTCCTAGACAAGCCCTCTACATATAGGGGTGGAAATTACTTGGTCTCCAGAGTGTCGACAATTCCTGATTATGCTATGGAATAATCGGAGCTTGCTAGATTGTGTTTGCTAGCCTTATACTTGGTTTAAGTTTTAGGGTTAGTATTGATCCCAAAGAACTTTGTGTGGGTTGGGATATGTGATGAAAGTGAGGTCTACTAGGTTAGGAAGCTTGGTAATGGACAGCATGTATTAGATGGGGTGCAACAAAATCGAGGGATACTGATGGCGTTGGTTTTGAAGAGGTTGAAATTGAGGCAGTTAAGAGTAGGCTGAAACAAGGGTGGTTGTCTTGGAAGTGGCCAAAATATGGGACTGGGTTATGGCTGAGAATTGGAATGTAAAGGTGGTTTTTTTTTTTTATTGGTAGTGTAAAGGTGGTTTTGTGATGGAGAAAGTGTAGCTCCCAAGTAATGAAAGAAAGGTATTTGAAGGTTGTTTGCACCTAAACTAGGGGCATTCAGTGAGGCTAAAGATGGGGAATTTTCGATGCTGAAGGGGCAGCTAAGGCAAGGCAGTTTGAAGGTTTCTTGGGTGGCTTTTGCAAGGTAAGGGACCGGTTTTGGAGGAATGCTTATTCAGCAAAATATGGGATGATCATTGGCTTAGGAGGTGGCTGAGAAAACAAGGCGGTCGGCTGAGAAAGAAAAAGGGGAAGGTGAGGTGGTTCAAAGGGCTGGAATGAGATGGCAATGGCTTTATAAATAACTTATAGTCAACTCCATGGTTGCTATTTCTGCATCTTCAAACGAAATCCAAGGCATTCTTTATTTCAGCAACTTTTGCCCACATCACCATTTTAGCAACAAGAATTAGAAGAAGGATTTGGGTCTCTCTTACACGTATCAGCAATGCCTTGCCACTTCTCTAAGTTTCTTATTATTTTGACAAGTAACTCCACACGTGGAAACACTTGCCCAAAGTAATTAAAATGCTTATTTTCAAATGCAAATATGGTACTTTCTACTCATGGGTCATATTGACTTGGACGAATTGAGGCCCTTCTTTGATGAGTTAAGATGGATGGTGATGATAATAGCTTAGAACATGTTCCAGATTTTCTGTATGCTGTTTTATTGTTCCTTCTTCTTTATGAACAAAGTATGCATTTCACTTGCTAATAAGAAATTTCGTCTTATACATCGAACAAACTTTTTCTCAATCTACTTATTTGAAATTTCTGAGTGGACATCTTATATGCACTATCAATGGTAGAATTTCATACTTTTATATTGTGATACCGTTGTATTAGAATTCCTGCTTAATCTGTCATTTTACAATGAGCTCATAAAAGGCGTGGGATCATTTTAGCATAAATTATATTGTAGAATTTCATACTTTTATACTGAGATACCGTTGTATTAGAATTCCTGCTTAATCTGTCATTTTACAATGAGCTCATAAAAGGTGTGGGACCATTTTAGCATAAATTATAGTTGGATATATTTCCACACTATATCGAGACATGTCCCATTATATTCTTTCAAAATCTTAATGACTAATATAGTTAAACTTGCTCAATTGATATTTGTTATGGCAGGACCTCTTCAGAAAGCATCAACTTTGGAGGTTGTTTGTTTCTGCATTTGCCTTTTCGTCTACGCCAGAACTGATGTTTGGACTGTATCTACTTTATTACTTCAGGGTATTTGAGAGGCAGATAGGCTCCAATAAATACTCAGTAAGTAACTATGCAACATAAGCTTTTCCCAGAGACCATAGGAAAAATAAAAATTTGGAGCATTTTACATTTATACTAATTATATATTTCATATTCCTGAAATTGCTGTTATGAAACACAATGTAACCAAGAAAAACATCAAGAATAAAATGTAACCAAGAATAATTGATATTTTTCTTGGTTACAAAAGGTATTCCTCAGCTTAGAATGCATTTTCATTTTAGTTTATGTTTCTCGAAGAATAGGAGCAACCAAATGGAAAAGAAAAAGAGCAAAATACTTCATTAACAGGCCTAAGTTCATATCTGATAGAATGCTGCTGTGTTGGCTGTCCCAACCTACGAGGCCCAAGGAAGGCATATATCTCCAAGATCCTTTCAAGAACCACAACCAAATGGACCTGTTTAATACCCGCAAACTCTCTTAAAAGAGTCTTTGTAGATACTGAATACTCTGACTATAAATCCTTTACAAAATGTCTTCCGGCTCGGTTGAATATAGAAACTGGATTCTTTCCACTCTTGAGGCAGGGCCATCATCTAACTCAAGTGATATATTTCTAATTTGGTATCGGGAGCTTGACCATCCCATCAGTTAATTTTTTTTTGAACCTGTTGACAGAGGTACATGGGAATGATTGGCTACTAAATGCATTATGTATTTGATCATGGTCTCTAGTCTCGTCACAAGTTAATTATAAATGTTAAAACCTAATTTGTTGCCTATTTTTTCCTGTTATGAAACACCATAGGCTGTGGATTTCTTGTATGATTTTTAGACAAAATGTCATTTAATCAAGAGAGAAACAGCAAATATTAGTCTAATCAAATTTCCTAGAAGTTTATTAATTTATTTATAAAATTGCCATTTTCTACAGGCGAAATACCATAAAAATGCATTTTTCTAATCAAATTTTCTTAATTCATTATTCTGCCACTTTACTTGGTACTTTAACCAGATTTCTCTGATGCTTTTCTAATTTCTTAGGATGACTGACTTACCTAGAACTGCCCATGAAGTTTGACTTTTAGATTAGAACCCCAACCATAGTTTCTGAATATGGAATTAAAATCAATATGCACCGGAGTTGGTGGTTAATTGGTTATGTGATTGATAATTTGATTATATACAATATATCATTCTATTGTATACTGTAGTAATAAAATTATCAATGTTTTAGTATGTTATGCTAAAGGAATACTATTGATACTAGTGAAATAAAGCAAGAAGGCAAAAGTGTCACCCCAAGGCCCACAGATTTTAATATGTTATTCTAAAGGAATAACTTGTGAAAGAAAGCAAGGAAGCAAAAGTGACACCCCAGTTAAGGCCCACTGATTTCATTATAAGTTTTCATTGTTACAAAAGATAGGATAAATGCCATTGCACCTGTAATTAGAAATAGACTGATAGTTGTACCGTCAATCATTGAGTATGACCAGACTTCCTTTTTTTTAGAATGGTATGACCAGACTTCCTGGTCTGTTCATAAGAAATAATGAGAAGTTTGCACCCATTTTTGGGTTTAATCGGTCATAGATGACCGAAATACCAACTAGCAGTCCACGTGGACTAAGCCAACTAAGTTATATGCCACCTGGCACCTAATGGACGTGTTGGAGAATGTGCATACATTAGACCTGAAAGGGATGGGCAGTTATTGAAGATCTTATCAGGGCACACTCACCTTTAATGAAGACAATCAGTCGAATGGGACCGAATTATCAAGTGACCATTTTGTTTGGGCTGATTCAAGGACTTGGCACTAGGGGTGCAACTCGAGTCGGGTTAGGGTTCGGGTTGAGTTTTCCCAGCCCAGGTTGAGTTCGGTCTGGTTCAGGTTGAAAGCTTGGGCAACCCGACTTGAGTGAAACCCGACAATTTGAATCATTATTATTTTTACTATGAAAAGAAACTCGGGTTGGGTTGAACTTGGGTCCGGTCGGGTTCGGGTTGGGAAAAGAGGTTCCTCGGGTCGGGTTGAACCTTGTCTGGTTGGAACTCGGGTCGTCGGGTCTGGTTCGGGTGTTACTCAGGTTGGCCTCAACCCGACCCAACCCCGACCCGAGTTGCACCCCTATTGCCCTGTTTGGTTGCGGGAGCTTGGGTGTGATGGGAGAAGACAAGAAGTCAAATGGCATTTCCAAAGCCCGGCAGTCAAGGGAGATGTTCGGAACTTCGTCCAAGGGTTGTTTGGTTACAAGGCTCTGGTCAGGCATTTGGGCGGCATATGATCCACTTTGGACGTTTGGTTGCCGGAATTTGTTCGGAACATGTGTAGGAAAAACTCTCGGGAAGATGAGTAGCACGTCTCCGTCATTTCTACATGCTAGGGATCTTGATATTCCAGCAAAAAAACTTCAAATATGTGGATTGCCATTTGGCTTTGGTTGGGCGTCCACGTGGGCAGACAAGCACCCGACAAACCTGGTGGTCAAACATGCCAATGATATGCAAATGGCAACCAAACGGGGTTCGGCATTTCAAAATTCCAGACATATTCCCGGGAATATCCAAATGCCCGCAACCAAACTGACCATATGTGGCACAACTGTTGCTAGTCGTGGGAAGGTGGATGATAATCAGCTGGACTATGGAGGACATGAGAAAAAGGGAGCCGTTTTCTGGTAGTTACCAAAAAGTTTCGCTCCAAGAAGAACGTGGGGTAATGAGGAACAATTACCCGAATAAAGCTATATAAGGAGGTGTCTGTCTCCAAGGAAGAAGTCCCATAACCAAATCCAAACATGTATTAGTATTTTCTCTTTACTTTTCTACCTTTTACTTCCCGTAGTTGTAGCTATACCCGGATTAAGGAAGCAATGAAGTCATCTTCTCAGGTGAGTCTGTCTCTTTGATTCGTTTATCTTTTGCACTGGCGTTTGGTCTCTGTCTTTCTGTCGTGTAGCTCGAGTTGGACGGTCTGTCGACCTTGAGTGTTGCTCACGCCCCGCGCGAGTCGGCACCCCCTCATGTTTAGCATTGCGCTCTGCACCTAAAAAGTCTTGTTCTATCTGTGCAAAGGCAGAGGAGCCAAAGGAAGAAGTGTCTTTCCCCTCTTCTTCTCAATTGCCCTAAATCCAATTCCGGGGGACGGAAATGTTTTGGTCTTCGAAAGCCCCTCGAATTGAGTTTCTGGTTTCTTGTCCCAAGAGAGGGTGGCACGTACACACCCACACGCACACCCACACATGTGCCTCTGACCAAAGACCCCCAGGAGACCAACAGATGGCTGATTTGACGTCATGTTGTGAAAGACTTATTATCTGAGTACAATGCATTGACATATGTTTTCATGTAAGTCATTGAGCATTAGTTTGATCCTTTATGGAAAGAAGTATCATGTCATGCTTGAGAAAACGTATTGATCAGCCCATGTGGAGGCACCTAAATTTTCTCCATGATCAACGCGAAAGGGAGAATGGTAGGGGAGAAGAATGGACCAAAGTTAGCACATGATATTCCCTTCATTTGTCTAGCCTCATGATGATATGTAATGTTAGTTGGTCTAACTGATTTCCTTTTTATTTTTGATAAAAAAGAGTGATTTACCAAATGCAAAATTTGTCGGAGGTGTTTAGAGGGGTTTCCGTACGATAACTTTTCCTACTAGCATTCTTATGTTAAAATAAAGAAAGCTAATGCCTACTGGCATTCATATGGTTCTTAGTGGAATGCCCTTACTTTAGTATCATTGTGACCTCAAAATTTGATCTACTTTCTCTGATGGGTAGAGATGTTAGCATAATGTGCCCTCAGAAGCCGTTCTAGTCTAAACTTTGTACTTTTTCATATAATTTGATATGACATAGTTTTATTGCATTGAATATCTTATTTTATTATGGGTATACATATTTTAATATCACATATATGTGATTACTAGGATTTCTTTGGTAACATTTTTGGAACTCTGTTGAAGATTTGCTGATCCAAGGCAGGAGATATAGACATGTAGTATTCCAATTCCTTGTACACCTAAAAAGGTTCAAAGTTGGGAATGAGACTCAACATCTTATCATGGTAAAACTGTCACATGTTGAGCATCTACATTGTAGGGTGACTTATCTTAGTCACTGGTGTGGAGACCTTTAGCAGGCGCATGTGTGAAATAAGTTCGCACTTCGAACAAGATCTTAGGGTTTTTTTTTTTTTTTTTTTGAATGGCTTGAACAAGGTCTTAGTTAGTTATTTGACATGGGGATATCAAAGTCAGAATTATTCTAATGGCATGATACCTTACATCCTTACACTTGAGGGGCCAATATTTTCTTGTGAGCTCACTCTGTAGCTCACGAGTATTTTGGGTTGGCACACTAGACCCGCGAGATTTATAGATGTTCAATAGGGAATCCACCACCCCAATAGGGGTGAAATTTTAGGTTGCCCCCACCAGTATTTGGAATTGACAAATCTGGTGCTAGTGCCTTTGTAAAATTATTTTATCCAAGGGTTTCAATCTATATACTATATATAATTATTTTCCAAAAGAATTTTTGATAAAGAGCTGCTGGGAAGTACAAAAACCAAATGTGGGCCATAGTGAAATTTATTGGATCTACAGGAGAGATGCATTCAATCTCCTACAATGCTCCAAACATAAATATTGGTTGGTGGAAGTATTAAATTGTAAACATGTTAGAAAGGTTTACATGTAATTTCTTTACTATGGGAACTTATTTAGGAATTATATAGATGGACGCTAATTATACTTGTGGAAGTTTAATATTAGCAACTAATTTTTTTATTCGATGGTAACTAATATTCTTTTAATAGAAATGAAATATTGATGGGCAGGTGTTGCCTAGTTAGAAACTTAGAATTAAGGCTAGTTTTATTTGTATGTTACCCACAACTCTTGTTGAGTTATGCGCTTCTCTCTTCCAAGGGGTATTTATGTCTTTCCAGTTTATTCACTTATATATATATATATGAGGAAACTGTTGGTGCGCTTAAGCGCCCAATCACTTGGGGGCCCACTTTGTTAGGATGATCCAAAGCATTCATTTGAAACGCCCTTACATAGATGGAGGGGGGGGGGGGGGGTGGGTGTGTGTGTTTGTGTGTGTGTGTGTGTGTGTACCAAAAATCAGCTCCATAGAATCATCCTAACCCATCCATTTGTGGAGGTCAAAATGGACAGACATTGTTTATCCACAAATCTGCCCATTTTTGTCCTCCACAAATGGAGGGGTTAAGATGACCCTATGGAGCTGATTTTTGGTACACCCCCTATCTACGATAGGGCCTTGCAAATGAATGGTTTGGATCACCACAGAAAATGTGGGACCCATGTGATTGGGCGTTTAAGCGCACCAACAGTTTCCTCTATATATATATATATATATATATATATATATATATATATATATATATATTTGTGCGTGTGTGGGGTTCTCTCTTGAACTCTCTCATTCACACATTATTTCAGTTCTTCTCTTCTCTTCAATGTAGATTAACATGGTATCAGAGCTTTGATCGCGTTGAAGCTTGAAGAAGATTGAAGATTGTGATCAAGGTACCAAAACCCTAACCCTCAACCAACCTACAAACCCTAACCTTCACTGCTTAACCCTAACCCTATTTTTTTTCTCCTTTTGTTGGGTTTTCAACCCTAACCCTAACTATCCATTCAAACCTTTGCCTCTCTTGTGCCCCCCTCTACATTTTCGCCCCACCTTTCTTCCCCCCCCGTTTTTTTTTCTTCTGTTGGGTTTTTAACCCTAAGCCTCCCAAACCCTTGAAAAACCCTACTTCACCCTCCCTTGGACCTCATAAATATTTTTGCCCGCACCTAAGCCCCCGTAGCCCCCTCTTGTTTGTTCCCAAACCCTAATTAATTTCTTTCTCCAAATCAGTCCAAAATACACCTCTTTCTTAATACTTCTCATGTTCTAAACAACTAATCGTGACTCTTTTTCATTCTGTGGACGGTTCCGGGTGTTTGGGATTTATTTATTGTTGTATCGGTGTTCGTGGTTCGTCCTATCCCGGGACCATATGGTGTTCTATGTAACTACATCTCTAGATGCCGTTGTTGGTGATTACTTTGACAGTGGTGATCTGTAGTTCCGGTTAGTTATTACGAGATTGTGTGCATCGTGATGATTGTTGGTGATCTCCGTGCCTAGGTTGTTGTTTGTTGTGCACGGATTGGTTGATGTTTCTGTGTAGGTTCTTATTGGTGGTTGTGGAATATTGAGCGTTGTTGTCTCTTTGTTCATTACTGTTGGTGGTTGTTTGTTGTGGTCCTATAGCATACTCACAGATTCAGATTATTGCAATTCTCTTCGGGGTTCGATATGGCTGTGTTCCACATCTTCTACTACATCTAGTTCTTTTCCTGTGACTTCTATGACGTCCATCAAGCTTGATGGTTCAAACTATCCTTCCTGGAGCCGTTTTGTTCAGCTATATCTCCGTGGGCAGGGCAAGTTAAGGTTTATTATGTCGAAACCCCCCCCTCCCCCCAAATCCGAAGGATGCCTCTTACGACAAGTGGAGTCAGGAGGATGCCCAGCTCCAGCCCATATTATGTCAGAGCATGGATCCGAAGATTGCTAGGCATATGTTATTCCTGAATACCTCACTCACAATTTGGTAACTTGTAGAGACTTCCTATTCGGGGACTAACAATCTGACTCGGATCTGTGATGTTTACAGTAACTTCTTCAGTGTTAAGCGGGGTGATAGATCTGTGTCTGAGTATTATTCTGATTTTGTTAGCTTACGTGAGCAGATTGGTGTCTATCATCCTCCTTCCACTGACTTCGCTGAGTTAGAAAATCAGAAAAATGAGATACGAGTGGTTCGATTTTTGGATGGACTTTGTCGAGATTTTATGCCTATTTGTCAGTAGATCCTAGGTCTTGGCACTCTACCAGACATTATTGAGGTCTTCTCTCGAGTTCAGCAAGCATTGCGGGTTGATCCTCAAAGTGATATGATTGGTGAGGAGTCGGCTCTTGCCATTCAGTCTGGTTACAATCGCAGCACTCGAGGTCATGGTCGTGGTTGTTGCCGCCGAGGTTCTGGTTAGGGCTTTGAACGTGATTCAGGAGGAGGCCATACCATTGGTGGTCGTGGATCCCGTTATTGTTCCCTTTGTGATATGAGGAGTCATACTATTGATTTCTGTTATGATTTACATCTGGAGTTACGCCCCTCTAGAGCCGCACATCGCGTTTCAAGGACTTCTACAGAGACTGCCATTGCTATATCTACTGACTCTTCATACAGCCTCGTGATATCACGCACTAAGTACGAGTCTCATCGACGTCTACAGGAGAGAGGAAAACAACCAACTTCCACTCTTGCTATGGAAGGTAGTACCCCATCCCGCTCTCTCAATCATTCTAGTTCATGGATCATTGACTCTGGAGCCTCACATCACATGACTGGTAACAATAGCCTCCTTAGTACCTTTAAACCTAACTCTTCTTCTATATTAGTTACTTTAGCTAATGGGGCAAAGTGTCCCATTTCTGGTCAGGGGATACTTCTGTTAGTTCTCATTTATCTCTTTCTTCTGTTTTGTGTGTACTTAGTTTTCCCTGTAATCTTCTTTCGGTTAGTTAACTCACTCGCCGTCTTAATTGTTTAGTGACATTCTTTCCTTGTTCTTTTCAGGATCTGGTGTAACGATATGGATTTGGGAATTTTTAGACATAATTTTTTTCCAAATCCCAAAATCTGAATCGCTACCTCGAAAAGGGAAACAAGCTGACACACTATAAGGGAACAAGATAAAACTCACCATATTAATTCTATGAGGTTGAAAAAAATCCATAACTACAATTCTTGAAAATCGTCTTTCCCAACACTAACTCAAACTCTACGATTCCGCTTCCCAATTCCGTGATGTTGTTCTAGATTTGTTCATCTTCAAAGGCTCCTTCCTCGCTTTCCTTGAAACCTGTAGAGGTATTGGGGTCAGTAAACGCCGAACAAAATCATTTAGTGGCTCGCATAGTAAGAGTCCACCAAAAATACAAGTTGCATTATAACAGTTTTTTTATGATTAGTCATTGCAACAACAATAATATAAAAAGTGAAACTAAATAAGAAACAGGCTAAATAGTTATTCCAATGCTCAACAACCCCAAGACCATACGGCATTCCACAACCCCATTCTTTTTTAGTTTCTTTTTCTTGGGACTTTATACTAGCTGTTGGTTCCTGACCATTAAGGACCCTCCACCCACATATGGGTGTGCTCCTTTCTAGGATTTCCTTTGGGTTACCCTATACGGGTCCACCCGAAATTGCATCACCAGCCCGAGGTCGTATGCTCTCAGTTGGGGTGGCTTTTGGCTCTATGCCCAAGGTTGGCTCTGAGGGGGTCTTCCTTTTTGGGCCTCCCTCCCACAATTACCATGCACGCAATCATGCTTTTTATACGTACTTCTCTCACTTTTTGGTGAGAGTTTTTATCTCATTTGCCCGCATGATTAGTCTTTAACAATATCTATTATTTTCTTCAACCATATTAAAAGAGAGTATGCTAACAATTCTCTAGTCAATAGAAAATATAAAAGCAAAAGATAAATCATATGAAATACAATCATAATTACAACTCTACTCTTGGAAGCCATTAGTATGAAAGTCACTATCACTTGCCTTATAGTTTGAGTGTAGAATGAGACATGAGGCTCTATGTATCAATCAGAAAGGAACCTGTAAGAATTACATGTCAAAGTGTAAATTGATTACTCTAAGTGTACAATTTCTTTGCTAACTTAATTTATTTCTTTTCAATCCTATTCATTCTCCATTTTTATAATTTATCTTAAGTTATTTCTATGTATAAACCTGAGTAATACCCTTTACCCTAAAAACCACCTTCATATTTATATCGTATTTATTATGTATATCTCTTTTATTATAAAGCCCATCAAAACATAGAAATATAATTACTTTCGTATAAGTTCTCAAAAGACTCTAGTTGAAAAATAAAACTTCACTTATGAAAATCTATTTTTACATAAAATAATTGGTGTAGCACATAGTTACATTACTATGAATCTTGTTCCTTTTAAAAACAAATTTAAAACGAATTTCCAGCCCTTTATTGGTGCTGATTTTGATTGAAAACATAGCTAAAACGCATATATATATATATATATATATATATATATATATATATATATATATTTCATGTAGGATTCGTATATTGTTTTATTTTCAAAAAAAATATCTTTCATGTAGGATTTATATATCCTTTTTATAACATGTGCCTAAAAAATATCACAAAACAGTCCCTTATACCCCTGTTTTGTGTGCTGATTTTTGGAAATTATGCCCTCTAAATCGAACATAACCTTTTACTATATCATATCCTTCATACACAACAATATGCCCACACAATATGTGAATTAGGCACCAAAATCTTGGAAAAACGGTCCTTAATACCAGCTGATTTCAATTAAAAACAGTGACAGATCCCTTATAAAATCACACTCATAGGCTAGATTGATAAAAAACCAAGCCCCTTAACACTTTGGGTTATTTCTAGTGGAGTTTTATATAAAGAAAAATATATTATAAATAGATTTAAGGCACAAAACTTCAAAAAGAAAATCAATACAGTGTTCTTGGTTAGAAAGAAGATATTAAAAATCAAGAAACCTGGTTAAAAACCCTACTTTAGCCAAATCAAGATCAAAGGAGAATAATTATACCTAAATCGAATGAAAAATATAAAAACTAAATTTTTAGGGCACTTACTCAGAAGAAAATCAATTCGATGTAAAACCTAGCCTTTCTTTCTTCTTTCTTTCCTTTATTTCTTTCTCTCTCTCTCTCTCTCGGTTTTGGGATGGCGTGCGCAAGGGGAGAAATCCCACAATTTGGGTTTTTTTTCATAAAACCCACCTTTGTGGTGTTTTAGGTTGTTCCTAATTATGACTCCTAATTCTAGTCTATTTCCTATTCTAATCCATCCATAAAAAGTAAGTCCATTTTAATTTAGGTCTCTTTAATTCTTATCTTTTATTTAAGTGGGAAAAGAAAATTTTGTTTTCGGTATATATGGCCTACTTACTATTTATAGTAAAAAATGGGATTTACTATTTATAGTAAAAACGGATTTACTATTTATAGTAAGTTTCGACTTACTATTATAGAAAAACGGACTAACTATTTATAGTAAGTTGTGACTTACTATTTATAGTAAGTGCGAATCTGGTGGTCCGAAAAGCTCAAATCGAAGATCTAAACCATTGATCTTCGATCAGGGGATCGACAACCAAGATTTAGATAAAATCATAAACTTTTCCAACCCTTGGTGGGTCCGGGTGTTTCGTCTGGCATCTGGGAGGAGGATTGGGGTCGTGAAGTGGATGACCTCTACTACCTTGACGGTGATACTGCTCCTACTGCGCTTAGTGTTTCGGTTGATTCTTTCATGTGGCACTGCCGTCTTGGTCACCCTCTAGCTGATTGTATGAAGTATTCTTCAGTTTTGTCTGGTCCAGTTAGTCGCTTTTAGTGTGTCTTGTCAGTATGGGAAACACCATCATGTTTCCTATCAGTCACGTTCACTTAGTCGTGTCTTACGTACTTTTGAGCTGGTTCATTCTGATGTTTGGGGTCCATGTAGGACTCCTTTATTAGGGTATCAGTATTTTATTATCTTTGTGGACGATTATCCACAGATGATGTGGTTATATGTAATAAAAGATCATTCTGAAGTTTTTAATATATTTCTTTCTTTTTATGCCGAGATCTCTAATCAGTATTCATGTTCTATTAAATGTTTGCGCACAAATAATGCACGTGAATATTTCTTTGTTTCTGATGGCTTTCAGGAATTTTTTTTTCTTCACGTGGTATTATTCATTGGTCGTCGTGTTCCCATATCCCTCAGCAAAATGGGGTTGCAGAGATGAAAATTCAATATCTTATGTACACAGCTAGGACCCTTCTCTATCAGATGCGTGTTCTTAAACACTATTGGGTCGAAGCAGTTCTTAAATCTTGTTTTCTGGCAAACCTTCTTCCATCATCTGTTCTCGAGAATTGATCGCCTTTCTCTGTCTTACATCCATCTGGTAACCCATTTTCCTTACTTCCACGAGTGTTTGGGTATTTGTGTTTTCATATTCTTACCCCTGGATTAGATAAATTGGAACCTCGATCCAATAAGTGTATTTTTCTGGGCTATTCTCGCACTCAAAAGGGCTATCGGTGTTATAGTCCTCAGATTCGTCGTTCTTATGTGTCTGCTGATGTTTCTTTTTTCGAGGATAAGCCTTACTATGCTGGATCTATTTCTACCCAGATTCCAGACCCTGACGTCCCATTACCTGTTCCCGTTCCTTTCTTCGTACCGAGTTCCTCCCCTCTCGTTCTACCCAAACCTCTACAAGTTTATTCTCGTCGTCCTAAGCAACTGCAGGTTCAGATGACAGTTCATACCCTCCAGATCCCTCACAGTTCGTTGGACAACCCACCACTCCAGAGGTAAGTGATTCTCCTGTTGATTTCCTGGTTGCATCTCGTACCCGATCTCGTGCCACTCATCATCCTACATCTGATGTTGTTTCTTATGCTTATGTGTCACCTTATAATTCCTTTTTGTCATCCCTATCTTCTGTTTCTATTCCTCTGTTGTCGAGGTTTTGGCTAATCCAGGTTGGAGAGCAGCTATGGATATAGAAATGGGGGCTATGAAGGAGAATCACACATGGCAGTTGGTCCCTCTTCCACCAGGCGCACATGTGGTTGGTTGTAAGCAAAGTTTTAAATTTTGACCGAAATCCGAAATTTCGGTCGGGTTTCGGTTGATAACGAAATCGAAATCGACTATACCGGAAAGTGTAGTTTATTTCGGCCAAAATTTTGAAATTTCGGTCGGAATTTTGTTTATCCCAAGGATTTCACCTAAAAATCTGACTTTTTGATAATTATTTAATATTATCCCGAAATTTCAGCCGAAATTACCGAAATTTCAGAAATTTCGATCGGAATAAAGCTGGAGAGAAAATAGCCATTCGTCAAATTTTGACCGAAATTTCAATTTCGGTGAGGACCGAAACGCATTACGAAACCGAAATTTGAAACCTTGTTTGTAAGTGGGTGTTCACAGTGAAATACCTCACAGATGGGACCGTAGAATGACTCAAGGCTCGATTGGTTGCAAAGGGATGGACACAAACATATTGCATTGTTTACACATACACATTCTTTCCTGTGCTAAAGATTTCTTCCATCAGAGTTTTGATATCCCTTGTCGTCAATAGATCGTGGCCTTTCTATCAGTTGGATGTCAAGAATGCCTTCTTGCATTGTGATCTACAGGAAGAGGTCTATATGGAGCAACCTCCTAGTTTCGTTGCTGGGGGAGATGAAGAATGTTGTTTGCAGGTTACGAAAGGCGATATATGGTTTGAAGCAATCTCCTCGTGCTTGGTTTGGCAGATTTAGTGATGCAGTGACACGTTTTGGGATGAGACAGTGTGATGTAGGTCATTCACTGTTCAGCTCTCATGGCAAAGATGGTAGGATCTTTCTGATTGTGTATGTCGATGAAATCATCATTACAGGGAGTGATAGTGTAGGGATACAAAGACTGAAGGACTTCCTCTAGAAAGAATTATGCACCAAAGATCTTGGCCGTCTGAGATACTTTCTAGGGATAGAGGTAACATATTCTCGTAAAGGACTATCCCTATCACAGAGGAAATACGCACTGGATATATTGGAGGAGACTAGTCTTCTGGGAGCTAAGCCAGCTGAAACTCCCATGGACCCTAATATCAAGCTTTCGCCTGATCAGGGAGAGTTACTAGAGGATTCAGGTAGATACAAATGTTTAGTTGGGAGGGTGATTTACCTCACGGTCACACATCCGGATATCGCTTATTTAGTTGGTGGAGTTAGTCAGTATATGAGTGCACCACGGACATCTCACTGGTTGACTGTTATTCAGATAATGAAATACCTGAATAAAGCCCCTGGTAAAGGACTTCTCTTTAGAAAACATAACCACATAAGGATTGGGGGATATTCAGATGTAGACTGGGCAGGATCTCTTGCAGACAGGAGATTCACAAATGGCTATTGTATTGAAATCCCAATAGGCAACCAAAGAGGGGGGGGGGGGGGTTGAATTGCGTAGTTAAAAATTTCCACACTAAATTTAATAGAAATTTTGAAAGCATTAAAAGTTGAAATCTAACCTTTGTTCAATTGAGCATAACATAAAGGAAGGTTAGATGTTACCACATCCAAAGGAGGCAAGAGAGAGAGTAAGGAGACCACACAAAGATTTAGAGTGGTTCGGTCACAAACGGACCTACTCCACTACCCAAGTACTTGGTCTTTCCTTGGGTTTTTCCTTCATTATGTTGGACCTCCACTAATGCCGAGTCCCAAGCTTTACAAAGTACACCCCCTCGAAGGGAACAAACCCTCTTTGCGAACCCCCTCCAAGAAGATCAATCCTCGTCACACACCGCCTCCAAAGAAATTACTCCTCTTTGCACCGGATTCACCTTTATTGTTGGGCCGAATCGTAGACCCCGATTACAGTGAAAAGGAAGAAGATGGAATCTCACTCAATGCCTCTTGATAGGCAAATGTTACAATGAAAAATGCTCACAATCTCTTCAAAAGATTACACCAATAAAGCCCTATGGATATCTTCTTATTGAATGTCGATACACAAATCAAAGCATTGAAGAGGATAAATTAAAAAACCTTAAAGTTTAAATGTGTAAGCTCGAAAAGATGTAAATCAATCTTGCAAAATGTTATTTAGTTGGTAAAGAATGAGGTATAAATAGCCCAAGAAGTGATATGACTGTTGAGGGGGGCAAAATCGTAATAAACTGGGTTAGAACAGATTGGCCGTTCAGGCCTCAACGGCTAGTTTTCCTCGCAGGTGCGGTCGACTGAGGGGTCTCGGTCGCGCTTGCCCTTTGGGCGCACAATTATTTTTATTTTGAATTCTAAACAGCCGCAGTCGACCGAGGTGCCGCAGTCGCCCGCTTTGACCCTTCTGAACTTTTTATTTAAAAGCCAGAACCTCATTCGCGGTTGCCCAACCCCTCCATGCTAGATGGCCTCTGGAATTTCCAGGAGCTCATCCGCGGTCGACCCGGGTATCGCAGTCGACTGGCTCTCTAATGCTGCGTAGGTGCTGGAATTCCAGCACCTTCCCGCGGTCGACCAGCGCTGTCTTTAAAAACTTGGTTTTAAATTTGATTTTCTTAGGGCTTTGGGCCATGGTCTTTGGGCTTTTGTTCAAAGTTTTCAAACACATTTTAAGGTGTCTGTAGGTGGTTGTCAAAGTTGTCAAGTTTGTTTTGAAAACCATTTGAAGGTGCAAAAACATTTAACAAGAGGACTCCAATAAAATCTATGAAATGAACCTTGATGCTCTTGAATTGTCTTGGCTCCTTGGCACTTTCTTGGACATCTTCAACTTGTGAGTGAACTCTTCAACTTGCTTTGGACCTTGTGACTTTCTCCATTCTTTGAACATCTCAATGATGCATGAGAAGGTCACCAATGCTTGTTCATCTCCAAGCTTCCCTTGACACTTTGCTAGGCATGCTTGTGGGATCTTTGATTTGAGCTCTTGAATTGAACATCTTCCAAGGATGATGTCTCCAATGTATGTACAAGCTCGTTTGGTTCATTGTGCATGTTGATCCGCAAGCCATGTGTTGAGTTGTATTGTGATAGATGTGCTAACTTTGGATTGACCAGTAGATTTCTTGTCTAAAGCACAATACAACAAAAGCAACACATTAGTCCATAAAGGCTAATCCATTTGGGTTTGTTAGCATCAAAACAAGAAGGTAAAGGTGATTAGTTGAACCCATGGGAAACCTTGGGCTAACAATCTCCCCCTTTTTTATGATGGCAAACCAAATTGATTAGGAGGCACGAGATATGAAAATAATAGACCGATAAGCATCAAATAATATAGAAACAATGAAGTATTACTCCCCCTTACTATATGCACAAGTATAATATGACAATAAAAGGCAAGAGATGCATATAACAATAACAACAACAATAATATGATTTTAACAATAACAATAACAATAACATGATTTTAACTGTCTTTTTTAAAATTAACTGTATGATTTTAAATGTCTTTACAATAACAATAACATGATTTTAACTGTCTTTAACAATAACATGATTTTTTAGGCGATTTTGGAGCTCCCTCCCTAGGTCGATGGAAACCTTAGAGAGGGAGCGTTTTCTTCCCTATTTCGTTTCTCTCTCCCGTCTCTCACACTCTCTCTCTTCCCTATTTCGTCTCTCTCTCGTCTCTTCCGTCTCTCCCTCTCCTTTTTCTCCCCCATTTCTCGTTGATCTTTCTCTCTTCGATCGATCTCCTTGTCTCCTTTCCTGACATATCTTTCTCCTCCTATCTTCTTTTCTTTCACTTTTCTGATCTCTTCTTGTTCTCTCTTTCTGCTTTTTCTACTCCCCCTCTTTCTTCCTCTCCGGTCTCTCTTTCTCCTAGATCTATCTTTCATTTTATTTGATCTTTCCCTTTCTCTCCCTTGACGGGCAAGGGAGGTGTTAGTGGCCGGATGATACCCGGTGTTGGGCAGATCTCGCAGGGGATGCAACAATGGTGGCTGGAGGTGCGAAATGGCCGGATTTATTGGGGAAAGGATCGGATCTGCTTTGGGTGGATGGAGAAAGTGGGCTGATGAGTTGTTGGAAGTGGTGGACGTGGCAGGAGTGTGAAAAAGGGTGGCCGGATTCGGGGGAAAAAGGAAGAGGTTGAATGTGGAGGGTAAAGATGGGGTTTGATTGAGGTGCAACGTTGGGGCTAGAAGGGTAGGTTTAGGGTGAACAATGGTGGGCTCTAGGATTAGGTGAAAATAAGGGTAGGATTAAGATTTTAGGTTCTGGTGAGGCTGAAGGGGAATAAGTTAGGGTAAAAAATCGTGGCCTCTAGGGTTAGATTAGGGTTTTTGGCTTGGTGGTTTAATGGGGATCTCCCGGAACGGGCGGTGGCGCAAGGTGGAGGCCGCCGATGATCGGATTCGATGGATTGGCTATCGTGCACTGTTAGAGGCGCACAATAGCTTTAGGCCTTTGAGCGGGATTTTTAAAATTTGAATTAGCCGGCTAGAAAGTGGTGGAGCAGTCTAAGTGACGTGGCATGTCACAACTATGATTTGATGGGGTCCACAAATATCGCACTTTCAAATGAGACCATTTTGCAATGTAAAGGAAAGGAAGGGGGAATGGTGAAGGCATTTTCAGCTGCGGTAGTAGATGAAGAATTCAAAAGGGAAGTGAAATAGGTCTTCGGCAGGGTGGCAGCGCATGGAAGTGTAGAACTCGTTGTAGTGGTTGACCTAGAAGATCATTTTTTGGCTGTTTACTGGTCTAGGAGCATGCTCCTAGCCACCCTTAATTGATTCTATGTAATGCAAGTAGGGACCCCTGGTCCCCAATGTAATCTTCATAGTATCAATGAAATTGTCAATTTTCAGAAAAAACAAAAAAAAAATTAACTGCATGATTTTAACTGTCTTTTTAAAAATTAACTGTCTTTTTTAAAATAGCTTTAACTGTCTTTTTTAAAATAGCTATTTGTCAGTTGAAGTATGACACTTGACCGTATGTACTCATTGACCATATGGACGGTGGATGATCTCCTCTTGGGTTATTGACTTGAAGGCTCCCATGCTATCCCTAACCTTCAACCGAGTCAGATCTGTCAAATGACCAATTACTCCAAAAGCCTAAGCTGTTGGAGATGGCGTCATATAATCTTTTATACTTTAACACTCCCCCTTACGTGTGGCCCCACTTTTTTAGGGCTGGTGCACACGTGGCACATGTGGCCCCTCTTTCGGGTTGGCCAGTACATGTGGATTTTTAATATCAATGAGGTTTAACTCAGGACCTTTGCTCTAAAAGATGTGAAACGACCCATTACTCCAAAAGCTTAAGCTGTAGGAGATGGAGTTATTTAATCTTTTATACTTAAACAAGATCGAATCTTACCGAGTCACAAACCTCCTTTGATGATTGATTCCTAGGTGTGCTTTTGCTCACCTTTTGTCTTTGGTTGCTCTTCTTGAATAAACTGCACCAGAAAAGTTCCCTTTAATTTGTAGTCGTAATGAGATCAATCTCGGGCGATCTCTGTCAGATCAGTATGCATATTCTTCTTGCCTTATTCCTGATCCAAAAAGCACGATTCATCTACCTCTCAGGGGTGCAACTTGGGTCGGGCTCAGCCCAAACCCATCGGGTTGAACCTGAATTTTTCTCAGGTCGGGTTGGCATTTGGTCGGGCCGGGTTAGGGTTGGAAAAACTCAACCTGAATCTATTTCGGGTTGGGTTCGGCTTGAGGCATTGGTAACATGAACCGAGATGAAAACCCGATTTCCTTCAACTTTTTGTGTCTTTCAGCAAACTTTCTAACACATCCTTTTTCCTGTAAGAAATTTCTTAATGCATCCTCTTAAGTGAGCATATTCCAAACCCGTCTTCTCTTTCTAGTTCTAGGCTATCACATCCCTGCATCCCTTCATCTCGTATAACTCAAAAACCCTAAAATTCTAAAACCCAAACCCTTTCTCAGCTCTCATTTCAGGGATGGGTGGGGCTAAGAGTGGTAAGCGCGGCGACTTTACTGGCAACCCACGCCCTGGATCTGTTCTATCCAACCCAACTCTGCCGGCAACTAAGGTTTGAGACAAAACCCAACTTCCCTCTGTATCTATTCTCAACTTCCATACATTTCTCTGGATCTTTGTCTCTTCCATGTCAACTTGTTTCTTCCCTTATTAACTGGTTTTCATCTCCGGGAACTGGTAGTGGATTTCTTCAGAAGTTTTTTGTGAAAAAATGTTTATTTATTATTATTTTTCTCTTCTCAGGTTGGGGCTCAGGTCAAGTCGGGTTGGGCTTGGGTTAGGGTTCGGGTTGGGGCTCAGGTCGGGTTGGTTCGGTTGGCCTCATCCCAACCCAACCGAACCCAACCTGGCCCAAGTTGCACACCTACTACCTCTGTAATCGTCCCATTCCTTTCACTAATGAAACAGAATGTCTCAATGTTCCATGTGTGGAGGTGTTACGTGCATACATGGAAGATATATGACGTGGCAATAGTTATTTATTATAATTATTTAAGTAAATAAAAATTGTTATTCAGTTTTAACAGTTATTGTCATGTTCTGTAATAGTTAGTTATTGTCTGTTGTTGTTGACTGTATTGTGTGTGGTTGAGAGGAATCCACACAAGCAGCAGTTATTGTAAGTTATTGTAATCAGTTATTGCTGTACTGATGGTATTTGTGTGGAAGTCAGTCTCTGGGAAGATTATCTCAGAGAAGTTAAATCTAATGAAACTTAAGGAGGCATGGTTATCCTCGAAATTAACCTACTCATTATCCTCAATTACCCCTTTTACTAGTTGCATGTAATAATTGGTATCAGAGCCTCACGATTCCACGATGGGCCGAGTCAATGACATTGCTCTGCAAGTTGAAGAAATTCAGAAGCAACAAGAAGATACTCGGAATGAGGTTTCTGGAATGAGACAATCATTTGATGATCCACTTCAAAGATTTACCGCAATACTTGATTCTGAAAGAGATCCTCAAACTGAACAACATTACCATGAAGAAATTGAAACGGAAGAGGACCATTCTGTCCCTGTCCGAACAGATGCAAAAACCAATGAATGGGGCGGCCTACAAACACGTTCTACACGTATAGACTTTCCAAAGTTTGATGGTACTGATCCGTCCAATTGGCTATATCGTGTTGAGCAGTTCTTCGCCTACAATAACACCCCGATGCATCAACGTGTTATGATAGCCTCATTTCATTTGGAAGGAAAGGCTCTTCAATGGTTTCGTTGGATGGAAAAATCAGGCTCTATAACAAACTGGAGGGATTTCACAATTGCATTAGAGGTACGATTTGGATCAACGGCGTACGATGACCCATCAGCAGTATTCTCCAAATTGCCCCAAACATCTACTCTGGAAGAATTTCATTCTCAATTCGAGGCCCTTCTTAATCGAATAGATCAACTTCCAGAATCGTTCCTAGTTAGTTGTTTTGTTGGAGGATTGAAAGATGATCTGACTTTCAGTACAGATGTTACGACCTGCCACCTTAACCTCAACCATTGGATTGGCACGTCTACAGGAAGAGAAGATAGCAATACGCCGCCGCCAAAGTCGTGTAGAATTTTCCAAACCTGCAACTTCACAATCTGCTAGCACGTCTCGGCAAGCTGCTCCAATCATAAAAAAGTTATCCTACAACGAAATGCAAGAGCGCCGAGACAAGGGATTATGTTATAATTACAATGAGAAATTCTCCCCTGGGTATTGTTGTAAAATACAGAAACTCTATCTCTTAGATGCCTCATGTATGGTTGATGAGATGGAAGACATGAGTGAACATGTTACTCTAATTGACAATATAGGAGGGACGGATGCAGAAGACCATACTCCTGAAATATCTCTACACGCCATGGCTGGAGCGATGTCCCCTCAAACAATGCAAGTTACTGGAACGATCGTGACTCACAATTTTGCAATCTTAATTGATTCTGGAAGTACTCACATCTTCCTTGATCCAAAGGTTGCTAAGAAACTAGACTCCAAATTGTGAATAGTGGAAAGTTTGCAGTCATGGTGGCGAATGGAGAACGCTTATCAAGTGAAGGACGTTGTTTGGGAATACAACTTAATGTTCAAGGGTTATCTACTGCAACAGATTTTTATTTACTCTCTTTAGGGGGGTGTGATGTGGTTCTTGGGGCACATTGGTTACAAACCCTTGGACCAATTTTATGGGATTTTAAGAATTTATGGATGCAGTTCATTCAAGATGGGAAACCTTGTCATATTAAAGGTATCTCATCTAATGATATGGCATTTTCTCAGGAAGAAAATATTCAGAAATTAGTTCTCAAGGAGAAAGATTGTGATATTGTTACAATTGTTTTCGTTGGTTACAACGGCTCCACCTTCAAATAAGAATCCCCGGTTGCAACCATTGTTGGATGAATACCAAGATATATTCTCTGAACCTACAGAATTGCCCCCTCAACGCATCCAAGACCATCGAATTCCATTGCAATCTGGTTCTCAACCCGTCACGGTGCGTCCCTACAGATATCCACATTATAAAAAAGGTGAGATCGAACGTATTGTACGAGAGATGCTCCAAACTGACATTATCCGTCCTTCACAGAGTCCATTTTCTTTCCCTGTTTTATTGGTCAAGAAGCAAGATGGAAGTTGGAGATTTTGTGTGGATTACCGTGCCCTGAACCATGCTACAATCAAGACAATCAAGGACAAATATCCAATTCCAGTAGTGGATGAATTATTAGATGAACTTTTTGGTGCTTCTATCTTTTCCAAGCTTGATCTATGATCGGGCTACCATCAAATCAGGGTCCATCCAGAAGATATACCGAAGACGGCATTTCGAACCCATGAAGGCCATTATGAATTTTTAGTGATGCCTTTTGGTCTCACTAATGCTCCATCGACCTTTCAAGGATTGATGAATGATCTCTTCCGTCCATACTTGCGTTAGTTTATTCTTGTATTCTTCGATGATATTTTGATTTACAGTAGGACAGTTGATGATCACATGCACCATTTGCGTCTTACACTGGAGGTTTTACGTACTAACAAGCTCTATGCAAAGGCATCCAAATATGAATTTGGCAGTGACAAAATTGAGTATCTTGGACACCTCATAACTAAAGATGGTGTGGCAGCCGACCCTGGTAAAATAGCTTGTATGACTGATTGGCCGAACCCAACTTCTCTCAAAAGTCTTAGAGGATTTTTAGGACTTACGGGTTATTACCGTAAGTTTATCAAGGACTATTGGAAAATTGCAGGCCCATTATATTCTTTGCTTGAGAAGGATAATTTCAAATGGACTTCTGAATCCCAATCAACTTTCCTCCTCCTCAAGCAAGCAATGTGCACACCGCCAGTTTTGGCGCTTCCAGATTTCAGCCAACGCTTCATGATCGAGTGTGATGCTTCAGGTAATGGGATTGGTGCAGTCCTTATGCAACGTAATCGTCCTCTAGCATTTTTCTTAGTCAGACTTTACATGGAAAAAATTTATATCTATCTACATATGAAAAGGAATTGTTGGCCTTAATACTCGCAGTCCAAAAATGGAGACCATATATTCTTGGCCGTCGATTCGTTGTGCGTACCGATCAACAGAGTCTCAAGCATCTATTAGAGCAACGAGTGGGAACACCAATGCAGCAACGTTGGATCACCAAGGTGCTAGGGTATGATTTTTCAGTTGAGTATAAAAAAGGAAAAGAAAATAGAGTTGCAGACGCATTATCTAGATGGGGAGATGATCCACTCTGTGCTATATCTTCGGCAGTTGCTGCATGGATGGAGGAAATTAAGGCGGAATATCTACATGTGAAGACTTACGAAACAAAAGGGAACAGTTTGACAAGGGGTCTCTTGCCAACTCGCACTATAAGTGTAAAGATGGAATTCTGTTTTATAAAGACCGAATATATCTCAGCCCAACTTCTGAAGTTATCCCTAAAATATTGCAACAGTTTCATGACAGCCCATTGGGAGGCCATTCTGGGTATCATTCAACGCTACACAATGTTTAGAAAGATTTTTATTGGCAAGGAATGCGATCTTGCATCCGATCCTATGTTTGGGAGTGTGACACTTGTCAACGTAATCGAGCGGAAAATATACCTCCCGGTCTTCTTCAGCCTCTTCCAATCCCTGAGCGCATTTGGACTGATCTCTCTATGGATTTTATTGAGGGTCTACCCCCATCTGACAATAAAGACATTATCATGGTAGTTGTCGACCACTTATCTAAGTAATACCCATTTCATTCCACTTTCTCATCCGTTTACGGCACGCACTGTGGCAAGGGTTTTTCTTGATCATATATTTAAATTACATGGAAGGCCGGAAACAATTGTTAGCGATCGAGACAAGGTGTTTATATGCTCTTTTTGGCATGAATTATTTCGATTGCAAGGCACAAAGTTACTTCTTAGTTCGGCTTATCATCCTCAAACTGATGGCCAAACAGAAGTAGTTAACCGTACACTTGAGCACTACCTAAGGTGTTATGCGGCGTCTCGTCCTAAAGGGTGGTCCACATGGCTGTCATTGGCTGAATATTGGTACAATAGCAAAAGGTCCAAAACCCATACATTCACACATATCTCGCCTCATGAAGCAGTATATGGAGTGGCACCACCCAGATTACTATCTTGTGTACGTGAAACGACAAAAGTTCAAGCACTTGATCATCTTTTACGTACACGAGAAGAAATCATGTCACTTCTCAAGGAACATTTGGTTATTGCTCAAGAGCGTATGAAACATTTTGCAGATAAGCATCGTACAGATCGAGAATTTGCAATAGGTGATTGGGTATTCCTTAGGCTGCAACCTTACCGACAAGTCAGTATTGCAATCCGAAAGTCTATGAAGCTTTCCCCTAAGTTTTATGGGCCATTCAAAGTCGTGGAAAGAATTGGACAGGTGGCATATCGTCTGGATTTGCCTCCCTCCTCAAGAATTCACCCTGTATTTCATGTCTCCTGTCTTAAAAAGAAGATCGGAGAGCACAAAGTGTTGCAAATGCAATTACCACCTGTTACGGATGAAGGAATTATCCAACCACTTCCAGTGAGCATTCTGGATCGTTGGGTCATTCGTCGAGGCAACTGCCCAATCGCAGAAGTTCTCATCCAATGGCAGGGTTCTGATCGTGATAATGCAACTTGGGAGCCTTATCACCGTTTGATGGATCGCTTTCCAGGTGTCAACCTTGAGGACAAGGTTGTTTGATCAGGAGGAGATTGTTATGTGCATACATGGAAGATGTATGACGTGGCAATAGTTATTTATTATAATTATTTAAGTAAATAAAAATTGTTATTCAGTTTTAACAGTTATTGTCATGTGCTGTAATAGTAGTTATTGTCTGTTGTTGTTGATTGTATTGTGTGTGGTTGAGAGGAATCCACACAAGCAGCAGTTATTGTAAGTTATTGTAATCAGTTATTGCTGTACTGATGGTATTTGTATGGAAGTCAGTCTCTGGGAAGAGTATCTCAGAGAAGTTAAATCTAATGAAACTTAAGGAGTCATGGTTATCCTCGAAATTAACCTACTCATTATCCTCAATTACCCCTTTTACTAGTTGCATGTAATAGGAGGGGAACACCAGCAATAGTAAACCAGTTCGACGAGGGTGCTAGTGACCTATTAGGGCACCATACCAATAGAGAAACAAAAAGGGCTCGTAGTTCTGAATCCTGGATTATTTCTAAGGTCTCAGTGACTCCGATGGTGGAGAAGGTATGATCCATGAGAGTTTGATGAGTTCCAGGAGGCTAAGGTCCCTCCATTGTTGAGGGGATTCTTTCAACAGCGGAGTACGATTTGTTGAATGAATTCTGGTAGGGTATTTCCTTGGTGTGTGGCCGATGCCATTGAGGAGGCTTTAGATTTACTGTCTGACCATCACGTGACTTATAGTCATCTGTGGAGGGATCCCAACTCTGACGCAGATTCGTTTGCGCGTGGTGGTGTTAATCAGAATTTGTGATTGGGGATCAGCATTTGTGACTGGGGTTCGCTTCCTGCTTGAAGATTGGTTTTTTTCTTTTTTCCGCTGTTTATTTTGTATTTCCTGTTTTGTGCCATTGAATAGCTGAGTCACATGAAGATGATGTTTTGTTCTTAATACATTATTTTGCTACTGTTAAGGAAAATATATGCCTTTTCATTTTGCAGTTCAAAGGGGCTATGTATATTCATTTATTACCACATGTTAATCGTTTACTACTGCATTAATTTTTGTCCATGATTTTTGGAGACAAAATGAAGGTTTACTGCTTATTTTTTTGATGAATTGGTCTCAACATTGAGTAGTCATTCTAGTTCAATCTAGGTTATTGGGCTTATTGTTGAATGACCTGATTATGCAGGTTTTTATCATGTTCTCTATGGTAGTTACATCACTGTTTGAGATCCTTCCTTTGCAATTACTTAAAGGTATTCTTTACTTATTAAATTGCAAGCTGATGACATTTTAATTTAGCATGATGTAACCATTTTTTGTGAGAATCATTGTAGTAGGTAGGTCAGTCTTGTAAATAGCAACTGCTTTTCCGCCTCTTATTCTAATAATCTAGTCATTTTAGAATGTCCTACCCGTACAATTCCCCTTCTGTTGCTTACATTGCTTCTCCAACTCCACTGTATCTGTTCATTTTTTCTTGTTTTTACCCTTTTTCCAGGGATGAAATTTGAACCCCTGACCTCATTGCTACATACTTGATGGCATCAATGCTAGGGCAAGGGCTCAACTTCCACTCTGGTGTATCTCGTGTGTTCTTTCTTTTTTCATTTGGTGTCATTCTGCCTTTTGAACATTTCCTTTCTCAGACTTTGCTAGGGAGGAACTTCTGGTTTATTGCAGCTCTTCATGTTCGTATTTCCTTTTTCATTGTCTTGGATAAAAGTTTTCAACTCCCTAGGAAGGGTGTAAAAATATATTGTCCTCTGATTTTCAATTTTTTTTTCATCAATAACTTTGCTTCAAAATTTGGCATCATTGAGTCGACATTTGTCAGCTTTTGGATTTCTTTGGGAACTACCAATCGAGGTTTCTCAACGTTAATAGTGATACCCTTTTCTTTTACCTTTTTTTTTTTTTTTCATATTAGGGCAGATGAAAAGTCAGCAACTCATTAGGGAAAGTAACTAAAGGTCATGGTTTATTGACTAGGCAATAAGAGGTGATTGCCTACCTTTGATGGGTTAGCAATTGCCCATATTGTTTTCCTTTTATTTCTTTTCATCATATTTAATTTGGTACAATGGTTGTTTTTGTGAACTAAAGGTTTGGGATGGGATGCCTGAATTGTAAGGGTGTGTATTATCCTTTTCCTGGGCTGTTCTTTTAACCGTTCTTTTATCCTCTTGTAATGGTATGTGTGTTTTTTTTTTCTTTTTCTGGTTCTTTTATCTGTTCTTGTATCCTCTTTTCGTTTTTTATAGATTTTCCAAGTTTGAGAAAAAGTGTTACGGCCGGTATTAACCTAGGCAGCATGTCACATACCATCCTTTAAAAGGGTGCGAATTATCCTACAGGGGGTGCGAATTTATCATCGCCCTATTTTTAAACCTAGTACTGTATGAAGTTTGAAAGTTTTGATGCTGTCATGATGGTATGGTGAGAGAATCATATTGGTGGAAAATAATTCCATCATTCTGTGTTTAAGTTGGTTTTTCATTTTTGACGTCAAGGAAGCTTCTTTCTGTGTTTTATCTTCTGCAGAACCCACCTTAAGCAGACTAGCATCGAGACCCTATGGTCTTATCTTTTCATCCTTCGTGCCTTTTTACTTCGACATTCCAGTTACGACAAGGTTTCGCATATTTGGTTTTCGCTTCTCAGACAAATCATTTATATATTTAGCTGGCCTTCAGGTAAAAACTTATTCTAAACCACTTAATGTTATCATAGTGAACCCTGCTCTTTTGCGAACTTATGCTGATCTAATTAAAGTTTTATTCTTTCAGCTTCTTTTGTCGTCCTGGAAAAGATCTCTCCTGCCGGGCATATGTGGTGTTCTTGCTGGTTTCATATATCACCTCAATGTATTTGGCGTCCGCAGGATAAAGGTGACTTCAATTGATGCCTATAAGTAGTATTAAAATGCCTTCCCAGTCTTCTTTGGTCTGATTAGATCTTGCAAAGTTTGTTTTATCCTTTTTTTTTCCTGGGTACCACAACTTAGGAACATTTTTATTACTGGTCAATCATTTCTGATGACAAGGCAACCTCAAAAGGAGGGTATGTGGCAGACTTCAATGCTTTTTGACGTCAATTCACGTTAGAGGGGTGCAAATTTATCTTCGCCCTAAAAATAATACTTAACAAAAAATGATAAAATGGCTGTTATCAGACACCGTGATCAAGTCATACTGAAATGTAGATACAGATAATGCTTTAAAGATGAGATACTATTTAGCTGGCCTTTGCAAAAGGAGGGTATGTGATAGACTTTCTATTTAGCTGGCCTTCTGCAAAAGTAACTCCTACTTCTATTGAAAGTCCCCATTCCTGATACACCAGTCCTTTTCAAAAGTAAATAGAAAACCTCCTGTTAGACTCTATAGCAATATCAATCTTCCAATGAAAAAGGCTGCTGTAACACAGTCTAAAACTGCCCATTAATTTTTCTTATTCCTCTACAATCTTTCCTAATTTACAACCCCAACCTTATTGATAATTATTCCTGTCCATATTTTTTTTTCACTTCCACTTGCTTAGAAAGCCTCCAAAATTGCAACCAAAGCAATAGTCCAGTTCTTATTTCCGAGAGAAGTTGTAAGTCATCTGTACCAAAAACAGCCCCTATTTGTTAATTTAGTGCAAAATAGCATTATGTGGCACCACACGATATAAGTTTACAGATAGTCCCCCCTTAACCCAAGCCCACCCCCCCCCCCCCCCCACACACACACACCAACCTCCCATTTTCTTTTCATGGTCCTTTGGCAACTCTTCAGTGATGGCTTGGGGCTGACTTTAGTATTATTTTGCTTCAAAAGTTGGACTGCATCAGTCCCTCCTGGTTTGGAAGTAACTTGTCCCAGAGTTGGATTGTTGATTTTGTCATCTATTCTTCCAGAGCTTTTTCATTTCATCTTCAATTTTCCACTAGACTAGATCAGATTTGAATCATTTGGAGTGATATGGCTGTCTCTGATATTTTCTTCAACATCATCACACTTCTTTACTTGATCTTTAGTCCACAACTTGAGATTTTATTTCTTGCTGTTGCTATTACAATGACAGTTGTAGATTAGATACACTAAGAGTTGGCTATATGTGAAGCCGTTCTGGGAATTCATCTTTGTACTTGTTATTGTTGATATTCTTTATGATCGGGCATGCATCAATCGACTTCATTTTATTTTATGTTTGTGAAGTGAACATTTTTCTATAAATATAACATAAAAAACCAACAAATTCAATCACCTTGGTTCTTCGGTATAAATTTGCATCTTCTCAGTTCTTAGCATTGGATTCTTCCAAATTTCTTCATGTAGACCAATCTTTCCTACAGCCATTGCGTAGGCATTATCACTAACCTTCTCCAAATTTGATGTTGGAGCCAAATTTGAAGTTTGATTTGGTGTTCTTCAATAGACAATTTCAAATAGAGTTTTGTCGGCTAGTCTATTATCCGAGTTGTATTATGCAAATTCAGCATGTGAAAGAACAATATTGCATTGTTTCGACTTGTCACCTAGGGCTGCTTAGAAGATTCCCCAAACTCTGGTTGACAACCTTCATTTGTCCGTTAGCTTGTGGATGGTTGGTAGTTCCCAGCCTACCTACCAAAAAACTAGGCATGAGACACTGCTTTGAAAGTCTTCTTTTTTGTGAGTTATAAAATTTTTCAATTTTATATGCTGTGATACTATTTAATTTCTGTACCAATGGCTCTTCAGAAAATTTTGATTTATGTAAAAGCAAACTGTCTGTGCTGTTGTGTATATGGGGAAAGTGTTTGCCGGTGGCCTCGGGTTTTGAGGGTTTTGATTTGTATATTTTCCTGTTTACAAGAAGAATGTATTCTGGGAAGTTGACGAAAATTGTTCCATTTTTCTTCGATAAAGTGTAGATGCAACAAATCTATGTATTGCTAGATCTGATTGTCTTATTGCTTACGGTGCACTATTGCTTACAGTGCATGATTATATAAATTTGGAATTTTAACAGTTCCCAGGATTTGTAACGTCATTTTTCTCGCGGCTATCATGGCCTTCCTCGGGACGGTCACCATCCAGAGCATCAAGAGGGAATATTGTAGGAAGTGTACCATCTATTCCAGGTCGCCAACGAGAGGCAAGTTTTTTGTTAAATGTTTCACTTTGAGTTCATTGAATATTCTATTCTATTCTATTCAGATTTTCAATTGTGTCCCAATTATTTATGGCTGCTAATATCGGACATTATGTCACGGGCCTAAGTACTTCAGGGTGTGACGCATTCCTTTTGTTTTCTGCTTGATAAGGAACTTGCAAATAAATTACTTCAACTTTGTGTTCTTGATCCTTATGAACCATCAATTCCCCTTCCGGCTCTTGTACTTAGTTACAGCTCTTAACCTGCTTATCCTGGTTTGTGTTCAGGGGAACTATCCGCCCTCCGCGCCCCTTGTTTCTGTAGTGGAGCCACCTGAGAACTCAATTGGTACATTAGTGGCGATGGGCTTCGACAGGAACTCAGCAAGACAGGCACTTGTGCAGGCCAGAAACGACATTAATGTGGCCACGAACATACTCCTCGAAACACAGTCCCATTAATTCAGACACTGATTTTGCTTTGGAACTAAAGTTGGCGGATTGGATTTCCTGATATTGAATTGATCTACCCACATCGATTAACAAATAGAGAGGGACCCATGTGGTAAGACTAGCTAGATATGATTTAAGAACACTCACAGCAGTCCATATAACAGATTTGTTCTCTTCTTTCTCTATTTCCTGTTTGAGTTTGAAAATTCACTTCGGAAGATGAATGGCTGCAAATATGTCGAGGTAATCTTAATAGAATCAGGAGAGCCTGTAAATTTTCTGTGTATTGAACAGATGGAATATAAAACGTATAAAACTCACACATCTTTTCATCTGAAGATCACCAGACTCTGTAGTTAATGAGGTATGAAACATGCAGTATGACTTGTTTTTTAATATTGTATTGCTGAACTCATTAGTGCAGGAACATATCGAAACTCATTGGCGGATATGGTTGCTGTGTTGGGGATCTTTCATTTCATCTCCGATTTGCTTCTTATGGGGGTGTTCTTGAATACGGTTTGGAATTTTTTGCTGCAGTCTGGTAAGTATATGCTCTAATCTTGTTATTATTTGTAGGATATTATTGGCTTTTGTTGTGAAAACCCTCTCTTTAAGCAACCTGTAATTTTAATGGTGAACCAAAACTAAGCAAACAAAGACGAGCGATTGCACAAAGACACAGATTTACGCGATTCGGCAAAGTCTACATCCAGGCTAGAGGCGACGGGAAAATCCGCTATAAGAAAAAGAGATCACGAGAGGATTAGAATCTCTCACCAAACCCATGTGAAAACCCTAGCACACCCTTTTTCGCCCTTTGAGCTCCCATCCCTCTTCTAAAAGACAAGACGACGAAAAGAAGCCCTAAAACCCCTTTATATAAAGCGGGCCAATGCTTACTCCAATCGGGCTGAAAAACACTTAAAACGAGCTGGGCCGATTTGGACCCCAACCGGGTTTAATTCAAGACACCCGACTCTCTTTTTTTACACGTATCTTTACAGATGTTTAGGGCTAGACCTGGCAAAAAGTGACCCGGACCTCGCGTTCACCCAGCCCGCTCGTAATTTATGGGTCCGGGTCACCAGTTTGAAATTTGACCCGGCTCGTACTGGTCACATGAAAACTGGGCCGGGCCGGGTGGACCTCCGGGTGCCCGTAAAAACCCAAATGATTTAGATTTTATATACAGTATAAGCCTTTATAGTACTGTATTTTTTAGAAAGTACTGTACAGACCACATCATAGGATGATCTAAGCCATCCATGTGATGGAACACAACTTAAATCGGTTGTGCCCCAAAAATCATTTCCACAGGATGATCCTAGTCCTCCAATCTATAGAGGTTTCCATGAATACTAATATGCAATTCCTCCATAGATAAGAGGGCTAGGATCATCCTATGGAAATGATTTTTTGGGCACAACCTATTTATGTTATGCCCCATCACATGGACGGTTTGGATCATCCTATTATAGTGTGGGAATAAAAACAGCAAAAAAACAGAAAAAAAAACTGGGTGACCCACGGGTCTACCCGGTCCGTACGGGTGGGGTCTGGGATAACCAAAGGCCCATAAGACCCGGACCCATACGGGTTGGGTGAAACGCGGCCCTGCCAACCCGTTTGCCAGATCTATTTAGGGCAGCTAAAAGTTACTGATATCCTCTCAGAGAATTACTTAAATGTGACGAGTGCCATTATAAATTATAAATTCAAGGCAGTGAAAATATCATAGCCCTACTTGAGACTTGCAATTTAATAATTACTTTATAAAATATAAAAGTAGAAAATTGACACTGATCTCCTAACGCCAACAATAAGCCTAATGGCCATTAAGGGTTTAATAGTATTCTAATCAGTTCCCTAATGATGTTGTTTGTTTTAATTATAAACCTAATGACCATTGATGGTCTAATAATTCTCTAATCAATTCCTTAATGATATTGTTTAAGTAGACCAATTATATGAATTCGCTAGGAGGTGGCTGTTCTCACCTGAAAAAGTGACAATGCCAAATAAATTGCCTACCTTGTTTATTTTGAGGAAAATGATTGTGAGCTTGAAGCTCATATAGCTTATATGAGCTTGAGGGCCCAAACACATGTGGGCTCATATTGTTAGGATGGTCCAAAGCATTCATTTGAAAGGCTCTTACATAGATAGGATGTGTACAAAAAATCAGCTCCATAGGATCATCCTAACCCATCCAAAAGTGTAGGGCAAAATGGACAGACACCGTTGGCCACAAATTTGCCCATTTTTTCCCTCCGCTTTTGGAGGGGTTATGATGATCCAATGGAGCTGATTTTTGGTACACACCCTATCTATGATGGGGCCTTGCAAATGAATGGTTTGGATCACCACGAAAAATGTGGGACCATGTGTTTGGGCCCTCAAGCTCATATAAGCTTTATGAGCTTCAAGCTCACAATCATTTTCCTCGTTTATTTTATGGTGTAATTTTAGAGCGTGTTCCTATCATCTGCCATTTGTATTAGATTATGAAAGGTAGCTTTCTGTGCTCTCTATTGTTAATATACGTAGTGTAATTTCTCATAATCTGACCGTTGATTGTAAGTGTGGCAAATTAGGTAGTTAGGTTAGGTTAGGTAACTTGGATTAGGATATTCAATATCTCTTCCTATGTTTATCTGTGTAAGTGCTTCATATAATTAAATGTTACAGTCAATGGAAATCAAGGAAGATTAATGAAAATTATAATGTAGTAGCACGCATCAAGTATCTTGAGATTAACTTTCATTTCGCCTGAGATAAAGTGAAACTCAAGAACAGTTCATTTTTACAAAGGATCAAATAGCTGATGTTTTTACAAGCATCTTCCTTGACAACGCTTTTACTTTGGTGAATCAAACCCATTGCCTTGCGGGATGCATTGAGGGTAAGGGTGGAACCAAAATATGTTTGATGGATAAAGGTTGAGCCCTTTAATCGAGAAGGTATAAGTATCCATAGGTGGTCTTTAGGTTATAAGATTATGTAAAATTGTGTATTTCAAATATATTGAATTTGTACTCAAAATTGTGATGGAGACTCACTGAAATTTTTGTTTTTATAATTTCACACGAATCCTATGGCCCTGACTGAAATCTCTGTTTCATAAGTTCACATGAATCCTAAGGCCCTGTTCTTTTTAGATTGTGACAAAGGATTGTTGGCTCCAAACCTATTATTGGACTCAAAATTAAATGTAATTTTGAGTGGAATAATCGGTTTGGCCCACAATCGCTTGTCATGATATGAAATGAACAGAGCTCCCAAATAGTTCTAGCCTTAATTAGGCACTGTTTGTTTCATATTATGACAACCGATGGTGAGCCCCCAGTCCCAAACCAGTTATTGGATTGGACAGTCCAATCCAATAATTGGTTGTCATAATCTCAAATGAACAGGGCCTAAGTAATTTGACAAGATATGCTACATTTCGATGTGACAATCATGTTTATGAAGGCAAAGCTGTCTAATAGACTCAATTTTTAAGGCTAAATGATAACCATAATCCCTTATTTTGATAATAACAGTCCTCTATTGTTTACACTTTTCTATGTAGATGTGTAGGGATGGCACAATTCCTTATATAAATGTGACAAGTGCCATTATAAATGCAGGGCAATGCAAGCATCATTTTCCTACTTAAGACTTGCAACCCAAACGGGTGTTGGCTCTTCGGGATAAGTCACGGGTTTGCTCCCTGGGGGCGAGTGTTTGAATCCCCTGGATTTATCCTAATGCACGTGGTGTGTGGGCCACTGCTTGCATCCGTAGGGAATAGTCCTACTCCTGAAAGGGGGTGGGGACACATCGCGTCACAAAAAAAAAAAAAAAATGTTATAAGACATAAAAGTAGAAAAAGGAAATGACACTGATAACCTAACTCCAACAATAGGCCTAATGGCCATGAGGGTCTTACAATACTCTAATAAGTTCCTTAATGATATTGTTTATTCTAATTATAAACCTAACGGCCATTAATGGTCTAATAATACTCTAATCAATTCCTCACCAATATTGTTCAAGTGGGAATGTCTAAGAAACTTCACAAAAACCCATTTCACGGCTGAATCCGACCAATTAAATGAATTCGCTAGCAGGTGGCTATTCTCACCTGAATATATTCGCCCCTTTTTCTTCCTTCAGATAGCCCCTTGTAGTGTAGTCATGAATACACTGAAGGGAGCTGTCTCAGGTAAGAAAAGGGGACAAAATATATCACCTCCATTTGCAAAACTGCCAAGACATTCCCTTTGTTTATTTAATGGTTTAATTTTAGTGCGTGGTCCAAATATTATCTACCATTTATATTAGATTATGAAAGGTAGCTTTCTGTGTCTTAACTTGCAAAAAAAATTAGGGACCCGGTAAAAATTATTGGTGGTCCCTATTTTTGAAACTGCTGGATTGCGTTATGGGATGAGAGCCTTCTTAACCATTGTGTATCATAAGTCGTTGTCCTTATTTAATTGGGCCTCTCTTATTTAATTGGGCTTCTCCTCATCTTTCCCACTATTTAAAGTCCGGAACACAGTACAGCTTCTTCTCCCAGTTTGATTAAGGATGGGGGTGCTCACTTACAAATGTCTGTCATAGAAACCCAACAATCACTGTTAGGATTCGATCCTGATGATCGATTTTCAGCCCTTGACGGCGTGATGTGTTCAATCGAAACCGTTGATTTGGTGGACTATCATGAGGCAACCCACATAGTCCTGGCCGCATGCGGAAGTAAGATTAAGGTCTATAAAAATCACTGGTTTAGCTTCTCTTAAATGATGTCTTATATATAAAGGATGTGGATTTTCCAATCAAAATGGGGCCCACAACAATGGAGCCTACAAATGATCAATTGGAAAAAAAATTAGCAATGATTGTTGGGATATGTCATTTTTCTTTGTCTATCTATCACCAATTTCTATTTGTATTGTTCTGTGATGACATGAAGCTGCTAAACTTCAGATTTATCATCTATTTTTGTCTTGTTAGAGTTTTTTTTATGGATGATTCTTGTTGGTTTGGATTTTGAGTCCAAAACTAATTATATTCGACTCGATCTCGATTCGAATAACTAGGTTTGGACTCAAAATCATTTCTCAAAATTCAAAACAAATGAGGCCTAAATTAGTGTGCCAACTTGTAGGGCACACAGAGAATGGCGGTCTCTGCCCTAGCACAATGGGGTCAAATCCCTTTCGTACAGAGATATGGTTGCCAAAGCCATGTTGGTATGGGTCATGTTTGATATAGGTTTTGACTAAGGGGTTAGAATCATCTTATAATGGTGCGAGTGTGCGACCAAAGAAAATGGATTGTACTTGTGATGACCCACTCAATCAATGGACAGACACTAGAGACTAGAGAGTGCGACATGTACGATGCTCCTGTTTGTTTTAAAAAAGTCTTGTCTTATTGTGACTATTAGAAGAAATTTGTTCTTTTTGTCTAAAAAATGTAAAATCTCGAAATTGCCCAAAGGACATTGTCTTTTCGTTCTACAAAATGTTTTTTTTTTTTTTTTTTTTTTTTTCAGGAACATTTTGTATAGGAGATTTTTTATGGTGTGTGGGCATGAATTCCAATATTTGTCATAAAGTAATGTGGGGCCACCTCATAGAATGATCCAAACCGTTCATTTCTTGGGCCACGATTAATACATTTTGAAATGTTAGACAACTATCTCTACTCATATTTTGGGGAAGGCATGTTGATACATTTTGAAATGTTAGACAACTATCTCTACTCATATTTTGGGGAAGGCATGTTTGGCAACCCTGAAACTAAAATTCATGGAATATTTATTTACCCAGGGTGAGAGAAAGGTAGAGAGCTGGTGAGGGAGATTTGAGGGCCGTGGGTAAGAAGAGCATGTGATAGAGGATGTAAACACAGGAAAGGAAAAATAAAAATAAAAAATCTCTGTTTAAAATATGATATTTGTTTTCCCTGTTTTCTAACCTCATGGGATGATCTCCTCACCTACCACATGTCGAGTATCCTTTTCTCTCCGACCTCTTTGCCTCTCTCTTACATTTAGACCTGGCAAACGGGTGGGCTGGGCTGGGCTGGGTTTCACCCGGGTAGAACTCACCCTCAAAAGCTAGCCGTTAAGGGGAGGGTGCCCTAATCCTTTTAAGCCTATCCACATCCACTCACTTATCCGACGTGGGATTAATTCACGTGGAAACCCCCCAACAATCTCCCCCTCCACTTGGAAACATCGTGGACAATCTTGCCCCTCCATGCGAAGGTAACGTGGGAACTACGAGATCTTCCCCGAGTGATTTTTCCATCCTCGAAGGCATACCTGGGCTACCAAGATTTTTCCCCGTGGGATTTTTCCGTCCTCGGAGGCACACCGGGGTTACCATGCCCTAGCTTTGATACAACTTATTAGGACCTGGGTACAGCTCACCCTCAAAAGCTAGCCGTTAAGGGGAGGGTGCCCGAATCCTTTTAAGCCCATCCACATCCACTCACTTATCCAATGTGTGATTAATTGCTTTCTCATGGAAACCCCCCAACACTTACGCTCTTGGGTAGCTCTTGGGTAGCTGTGCCCACACCATGGGGTAACAGTCTTCATGGTAAGCATGTCAAAGCTCAATGTTTCTTCTTTTTTCACTCGGACTTCGGTTGTTTATGAGATTTTGTGTGGCAGTGTAAGATCATTTATCGTCACTGATCTAATTTTCTCCTACTACACTATAATGTATACCATGTGATTGATGGAATCTTGAAATATCTCCTTAATCGGTTTGGACCTATATTTCCATGGTGAGCGAGGTGTTAGGAATGTCTAGTGACCTAATTGGTGCTGGGACAAGACCACAGAATGCATCGAGCGGTGGTGATAGGACCATGGGAACTGCCGATGGAATTAAGCCCCTAAACGTGGTACTTCGAATGCTATGCTAGGTTTTGCTTGAAGGGATCAGCTCATGAAGACTTGTAGCACTATGTGCTTGAGGAAACAAGTAGATCATGTATTAGTGTGTCTCACATTGGAATGTACTCACATAGCATTTGGAAATATATACATGTGAGAGGGATTGGAAAGTAATTCGACGGAATTGGGCTAATGTACATTTTTTGGTGTGCGTTGAATTATGTGCACTGTATTATGATAGTGTATAAGAAGCACACTTAACTAGAGAAGTCGTTGTGGTGAACTCTTCAATATGTGACATATGGCACTACACAGGACAGTGCCAGGATAAAGTGGCGAATGCCCATGCGGGGACTCATTGCAATATGCCGATCGAAGTTGAGGAATCAGTTGTGGAATTCCCGATTAAGTTATATTTAATTATATCTAACTTGAGTTTGTTTGGAGGCCTCATCAGATATACGACAATTGAATATAATTATCCTAATTGTATTTGACGATCGATTGTGCCAAATTAGAATTATTATCGGAATGTATTTTTGAATGAAGAAAAATGAGCGATGTCACTTTTGCAAAATTATTCTATTATTAAATAATTATTTTCTCAAATAATTACATCATCTCATGGGACTTTGCAAAATTGTTAAAAATTTGATTGGCCAAGTTGAGGAACATTTTGAATTGAGAAAATCTTAAAATAAAGAGATAATTGAAACAATGAAAAAAAAAATCCCATTTTTAACCTCGATTCAATTGGGAAACTATTTGATAGTAGTGCACACTTTGATTTGATTGTAATAATTAGTTGATGATGGTTATATTAATAATTATATGGCAGTTGATGTGATAACCAATTGTTCCCTCACAAATTGAGAATTTACTGGGGAGACCTAACCTTAGGTTTAGGGTTTTGGGAAAGCCTATAAAGGCCATGAGATCCTTGTCCCTGGAAATTGTTCAAAAGCACATTCTCAAGAATTTGGACATTGGAAGAGAACACCATCGAACTTAAGGTTGTACAAGGAGTGGATCAAAAGGGGCCGGTGCTTCACTTTTTGCAGGTTGGCGATTCATCTTCAATAGAACCATCAATCAACCTTTCACTTCAAGGTGGCAAATGGGCCGTGCCGGTACGCCAAAGGGTGGGGGTTAGGCACGGCACAGCACGGTCCATGGCCCACTCGTGGCGTGCCGTGCCGTGCCGGCACGTTTCGGCACGTAACGGTTATTTTTTTTTCAAACAAGTGCATTCTCAGAATTTCGAGAATATGTTTTTTTTCTACTGGAATTTTTCTCGGAATTCCGAGAATATGTATTTTTCTACTTGATTTTTTTCTCGAAATTCTGAGAATGCACTTGTTGGAAAAAATTGGAAAAATTTGCAAGTCATTTATGAAAAATTTACAAGTCAAATTGCAAGTAATTTAAAAATAAAGATCGATTGTGCCCAGAATATTTATCCAGGAACCCGGGCAGCACCTTAAAATTTTGTTAATATAGAAAATTATTAGAGGAGGATATAGAACCTTGCCTCTAACCCAGCAACATACAAGAAAAAAAGAAAAAAAATGAAGTTCAAATACATTGTGAAGTACAAGTAGAAATTAACGACTTAAAAATTTGAATCTTCATATTTCTTCTGGTGAGTCGGTTGAGCCATCTTCTCTTCTATCTTGTGCTCTATCATCTGCATCCAACCAGTCCTTGAGGCACACACATACCTCTACTGTTTTTGGTGACATTTTGCTCCGTGTGTCATCTAAGACCCTGTTACCTGAACTAAAAGCAGACTCCGATGCTACTGTGGACACCGGGGGGGGTTAGTAGATCATGTGCCATGGCGGATAGTACTGAATAGCTTTTTTCTTGTTCTTTCCATCATGTCAAAACATCAAAACTCTCCCATTCATCAGGATTAAGGTAGCTTGAATAATCATTTTCCAGATATAATGATAGCTGATCAGAAGATGTACTAGCACTATTTCTAGGTTTTTTTTCGATTTATTAGTGACCAAAGTGGGTTATTTCTAGGTTGGTAGTTTTGTGAAGAACTCGGTCTTCTATGTCCATGTTCTGTCTCATACAATGCATACATAGAATGTAATAAATTTGTAATCTTATCTATACTATGCCCAGATCCAATACCTGCATTTTCATTGCATGCGTTTAAAATGACCTCTAAACCTTGTAACTTGATCATTGAGTCTATTATTGTACTTTAAAAATATAGAGGAGGAATTTCTTGAAAATATTTTCTAAATTTATCCTCCATTCTATGAAGTAGACTTCCATTTTCCAATCTCAATCTATTATTTTTAAAACAAATAGTAATTTTATATATTTGACCCAAAATTAATTGTGAAGTTGGATAGTAAACACCGAAAAGAAGATTAGTTGCATTTAAAAATACTTCTAATAAATCTGCAATAATTTCACAATTGTTCCAATATTCTATAGATATAGTATGATTGCAAGGTGGAGGCATATGTTCTTGGCAAAAATGTTGTAATTATAGTTTTGAACTCAAATGATGTTTTTAACATTTTATAACTTGAATTCCATCTAGTTTTAATATCTAAGGGGATTTTTTTATAGTTTTTTCCAAAAATTTTACATAAAGCTTTAAATTCTTGTCTTATATTCCCTGAAGACTGAATAAATTGAAGACAATTCTTAATAATATCTATCTGTGGTGCAATTTTGATAAACCATTTTGTATAGTTAAATTTAAAATATGGCATGCACATCTAATATGAAATAGTTGTCCGTCTAAAATAAGTTTCAATTGAGATTTTAATAACCCTATTGATGCAGTATTATTACTAGCATTATCGAAGCTAATAGAAAAAAATTTATTTTGAATTTTAAAATCGTGAACAATAGATAATATAGATTTTAATATGGAATGACCATTATGAGGAAATTCTAATGGAGTAAAACTAAGTATTCTTTTTTCTAACATCCAGTTCGAATTAATATAATGTCCTGTTACACAAATATAGCTTTCATTTTGTTTACTAGTCCAAATATCAGAAGTAAGTGCAATTTTTTTATTAAAATTTTTAAAACTTGAAATCAATTATTCTTTGCTTTCAATAAATAATTTAAAGGAATATGATTTTATGGTATTTCTAGTCACTTTTTTAAAAGCAGGATTTAGAGCTTTTTGAATATATTTTTCAAATCTTTTAATTTCGGCCATAATAAATGGTTGCTCATCTTGTATGATGTATGATGCTTGTTCTCTCCTATTTCTAATGAACTAGAAGTGAGGCTTAATTGGGTTTGTTTAGGATTTAATGACCCATGCTTTGCACTACAAACAGCGGAATGCCTTGCCAAGTGCCCTATTCCACCTTTACTCTTACAACTAAAATCTCTTTTACATAATTTACAAATAGCCCTATCTTCTAAAACACCCATAGAATCTTTCTTTTTTTCAATGGTAAAGAACTTCCATACTTGTGAATTCCTACCTCTAGACGTTTTAGTACTAGGAGCTTGACTCCCACTAGTACTACAAGGTCCTTCGGTAGGTTCAGGAGCAATTAGATATTCATATTCTGGAGTATATGTATCATCATTCCAAGGTTCTATACAAGCCTCCAGTAATTCATCATTTCCCATGATTTCATTTGGTTGAAAATAGTAGTCATTTGAATCGGCCATTTAAAAAAAATTACAAAGATGGGCTATAAGTAAATTTTTAAAAATAAATTTTAAATACCTCAGCTTTGCTTGAATCGCCCACGGAGTTGTTAAGTGCCTTCTTGAATACTAATTACCGCAAGTTGTTAAGCACCTCCTTAATCCCTTCTTCTTAATCACTAATCTAAGTGAGTAATGGAGAGAATGATTAGAGAGAGAGTAATAAGAGAGAATGATTAGAGAATTTGATGTAATAAGAGAATTTGATGTAATTAGAGAGAAGATTAGAGAGAGTAATATGAAAGAGAGAGTAATAAGAGTGAGAGTAATGAGAGAGTAATTGAGGGTGAGAAATGAAGCGAGGGGGAGGAATATTTATAAGACTTATAATATAATAAGTTACCAAAATACCCCCAAAATATAGTTGTTGGGGGGGTTATTTTGGTAAAAACATGTGTAATCCCTAAAGTACCTCCAAATATAGTTGTTGAGGGGGTTATTTGGGTAAAAACAAGTGAAATCACTAATGTACCCCCCAAATATAGTTGTTGGGGGGTTATTTTGGTAATAACATGTGTAATCCCTAAAGTATCCCCAAATATAGTTTTTGGGGGGTTATTTTAGTAAAAACATGTGTAATCCCTGAAGTACCCCCCAAATATAGTTGTTGGAAAGGGTATTTTTGGAACACAAGAAATTACACAATATAATTTCCGAAATTACCCCCTCACTAGCCGTTTTTTCTAACTTTAAGGGGTATTTTTGAGAAAACACAAAACATTTCAAAAAAAACACAAAAAAACAAAGGCGAAATTGCCAGTGGGCAGTGCCGTGCCGGCTGGCCGGCAAGCCTAGCCCGGCATGGCCCACGCCTTCGTGCCGTGCCGGCACGGCCCACGTCACTGTAGCAATCGTGCCGAGAATGCCAAGGGCTGGCACGACCCAATTGCCACCTTGACTTTCACTACACACAAATCAAGGTATGCATCTCACTTTCGAACCATAACGGAGCCATGGTTTTAAATTTCGGCCGAAATTCGAAATTTCGGTGGAGATCGAAACCGAAATTTGGCGAAATTTTGAATTTCGGCCTTTACTAAATTTCAGCCAAAATTTTGGAATTTCGGTCTGAAATTTTGAAATTTGGAGAAAATGTAATTTAAATATATATATATATATATATATATATATATATATATATATATATATATATATATGTTACAAAATTTCGGTTCGAAATTTCAAAAATTTTGAAATGAATTAATTATTCTTTCTTAATTATTACCAAATTTGGACCGAAATTTAGAATATCGGTCCAAATTTTGGTTTTTGAAGGGTCCGAAACTGGTACCGAAACTAAAATTTTAAACCATGAAGGGAGCACAGGGTTTATTTTTGGAGATATGGGTTATACAAACTTGTGCTAAAAGTTCTCCCATTGTTGGTGGGTTTCGATTGATTTGTCTCGTGGTTTAAAATTTCAGTTTTGGACCCTTCAAAATCGAAATTTCGGTCGAAATTTTGTAATAATTAAAAAAGAATATTTAATTCATTTTGAAATTTCGGACCAAAATTCCGTGTAAGCCCAAGGGTTCCCATGGGTTTAATCATTCACCTTACCTTCTTGTTTTGATGTTAACAAACTAAATTAATTAGCATTTATGGACTGATGTGTTGCTTTGAGGTGTTGTGTCGTATACAGGAATTTCATGTCATAATCGCCATTACACAACTCATCTCAACACATGACTTGTGGATCCGCACACATAATGATCAAGAGCTTGCACCTACAATGAAGACATCCTCATTTGAAGATGTTTAAGTCAAGGAGCTCAAGATGAAGATCCCACCAGTTCCTAGCAAGTGTCAAGAAGGAGGTTGGAGTTTAACATACCATGGTGACACCTCATGCACCTTTCAACAAGTATTCAAGATTGGAGGAGAAGTCACAAGAGCCGAATCAAGTTCAAGATGTTCACTCATGCCGAAGAAGTCCAAGGAAGTGCAAAGGAGCCGATATATTCCAAGAAGACTCATGGTATACACTTTTAGAATGTATTTAGAGTCCTCTTGATTTAATGTTAAATCCCATTTTTATTTCTTTGGAAACCATACACACACTCAAAAATTTGTTTGAAAACCTAAGACTTAAGCCCAAAGATCATGGCCCAAAAGCCTTTGATTTTTAAAGTTAAAATGGGATTTTATACAGGGCCGATCGACCGGGGTGTCCCGGGCGATCACGACAAGCTTGCTGGAATTCCAGCACTTGTAGGAAAATAGCGGGCCGCAGAATTATTTATGTCTAAACAGAGACAATCCGTTATGGTTTGGGTGGGCGACCGAGATGGTTCGGTCGACTGGGATAGTGTTTTTGAGCTAAATTTAAATCAAACAGATTGCCATCGTCGGGCGACCGCCATGGGCTCAGTCAACCGCGACGGTTTGAAATTTGAATTTACAAAAGAGAACCCGGTAAGGGCGGGTGACTGCCGTGCCTCAGTTGACCGTCGCGGCGTGAAAAATTAGTCGTTGGGGCTTGCGCAGGTTGACTTTTTCAACCCAGTTTTTACGATTTTACCCCCACACGGTCATATTTTCTTGTGGGCTATATATACACTATCTAAACCTTTCTAACCAAGCTTTTGAACATTTTTGAAAGATCAAATCCCATTTTTTTTAGCTTCAACTTTTCAAATCAAAAGCAAAACCTCTTTGAGCTTGTATTTCCACATTCTATCAAGAGGCACTCATAGGGCTTTCATTTGCTTATTACCTTGGAGTAATTGTGAGCTTAAAACTTTCTAATCCACCTATTAAGAGGCATTGGGAGTTTTTCATTTTCTTTGTTCTTCATTGAGGGTATTCTCTTTGGCCCGTTAAGAATTGTGATGACACTGTGAGGGTCTCCTCTTCGGCCCATTAAGAAATGTGAAGACATTGTGAGGGTCTCCGATTCGGCCCGGTAAGAAAGGTGAATCATGTAAGAGGGATTGTCCCTCGCAAGGCTTCGTGCAGATAGGGTGTGTGCCCTTTGGAGTTGGAGAAGTTGTGGTGTACGGCTTGGTGATTCGCCATTCAAGAATCCCAACTTTAGTGGAGCATCCAAGGAGGAAAACTTGGAAGAGTGGAGTAGGTCTTGTGATAGACCGAACCACTATAAAAATCTTGTCTTTTGTGGATGAATCTTCTTCTCCTTCTTCTCTTGCACGTGTGGTGATTGGTAAACTCTAACTCTAACTTGTTATTATTTTTTAAATTGAACAAGGGTTAGTAAACGTGCATGTAGACACCCACATTTTGCTTTACTTTAACCAACAATAACCTAATATATTGATCCGTAGAATTTCATTGGTAAAGTATGCATCCTCAAATTTTTTGAAAAAATAAAATGATAAAGAGATGTACCTGGTGAGATGATTAGATCCGAAAAATTGAAAAATACCCTGATTGGTGAATTTAGTGTGTTAAATCCATGTGAGAACCCCCTCTATCATTGATTTATATGTTTTAGGTCATTAATATCTTGATCTGACTTTACGGATCATCAATCGGGACAAAATAAGCTAGGGTCACTTCATAGCCCGGACCCTGATTCCATTCCGAGACCTGATTTCCGTAAATCGTTAGATCAATGGCAGATCTTGACCTGGGTCTAACCATCCAAAACCACCTAACCTCTCCTCTCATCCTAACCATCCAAACCTCACCTAACCTCACCTAACCACCTAACCTTACCTAACCTCACCTAACCTTACCTAACCTCACCTAACCTCACCTAACCTCCTATCCCATTCTCCTATAAATACCCTCTCATCCCACCATCCAAAAAAGAAAAAAAAAGAAAAAAAAAGGAGGAGAAGAAGGGGAGAACCCCTCTCTTAGAAAATTCAAGCCCTTTCTCTAGACCGAATCCCTCTTCTCCATAAGTTTGCATGGAATATCGTTTACAAAAAGGTATGCCTTTTGGAATTTTATTTTCTTTTCTATATTTGTATGATTGAGTGTTGTTTTGCGTATATTTTGGTTACTGTCATGTTTAATTTCGTACCGGTTTGGCCTTTGTCATGTTCTCACTTATGCTAAATATAATTAATGTGTTAGGGTCATTAGAACCTATTAGAGTGGGATTTTAAAATCATTAGCTTTTTTTTAGGAATTTCGGATTTGTTTTGGGAAAACAATTCATTAAAAATTTTGAACATTTACAAGAAAGAAAACTTGAATTTTACATGAATTATCAAAACCCATTTAATTTGGCTTACAAAACCTCCATCTTTCAATTGATAACAACAGCCCCCACTCCAATTTGATAATAACAGCCCCCACTCAATCTCAAGAACCCAATATCCATACCCCACCTTGCCAAGTAGATAAAAACAACCCCTTTTTCAAACATCCCATTTGAATCTAATCTCAGGCCCATTCAAGCCATTTTTCATATTCACCGTCTTTTAATCACTAAAAAAATAAGAACTATCAAAAGAAAACATGGGGGTGCCAATATCATTCCCGTCATAGTGCTAGCTGTTAGACTTTAAACAGATTTTTCGACCTCTAAAAAACAGAATCGTGGGAAATGGTTAACTACAAAGTCGTAGATATTTTCGTTCCGTTTCCAACGAGTATTCGTGTTAGATCAGACGGCGAGCGGTTAAAAAGTTAAGTCCAAAATGGTTGCGGCACACCTTTAGGCATTTCCAGTTTAATGTTGCTGTCCTTTTGTTTGCAACACAAATTCGAACCTCTAAATCACAGATTTACAAACAATGGAGAACTACAAAGTTGTAGCCCTATAAAAGATCTTTCCAACACATGTTTGTACGTTGAATTTGGCCAAGCTGTTAAAGAGTTACGACAGTTTTAGTGGGCTGCATTTGTTAGATCTTTTAATGGTCAATGGTTTGTCGAATTTGTGCAATTGTCAAAACTTGGTTGTGTTAACGTCATTTTCCAAACCAAAATCGAAAGACATTAATCTAAAGTACATCCAACCTAAAATTAACAAAACTAAAATTCACCCATTTAAAATCCACTGATAAAAATCCGTTAAAAGCCATTAACCAAAAGACCACTAAAAATTTCAAGTGAAACTAAAACCTTCTAAATAAACAACTTTAAAAGCTACCAAACACACTAAATACCTTCAGATAATAAAAGCTTCAAGAAAACTCTAAAAGTTTCCACAAGCCCAAAAGAATTCGAGATTCCCAAGAGCCGGTGGATTCAAAATTCCTTTAGGAACCCTTAGAGCCCAATTTAGGAACACTGGTGTCGTGTCCTAAGTTTTAGGGAGTCTTAGGTTTTAGGGAGTCCTAGAGTCAGGAGTCCAGCCTCATCACGGACGTTTGCTATGTATAGCAACCGTGCCATAGGTCTAGTTACACTAGTCACCCAATCTTTCCCTAGGACAAGCCTAGTAAACTAGGATGTAGGCAAACCTGCATTAGTCTAAGGGACCATTTGCATTTAGATGAGAATCATATAGCATCTTAGATGAAATCCTAAGATAATAAAATCCTCAACTTGAATTAAATAACTTCTCCTAAAACTGTTGAAACAGTCAATCCCGTCTAGGTCGGTGTCCTAGTTGAGTTAGGCATAAGTAGCTTAGCTTAGGTGCACCGAACTACGTCGACTCTGATCCCAGTGAGGCTTGGGTACGTAGGCAGCTTGGATGTCTGATGGCATACCACCCGCGAGTCGGCACCACAACAAATTGTGGTATTTTGTATATTAATTTTCTTGTAAATACTTAATCAAATCACTTAGGACTTTCCATGAAATTAGAATTCTAGGAGAACCTTCACTTAGATTGAATCCAGACAAATTAATAAATCAAGATACACATTTAGGATTCTCATTGAAATTAGATCATAGGATGCATGTCACTTAGTTCGCACATTAACATAGAGTTGAATGAGCCATTTAAAATAAATTTAAAAGAGTTAGCTTTTGGAATCGAAGACCGATTATCGGGCAGGAATGGTGCATGTGGCGGATAACTCCCCATACCTTCCATTCTCGTAACCAGGTAGCGAGTCTAGATTTCTGGTTAATTTCGGGTCCTAGATCCCACATCTAGGTGGCGACTCTGTCAGTCTTTTTCGTGTGGAATTCGGATTGCCTTAGTGATCCCAAGTTCACATGAAAGACGAATTCAAATCAATAATTAAATGCACACGCCAATCGCGTGGGTACGGGAGACCAAGAGAGAGAGCGCGGCGGCTCGCGCCCCACCCCTCTCGCGGGATCGGGTCCCACAGTTTGGATGCATGTCACTTAGTTCGCACATTAACATAGAGTTGAATGAGCCATTTAAAATAAATTTAAAAGAGTTAGCTTTTGGAATTGAAGACCGATTATCGGGCAGGAATGGTGCATGTGGCGGATAACTCCCCATACCTTCTATTCTCGTAACTAGGTAGCGAGTCTAGATTTCTGGTTAATTTCGGGTCCTAGATCCCACATCTAGGTGGCGACTCTGTCTGTCTCTTTCGTGTGGAATTCGGATTGCCTTAGTGATCCCAAGTTCACATGAAAGACGAATTCAAATCAATAATTAAATGCACACGCCAATCGCGTGGGTACGGGAGACCAAGAGAGAGAGCACGGCGGCTCGCGCCCCACCCCTCTCGCGGGATCGGGTCCCACAGTCTGGCGACTCTGCTGGGGATCACCTAACTTCATTAAAATTCCAAAAGATAATTCATTTGAATTTAATTTAACTGGCTCATAAAAACTCTATACTTGTCAGATTAATTTGTCTTGTTTTATTTTCTCATCACCTTTTACTTGAACTTAATCTAACAAAACCTGAAGGCATCATAGATTGCGCAAACATATTGCACACACTTACATCACTTGCATCTAAACCCTTGCATCTCACGTGCACACAGTCCTATTTTAGGAACCCGGAGTGTTATCTAGCATGGTTGACTGGGATTTCATCACCTGGTGCCTCTGTTCTAGAGAAGCATTCCACCCTTAGCCTAGTACCTTTATGGTACGTAAACGGATCTCTTGTTCACGTACTGATACGCCGGACACTGGTACAGTATATCGAACAGGGATTCGCGCTAAGGGAACTCTTGGCCTTACCCCTAGATTAACCCACACATGCATGTAGTATACGAACACATGTGCATCACGTGTGTGAGCCTAGTTTAGGATATCCTACCCATTTGTGTCTAGATTAGGCCGTGGTCCATCTTCCAATGGCTACGATCGGTCCTTAGATACACGAACAAAGTGATGAGTCGAGATCCTCTCTCCACTCCGCTAGATTAGGATTAGGGTTGATGCCTTCAGGTAACACTGTTAAAATGTGTGAAGATTAAAAACTTTCCCTTTGGGGTTAGGATATAAATCCCATCATTTCCAAAGATCTCATAGGATTAGTCATTCATGATCTATCTGTTGAAAGCAATCTTATGCTATCTCATCTAATCTCTTGATCGTGCGTCTTTCATTCTTCTGTCATACAATTCGATCGTATCTTCATGCCATCCCCAAACTGGCAGGAGCAGAATCTCACAATCTTTCGATTATGCAATCTCATGATCTGATCATGCCTGGTCCAGATGATCCAATCTTAATTGTACCCTTGGTCCTTTCTTACTCTAAGGGCAACCTTTTTCAAGAATATTTTGCTAAGTCCTTCGGAGTTTACTCTCATAATCCTTGAACTAGGGGCATTCCCCTATGCGAATCAGTCATCATGGTCAGTACAATTGTTGAGTCCGGTCTTACATTTCAAGGTCAATGCCTAGTCCAGGCAAGTTATCTCTCTTTTTTATTTAGAGTTGTGAATCCTGAGAGGATAGGTCGTCAGATGTAATAGCTTTTTCTTTAAATAAAAATTTCAAGTCAAATAGTTCACTTGTGTCTGTTTCTTAAGTGTGCTTCTGATCTTAAATAAGACTCCCTCCTCAAATGAGGACAAAATTGACGAAACTCCACTTGAGTCACAGCAATTACTTGAATAAGAGGAGGAGCGCCAATCCCGGCTTTTCAAAGATGAAATTGAAGTGGTAAACACTGGCACTGAAACTTTGATTCAGTGAATGCCGATTGAAAATACATTACCCTCTGAAGAGTGTGAAGAATTGATAAAATTATTTCAAGAATAAGAAGATTGTCTAGAAAAGCTATAACCGATACCAGGGGCAAGACATGGATGGAAAGCTCAAAGAAAATGAAGAAAGTGAGAAGATATATGCTATACAAGGGGCATAGAGTGGAAACAACTTTCATATTTTCAATCAATGACGTTGGTTCTCAAATTCATAACATAAAGCCAACAAATTCAAGATAAGAAGTTCAAGAGCAAGCATTGAAAAGTGATCATCAGATATCAAGAGTACGAATCCATAGATGGAGGATGTCAAAGAACAAGTTTCGCTCTATGAAAGTCTACATCACGCATTAGAATCTTGAAAGAAGAAGATCCATTATCTTACCTGGAAATGCCGTCAAGCTCCGTGAAAAAAAAAAGAAAAAGAAAAAAAAAGAAAAAAAAATAAATAATCAGTACCAGAGGGACTCTAGTAACCTAGATCGATTCTCAATCTGAACATCGGAAGGCCTCCTTTGGCCGAATAAATCTCAAAATCAGAACCCAATGTCAAAAGAATACCGATTTGCAAATCCTCCGAGCCTAAATCAAATTTTCTTGAAAACCCATCAAACTCGGGGCATTCGCCCCGAACTACGCGAGACCTGATCCCTACACTGGGGTACGTAGGCAGCTCGGTTAAACCGAGTTCGGTCGATTCAAAGAAAAAAAGAAAAGAAATTCAATCGTTTCAGAAAAAAAGAAGAGGGACAAGTTCCAACAGAAGAGAAGTCAATCATTCCAGAAAGAACGAAAAAAAGGAAAAATCAATTAACCTTCAAACAATTTATCTTCAAACTAGGGGCATTCGCCCTGAATTACACACGACCTGATTCCTACATGGGGATATGTAGGCAACCTGTTCATAGGTTTGGTCGAAATCTTTGTCAAGCCTTAAGCCATTCTTTGTAAAGCCCTATCCTACCTATGAAGTCCTCCCGATGTTCAGAACTAATATCTAGGTCTCGAGACACGATAAGAAAAAAAAATGATGAATAAGAAAAAGAACGGAGTTTGAAGATCTGCTAGACTGAAAACCTGAAAAGGCGGTTTAGGCAAAATTTAAGATCATTCCCCTGCTAAGTTGAAAACCAGAAAGGACGGCTTAGGCAAAAGCTAAGGGGACAGCCTGCTGAATCGAAAACCTAGAAAGGCGATTCAGGCAAAAGTTAAGGCTAGCACGGTCCGCCAAGTTAAAAACCCCAAAAAGGTGACTTGGTCACGGTAAGAGAATCATTATAAGAAGGCCACATCCGATATCAAGACTGAAGATTAACTGAAGTTCAAACAAATTCAAGTAACATCCTCAAAACTGGGGGCATTGAAGCTAAGCAATCTTAGGGGTCGTAATTAAATCCTTGAGGCATTACTGTTTTAAGGAAAAGGTCCAGTGTTTACCAATTGAAAAACTATTCCTCGGAAGGATAGACTTACCAAACAAAATATTAACTAAGTCAGAAGCATCACTGTGTCTGTCAGTGTAGTCAGTCAATCTTTGTTATTCTAAGTTCACTCATTCAGAGCTCCTCAGTCCTTTGAGTAGTGCCTTTTATCTAAGTTTTCTCTTTAGAAAGAGTCGATCATTGTCCAGTTAGTCAAATGTTACAGCTGTCTCGGTAAAAGATGCCTGGTGTATCTAACCCCCTGCAATCGTTCCAGAGCTAAGTTAATCCGCATGCAAGGATTTCAAAAAACAAAAAAAATCTAATCTTACATCAAATTCAAGCTCATGAAAAATCTCTAAATTCTTCAAGCCCGTTTGAGAACGGTCTCTCTTTTCTTTGAGTCCATACAACTATGGTCTCTTATCCTCTTTGAACATCATACAATTATGATGTCTCATTCCCTTGGAATCCGTACATGTCTCATTCCCTTGGAATCCGTACAAATACGGTATTTCATTCTCTTCGAGTCCATACAACTATGGTCTCTTATCCCCTTTGAACATCATACAACTATGATGTCTCCTTTCCTTGAATCCGTACAAATACGGTATTTCATTCTCTTCGAGTCCATACAACTATGGTCTCTTATCCCCTTTGAACATCATACAACTATGATGTCTCATTCCCTTGGAATCCGTACAAATACGGTATTTCATTCTCTTCTAGTCCATACAACTATGGTCTCTTATACCCTTTGAACATCATACAACTATGATGTCTCATTTCCTTGGAATCCGTACAAATACGGTATTTCATTCTATTCGAGTCCATACAACTATGGTCTCTTATCCCCTTTGAACATCATACAACTATGATGTTTCATTTTCCAAAAATAAAATTAAAAAAAAATAATAAAAATAATAAAAAATAAAAATTTTTTATCAAATCCAATCCCAGATTCAAAAAAAAAATAATAAAATAAAATCAAATCCTACGAAAAATCTCTAAATTCTTCGAGCCCGTTTGAGAACGGTGCCTCTTTTCTTCGAGTCCATACAACTATGGTCTCTTATCCTCTTTGAACATCATACATCTATGATGTCTCATTTTCTTGGAATCCGTAAAAATACGATATTTCATTCTCTTCGAGTCCATACAACTATGGTCTCTTATCCCCTTTGAACATCATACAACTATGATGTCTCATTTCCTTGGAATCCATACAAATACGGTATTTCATTTTCTTTGAGTCCATACAACTATGGTCTCTTATCCTCTTTGAACATCATATAACTATGATGTCTCATTTCCTTGGAAGCCGTACAAATACGGTATTTCATTCTCTTCGAGTCCATACAACTATGGTCTCTTATCCCCTTTGAACATCATACAACTATGATGTCTCATTTCCTTGGAATCCGTACAAATACGGTATTTCATTCTCTGCGAGTCCATACAACTATGGTCTCTTATCCCCTTTGAACATCATACAACTATGATGTCCCATTCCCTTGGAATCCGTACAAATACGGTATTTCATTCTCTCCGAGTCCATACAACTATGGTCTCTTATCCCCTTTGAACATCATACAACTATGATGTCTCATTTCCTTGGAATCCGTACAAATATGGTATTTCATTCTCTTCGAGTCCATACAACTATGGTCTCTTATCCCCTTTGAACATCATACAACTATGATGTTTCATTTCACAAAAATAAAATTTAAAAAAAAAATAATAAATAAAAAAAATTCATCAAATCCAATCCCCGATTCAAGAAAAAAAAAATTCAATCCTACGAAAAATCTCTAAATTCTTCGAGTCCGTTTGAGAACGGTGCCTCTTTTCTTCGAGTCCATACAACTATGGTCTCTTATCCTCTTTGAACATCATACATCTATGATGTCTCATTTCCTTGGAATCCGTACAAATACGGTATTTCATTCTCTTCGAGTCCATACAACTATGGTCTCTTATCCCCTTTGAACATCATACAACTATGATGTCTCATTTCCTTGGAATCCGTACAAATACGGTATTTCATTCTCTTCGAGTCCATACAACTATGGTCTCTTATACCCTTTGAACATCATACAACTATGATGTCTCATTTCCTTGGAATCCGTACAAATACGGTATTTCATTCTCTTCAAGTCCATACAACTATGGTCTCTTATCCTCTTTGAACATCATACAACTATGATGTCTCATTTCCTTGGAATCCGTACAAATACGGTATTTCATTCTCTTCGAGTCCATACAACTTTGATCTCTTATCCCCTTTGAACATCATACAACTATGATGTCTCATTTCCTTGGAATCCGTACAAATACGGTATTTCATTCTCTTCGAGTCCATACAACTATGGTCTCTTATACCCTTTGAACATCATACAACTATGATGTCTCATTTCCTTTGAATCCGTATAAATACGGTATTTCATCTTGCCCAAGCCCATTCAAAAATGATGCTGCGTTTTCATTAAGAATCTTTCAAAAGTCATCCATTATTCTCTCTGAGACCATTTGAAAATGACGTCTCATTTCCTCTGAAGCTGTTCAAAAGCGATATTCCTTTCCCTCCGAAAATCCATTTGAAAATGGTATCCCATTTCTCTCGTTGCCAGCGGCACCGCAGCGGGTTTGTTTTATTGCATTCCAATTATAGGATTTCATCTAAGGTCTTGCATTATATTAGGTTGCATTGTGTTTAGGGGGTCCTTTGTCGATTAAAGGTACGCAAAATGGTTCTGTCATTTTGACTTTGGTATTCGATGACTACGTCGTCTCTACCAAAGAGGGGCATCTGTAGACACCCACATTTTGCTTTACTTTAACCAACAATAACCTAATATATTGATCCGTAGAATTTCATTGGTAAAGTATGCATCCTCAAATTTTTTGAAAAAATAAAATGATAAAGAGATGTACCTGGTGAGATGATTAGATCCGAAAAATTGAAAAATACCCTGATTGGTGAATTTAGTGTGTTAAATCCATGTGAGAACCCCCTCTATCATTGATTTATATGTTTTAGGTCATTAATATCTTGATCTGACTTTACGGATCATCAATCGGGACAAAATAAGCTAGGGTCACTTCATAGCCCGGACCCTGATTCCATTCCGAGACCTGATTTCCGTAAATCGTTAGATCAATGGCAGATCTTGACCTGGGTCTAACCATCCAAAACCACCTATCCTCTCCTCTCATCCTAACCATCCAAACCTCACCTAACCTCACCTAACCACCTAACATCACCTAACCTTACCTAACCTCACCTAACCTTACCTAACCTCACCTAACCTCACCTAACCTCCTATCCCATTCTCCTATAAATACCCTCTCATCCCACCATCCAAAAAAGAAAAAAAAAGAAAAAAAAAAGGAGGAGAAGAAGGGGAGAACCCCTCTCTTAGAAAATTCAAGCCCTTTCTCTAGACCGAATCCCTCTTCTCCATAAGTTTGCATGGAATATCGTTTACAAAAAGGTATGCCTTTTGGAATTTTATTTTCTTTTCTATATTTGTATGATTGAGTGTTGTTTTGCGTATATTTTGGTTACTGTCATGTTTAATTTCGTACCGGTTTGGCCTTTGTCATGTTCTCACTTATGCTAAATATAATTAATGTGTTAGGGTCATTAGAACCTATTAGAGTGGGATTTTAAAATCATTAGCTTTTTTTTAGGAATTTCGGATTTGTTTTGGGAAAACAATTCATTAAAAATTTTGAACATTTACAAGAAAGAAAACTTGAATTTTACATGAATTATCAAAACCCATTTAATTTGGCTTACAAAACCTCCATCTTTCAATTGATAACAACAGCCCCCACTCCAATTTGATAACAACAGCCCCCACTCAATCTCAAGAACCCAATATCCATACCCCACCTTGCCAAGTAGATAAAAACAACCCCTTTTTCAAACATCCCATTTGAATCTAATCTCAGGCCCATTCAAGCCATTTTTCATATTCACCGTCTTTTAATCACTAAAAAAATAAGAACTATCAAAAGAAAACATGGGGGTGCCAATATCATTCCCGTCATAGTGCTAGCTGTTAGACTTTAAACAGATTTTTCGACCTCTAAACAACAGAATCGTGGGAAATGGTTAACTACAAAGTCGTAGATATTTTCGTTCCGTTTCCAACGAGTATTCGTGCTAGATCAGACGGCGAGCGGTTAAAAAGTTAAGTCCAAAATGGTTGCGGCACACCTTTAGGCATTTCCAGTTTAATGTTGCTGTCCTTTTGTTTGCAACACAAATTCGAACCTCTAAATCACAGATTTACAAACAATGGAGAACTACAAAGTTGTAGCCCTATAAAAGATCTTTCCAACGCATATTTGTACGTTGAATTTAGCCGAGCTGTTAAAGAGTTACGACAGTTTTAGTGGGCTGCATTTGTTAGATCTTTTAATGGTCAATGGTTTGTCGAATTTGTGCAATTGTCAAAACTTGGTTGTGTTAACGTCATTTTCCAAACCAAAATCGAAAGACATTAATCTAAAGTACATCCAACCTAAAATTAACAAAACTAAAATTCACCCATTTAAAATCCACTGATAAAAATCCGTTAAAAGCCATTAACCAAAAGACCACTAAAAATTTCAAGTGAAACTAAAACCTTCTAAATAAACAACTTTAAAAGCTACCAAACACACTAAATACCTTCAGATAATAAAAGCTTCAAGAAAACTCTAAAAGTTTCCACAAGCCCAAAAGAATTCGAGATTCCCAAGAGCCGGTGGATTCAAAATTCCTTTAGGAACCCTTAGAGCCCAATTTAGGAACACTGGTGTCGTGTCCTAAGTTTTAGGGAGTCTTAGGTTTTAGGGAGTCCTAGAGTCAGGAGTCCAGCCTCATCACGGACGTTTGCTATGTATAGCAACCGTGCCATAGGTCTAGTTACACTAGTCACCCAATCTTTCCCTAGGACAAGCCTAGTAAACTAGGATGTAGGCAAACCTGCATTAGTCTAAGGGACCATTTGCATTTAGATGAGAATCATATAGCATCTTAGATGAAATCCTAAGATAATAAAATCCTCAACTTGAATTAAATAACTTCTCCTAAAACTGTTGAAACAGTCAATCCCGTCTAGGTCGGTGTCCTAGTTGAGTTAGGCATAAGTAGCTTAGCTTAGGTGCACCGAACTACGTCGACTCTGATCCCAGTGAGGCTTGGGTACGTAGGCAGCTTGGATGTCTGATGGCATACCACCCGCGAGTCGGCACCACAACAAATTGTGGTATTTTGTATATTAATTTTCTTGTAAATACTTAATCAAATCACTTAGGACTTTCCATGAAATTAGAATTCTAGGAGAACCTTCACTTAGATTGAATCCAGACAAATTAATAAATCAAGATACACATTTAGGATTCTCATTGAAATTAGATCATAGGATGCATGTCACTTAGTTCGCACATTAACATAGAGTTGAATGAGCCATTTAAAATAAATTTAAAAGAGTTAGCTTTTGGAATCGAAGACCGATTATCGGGCAGGAATGGTGCATGTGGCGGATAACTCCCCATACCTTCCATTCTCGTAACCAGGTAGCGAGTCTAGATTTCTGGTTAATTTCGGGTCCTAGATCCCACATCTAGGTGGCGACTCTGTCAGTCTTTTTCGTGTGGAATTCGGATTGCCTTAGTGATCCCAAGTTCACATGAAAGACGAATTCAAATCAATAATTAAATGCACACGCCAATCGCGTGGGTACGGGAGACCAAGAGAGAGAGCGCGGCGGCTCGCGCCCCACCCCTCTCGCGGGATCGGGTCCCACAGTTTGGATGCATGTCACTTAGTTCGCACATTAACATAGAGTTGAATGAGCCATTTAAAATAAATTTAAAAGAGTTAGCTTTTGGAATCGAAGACCGATTATCGGGCAGGAATGGTGCATGTGGCGGATAACTCCCCATACCTTCCATTCTCGTAACCAGGTAGCGAGTCTAGATTTCTGGTTAATTTCGGGTCCTAGATCCCACATCTAGGTGGCAACTCTGTCAGTCTCTTTCGTGTGGAATTCGGATTGCCTTAGTGATCCCAAGTTCACATGAAAGACGAATTCAAATCAATAATTAAATGCACACGCCAATCGCGTGGGTACGGGAGACCAAGAGAGAGAGCGCGGCGGCTCGCGCCCCACCCCTCTCGCGGGATCGGGTCCCACAGTGCATGATTGGAATATCTAAACCCTAGCTTTCATTGCCATGTTTATTTGAACAAGGGTTAGGATATTAATTAGTGCTTAATTGATAAAGTGATTTTAATAATCCATCTAATTAAGCCTAAATTTTTTAATTAGCCAATTCACCCCCCTCTTGGGTTGTCACACTTGCATTTCATTCCGAAATTTCGGCCAAAATTTTGTAACAAACTTTTTTTTAAATTACATTTTCTCTAAATTTCGGACAGAAATCCTCGAAATTCCGAAACTTCGGACCAAAATTCCGAAATTTGGTAAAGGCCGAAATTCAAAATTTTGCCAAATTTCGGTTTCGGTCTCCACCGAAATCTGAAATTTTGGTCCGAAATTTAAAACCATGATTTGGATTATGGACTTTTAAACAATCCAAATCAGATCTATTTTCTTGACGCCGAGTCAACTCGGTCTGGAAGAAGCAGTTGACTTGACTGGTTTCTATTGGTTTGATGATGAGGAATAAAATGAAGTTTCAGTACACGTTTTTTCACTTTGGAGATACATGGTAGAAAGTTTCTATCGGGTTGTTTTTCACAGTGGAAATACAAGGTCAAAAGTCTCTATCGGGTTGTTTTATCCCTGGGACTCATCAGCTACCCACCATCATCGCCTCGCGAGACGCAAGTCTTGCGAATTAGTCCATTGGACATGCTTGCTTCTTGGACGACCAAGCCTTCAAGTTTGGAGGATTGGAATGTGGCACAATGCCTCATTCCTTGGTGGCCTTCGACTATCCAAATGGTCCTTTGATGCGGTGATGTGTTCATCAAGTCTTTGGGCTTGGCGTAGCAGAGTGTGTCGACCTGGCCTCTCTTCTAAACGGTTGGAATTGCCTTGCAGGACTTCGGTCTTGCGGATTGGTTCATGGCATAGGTTTACGCCTTGAGTTGCCTGATCTTAAGACTTAATGGATTAGTGCGTGGGATCTTCATGCCTCACACTAGATGAACTTTGTACTTGGCTTGAGGGCCCAGTGTTCAATGGACTCTTGATACAGGCTGATCATGAGAATGAGTTCAGAGTTGGGCTTGGCCAGACCAAGCTTATGAGCTTGATGAAAAGCTTGGTAGTTGTGAACAAAGTATCAATAGGTGCAATGCAAGACCAAAGCTTAGTAGCCCGTTGAAAAGCTTGGGATTGTCAACACAAGCATCGAGAGGTGTTGGGCATGTAGGGTCTTATACTGAAAAAGGATGGCCTTAGCATATGCGTATGTTGGGGCGCCGCATGGGTTTGTCTGCACGAACAAGAAAAGGCCGGTGACATGTGGTATTAGAGCAAAATAATCCTGGAAGAGCTAAAGTAGAATTCCTACAAGAGCTAAAGAAGAATGCTTTGATAGTTGGTATTAATTGGGTATCAGGTAGCAAATGAGAACATGTTGTATTTGCAAGAGCTTATTACAAAAAATGCTTTTGTAATTATTTTTTTAGCAATTTACACCCTTTAAATACTACACGACAAACATGGGAGCGCATGTTTATCAAAACATTACAGTGCTGAAATCATTTCCCTAAGATATTTGTTTTCCCTATTCTAACCCCATGGGATGACTCCTCACCTACCACCTATCAGGTATCCTTCTCTCCGACCTCTTTGAAGGAAGGTTATCCCCTTCCGGCAAGATCGCTATGCGCAGTGGAATAAAAATCACATAGAACTTTAAAATTTTCTTTCCGATCTTGCAATTGCTCGAGATCCTAGAGTCTAGATTAGTTAATTATGTTAATCAAACATAAAGAAATACCTCTTTGAAGAAGAAATCAAGGAACCACGCTGCTTGATCTACTCCTTGAACGGTTGCGATCGTTCTAAATGCCACGAACCCCACAAGTTGAACCAATGTATTCTTTTTCTTTGCTCGGACTATTGTGGATGTAAATAACTCTTATTCACCTCTTTAAGGTATAATCTAATCAATACTTTTGTTGTAGAGAATAGAGAAATTGATTGGAAGCCTTTCTCTTTGAAACTATTTCAATTGGAAGAGAGATAAAGAGAGAGAGAGAGAGACATGGAAAATGATTTTTCAAGGGGGAAGAAAGGGAGAACGGATTTTGGAGTATTCCTCACATCAAAATTCTTTCAGCCCTCTCTCATTTATAAAAAAATAGAGTTTTGGTTTCATAAATCCTTGTTTCTCTTTCCCAATTCCTATCCAATTGAGAAATCAACTTGAATTGAGACTCCTTGAGCCATTGTGATTCTCTCAAACCTGTGGGGACACCTAAGATACATGGGACAACGTGTATGAAGTCTCTCTCCAGCCCTTATTGCCTTATCTCATAAGAATTGGTGTTGAAAACAAATTGCTTGCTTTGTAGATCCTACAATTTAGTAATTCTTATCCAACAAGGAGTTTGAGTGCAACTCAAAGTCCTTGAGCAATTGGGACTCTTTTCCTCAGCTTTCCAACTAATTTGGGAGTTTGGTGATTCCCACAAACCTGATCCAAATGTGCAATCCTATCCTATTTTCCAATTCTGCAACTTTGCAAAACCGGTTTGGGAATAACTATCCTGATTTGGATTACACATTATTATGCTTACTATTAATCAAATTAATAATACATAATAATGTATAATAATTAAATAATTAATTAACAATTTAATTAATTAATAATCACATCCAATGGGAGTTATTTCGGCTCCAATTCATCTTCGAAAATTCTCTTACTATCTCTTGTTACTTACTCAACATATGTATGTATATACACATATATCAACATATATGTATATACACATATATCAACACATATATCAACAATATATATATATATATATATATATATATATATATATATATATATATATATATGAGAAAAGTGAGTCTAGTCTGCCAACTAGAAAACACTCTATAGTCCTCCCTTATTAAGTGTCGTCCGATCTGTTGTGAAATAATCCCAACCGTTCAACAATTAAAGAGGTCGCGTAAAGAAAAGTGTCGCCTCTTTTCCCTCTCGCTCTCTCACATGCACGCTTTGGTTTATAGGGTTTCTGCTTCTAAAAAAAACCCAAAAAAACAGGCGCATGTTTTCCCTCTCTCTCTCTCTCTCTCTCTCTCTCTCTCTCTCTCTCTCTCTCACACACACACACACACACATACACACACAAGCAGAAATCTCTCCCAACCTGAGCCGGAAATCTTTCCCTCGCTGGTGAGTCGTAAAAAATCTCTAATTTACTCTTTTTTTCTCCCCAGCAATGGAAAACAAGAGATGTGGGTTTTTTTGTTCGAAACTAGGGTTTCCAATTTAGAGACCCTAGTTTCGAACAAAGAAATATCTCAGTTATTTTAGAATGGAGAAAAATCTGCAACTAGGGTTTCAAAGCAATGATTTGTTATGTTAAGAAACTAGGGTTTGGGGTTTGTTTTTTCTTTCTTGATGGGCCGTTGACTGATGAAGTTCACTGTAATAAGATGAGCTTTAGATTTTTTGTGGGCATTTGATCCATTTTCAGATTTTTATGTAAAGGAACTAGGGTTTCCCTACATCTCTACTCCTTCGATCTTCACTATTTTTTATTCCGTTTCCGTACAACAGATTCTCGGATCGGATTCAGCGTTTCTTGTTACAGGTAACTCTTTTTTTTATTCAGGATTTATTTGGATTTTTTATGCTTTTCAATCTTTGCTGCTTATTCTCATTTGATGTAGTTTGCTTTTCTCTCTTTGAAGATGTCCTTTTTCTTTTTGGTTGATTTCATTTTTGTGAAAGATGAAAGGAAAATCCATTCTAGTTCTGTTTGAGAGGAAAACAATTTTGATTTTTTGCTTTATTTGAAGATTTGAGGTAATTATTTGATTAGCTGACGTTTCTTACATGAGATCGTTTGGTTTTATTTTTCATTTTTTTCCGAATGTTTGCTTTTCTGTTCAATTGTTCTCGGTTTCTTGCCATTTGTTTTTCTGAGTTTTGTAAAAAGCACAATCACTAGGCTGATCGCTCATCCAATGAGGCTTTTTTGTTTGTTTTCTTTAGTTGTTCTTTCAGTTTAGTAATTGTATTTGGTTTCTCATTCCCCCATCAAATTGGCTTAATGAGTTCGTAATTTGCTTAGTTCATTAGTTTTTTTTAAAATAATTGCTTAGTTCATTAGACTACTGAATTTCAAATGTCAATGCTTTATAATCAAAATATTTTTATAAGCTCTTTAAATAAGTGGAAATGCGCTTAGGATGCAAAAAATATGCTGTGTTATATCTAAGTTGAAGTTTGTATTGTGTTTCAATGTCTTTTGTTTGAATTCTTGTTATTGAAACTGAAAGGGATTTCACAGTAATAAATTGTTAGGTTTTGCAAAGTGGTTTCCATCTTCATGGATTGTTTTGAATATCGCATTTAAGTTCTAAATTTTATTGTTCTTTTTTGTTTAATTACAGAAGCATAAAGCATGGCATCCTCAACCAACACTAGTGGTATCTTACATGGCGTACAACCAATAGCCAAAAACTGTCTTTGTAATTTTCCAGCAGTTCGAAAAATTACACAGAGCAACAAAAACAATAACAAAGGCCGGCCATACTTCGGATGTGCTAGATACCTAGTTGAGTTACACATGAGATTTTCATTGTTTTGATAAGTTTTTTGGTAAGTTGTTGAAATTCTAAACAACATCAATAACATGCAGGGCAACAAGTGTGAATATTTCCTCTGAGCTGACCTTCAGTTTGATGGGAATGAGTCAGGCTGGGAGTCGAGTTTTCACAACAGACGCGAAGTGAGGACGATGGAAGCCCGCATCAGCGTACTTGAGAATGATGTAACGATGATGAAGAATGAAAATTCCATGCTGAGAGACCGCATCAACAAACTTAAGAATGATGTTATGTTGCTGAAGAATGAAAATTCCATGCTTAAAGACCGCAACAACGAACTTAAGAATGATGTTATGATGCTGAAGAATGAAAATTCCATGTTTAAAGTTTGTATAGTAATAGGGATTTTCTTCTTCTTTTTTCTTTTTCCTTCGTAGTACTAAGTGAGAGTAGAAGTGTATCTGGCACTGAATGCATATTTGGAGCGTCTTCTGCATGTATCTGGCACTGAATGTTTCTTTCTTTTGAATTATGTTTAAAGAGATGTTAGCTTGCTTTGATTTCAGTCTTTTCTTGTTCTTTTTGAATGCTTGTTTAAAGGTTGGGATTAGTTAGTAAACATTAAAAGGGATAACTATGAGTGGCTTGGATGCTATGAGTACAGATCGATTTAGCTTCAGAATTCGATTTAGCTTCAAAATAATTTTGTAATTTGTTCAGCTGTAAAGCTGTGGAATTTCTGCTCTGAGCTTGGTCCCAAACTTTGTACTAAATCTGTGATGGCTCTCTAGTTGATAGAAACTCACTAGTATAAATTTACTGGCGGCATGCCAGTCACATTAACAGTAAACAAAAAAAAATGTGAAATTCTGGACTTGGCACCCATTCGTAGCTGATCACAAGGCTTAGCTCTAAGATCTGCTAGCACATTTAGGTCTCTTTTCATATTCAGCCAATCAAAAATTAAATTTGATATGATGTAACCTTTGCCCTGAACAAAAGCATCACAACAAGATGAATGCACAAGTGGCAATCAAGTGCACAGAGATGAATGCCCGGATTGTGCATTCATCAAGTGCACATAGATTCACAACAAGATGAATGCACAATCCGGGCACAAAGATTCATTGAGAACAATGACCTACAATGACCTGTGCCATTTTTTTTTTGAAAAGCGACAGATATATTTACTCTTCCGGTCACTTGATTGTCTCATTGTCATACAAAAACCTGTACACAAGTCCAAACAATGACATTTCAAATAAATTTCCTATAATTTTAAAGTGAACAACTTGTACACAGGGACAAGCGAACAATTATAGCATGCCTAAGATTGAAATCAAAGGAGCTGCAAGCATAGCACTAAATAACAGAACATAAAACTCAATAACATTGCCATAATAAAAAGTTGAATCCATAAACATTTCCCAATTTAAGAACAAAAGGAAAGTCTCGGCAAAATAAAGTCATTGTCTGATTTCAATGTTCTTCAATCAGTCTTCAAAAAAAAATTGTAGTCTTCAAATAGGAACTGAAATAGTCTTCAAAAAAATAGTAGTCTTCAGATAGTCTTTAACTGTGAAAGGTCGTGCAAGAGATTGTAAGCCCAAAACAATTCGCAGAATGCAAACAATCTGTTTGGAACTTCAAATGCCCTGCATGAACAAGAATAAAGGATCATCATCTGGCTGTTACAACTGATACAAATAAACCATTTCATGTGAAGTAGAAATTATTCAATGAAAAGGAAAGAATATGTGCATAACTGTAAATGTGCATACCATGTATAGCCAACACAACTGATAAGTTAGTCAAAACTGCCATTACATGAAAAGAAAAAAAAATCATTACCTCCATATTGTTGTTCAATCTATATTCAGGTCCTCTTCTTCTTCTTCCTCCGCTTCTTCTTCGTCTTCCTCTACGTCTTCATCCTCATGCACCTCCTTTGTGGGCATCTATTGACACGTATAGTAAAGAAAACAAGGGACCACATGTTAAATCCCGTGAACAATAAATATTTAAGGGAAAAAAGGAAAACGTTAGCAGTAATCTAAACCTCCTTTTTCTTTTTACACGTTGTCTGGTAATGGCCCAAACAACCACAAATTCCACACTTCTTCCTCTTGCGCTGGGTTTGAGACACCTTTAAAAGAGATTTATGCTGTGTTGCTTTTTTCGGGCGACCTTTGCCTCTCACAACATTGGGATCGCGAATAACAATCTCAGGGGTTTCCCTAATAAAGGTAGAATGCACTTGGCTGCCACTGCATGGCATTGAAATTTGCTCAACCAACTTCTTCTTCTATTCACATTCCGCTAACCAAGCATCAAAAGCTTCATTCATCTTCTTAAAGAGACTTTTATCACTCTGCATTTCTTCTAGAAGGCGTTGATGCTTTCCTATTAGGCACCATTTCTGAAGAGGAGTAGCGTCATCACTATCTTCTTCTCTTGCAAACACTCCACTACCAACATGATATCTCGCCTAAATAGTCCATCTATGTAAGATATATCTCGTAGGAATGCTCGTTAAACGCTTCAAGGTCATAATGTGGAGTATATATCTACGTAAAATCCCCTCAATTTCAAACTTCGCACATGCACATGTAGCCTTCACGCCCTCTTTAGATTCCTCATACACAACCTTTGACCATTTCCATATTGGGTCATCACTGAAACCAACAATGTATTCGGTGACATTACCATTCTTACATGTCTCCTCTTCCCACAAATCAATACTTTCAGTAAACTCGGTTTGGAATATGGTAAACAATGCCCTTGTATAACAATCTCCTGCTTGGGCTTCCAACCGATTTTTTCCTTTTAATACAGCTTTTGCTGATTTAGTATTGAAGTCTTCTTGAGATTCAGACTTACGACGAGCAACGAGTGCCCTATCATATTGTTGGACAAATTCTTGTAAAGTTGTGTTTTGATTGACGAAGCCATCAAAGAAGGCATTTATGCTCTCACTACGTGAACTGGATACCATGTCAGCAGTGAACGTGCCTCTAAAATAAACTGGCACCCGATGACTCCGCAACTCCCACATTTTCGCTAGCCAGTCTTTTTCACCAATTTTTATTTCTCAACCATCTTTTTCCACTCCATCTCGGAATCTGATATTTTTTCCCTGTAAAACCAATGGGAATAATCTTTTTCGAAGTCACTAGTTGGGTCTCTAAAAGCTGGAATATGCTCAACTAGATGCTTCTTGATGTGCCAATAGCAGAACCGATGGCGAGTAGTAGGGAATACACTCTGAATTGCGTTTCACATTGCCCCATCCATATCGGTAATTATGCAACCAGGAGCCTTCCCAAACATACACCTCAACCATTGCTCAAACAACCATGTAAACGTCTCTTCCTTCTCGTCTGCTAGTAGTGCGCATCCAAAGAGGGCAGACTTCCTATGATGGTTCGCCCCAGTAAATGGAGCAAAAGGCATCTGATACCTATTAGTCTTGTATGTAACATCAAAAACAATTACGGCACTAAATGTTAGGTACGCAGTCCTTGCCCGTGTGTCCGCCCAAAACATAGATCTTAAATTGCCCACCTCATCCAACTCCATAGAAAAGAAGAAGTTTGGATCTTCTGATTGTTTCTTTTGGAAATGTTCTACTACTTGACTGCTTCTCTCCCCATATTGTTCTGTCGTCGTATTCTCAGACGGGAAACCACCTGATTGGTTGTGATTTGTGCATATGATCCTTTACATGACTCATTAATAGCCCTCGCAATACTAGCAGGCGGCAATCCATTATCTCGGAGCAAATCTATCAAATTCTTACAGGCATTGCTCTTATGGAATCCATTATTTGAACGAAGCAATTGTATTCTGTCAGGGGAAGTGAGAGCATGACAATGAGTGGGTTGAAAAGCAGTGACACCCCAGTTACCATTTTTGCGTGATATCTCCAACTTCGCTTCACAACCCTCCCGCTTATGGCGACGCACTTTCACTTCGTTACAGCCTGTCTCTTATCATTCGAGTTTCTAAACCCCTCTTTATCGCATACGAATCTCCTCCATATTACAACTTTAGTATCCTTCTTCGAAGTAGCATTCTTAGCTTTCTGAATTCCAAAGCCTGCATCCAATGCGTATAAATTATAATACTGATAGGCAATTACTTCGTTCTCAAACTCCAAACCAACAAATGGTACAATACGTACATTGCCCTGACAATCATCCTTAATAGGTGTACTAAAGTTCCCACTACATCCCACATCATTATCACCTTGTACCAAAGCAGCCTCATTCAGATTTCCACTCCCATCAACCATAACTAATTCATCTCCACCAACTTTCTCATTTACTCCTTGAGATTCCGACTATGTATCTTCAATCAAAAGTAACATATTTGCATCAATTTGATCAATAGATAACACACAAGGTTCCAACTCATTACTCCCATCCATCGGTTCTATACAACGTCTTCAATCCCTTCTCATAAGAACAACCACAGTAAATAAAAAGCCATAAGAAAACCATTCCAATCTCAAATAAACAACATTTTACTTCGATTATAAAAAAAGAAACAGAAGGTTTTCCCATTAGAAACAGAAGAGATGATTCTTGTATAACTATATCTTTTAAAAGCAATTAAAAATCCATTTTCATGCTAAGGAGTTGTTACCAAAATCCATTTTTGGCAAAAATAAACCAAAACCATCTAGCAAAAACCATTCCAATCTCAACCTTCTATTTGGTCAATCCATTTTTTGCTCGAAACCAAAACAAAAACAATTGCTAGCAAAAAATGAAGACTGATGTGAATGAAACTAGGGTTTCGAATAAAACAGCAGCTACACAAGGAAAAAAATAAAACCATCTAGGAAAAACCAAAACAGCAGCTACAAAAACCCTAGTTTCTAAACAACATAGAAACCCATCTTGAAATCCATGGATTGAAAAATAAAACTAGGGTTTAGAACAAAGAAAAAACCCTAGCTTTCAAACCAAAAAAGCTTCAGATCTTTCACTCTATATGAGAAAAGTAAAAAAAAATGAAGAAATCTGATTCAATCCATGGCTTCAAAAGGAAAAAAATGAAGAAATCTGAGAGACATCTTGAAAGAGGAGAGAGTTAGAGAGAAAGTACCTGTTTTGATCTTCAAACACGAATGAGGAACGAGGGAGAGAAGCCAAAACCCAAGCGAAACCCTAGATTTCTTTTATTTAGCGCTAAAATTGGTTTTGAGATGAGGGTTTTTTTTACCGTTGGAATGGTTTGAAGTGAGATACCCTATACGAGGGTATTTTTAGCGCTGGAATGTTTTAAAATAACGTCTTGGATCATTCACTTACGGTCCAACGGCTTATAATATGGGAGGACTAGAAATTATTTTCTAGTCGGCAGACTAGACTCACTTTTCTCTCTCTCTCTCTCTCTCTATATATATATACTTAATTAATATCTACATTAATCTAACGGCTCATATCCGTCCGTGCAATTACATAAAATGCGGAATCCTGATATGTTTGGATGTTATCAGGTCATTCGAGTTATAAGTGGGATCGTCGCAGGGATCCGACGGTCAATCCTACAGAACCTTATGGTGGGCCCCACTGCAATCTCGCTCTGTAGTTAAACTATGCGAGAAGTTAAACTACACTCGCATTAGGTTAGTAGCCTCCATCGAGACGTAACCCTGAAGATGACCGTCAGATCTTACCCCTAATCACACCATGTATATGCAAGTCCTTTCTTCATAACTACATCTACTGAGTTGAGTCATATGGGAGGTGGACACCATTTACCTCCTTGGCCACTCTTGGTATACCATTTTTGTCAAGCAGTGTTCGGCCTCCAAATGCATTTGTAAAATCATTTGAAAACAATTCAATGTTTCATAAAACTTTCCGACAAACATTTTATCAAATCTGCCTGGCTAGGCTATTTAATAGGCCTACCGCTCTAGCAAAATTGTATATGTCAATCCCTAAATTTTAGGGCGAAGAATCCCTTGTTGAGTATGACTATTGGTCTCGAGGGGTTGCTCTAGGATATAATTCTATCCGAATGTGACTCTAAAATAGAATCACTATAAGATAGACTAAGACCCTAGAATGGGCCGACATACCAATAAGATCCCTCAGGTCTAAGGACATGTGAAGGGTCCTGTCTGGAAGAACAACTTTATACTTTTTTGTCCACAAGTTGTTCTTTATTCGATCTGGTTCAGTTGTACAATCCAATCATCTTACCCACTCTTCTTGCTTAAGGTTCACTACCCAGATGTCCAAGATAAGTCACCTCACGACATGTGCATGTAGGCAAGACGGGTGCTAGTTGTATACAGAAAGATATGTTCAGTCTCTTTTCCAACTAGGAACTATTAAGGCTTGCATAGAACCGAGATGCCATATCTCCTTGCTCCCTTGGATATTTGAATCCTTTGAGCATGGCATTTCTAGGATGCTACCTAAGGACGAACATGTGTCAATAAACAAGCACATCACACACATTCATTAATATAATTACCAATTCATGTTATGAAATAAACCTTTATTAATTAATAAATATCATTCTACTAGCTTTTCAGGGCTTATACTCTATCAATCTCCCATTTGCCCTCAAAGCCAGTCATGCATGTATCTTAGACCCATTCCCGCCAGATGCTTGTCAAATACCTTTTAACTAAGGGACTTGGTCAAAAGATCTACCACATTGTCCACTAAAGCTACTTTAGCTATGGCCACATCCCCGCTGTTGATAATCTCTCGTATCACATGATATTTTCGAAGGACGTGCTTTGACTTCTGATGAGACCTTGGTTCCTTTGCTTGAGTGATCGCCCCCTCTGTTATCACAATACATCGTAATAGGTCTCTCAACAGAGGCACGACTCCAAGTTTGTCTATAAAATTTCGTAGCCATACCGCCTCATTTGCCGCAACACTCGCAGCGATGTATTCTGCCTCAGTCATGGAGTCCGCCGTGGTGTCTTGCTTGCAACTTTATGAAACTGCTCCATTAGCTAAGGTGAAGACAAAACCTAATGAGGATTTCATGTCGTCGACATCTGACTGACAATCTGCAACAGTATATCTAGAAACGACTAATCCGTCCTCTCCATATACTAAACAGTAATGTTTAGTTCTTCTGTGGTACTTAAAGATATGCTCAACTGCCGTCCAATGCTCTAGACCTGGGTTTGATTGATATATACTAACCACACTTACAAAGAAATAAATATCCGGCCTTGTATACAACATGGCATACATCAAGCTTCCCATTGCCGAAGCGTAGGGAATCCTGTTCATTTCTTCCTCCTCTTCAGATGTCTTATGAGACATCTTCATAGAGAGCTTGATTCCATGCCTAAAAGGTACTAACCCTTTCTTGGAATCTGCCATATGATACTTGGCCAATATCTTATCTATGTAAGCTTCCTGTGATAGTCCAGGTGTCATATTCCTACTGTCTCTAAACAAATTAAGGCCAAGGATATAAGACGTTTCACCCTAATCCTTCATAGCAAAGGTACTAGATAGCCATACATTTGTATTAGACAACATTCTAGCATCATTCCCAATGATTAGAATGTCATCTACATACAAAACAAGAAATGTCACATCACTTTGACTTTTTTGTAAACACAAGCCTCATCCACGTTTTGAGTATAGCCAAACTCTTTGCCTGCTCGATCAAAACGAAGATCCAACTACGGGATGCTTGCTTTAATTGATAAATGAATTTTTGCAACTTGCACACTTTATGACTTCCTTCTCTGGCAGCTTTAAAACCTTCTGGCTGAATCATATAGATATCCTCTTGAATGTGTCCATTCAAGGAAGCGATTTTGACATCCATCTGCCATATCTCGTAATCATAGTGTGGTGAGATAGCTAATAGAATCTTAATATACTTTAGCATGGCTACCAGTGAGAAGGTTTTCTCACAGTCTTTTGACTATATCTCTTTGCCCCTTACCGTCAGGGCCTTTCTTCCTCTTGGGGATCCATTTGCATCCAATGGGCTTATTGCCCTCTAGTGGATCAACTAAAGTCTAGATCCCATTAGTGTACATGGAGTCCATTTTGGATTTCATAGTTTCCATCCATTTTCCCTTATCGATGTCTAACATTGCTTCTTTGTAGTTAAGGGGATCATTATCATTTTTATCTGAAATCATATCATATTTTTCATCAAAGTAGACTAATCTATCAGGTTGTGTGATCACCCTTCTACTACGTCGGAGTGTTTGTATAGGTATAGTGGGCTCTTGCTCAGTGTCTTCTTCTCTTTCTATTAGAGTTTCAGGTTACACTTCCAAGGCAATCATGTCCCTCTTGACAGTATCTTGGATGAACTCTTCTTGCAAAAATACCGCATTCCTGCTTACAAAACAATTTTGCTCGCTTGGGTTATAGAATATATAACCCTTTATTTCCTTAAGATATCCAATGAAAATACACCTTTCGGTTCTTGTCACTAACTTATCAGCAGTTATCTTTTTAACATGTGCATAACACCCTAATATCCTCATATGATTCAATGAGGGTTTTCTGCCTCATTGAATTAGTTGGGTACTGATTTAGTTGGTACTAGATGGTACTGATTTAGTTGGGACACGATTTAAGACATAGAGCACTGTTTCTAGGGCATATCCCCATAGAAACAGAGGTGCTTTTGCGAAACTCATCATAGACCGGACTGTGTCCAACAAAGTCATATTTCTACATTCTGAAACACCATTCAATTCTGGCGTTGCAGGTGGGGTCCATTGAGAGATGATTTCATTTTCCTTTAAGTAATCCCTAAACTCATCCGAGAGATACTCTCCAACTCTATCAGAGTGAAGAGTCTTTATTCTTTTATTTAACTGATTCTCTACCTCATTCTTGAACTCTTTGAAGTTTTTAAAGGTCTCAGACTTACGTCCCATAAGGTACAAATATTCGTATCTTAAATGGTCATCCGTAAAAGTCGCAAAGTATATCAGCCCCCCTCTTGCCGGATGAGAAATGGGTCCACATACATCACTATGTATAATCTCCAACAAATCTTGGGATCTTACACTCTTGGCCTTTAAAGGGAATTTTGGTCATTTTACCTCGAAGACATGGTTCACAAATTGGAAAAGGTTCTACTTGGATAGAATCCAATGGACGGTCTTTTACCAATCTTGTAATCCTATCTAGGTTAATATGGCCTAATTGAAGATGCCATAAATATGTGGGATTAGTCATATTCCTTGCCCTTTTGAGGTTTGGAATATTTTGAATAGGAATATCCTCAATGTTACTTATATTTTCTAAGGCATTTACTAAAAATAATCCGTCAACTAATGTACCTTATGTGATAAAGGAATTACCATGTTCGATAAAAACACTACTTTTATTAAAAATTGTAGAATAACCATCAATCAATAGTTTAGATACTGAAATCAAATTCCTTCTAATGGAAGGTACATAAAGACAATTATTTAAACGTAAATATCCTCCTGAAAATACTAATAGTAGATCACCGACAGCTTGGACTGCAACCATTGCATCCTTTCCAACCTATGGGTAGAGTTCGCGCTTAATCAACCTTTCCACAATGGAAGAAAGCATCATTGGTATTGGTTGACTTCTTCCTGAAAGTTTTCTTGTTCTTGACTTTGGAAGTATTTTTCTTAGAACCCTGGCCTTTTCCCTTGCCTTTCGTATTGGGAGTTGAAACTACATTAGCTTCAACTAAGAAAGAGGATTTTTTATTCTTTTTCTGAATATCCTCAGCAGATTGAAGATGATTTAACAATTCTGTTAACGTCATTGACAGTTTATTCATATTCTGTCAACGTCACTAACACCATGTCGACTTGCGACTCACCATCTAACATGGCCTTTAAAACTTCGAGCTCATTTAAATAACCCATCATCTTCAACATGTGATCTCTAACTGGGGTTTCTTCCACCATTTTAGTGGAAATTAGGCCCTTAATCGAATTTGTCTAGCACTGCGATTTTGTTCTCAAAACATCTCCCAAAGATTGTACATAATATCCATGGCTGAAGCCATTCCGACATGTTGCTGTTGCAACACGTTCGACATCGACCTAAGGATATAGCACTTAGCCATTTCATTATCTTCATGCCATTTTGTGGCTCTGTCCTTGACATCCTGGGGACCATCGGGACCAGGCAACTCAGCTGCCTCAGTAGTCAAGACTCAATAAACTTTTGTTGCTGTGAGCACTAGGGTTAAGTTCCTCTTCCAGTCCACATAGTTTGGACCAGTAAGTTTATTGTCTTCAAAGATCCTAGCTAATGGATTGAAGGTTGACATATCTAATGCAAAGGAAATGAGGCATAAAATACGCAAGACTAACAATTTTAGACTTTATAATGACATATAACCATTAGATCTGGTTTTTTATATCTTTAATGGCACTACACATTGTTTGTCTCATTTATGTGCCCCTCAAACACATCAACGAAGAGAAATAACATGATTTCTCCAGTGGGCATCGGATGCTCATCAGCAACAACTTTGTTGAGTATGAGTGGATTCATCTAATCCATCATATTATAAATATGATTTTCGATTTGATTTTGGCCTCTAAGCATTGCATTGTCTCTATCCTTTGGGCATCAACACTCTTCGCTTGGTTAAGCTAACATCCACTGCCTCAGAATGATTTTACAAAGCATACTAGATTCTGCTTTGGCATATGACTAATGTATTTTACAAATATCCCTTATCCATATAGGAATCTATTAGTTACTCTAGATAGAAAATCGAGATCGGTTTCTTCTTTGGCAAATGACTGTCTTGTTCTCTAAATTAGCCAACTAATAGATGGATATGTAAGACCATGAAGATTAATCCTTTCTATTTAAATCCCCATTTGTAACTTAATATTTATAAAGATGGTTTCTTTTAACTAGAAAAAAACTTATTCCTATGCATGCATCTAAAACAAACCATCATATGGAAATACATACATAAGAAAAGGAAAATATAATCATCCATCACACATCCAAACCACGAAAAGTAAAACAACCACATCCATAAGATTAATTTTGGTATCTTGGATTTATAAGGATTCTCCCATTAACTATTTTAAAATTATCTAACTATTTTACAGTTATTTAATCCCCATAACTCCATATTACCAAAATTAAGGGTGAAATTTGGGCAATGATTCGCTATTTGCAATGTGAAAAATTCGCCGACCTCAAGGCAATTTTTCAAAGGTATTGGTACTGAATACTTCATCATATGAAGTATTTTAGATCAGTAAAAATCGTAAAGAATGCATCCGCCCTCCATTGAATCGAGGTCCGCCATCATCTATAGCCTTCTTGAAGCATCGCAATGTCCAAGTTCTCTTTGATTCTTAGATTGACCACCTCAAGAGCGATTTTCTTTTTTCATTACTTCTGATGTAATATGAAAATAAACTACCCTAGTATCCTACACTATCCTAAATAATATGTACATCAAAAGAAATTCTCCATGGAAAACCAGTTGTTCGCAGAACTGCCCAGAGGGAGTACATAAAGTAATAAAATTATTAATTATTACATTGCGGACTTTTAATTGCTATATTTCAGCAATATCAAAGCATAAAAATAAATAACAAATATCCACAAATATTATCCATATGCATCTTATGCATGGATAGAGGTCAAATAATCATTTTTGCCCAATTTTCACCAATAGAGATCAAATCATGCCGAAATTAAATTAAATAATTTTTCATTCAGCCATAAAAACTACTGACATCTAAAGAAACATGATTTAATCAATCCTTATGATGTCATAAGTCACCACAAAAAATTTCTTGTAAAAACAAAATCGTTTGAGCGAGAAAAACTCAAAATAGTGGTTTTCGGGAACCCTTTCAGAATAGCATAATTTTTGAATATTTTAAGTGGGAGAAAAATTATTCGGACTACCATATTAGTTACTGATTATGCTTAGAATACACCCAAATAATGTTTGAAAATTTTAATATTGGGCTATAAACTTTTCTCACAACTTTTGGGCCATTCTGAAATACATGTAATTCCCGAAATAAAAATCAGTAAAAAACTGCACTTTTGGCCTAACTTGTAAAAATCATATCAACCAATCCGTTCATCGAAATTTGATAATTCTTGATGCGTTTGACTCGTATTCGAGTGTACTTTTTAACCATCAAGGTTTATCAGATCAAAAACTATATTGAGTAGATCGAAATTACTGATCTTTACACAACAGTCCATATGTTGATTAATTAACACTACGGACGAACAACCTCGGATAGCCGGGATAGAACGTCTGGACTCACAGAGGATATACCGTATGATCTATCTTTGGTTAATTTAATCTCCTAATCTGAGCCCTAGTTGCTTTGATACAACTTGAAGGAAGGTTATCCCCTTCCGTGCGCAGCAGAATAAAAATCGCATAGAACTTTAAATTTTTCTTTTTGATCTTGCAATTGCCCAAGATCCTAGAGTCTAGATTAGTTAATTATGTTAATCAAACATAAAGACATATCTCTTTGAAGAAGAAATAAAGGAACCACGCTGCTCGATCTACTCCTCGAATGGTTGCGATCATTCTGAGCGTCGCGAACCCCGCAAGTTGAACCGATGGATTATTTTTCTTTGCTCGGACTATTGTGGATGTGAATAACTCTTACTCACCTCTTTAAGGTCTGATCTAATCAGTACCTTTGTTGTGGAGAATAGTGAAATTGATTGGAAGCCTTTCTCTTTGAAACTTTTTCAATTGGAAGAGAGATAGAGAGAGATATGGAAAATGATTTTCCAAGGGGGGAAGCAAGGGAGAACAAATTTTGGAGTATTCCTCACATAAAAATTCGTTTAGCCCTCTCTCATTTATAGAAAATAGAGCTTTTGTTTCATAAATCCTTGTTTCTCTCTCCCAATTCCTATCCAATTGAGAAACCAACTTGAATTGAGACTCCTCGAGCCATTGGGACTCTCCCAAACCTCCAAGGCTATGTGGGGACACCTAAGATACATGGGAGAATGTGTATGAAGTCTCTCTCCAGGCCTTGTTGCCTTCTTTCCTAAAAATTGGTGTTAGAAACAAATTGCTTGCTTTGTAGATCCTACAATTTAGCAATTCTTATCCAACAAGGAGTTTGAGTGCAACTCAAAGTCCTTGAGCCATTGGGACTCTTTTCCCCAGCTCTCCAACTGATTGGGAGTGTGGTGGGCCCCACAAACCTTATCCAAATATGTAGTCCTATCCTAATTCCCAATTTCGTTCCAATTCCACAACTTTTGCAAAATCGGTTTGGGAATAACTATCCTCATTTGGATTACACATTATTATGCTTATTATTAATCAAATTAATAATACATAATAATGTATAATAATTAAATAATTAATTAAAATTTTAATTAATTAATAACTCACATCCAATGCAGAACCCTGATCCGTTTGGATGTTATCGGGTCATTCGAATTATGAGTGGGATTGTCGTAGGGATCTGACGGTAAATCCTATAGAACTCTATGGTGGGCCCTACTGTGATCTCGCCCTGTAGTTAAACTACATTCGCATTAGGTCAGTGGCCTCCATCGAGACGTAACCCTGAAGATGACCATCAGATCATCTTACCCCTAATCACATCACGTATGTGCAAGTCCTTTGTTCGTAACTACATCTACTGAGTTGAGTCATCGGGAAGTGGACACCATTTACCCTCTTGTCCCACTCTTGGTATATCATTTTGGTTAAGCGGTGTTCGGCCTCCAAACACATTTGTAAAATCCTTTGAAAACAATTCAATATTTCATAAAACTTTCCAATAAACATTTTATCAAATCCGCCTGGCCAGGCTATTTAATAGGCCTACCACTTTGAGAAAATTGTAAATGTCAATCCCTAAATTTTGGGGCAAAGAATTCCTTGTTGAGTATGACTATTGGTTTCAAGGATTTTCTCTAGGATATAGCTCTATCCGAATGTGACTCTAAAATAGAATCACTATAAGATAGACTAAGACCCTAGAACAGGCCAACATACCAATAAGATCCCTCAGGTCTAAGGACATGTGAAGGGTCCTGTATGGAAGAACAACTTTATACTTTCTTGTCCACAAGTTGTTCTTTATTTGATCCGGTTCGGTTGCGCGATAAAATCGTCACACCGACTCTTCTTGCTTAGGGTTTACTACCTAGAAGACCGAGATAAGTCACTTCACGACATGTGCATGTAGGCAAGACTGGTGCTAGTTGTATACAGAAAGAGATGTCCAGTCTCTTTCCCAACTAGGAACTATTAAGGCTTGCATAGAACTGAGATGCCATATCTTCTTGTTCCCTTGGATCTGTGAATCCTTTGCGCATGGCATTTCTATTATGCTCCCTAAGGATGACCATGTGTCGATAAACAAGAACATCACACACATTCATTAACATAGTTACCCATTCATGTCATGAAATAAACCTTTTTTAATTAATAAATATCATTCTACCGGCTTTCAGGGCATATACTCTAACACTCTTTGCCTCTCTCTTACATTAGGTAAACAAATATTGAGTGGGATTAGATTGCCAAAAATGCCTCAAAGTGGCAACCCTTTGGCAAATTAGTTTTGTGAAGTTAGAATTCACTAACTTCAATGAACTGAGATATCCCCCAAATCCAAGGAAAAGCGATACCCAAAAGGGGGTTAAGCCTCTAGCTCAATTAGTCAAGCCTTTGATCTTGAACTTGAGGTAGGAGGTTCAATCCTAGCTTACCGGCCAAAAAAGACTCAAAAGGAAAGGGAGGATAGCCCCTACGCTCTTAGGTGGCGCCCCCCACACTATGGGGTAACAACCTTCATGGTAAACATGTTAAAGCTCAATGCTGCTTCTTTTTCTCTAGGACTTATAGACATTTGGTTGTTTATGAGATTTTGTGTGGCGTTGTGAGATAATTTATCGTCACTAGTGTAATTTTCTCTTTTAATGTTTTCTAATGTGCATCATGTGATTGATGGAATCTTGAAAGATCTTCTTAACCGGTTTGAAACTATATTTCTATGGTGAGTGGGGTGTTAGGAATGCCTACTGACCTAATTGGTGCCAGGACAAGACCGCTAAATACATTGGGTGGTGGTCATAGGACCATGGGACCTGCTGATGGAATTAAGCTCTTAAACATGGTACTTTGAGTGCTCTGCTAGGGTTTGTCTGAAGGGATCAGCTCCTGAAGACTAGTAGCCCAATGTGCTTGAGGAAACAAGTGGATCGTGTATTATTGTGTCTCACATTGGAATGTACTCACACAGCATATGGAAATATATACTTGTGAGAGGGATCAGAAAGTAATTCGACGGAATTGGGCTAATATACACTATATTATGATATTGTACAAGCATCACACCTGACTAGAGAAGTCGTTGTAGTGAACTCATTGGCATGTGACATATGGTACACAGGACAAAGTGGCGAATGCCCATGCGAGAACTCATTGCAATATGCCGATTGAAGTTGACGAATTAGTTGCGGAATTCCCGAATAAGTTATATTTAATTATATTTAACTTGAGTGTGTTTAGAGGCTTCAACAGATACACGATAATTGAATATAATTGCCCTAATTGTATTTGACAATCGATTATGCCAAATTAGAATTATTATCAGAATGTTTTTTTTAATGAAGAAAAATGATCGATGTCACTTTTGCAAAATTATTCTATTATTAAAAAAATATTTTTCTCATAATCACATCACACCATGGGACTTTGCAAAATGATTAACAATTTGACTGGTCAAGTTGAGGAACATTTTGGATTGAGAAAATCTTAAAATAAACGGATAATTTGAAAAAAAGAAAAAAAATCCTATTTTTAGCGTTGATTGAACATCGGGGTTTAATAAATGTAATTAATTGGGAAACTATCTGATACTTATGCGCACTTTGATTTTTATTGTAATAATTGATTGATGATGGTTATATTAATAATTATGTGACTATTTATGTGATAACCAATTTTCCACTCTCAATTTGAGAATTTACCAGGGAGACCTAACCCTAGGTTTAGGATTTTAGGGAAGACTGCACGACAATTGAATATAATTACCGTAATTGTATTTGACAATCGATTGTGCCAAATTAGAATTATTATCGGAATATTTCTTTAAATGAAGAAAAATGATCGTTGTGACTTTTACAAAATTATTCTATTATTAAATAATTATTTTTTCATAATTACATCACATCATGGGACTTTGCAAAATGATTAACAATTTGACTGGTCAAGTTGAGGAACATTTTGGATTGAGAAAATATTAAAATAAATGGATAATTGGAAAAACAAAAAAAATCCCATTGTTAGCCTCGATTCAATGTGGGGGTTTAATAAATGTAATTAATTGAGAAACTATTTGATAGTTGTGCACACTTTGATTTTATTGTAATAACCGATTGATGGTGGTTATTTTAATAATTATGTGATTGTTGATGTGATAACCAATTTTTCCCTCACAAATTGAGAATTTACCTGGGAGACCTAACCCCAGGTTTAGGATTTTAGGGAAGCCTATAAAGGCCACGAGATCCTACTCCCTGGAAATTGTTCAAAAGAACTTTCTCAGGAATTTAGAGATTGGAAGAGAATACCATTGAACTTAAGGTAAAACAGAGGGTGGATCAAAAGTGGTTGGTGCTTCACTTTTTGCAAGTTGGCGATTCATCTTCGATAGAAACATCAATCAACTTCCACTACACACAAATCGAGGTATGCGTCTCACTTTCGGACATTAAAGGAGCGTGGGGTTTATTTTTGAAGATTTGGATTATATAAATGTGTGCTAAAAGTTCTCCCACTGTTGGTGTTCTCTACGTTTCGATTGATTTGGATTCTGAACTTTTAAACAATCCAAATCGGATCTATTTTCTTGATGCCAAGTCAACTCGGTCTGGAAGAAGCAGTTGACTCGACTGGTTTTTATTGGTTTGATGATGAGGAATAAAATGAAGATTCAGTACACGTTTTTTCACCGTGGAGATACGAGGTAGAAAGTTTCTGTCGAGTTGTTTTTCACCATCATACAACAAATGAAGATTAGTTGTTTTATCCCCAGGACTCGTCCGCTACCCACCATCATCGCCTTGTGAGATACAAGTCTTGCGGATTAGTCCATTGGACATGCTTGCTTCTTGGATTATTGGAGGATTGGAAAGTGGCACAATGCCTCATTCCTTAGTGGCCTTCGACTAACCAAATGGTCCCTTGATGTAGTGATGTGATAGTCAAGTCTTTGGGCTTAACGAAGCAGAGCGTGACTGAACCTGGCCTCGCTTCTCGACGGTTGGAGTTGCCTTGCAGGACTTCGGTCCTGCGGATTGGTTCATGGCGTAGGTTTATGCCTTGAGCTGCCGGGTCCTTAGACTTTGCAGATTGGTGTGTGGCATCTTCTTGCCTCACACTAGATGAACTTTGCACCTGGCTTGAGGGCCCGGTCTTCAATGGACTCTTGATACAGGCTGATCACGAGAATGGGTTCAGAGTTGGGCACGGCAAGACCAAGCTTATGAGCTTGATGAAAGGCTTGGTGGTCATGAACAAAGTATCAATAGGTGCAAGGCAAGAACAAAGCTTAGTAGCCCATTGAATAGCTTGGGGATTGTCAGCACAAGCATCAAGAGGGGCATGTAGGGCCTTGCACTGAAAAAGGCTAGCCTTAGCATATGCATAGTTGGGGCGCCGCATGGGTTTGTCTAGGCGAACAAGAAAAGGCCCATGACAGGTGGTATTAGGTGGTATTAGAGCAGAAGAATCCTGGAAGAGCTAAAGAAGAATGCTTTGATAGTTGGTATTGATTGGGTATCAGGTAGCAAATGAGAGCAGGTTGTATTTGCAAGAACTTAACAAGGAGCAATAATATAGTTGCTATCAGAGATGATGTTGATTATGTCGGTGCTTGGCATAGTTGCAGCATTGACAATAATAGTAGCCATGGTTAGTGCAACTCAAGTGCAGTGGGTGCACGAAAGAATGGGAAACCTTTCATAATTGCAGCAAACTGGGATTGTGCATCTCGAGTGCAGTGGTAATCAGCATTGTCCATTCACCATTCTTGTTTTGCTACTTCTGCTTTCTGCTAATACCACACTCCCAAATACAAAGACTACAATATTCCAGTGTTCCAGTTCTAGTTAGTTCAAACTATTATTTCCATTTCAGGTGGCCAAGAACTCTTTGTTCTTCAATGCCCTTACAATGGTTTATGTTACATGGTGTTCATTTCCAGTTCTCTTGCAATGTATCCTATTATTGCATCGCTTCGGAAAATAAGCCTTCCTCCTGGTAAGTTTCTTGTGCAACCTCTTTCTTGAATATATAACATGGAAACATTGCTTCTTTCCAATGTCCTTTGCAAGTTTAATAAGTAAATTATTTATGCGTTTGTGAGAAACTTCACTTGTCTGCAAGAAGATTCCACAACAATATAAAACAAGTGAAGTTTCTCTGGTACTGCTCTGCCCCTTCAGCCACATTCCTCATGGTTACTTTATATCATTGCTTTCCTCTTCCTGGATCTGTTCACAAGGGAGCTTGAATTCCGGAGGGAAATGGTCATGCGGTTCATGAGTTTCGTGAAGGAGCATTGGGCCACAGAGCATGCGGCTCCGTTGGCTGTGTTGCCATTTGGTGGTAAAGAACCTGGGGCGAAATCAGAAAAAAATTCAAAGCCAAAGCAGTGAGAAGTCCTGACAAAACTACATGATATTGATATGTAACAAATATTAGTCTTGTTTATCCTGAAAAAAGCATGTCTTCTAGTCGATTTATGAAATCCAATAATTATTAGGCTTCATTTTCCTCGTAAGTTCTGGTCTGTTCATTACTTTATTGTATAATAATCTTCAGCTTTTTATTCCTGTTGAATGTCATAACTCTATTTTTTTGGTGATATTATTGAAATTTTCCCATGATGATAAAATAATCATAGTTAATAATGTTTGAGTTGCAAGGTCATGCTCCTTCATTGGATACCCACCAGTGTCTGGTTTTGGTCGAATCTCTACGTTAGTCTTCGTACTTGGGTAAATGATCTCAAGAAACTCTTCAATCTCTGGCCTCACTCCAGATTCTTGGATAAATGATATTAATAAATTCTTCAATCTCTGACCTCAATCCAGCTTATTCCAGATTCCTTCATACCCATTTGTCTTACAACTTCTCTCAACTTGGTTGAATCATCCCACATTGCCAAACCAGCAAAAACATTTGAGAGTGTTACATATACCGATACATCATCTGGCGAAATTGTGAGAAGATGTTCCACAACGAGCTTTCCAAGTTCAACATTCTTATGAATTCCACAAGCCCCTAGCAAGGAGCCCCATATGGTTTCATCTGGCTCATATGGCATATCAGCAATTAATCTCTCCGCCTCCTTGAAATATCCAGCTCGACCAAGAAGATCAACCATGCAACAGTAGTGCTCCAAACGTGGTACTAGACCATGTTCTACTCCCATGGACCTAAATATCATGCGTGCATTCTCAACTAAACCAGCATGTCTACATGCCGAAAGAACACCTAGAAAAGTGATCTCATTCGGCTTCACCCCCGATTTTAACATCTCTTGGAAGAACCCAGTTGCCTCCTCTGCTCTTCCGTTTTGCCCGCACCCCGCAATAATCCCCGTCCAACAAACAGTGTCCCTCTCAGTCACGCCCTTAAACACTGCTAGACCATCGTCAATTTCCCCACATTTCGAATACATATCTATCAAAGAAGTGGCCGTGACACCTTCAAATTCATATCCACTCTTCACACAGAAAGCATGTACTTGTTTGCCACCTTCAAGCCCTGCTAGACTAGAACAAGCTTTGAGAACACTCGAAACAATGAACTGATCAACTTCAAGATTCAAATAAACCATCTCTCTAAATAGAGAAAATGCTAAGAGGTTTGATCCTTGTTGGGTACATCCTGTTATCACTCCAGACCATGAAACTATATCCTTTATAGGAAGCCTCCGAAACAAACGCAATGCATCTTCTATTTTTCCACATTTTGCATACAAATCTATAAGAACACTTCCTACAACAGAGTCTAATTGATACCCACTAGTGACAACTAAACCGTGAACCTGAATCCCATATCTGAAATGAATTAAGTTGATACAGACCTTCAAAATGCTGCTAAAAGTGTAGGAGTCAAACCTCACCCCTAACCCATGGATTTGAGACGCCAGATCAAGAGCTTCACTATTATGTTCATTAATAACATACCCAGAAATCATCGAATTACAAAGCGCCAACTTATCATGAGCAGAACCTTGAAACTTTAAACATTCATTGAACAGCTTCATTGCTTCATCCACTTTGCCACACTTTGCATACATATCGATCAAAGACGACCCGGTAATACAACCCGATTCAAAACCAGATTTGACCATATAACAATGAATTTGTTTTCCCATTGTGAGAGATCTCAAACAACCACAGGTTTTTAGAGCACAAGGAAAGGTGAACTGATCAAGCTGGAAACCTTCCTTGTGCGTCATAGTAACAAATTCTAATGCTTCAGGGCTCTCCTTACTGGCAAAGCCCGCAATGACAGTATTCCATGTCACTATATCTGGTTTGGGCATTTGACAAAATAAATCCATTGCCTCCTCCATCTGACCTTCCTTGGAATACCCAGCAATCATTGTGTTCCATGAAGTTGAATTCCGTAAAGAAAGATCATCGAAAACTTTCTGTGCTTCGTCCAAACTCCCGCATTTAATATACATGTCAAGAACAGTGTTCATCAAAATGGTGTCAGATTGCAATTGAGCTTTGCACACACATTGGTGTATCAACTTTCCCTGTTCCATATTCTCTGCCATTGCACATGCCTTTAGAGCAGCAGAGAAGGTAAAGCTATTGGGTGCCTCAAATTCAAACTCCGACATTCGGTTAAAGATTTTCAGCGCTTCAGAGGGCTCTCCCCCACGCGTATATGCAGAAATCAGGGTAGTCCAAGAAACCACATTTCTTACAGGCATTTCATCAAACACACGGTGTGCATCACAAGGAAACATGAAATCAGAATACATTGCAATCAAATTATTGGCAATGAAAATATCATTCCAAGACCCAGATTTTATCAATTGTGAATGGAGTGATTTACCATATTTGAAGGCCTGAATTTGGCGGCAACGGCGTATAGCTTGCCCAATTCTGTTGAAATCAGAAACCCATGTAAAAAATCGAAATTGATGGTTGTAGGAATCAGTTCTGAACTTTCCAGCATGAAGATTTTGAATCTTCCACAAACCCGCCCATGCCATGGACGAGCAATTTTAGGGTGCTTTTGCCAATAAAAAAATAATAATTTGGGATTGTAACCTTTGGGCGTTGTCATGTTTCCCGCTCCATGTCACTCCATCGGTGCTTCTCCTTGTAATAATTACCTCTAGGGTAATTAGGAATGATTTGGTTATTAATTGGACTAAGATAAAAAGTTAGTCTATTGTCTCCTAAGTTAGACTAGAATTAGGTCATAGATTAAGTGATGAAATTCTATATATGGGTGAGAAAGGGATCATGAAAACTTGAGAAGAGTGTTCGCTTGGACGAAATCGAAACGTAAACCGAAATTGACGAAATGTACCAAATTTCGGCCGACATCGGCAATTTCGGCCAAATTTTTTGGGCTGGCACATGATAACGGGGATCCCCCTGATTTGAGCGGGGACGGGGATTTAAAAATTCCCCGCAACAGGAAGGGGAGGGGATGCGGATAGATTTGGCCCCGCGGCGCCCGTTCAATATCCAATCATTAATTTATTTTATTGTTACTTTCAAGTGTTTTACTATTTTTTGTGAGATCTAGGAATATGTTTTTTATAGGCTAGTGATATTAGCACTACCATATTTTGATAAGTGCACAAATACAGCTTGTCTTTTCATCGTATATTAGTATTAACATTTGACAACTGTTCAAAAATTAAAAGACAAAGATAAGTTAGCCGAAATTATCAAAACATGGGAGTCCCAACATCAATTTCAGGGATGGGGGAGGGGATTTTATCCCCGTAGGATGCGAGGCGGGGATGGGGATTAGGTATTCTCCACGGGGAGGGGATGGTGATTCCACGCCATCCTCACAGCAGAGAGGGGGCGGGGACGAGAAAAATTCTCCGCAGAGGGGAAGGGGACAAGGGAAGGAACATCCGGCCCCGACCTGCCCTGTTGCTGGCCCTACAAAATTTCGAGAATTTTTTTTTTTTTTTTTATCAAATTTCAGTCGAAATTAGTAATTTCGGCCCAAAAACCGACATTCCAGGACTTTCTACTGAATTTCGGCCGATATTTTGATTTCGGCTAGGACCAAAATTTATACCAAAACCGAAAGTTAAAACCATGGCTATGAGTATGGAGTGGGTAAGGATTGGGAAAGGGTTCAATCCCTTTTGTCATCCCTTACATTTATTGTCCATAGTGGAAGATCTGTTCTCTCCCATGGATGTAGAAGTCGTTGCCGAACCTCGTAAAAATCAGTGTGTGCATCTGGACCAGATTGGAGCAATCGTATAAGTGGTTGGATTGTGGAGAGAGCGACTATTGGTGAAGAACGGTCATGAAAATGGAGTTTTAAAATCTTGATAGAAATTTGATTGCAGATGTACATGCCTATAAGTGGAGTTGGAGTTTGATTGCAAATGGAGTATTGTTTATCTTCATTTTTGGTGTTTGGAACAAGAGCAAGTGATTGGAGGAGGTTTCAATCAATTAGAGGCAATTTGGATCGTGTTGCGAGTTTCTAGAAAATCAGTGGTAGAGAGTGTCAATTGGCATGTCGCTTGTGATTAGATACTCTAATCGGTGTGGATCGACATTTGCAGACGATTGAAGGGGTTTGATAGGCGATGGGCACTCCCAAGTTTTAGCTAAGTTTTCAGTGATCAGCAAATGGCTTATGTGATCAAAGCTCAAAATTCGACGACCAACGTGTTGGGGTTCTTGCATTAGGTCTCTTTTATAGCTGAAGGCTCATGTAAATGGTTTTCATAGTGTGGATGAGGGCAAGGTAACAAGGGTACCTACGGTGGGGGAGGAGGAGGACAAATTGTGATCTCTCTCCATGGGTGACTAGGTTAGTCAACTAGTTGGCATTTTCACAGGTTTATCAGTTGTGCTGTTTGAGTTGAGAGGACCGAATTGACTCAATGGTGTGTAGTTGGTGCTTCAAAAGGTCAATAGTGATTAGCGGCGACCGGAGGCAGCATCAACGAAAAAACTTCAAGTGGCTCGAAAATAAACTAAGATGGAAATTGTTGGGATAGTGTTTTGCTTTTCACTTCAGTCTTGGTTGAGAGGAGAAGAAAAAGGTTTATAGTTTGTGGGTTTCGAGTTAATCCGATTGTAATCATTATTTATCTTTTCCTCATAGTGAAGACTCTGATCTCACCTGTGTACATAGGCATCTTGGCCGAATCATGTAAAAACTCAATGTGTGTATCATGTGGTTTGTCTCTTTCTACTATTATTAGATCAAATTTTGTCTGTTGATTTACTCAAAACATACTTTTCTAGTAAATTATTACATTCCAAGCAAGCTTAAAGAAATTGGAGATAATATAGTAGAAAAAATAGGTAAAACCAGAGAAGCATTTAGAAAATGATCTAAAATCCAAATATTTAGTAGCCTCCATCATGACCAAGGGCACACTTAGCAAAGCTTCTTTTCATTCTCTATTTTTGGCTGGACAAAACAAGGGAAACAGAAGAATGAGAATCACTAGAAGCGCCTCCACATCGCTTCTAGAAGAAAAAAAAAGAGAAGAAGTCTTTTACCGCTCGAAAGGCCGAATTTGAATAAACGAGTTAAATTTGCTGAATGCATTCTTTTGTTTTTTATTTTTTTTCCTAGATCCCAGAAAATATGCCGAAGTGGTTACCCAACGCAGTCTAAGTTACTCACACAAAATAACCGGATTTATTTTTTAATTAATCTAAGCCCTTCACATTAAGGCCCTGTTCCTTTAAGATAATGTCAACCGATTGTGAGTCTAAAACCAATTATTGGACTCAAATTTATGTTTATTTTTTGGTCCAAAAATTGGTTTGGGAGTCACAATCAGTTGGCATAATCTCAAACGAACAGAGCCTAAGTGAAAGACTAATTCTGCTGCAATGGAGCTTAGATTACCTCAGCATTTCAGGCCCAGCTAGCAATGAGGCCAATGACCCAAAGTTATTACATATCAAGAAATCCTAATAACCCTTGAATTTGTGCCCTTTAATTGGACCGTTAGAAGAAAAAAAGTAGTCCACACTCATGAAGAAGTCTATTAAGTCAACAGATTGCGTAGTCTGTCAAGAGGTTAAAACTAGGTTCATCCATAGTGGGGCCTACTAGATGAATAGGGCATGGTTCATCCATAGTGGGGCCTACTAGATGAATGTGTTGGCATATTGAATAAGTAGGTTCTATGTTAGCCAAACTCCATGTTATGTTACAAAATATTTGTTTTAATTCCGTTTCTTTTTATAATGTTCTTTTCAGTAACATTTTACAAAAGGTTAAAACTCTAAAAAAAAATTAAAAAATTCTGTTTTAGTTATTCTTTGAAAGAGCTTTTGAAAGATAGGTTCCCTTATAGGATTTGTTCACTTCTTCCCTTCCACTCTTCCTTACTGTTTCTCATTTCCCTTTAGATCAGACTCTCCTAGTTGATTGATTTGATCTAGGATGTATTGAACTGAGATAGAGTGTTTGAGTGAAATTATGTGGTGTGTGCCCTCGTACATGAAAGTAATGGGAGTACGACAAAAGGAGTTTTTATATCTTGTGTGCATGTGAAACCCAGTATTTTTTTCAAAAGTACAATGTGCCCACTTTATAAGATGATTCAAACAACTCATTTGTCAGGCCACAACGTAAATAGGTTGTAAACCATAGATCATCTCCATTGGAAGATTTTAACCCTTCAATCCATAGAGGTTTCAACAATGTGAAGCCCCTCTACATATCGGAGGGTTAGGATTGATCCTCCTATATAGAAATGATTTATGTTGTGCCCCCGACAAATGAATGGTTTGGATCATCCTATGAAGTGGGAACCACTTACTTTTTGAAAAATATTACTCATCATATAAAATCTACGACAAGAGTACCACCGTTAATATCTGATCCAACTCTTAAAATGTGAGCCGCTGTTGGATCAATTATCAAGGGTGACACTCTGATTACGAGCATGTACAAAGTGCATCATGTATAGTAACTTCAAAAATAAGATTCTTACGTTTGAGACTCTTTTATCAAGATGAAAACTCTATAGCAATTTCATAAGCTATTAAATAATTTAAATATTTTATGTATAATTTAATTAGTTCAGATGAAGATTGAAGAGTGGATCATTTTCAACTTTTGTCCAAATCATGGATTTCCAACTCGGCAGCCATTTATTAACTTGTTTGGTGAGTCATGAAGGGTATTTTTTATAATGCACGATGAAATTCAATAGCTTTTGCGATCGCAATTGAAGCTGTCTTTAGGCTATCAGCACCATTGCTTTAAATTTTGGTTTCGGTACCGGTTTCAAACCTCACCGAAACTGAAATTTCGGCCTAAATCTGACGAAATCAAATAAACTCGTTTAATCTTATACAAAATTTCGGCCAAAATTACCAAAATAATGAATAAAAATCTAGATTTTTGGGCGAAATCTTGTTTCGGGTATATATGATTCTGGTTTCGGTCTCGACCGAAACCCGAAATTTCGGATTTCGGACGAATTTAAAACCATGATCAGCACATATATTCCATTGCATGATTTTAGATGCATGGTCCTTTACGCGTCTAAAGAAACATCTTCAGAACCAAACGCTTTATAGAATAACAACTTTGAGCACAAAATAAAACTCAATTCTTCGAAAAATTTGGAGTATAAGTTACCAAGTTTCTATCACTCACTACACAGCTCTCTTTGCAGTGATTTTCTCTGAACCAACCTGAGTGCAGAGTGTGTTTTGAGGCTACAAAAGATAAACACTCAAAACTTTACTAACATCAAAAGTGCCACAACAGAAATCTCAAACAGTTTGAATACAGCATCAAGGAGACGAATCAAATAATACGGAAGAAAACAGCTTCCATGTAGTTAATATCCGAGGAATGCTAAACTGAAGGGCGCACTTGCAAAATCCAAGTGCGCAGGCATCCTATTGTATCCACATCATCGAACAGCATTGAAATCGGCACTGAAAAATGTTAAATTGAAGGAATAATAAATATGGCAGTGTGATGCGGATCCAATGAGGCGCCCTTGCGGCTGGATTTTTGCAAGGGCACCCTTCAGTTTAGGATTCCTCTTTACCTAATTCACACGGAGGAACAGCTTCAAGGTGTGTAAGGCATTTAGCTGTCTCTTGTCATCCCTACATCTTGATTTAAGGGCATGCACACATACAATGTAGAAAAATGTTATTCTCAGGCTACAACAGAATATATATGACACCTACCATTAAAAAAAAAAGAGTATGACACCTAATACTTCAAGCTATAATGAATTACCTTGATCGGCATTTTCAAGCTGCAGTAATTAGGCCCTATTCGTTTCAGATTGTGACAACCGATGGTGAGGGCCCCAACCGATTATGGGCCAGTAATCGGTTTCGGGCCCACACCATCCTGTTGTCGCAATCTGAAACGAACAGGGCCTTAGCAATCAAATATTGGATTGACCGCTAAATATTAGGAGGCAGAAGAACCTGATTCAAAATCCAGTGACAAACATAAAAGTATGAGATGAGACCAGTGGGAGAAGGGTCAAGTGGCACATGAAATGTTTCATAATCTACAGGTAACTGAGGATCACAAGAATCTCAAAGATAGGACTCCATGTTTTTAAGATACCACTGTCTTGAAGCCTGCTTAAGTGGTATCTTAAATTTCACGACGTGGTGTCTAGTTTTGGGTTTAAAGAAAATACTGTGGGCTAATGTATATCTTAAGGTCAGTGGGAGCAATTTTATCATCCTTGTGTTGTATGTGGATGATATACTACTTGCTAGTAGTAATTTGGGCATGCTGAGCGAGACAAAAAAGTTCCTCTCACGGAACTTTGACATGAAAGATGTAGGTGAAGCGTCCTATGTCATAGGAATTGAGATTCACCATGATAGGATTCAAGGATTGTTGGGTTTATCTCAGAAGGCCTATATAGAGAAAGTCCTTAAAAGATTCAGTACGGAAAAGTGCTCCCCTAGTTAGTTAAGAGCGACACATTCAGTCAGTTACAATGTTCCAGAAACGCACTAAAACAGAAAAAGATGAACGAGATTCCTTCTGCTTCAACAGTAGGAAGTCTCATGTATGCTCAAGTTTGCACTCGTCCAGATTTAGCTTTGGCATGCTTGGGAGGTACCAAAGTCACCCTGATTTGGATCACAGAAAAGCAGCCAAGAAGGTCATGAGTTACCTACAAGGGACTTCAAGTCATATGCTCACTTTTAGGAGGTCGGATAGCCTTGAAGTCATTGGCTATTTTGATTCCGACTTCGCAGGTTTTCGTGAAACCCATAGGTCCTCTTCTTGCTATATTTTTTTGCTTGCAGGAGGACCGATTTCCTGGAGGAGTGTTTAGTAGAGGACTACAGCCTCATCCACTATGGAGGCGGAGTTTATTTCATGTTCTGATTCAGCTTATCTCTATTTGATCAGAATATTTTGTTCCAATTATCAATGTTTTAATCTAGTGTTTGTACTTCCATCTCAGGATTCTAAAGGCAAGCAGTCATAGCTCCCAAGAAAACCATCATCTCAAAACCAACCTGGTCGCGTCAGTCTTCTAATTCCAGGCTGAGCAGACAATCTTTGTCACCCATTTCATTTACTTCTCCAATATTACATTTGTCAAACTTTCAGGAAACACTTTCTCCTATTCAACCTACCCCTAACACAATGGCTGATCCAGTGGACCCCATGATAGCTATACAAGAGATGTTGAGAAATATGTGTCGAGATATAGCAGGGCTGAAAGATGAAGTGATTCATCTGAAAAATCAGAATACTGAAAAAGTCTCTACTTCTAGAGATCCTGACATTCAACCTCCTCCGGCCATATCTCCTAACCTCACCAGACCAGTCATCCCTCCCGTAGAGATCGATTTGGAGGAGGAGCAATATGCCGAGGAATATTATGTCCCTTAGGTGAATAAGGAAAAAGAGTTGTTCGATATGTATGAAAAGATGGCTCGTGACATTGAGAGCATGAGAGTTCAGGGTTCCAAGGGGTTTGATATTTTCGAATTCTTGATATTCCCCGGTGCTATATTCCCGCCTAAGTTCAAGGCGCCTGACTACGATAAATATGATGGAACTGGGTGTCCAAGAAACCACGTCAGGTGGTTCATCACTCTCTCTCTCAGCAGCATGGCTTAAATCGAGAGCAGATGGCCCAATTGTTTCCCTTGTCTCTTACAGGGGTGGCAAAAAGGTGGTTTTTGAGGTTGAAACCTGAAGAGATCAGGACGCTGGAAGAGATCTCTAGCTAGTTTGTTGAACAATTTTCTATGGAAGAAGGGATAGAGGTTACTAAAAGAGATCTGAAGCAGTTGAAGCAGAATCCTCAGGAGACTTTCACATCATTCATCAGGCGCTGGAGGCGCAAGTCTGCCCAACTGAGCCAGAGAATGTCAGATAAAGTTAGTCCTCAAGAGCTTGTCTCCACAGTACTTTCACTTCTTGGCACTGCAGCACTACCAGAATTTTGATCATTTGATCAAGACTGGCACCCAGACCGAGAATGCTATTGCCAAGGGCCTTAGAGCCAGGACTTTGTCTGATGTCCGAGAAGGGAAGAGGCCTATGATCCAACCAAAGGAAGTCCATGCGGTCAATTATACCAGACCTGTAGCCAAACCTGTTGCAGAAGTTGTCAGACCAGTGGTAAAGAAGCAGTTCAGACAGTTTGACCCATTACCGTACCCATTGCCCATGATACTTAAGAAATTGATTAGAGATAAGAAGATCAGACTTCTAGATATCAGACCTGCACCTAATCCCCTACCTGCAAGCTGGAGAAGGGATCAATACTGTGAATATCACAGAGGCCCTGGGCATTTGACTGAGAAATGTTTGGCTTTGAAGCACCCGATTCAGAACATGATCGATAAGGATGAACTTGCAGTTGAAAGGCCGAGTGTTACTCAGAATCCTCTTCCCGACCATCGTGTCGTTGCTCCTCCGGCTATTAATGCCATCTTTGTAGATGAGCCCATCCTTGATCCTCTGCTCTCATTTGCGCTATCACGTCAGATAAATATGTTTTGAAGTTTGACGATGAGGAGCTCAATGAATTCAGAGAAAAAGAGCCTTATGCGCTGTCGTTTGACAACACTGAACTCGCTGAGTCATCTTCATCCCAGTCTCATGCGCTTCAGAGTGTGGGTTTGGAAAAAACAAAGAAAGCTACCTATGTTCTAAGGATGGAGGATTTTGAAGAGGAAAATGTCAGTAATGCACCATATGTTTTCAGAATGGACGAAGATGAACTGCTGATGCTAGACAATCAGTGTGACGAGATGCGTCACATGACCAGAGGTGGGCGTGTATTCAAACCTCCGGAGTTGAGTGTAGAAAATTCGGCCGAGGTTGCGCGAAACACAGAAAATCAGAGGCAGAATAAGATGAGCACAGACGAAGAAGATGAGAGCTTGTTAAAGCAGTTGAAAAAGACTCTGGCTAATATCTCAGTATGGGGTTTACTCATGGCCTCATCAAAGCATAGAAAGCTAGTCCGTCGAGAGCTTAATGCAGCACAAGTCTCTGTTAACACCACACCCGATGAGCTTGTTAGCCTCATGGCCATGGCTAGAGCAGCAAAGACCTTGTCATTTACTGATGACGATTTACCTCCTGAGGGCCGAGACCATACCAAACCTCTTAAAATCACAGTCATTTGTAATAAGAAGAAGGTGCTAGAGGTGTTGGATGACAATGGCTCTGCTTTGAATGTTTGCCCGTTAAGCACCGCAACAACCCTTGGGTTCGGTCCTGAGAGCTTTATTCCAGCCGAACAGGGTATTCTGGCATATGATGGCACTCGCAGAGATGTAATCGGAACTCTGGTCACTAAGAAACAGATCAGAGGAGAGGGCTTTGAGATAGAATTCCAAGTCTTAGATATTAAGGCTTCATTCTTATTGTTACTTGGCCTCCCGTGGATGCACAAGGTCGGGGTTGTTCTGTCTACTCTTCACCAAAAGCTGAAGTTTATTCGCAGGAACAGAGTGATAACTGTAAAGGGGGATCCAGACCTTGAGATAGGGCAGATTACTCCAGACTTGACTGCGGGAGAGGCCGAAGATATAAGTTTGATTGGGTTTTCATTAGAAGTGACTGCGATCACTTTCGAAGAGGCTATGAATGAGGAAATTTGTTTCCTAACCAGCACGAATTCATCAGGATGATTCGCCGACAAGGGTACATACCAGGTGCTGGATTAGGCAAATATCATCAGGGTTTGACTGAGTTTCTAGTGTTCAAAGCATTCAATGGTTTGTTCGGGCTAGGATACAAACCTATAGAGAAAGAAATCAGAGAGATGAAGCAGTTAATGCTGAAATGAGTAGAAAACCGTCGCCATGGGTTGGGATTGCCAATGGCACCTATTGATTTGAAAATGAACGGCCGATTCCGAATAGAAGGCGCAGCCTTTCCTTTCTGTGGCTTTACTGAATTTTGGTTGGATGAGAGTATAGGGCAGATGCTTTCGGGGTTCGAGATTTTCTTTGATCTTGAGTTAGAAGATGAGCCGATGGGTGCGCAGATTACAGAGATAGAGTCTGAGATTGACTGGACTGACCGCATGGAGCCAAGCCATCTGAATTCACTTTTCCAAGAAGGGTCACAGACTGTGGCCATGATTGGCAAGAGCTCGCTGGTACTAGACCCAACTCGCCTTATCACCCCGGCTGAGGAACCTCTGACTAACTGGACTTCTCAAGTCCTACCCCAGGTTATTTTCCAGTACAATCGTATCCCTTCAAAAGAGTCAGTTGTCCGTAAGTATGTGTCAGTCTCCAAGTTTGATTCAGAGTCTATTTCTTCTAATGAGTCTTTTGATGCAGGTACCATAGAGGACTATTCTCCTGAGGTCGGTGGCGGTTCTTCTTTTTCCAGCGATATTGAGCTGGAGACTGTTCATAATAAAGCATCTGATGTTGTTTTCTCACATAGTTCTGAGTCAGTTGACACTGGTGTCAACATATCCATCGAGTCTGTAAAAATGAGTCCAAAGTTCATTGTAAACCCCGAAGAGGGTAATTCATCTTCTGATGTATTTGATTCAAATTTCAATGAAATAAAGGATTCTTCATCTGTGTACATTTCTGTCTCTGTTTCTATTCCATCTACTGAATCTGCTTTAAAATCTGATAATCTTAAGGATAACAATCAAGACTCCCCCTCTGACGAGGATGCTGACGAAACTCCCCCTGAAATCAGACATATGATTCAACAGGAGAGTCGCCGGGCAAAACCACTTGAAGAGGAAATTGAGACCGTGAATATCGGTGATGAAACCTCGGCTCGGGAGATTCGGATTGGCAAAACTTTATCTCCTTAGGAGCGCGATGAATTGATCACCCTGCTTAAAGAGTTCAAGGAAGTTCTTACTTGGTCATATGATGACATGCCAGGATTAAGCGAGGAAATTGTTCAGCATCGCTTACCCTTAATCCTTGGTGCTAAACCAAAGAAGCAAAAACTCTGAAAACTCAAAACTGAATGGGAGTTAAAAATTTATGAAGAAGTAAAGAAGCTGTTCGAAGTAAAATTTATCCAAGTAGTGGAATATCCTGAATGGCTTGCAAATATTGTACCGGTGCCCAAAAAGGATGGGAAAGTTCGAATGTGTGTCGATTTTTGAGACCTGAACAAGGCAAGTCCTAAGGATGACTTTCCTCTTCCAAGCATTGATCTCCTGGTGGATAACACTGCCGGGCATGCTCTTTTATCCTTTATGGATGGGTTCTCAGGTTACAATCAGATTAAGATGGCACCTGAAGACATGATGAAGACAACGTTCATTACTCAGTGGGGTACGTACTGCTACAGGGTGATGCCGTTTGGTTTGAAAAATTCTGGTGCTACATATCATAGAGCCGCTATGACTCTTCTTCACGATATGATTCACAAAGAGGTCGAGGTTTACGTAGATGACATGATCGTAAAGGAGAAGACTCGGCCTGAACACACTATTGCCCTAAGAAAGTTCTTTGAGCGGATCAGGAAGTATCAGCTTCGTCTGAACCCGAGTAAATGTGTATTTGGCGTTACGTCCGGAAAACTCTTAGGGTTTATGGTCAGCGAAAGAGGAATAGCGGTGGACCCGCAAAAGATCAAGGCAATCCAAGAAATGCAGCCGCCTAAAACAGAAAAGCAGATCCGAGGTTTCCTTGGAAAAGTTCAGTATCTGAGACGGTTCATAGCACATCTGACGATGACGTGTGAACCCATTTTCAAGCTTCTGAAGAAGAATTCCTCGAAAAAGTGGAATGCAGAATGTCAGGAGGCCTTTGAAAAAGTTAAGCGGTGCCTATCCTTACCCCCTGTTCTATCACCTGTCATTCCAGGCCAGCCGTTGTTGTTGTACTTATCTATCACAGATACAGCGATGGGTTGCATGCTTGCTCAGCAGGATCCAGAAACTAAAAAGGAGAGGCCCATTTACTACATCAGCAAGAAGATGCTGGAGTGTGAATTAAAACACTGTTTTGGAGAAGAAGGACTGCAAGGTGGTTGTTGTTATTGTCTGAGTTTGATATTACCTATGTCACTCAAAAAACGGTAAAGGGACGGGTTACTACTGAGCAGTTGGCTGATGCTCCTATAGAAGAAAATGCATTCTTGAAGACAGATTTTCCTGACGGAGAGATAATAGATATTGAAGAAGAAACCCTGAGTACTAGGTGGCATATGTACTTTGATGGAGCTGTCAATAATCAAGGAAAGGGAGTAGGAGCTATGCTTGTATCCCCTCGAAAGGAGTATATTTCTATCTTTATCAAGTTGCAGTTTGAGTGCACTAATAACATGGCAGAGTATGAAGCTTGTATTGCCGGACTCGAAGCTGCCTTGGCTTTGCAGATTCAAGACATCGATGTGTTTGGGGATTTCATTCTGATCATTTGCTAGATTAGTGGATAATGGAAAACTCGAGAAGATAAATTGATCCCTTATAATGCGTATTTGGAATCTCTGGTCCAGAAATTCATGAGTGTCACATTTACTCACTTATCAAGGACCAGAAATCATTGTGCTGATGCTTTGGCTACTCTAGCCTCGATGTTAGATATTTCTACTACAATGGAAGTTCAACCGTTGGCCATCAGACTGCAATGGGCTCCTACGCACGTGAATGCTATAGGGATTTCATCTATGTGTCCAGATGGGAAGCCTTGGTACACAGATATCAGAAACCTCATTTCAGGCAGGGGACATCCTCCAGAAGCTTCGAGAAAAGAAAGGAAAACTCTTCAGAAGTTAGCTGCTAACTTCATCATTTGCGGTGAAGAGCTGTACAGAAGGTCATTTGATGGCATACAACTCCTTTGTGTTGATGAAGATAAAGCTACATAACTCATTGAGCAGACTCACGAAAGAGTTTGTGGACCTCATATGAATGGGAGAATGTTATCCAGAAAGATTTTGAGACTTCGGTTCTATTGGCCTACTATGGAAGCCGATTGCTTTGCTTTCGTAAAGAAGTGCCACAAGTGCCAAGTTTATGCTAATCTTGTTCATGTTCCTCCTTCAGAATTGCACTCCTTGACTTCGCCACGGCTGTTTTCAGTATGGGAAATAGATATCATTGGGAAAGTATTTCTGAAGTCATCCAGCGGGCATGAGTATATTTTGGTTGCCATCGACTACTTTACGAAGTGGATAGAGGCTGCATCTTATGCTTCCATCACTTCGAACACAGTTGCGAAGTTCATCCGTACCAATATAATTTTTAGATACGGAGTACCTCATGAGTTGATTTCATATAATGGATCACATTTCAATAAAGAGGTGTTACACCTGTGTGAAGAATTTAAAATCAAGCACCACAAGTCGTCTCCTTATAGGCCGCACACGAATGGAGCCGTTGAAGCAGCAAATAAGAACATCAAGGTAATCATCAGCAAGATGACAGAAACTTATAAAGATTGGTCGAACAAGCTTCCTTATGCTTTGTAGGCTTACAGGATGTCGATCAGATCCTCAACAGGTGTGACTCCGTATTCTTTGGTGTACGGAATGGAAGCAGTTTTATCAGTTGAATTGAGAATCTCGTCTTTGAGGGTGATGATGGAGGCTAACTTGTCAGAGTCAGAATGGGCGAAGGCCAAACATGATGAGCTGCAGATGATAGATGAGAAGAGGCTGAGAGCCTTGTATCATATCCAGGGATATCAGAGGCGGATTGAGAGAGCTTTCAACAAGAAAGTTCGTGTCCGAGATTTGAAGCCCGGAGATCTTGTTTTGAAGTCCTATAGGGCACCGGTATTTGACCCAAGAGGAAAGTTCAGGCCAAACTGGTCTGGTCCTTACATCGTTGATGAAGTCCTGTCTGGAAAAGCCGTAAGACTCATCGATGAAAATGGTGAAAAATTAAATGAACCTACAAACCTAGATCAGTTAAAGAAATATTATGCTTAAGTGCACCAGAAGGCCATCCTTGGACGATTTGAGATTTCAAGCCAACAACCTAAATGTTCTAAAACCATTTGCAAACCCTTTGGGCCTACAAAAAAATTTGTTTTCTTTCATACCCGCAAACTAGGGGCATTTTATTTTTATTTTTTATTCTTTATTTTGAACTACGCTATGACCTGATCCCTATTTAAGGGTACGTAAACAGCCTGTCACTACAGGTTCGGTCGCTATCTTTTACAATCTTTCGCAACCTTTCAAAACTTTTTTAGAAAAAACAAAAATAACAAACAATCTCTGAAACACAAATGGGCGAACTACGCAGGACCTGATTCCCAATTTCTTTGGAGATACGTAGGCAATCTGGAGGGTCCAGATTCGGTCCAAATACATGCAAACACACCAAAGTTTAACATGTTTGAACATAAGCCTACCTGAAAAAAAAATGGAAAGAAAGAAAAAATGATGGAGTCTTAGACCCGCTAGACTGAAAACCCGAAAGGGAGGTCTAGGCAAAAGTTAGGGTCATTCACCCGCTAAGTTGAAAACCCGAAAGGGCAACTTAGGCAAAAATCAGGATGCTGAGCCTGCTGGATAGAAAATCTGCAAGGGCAGACTGTCCAGGCAAAAATTAAGGCATGCGGTCCACCGAATTGAAAACGTGAAAAGGCGATTTGGTCATGGCAGTGACTTCATGAAGAGAGGACTTAGCTTCAAAGAACCAGCTAGACTTTCAGTTTCTTTGGCACCTTCTCTAAGTCTGAGTAAGTGCTAGCAAGACTTTTTTGGATACTCTTTGATTTAGGGGGGTCGAAACTGTGCAATCTAAAGGGGTAATAACCATGACAGAAATCCTGAAAAGATGAATGAATTGCCTTTAAGCGCGGTATTCAAATGACTCTATGAGTGGTGGATTTTTAACCATTTAAAAATATTTATCAGACTAAGAAGCAGATTTTAGTCTGTCTTAGTATTTGAGTCAGGTGTCTGTCAATGTCCTCGTTTGTTGTTCGTCCAAGTCTTTTCTTTGTCGAGTCGAGGTCAGTTTTCAGAGTCCTGTTTAGTTAGTATTCCTCCCAAAGTCGGGGTGACAAGTAAAAAAAAAAACTCAGAGAAGCAGAGAATTTGTGGCTCCGATGAACAAATGCAAAGCAGAGTAGAGTTCATAGGTTGATAGGCTTTTAGCCCAGTTCCAGCATTAGCAGATGGTAGAAATGAAGCAAGATTTTGAGCAGAACTATGTTCTTGTATTTTTGAAAAGCATTATAAGCCTAACTGTTCATCAAAAAACTTTGTAACCCCAAGTGTGCATTAATGAAAGCCTTGGGCCTGTTTTTTCTTGTGTTGCTCTCCAATGAATTTTGTTATGGAAGTAATCATACTAGGGGCATCTTTTATGACTTGCGTCATAAAAGATGTCAAATGCACAATGATATTTGAGACGGATATTCTTTTCAAATATGGATTAGAGAAGTTTGAACACACTCTTTTAAGTTCAAACTCCCCTGTCGAGTTGTTTTCTTTTGGAGTTAAGTTTTCAAAAATGTTAATCCTGGCGAAGTCTAAAACTCACTTCTGCCATCTTCAAAATTCCGTAGAAGTGCTTCACATCTTTTGAAAAATGGTTAAAAGCTGAAAAATTATGTTTAAATTACTTGAGTCCGGTCTTTGGTAAAGATCATGCATTCTCATTATTCACTTTGAGAAATGATTCTTCCATCGGTGTAATTGATATAAATCAATCATTTTGATTTGTTTTTATTAAAGGAAGAACTTGCTAGATTCCATGATTCATGGCCGGGCCCTTTCTTCTGTCATATAAATAAAAGAGCTTTTTGTTTGATTAAGTGTACTTGTTTGATTCTTACTCTTTGAGTATTTTGTTAGTGGTGCTTTGGTAAAGCTTCAGTTTATAAAAAAAAGGTAACTCCTTGAATGTTGCAGACTCTTTGAGTGATTAGTTTGGACTCTTTGAGTGTTACAGACTCTTTGAGTGATTGTTTTGGATTCTCTGAGTATTACAGACTCTTTGAGTGATTGTTTTAGACTCTCAGAGTGTTACAGACTCTTTGAGTGATTGTTTTAGACTCTCAGAGTGTTACAGACTCTTTGAGTGATTGTTTTAGACTCTCAGTGTGTTACAGACTCTTTGAGTGATTATTTTGGACTCTCTGAGGGTTACAGACTCTTTGAGTGATCGTTTTGGACTCTCAGAGTGTTACAGACTCTTTGAGTGATTGTTTTAGACTCTCAGAGTGTTACAGACTCTTTGAGTGATTATTTTAGACTCTCAGAGTGTTACATACGCTTTGAGTGATTGTTTTAGACTCTCAGAGTGTTACAGACTCTTTGAGTGATTGTTTTAGACTCTCAGAGTGTTACAGACTCTTTGAGTGATTGTTTTGGACTCTCTGAATGTTGCAGACTCTTTGGGTGATTTGTTTTGGACTCTCTGAGTATCACAGACTCTTTGAGTGTTTGCTTTGGATTCTCGGAGTGTCGCAGACTCTTTGAGTGATTGACTCGCATTTGTTGAGTGATTGATTTATATTTGCGTGAATAATGGTTTGCACGCTCCGAGTAATTTCATTATGTTTCATTTTCATAAAACTTTGTTTTAAAAACAAAAGAGTATGTTTGTGTTTTGTGTTTTCTTGCTTTAATAGAGTCCTTGCGTATTGGTTTAGATAGTTGAGTCATGAGTATTAGAGAGAGACTATCTCATTTAGATGTTATGATTGCCGAGTTAGGGGTCAGTGAGAGGTTATCTCCGTTTTGCTTTCGGGTCAGCCAAAATATGTTGCCAGTTCAGCTTTGGCATTTGCGTGTTGCACACGCTTTGCCAAAGAGGGACATCCATAGACACCCCATTTGACCGAACCCTAATAGCATCGTTAGGATAGAAACCCTATCAGGCTAGTGTTTTAGCGTCCCCAAGTTGTTCCTAGAACAGGTTAGGGTCTCATTTAGGTCCCCGTAAAATTTCATCAGAATCCGTCGTGATTTGCCTGGTAAACGGATGAATTTTGTAGTGTAGTGTAGTCTAGGAATAAGGGTAGCGACTTAGCCAGAAAAGGGGGTGTGCTGGAACCTGGAAAGCTAGTTCAAATTTACTGCGGTGGGGCTGTCGAGCAAGATTTGTGAGTGTGTTGATTAATGTGTAACATAATTAGGGGGTGCATTATCCGAGACAGGGGCAGTTCGGTAATTAGGGAAGATTCTTTTCTTCCCTTTCAAGTCTCAATTAGGCCTAATTATGAGCTAATGATGTTTAAGGCTAGGATTAGTTGGAGGAGAATATTAGGAAGCTTCAGGTGGTTAGGATTTCTTTGATCTTAACCCTTGAATAAAAAGGTGATTTGAAGGGTTAAGATCAGTGGAGGAGAAGATATTTTTTCAAATTTTCTTCCCCCTATTTTCTACTTGGTCCCCCTGCTAGTATAAAAGGTAGTTATAAATACACTAGGGTTGGTTGTCCAAGGAGGAAAAGGGGGTACGAATATACCTTCCCTCTTATATAAAAAAACCATCAAACTGAGAGGAAGAGGGGTTCTTATTTTTGCAAAAAAAAAGTAGAGAGGGAGAGAAAAACACAGAGAGAGTGAGAAGAGAAAATTGCAGAGAAAGAGAAGAAGAAGGAGTTGCCATCTCCGGCAATTTCTCCGGCCGATCTTCACCACCATCGGCCACCTTCGCCACCGACCCCTATCCCCATCTCCGATTACCTCCATCTCCTCTGCAACTCCGGTCAACCCTCCCGCCGGCCATAACCCACCACAACCTCCTACCTTCTTCCACCTCCATCTGCACCTTCGAACCCTCCTCCATTAAACCACTCTCACACCCTCTCTCCTTCTCCACCACTCCATCTACCCAAAAACCTTGAAACCCACTTCGACCATCTCCGGCCGAACCCTCTTCCATTAAATCCGGCCAAGCTCCCCAAACCCTCTTCAACCACCATCCCTACCATCTCCACCACCGTCACTATCTCCTTCTCCCAATCCACTCCACCATTTATCTCCACCAAACCCTCTTCCATTTCTCTGCAAACCCATCTCAAAACCCATTCTTTTTTTTAACAACTAAACCCATTCACTCCGGCCACCACCTCCATTAAATCCGACCATCCTAAGCAAATACCCTTTTTCCAAACCCATTTCACTTCTCCATATACCCCATTTCTCATACAATCAAATTCAATCTCGTTTATGTCCATTTCAGCCCTACACGCCACCATCTATTTCACCTCCATTTTCAGACCTCCATCATGCCCACATTCTTCATCCATTTTCTGACCCCATAAATCACCTCCATCCTTTTTTTTCTCCATCACTGGCGGTGGTCCAGCACCATATCCCCCATTCCGAAACAGCACCGAGCCTCCCATTCAGCCCATCTATAAACCCCTTTTCTCATTTTGGGGATTTGGAGCTTTAAGAAGATCAGAGAAGGAGGAAAATTCGAAGTCCGGTTAATTTCGAGAATTGGAGCTAGGGATCCTACCGTTAGTTTTACCCAATTTTAAAGTGAAGAGGATAGGCAAAACAATTAGTCATTTTGAGAGGTAATTTGAAGACCATAGCGCTGTCCAAATAAGGTATTCTTCCTTATGCTCATTTGCTTTCTATTGGTATAATTTTTACGATTTATTACTTGTTGATTGAGAATGTTCTTATGTTTTTGTGATGATCTCTGTGTGTGTGAGCTCTTCATATGAGTTATCAGCATCTGATGTTGATACTTGCATGAAATGCAATTTGTTTTGATAGCTATGCCTCATGGTTGAAATAAATAAGGGGTGAAATTATGTCCTTGGTCCTAATTCTGTGTTGATTATGAACCTTGAGGTGGAAAGTTCTAATAAACATTGATAGAATTAAGCTTACAATTTCACCTCTACTCTCAGTCATCTCTTGGCCGATTTGGTTTCCTATGAATACATACAGTAGAATCTTAGTGATAGAATCTTGATGATTCCAAGACTAATCTGGTAGTTTAGTATTTTGGGTTACAAAAGAGCTTCTTGTTTTGTCTTGAGTTGATTCTAAGAGTTCTAGAGTGCATGGTCCTTGTTGAGTTCCAATGCGATTGGCAATTTTCATGCTTGCCGATTCAAGAATATGCTCGTTGTTTACCCTTAAATAGTGTAGAGGTGAATTTTAACCCCTGATTTTAATCATGTTTTGGCGTTTCGTAAGCTTTTGGATGGGGTCAATTCAAAAGAGACTCAGTACTAGTCTTTAGTCTCTTCATTTTTAGAGCATCTTAGTTTGTTCAGCTTGTCAGGGAGGTCATAATAGGGTAGCCATAGTGTATATATTTTCTGGGCAGCAGTAATGTGTTCTAATGCATGCTTTTTATGCCCCAAGTAGGGCCGCAACTTAGTGTTCTCTTTATGCCAAAACAGGGCAGTAACGTGGTGTGTGAGTTTTTTTGTATGTATATGTGAGGTGTGTGCATAGTTATTCATTGTAGCTTAGCCCACATTTCAGCCCCTGTTTTACACTAAAATCTGCCCAGTTTTGGTACCAGTTTTACTCATTTACTGCACGAGTTTAGTCCTCAAATCTGCCCAGTTTTTGTACAAGTCTTGCTCATTTTCTGTAAAGATTTAATCCACAAATCTGTCCCATAGTTTAGCCCCGGTTTTATGCACATTCTTAAGCACAATTCAGCCCATGTTTAAGCACATTTCAGCCCCTGTTTGGCCCTCTTTGATCTAATTTTTACTTTGGTCCTATGAGCCTCAATGAGTGCATTTAAACTATGCACAGTTATTTGAGTGATCCATTGAAGAAAAGTTTGATTCTTGAGTATATTTCCACTTTCATTTCGCAATTCCTTAGTGTTTTCTTTGTGCTCAAGCAGGGCATTAACATAGTGTGGGTATGTATATGTGATTATGAGTGTGTAAAGCTGGGCCTGTCTCCTGAATATTATAAGCTTTGCTTGTCAATATCTGCCCTGTTATATAGTTTAAGTGTACAAAGTCTCGCTGATATTGCATACTTTGATTATCAATCTTTATACTATCTCGTCTTAATGCCAAAAGAATTGAACTTCTTGTAATTGTCTATAATAAATCAAGTGCCTAGCAGTAAGGCTATCAGGGTTATTACATTTATTTGGAAATGTGTTATTAAAGAAAAAGATAACTTCAGGATAGTTGATGAGAGAGTTAATAGTATCATGCTCTTAGACAATGGCATTAACTCTCGTTATTTGTATATGAGCAGTGTTCATCTTTCATAATTTGTGATTCAATGTCTGTATGTGTCTCTTTGCTTTAAGGTATGGTGGAAAGATTATGCAAGTCATAACATGTTCTTATTTTGTGGTCATCATATAGCTTTGATATAATTTTCTTAGTGGTATTTCCTTCCTTTCGCTGAAAATATCATTAGTGGAAATCAGTAGAGTCTTTCAGGTTGCTTCAGATAGATAATTAGGGGAGATGCTTTCTTATATGAGTAATGGCCTTAGGAAAATCTAGAATGTATTGGATCCTTTCATTTTCTTATACCTTAACCTTTTCACTAGCAGTATTAGAATTATCTTGAAAATCATTCAGCTTTTTACAAGGGCTTGCAGTGCGAGGGCGATGAAGGCGTTAGCCCAAGCCCATCTTTTAGGGGACTTACCTAGTCCAAGTAGCATTTCTCCCTCTTATTTAGTAGACTTACCAAGTCTTTTAGAAGCCTTTAGACATTAGACCCTTAGATATTTGTCCTCTCATTACATGGGCAATGAAAGAGTCATCCGGAGCCCTCATTTAGGAGACCATTGTGGTCTCATTAGGGAGTTATATTAGGAGACATGCTTTGTCTCATCAAGGCGATCCTCCCTTGGAGACAAGCCTTATCGTTTAGAGCCTATCCCTTAGGGAGTTACCTTAGTTTGGTATGAAGTTTTTTCGTAGGAGGCATGCCTTGCCTCATTTATAGAGTCTCTGTTTGGAGACAAACCTTGTCTCATTTAGAGAGTTTTCCCTTTAGGAGGCCTACCCAGCTTCATGTTAGAATAACCCCTTCTTCTGTAGCGAGTCTTTGACTTATTACCTTAGCTTTTTGGTAGCGTTATTAGAGAGTCATTGACTCATTTGCCTCCTCTCCTTTAGTATTTTAGTTAGGAGTTTCTCCTTTAGAGTTGTTATCATTCATCTTGATAAGAGACTAACTTAGTCTTATTAGAGCTTTGCTTATTTGAGATCTTAGACCATTTTCATTGTTCTTGAGACACTTGTTTGCTTGTTCGTGGATTGTTACATCTTGTTTTGAGATACTAGTTTGTTAGTTTGGGGTTTCCCCTTTACCCTAAGGTGTTACTTTGTGTGTTCCCTTTGGCCTTTGACCAAAAGGGTGAAAACATTTGAAATTTTAAAATCCATAAACCTTTGAAATCTTAAAGTCATAAGAGCATTGAAATCATTTAAAATCACAAAAACATTAGAATATTTGAAAACTCAAAAAACAGCAGAAATTTGAAACCCAAAAAAAATTGAATATTTTAAAATTCAAAAACATTGAAATATCTTAAAATTCAAAAACAGTTGAAAAATATCAAAAACCTTGTCATTTTGAAATGTTTAAAGCTTTAGGAGCGTAGTAGGAGAGTTCGTTTCGAACTACGTTGGCTTCATCCTCTTCCACGAGGTACGTAGTGCAGCTTGGGATCTTTGTCCCAAGTCCAGCCAAACTTTTGTAAATAACATTTTAAATCTTTTTTGAATAAGCAACTTTAAAACCTTGTTTTCAAAAAGCTCTTCCTCTAAAGTTAGGAGTTTGTCCTAAATAGAAAGTTTTAGAGTCGGAAGTTTGTCTTTGATGTGTTGTGTGGTTTGCTTGTGTTTGTGTTAGAGTTAGGAGTTTGCTACGCCTCCGTCCGGTCAGTTGGTGATTCACTTCGCCGACTGATGACTAGGTCTAGGATGCGTTAGTGATTCCATTATTTTCCTTATGACACACAGCCTAGTTATACATAGGTTGTAGGAATCACCTGCATTAGCTTAAGGCTAACCTGCATTTAGTTAGGACATATAGGGTGTCTTAAAATTCATAATCCATCAGAATTTAAATAATCGCACAAGGAGCTTTAATAACTAGTATGGTCTTTTAGATCGAGTCTAGGATAGAGGTCTAGATGTCTTAGGCATCATAGCTTAGAATAGGTGCGAAGAACTACGTTGCCTTGATTCTCGTGGAGACGAGGATATGTAGGCTTCTTTGGATGAACATCAGATCATCTAAAGACTCGGGTTTAATCATTAGAGTCTTAGGGTTTGTTGTATTGTCATGTTGTATGTTTTGATGTGTTTTCTTATTTTTGGTGTAAATACCTTATACCTTTAGCTGTAGCATGCATGTGTCTGTCCACCAGAACTTAGACACCCATTAGGCATGTCACTCATAACCTAGCAATGCTTAGGTAACACTTCTTTCATTTATTTTGTGTGTGCTTATTATTTCATCCCCGGGTCATGCATGATTAGATAGACGTCTTCTCGGGGATATTTTGTTCTTATTTTATATGATTTTTGCCCAAAACTGTTCAAGGTTAATAAATAAATGGCATAAGAGACCAAGTGCTTGCACTCGGACGAATTGGGGGTGCTCTTCGGACCTTCCCCATTCGTGATCAGGCACGAGCCCATATATATTTCTGGTTATCCATTGCACAGAGGATTTATTTTGGGGTTCCATGCCCTATCTATGGATGGCGACTCTGAGTTATTTTAGGTGCGTCTTGGTTTCGAGCCTTGGCTCCGGATCAAGAGGTATCTCTTTCTTTCTATATCGTCACTCGTGCTATGCTATGAAGGTGGCACCGTTTTGTGAGTTCCTTGGTAGAGCTCTCTTTCACGTGGATGATCCAAGAGGCCGCTGGGGGCTCGCCACCACCTCTCTCTCGGATTGGGGTCCACACTTTCGTGTCAAAGTTCCGTGAGAGGAACTTTTTTGTCTCGCTTAGCATGCCCAAATTTCTACTAACAAGTAGTATATCATCCACATAAAACACAAGGATGATAAAATTGCTCCCACTGACCTTAAGATATACATTGGTCCACAGTATTTTCTTTAAACCCAAAACTAGACACAACGTCGTGAAACTTAAGATACCACTGTCTTAAAGCTTGCTTAAGTCCGTAGATTGACTTCTTTAGTCTACAGACTAGGTGTTCCTTGCTTTCAACCTTAAAACCTTCAGGTTGAATCATGTAAACATTCTCATGCAAGTCATCGTTCAAAAAAGCAATCTTCACATCCATCTGGTGTAACTCTATATCAAAATGAGTAACCAGAGCCATGACTATCCTTAAGGAATCCTTCTTTGAAACAAGAGAGAAGGTCCCCTTATAGTCTATACTTTCCTTCTGAGTGAAGCCTTTGGCGACTAGCCTGGCCTTGAACCTCTTAATACCACCTTTGGAGTCCCCGTTTGGTCTTAAAGACCCATTTACAGCCTACAGGCTTGACTTCTTTAGGTAACTCATTGAGTTCCCAAACATGATTTTCCTCCATTGAGTGCAACTCATCTTGCATGGCTTCTAGCCATGGAGTTGAACGATCATTGTCCATGGCCTGACTAAAAGAAAGTGGATCATCATCCATCTCACCGTCAAAGTCACACTCATTATGTTAAACTATATAGTCATCTGAAATGGTCGACCTCATCTCTCTTTGGGATCTACGCATAGGGTGCTCGGTGGTGGCAACCACAGGAGCATCAGGAACGTGGCATGGACTCTCCATTGTGCCTTCAGCTGCACCAACATCCTCTTGCAGAGGCATTGGCACGACCCTTTCTCGGATTACCGGGACCGGAATGGTCACTCGGTTCTCCTCAAAAGTGAACGTTTTAGACATATAACTCCCACTAAGGTTACCATCCTCAAGAAATACAGCGTATCTAGTTTCTATTATTCGAGTACTATGAGTGGAATAGAACCTATAAACTTTGGATATTTTAGGATACCCTACGAAATGACAAGTAATGGTTCTGGAGTCTAATTTCTTCATGTGTGGGTTATAGACCCTTGCTTCGGCTAGACAGCCCCACACGTGCAAATATCCAAGCTTAGGATTTACCGACCCAGAACTCATGAGGGGTCTTAGCAACAGCCTTAGTCGGTACACGATTTAGGATATGCACTGCTGCCTTTAGGACTTCACCCCACTAGGCCTCAAGCAACAGTGAGTTACATATCATGCTCCTCACCATATCCATGAGTACGGTTCCGCCTCTCAGCCACTTCATTTTGCTTGGGTGTACCCAGCATTGTATACTGAGCGATGATACCATGCTCTTGTAGGTAAAGTGCGAAAGGACCCGGATTGTGGCCCGAATCGGAGTGTCTGCCATAATACTCTCTGCCCCTATCGAACCTAACAATTTTTATCTTTAAGTTGAGTTGTAACTCAACTTCAGCCTTATAGATTTTGAATTTATCCAGAGCTTCGATTTTTCTTTTATGAAATACACAGAGCCAAACGCGAATAATCATCGGTGAAGGTAATAAAATACCTTTGCCACTTAAGGCAGGAGTCGGAAAGGGCCCACAATATCAGTGTATGATCTCTAGTAGACCGGTACTCATAATGGTGCCTTTCTTATTAGTTTCATTTGTTTACCCTTTAAACACTCTCTACAAATGCCAAAATCAGAAAAGTCAAGTGAATGAAGAATACCATCCCTGATTAGTCTCTCCATCCGATCAACGGAGATGTGGCCCAAACGTTTATGCCATGAGGAGTTCTCATTTACCCGACCTCATTTATTTCCACGGAAACTGATTTCGTTATTAGTTACATGCATGCTAAGTAAAGTCTGAGAGAAGGAATCATCCAAGTTTAGCATATAAAGATTCCCATTGAGAGAGCCATAGCCAACCACAACAGAATTTTGGAGTAAAGAAAATTTTCCATTACCAAACTTTAATTCGAAACCAAATGAATCGATCGATTTTAGCTACAAAAATAAGGTTCCTCCTCATGGTAGGAACATAGCAAACATCTACCAAGTCTAAACTGAAACGAGTCTCTAATACCAGACAAAAAGAGCCTATCGCCTCAATGTCCGCCTCTACTCCATTTCCCACTTTAATGGTCAGCTCCCCCTTCCGCAATCTCCGACTTACGAGCAAGCCCTGCACAGAACTTGAAATGTGAATAGTCGATCATGTATCTATCCACCAAGTATTCATAGGAGCGTCTACTAGAAAGGATTCGTGAGAAACAAAAACTAAAAGATTACCTTTCTTTTTAGCCATGCTCTATATTTGGCACATTCTTTCTTGATATGGCCAAGTTTGCGGCAAAAATGGCATCTGATGCCGCCCTTCATCTAACCTGCATTTTCCTTATTACGCTTTACAGAAACCCTCTTCTTGCCTTTCTTCTTAAACTGAACTGTGGAATGTCTAATGGTCAAATGAGCACTTTCATGCCGTCCAGTCCTCAACCTTTCCTCCTCTTGGACGCACATGGCAATCAACTCATTCATCTTCCACTTCTCCTTCTGGGTGTTGTAGTTTATCTTGAATGGACTGAACTAGGAAGGAAGGGAAGTCATAATGAAGTGAACGAGGAAACCCTCAGAGATTTCCATGTCCATCTTTTTCAACTAGGAAGCCATATCGTTCATCCTCATGATATGTTCCCTGACACCACTGAGACGGCTGTACCGTCCCGTGATCATCTTCACCATCAAGGTGCTTGCTAGTACCTTCGATGATCCCCGAAATAGCTCCTCAATTGCCTGCATGTACCGTTTGGCAGTGAACTCCTGACCCACCTCTGAATCGGGAATGGCACCACGAATGGATGTAGAGATCGTGGTCTTAACAATCATCAGACACATGTGGTTCGATCTTTCCCATTTTTCATACAACCGCAGATGTATTGTTTTCAGTGGGCTTCACAGGCTCATCGAACCGCAACGCATAGTCTACATCAAGGACACCCAAGACGATGTTGATGTGTTCTTTCCACTTTCCAAAGTTGGTTCCACTCAAGTGCTCTATCCCTGATAGGTAGTTCGACACAAAACTCTAGTTTGACAATACTGTAGAACCAGACACAAAGTTACACAATTGCTCACTTTCTATGACACCATTAAATCCACAATGGAGAGTTTACATCAGTCAAATCCACGATTTTAAAACCAATCTAACTTTAACACAATAGTCAGACTAAACAAGGTTGATGAAATACATAAGTGTGCATTAGACGGGGCACTAGCGTAACATTGTGACCCTTCCGTTGGGCCGAGTCACAATGTACAATAAGTTCCAGGCCTTTAATCCACAGTGCCACAATCCTGATAAGACACCAGGTGTATCATCGAGATCCTTTTGTTGGGTCGAATCCCGACATACAATTGAAGGAAGGTTTTCCCCTTCTTGCAAGATCGATATGCGCAGCGGAACAAAAATCGCATAAAACTTCAAATTTTCTTTTTGATCTTGCTTTTGCCCAAGATCCTAGAGTCTAGATTAGTTAATTATGTTAATTAAACATAAAGAAATACCTCTTTGACGAAGAAATCAAGGAACCACGCTGCTTGATCTACTCCACGAAAGGTTGTGATTGTTCTCAACACCGCGAGACCTGCAAGTTGAACCGATGGATTCTTTTCTTTGCACCCTTGATTGTGGATGTGAATAACTCTTATTTACTTCAACAAGTCCTGATCTAATCAGTACTGCTGTAGAGATCAGATTGAATTGGAATCATTTCTCTTTGAAACTATGAAGTGAAATTCCAACAATTGGAGAAGATGAGAGAGAGAGAGTGGAAAACGATTTTCCAATGAGAGGAGAAGTGGCTGCCAAATTTAGAAATGGAATATACTCCAAATTTGTTCAGCCCTCTCTCTTAAATAATAATAAGAGTTTGGTTTGATCTTTTCCTTATTTAACTCTCCCAGTTCCTATCCAATACGAAGACTAGTTGCATTAAGACTCCTTGACGAATTGGAACTCTTCCCAAACGTCTAAGGCTTTGTGGGGACGCCCAAGAAACCTTGGGGAATGTGTATTGAAGCCACACTCCAGCTCTCTTTGGTCTTATCTCATAAGAGTTGGTGTTGGTTATGAATTGCTTGCTTTGTAGATCCTACATTTTAGTAATTCTTATCCAAAGAGAGTTTGAGTGCAACTCAAAGTCCTGGAGCATATGAAAACGTTGTCTCCAGCTCTCCAACTGTTTTGGGCGTGTGGTGGGCCCCACCAACCTTATCCAAATGTGTAGTCCTATCCCAATTCCGTTCCAATCCCTCAACTTTTGCAAAACCGGTTTGCGATCACTATCCTCATTTGGATTTCACATTATTATACTTTCCTCTATCGAGGAAAGTGTTCCTAAGCTATAGCTTAGATAAGCTTATCTAAGCTATAGCTCAAAAACACATGTGGCCCCACCTTTTTGGGGGACAGACATATGATTTGAGTGGAGTATTCCGAAGCTAGAATCTTGAAAGAGATGATGGGACATGACAAACTCAAAAATATTTTTTAAATCATCCCTCTTCCAAGAAATTGTCATTGGCCTTTTATAATTCTTATAATGCAAGGCCTCACAATAAACAATGGCTTAGATATGAATGTAAAAAGCACAGCCATTGGATCTTATCATGATAATATATTTTCATTCAAAAATACATGATAAGAGATTACTTCATAGACAATGAGATGATCATCTCAAACATTGTCTAATGAAGAAGAGTTCTAGAGATTTTTCAAACTCCAGAACAAGATACTTATCATTAGCAGAGAGAGAAACATATAAGTCTATCCAAGATAAGTATAATGCCTAAAAGAATATGGCACTAAGGCTTTAGGCCAAGGGAACTTGTCAAAAGATGAGAGATGATCTCAAATATAAAGAATAGAACAAGACCCAACTACAACACATATGGAGCAATGTGGCTCCACATGAGTGTACTTATCATATGTGATGCACATGAAATGTTATATGATAAGATGGATGGACAGACATGGAGCAGGTATAGCTCTCCCTTTGTAAGTGACTCATACAGTGTACGAATCCAAAGGGTTGTCCAACCAGAGAGACACCAAGGGATTTAATGGTGAATGATTTTCAAACCAACCTAATGCATGATTTGCTATAGGTAGTCATATGATACCAAATGAAATGACAACCTAGCAAACCATGCTCCCCCTAAATATGTGCATATAATATATGTATAACACACACAGCACATATGGCTTATCATGGTTAAGATGTTGGCTAGAAGCCAAAGAAATTAGTGTTTTAATTAAAGGTGAGTATACACTCTCCATCTTACAAGGTAAGAGGACTAAGAGTACCAATTGAGTGATTTTTAAATTTAAGTTTACCATCTTTACCATGTAACCAGTAGCATACAAGGGAAAATAACTATACATTATATACATTATCAATTAAGGTTAAATCTATAGAACTTAGACATTCTAAGTGGGATCAATAGAATCCCATGTTTAAGAGAGACATCCATGGCTCAAGCAATGAACGCATTCATGGATAGTCTACCATGTTTGGACACAAGAATCATGGTCCAAACATCTATGCCTACATCCACAAACCACTATATAAAAGATAGGACATTTTAAGCACAAAGTGCAAAAGGTCCATGGAAAACTAAATTGTGTGGGATGCATGTGTTTCCATCACAATGTGTTACATGATAACCACTACAACGAGTAGCTGCCCAACAGAGATACTAGATTCCTATAACATTTTTAATTTTACTCAATTGAGTTTCACACATTCAATCTAGACTCATTTTCAATTCTCTACAAAAAAAATATTCGCGCAGGACAGTAGAGAATAATATAAGGACTTTTAGAGAATGTCAAGTGATGAATACCTTGGACACATGCATTCCAAAATAAACTACTATGACTAGATAATTTATGAGAGGATATTCATTTTAAGCCTTTTTGAAATACATCAATTTAACCCATCAAGATTTCTTATGCATTTAATTATAATCATTAAGCACATAAGAATGGGTTGAAGGGGGCTTTGAACTTGTTTTCTTCAACATGACCTTTTGAGTAACGCTAAAAGGGCAATGTTTTTAATCCGAAGAGTTTGTTGTTATATTCCTCTGATATTTTTAATAATTTTTATTTAAAAAAATTGTGTACATATGGGCCATGTGTGCAAGAGAAAAATAAGCGGAGACCAACATCGATCAAAGCCTTGTCCCCTAATTATTATAGCTCAAGTGGGCAGTCCGCCCAACGAAATTTGATCGGCGACAGGACTCCACCTTGTGTTGAACACATCTAATGGACATACTACTAATTAACCAAAACATTTAGTAGTATGTCCATTAGATGTGTTCAACACAAGGTGGAGTCCTGTCGTCGATCAAATTTCAAATTTTCTACTTTACCATTTTGAATTTTTTTCTCTACCGATTTCACCCTCAATTATATTAGGGAAAACTACTAAAAACCCACTACGTCACAAAATATCTATAAGAATCACCCCAAAATTTTCTTAATTACCAATAGCATAGTATAGTGTCCTAAATAGTTTTAAATTTTTCCCTCTACCAATTTCACCCTTAATTATATTAGGGAAAACTACTAAAAACCTACTACGTCACAACATATCTATAAGAATCACCCCAAAATTTTCTTAATTACCATTAGCAAAATTTTCGAGCCCAAAACGTTGCCGTGGAGGCAGAGCTCTTTTCACGTATAGAGCAACTTGAGACCCAAGTAGTTCAGGGGCTTCCACCACTACTCAACCCAGGTGAGTATGCAAACTTGGTCAGAGATCAACTTCTGAAAATTGTTTTGAGTAAGAAGCTGGCCCTATAGTAATGGTAATAGTTTAACTTGCTGGCCTCTTCCTCTGCTGCTTGGTATAGCCTTCCGGATCGAGGGTCCTACTCGTCAAGCGCCGGGCCTGAGGGTGATGGGACTACTTCCTGAAAGATAATTTCGTTCCGGCTGGCAGAAGGGCCCCTGATCTATCAATAGAGGGAGCGAAAAACATCACAGCATCTATAAGAATCACCCCCAAATTTTCTTAATTATTAATAGCATAGTATAGTGTCCTAAATAGTTTTTAATTTCTTCCTCTACCAATTTCACCCTTAATTATATTAGGGAAAACTACTAAAAACCCACTACATCACAACATATCTATAACAATCACCCCAAAATTTTCTTAATTACCAATAGCATAATCTTGTGCCTTAAAATAGATTTTAAATTTTTTCTCTGCTCATTTTGTCCTTATATTACCTAACTAGATAATGTTTACTTTTGATTAGAAGGGACAAATCCTTAAATATCTCTCCTTAGCATTAATCATTTGAAATCTCTCTCTCTCTCTCTCTCTCTCTCTCTCTCTCTCTCTCTCTCTCTCTCTCTCTGTGTGAAAATGCAAAAATACAGCGGAAATGAAGAAACACCGCAAAGCGTCGTCTCTCCTCCTCAAAGAGTCATCTTTCTCCGTTGTTTCAAAACAAAGGTTGCTTTGAAAAAAGCGGCATTCCAGGTGGGGGGATTGCTTATTAAAAAAAGATAGGTAACCAGATACATAGGTCCCTTTAACGTTTTGAGTTAAAGTATCGCTAAGGGGGGTGAATTTATCAGTGCCCTTTCATTTTTCGTCTTTATTTTCCAAACAAATTTATGTTTTGGAAGTGTTTTCCAGTCCTTTATGAGATGACCTAATTATTGTTAGTCCCATGCCACATGAAAATCATAGCCATAAGATGGATGAACTTTTGATCACCGGATAGATCAACATTATTGATCACATCCAGGAGGTACACATGTGGGAGCCAAAAAAATGATAGTTAGGAAAGATTCATCTTTTACCAAGATAATAAATACACCTTGTCACGCCCCGACCCCACTGTGTAAATATTGTCTTGTTCTTGGTCTTAAACTCTCCCCGGTTTTGTTTTCCAGTACCACGAACCGTGTCCGATCCACTCCGTAGGCGCTCCCCTAGGAGATGTTGAAAACACATCTACACATGGAGAAGCAGAATCCACATATATAGCCTATGAGCTTTCTCTCCCATTCCGATGTGGGATCTTGCACACCTCATTGTTATACGAGGGACGCTCCTCCTTCGATCTCTATTTTGAAGAAAAAAAATGATGATGGACATTGATCAAAAGGAAAACACTTTTAGAACGGGATTTCATTTGGAAAAAGACAAAAGTGGAATTGACGTATGATTCGATCATTTCCATATAGTGTTTTTTTTCCATTTAGTGGTGATTCGTCTTCACTTCCTTGTCTTCTTGTGCATATGTCACATCTTAGGGTTTCATCTTTATTTTCTAAACGAAATACCGTTTTGCTAGCAGCTCTCTTGATTACAATGCTTTTCTTCTTGTCTAAATTTTTCAAATAAATGTCATTTTAACTAATGTTACTACGGGCGGGCCTCTTCTATAAATGTTGACAAAGGTCTCTACTTGGCCATTACGATGTTGAGGAAAATTCGGGTACGTAAAAAAAGGTGGTTTGCTGACCATCAAAAGATTATCTAATAATATATCATAAATTTAGATATATTTTATGGTAGCAAATGGACGATCATTTGTTGTTTGGACTTTACAGTGTCAAGGGAAAGCTTTAACGGTATGAGGTGGTCCGTAAGCTATCAGAAGTTTATATCTTAAATTTAGATCTATTTTATTGTGGCAAGTGGATGGTCTTTTGTCGATTGGACGTTGCAACGTCAATTGAAATCTTGGACAACAAGAGGTAGTCCGTCAACTATCAGAAGACCTATCGGTCTATAGTATATTCTAAATAGTTTTCTTTTCTGTGCATGCGCTTTCTTTCTTAGAAACATTTTCATGGGAGAATGTTTTACCCTAAGAGGTTGCCTTGGCCGCAATTTTCAAAACACGTTTACACCTATAGATGGCATGCGGGGCATCAGTTTACACATGCAAAGTCGCCTTTGGCAATCCTCTCTCTCTCTCTCCAATGGATGGCATGGTGATGGTGTGATGGGGTGGGGTGGGACCCACTGTTTTGTAATTATGCATAGCATGAGCGTCCGAATGTTAGTCTAATATATGTTAGAATATATTAGATCCATTAATATTTGACCATTGGATTATTGGGTACTAGATTAGGTAATTATTTAGAATAGGACACTAAGTTGATTAGGAGTACTTCGCCATAGTTCTTATCCTTATTACTTACCATATTTCTCTATTTAATGCTTTATATAACCACTCCTTATTGTAGATGAAAATCAACCAAGATTACCGAAAATCTTCTTCCTTTACCATACACATATCAAAGGAGGGGAGTCTCTAGTGAAAATGGGGGTCTACATCATCACCAAGGACTCTGGTAAGAAAGGAGGGAATCAAACCAAGAAGTAGAAGCAGGTACAAAGTTTTTGCAGGGGTTGTTTTACTTCAAACCCACTTCTAGTTTTATATGATATGACACATAGAATGAATACCATTCGGGAGAGATTGGTGAAGAAGAAGTATCTGTGTTTCTCCACTATGGCAACTAGCGGTCTATGGAAAGCTAACCCTTGCTCAACTTGTTTACAATGAAAAGAAGATAGATAGGCATTTCTCAATTCGAGCAAATGTCCATTTGAGCCATCTTCATACTTTAGTATAGACTAGAGTAAGTGAGAGAATGATCCAGAAAGAAGGATTCAAAAATCATGTGATGATGCAAATTGATATTTTTTCAATTCTAAAATTATGTGAGAAAAGGAGCTATTATTGGGTCATTTTTACAGTCCGACAAGCGGAGGCCCACTAAGAGGGAGGGGCCTTTGATTTCAACCCTAATCCATAATTTGATATTACCACCACTATAACATGTAGTCTCCACCTCATTGGTATCTCAACTTACTCTGAGAGAGATTTCGAGTCCAGCAGAGCAGAGAGAGTTCCCTTTGGCGTAGAGCAGTGTCCCCCGGAACAGAGCTGTATCTTGTTCCATAAGAGAATGCAGAGTGGGGTTCTCAACCGGCAATGGGGATTGATCCAAAGAAGGTCACGAGGGTTTAATGCAAGCCATGTCACGTTCAAACTAAGCCATTTCGAGTTGGCTCAGTTCTATTGTGCAACCCACTTTATAGGATGATACAAACCGTTCATTTGTTGGGAAAAAATACCCAGTAAATCATCTATACAGGATGATCCTAACCCCCCGATCGAAAGACGGCCTCTATAGATCCTAACATTGACTGTAAATTCACGATCAATGTTACTAATGTCCAGTGTTGGAGACGAAGAAGAAGGGGGATGTTCATGAGGAACGAAGGAAAGTTTTACGGTAGAAGTAAAGGAATGAAGGTTAAGAAGCTTTGGAAATAGAAGTCATAGATGGTGGAGCTTAATCGTAAAAAGATCAGTAAATAGCAAAAATAATACAAGAGGAAAACAGAGTCCAGGCAATCTAACCATGGCGCTGAGAGAGAGAGAGAGAGAGAGAGAGAGAGAGAGAGAGGAACTGGTTACTTGGTAACTGGCTACATTGGATCCCCTTTAACATTTTCTGTAAAAAACTCCCAATAATAGCTCCTTTCCAAACATAATTTTAGAATTGACAAAATGTCAATTCGCATCATCAATTGAGTCTTGAATCCTACTCTCTCACTTACTCTAGTCTATACTAAAGTATAAAGATGGATCAAATGGACATTTGGTCGAATTGAGAAATGACCATCTATCTTGTCATTGTAAACAAGTTGAGCAAGGATTATCTTTCCATAGACCCCTTGTTGCTTTAGGGAAAAATCACAGATACTTCTTAAGCAATCTCTCTCGAAAGGTATTCATCCTATGTGACATCTCATATAAAACCAGAAGTGGGTTTGAAGTAAAACAACCCATGCAAAAACTTTGTACCCGCTTCCACTTGCGGGTTTGATTTCCTCCTTTCTTAACGAAGTGCTTTGTGATGATGCGGTCCCCCATTTTCACTAGAGACACCCCTCCTTTGATATATGTATGATAAAGGAAGAAGAGTTTCAGGAATCTTAGTTGATTTTCATTGACAATAAGGAGTGTTTATATAAAGCATTCAATAGATAAATATGGAAAGTAATAAGGATAAGAACTATGGCGAGGTATTCCTAATCAACTAAGTTTCCTAGTCTAAATAATTACCTAATCTACTACCCAATAATCCAATGGTCAGATCTTAATGGATCTGATATATTCTAACATATGTTAGACTAGCATTTGGGGCCATGCTATGCATGAGTGCAAAACAGTGGATCCCATCCCATCACACCATCACCGTGCCGTCCATTGGGGCGAGAGAGAGAGAGAGAGAATTTCGAGATGTCCTGGAATTTCAGGCACCATCCCGCGGTCGCCCTGCATAGCCCGGTCAACCGGCCCTGTGTAAAATTTTTTTTTTAACTATAAAGTTCAGGGGCTTTTCGGCTATGATCTTTGGGCTAAAGTCCTAGGTTTTCAAACACATTTTAGGGTGTGTTAATGGCTTTCAAAGATGTAAAAAGTAAAGCATAAAAATCATTTGAAAATCTTTTGAAAGTGCATTTTACAAAATATCAAGAGAACCCTAAATACATTCTAAAAAATATATCGTTGAGTCCTCTTGGAATGTATTTGCTCCTTTGCACTTCCTTGGACTTCTTCGGCTTGAGTCAACATCTTCAACCTGATATGGCTCATGTGACTTCACCTCCAATCTTCAATGCATATTGAATGGTGCATGAGGTGTCACCATGGCATGTTCAACTCTAAGCTCCTTCTTAACACTTGCTTAGGGAACTTGTGGGATCTTCATGTTGAGCTTCTTGACTTGATCATCTCCAAATGGTGATGACTTCACTGTAGGTGCAAGCTCTTGGTACCTTTGCTTTCTTGATCCACAAGTCATGTGTTGAGATGAGTTGTGTAATGGCGATTATGACATGAAATTCCTGTATATAACAGAATACCTCAAAGCAACACATCAGTCCATAAATGCTAATCAATTTAGTTTGCTAGCATCAAAACAAAAAGGTAAGGGGAATGATTAACCCATGGGAACCCTTGGGCTTACATTCGCCCCATTTTTTATTATGTCAAACAAATTGATTAGGGAGACAGGAGATATTAAACAAATAGCAGAATAAACATTTAAACATTACGAATAATGAGGCAATGCTCCCCCTCACTATATGCACAAGTGTAATATATGAATGTAAAGCAAGTGGTGCATATAACCATGGACTACCTAATCAATTCCCAAAATTCTCCCCCTTTTAGCAACAGCAAAAAGGTACGAATATGCAAGTGAAAGTGCAAGTGGAGGTGTCAAGATGAATGATAGCTTATATAAGCTATTAATGTAGTATATGATATGACATTCAAGCTCATATGATGCTTATCAAGAAAGAAAAACAAAGGAAAATGTATGATAAGCCCTTTTTTTATCTAAAAGATTTGCATGAAAAGCACAACTATGGAGGCAATAAACTATGTGAGCACATCACAAAGATCTATATAAACATGAGTTTATAACTATTTAGCACCCCCCTATGTGTTTGTCATTGGCCCTAGGAGAAACCTGTGTGATAGGGCATGACAGGACACTATGATGGAAAAGGTAAATGATTTTAACACTTGGGCTCCATTTTTAAGCATGTAAATATCTACCTAAGCAAGGATATGCTCAGATCTATGACACAAACATTTACGTTCACAAGTTGCTTCAAGAAGGGGTTATCTAGACAGTGAGCAGACAAGACTCTTCCAGAGCATAGATATGCTCTGAACTATTATCATAACTTTTAGAGATCACTTGTTGCTTGTCCTTAGATATTTATATATGTAAAAATGTAAGCTCCCGCTAACTTTGTGCATCTAATCTAAATGTTAGTCTAAGCACATAGGGCCCTTGATTCAAAATCACCTTAACCATTCAAAATTTTTGCTCCATCCAAATGATAATCACAGTTTGAATTGGAATGGATGATTATTAGACATGAGATATGGCAATGAAAAGAGTATAGTCTAATAAACACATGGATAAAAGAATCAAACCAATAAGGTACATATCCATGGCAACCAAAGATCATGTATATATATGATAGAACAAGATGGAGCATTATATACATGAACCAATGATGGACGATTGATGCCACATTTCAATTAATATCTCTTGAAATGATAAAAGTGGTATTAGAAAATCTCTCGAAAGAAGCAAAATTGAACTTTGCATTCTTCTATCCGGAACTCTTCTACTGATGAATGTTTAGAATAGTTTAGATCAATGCTTGACCCTTTTCTTCCATGTAAGGGAGCATCTTTTGACAAACCTTTCCGGATTGAGAGATTAGGTAATTGCGTTAAATCTTTCTCCTTCATCAAATGGTCATCCTTGAGAGGATGAGCATGAAGTGCACTTGTCAGCCTTTAGACATGAATCTTCAATTCCCTTAGTCTCTATTCATCCTTCACTGTGGAAGCATGTGGGGATGGACAGAGAAAAATTGAGTACATTCACCATCATATTACATCTGCACGATGGAAGAAGACAAGTACCAAGACAAGCTGACCCAAAGCATTCATTTTGAAGACCCTTCCATGGATAGGGTGTGTACCAAAAATCAGCCATATAGGATCATCCTAACTCTGCCATCTGTTGAGGGAAAAAATTGGCAGAAACATGAACACACATTGTTTGTCCATTTTCCACTCCACCTTTGATTGTGTTAGGATGATCCTATAGGGCTCAGTTTTGATACACACCTTATCCATGGAAAGGCCTACCAAATGAATGCTTTGGATCCCCCAAAAAATGTGGGGCCACAAGTGTTTTTGAGCTATAGCTTAGGAACACACGTTCCTCTATTAATAATCATATTAATAATATACAATAATGTATAATAAATTAATAATTAATTATCCATTTAATTAATTGCTAACTCGCATCCAATGGGAGTTATTTCATCTCCAATTTGTCTTAAAAAAATTCTCTCATTGTCGCTTGTCAACTATTAATAAAGATATGTATATAAATACATATATCAACATATATATATATATATATTTACTTTATTAATATCGACATTGATCTAACGAATCATATCCGTCCATGCAATTACATAAAATGTGGAACCATGATCCGTTTAGATGTTATCGGGTCATTCGAGATATGAGTGGGATCCTCGCAGGGATCCGACGGTCGATCCCGCAAAACCCTATCGTGGGCTCCACTACGATCTTGCTCTGTAGTTATACTACACTCCCATTAGGTCAGTGGCCCCCATCGAGATGTAACCCTGAAGATGACCGTCAGATCATCTTACTCCTAATCACATCTTGTGCAAGTCCTTTCTTCTTGACTGCATCTACTGAGTTGGTCATACGAGGAGTGGACACCTCTTACCCCCTTCGCCCACTCTTGGTATACCATTTTGGTCAAGCAGTGTTTGGCCTCCAAATGCATTTGTAAAATCTTTTGAAAACCTTTCAATGTTTCATAAAAGATTCCGATAAACTTTTTATCAAATCCGCCTGACTAGGCTATTTAATAGGCCTACCGCTCTGTCAAATTTGAAGATGTCAATCCCTAAATTTTAGGACGAAGAATCCCATGTTGAGTATCACTATTGGTCTCGAGGGTTTGCTCTAGGATACAGCTCTATCCGAATGTGAATTTAAACTAGAATCACTATGAGATAGACTAAGACTCTAGAACGGGCCAACCGACCAATAAGATCCCTCAGGTCTAAAGGCATGTGAAGGATCCTATCTGCAAGAACAACTTTATACTCTCTTGTCCACAAGTTGTTCTTTATTTGATCCGATTCGGTTGCGCGATCCAATCATCGCACCCACTCTTCTTGCTTAGGGGCCACTACCCAGATGACATAGACAAGCCACCTCACGACACGTGCATGTAGGCAAGATTGGTGCTAGTTGTATACAGAAAGAGATGTCCAGTCTCTTTCCCAACTAGGAACTATTAAGGCTTGCATCGAACCGGGAAGTCATATATCCTTGCTCTCTTGAATCTGTGAATCCTTTGAGCATGGCATTTCTACTACTCTACCTAAGGACGAACATGTGTCATAAATAAGCATATCACACACATTCATTAATATAATTACCCATTTATGTCATGAAATAAATCTTTATTGATTGATAAATTTCATTCTACTGGCTTTTTCGGGCATATACTCTAACAACAATTGGTTCTCAAATAATAAAGTCATCGTGTGTGAATCGTATAGAATATCGGATGTGTCATTGTGACCCTTCCGTTGAGTCGAGCCACAACACACAATCGAATTCTAGTCCATGAGACTGACTAGAACTAGGCAACACACTTAAAATGTTCAACACCGTTGGACAGAGCAAACACCCTAAACCAAGCCATCCAAACCTAGCATCCTCACACCATTCATTTGCACAGAACACCAGCCCTCCGTTGGGTTGACTGATGCCCTGGACAAACATACACCATCCTTAAAGTGATTGATCATTTACGAAAAGTATCACAAAGTGAGACACGATTTTTTATCCAATCACCAATCCTTAATAGATCTCGTTTTGAAAAGAGATCATGAGTTTGCAAATTTATTTAAAGGTAGTTCGCGCAAAAAATATACGATTTATATTCTTCAAAGAATAATAAACAATTTATGTTTGAGATCATCCAACATACGGCATTTCCCATCACGAATGGGTTTTGGTTCAAAACAGTAACACAAGAGACCAAAACAGTCTCTTAATTCACCAAAATAGTACATAATTATGTTTAGGGTCGTCAGGATATAAGTTTCCAAAAACCAAACATGAAAAAAATATCACAAAATAAGCCCGTTTATCCTCTTTTTTCACTACTAAAACAGTAACATCAGATACTTAGATCGTTCCAACACCATTGGCAATGGATACGGAACGCTCAAAAACCTTGGAAACGAATATAAGATTTCCAAAAACGGACTTCAAAAGAGTCCAAAACCCGAAAGTTAGCAAAAATAAACAGTTACCTTAACTCGACTGAGTCAACCGACAGTTACCGAAAAATAGACAGTTGCCGGGCAAAAACAGTTTTCTTTTTAATGTTAAATTCAATCCAAACCAGAGCTAGCATCGGCTCAGCTTGGACCGAGTTGACTCAGCTGAGTCAACCCGGCTCGGCTCAAACTGTGTTGGCTCGGTTGCCTTCAACCCGAGACAAAAATCTTTCCTGTAAATTCCAGTTTTGTCCCAAATCTAGGTGAATTTTCAGACGGACGTTGATGGAGCTCCCGAACTACGATCGACAGGCCGTTGGTGGCGATGGCTCCGTGAAGTCAGAGGCTATCCATTCATGCTACCCGATCGCTGTCTATGACCGGATTTCCGCCAGTGGCCGGAAAATTCAAAAATTGCCGCATTTAACGGTTTTGATAAGTTTCTTCTCCTTTTTTCGCCTCAACCTTTGCTATGATACCACAATGTTGATGCTTTAAAAACTTTAGAGCATCGTTTAGGATCGTAGTGATCAAACTTTGAAGAAAACCAAGTTTTGACAACTTTCTTTAGTTTTAATGAACTTAACAAAACCCACATACCGGAGGCCAATCATTCCAATCCGAAAGTTGCCAAAGAACGCTTACGATGCTAGAAACTCGCTCACATGCTTCTCCTCACTTCACAAAGACAATCGGCGATGGGAACCGGAGTTTCTCCTCGCCGTGGATTGCAAAAAGAAACCAAACTTTATCTGTATTTCAAGTGCGTGAGTAGGGATCCATCAAAAACTATTTATAGACCTGGGAGACGGTTGAGAGACTACCAATCCCGCCTCTCTCCATCACAATCCCTCCCTTAAATTTCGAATTACAGCCCTTATAAAAAACGAATTGGTTTTATCCCAAAACATGAGCAGTTTAGTTGTGTTCAACAACTCAAAGATTCTCCATCAAAGAGGGCCCACAAACATGATCCTAACCATTGATATTTATAAGGACACAAACGGTTAGGATTTTTCTAACATTTTGAACATCATGTTGTATTCCAGGGTGGTATAGAGAATCTTGGATGTGTAAAAGTTGAGGAATTGGTCATTTTTACCTAAGATTTTCTCTTTTGTGTTTTCCTAATTTCAGTACCACTAATAAAGAATGGAAGTAATGGAAGAGAATAAATGTAGATGCAACACTAACAGCTGAAAATGATGTTCAATTAGAGAAAAATGCAACTATTGAAGATACATTTTGCTTTAATTTACCAATTCCACCAGCTCTAAAGCTTTCTAGATTTTGATTATATGATTTTATAATGCTTCCAGTATCAGATATCAAAGCATCATTGTAGTTGTTTGAGTCCTGGAAATCTACTTCAATTCCATCTCTCGTTTCTATTATCACTTATTACTATTGCTCTGAACTGCTACAATCAGACAAAAAAACTGCAATAGAAACCCTCTTTCAAGGAAGAGAAATTAAGGACTTGAGTTGATAATCAACTTGACCGAATAATTAAAATTTCATCCCACTACAAGGTGTCTCCCAAACGAGCTGCCATCCACAGAATTGAAGAATACCAGAAATACATAAGAACTGAAATAGTCCATTGCACTACAGTCCTTCCCACAACTGCCCAATCCTCTCTGTGCCTAACTCATTGCTTCCTTTAGCACTCGGCTTGTACAATCTGCATATCCATTGTCTCATATCTACAAAATCAGCTTTTACTTGATTCATCCCTACTCTTTTTCCTCGTTCTTCCGACCTCTTTTCTTTCCTAATCTATCTCAAAATTGCAAATTGATAACTTACGCAACTACCTTGAATTGAAACAAGGACGAAAAAACTGAGTAATCCCCAGATCTCTTGTGAAAAACAGAACCAATAAAAAGAAGTGGAGCAACTTCATATCATGAATTGTCATGATTTTATTTTCAGTCAATCAGTACTTCTATCTGATTTTTCAAAGACAGCTAAGTTGGCATGTTATTGAAACCCAAAAATATATGTACAGCAATTTGCAAATCAAGTTTGAGCAACTAAACATTGGCTAATACATTAGTCAGTCTGGACATCATCCTCAACAACTAGTTCAGCCATGAGATCACATTATTTCCTTTATTTTCAACTCAACTAGGAGATTTCATTGTCTGTCGACATTTACTTTTTTCGAATGGCAGGTGAAAATTTAGTAAGGGAGAAAATTGTTTAGTAAAAATTTATTAGGGAGAGTTCATACGGTGCTTTAGGACAATCTCAGTCTTGAGCATTGTCTTTCAACATTTCCTGCACACTAAGTTATATTTGATTTTAAACATTACTGACTGCCCTATTGCATCATTATCATCAATGTTTGCTGCATGACTGCCAAACATGTTTTTCCACGATAAGAATCCATAACCTGCTCCTTACATTTATTTTTCCAGGTATTTCTGATTTCAAGTCGTATGTCATGAGGACGGAAGCAGAAAACGGCCTAACTTGGACTTGAAAACTTTAACCTATAGAGATGGAATTTGTACAAGCCATGGACCACCTCAGTTAGAAACTTGAACAGATGAGCATTAGATTGTCCTTAAACCTTTTCCACATAGTGAGAAATGTATGGGAAAATGGAGAACGGACATATACCGATTTGAGGAATTGGAAACAATAGGAGTGGGTCTCTGTTAGATTCCCATTAAGTGTAGCATCTCTCCCTCAACATTGGCAGCACGTACTTCAACTATGACACCTTCTATTGAAATGGAAACTATATTGATAAACAAAAATTTTAAAGACACAAAGGGTTGTGAGTGTTCTCATTTCAAAAAAAAAAAAGAATAGTTTTTCTTGCATTATTAGAAACATCAGATACGCCCAAGTCATGTTCCCGGGTAATTTGTCTACCTTTTATCATTCTTTTAATCTTGTGTGATAATCCAAATGCTAGACCAATAGAAACCCACTAAACATGAAGAATAAGAAAGACATGTTGACATATCTTCTATGGATGATCGACAACATATAATTTGTGGAAGAATGAAGAACCCTTATGTTTTGGCTTTAGTTTTGAAAAGTACACTGTTGGAAAGAAGCTGGCTTTCCTACACGAGAAGGTGTACCTTTCGAATAGATAGATATCTTCTCTCATCAATAGATAGAAATAGGTGATTTCCCCTTATTATTGATAGATTCCCTCTCTATCCATTCCTACTCTTTCGATCTATCAGAACAGATCAGGCCATCTATCAATCGATTTGAAAATAGCACGTTCATCTCGCTTTTCGTTCATTTCCGCCACGCCATAATAGCCACAATAATAAGAAGCAGGCGAAGCAGCTAGAAGCGCTCGCTTCGCGCCCTTGAATTCTGATTCACGAATGAATTGGGAAAGCCAACAGAAAGATTCGATTCTGACTTCGTAGAGCCGGTGCTGCTGCTGCCTGCGCGTAGGACCGTCCCCCACTCCCGTCCCGGGGCGCTAAGGGGGTTTTGTTTTTGGAACAGACGGCAGTGTTTTGCTGACGCCTCGAATCAAGCTTTTGTTGCGACATGCTATGTTTTCTCGCCCATTGCTAGTAGGCTGATGGGTCGCACGCCCGGCACACATGTTTTGGCCTTGTGTGTCCATAACTCAAAATAGGTGACCTAACGGCAGCCACCCGACTAGACATACCCATAGTCACCAGATTCATATGGGCTACTGGGGAGTGGGCAATGATCTTCTTAAGAACCTCTTTAGCTGCAGTGGCCACATTCCTCTTGGCCGATAAAGGGCTAGTTGGCTCTCCGATTAGGTCTGTTGTTGATTTATGAGTGTATCCGCGCTTGAATCCCCTGTTCGTGGAAGGTTTGAAGGAAGAATGCGCAGTTAGAAAGGTAACTATAATATCAGATTCGAAGAGGGGAAGGGCCATTTCGCCGATTTCAACAGAATCCGATTCGAGAGCAGATAGAGCAACTGTCCAATCTCGCTCGGGTAAATGATGGGCTCTTAGTGGGCAATCCCCTGTTCTCTTTGCTCTTGCTTGAGAATCCGTAGAAGGGCTTAGACGAGACCTAGCATCTCTCAGCTCAGATTCGGCATATCCGGTCTTAGCAAGACTGTTTGCGACGGTTGTTAAGGAACTTCTTGCCCTAGATCGACACGGGAAGAGAGCTTCAACTTCAAGCAAGTGGAAAAAGGGCTTCTGCAAGGTGAATGTCCGAAGACATAGTCAAAGAATAGGAATCGAATGCAAGGTCACTTCATGCTTATCCGGTCTTAGCAGCAAATCCTTCCTCCGAAGATGGACAGCATCCGCTCTCTGACACATCGTATCCCATAATGGGCATGGTATCCCCATAGTCAAAGCAGAGAGAAAGAGAAGAGTTAGAACAAGAAGGATTAGTTAGCACTACCCCAGATCCATATGCATAGTCAAATAAGAGGGTAGACAGAGGTGCAACCTTATTGGCTTAAGCATCCGATTTTGTCCATGAGGAGGAAGAATACCGGGTTTTGAATCCCCTGCTGTTAGCAAGAAAAGGAGCTCTGGGACTTTCTCAACGGGAATGATTGGACAAAGAGAAGAAGGGCAACTAGTCTTCTTTCGACCAGTAAAGGCAGTTGCCAGACTGTTGAGTGAAAGCTCTTTCGGAATAGTTAATCCAAGAAAGATTCCCAAGCTCTTTGATAGAATGGCTTGTTTGCAGGTTTGACATGACATTAGAATGAATAGGCTAGGCTGCTACTGCTATCGAATCCCCTGCATGTGAGGGTAGGCTTGATGCCAAAACGAATCCCGAGGGCAAAAGTCAAACAGAATAGGCTTTGAGGGAGAAGGAATCCCCAGCTATTGACTCAGCTTCTATTGAATCCGATCCTAGGTAAAAGAAGAGTACGAGTTAGCAGGGCTGTCTCACCTTGGCTTCTTGGCCTAGCTTTTGGCGGAATAACCGCAGTAACCTCCTTTACTTCATGCCTTTGATAGAACGGAGATGGGAATTAGGCTGCTGGTAGTACAACTAGGCTCTTTGCAAGATTCTCAGCATCTACGGGGAGAATGCCCCAAAGCCCCTTTTCTCCAATTGCAATTCCAGAGGGATATCCTTTTAGACGCTCTCCTGGCATTAGCGAAATAAGAGCAGTTATAGAATGCGCCTTACCTTCGGACTTGACTCTTGATTAAGCTCTTTGATGGGCCAATGCCAATAGTTCAGATATCCACGAGCACAGAATAGGAGATGAGGCATTTTCACGTGAAGAAGAATAGGCTCAGGCTAAGGGCGAGAGAGAGATTTAATTAAAAGAGAAGTCAGGCAAGGAAGTCGCTAGCTAGATGTCACCTTTTAGGTTGTCGATGTTCGAAAGTTCACTGTCCGGGTTGTGGACAAATACATTCTTTGCGACGAAGGGTCTGATCTCTAGCCTTCAGCGGACGATCCTATCAGTTAGATAATTGAAGTCCATACCGGACGATTTCGAGCATAAAGAGAGATCTTTTCACATGGCGAGGAAGACTAATTAGCAGTCCTTAGGCCGAGAAATGGGAATAGTATCTGTCTTGAAAGATAGGCATTCGATTAATTAAAGAAGTAGATGGACCAGAATCGGATGTGAGGAGAGAGTCTAGATAATAATGAATTAGATCTATGTCTACCCGGAGAGTGAAGATGGAATTATTTTACTCCCACTCCTAGCGTGCTAAGCCGTAGTATGCTTTTTAAGAAGATCCTTCCCAGTGTGCCAAGCCAGTTCTCCCCCTCCCAACGGTCTCAGTCCAGTCTCGGTTCAATCAGTACGCTATCAGTCCAGTACCATTAGCTCTCCAAGGGTAGCAATCCATTCTTTCCGGGCAAGCCAGTTCCTTGTCTTCGTTCTGTCCAATCGGCTTGGTTGAGGAAGTTGGGGATGGAGCGGATGTTGAAAGAGCTAGGATAGCAACCGGTCAGGGAATCGGCAATTTCCTTTAACGAATAGGAGAGCATAGAGACTCAAGAAAGAGGTCTTAGTCTACTATTAGGGAAGTTCAGAGTGAATGCTTTTCTTCCTAGTTCTACATTCATCAATAGAAGAAGAAGTAGCTGCCAATTGCTTAGTTCCGAATACTTTGATTGATTCTAGCTCTTAGGGATGGAATAAGATATAATAGAGAGAGGGCTTGGTACACGTGGGACTTATGCCTTTCTTTTCAGATCAATGAGACAAGGAGTTGCTCAGAGCTGTAGTTAGGGCCTTTGCCTCTTTTACTCTGAGCAGAGAAGGAGCTGTGAGGAAGTGAATCAAATCAGAGAGGAGCACAGAAGAGGCTGCAGATGGACCAGAAGAAGCTGTGGCACTTTCGGATTTGATAGAAGAAGCTCTGGTCGCAATTGAATCAGAAGGAACTACACATTCACAATGGCAAGAGCAAGACATTTCAAGAACGGGTTGTTCTCAGAGATGCTACATAAGCGCTGTTAGGACTAATCCGTATATAAGAAAGGATGCTAGAGACTTCAGCTGCACATGAATCAGCAACTTTTGAATCAAAGCGCTTTTCCCCTGGTTCTATTAGTTCAATCAGATCTAGGGGATTTCCTGCTTTCCCGCTTCAATCGTGCAACTTTCTCAAAGACCGGGCTAATTGCCCTAAGGCAAAGAACTGATGCCACTTGTCCTGAACAGCTAACTGTAATGTCTTTACCGATGCAACCCTTTCTTGATTTAGGAGTTCGACACCCGGTTAAATATGTCTATCGCAGCAAATCCTTCTCACAGTCTATAGCCTTCGGCCTTGCTTTTCATAGCCTTATTTATTTACCAGGAAAGATCAGATGGCATCTCTTAGCAAGAAGGTTTAGAATCCCTAGCTTGAAGGTGGCGAGAGGGATGACTTTCCCAAGGAATGCTTACCGAAGCGAAATGTTAACTACTTGAATAAGAAGACTGGTGGGATTGAGCTTTCCCCCATAGAACCCGGGGAATTTGGGATTGAAAGTCTCTAGGTACCATAGGCCGATGAAACTCTCTCAAATGGGTTGATACCTTCGCCCACCGCAACTCTGGTTTTGCTGCTTAAAGAGAGGTTGATTTACCTGCCGAAGCTGGGGAAGGCTCGTCGAGACCTCCATGCCATCTTTGGCTCTTCTCTTTTCAGCTTTGACATGACATTAGAATACACACATGGATTCTAAACCTTAGGCATTGCACGAATCCCCTCTTTCGGAATAGAATAGAGCGGGCCCACGGAGCGGTGAAATTACTTTCTTTCGAGTGATTTGATTCATCAATAGGGGACCATCCCATACCTAAGGAAGTTGCTTCTTGGAATGCCGTCGTTCAAGCACAGGCTGACCACTGATTCAATCTTGGAACCAAAAGCTTGCTACTAGAAAACCGAAGGAGCACACAAAGCAAACGAAGGGACTCACCAAGCAACAACGTAGTTGTTTGTGTAGGCGGAATCGAGTTTCAAATCATAAGATGACGAAGTGACTGCACCAACGAATCAAGCTGAACACATGTTTGATCAACTCTACGAACTGAAAGCAAGATCTTGCAAAACAGCCACGCAACGCCCGGATCTGCAAGAATGGCTATGTAGGTAAGGGGACCAGCGCTATGATCGCTTTGAGTTCTGCTCGAAGTCCAACACGTACGCTTACGTGCGAGTTGCTATTCGGCCGTAGATGGGGTTCTGGGTTATCTGCCATTGAGTGAGTTCATGATTTTGCTCATCAAAGGCAAATCGCATGAGAGGCTTCCACAAGGCCAAATATTATAGGTATTGTGGAACCGCCCTAACCGAGACGTAGTTTCGTCCGCGGGCAGTTCCCAAAAGAAGGCTGTGAAACATGACTTAACGTCATACCTTGGATCAGGGTCTCCCTGAGAAGGGAGAACATCCCTTTCCAACCCCCACCCCCCCAACTTATGGGAAGGAAGGGACTTCCATGTGGGAATCCATTCCATCCCTTGGGACAATGGGACCTCACGGATTTGGGGAACGTACCGTTCAAAGAGCTGTTTCATTTTATTCAACAGATCTTCGAATGGAAACGACGGATGATCAGACCGACCGCGGACACTGATTGAGCTATTTCTTAAGGAGAATGGTTTGGACAACTCCAAAACCTTCGCAAAGGAAAACAGCGACAACCAGAACCGCACTAGTCCATCCGCCCGCGCATCCTTCTTCATGATTCATTTTCGATGAAAGGAAGGAATGATGCGAGGATAACCCGAACGGTTCAGAGAGATTGGCACGGGTAGAAGCCCATGACCGGTCGCAACGCCCCCATACGCTTGTTGAAGCGAAGAGGAGCACTGCTTGCTTTAAATACATACCTGTAAATAAAGCACCGGATTTCCGGGTCAACCGAGTCAATTCCTTGCAAAACAGTAACCCCTGTACTGTAAAGTAGTAAATAGCTTTTCCTGTCATAGACGCTCCGATTTCTTTCCGTCGTCCGATAGCCATGTAGGTGTATGCGGTAGAACGGCAAGTAATCGAACTTCATCTGTCTGTCCGAGACGTCCCTCGAAGGAGCCGGGTTATGCTAGGAGTGGTGAATCTGGCAATCCTCACCCCTAAGCAAGAACCGCTTCCAGCTCGTTTTCTTTTTTCAGAATCCGAGATCTTACACCCGCTCATTAGGTTCCCGGCCGAGTTCTGGACCTGCTTTCTGATGTATTAACCGAACCCCTGGGATACAACGCCCTGTTCCTTGAGTATTTTGGGTATAAAACACCCCGATCTCCCAGAGGCTCCCGCAAAGCTAGCACTTAGGCTTATCCAGGCTGGGTGTTTAGGACAGTTACACGTCCCTCATCGGTCTGAACCTTATCCATATCTAAGTAGCTTTTCTTCTGGTGCTTCTCTCTAACGGCGTTCCAGTTACTACGCTATTCGGCTAGGCAATAGGTTACGATCCCATTTCAGCTGTCTGAACAAAAGCCAGTCAACTCGACCAATACTTCTAGAGCAGTAACGACATATAATCTCCTTCCGAGTTTTGACAGTGGTAATTCTTTTCCTTTTATCTAAGCCTGCTAACCAACTAAGATACTTGTAAAAGTTCCCGTGACACTTTCGTGTAAAGGAAATAACCTCTATAATCTTCCAGTAATAGCTCACCGGGCAATCCCTAGACTTGCCAATCTAGAGACTAATCCCATCAGTGCCTTCTCGTGAGTGCAAGTCGGCTACCATCCTTGATATGGGCTTTTTCTCCATTGCTCCAGTAAGGAGAACCCCCTCTACCGGATGCGCCTTTTATCCAAAGTAGTTAATGAAAAACCCCTTTGGCAATTATCCCACTTCCATGCAGGTTACCCAATGGTCAACCAATCTATACAATACCGTTTGCAACAACTAACATAGGAGACTGCACACGCTCGCTGACTATATACGCAATTCAAAGTAGGTCTTCTTTTTGTTGTTATTGGAAGACAGACCTTTAACTACAACTACCCCTCGAGTCCCAGTCTCGGGGTAGTTGCTCTTCTTTCTGGATTTATATAGGTATTCCTAAAAAAAGAGCATAACGACAGTATGGGTTCCACAAGACGTCTAGTTAGCATTCCCCCTCGGGGGGTTGGGGGGGCAGTGCTGTATCTGTAATTTCTATATTTTTATTCCTCTTCGTAACGACTGGACTTAGAGTACATACTTATTCTGAAAGGAGGTCTTCAGTGAGTGAAGTGAGGCGAGCGGAGTGAGGGTGAGGGACCGAACTAAACGCGTTAAGCCAGAAAGAAAGAAAAAGGCAGAGCTCCTTAGTCGGCCTCGCAAGGATCTGCAGATCTTGGCCCAGTGGGGAACCTTTCGAGTGGTCGTCTCGATTGCCAAAGCACCCCAGTTGCAGGGTCTCATCCGTCCTGGTCCACGTGTTGTGTCCAGCACCGTACAAAGCCATCCCGTGTTAGAGGCATTCCCCTCACAATTGAAGGCGGTTCTCTCTAGGAATCTTCAATGTGCTCTTTCACTCTGGCCCAACAGCACCATAGATGCCCGTACGCTCCACCTTCTCCTTCCTACCCAGCAAGCTCCGGCATTTACTCTATAGGGCGACCCCCTTGTTTTAAAAGTAATAAGGGCGCGCGTTAGTGCAGCCGTTTTCTTGCTTTGTCAAGGATAATACTTCTTTAAAAACTTGCCATTGATCGGATTGAGATAGCGATCCCCATCTTGTGTGATTAAGCTATATGCTCCGTTTGAGTATATTGTGTCCTCGATGAACGGGCCTTCCCACTATTAGCTTGAATCTACCTTGATTTGATAGCCGCCTCAACGACGGCTTTTACTTTTCTTGCCACCTTCACCTTAGCAAACATTTGCGCTCTTTCCTGTGCCATTCCTGTAGTAGTTAGAGCCTTCTTTAGGCTAAGCTAAATTTCGCTCTTTCTGGTGATTCTAAGCCAAAGGGGCTGGCTTGTTTCGAGACCGACCTAGTGCTAGTGGTCTGCCCCATCGAAGCTTTTTGGGACCGGCCCATTCCTTCCCATCCCATTCCTTCACCACTCTTCTATTCCTTCTTACTATGAGATTTGGAAAGCAAGAGTGTGTGTGTGCTTCCTCCTCCTCTTAATGAATTACCTTTTAATGAGTCCGAAAAGTCCCCTTCTTTCATAAAAAAAGAGAATTGGTAAATCTACCGCTATCCCGCTTTAGATCCTCTCTTTCCGCATTTGATTAAGAGGGATGGAATATGTGGGTGAAACTGGTGATCCGATTCGCTGGCTGCCCGGGTAATCGAATGCCGGCAAGTCTTACGCGAATGCGGCAGGTGCTTCCCATCTCATTCACGCTAGCATCAGTAGCTTCGGTCGAGTCAGGAACGAAATGCGACGCCGGCCCGATCGGAACAGTAGGGCCGATTAGTCAGCGAAGTGTTCTGTTGGAACTTCAAACAATAAAAGGCCCCGATAGTCATGAAAGGGTGGTCAACATCTGCCATCACTGTCTCTGGAGTGTAGCTGCGTCGATTCCTGCATCAATCCAAGTTTCCTCTCTTTCTTGAGACAAGGACATTGGAACTAGAGAGATCTCCATCCCGAGTCCAAATAGGGGGGACAGGGTTGACTCACACGAATGCTCTATCCAGTTTCCGAGGATCGTGTCGAACCAGCAAGAAAACTACTGCGCTAACGAGCGAGTGAAGTATACGTAACGAGGCATTAGAGCAACGGCTTTCACGCAAGTTGCTTAATCCGTTGCTTGTTCCTTCACCTCGTAAACTCGTTCGCTGCGTTCGGTGGGACCTCTCTCTTTCCTTTCCCCCTCTACTCTAAGGCTCTCCCTCTCCTCAGTACTGCCTTTTTCCGGGGTTTGTACGACTACAACATACTACCTCAGAAACTAAACTAATCCACCTTCATAATAAATCTGCCTTATCTATCTTTCTAATAAGCCCCTTTCTTTATATTTTAGGTGAGGGTGCGCAGGAGCGCTCACGTTTTTCAGCTCTGGTGAGAAGCTTTAAGAGATAGGGGCTTTGCCGCCTTTCCATATGGCATAACAAGAGCAA